>NC_137779.1:25931251-27131251 GCF_963455305.1 Plecotus auritus
CAAAACCACAAGTTTAAGAAGATACGTGCACCCCGATGTTCATCGTGGCATTCTTTACAATAGCCACGCGATACACACAACTTAGCACATTGCAGACCAGGAGTTTTATCGCTGGCTTTACCCGGGGGCCAGGTAAGTTTCTCCTGAACGAGTACAAAAACCGCTTTACAGAAATACCCATTGCCTTTTGAAGTTACTTATTACATGTTCTTACAAGCTAATATCGTCTTAAAGTGTGATACTTTGTCCAGTTTTGAGATTCGTAAATAAAGACCCTCCGCTGTAATGAATTGGAAATGAATCTGGTTGCCGTGGTTAGAACGCCCTTCAGAGTCAACGAACAGACCTCTCCACTGTGCAGGTAGAAAAATGGAGGCCAGGCCACCCAGCCCTACAAATCCCCGGGGTTTGATGGCGCCGGCCCCATTTCTTTCTGAAGTCAGGAGCTGCAGAAAGGCAGCAAGCGTGGCCTTGAGGCGCACACGGGGAAACTGAGATCCAAAGCAGTGACGAGGCGCTGGTCACCGAGCCCCCGGCACCTAGATTTCTGCTCTCAGCAACTATACTCATGTTTTTTAGGGGCTGGCCGGGGGCTGTCCCTCCGCTGAGACCTGTGCACCTGATGGTTTGCCTAATACTCGGAGCATTATCCCCTCCCTAGTCCCTCCTTAAGGAAGAGCAAATGGTCCAGCCAGCGTGGCTCCGTGGTTGAGCATCAACCCATGAACCAGGAGGTCAGGGTTCAATTCTCAGTCAGGGCACATGCCCGGGTTCTGGGCTCGATCCCCAGTGTGGGTCGTGCAAGAGGCAGCCGATCGGTGATTCTCTCTCATCACGAATGTTTCTATGTCTCTCTCCCTCTCCCTTTCTCTCTGAAATCAATAACAACAACAACAAAAACATTTAAAAAAGGACGAGCCAATGGAGGCTCAGAGGGGAAGTGGCTTGCCCGAGGCCACCTGTGAGGCCACCTGGGCATGCGCATGGCTTCCCAGAGTGGGTGTTGGTCATCTGGCCAGCCCCAAGCAGGCTGGGTCTCTCCTGGTTTGGGAAGCAGTGACCCTGGCATTCCTTCTCCCCAGCCCCCCTCCCCTCCTGGCACCCTCTGGGGGACCAGTCCACACGGGTTGGGAGTGACACCCACAGTCCCCAGACAGAAGGTCCCCATGTGGCTCCCAAACCTGGGGTGTCAGCTCCCGCAGCTGAGGCGCCACAGCCCAACCCACCCTCCTTCTGGGAGAGGCGAGATGTGCAGGGGATGGGGGCCCGAGAGGCAGGCTGGGGCTCAGCAGCCGGTGGGCAGACTGAGGGGCTCCCAGCCAAGGGAGGTGTGAGCTCCCCAGGCTCGGCGTCCTGGAGTGCGAACTCCAAAACCCGATTCCCAACATTTGGCCACATTTTTTCTTTCTTTCCCCAACGCAGATCCAGCTCCGACGCAGGCTCCCGGCTGGGGTGCAGTTGGCTGCTTGGCACCGGGAGAGTGGCTGCTCACACAGGGAGGGGGATCGGGAGGGAAACACGGGAGGGGGAGGGGAGGGAGGGAGGGAGATGCTCCCTGCTGCTGACCTTGGGAAGGGTCATTGGCGTGGGGTGAGGGAGTGGATGCACGGACAGAGGGACAGAGATATGACACACGAACACCGAGAAGGCGGTCTGGACAGGTGGGGCCAGCACGCATCCTTCTCCCTTTCGCCCCGGGCCCTTGTGACACACAGCGCCTTTGTCAGCACACCCACCCCCCCTGGGTGGTGAAGGTCCCTGTCCCTGTCCCTGTCTGTGTGGCTGGGGCTGAGCGCAGCGTCTGCTATGGAGCGGATGACCCACATCAGAAGTAAGGGAGGAGGCAAGCGGGTGGGAGGGAAGGAAGAAGAAAGAAAGGGAAGCGAGGCAAGTTTGATCTTGGCATAAACACCTAGCATCTCCCACACAATAAAGAAGGGCCATCTACCGCCCTGACCGGTTTGGCTCGGTGGATAGAGCATCGACCTGCAGACTCAAGGGTCCCAGGTTCGATTCCGGTCAAGGGCATGTACCTTGGTTGCGGGCACATCCCCAGTAGGGAGTGTGCAGGAGGCAGCTGATTGATGTTTCTCTCTCATCGATGTTTCTAACTCTCTATCCCTCTCCCTTCCTCTCTGTAAAAAATCAATAAAACATATTAAAAAAAAGAAAGAAGAAGGGCCATCTACCGCTACCTCCCCGCCTGGATCTCACAGGCAGACTCAGAGGCAAAGGAAGCCAGACACAAAGAGGGAGAAACAGCGCCATCCCATTTGCATGATTTTGAAAGGAGGTGCAACTAAGCCAGCCAGCAGGGTCAGAAGGCTTGTTACCTTGGCGGGGGTGGAGGGTGGGGGGCGGGGGGAGTGGGAGGGGCCTTCTGGGTTTGGGAAATGTTCTTAATCTTTTTCTTTTTTTCAGATTTTTAAAAATTGATTTTTAGAGAGAGAGAGGAAGGGAGGGGAGAGAGAGAGAGAGAGAGAGAGAGAGAGAGAGAGAGAGAGAGAGAGAGAGAGAGAGACATCGATGTGAGAGTGAGACAGCCATCGGCTGCCTCCTGCATGCCCCCTACCAGGGATCGAGCCCACAACTCCGCATGTGCCCTGATCGGGAATCAAACCGGTAACCTTTCGGTGCACGGGACGACGCCCAACCCATGAGCCATCCGGGCCAGGGCGGAAATGTTCTAAATCCTGATCCGGTGGTTACACAGGCGTCCACATATGTGCAAGTCCATCAAGTTATAACCTGAAGGTCTGTGTACTGAGGGATACACTTTCCTGTGGGTAAATGCTTTTGTTGCTGTTGTCGATTTGAGAGAGGGAGAGAGAAACATCGAGTTGCTGTTCCTTTTATTTGCGCATTCATCGATTGCCTCTTGTACGTGCCCTGACCAGGGATGGAGCCCGAAACCTTGGTATATCAGGACAATGCTCTGAACTACCAGGCCAGAGGCCTGTGTGTAAAGTTTCCACTCAATCATTTTGAAGTAGGTACTATGACAGAAGATAGACGGAAGGACAGATGGACCGAGGACAGACACTCATTCAGTGGCCGTTCACGGACACTTGGCGGGTGAGGGGCCCTGGAGATAAACGAGGCCCAGCTTTTTCCTGCAGGGAACTCCTGGGGAGGCCGGGAGACAGGTGCACTCCGCCAGGCGTCCTATCAACACGATGGGGGGCCGCGGTCGAAGGGGGGGAGGGCCCGGGGCAGGGGAGAATGCAGACATTTGCCAAGAGTATCAGATGGGCAGGACGGGATAAACGCCGAGCAACCCACTGAACACAGAATCACACGACCGAACGGTCACGGGGAAAACAGGGGTGGGTGCATGGTGGGTGGACGGAAGGGTGGATGGCTATTTTTCACTTTATTTTATTTTTAGTCCTTGATGGTAAACATTGCCCTGCGCCTAGTAAAGGTTTAATCTCACGTTGAATGAATAAATAAATAAACGAATGGACTATGGCTGAGAGCACAGATACTCAAGCACGGATCTGAAACATGTCTGATCATCGACCTGCTGGGGTCCAGCCAGGGAAGCGGGGAAGCCCTTGGGACAAGGGGTTCATCGTGGCTTTATTGGTAATGACAAAAGTGGGGGTGGGGGCAACCCCAAAAAGGTAACAACAGGGGGTCTGACGCAGCCACCTTTGGACATGACGTAGCTCTAAATATGACCAGGAGACAGCATTGTTAATGACACCAGACCAGGGGTGGGCAAACTTTTTGACTCGAGGGCCACAATGGGTTCTTAAACTGGACCGGAGGGCCGGAACAAAAGCATGGATGGAGTGTTTGTGTGAACTAATATAAATTCAAAGTAAAGGAGCGGAGGGGAGAGCAAGAGAACCCTCCGCTCTTTCGGCTCCGCGGGCCAGATAGAACAGCTGAACGGGCCGGATCCGGCCCGCGGGCCGTAGTTTGCCCACGGCTGCACCAGAACATGTTTGGAACGGAAAGGAAAGACTACATAAAACCATTAGTATGGCACAGCAGACATACAGTATGAACTCGGCCATGTTTGTTTGTTGTTGTTGAAAGGACTTGGAAGAACATTCCGTCGCGGCATGCCTTTCCCTAAGTGGCAGGATAATTTCGTTCTGTGCGTTGTTACTTATTCTGCCGAGACCAGCCCGCAACGACAGCGGAGCGCTTTAATGATCAGGCAAAGGAAGGCCATTCTCGCTCTGCCAACTTTAAGGAAAAAGAAACAGGGGATTCGCTCTAAAAAAAAAAAAAATGATGATGACGGTGAGGTAACCATGACAGCCAACTCCAGACTATTCTCACCTTGAAGTCGATTCCTTTCCGTTCTCATACACGCCTCCATCCCTCAGACGCTCAGAGCACAGTTGCCCTGAAAGGCGGAGGTGGGACAGACCCCATATAAGCAGTCCCTTCACTCGTCCAACATGTGTTTAGTGAGCACCTACTATGAGCCAGGCAGGCCAATGGGCTGCAAAGGAATCAGTTCGCTGGGAGGGAGTATTTTGTTAGATGTCAAGCCTGGGTTAGCTTGACTATCACCCCGACTCACCCAGGAGGTCACAGGTGGACTCCCAGTCAGGGCACAGGCCCAGGTTGCAGGCTCCATCCCCAGTGGGGGGCGTGCAGGAGGCAGCTGATTAATGATTCTCTCTCATCGTTGATGTTTCTCTCTCTCTCTCC
This sequence comes from Plecotus auritus, assembly GCF_963455305.1. Classification (NCBI taxonomy): domain Eukaryota; kingdom Metazoa; phylum Chordata; class Mammalia; order Chiroptera; family Vespertilionidae; genus Plecotus; species Plecotus auritus. Next base: position 25,935,926 of record NC_137779.1, read on the forward strand.
CTCTCCCTTCCTCTCTGAAATCAACAAAAAGATATATATTTTTTAAAAAAGAGAACACAGGTCTCCTGGGAAGACCGCCCCCCCAATACACCTGCATGACAATTGGCCAGGTCACGGGGATGCTCTAGGGAACCCCGATCTCCCTTCTCACAACACGGGAGGAGACCCCAAGCCAAAAGACAGGCCACTTTCCTCCCAGCTGAGTGCATTCTCCACTAAATTAAAGTCATACCTCTTTTTTAATTAAGGGTGTTAAAAAGTAAAATAAAATATCTACAACATTTAAATATCATTAGTAATTACACCTATTTTATTTCGAGCTCGTTGGAAACATTTTGTTTCTAATTAGGTACATTTGTTTTTTAAGATCCAGTTAACGGGAAGGACCTCACTGTGAGGAATGAGAAGCAGAAGGGGGCCTTGCTGGGTGCATCACGTGACCGAGGGGAGGGGCCTGGGGCTCTGCAAAGATCAGACCGCCCGCGCCTCCCCCACCCACCCACCCACCCCACTCTCCCCCAGATCAAACTCTCAGCTCTGGGGCCAGCGTCTCCTCCACCTTTGTTACTAGTCATCAAAGAAGTGATGGGGCAAGGGCAGAACCGAACGCTAAAGTCATAATAATAATTCACCCGGCTGGCGTGGCTCAGTGGTCGAGTGTCGACCTATGAACCAGGAGGTAATGGTTCGATTCCTAATCATGGCTCATGCCCGGCTTGCAGGCTTGATCCCCAGTGAGGGGCGTGCAGGAGGCAGCTGATCCATGATTCTCTCTCATCATTGATGTTTCTCTCTCTCTCCCTCTCCCCTCCTCTCGGAAATCAGTAAAAATATACTTTAAAAAATAAAATAAAAAGTCATAACGGTCATTCCCTCAAACGTTCTCTTTTTTGGCACGTACCATTTCCAAAGCCCTGTATGAAGCATCTTAGTCCGCGGAACACCACTCTAAGGGGGGTCCTAACCAGCGAACCCTTACTGAGCAGTTGCCATATGCCAGGCCTGGATGGGCAGGATTTGTTTCAATCTTCACCAGGAACACTTGTAGGCAGATACAATCCCTCGCTCTCAATCCTAAAATCCGAAAGCCTCTGAAAACGCCAAGTATTTAAGTAACATATTTGGCGGCAAATCCTGACCTAAACTGACTCGAGACCCTCCGGGGCCCTTTAAGGATCCTGCGTGGTGCGAACCCGCACCGGCTGCTGCCAAAGTGCTACCGGGAAGGTGATGGGTGCCGGCTCCAGCCGCGGGGAGACCTCTAAAATCTGAAAGAGGCCTGGCCCTGAGAGGTTTGGAGGCGGGATGGTGGGCCTTGTCCCTGTCCTACCTGTCGTCCAGGTGGAAAAGCAGGTGTAAGTCACCCCAGTGTCACACAGCTCAGGGGTGTGCATCTGAGCTCAGGTGTGTCAGCTACACCATCCAAGCAGCAGCCCTGGCGGCCCTGGCACGCTCATGCCTGCCCCTCAGTCCTGGCACAAGGTTGAGTATCCTGAGCAGGACCAGAAGCCAGGACTCTGCTCTAGGGCCCTACCCCTGTCCTGGGTTCTAGTCCTGCTTCTGCTTTCTTGCCCTGACTCGGATCAGGTAACTGGCCAGAGGGTTCGTTGACTGGCCAAAGGACTGACACCCTTCACCCGAACAGGCTGGGGTTGCAGGGACCTCATCACTGAGCTGGAGGGGACCTCCGACACTATGGCATCTATGGTTCAAACCTTGAGGAAGTTGTCCTATACAGTGCAGATGCCCGAGCCCCGTCCGGCCCCGTGGGGTCAGAATCTACCAGGGCGTGGCCCAGGCGTCTGCATTTTTTATATTGTCGCCTCCATCATGATCAGATGCTGAGCAGCTCAGACCCCTGGCTGGCAATCTGGGGCTTATTCCTCTGACTCCCTCCTCTCACGTCACCTGTCGTATGAATTTCCGATCCAGCTCCCCCCCTGACAGAGAGACACTTGGTCTCTTTTACGTGCACACCTCCAGTGGCGGGGAGCTTACTCACTTTCATCGCTGTTAGCTCGATCCTGAAGCTTATGAAACACCCACGGCTGGCCCCTGGCGCCTTGTAGAAGGGGCAGTAGCTCTTTCCCGGGTTCATTAGAATGGGGGTGGAGTAGGTCACCGAATGGGGGGCCAGGAGACTCCACCCAGCTGTAGGAGCTGAGGCCTCGGTCAAGGGCAGAAGCCAGCCTGCAGCAACACTGCAGGGAGGAAGGACAGGCGGGAATAAATACCCTCACCTCTCTCTTGTCCCGCCCCCGGATCTCTGGCCGAGGCTCCCTATTGGCTGACCTAGCCAGAAGCAGGAGGTCAAGGGGCACTTGATAAAGCTGGTTAAAGATAGCTCCTGGGGTACATAGCAAAGGGGAGAAGGGCGCAGAGAGGACCTAGAGGGGCAAATGAACAAGATGGGGCGCATCTCTGCTGAAGATTTAATGAGAGAGTGGGGCTCAGAAGCTGCACGCTCCCCCCCGCCCCCCCCCCCACCCCCCCCACCCCCCGGGCACAGCAGCCACCCAAGGCAAGGCCTCTCCCATTTTCCCACCTCTGCTGTCCTTGGCATTGACCAGCTTCCCAAACAGAACACCTGGCTGGAGGCACTTGGGGTCAGGCCCACCACGGCCAGAAGGGACCCACCCAGGGGCCGGTCCCGAGTGCCACAGAGCCCCAGGGATGGCTGCTCCAGCAGGCTGGGCGGGCTGGGGGCCGGGGGCCACGAGGGTCACGCGGGCTGTTTGTGAGATTCCGGCGGTGCCTTGCGGTGAGCTGTCAACATCAAGAGGCTGGCATTTAACATGTAGCAGCTTCCTGTGATGGATAAATATTAAACACAGCACGGCCGGCCAGACTAAGTAAATATCTATTAGTCTCCGCCATGGAGTCCGCAGGCACAAGGAGAGGACGCCCTAATTGCTCACCCTTCTTCTCGTGATGTTAAGTAAGCATCTCGCTAGGCTTCAGCCAGGAGGACTCGCCTGGCGTCTCTCTCTCTCTCTCTCTCTCTCTCTCTCTCTCTCTCTCTCTCTCATATTAAGTTGAACAATCTTACATTTTTTTGGAGCCAGCCAAAAAAAGAGATCAGAATATGGAAAACAAAACATTTCTTTGACCCTCAGTCAAAGAGTAGATTAGAAGGTAGAACTACAAGATACCTTACAGCGGGTCTAATTCAACCCATCACGTTACCGTTGTTAAAACGTAAATAAGAAATAAAGACTACCGAGGAGAACTAGGGGAAAAATCACCAATAAAACCACCGGTGAGGCCAGGTCAAATCTTGCTCGGCCTATCCTGCACATATTTTGGAAAGTCTAAGAAAGTCTAAGTTGATAAATTGATAGGTATAGTGCGCATGTGCACGCGCACACACACACACATACACACGCACACACGCACACACGCACACACGCACACACGCACACACCTCTGCTCTCTACCTCGCCTCAGGTTTTCCTTCCAAATACTCAAGGACATTCCCCTGCAAATCCTGGAGCTCTGTCTGCGCAGTCCTCTCCTCTCTGGTCCTCTGCTCTGCAAACTGGAGCTTTCCTGGTCTCCCCGGACACCCAGCTCCATCTCCTCAAGAACACTCCGCTCTGTCTGGGTGCCTCGCCCCCTCCCGCGCTCTCCCATGGTGTGGCACCTCTCTCCGAGCAGCAAGCTGGGGGGCGGGGAGGGAGGGTCATCGTAGGGCTCGCCTCTGGTTTGCCATCTCGCTATGATCCCTGTTCTTCGCTGCCTGATGGTTGATGTCTGAACGACCATGGCTGCCTGTATTTTTATTTCCTTTTCAGACGGGAGGACAGATTCAGGCCCTGTGGTTCCATCCTGACTGGAAGAGAAAGTCCTTGTACGATCAAGTTTGATCCAAGGAAGGATGCCAAGAGGGACTCTGACATTGGTGCTAGGTTGCCTAGGATTTAACTAATATGGGGTCCCAGCACCTTCAACCTGCCCTGTGCATGGATCGTCTCTCTCCGACACGCGGGGGTGGTGTTGCTACCCCCACTTTACAGAGGTGGACTGTGACGGAGCTGTGCTAGGACACAGAACAAGAATTCAAATGCAGGTCTGTCTGATTATACTTGAACTCCTGCCTCACTCACCACCTTGCTTATGCACTCCAGGGCCAGAATGAATGAGTGAATGAATGAATGAATGAACGAATGAATGAATAGAATGAAATGAGTGAACCCATGCAAGAATGTTTAGCACGCAGACCCCCTAAATTCTCATTAAAAAAAAAAATGCCAGTGCTGGAGGGAAACACCTGGGCATCATCTTGTCCCGTTTCAGAGGCGGGGGGAAGGCAAGGGATTTCTCTAGAGCCCACAGCCAGGCAGCCAGGCCTGAAATAAATTCTATCCTCTTGCTCTTCTTATTCAATTGAGGCTCATAAAGCGAGAACAGCATTCCGATAATATATATGTGTGTATAAACTATCTGGCTTTAGAGATGTATTCAGAGACGTCTCTTTCACCTGGGCTGGCAAAACAGTCGGGTTTTATTTGGACCAATTAGGCCTGAGTGCGTGGCGGAGCTCTGGGCGAGGGGAGAGAGGTCAGAGCTAACGAGGAGGAACAAGGCAGGAGCTGTTCGCTGAGGCTGTGTGGGGACTTAGAGAGAGCACCCTCCATCCACTCCCCCGCCCCTCCGCCCGCAGCTGTGACTGAGTCTGGAAGGCTCACCTCCCAGGCTCCAGGTTGCTCTCCTCGGCTGACCTGCGGGGACCGTTTCTTAGCCCGTTGGGGAGCACAACCATTAAAAACAACTTGCACTTAAGGGGCCTCTTGGTTTAGGCGGAGAGGGACCTAGAGATGAACGTGAGTTTGGAGATGAAGTCTGAACTGTGCTCTAAGAGTGTATTAATTAGGACTCTTTCTGTTGTAAATGATTAAATGTAATTCAAAGTGGATCAATAATGTGCATTTGTTTATACACACATTTATATATTATATGCTATGCATTGTGTTGCATGTTATATGTTGTATGTTTTATGTTGTATATTGTATGTCACATGATGCATGTTGTATGTTATGCATTATAAATCATACATTACTAGAGGCCCGATGCACGAAATTCATGCAAGAGTAGGCCTTCCTTCCCCCGGCTGCTGGCTCCGGCTTCCCTCTGGCACCCAGGACCTGGGCTTCCCTTGCAGCCCTGGCTTCGTCTGGAAGGTCGTCCGGAAGGATGTCCAGTCTAATTAGCATATTATGCTTTTATTATTATAGATATTTATATATAAACTGTTCATATGACTGAGAAGTTTGGAGGGGAGTACTTTCAGATAAGTTGAATCCACCTTTTAAAATAACGTTATTGCCCTAACCAGTTTGGCTCAGTGGATAGAGCGTCGGCCTGCGGACTGAAGGGTCCCAGGTTCGATTCCGGTCAAGGGCATGTACCTTGGTTGCAGGCACATCCCCAGTAGGGGGTGTGCAGGAGGCAGCTGATCGGTGTTTCTCTCTCATCGATGTTTCTAACTCTCTATCCCTCTCCCTTCCTCTCTGTAACAAATCAATAAAATATATTTAAAAATAAAATAACATTATCATCGCCATTACAAAAGGAGTCCATGGTTGTTTTAGAAAAAAATTTAAAAATATATTAAAAAGCAGAAAAAACATAAATCCACCCAAACCTTCTTTTGGTGCTGAGCTTTTTAAAAAACACCCTTAAGGTGTTTATTGTGAATATTGTGAATTCTATGTTAGCCTTATTTTTTTTTTCTGGTTCTAAAATCTATAAATACTCAGGGTTGAACATTTGGGAAAGAGAGAAAAGTATAAAGTGGAAATCATTGATCAGAATCCAACCAACAAGGACCTTGTTTCTGTTGACTTGGTGGGACTTGTTTTTGAGCTTTCCACTATCATTTTTAGGTGGATGATATATACCGTCTATCACCCATCATCGTAATATAAGTATTGTTATCATTTATAAGTATATAATCATTTCTATTCAATTGGCCTATATAGTCAATTATTCAATGCTATTTAATATATTCCACCTATATTTCATTATACAATATATATGTATTCGTTTGAATATATATTTGACACATATATTTCATACATATGTGTTGGATCTCCGGTAACATTAACACGGGGTCATTTAGAGATCTGGGCAGAAAGCGTCAGGCTTAACAGTTTGATGTCACGTAATATCCATCCCTGGGAAACGCTTTGTCTTTCTGACTTGAGCAAAGCTCAGTGACTCGGGCCATTCAGTGCCACTTCATAATATTTCGAAAATGCCCTCCTGAGGGGTAAGGCTGGCTCCCCTGCCTCGCTCTGAAGCTCTGTTTTTGTGGACACAGAACGAGCCACGTGGCTCTGTGCCCTCCACGTCCCCGCGAGTGCCCGCCACCACCCCACCCTGGTACGTGTGCCCATGTTGCCGACAAGGGCTGGGACAGACGGTGATGTTTTAGGAGTTACCCGCGTGTCCAGGTCGCGGTGAGCGTAGGGTTCAGTAGGATTTCCCCAGCCAGGGCTCGGCAACAGCCCCGAAAACCTCCGTAAGCTGGGCTTCTCCACGGACACGGCTGAGGAGATAATTGAGCCCCGGTTGTGTTTTATTTTAAAGGTCGACCAAGACCTCCTGGCCTTGTGGGCTTGGAGACCGTCTGCTCGTATCGGACAAATTGTCTGGGCGGTGAGGCCGGGCGATGGCCAGTTAAGCTGGCACCTTGCAGGGCTGCTGTTGGGAGACTGGTTAGGAATTCTGTGCATCACGGCTCCCCGCTGGGATGTGAAGGGCTGCTTCTGGGCCAAAGGCGGACGGAGCTTTCAATCGCCCGACCCCTGGGACGAGAGAGGCCTCCACAGATCCCCTGCGATCCTCTGATTATCTGGGAAGATCTCACGTGTTACTCCTCGGCTGCTAACACCTCTCCAGAACTTGCGAATTTCCCTCTTTTAGCAGCAAGCAGTGTTCCCACAGAAGTTTCAGCGGGAGGTGGTATCTGACCAGCCAAATGGACCGAGATAGTACGATGCACCGTGATGTTTGCTTACCTCTAAGAAAGAAGCAAAATATTCCAATTAATTGTGGAAGGCCATTCATTGTACGTTACACCCTAATGTCAAAGTTACTAAAATGCACCCCCCAAAAATGGAAAAATAGACAAATAAAACAAATACAAACTAACAACAAAAACCCTCATAGATATCCTGTTAATCACAATTTTCAATACATTCACTATTGCCACTGTTATTATATGACTGGTGATGAGGAATTTCCATGGAAACTGGCTACACCGATTAGCTTTAGAAATAAAGGTTTATTAAATCAAATAGTAACATGAAAATATTCAAGTTTCTTAAACTAAAATTTTAATAATTAAATTTAAGTTTATTTAATACATGCTGCTATAAATTAAATATTTGATACGTATGTGTATTAAATACCTGGTAAATGTATGTATTTATGTTGAGAAAAATCTTAAGCAAATGATGGCGTTACTGATACAAATGCTGCCAGCTGGCGTAGGAAGCACCAAGGAAGGGAAACCCCAGGACAAAGGATTTGGCAAAGCTCAGGCATAATGTCCCTTCCAAGCCTTTGTTAATTTGGGGGAGAGTCTCTATGAGTGGACAGTCCCTGAAGGACCATTTTGTTCATTTCCACCTTTCTGTTAGATGGGAAAACTCGGTCTAACAAGAGGGAGGAATGTAATGTCAGTTCATCACTGAGTTTGGACCCAACCTCAGGACTCAGGGGTCCAGCGGGGTGGACGTTGGTACCTGATGTTCCTGTTTCAGGAGTAGGCAGCCAGGTAGCGTGTCCCTCCGTTAGTACTTCTCCTCCTCTTTCTTTTCCAGAACCAAACTCTAAAGCACACTGTTCACTGCATTATTCAGTAGAGTTTCTTGCTGGGTCCAAACCAAGAGATAGTTTATGTGCAAGTCCTTTCTGACCATCATTTAGCCACTGTTGAATTCTGATTCATCCATTTGTTGGCTAGAGTACATTTATATACATATATATAAATGTAGATTTATATATATATAAATGTGTGTGTGTGTGTGTGTGTGTGTGTGTGTGTGTATAATTCTATAAATGTAGAATTACTTAGGGACCCCAGGCAGAAGACTTAGCAGTTTGATGTCACCTCATATCTACCACTGGAACACTATTTGTCTTTCTTGATTTAAACAAAGCCCAGCAACTCAGGTCATTCAATGCCATTTTATATTTAGAAAAATGCCTTTTTTCAAGAAGGATACATGAAAATATGTGGGTTTTTTTTGAAATCCTTAAATGTATAAGAATGTTTTCTTTTGTTGGCTTTATAAATGAAACACAGTTTGGCTGGGTATAAAAATCATGGCTCACAACTTTTATTCTTTTAATATTTCTTTTTTTGGTGGGGGGTGTTTATCATTGTAGACAAGAAATGTCTTTTGAAGGTAAAGTGATTCTCTTCATGTTTAATTTTTGTTCTTTCTAGGGTCTTACGAGATTTTTAATTTACTTTTAAGATTCAAAGGCAGCGTTCAGCTAGTCACAGATATGTTTCCATTATTTTATACATGTATGGTTGTGTTCTTCAAGACACATTCTGAAGATCTTTTAATCTCTGGGTGTTTCTTTCTGTGGTATCTCTGATTAATGCTGGAGCAACAGTGACTGCCTCTCGGGATGGTTATTATAATTAGCTGAGATGTTTTTTCCCCCCCCGTAGTGAAATTGAGGTGATTCCTAGCATCCACTGAGTGACCACAATTTTAACCCCCTTTTATGTTTCCTGCGTAGTCATTTTTTGGATAGTTGGGCTTCTTATTTGGATAAAGGTCGTATTAATTCATAAATGGGTATTGCCCATGATTATACTCATCGGATCCCTAATATTATTTCTAAAATAAGGCACTTTATGATCTCCTGAGAGAGCTAGCTCCACCTCAGTGGAAGAGGTTTTGAGATTTGACCCGAATCCCTAGGAATGCACCAGGCTTCGAGTCTCGCCACACCAACCGCAGGGTCGCGTGAAACGTTCTGGTAACTGGGGTGTGCATTCCGAAGTTTCAGTGAGTTGAGAAGGCATAAAAATTCAGCAACTGATCGGTTCCTTCTGCGAGTGCAATTAGGCTTACCAAGCAAGGGTAAACAGGATCAAAAGAGTATCTCTTAAGAGAGGAAGAACTTTTCGTCAAGCAGTTATTAAAGACCCATCTACAAACTGCATGTCTGCTAATTATAAATCAAGCACTCTAGAAGCACCCATGGATAAATGATTTCTGTGTAAATTGCACATCACACGAACGAGCTCATTCACAAAAATGGTTTGTGCACTAGTTACAAGTCAAGGAACTTAAATTCACACATACACAACGGGTATGATGTGTAACATGTAGTGTGTGTGCTAATTACAAAAGACACTTTATCGACCCTCGTTTACGAATTACATGTGTGCTCACTGCTTTAGAAAATGTTATGCGCCAGTGATTTCCATGCGAATCACGCAGCAAATAAGTTGAAGCACATACAGGGTGGCGCAAACGTAGGTTTGCAGTTGGGAGTCCTCGAAACACAGTTTATTCTTGCATTATTACTTATTAATTATTGAATTATTTTCCAGAAGGACAACTGTAAACCTACTCTTGCCGCACCCTGTATCTGCGAATAATTCATGTGCTAATTCCACAATATACAATTTAGAAAACACACCGATGTATAAAATTATGTGCGAATGACGTATAAACCACCTGAGGAACCCCCAAATACAAATGATTTATGTTTAATTACACACCAGACACTTCGGGAACACCCATGTGCAAATGATTTATGTGCTAATTACACCAATACTTAATTTAAAAAATGTCAAACAACAAATTACTTGTATGCTAATCACAAATCTGAACACTTATTTTGCCATTGATTTATGGACTCATTATTAGTTGTTCTTATCTGTTTCCTTTAAGGATCCACTGTCATCGACAGATTGACAGTTTTCTTCTGGTTGACACTCATGATGAACCCAAATCAAATTTCTCGTCGGTCATGAAAAGGTTTTAGGACCCTCTCTTGATATCCTCCCCTGCTCCCTCGGCCCTGCCCAATCATTGATTATGTGATTGTGGGTCTCACTCGGGGATGCTGCGAACCTACGGAGCCGTCTCTCAGAGCAGGCTCTGAGGCATTCTCCGGGGTCATCTGGCCTTTGTCTGACTAGAACCATCCAAGGGAATCAATAAATGAAGTGCAAATGTGTGCCGCACCAGCACGGCCCAGGGTGAACCTGAGTGGGGGCAGTGAAGGATTGAGAAAAGAGAGACAAGAGAATGAAAGCTGGGTCTCGGTGGGACGCTGTCCTCTGATGGAGAGCTAGCTAGCAACAGCGCCCACAAGCCGTGTCTGTATTTTACAGCCAGATTCCACGAGGCAAAGGGCGTGGTCAAGATGTTTCGATCCTACTCAATTGTATGCACCTGAACTCTATCAAGCCCACATCACTCAGGCACGTGGGGCCACGCGTTCGGACCATAGGATCAAGCTTACAACTACAGCTGTTGGCTATACTTGTGCTGGGAGGGCCCTGCCCTCCAACCTGGGACTTGCACGTGGCCGTGAGAGGACTGTGCCTCTCATTAGTCCGAGGCTTGAACCTGTCCAAACACTGTGGCCGCTCTCCACACAGATGCTTATTAGACACTCGCTCTACGCAGTCATCTAGCTCATTCAAGGGCCCATTGTTCTCCTCAATGTATTTACACCTAAATGTCACTATTTTGTCTGACAATGGCCGCGGCTACCTCTTGGTGGTCCCTCTAGCATGTCATAGCTGACAAAAGGCTTCCACCTTCCTTCTCTTATTGAACGTGCACCTCATGAAAGAGGGAGAAGTCAAGAATAGGGTTTAGAGTCTCCAGTTTTGCAGGTGGTGAAACTAAGGCTCGGGGTTAGTGAGGCCCTATGACTCCTGCCAGACCGAGCTCTAAAGTCTACGAGACCCCACAGCTCCTGGGTTGCCTCATGCCTGGGTTCCACTTGGTATTTCCTCCACAAGAACACCTTGAATGAGCATCCTCCTGGAAGCTTCCAGAACCCAAACACCCCGCTGCCCACAGGCCCCACGCTCTCCTGCCACCCCACCCTACTCCTTCCCTTCACTTCTTCCCAGTCCCCAGGCCCCTGCCCTCTATGCCTCCAAACCTGACTGGGGCCCCCTTCACGCTTCTCACCTCCTTAGGAGTGAAAATGTATATCCCAGAGATGGCGGCTTAATTGACTGATTAATAACAGAAAACCTAATTGAACGCTCCCAGCCTGTATGTACGATGTCTTAATGTTAGAGCCTTGGGAATAAGCGCGCAGCAGGGGAGCCTGCACCGAGCACAGCGCTGGCACTTCCAATTTAAGAGTCAATCTCATTACACCAGAAGCTGTTCCCTTCATCCCCCGGATGAGCTCGAGCTCTCACGCCAGGCACCCCGAGGACCAGCATCCTCAGCTCCATCCTATCGGGTGGGAGATGCAAATAGAAGGGTTCTCTCTCTCTCTCTCTCTCTCTCTCTCTCTCTCTCTCTCTCTCTCTCTCTCTCTCCTCATTATCTTATCCCCACTCTGCATAATCTGAGCAGCTCAGCAAATATTCATGAGATGCCACCTTGGGGTCTGTGAGGAGGCCAGACGTGGCCCTGAAAGGGGATGTGAATTTGGCGGCATCTCCTCCGGCTGAAGGATGAATGAAGGAGGCATCAGACGCCTCCAAGTCAGGCCTCTGGCTCCAGCCTGTTCCTCTGCAGTGTCTCCTTAGGGCGGCCTGCCTGGAAGTCTTCTGATGCCTGCCGAGCTGAGCAGGTGCTCCGGGCTGGGCGTGGTGAAGGAGGGCCCAGCCTGGTCTCCTCCCTGCTGGTCAGTCACAGCATCTCGGAGGCGGGGCTGAGGCCTCCTGGGGGTCTGTATCTGGTGTATCGTAACCACAGACTTTGTGGCTGAAGTATTTTTAACCGGTTAAGAGCTAATCCGCATTATTAACTGGTATCCGCATTTTTTAACCGGTTAACAGCTAACCCGCAACTGGTTAAAAATGGGGACCTTGTCATCAAAGAAAACACGATACTTTTCAAGAGAAACATCAAAAGGGCTTTTCAAAGTAATGTCCACCGCTAGCTACACATTTCCCTCATCTTTCAGGTAATTTGTGGGTACCGTCCCAATAGAACTTTTCTTGTTTTGAGGCAGACTATTCAGAGACCCAATTTTCCACTTCTTTGTATGTTTTGAAGTGCTGCTCAGAAAGTGCATGTGCCATCGATGGGAACAAGTGGTCATCTGAAGGAGCGATACAACAAAATAGCATACATATCAAATCGCATCTATATCAACATATGTGTAAATTGAAAAAAAATCCGCATTATTAACCGGTGCACCCAGTAAAAGCACTGAAGGGCCACCTACCTGCCCAGGAGGCAGGAAGAGCAGCTTCTGCGCCAAAACGTGAGGGTGGCCATTGTGTCTGCACTGTGCCCCACTGTCCACGCCTCCCAGGGATGTCTCTAAACCCTGCGCCTTAACGGGTGAAGCCCGGCCAGCAGCCCGTGTCACGTGGGCCCTCTGAACATGCAGAACTGCGGTCCCCCCCCCCCCCCCCCCGACCCTCTGCATCGGAGGCGGCATTTTGACCAGCTCCCCTGGGAAGGTGCATTCAGGCTGGACAAGTTCCAGCAGGTCTGGATGTTCCAGAAGGACCCGGAGAGCCAGGGAGAGCTGTGGACACGGCCGGCGTGGCACCCGCTAGAAGGACAGAGTCCCCCTCTGTCTGTCCTGGCTGCAAACACGGTGGAGCGTCCAGCCCAGGATGCCCACTCAACCCCCACTGACCCCACGTGACCCGGCGCCTGGAGTCTGTGTGGCTACACTCCCCTCGGGGACGCAGCAGGCCCGCCCACAGCGGCCGTGGGAGCCTGCGATGGGGCCATTGGAGCACCGATTGGAAAACGGGCTGCTGACCTGTGACACAGGAGGGCGTCTCTTCCCCGAGGCCCCGACCAAGGCTGCTTCCGGCTTCCGGGGGGCTAATTACCTGGTAGGTGGCACGCCCCGCACCTGCTGGGCCTTTCAGCGCCGCTGATAAAGCGATTGGCTCAGCTTTTCGTCCTCCTCTGGCCGTGCCTCCGGGGTCCCCACGGGTTTTACAAAGCGAGAACGTTATACAAAGCCCTCTTCAACACCATGTACATAGGGTGTAAAACAGATTTTAGAATATACTGTACCCTATATGTCATACAACATAGAAACAATCAAGCATACGTGTGTACGTGTGTGGGCGTGCAGACATGTGCCTGTGTCTGTGCTTTGCTCTTTGAGGTTCCTTTGGCCCGTGGAGGGATGCGAGGGATCATCTAAGCGTGACCACCCGTTCACTGCGAAGAACTCAGTTTGGGGGGAAAAAATAACAAGAATTCAATGATAACATATATGAACCCTTCCATGAACTCTGCGCTCTGATAAAGGCCGTTGGCTGGGCAGACCACACACCCGGCTGCCTCTGCCCCGGGCCAGCCACAATGCGGCCCGCGCCGCAGCCAGGGACACGTGCGCAGAGCCTGCTAAGTGTTTTACCTTAATCAGGCCACGGTGCAATGATGCAGGCATGTGCCCAAACCTTTTCCCAGACTATGCGTGCGCTCAGCATGTACCCCCTTCGTGGAGGTAAGCGGGGTGGAGGCAGGTCAAAACAAACAAAAAAAAAGAAGGTTTTAATCTCATGAGGCTATTTTTCGTCCTAACAGGATTGAAAGGGAAATGGGGTGGGCTGGTGGCAAATTGTCCTGTATTGAGAGCATGCTGTGTGCCAGGCACCACACTGGGGTCTTTCTAAGCAGCCCCTCATTTAATCCTCATCACACCCCTCCGTGGTGGGGATCAGCATAACATTTCACGGATGGGGAAACAGGCTCAGAGAGGTCCTGGCAATTGCCCAAGGCCGCTCAGCCTGCGCAGAGGGGACTGGAACCCTGGTCCGCGTGCTCACCAAACCTGGGGCTTTTTGCAGAACTCGGGTTTCCTCCCAGCGCCCAGGGTAGCGGCACCAGCTCGTCGTCTGTGTGATTTCAACCGTCTTCTCCTCATCTCATTGCTCCCACGGGCCCTGCCCACCCTCAGAACCCCAGCCCTGTGTATCCGGACTTCCCGAAGGCTGGGAGTTTGGGGAACATGAGGCTCGATATTTAAGGGGTCTCCCGTCCCTGAGAGCCTGTGAAACGCTCACGCAACCACGAGGACTTTCATAAAAAGGCAATTTCTGCCGCACGCAGGGGGGATAAGAGCCACGATATTTTCCCATCCTGTTCCTTCAGGACTTGATGAAAACACGAGGCCGTGCGCAGGCAGGAAGCAGAAAATGATCATCTCACAGCAGGCGGCCGCGCCTGTACCCAGTGCGCCATCGAGCGGGAGGGGGCAGCTGGGCCGGGGCCTCTGAAGGATGGTCTTCTTTGCTCAGCCCCGTGGGGTCCCTTCCCTCCCTGGGAGTCCCCATCGCTGCCCTCTCTGCGGCCCTCCCGCTCGGATGGTCTCAGACGCTCCACGTTCCCTGGGTGCCGCCTCCATGAACCTGGCATTTGCTGAGGCCACACCCTGCGGGGAGGCCGGAGGAGTGAACGAGGTCCAGCAAGCAGGGCTTCTGAGCAGAGCAGATGTCCAGAGGCACTGGCAGATCCAAGTTCAAGGGCCTCTTCCTAACTGTTCGAACTTGGCAAAGAACAAACCTCGGGACAAGAACATTCCTCCTCGACCTGACACGGTAGGGGATGCAGGGGAAGGCTGGGGCGTTCCCTCCCCACAAAAATCCCTCCTGCTGCGCCTTTGTGGGGGCACCGGGCTTCTGCAAACAATTACTTTTATGAAGAAGCAAGTTTAACAGCCACAGAGATCCGATACCACTGGCTGTGTGACCTTAAGCAAGTCACCCCACCTGTCCGTTTCCTGCCGGACACGGTAGGAGCAGAAATGTCTCCTGCATTTGGCTGTTGGAGAAACGCAAGAAATCGTCTCAGAGCGGACAGCGTGCCTCGCGGGCGAGGGTCCTGGAGCCCCGATGGGCTGATTCAACTGGAAACTCAGATGAAGGTGAAGAAAGAGGTGGGGAGGCAGGGGTCAGGGAGGGGAAGTGGGGGCGGCCCAGAGGCGGCCCGGGAGTGCCCTGCTTTTGAGTCCACGGCAGAAAGACCGCCGAGGGGAGCCGGAAGTCACGGCAGGGCCGGCTTCCCGGCGTGCCGCCCCTGCAGGCACCTGGGGCCCCGCGGGGCCCAGGCTGGGTTTCATGCTCGGCTGTCATGATCTTCAAATTCATGTAATTTTTGAACAAGGTCCCCACATTGTCCACTGCACTGGACTCTGAAAATTATGTGGCCGGTCCCGAGCCTCAGGCCTCATCGGCGGTCCCCGTCCAGCTTCCACATCTCCAAAGCAGGGCCATTGGATGGGGACAACATGGATGCTAATGGTGACGGCTGTGCGCTTCTGAGGCCCCTCCTGGGCTGTGCTGGGCACTTTCCTGTGCTGGCACGGTGCCTGGCACTGAATAAGCGTGTGTTGAACACCTGGTAAGGTTTGGACTCCACACCCGATGCCCCCCCCCCCCCCGAGTGGGGAGGGGTCACATCCCAGGGGTTTGGAGCCACCAGACCTGGGTTCAGATCCTCACCCTCCTGCTGGCCAGTCATGACGGTGGGCAAATCCCTGTGCTTTGCTGTGGTGACTTCCTAGGGAACCGGGGGTAATGATGGCACCTCGTTTCTAGGTTGTCAGGGAACTCAATGAGATACATGCCAGGCACCATGGCTGCTCTCTCTACGGCCCTCCCACTCTGAGGGTCTCAGACGCTCCACAGTCATCGCTGTGAACATGCAGGGGTTTATTTGCTGAGCACCTACTATGCGCCACGTACTATGCTAGGCTCTGAGCATATGGTGGTGAACAAGACAGAGATAGCCTTCCTGGGCCTCACAACCCGAACAAGAAGTCAGAAAAAAAGCAAGTAAAGGCTTCTGGGTAACACGGTAGCGAGAGACCTGGGTAGAGAATGGGGGCTCTTTGTTGGGGGGAGAGAAGGTTATTAATCAGGTGACTGCTTCTTCCAACTCAGACATGAAACTCTTTATGAGCTAGGTGACCCTGCTAGAGGTTCTCAACCTGTGGGTTGGGACCCACGGGTTCAGAACCGCTGCTGTAGAGCCTAAGACCATCGGAAAACACAGATATTTACATTACGATTCATTAACCGTAGCGAAATTACAGTTATGAAGTAGCAACGAAAATAATTTTATGGTTGGGGGTCACCACAACATGAGGAACCGTATTAAAGGGTCGCGGCATTAGAAAGGTTGAGAACCACTGAGCTAGAGCCAAGGATTTCAACCTCACCCCCTTATTAGGAAAGGGGATGGTTTTACAGAGATTTCCAGTGATTCTCCCCAACTCCACGCCTGGAGTAGATGCTGAGTCACCCCCACCTCCAGGAGGGAAGAGGACCCCAAACAGAGCCCCTCTCCCAGGAGCCTGGGACCCCACCCCCGGGGCTGGTGAGCGTGAAGAACAAATAGAAAGGGAAATGAACAAATGATCCCCGTAATTTGTTTAAGAAGAGGGGGAGTCAGGCACCCAAGAAAAATGATCTCAAGAAGGCGGTGGGTTTCTAATGAATGTGTGGGTAATGAAATAAACCCGCTCAGGCCACGGTTGGCCCTGATCTTCCCCGGCCTAGATTAAAAAATGGAACATCTGTGATGATTTAATTTACATCTTAATAACAAACAGGCCGCGAGAAACCCGCGGATAAATGCCTTTTATTGCCTGCGTATCTTTTGCACTGCAGCTTGAATGAAAACTCTGGTAATTAATTGTTTTAAGCGATTCTATTAAAAAGTGTCTGCAAGTGCTGTGTGCCGAATGTTTATGCGGCCCGGGCTGCCACCGGAATACAGAGGAGCCCGGAGCGCGCCCGGGATGAGGCGCCTTTATTTCTTCGCCACATCCACCGCCTTAAAGACACGCGGTCCTTACTTCATTATTTATTTTTTTCCCAAAGAGAGAGATGCAAAGCCTGCTCATTTTTCTTCCCTTTTTTTTTTTGTCCAAATCTTGATGGTGAGGCTTGGAATAAACAAAGGGATGGCCCCCTCCCTACCCACGGCGTATCTGATATTCTCCTGCCATCAAAGCGGGGAACGGTGGCCACGCAGCTTCCTGTGTCCAACCCTCAGATTCCCAATCCGGGAAATGGGGGCGTTGCTAGGTGGAGGCTGAGATGTGCAGTCCGGGCCTCTCTTAAAAATCATTCCCAAATGCAAGCTGAGCAGCCGGATATGCCAGGCAGGGCACCAGCCTGGGCGGGGAAGGCAGTGGGCATGCTGGATGGCGTCTGCCTTTTGTGGGCTCCCACGGGGGGGGGGGGGGGGGCTGGGAGCAGGCCATACACGTGCAATAAATGCACCACCTTCCGCAGCTAGAGTCCCAGCCCCGGCCGCATAGGACACTCTCCGGGAGAGCTTTCAAAACAAACCCAGGCCCCCACCCAACCCTCAGAGGCCCTCAGTTCAGGAGCCTGGGGCGGAGTCCAGGCATCCCTATTATGGAAAGCCCCCAGGGGGTCCTCCCAGCAGCCAGGGCGGAGAATCATGGCTTCGGATGCAGGCCTGGGATTCCCGGACCCTTCTGACGCAGCTCGTGGGTGCTCTTCAATAGGGTGGCCTGGCGGTGCCTCAATGAGCAAATGACGTTTGAGCAACAAGCAGAGGAGCCGAGGGAGGTGCTGAGGCAGATGGTGAGAGGAAGGATGGTTCTGGCTGGGGAAGCACCCAGTGCAAAGGCCCTGGGGCAGGAGCAAGCCCAGCTTGTGAGGGGAGCTGGAGCAGAGCGAGGAGGAGGGGGCAGTGGAAGGAACAAGGGCAGAGGGGGTGCAGGGCCACCACCAGGACTTCGGCTGACCTCCTGTGCGTTTTAAAACCCTTGGACTAGAAATAGTGCTCCCACCCCCCCCCCCCCCCTTCTCTCACCCTACAGGTATCGGGGCAGCACCGCCCACGCTGAGGTGTGTGGGACAGCTTCCCTTTCCTCTCCACCCTCCTCCCCTTCAGGAGCAGCCCCCGTGTCCCACCCCTGCAGGATGCTCTCCTCGTTCCTGGTTTACAGAGGAGCAAAGCGAGCCTTACCCAGGTGGAGTGTCTTGCCCACAGCCTCCCACACAGGACCCGGGGCGGGGCGGGGGGAGGGGGGGCAGGCTCCATGGCAGGGCCAGTCCCCGGGGAGACCGAGGCTGCATGGTGCGGAGCAGCCGATTCAACTTCTCTCTCTTACCTACATCTCCCGGGGACATCCAAATGCATTTTAGGAAAAATTAAAGTGCTGTAGCGCTTTACTCAGTGGGGAGTAAACGTACGTGACTCATTATCCCCAGAGGTGGTGCGGGCTAAAAATACGCCCTGGTTCACCGAGGGCTGCGATTAAAAGCAGCACAATGGATTCGAGAGAGCTGTGTGTGTGTGTGTGGGGGGGGGGCCTAGAAAGAGGCGAGGTCACGGAGGGCAGGGGGCACTCCACTCCTAACCCCTGGGAGAGCGTTCTGGAGCCCGCTCAGAGGAGGGGCCGTGGGACTTAAGGGACCCACAGGCCGGGGCTGGGGCCTCCGCGGCAATGGGGTACACAGTCTGGGCAGAGCTCCCCACCTCTCTGACCGCAGGCTCCTCTTCTGTGAAACGGGAAGAGCCGGAAGCCTCGCCGTTTGGTGAGGAGATGAGGGGATGCGTGTCACCCATCGGCACGGGGCTGCTTGGCCCTGCACGTGTTGGCTCCATATCTGTCTCCCCACCGACAGTCGGGTGTGGCCGAGGCCCCGTCTGCCCAAGTTGGTGCCTGGCGTGTAGGAGACACGCAGAGTGCATCTGTGGACCACCAGCTTCTTGCCTGGCTAAGGGTGGCCTCGCGCACCCGCCAGCATCTTAGCCAATCCTCACAGCACCCCCGAGAAGGGATGCTCATTCTCAGCATCCACGTTGCGCAGATGAGGAAACTGAGGCACAGAGAGGCGAGGGGGCGTGCTGCAGCCACACGGCTCAGACGGGGCAGAGCCGGGGTTCCAGCACAGGTCTGCCTGGGCCCCGGGCTGTAGCTTTGAGTTATGATTCCAGAGCGCTCCCCGCTCCCCCCCCCCCAGAGGCCTGCTCTGAGGACAGTGCCCTCTGACCTCCGACAATAATTCTAAATCCCAGGACACCGCGGGACCCAAGGCCTGGCTGTCGGACCGTGGCCCGTGAGCCGGGCATTTCAAAACTCGGCCTTGCCGTCCCCCTCCCTTAGTGACGGCCCTGGCTGGGCACCGTGCCCCTCCGCGCCCCCACCACCTGGCCAGCTCGGTCCGCATCGCCGTCCGTCTGCAGCTGGTTGAACTGACTCAGAATCCCCCGCCTGAAATACCCCCCCCAGGTCTAGCGGCCCGGTGATGTGTTCTCCTTCCCGCCCTTTGCTGTCAAATGTTACCCACCAATGGGTTTCTTTCCAGCCAAATCACCTTTTCCCGTTTCCCGGGAAAGGGTGACAGTGTGCAAGGCCTGTAATTCTTCTCTCCCGAGTCAAGATTTGCTCCAGAGAAATGCTTTTCCCTGTGTCGCATGAAGATTGCAGGAGAGACAAGGAGAAAGAAAAGAAAAAGAGCCCTGGCCGGTTTGGCTTAGTGGACAGAGCGTCGGCCGGTGGACGGAAGGGTCCCGGGTTCGATTCCCAGTCAGGGCACATGCCCAGGTTGCAGGCTCCATCCCCAGAATGGGGGCGTGCAGGAGGCAGCCAATCAATGACTCTCTCTCATCATTGATGCTTCTCTCTCTCTCTTCCTCTCCCTTCCTCTCTGAAATCAATTGAAAACTTATTGCAGCCCTAGCAGGTTTGGCTCAGTGGATAGAGCATCGGCCTGCGGACTGAAAGGTCCCAGGTTCGATTCCAGTCAAGGGCATGTACCTTGGTTGTGGGCACATCCCCAGTGGGAGGTGTGCAGGAGGCAGCAGATCGACGTTTCTCTCTCATCGATGTTTCTAACTTTCTATCCCTCTCCCTTCCTCTCTGTAAAAATTCAATAAAATATATTTAAAAAAAAAACATATTACAAAGAAGAAATGATCTGTCAGATTTGGAGTGTGTGTGTGCGCACATATAAGTGTGTGCACAGGCATGTGTGTGGCATGAGTGTGAGTGTGTTTCCTGCCGTCCGTCCGTATTTCCAGGGGCTTTGTTTGCACTAGTTGCTACAGTTAAAGTCCCACATTGCAGCAGGTATAAATCAAAATTCCTTTAAATTTCACCAGAAAGCTGTACATATGACTGTCTTTACTCAGCAGGCACCCATAAAAGATATGTGGTCGCCTTTGGCGGGAGAGGCAGAAAGAAGCAATTTGGGATCTTCGAAGATAAAAGACAATAAAAGTAATTAAGATAATTAACCACCCCGAAGAGAGAAGGATTTACTGCGGTACATTTTGGATTTTGTTTCGCGTGGCCATATCGCAGCTGCCACTCTGTTTAATATACAGCCCGTCGAGTCTCTCGCTGTCAGAAAGCATATATAATAGAAGATTTTTAAGAGAAAAGGAGGGAGGGGAGAAGGACGGGGGGCTGCAATGAGAGTTTTTAAAAATCTGGTAAATGGAGGTAGGAGCCAGGTGCCCGTTGTAGTCTCTCCGCAGCCCTGTAGGGGTCCCATCCGCCGCCCCCGGCAGGCTGTCCCTCTCCCTGGCCCCCGTGTCACCAACCGGAATCAGCCTGCATTCTCTCCTTCCTGGACCGTCTGGCTGCCACCGTGCGTCGCCACCGGCACAGAAGATGTTGCTCTAGAATCCCAACGTGACTGTGTCCCTCCCCTGGGTGCTCCATCCGGGCTCCGCCCAGGGCCCTCGGATCACATCCCAGTCTGACATTCAAGGTTCTCCAAGATCGGGAGCCTGACTCAGCCCCGGGCCCCTCGCCCTTCTTGCAATGTGGACACTGAGCGGCGTCAGGTCTTCTAAGGCAGTGGTCGGCAAACCGCGGCTCGCGAGCCACATGCGGCTCTTTGGCCCCTTGAGCGTGGCTCTTCCACAAAATGCCATGTGCGGGCGCGCACGTACAGTGCGATTGAAATTTCGTGGCCCATGTGCAGAAGGTCGGTTTTCGGCCCGGGAGAGTCTATTTTGAAGAGGTGGCGTTAGAACACTCAAGGGGCCAAAGAGCCGCATGTGGCTCGCGAGCCGCGGTTTGCCGACCACTGTTCTACGGGATGTGATGTTTCTCTCCTCTGGACCCTTTCACCCCACGAGCCGTCTGCCGAACTCCTTCACCTGTCAGCTCCAGTGCGATGGGAAAATGCCCCTGAAAGACCCCATCCACCCACCCCAGGACGCCCATGGGCACCCCTACACTCCTGCGCTCTCTGGTCATCCAGGTGGAATCATTCTTCACCCATTGGAGCATAATTTTCCGTTCATTTGTCCCCATGTTTAATTGAACAACCACTTCTCAGCCCCTGTGGGGTGCCAGTTACTGCACTAGTTGTTATAGATTAAACGCTACCTTCATTCGCCCAAAACTTATTTACTGAGCACCTAGTATGTTCCAGGCGCTGCTCCAGGTTCTGACAAAAATGTAGCAGTGAAAGGAAGAGACAAAACATCTGTCCTCCTGAAGCTGAAATTCTAGGAAGGGGAGCCGGGGAGGGTGACAGATGATAATCCAGGAACAAGTAAATATGAGAAACAGTCATGCGGGCTAAGAACAGGGGTGGGCAAACTTTTTGACTCGAGGGCCACAATGGGTTCTTAAACTGGACCGGAGGGCCGGAACAAAAGCATGGATGGAGTGTTTGTGTGAACTAATATAAATTCAAAGTAAAGGAGCGGAGGGGAGAGCAAGAGAACCCTCCGCTCTTTCGGCTCCACGGGCCGGATAGAACAGCCGAACGGGCCGGATCCGGCCCGCGGGCCGTAGTTTGCCCACGGCTGGCTAAGAAGAAAAAGAAAGCAGAGAAGAAATAAAGAGATTAGAGTCGAGCAGAGACTGGAGAGAGAGGAGGGAAGGAGCGGAGCAGGCAGAGGACCCGGGTGCAAGGGCCGGAGGCGGGACTGGGTCTAGAGTGTGGAGGACAGCAAGGGGACCCCGCCATGGGGCTGGCGCAGGTCGGGGCGGGTGGGTAGTAGGAGGTCCCCGTGAGCTATCCAGGAACTCTGGCTTCTCGCTGGGGAGGAGCCATCGGAGGGTTAGGACAAGGGGTGACATAAACTGCCTCACTTTCAACGGTTTATCCTGGATGATGTGTGTGTGTGTGTGTGTGTGTGTGTGTGTGTGTGTGTGTAGGGAGGGGTAGATTCGAGTGGGGAGGGGAGAAGGTGAGAGACCGGGAGGAGGCTGTCACGGACAGAGGTGACAGTGACTTGTATGGGACATTGATTGTGCTGAGCACAGGGTGTGTGCCTGAGTACACACATGTGCACACACATACACACACACATGAACACACTCACAAGTAGACCTATACAGTCTGGAAATATCTCTTTATTGAATGAATGAATGAATGAATGAATGAATGAATAGATGGATGGATGCGTATAAATGGGGCTAGCAAAAGAGAGAAGCTGTGGGCAAACAGATATCATGGGGTAACCCTAAGCCATAGGCACAATGGAAGCACAGCGTATGAAAGAGCTGCCGGAACCTGCTGGAAGAATCGAGAAGGCTCCCAGAGGAGACACTGCCCCCCCTGGCCCAGACACACCCCATTCTAGGTGCCCCTCTGGCCATTTACCTCCCAGTCCCTCCTCTCTGAGACCCACCAACTGCCCTTCCGCCTGCATCCCCACGGAGGCGCCTACCCAAGGAGCCCGCCAGCACCGTGTAAATCTAGACCCAAATGAGGCGGGCGCCTCAGCTCTCGCAATAATTAGACTTCAAGTGGCCCCCATAACTCAGCAGCTAATTACCTCGCCGGCTCCGCCAGCGCGGCCCTCCGAGGCAGCCGGCCCATTTCCCTGGCAGACCGGCTCATAAAAATCCCCCAAAGCACATGGATTTACTGTATTTATTTATTGGGATTTGGAGAAACGGACCTGGTACCCAAGAGCCTCAGGATGTGGGGGACATAATTTTGAAATGCAGATCATTAAAGTAAGGGAGAAGGATAGGGCTGGAGCGGGCCCCTGCTCTCCAGGTAGCAGGAGAGATGCCACTGGTCATTCGTTTCTGGATGGAATGCGATGGAAGCCACGTGACGATGGCCCAAACGGAGGGTCGGCGAGGCCCCCGGTTCCCTGTTCCATCTCCCCAGCAGGCTGATCCCGCCAAGGGCTTTTGCACTTGCTGGTCCCTCTTTCTGGCCCTCTGTTCCCTACACGCCTTGGCAAGATGGTGCTTCTGAATGTTTAGTTTTCAGCAGTTCGAGACTATATCTAGGTCTCAGAGTGGAATTAGGAGACCTGCCCCCCACCCTGGCTTGGGGTCCTGGACTCTGCTCCTGCCCTTAACCTCCCAGAGACAGGCTCCTGGTCTGTGGAGCAGGGAGGGTAATACCAGCCCGAGATACTAACGATGGGAGAACTCATGTAAAGCACCTCCCAGCCCTGGCACACAGGAAGTGCTCAACAGGGACTAAGAGAAAGTACCTATTGGGCATATTTCACATTCTGGGCCCTGGGATGGCCCTTTACCGGGGCCACCTCATGTCCTCCTTCCACCAATGGGAGACAGGTGCCATCCCGTCTTCAAATTTACAGGAAACAGGCACAGAGGCCTTAGTCACTTGACCGAGGGCATCCAGCCAGCCAATGGCTGAGGCAGAATTTGAACCCAATTCCATCTGAGGTCAGAATTTGACTTCTATGTCCTTCTATCCGGAATGTGGCTTCTTCGCCTATACAATGGTCATCTAGCAAACCATTGGGGTGAGCTGGGCAGAGTTGGGGTAGGGATATACATGAATGAATGGAAGGTTGGACAGACGAGGAAATGGGTGAGTGGTCAGATGAGTGGATGGATGGATGGATAGATGGATGGATGGATGATAGACAGATGGATGGAGGTGTTATTGGCAAATGTGGAGTTCTTGGGGTGCTATAAGGAAAAGAATTTCCCGAGGCCCCCACAGAAGGATGGAGTTTTGTGGAAAGCTTTATTGATGATGTAAAATTAAGGGGGTTTCCCTCCAAGGTCCCCTGTCTGTCTGGCTCGCCATGGAAGAAGTCCAGGCTTGTCTAGAGCAGGGCCAGAACGAAGGCCGCTGCCCCTAGTTTCTGCCCCATGTTAAAGTCCAGTCCAGTCCAGCCTCTGGC
Source organism: Plecotus auritus (assembly GCF_963455305.1). Classification (NCBI taxonomy): domain Eukaryota; kingdom Metazoa; phylum Chordata; class Mammalia; order Chiroptera; family Vespertilionidae; genus Plecotus; species Plecotus auritus. The sequence goes on from NC_137779.1 coordinate 25,960,219, forward strand.
TAGCTTAGTCCATGTGTGCAGCTGCCTAAGGCCACATGGCTACGGAAAGAGAACAGGCAAGTATGTGAGTCAGGGGTCCTCAAACTTTTTAAACAGGGGGCCAGTTCACTGTCCCTCAGACCGTTGGAGGGCCGGACTATAGTTTTTAAAAAAAAACAAACTATGAACAAATTCCTATGCGCACTGCGGGCCCGGGACGAGTCGGCTGCTAAGCAGGACAGGCAGCGGCACCCGGCGGGCCGGATAAATGTCCTCGGCGGGCCGCATGTGGCCCGCGGGCCCTAGTTTGAGGACCCCTGAAGTGATGCGGATCCCGGTCACGGAGCAATGGAGGGCAGGAGCAGGAGCGAACAGCAGCAAGGGGACGCTATCTGGGGATTTTAACTTTCCAATATTTCACTCACTTGCCGTGGCTCCATCCTCCTAGTCTTTGATCTTTTTCCCAGTCAAGTACCTTCCCTTCATCACCTTGACTTCACTGAGCATGTGCCAGTCTGCCCCTTGGCTCACCCCTTCCCCCAGTGCTCGGCAGGGAACGGAACCGATGGCTCCCTGTGGAGCATGAAGCTGTGGCTTCCTGGGGAAGCTTCTCAGATGACCACGCTGCTAATGTCTGGCTTCGCCTTTGTTCTCTTCCTACTGTTAAACTAGCTAATGATGATGATAACAGATGGATGGATGATGGATGGATGCATGCATGATGGATGGATGGATAGATGCTGGATGCATGGATGCATGCATGGATATATGGGTGGTTGGCTGGATGTATGGATAGATGGATGGACGGATGGATGAATGGGAGGGTGCATTGGTGAGTAGATACATGTGTAGATAGTTGACTTGTATGTGGAGGAGCGGGAGGATGGCCAGTTGAGTGAGTAGGAGGGTGGATAGCTGGGTGAGTAGATGGCTGGGTAGAAGGAAGGAAGGGAGGAAGGAAGGGGAGATGAACTTGAAATACTCCCTGCATGTGGCCAATGCTGTTTGCACCCCGAAAGGCCATTCCTATCTCTGAATGACTACAGTTTCTCTCCATCCCCTACAGGCACGGTACCCAGCCTCAGGTTCTCAGGACTCCAGGGCTCCCACCCATGCACGCCTCTGTTCTTTCTAGGTCTCTCTCTCTCTCTCTCTCTCTCTCTCTCTCTCTCTCTCTCTCTCTCTCTCTCACACACACACACACACACACACACACATGCAGCAGCACAAAGCCTCCTCCACAAATGCTCTGGGAACAAAGAGACCCAGGAGGTGGTCCCTGGGGCTTCTCACATTAGCATATCAATGCGGGCCCCAGAGCGGAGGGACTTGGAGACTTGGATTTTGCAAAGTAAATTATTCATTCTATCGTGGGACCTCCCCCAAAACAGCCTAAAAAGGGGGAAATTATCTTCTCTTTTCCGTGCTTTGTGTCAAAAAGATGTCTGCCCTGAGAGCCTCTTGCTGTTTTTCAAAGATCTTCCCCTTCAGGAGGGGAGGGGAGCTGGGTGGCCGCCCTTCGCCACTCCAGGCCCAAGTATCTGGATGTCCCCAACCCGGGTGACCACACTGCAATTTTCTCTGGAGGCAGACAGACCTGAAAGCGACACTGTGACTCTGGACTCCACACGCATCTCCCTGGGCCTCGGTGTCTGCCCTGGACTCTGGGGCTCAGGAGGTCTTCTTAGCAGGGGCTGTTCATTCAACGGTATTTGCTGAGCACCTACTGGGTGCTGTGCATAGAGTCTCCACAGGGGGGAATCACAGTAGAATCCAGCAGAGGCTGCTGTGAGGACTAAAGGGAATGGCCCAGGCAAATCAGTCAGTCTCAGCCAGTGAGTCTTTACAATGGTGATGTGGATGCCATATCCCTCCCGCCGTGGGCTGGGAGTAACAGGACCCCTGGCTGAGCCAGGCTCCTGTGGGTGCTTCTCCCTGAAATCTCTGTAGTTTGGGGGTGCAGTGAGACCTGATGGAAAGGGCTCCAGGACCGCTCTGGGTCTTAGTTCCCCCCCTTTCTTCTCCCTTGCTGTGTGACCTTGGGCAAGTCACTTGCTCTCTCTGGACCACAATTTCCCCACCTATAAATCCCTAGATTGGCGTTGTCAGTCGTTCCCCACCTTTACAAATAGACTCCGTTCTTCCTTTTGTTTTTGTTTAAGAAAAATGATTAGAATAAACATTGATATGCATGGTCTCATACCAGCACCACCGACCCTGAGCGGTAAGCACTCTCGGCATCCCCTCTTTTACAGACCACAAAACAAGGAGGCCCGAGAGGTGAAGTCCATGGTTCAGAGGCAGGGTCCACACTCGGACCCTGTCTGCCTGCCACCAGGCCTGTACCCCTAACTTATTCCCCTTGTTGTATGTTTGCCGCAATAACGTGACTACCCTAGAATGCGATTTTGGAAACTTGCTTCTATAGTGCTTAACACAGTATGAGTATCATCCCATGTCATTCATGATTCTGTGCCTTCACACATCAATAGCAGCATTGGGTCTCTATGTGCGGGGGGGGGGGGGGGGGGCGGGGGGAGGGACACAGCTAGCCCCCCTCCATGGGCGTTTAGGCTGACCCTGGATCAAAATCATTTTAAGGCCAAAATATGGTGCAGTCCCTGGGTGGGGGTGTGTGTGTGGGGGTGGGGGGAGTTGTCTTTTTAGAGCCTGTGTTTAGAGAGTAACATATAACACGAGCGAGTAGGTATTTACCACGTGGTGACAAGAACACGTGTTCTGTGCATTCTGGTGGCACATGCTGCCATCCTTGGAATGATGGGCGGATTTGGGGGTGAAAGACACAGGGTGAGTCCGTGGAGGAAGACGGGAAGCAAAACATCCTGGTTCTCTGCTTCCTCCAACTCACTTTTCCCACCCCTACTCCCGGCCCAGCAACCCCCCACACCCCCCAGCCCATTGACAGCCCAGCTTGCAGGGGCATCTGATCTCCCGGAGCCCAAATCAGCCGGCCAGCAGTGACAGCCCCTTCCAAAGACTCTGAGATATTCACCTCTAAGTCCCATGGGACAGAGGCGGGAGCGAAGAAAAGATCTCCTGTCCTCAGAGCAGGCTTCTGGTGCTCACACGGCCATTATTTCACTCATTGGATGACCTTCAGCAAGCCACTGTATACCCCTTAGGCCTCAGTCGGTCTTCTCATCTGTGAAATGGGTATAACATCAATGTTCAATCACTACTTTCCCTGCCACCTTGGGACTAAAAGCCTCCGTTTATTCGCCTGTAAAATGGATCCATAATGATAACAAACCTCACCGAGTTGCTTTGAGTCTTCAGTGCAGTGAAAGGAGAATAAGTCGGCAAGCTTTTTCGGTAAAGGGCCAGATAGTAAATATGTTCAGCCTTGCAGGCCAGAGGGCCTCTGTTGCAACTACTCAGCTCTCCCCTGGTAGCACCCAAGCAAGCCTTAGACAAAATGTAAAGGGATGAGCGTGGCTGTGTGCCAATAAAACTTTACTTACGGTCACAAATGCGAATTTCATGTAATTTTCAGATGTCACAGAATAGCATGCTTTTCTTTACTTCTTTTCAATGATTTGCACATGTAGAAATTATTTTTAGCTCACGATCCTACACAGACAGACACATGTTTGCACCCTCTGACACACACAAGTTGCACTGTACCTGGCACACAGGCCCTCAGTAAATGTCCATTCCCTCCATTTCCACTTAAAAGTTCTACAAAGAACTTTTGAGTCCTTTGTCCAATGGTATGTCCACATCCATGAGACCCAGAAGAGCTGGCTGCTGGCTTTCTGAATAGAAATCTTCTAAGATGAGATATTTGCATTCATCTCCAAAAATCACGCTTCCATATATGGCCAGTCTACCAGAAAGTGGTTTCACCATGAAATAAAAATATTAAAATATTCAAGCGAACACATATGCATGCTTATTTTACCATCTTTACCTTCTTCAGTGTTCACAACACCCTATCAAGTAACTGTTATTATTCTCGCCCATTTTTCAGATGGGGAAAGTGAGGCCAGCACCTTGGAGTCACTCAGCCAAGGCTTGTACTGCTGGGCCTGACTGAGCAGAGCCAGGATTTGAACCCAGGCTGCCCGTGGTACCAAGCAAAGTCCACCTCTGCCAGGGTGGAGGTCCCAGCGCCCAAGGCCATCAGCCCCTGTCTTCCAACATCCCCGCGGCAGACCCCACCTCCCTGCTCCCCACAGTTATACCCGGCCCCATGATTCAGTGAAGCTGAGCTCTTTCCCCGGCAAGAACATTATTCTCCCAGAAAATCGAGGTTCTGGTGTTGAGGGGGTTTAGGGGGAGGTGGCAGGCAAGAAATCAGCACACAAGCAATTAAAACAAATAAGATTTTTAAAAATATATATTGCTTCTTCAGCACACGCGGGCTGCAGATGGAGGCGGAGGGTTTGCGCAGATGCTGGGTGCTGTTCTGTCACGGGGACGCGGGGACAAATTCCGCTAATTGAACCCCCATGTAGTGCAGCGAGTGGGGGGAGCTCGGGAGTTATCCATCTCCCTGGCAGGCTCATTCCGGGAGGCGAGCGAGGGAGGCCGTACAAGACTAATATCTCCGCCACAGCAGCATGGCGATCAGGACACCCTCGTTTATTTTTCGGGATTTTTTTTTAAAATAGGACTGACGTGGCAGTTTTCCCCCTGATTTTTCAAAGCTACAGTTATTTACTGCTCTTTGTGCGTCTGCAGGAAAAAAAAAAAAAAAGTGAATCCAAGTCTTGGCTTCTTCAAGAGCTGATGGTAGAGGAAGATCAGAAAATGGAATTATTGCATGGTCTTTAAAAAAAAAAAATCAAAGTCCGTGTTTTATATTCATATACGATTAAAGCAGATTCTAACTGCGCAGAAGGGCATACAATTGAAGGGTTAACTGCTCTTCTTAAAAATATTCCTCCATCTGACAAATATTTTTGAGCACCTACTATGTGCAATATTTTTGCACCTACTATGTGCTGGACTCTGAGGTTATAGATGTAAATGACCAGCAAAGTCCCTGACCTAGTTCCTATCCCCAGAGATAATTAATGCTTAATGTTTATTGTTATTGCATTATCTTTCCAGAAATTGTTAATTCTGCATTTTATATATATATATATATATATATATATATATATATATATATAGAGAGAGAGAGAGAGAGAGAGAGAGAGAAACTTATATACATATATGCTTATCATACCTACCCATTTTATATATATATATATATGTTTTACATACACAATTATCTTTTTTAAATGAATTAGATCATACCAGGCACTATGTTCTGAACCTTAGAGTAATTTTTTAAAACTTAACAATATATGTGGGGCATTTTCCATTTTAACAAATAAAAATCTGCCTTGTCTTGTTCTGAATAGCTGTGTGATACTCCAGAGCTTGCCTGTAACAATGCAATTAATCCCCTACTGAGGGACACGTTGATGGCTTCCAGCTTTGGGCATTGCAACCAATGCTTCTGTGAACATCCCTGAGCAAAAGTCCTGTTTCCTAAACGTGGGAGGAACTCAGAGAGGACCCCCATGGCCGTCACCCATTTGGCTGACCTCATAGGTCTGGTTCTCCCCCAGGGTGCACAGTGGGGCTGCACTTCCTTGCCCACGAAGAGGTGGGCGTGGCTATTGGACTGGCTTCAGTGTCATCTGTCATGTCCTCTGTGCATGGAAGCTGCAGGACTGCTATGCTCCTCTCTTTGTCCCTTCGGCCTCAGGGACCAGCCGTGCTCCGGAAAGTGACTCCTCCACCCACCAAAGCTCTAAGCTACCGGTAGAAATGTACAGCAGACCCCGCTCCCCGCCCTCTTCCCGCCATCCTCCCCCCCGCCCCGCCCCGCCCCGCCCCGCCCAGCCAACCTGCAATGAACATGTAGGATAAACCTGAAACAAAACCGGTTGTTTCGCACCATTGAGATTGTGGGATTATTTGTTACTGCGTCAAAACCCAGTTTATCCTGTCGGATACAAACTTCTACAGTGCTTCCATGTTATAGACAGGGGAGGGAAGGCTGCATTTACTTCCTCTGATCGCTCAGTTTAAATCTTTTGATGGCTCTCACCACCCGAAGAGGAGAACTCAGACTACTTAGCATATTATTAATAGGTTTTGGTTACTTTATAAGAAACACCAACCATTTCAGTACTATTTCCACCAAGATCAAGAGCATGGACTCTGTCTTATTCATCTCTCCCCAGTGTCCCATATAGCACCCAGCCCATGATGGGTGTTAGAGAAATGATTTATGAATGAATGAATGAATGAATGAATAGATGAATGAATGAATAATCGTGACCTTCCAGCCCTGTCCACTATGGCACCGGCCTTTCATAGTCCTTCCCGTATCTCATCACTGAACATCTAATACATGATACAAGGTTTCCCTGCTCGGCCTCAGATATAAGTGGGCAGGGGAACGATGTTAGACAGAAGGGTCCAGGATGCCAACGTGATTCCTTTCAAGAAATCAGGAAGGTCTGCACAGTAAAACAGTAAGGCAGTTTGGCAGCTCCCCAAAAAGTTAAAGAGGGAATGACCCTATGACCCAGCAATTCCACTCCTAGATATATAACCGAGAGAACTGAAAACGGGTGTTCAAACACATCCTCGTCCACCCACGTGCATAGCAGGGTGATGTGCGATAGCCAAACAGGTGGAAACAGCCCAAATGCCCGTCAGCGGGGGAGTGGATAAACAAGATGGGGCCCGCCCACACAACGGAATATTATCCAGCCGTAAAAAAGCATGAACTACGGATCCCTGCTCCAGTGTGGACGAGCCTCGAAAACAACATGCTAGGGCCATGAAAGAAGACAGACACGAAAGGTCACGTGTCGTCTGATTTCATTCATAGGAAAGGTGCTCAACAGGGAAATCCAAATACGCAGAATATAGATTGGCGGACGCCAGGGGTGGGGAGACGGGACGGTGCCTGCTCCTGGGTCCCCGGAGTGATGGGGATGTTTTGGAAGGAGAGGGAGGTGGTGGTCGCACAACAGTGTGGATGCACTAAAAGCCACTGACGTGTTTGCTTTAAAGCGGTTAATTCCATGGCGTGTGAATTTCGCCTCAATTTCATTTTTTTTTTTTTTTTTAAAAAGCAAAATCAGCAAGTAAGGCAGCCGGCACATTCCTCCCAGGCTCCCTTCCTGAATGCAGCGGGGCAGACATCCTGAGCGATCGTGTCCAGACACTAAGCAGCCTGCTGTCCCCGAGGGTAACGCCACCCAGGGGACAGGAAAGAAGTGCAGGGTGTCCGTGGAGTGCCAATACTAGAGAGAGAGATGGAAGAGGGAGAGACAGGGACACAGGGGCAGAGACACAGAGACAGACACCTGAATGGAGGGCGAGAGAAACAAAGGGAGAGAGAGAGAAAGACAGGAAGGAAGAAGGGAGAGGGGCGAGGGAGGGAGGGGAGAGGAAGGAGGGGTCTTGGATGAATTAAGCAAGCCAGGAGGACCAGGAGCCCTGATTACTCCCCGCTGGGCAACATGTGAATAAGGAGCCGAGAAAAAATAAGCAGAAAATCAGTTATTTTTCTCCCGGTGACAAATCCACCCTACAAGCCAGATGGAGGCTCTGCCACAGGCCTGTGTGGGGGGGCCTGGGGAGCGGAAGGCCACCCCACCAGCCCCCCCACCGACTGGGGCGTAGACACATTCCGAGGGGCCTTTCTGGAATGATTGGAGGGTGGGCCGCCCGTGCTGTGTGGGCCTGGGCAGAAGCGCTCCCCCTGTGAGCCTTGACTGTCTCTTCTGCCTCTTCTGTCATTAGAGCAAATCGTATTTGCCGAAAATGACCACAGCAGTATTTTCAGAAAGTTGCCCCACAGGAAGTGCAGGCCAATGCTTTTCCCTTAGAAAGCGGGCGGGCCTTTGCAACTGCATGGACTTGAATGAACGCATGACTTCTGAGACAAGGCCATGGAAGGTTATAGGGCTTCCGCCTGGTGCTCCTGGAACCTGGCCGCCATATTGTGAGGAAGCCCAAGCCATGCAGAGAGGCCTCAGCGGTGTGCAAGCGTGTCACCCAACAGCCCCAGCTAGTCTCAGCGCACAGCCCCCATCCTGACATCAACCACAGGCCTAGGAGGGAACAAGCCTTCAGAAGTGTGTCCCGCTGCGGCCTTTGAGCTGTCCCTGCCCCACTCACAGATGTATGAACAAAGTCAGGATCATCGTTTTAAGCCTCTACATTTTGGGGTGGTCTGTGATGTGGCAATGGACAACTGGAAGGGATGCCTGACTCACTGGCATCACTCCTAACATCTTTACTGCCGCCGGAATGGGGGAGGTGATTTATAAATGATATCCTCGAAAGGTACCCACTTCCCTGCACAGCCCCTGCCATTGGATCAGGAAAGTTTAGTAAGACCCAAGCCTTGGAGTCTGAGGGACCCCCAGTCTGCCCAGGAGATGGACATAATTACCTAAGCCAGCCTACCCCCCCAAAGATTCTGATGCAAAGGTCCCAGGCCTGGGTTTTTCCTTAAAGCTCCTGGAGATTTTTGCAGAGTCTGAGAGCCCCCGATATAAACTTCACTGCCCACTGGAACCTGGGGATGTGGAAGGGTTCCTGGATTTAAGGACTTCCATAGGCCTGCTGTCAGTTCCTCCACGGGACAAGCTTGTTGCTACCTCAGGACCTTTGCACAAGCTGTTCCCTCGGCCTCTTTGCTTTGCAGGCTCCCCATCTTTCCTTGGTCTTCAGCTTAAATACCACCTCCTCCAGGCTGCCTTTTCCTGATTGCTTTGCCTTTCTTCCTCTTCCCTGATACTCTCCCCTCTTCTTTTCCTTTAGATCTCTTATAACATTTTTCCGTTTTGCATTCATTGGTGTGCTTTTTGCTTACTATGTGTTACAGGCCTTCCTTCCCCCACCATATACACACCACCACCACCACCACCAGCAGCACTAAACTGTGAACCTACCTGAGCTGCAACTGTATCTGTGTCTTTTACTCTTTTACTCTTGGTCCTAGTGCTGACCAAAGTCCCTAGCACATAGTAGGTGCTCCACAAACATATAGTGAATAAATTTAATCACAAAAATCAGCTCTCCTCTCTGAGCCTCACTTTGCTGTGAGGATTAAACAAGTTAATTTCTGTAAAAGGCTTAGAGAATTCTCCGTCATGTGAAATAAATGAGCCGGCGCCCACATCAAAGGCTCAGCACAAGGCCTGGCCTGGCATAAACTCTCATCGTTAGTGAACAATTACTATTATTATCATCGCAGTCTTTGTTGTTGTTTACCCTGCAGACAACACAGAGTAGGAGCCTAATAACATTGTGAACTATCGAGGTCATGTAACCTCGGGCCCCCCACAGGGATGGAAGATTCAGCCACTGCAGGAAACCTCTGTGCGGGTCTGATGTGGGAGGAAAGCATGGCACAGAGAGGGGAATGCACTGGCCCAAGACCACCCAGCAAGTCTGAGGCAGCTCCAGGACCACAGCCCAGAATCCGAGACTCTCCCTTCCTCTCCAGCCTTGGGCAGGCAGTTTCTCCTCGTGTCATGGTCCTGGGGGCCCTGGCAAGGTCACAGAGGTCAGGCCCACCCAGGCCCCCAGCCCCAGACCCCAAGCCTGCCCCGTGGTGACCTGCGTGGCCACTTGGTGGCACTGTGGAGTCGCCACCAAGTGGCGGCCGCTCCTGGAGCCCCAGTCCAGACCAGCTCAGCGAAGAGGCCTCAGAGGAGACAGAAGTAGGGCTGAAAGGGTCTCTGTGCTGATATGCTTCCGGGTGAGAAAACTCAGGCCCAGAGAGGGACAGGCACACCTTGCCAAAGGCACACAACTAGTGTCAGGAGGAAGAAAAAAGTGGGCCTTTTATAGAACACCTACTATGTGCCACATATGCAACCATCTCATCCAGTTCTTCCAAACACCCAATGACAGGAGAAATGTTCTCCCCATTTTCCAGATGAGGACACTGAGGCACAGAGAGCTTAAGTGGAAATAAAGCAGCGATGGTGATAATAACATTAGCAGACAGTGTTCACTGGATGCAAGTAAAGAGGGGCAGTGCATCAGGCCGGTCCCACAACAAGTCCATTTTACAGAGATGGAAACAGGCCCGGAGAGAGGAAGCCACCTGCAGAGGTCACACCGCCAGGAAGTGTCTGCTGCCATGAGAGGACTTGACTTATTTGTGCCCTCTCTCCCCAGTATGCCAGCCTCAGGCAACCCCAGGCGAGCGTGGCCAGATCTGAGCCAGACCTAGGCTCCCAGTGGCCCACTCCCTTCCCCAACCTACCACTGCCTGGACAGGGCTGCAGGCCGGGGTCTGGGTGTCCACTGGATGCCGTGGTGGAGGGGTCCCTGCACCCCTCCATGTAGCTCAGTAGTCCCTGGTCTAGACATGAGCAAGGGGATGCTGATGTGTATCCTGGGATGGTCTCCAGGACGCCCTGGAGGAAGCAGATGCAGGGGAGAGGCAAGGAGGAGGCTGGGGAGAGTCACTACAGAGAAAAAAAAAATAACAAACAGAAAGATAATGAAGTAGAGAGAAGAGAGACAGTGACAGAGAGACAACCAGAGAGGCAGAAAGAAACCGAAAAACAAATGAAAGCAAAACAGAGAGGGACCAGCAGAGTCCAAAAGACAGGGGCAAGGAAAGCTGCCAATCAAGAGAGAGACAGACAGACAGACAAAGAGAGACAGGAAAGCTCAGGGACAGACAGAGACAAAGGGAGGAGAGTCAGAGAGACGGAGAGGGAGAGAAATGGAGACCCAGCGTGAGACAGGCACCTAGAGGACACCAGAGCGAGTGCTCGGCGGGGAAGGACCGGGAGGTCAGGCAGAGAGAAGCCACAGAAAAGGCAGGACTGGAAGAGGCTGAGAAAAGGAAGAAAAGAAAAAAGAAAAAGGAAGAAAAAGATCAGAGGGAAGCAAAGAAGAAGGTGAGATTATAGAAAGAGCAGAGGCAGAGAGCACTGGAGTGGAAAAGGCAGGGGTGGGAAAGAGGGGGAGATGAGACAGTCAGAAGGTGGAGGCCAGGCCAGGGCAGGGTAGCAGTGAGGTCAGGGGTCTCCCACTCTGGAGATCCTACCTGGTCCCTGGACACTGGGCAGCCAGGGCCCTCCATTTACCATCTGCCCCACCCCCTGGAGCCCTCCCCTCGCAGCAGGGGTCTGGCCAGGGTCCAGAAGGGCAAAGGCCAGGAGAGGGCACTCACTGAGGCCCCCAGGCCGGCATCTTTCACTTCCGCCCGCTCTGCAAGCCCTGAGCTCCTCGTTTGCATGAAGCAATATTCCTGTGGGGGATGTTAATGCGCCCTGCTATTTTTGCCTCTCCTGGATTGTGGTTTGCATACATTTGCATACCCTGGGAGAATTAAACTGGGATCATGTAAATGAGCCCACCAGCTTGAGGGTGAGGGGGGCTCCTGGCTCCCTGCCTCCAAACTGGCTATGTAGCCTGTTTTCCCCAGGGGGCGGGGGGGGGCGCCCTGGGAAGGACCCATTGACACAGAAGGATCAGCTGTAGACATTTGTCATCCTGAGGCCACTGTGCACCCAGGTTTGGGGTAGTCAGAGGGAATGTACTGATAGGAACCGGTCAGGCCTTCCTTCAAATCCGTCAAATGGCTTAGGGGATCTTTGACTAAAAAGCCCAAACCCTGCTGCAGCCACAGGAACTAGCCCCTGGCAGCTCCTCTAAGCCACACTGCGCCTCCTTCTAGACACGTGGGACTTGCTTTCCTCAGGGAATCACCACAGGGCCTTTGCACATGCTGTTTTTAATTGGCTGCAATGCTTCCCCCTCCCTTTCTTCACTTACATCTAATTCATCCTTCAGACTCCAGGTGGGGCACCGCTTCCTCGGGGAAGCCCTCCTGTCGCCCCCAACTTCATCCTCCCAACTCCCCACAGACCAACCCAAGGGGTGTGCTTGGCACATAGTAAGTGCTCAATAAAGGCGTCTTCTTTCTGATGACACATTTCAGGAAGCCTTAGGTTTCTACTACTGAGCTGGTCCCCGTCTTCCTCCCTGCGTGACCTTGGGCAAGTTCTTACGCTGCTCTGGGCCTCTGTGTCCCCATTTCAAAAGCAAGGCGGTTGGCCCGCATGACCTCCCAGGCCCCTGGCTGCTGCAGCATTTCACGCCACAATTCCTGTCTCTTGAACTCTACATGTCTCTGCAGCCACGATTGGATTTACCCACTTCTCATGTGCACTGGCCCAAAGGGTCAGAAGGTTAACTTGAAAATATAATTCCCCAAGTAGTTAGAGTCCACACTGATACTCCCTGATATCCCTCTTCCCCACCCTGCCTACGGCCCCCCAATAAAGGGCCTTGGACAGTAATAGTGGTCACTGATGCAGTGCCTACTATGTGCAGGCCTTGCTCTACATACAACCCAGGAGATACTAGTACCTTCATTTCACATATGAGGAAACTAAGGCACAGAGAAGTTAAGCAACTGGCCCAGGATCACACAGCTCAAAAATGGCCTAGCTGGGATTTGAATCCAGGCCATCAGGCTCTCCATCCCAGTGCCCCTTACCCAAAAGGTCCAACAAACAGTGGATTATCAGGCAAGCACCAAGCTGATGGCAGGTGATGTTTGGGTGAGCAGAGCCTTCCAGGGATATAGACGCTGCCCTGTTCTCAGGAGATGCCCCGGACCGGCCTCATGGAACCCCGCTAGGAGGTCTGCTGAGCCCGGGGGAGGCCAGACCGCCCCCTTCCAGCCTGTTGGTTTCAAGAAGGTATTCAATGACCTCAGCCGTGATGCTCACGCGCGCCCAGATGAGTTGAAAAGGGAGAAGAAGGTGCCGGTACCATGTCCTGTCAGAGATAATTAGAGGGAACATCATTTTAAAGGAAATAGGCCTGTGGCCAATTGTTCAGGATTGATTAAGCGGGTGGCCAGCACGGGCAACTGGGAGAGGGGACAGCAGTCTGCCCTGATCACATCGCCTGCATTCTGCAGACGTGACTTCGACGAGGGGGCCTGGCTGGGCTGGTGGTCAGGGTGCAGGACTAGCAAGCCCCCCAGCTGACATCCTCCCTGCCCCAGGGGCTGCGGGGAACTGCTCTGCGGGGGATGTGGGACCGGCTGTGCGGGAGGGGCTGCTGCTTCTCTCCAGGCAGAACAAAATTTTACGCTTTGCCAGACCGGAGGCTTCAGGGGGAAGACGGCAGGTTAGGACCTTCATCTCCCAACAGTTCAGACAGTGTTGATGGAGCACCTGTCACGTGCTACTGTATCCCAGCCTGAACGCGTGTTGCCGGCAGAAAGGGCAGTGTGTGCAAAGGCCCTGGGGCAGGGGCGGGAATGGCACCCGTCAGGCCATGCAGGAAGTCCAGCCTGGCTGGAGCAAGGATGCCCAGGAGAAGATGGCACCCGATGATGCCTTCTAAATGCTTGGGATGAGCCACTGGCATTTCCCAAGCATCTGCTCTGGGCCAGGCCTTGGGCTCCCTCGGCCCTGTGAGATGAATCAGATCACAGCGGAGGAGTCTGAAGGTCAGAGAGGCGAAGTCATTGCCAAGGTCCCATAGGTAACCCATGGCGGAGCTGGGTTCCTTTTCTAAGATGACTGTCCCGTGAGCCCACACCCACCTGCCCCAGACCACAGCTTTCCAGCACATCAGGGCTGCAGGTGGCCGTGAGAGGCTAATCTGATCCACCTCGTTCATTGCACGTCACGGGAAAAACAGCCTGGAGCAAGGAGGCAAACTGCATGCCACCACGCTGAGGAGCAGGCCTGAGTGCATCCTTGCCTCGGTCAGAGCATCATTCCGACACCCACAGGAAACAGATACCACTGGAGTTACCCCTCGCGGAGCCACCTTGCCGTGGCCAAGCAGCATTTCTGAACTGTTTGGAGTGCACGTTACCCTCTAGGCTGCCCTTTGAAAGTCCGTGGCTCAAATCACTTGAGTTTGTAAAATGCTGCCTATTGTACGCACTTTGGAGAGTCATGGTGTGCATGGATCACATAAAGGCTCTGGTGAGTCCTGCTGCAAAGAAACCTGTTTCTATTTCCTTAGCCCAGCCTTTCCAAAATGTATTTGAGCATGAAATCCTTACAAACATCACCTGAACTGGTATTTTCCGGGAGTGCTAATCTATATATATAAAAGCCTAAATGACCATACGACCAGTCAACCAAACAACCGGTCGCTATGATGTGCACTGACCACCAGGGGGCAGATGCTCAATGCAGGAGCATCCCTCTGGTGGTCAGTTGCGCTCCCACAGCCAACCTCCCATGGCCAGCCAATCTCCCGCCGTCCCTCTCCCTGGCTGGCTGCCCCAATTGGTCCCGGTCGCCGGCCAGACTAAGGGACCCCATCTGTGCATGAATTCATGCACCAGGCCTCTAGTGGGATATAATGGTCTTGGTAATGAAGAGAAGCTAAGATAGTCCTTCTGACCTTGGAGGAAAGAACCTGAATACATTTCGGAGGGTGGGTGAGATATGAAAGGATGGAGAAATATTTGAAGGACCAAGGGGCTATTTTCATGCAAAGAAAAGAAAAACCAGGATAGGGCGTGGTGGCTGCCTTCAAATCTCCGGGAGGGTGCCCAGGTGTCTTGTGGGGAGATTTTCTCTCTAGCCTCAGAGAGCCGAGTTCAGACCCATAAGTGGATGTTCCCGTAGGAAGAGTTGGAGCTTTCACTGGGGACTGGCTGCGTTGGTAGGAAGTGAGGTCCCCGTCCCCAGAAGTATGCAAGTAGGAACGGGAAAACCACCCTCTGAGGGCTGCTAAAGAATGAATCCCTTCCACAATTCTGGAGTTTCCAGGGTGAAGAAATGCAACTGAGGCCCAGCCATGTTCAATGCTCCTCTCCTCTCCAGGCTGGGCCGAAAGAAGCCAGGCATGTCACATCCATCTGACATTAGGAAAATTCTTATAAATAAAATAGTTCCTATAAAAGCTGTATGAGCTCTGTACAGTCCATCTCATCTCGACGGTAATAAAACCAAGCCCGTAACTCCCGCTTCGTCTCCCATCTACAAGAGGAAACGCTTATTTTAAGAAGTATAAAAAGAAAAGTAATTTACAGTCTATTAACATTTTAAAAAGTGTGTTAGCAAGAAGGGTGAATATATTACTGGCTCGATGAGGGATCCGGAGAGATGCGGAAAGTGGAATCCTATAAATTTCTTTCCATCTCCATTTTAACCTGGATTACTGCAGACTCACCCTGTACCTCCTAACAGCCATTTGCTCATTTTTGGTCCTTAGGCACGAAGGGGGCGGGGCGGGGCGGGGCAGTGGGTCCAGGAGGCAGCGTAGTAGGCACAGTGGGGCCTGGCTTCTGAAATGGGATGTAGGTTCCCCACCTGGCTTGTTCTGTAGGTTGGGCAATTTCTGGAGGCTGAGAGCCTGAGGCAGGGTGTCTGATGGGTGGACCATATACATCCCAGGCCTCCTGTTTTATGTAAGTCTTGGCTTTCAATACTTTGGGAGGGCTGGGTGACTGGAGGGGTGTCGGTGACCCCATCAGGTGCCTGGTACATGGAGGTCCTCACCTAGCCCCCCCCTTGCCCAGTGGGGGGCCTCCATCTGCCTGCCCAGAACTGAGCTAGGCCCCAGGCGGGGGAGTGGCGTGGGGTGGGGATGGATTTCAAACTACAAATCAAGGGAAATACATGGAAACAATTATGGAGAGATGGACTTGAAGGAAAACAAACGCTCCCTCCCAGGAACGCAGCCACACAAGACTAGCCAGAGGGGGAACGGGGTCAGGCATGGGGGAGATGCCAGTCGGTTGGGCAGGGGGTACCCCTGGAGGCCGGTACATTCCATGTGGCTGTCACTCACTTGGGGCTTGGGCAAGGGGTGAGCCCTGACTCAGACCTTCACCTGCTACGACATCACCAATAAACCCCTTCTCCTTCCCATGCATCACACACACACACACACACACACACACACACACACACACATACGCGCGCACATGCAGGCCAGCACAATCTCACACTTGTGCACCCATCCTTGATACACATATGGGAAAGAAGCTCACACACCCATATCCATACACACCTATACCTTCCACACACATACACCCCAACACCGTCACACAAGTGGCACACACACATCCACCCTTTATACACATGTACCAACATAGTCTTGCATATGCATACAGCCCACACCCACCCATGTCCACATGTTCGTGTCAAGACAATGGCCATGTGCCCACACACATGTGTGTGTGCATGCTTAATGTATACACCCACATGCACGCACACTCCCAGTCATTTGTGTTTTCAACCTGTGTACACACACAGTTGATATATGCACATCCTAACACATGTTCCACACGCATAGCCGCACACCCAGCGGGTGCACATGCCAAATGCACATGCACATGCAGTAACGCTCCCACCCTCCACTGGCCAGCACATGCGCTCATGTGGGTTGCACACGTACATATCGTCCTGGGAAAGTGTCCATGGGGCGCAGCGTGGGGTGTGGGCCGCTGGGCAGACCGCGGCTCACATCTCAGCTGCCTCCCCGCCTGGGCCTGTGTTTGTGCAGCTGTTCCCTCTCCCCCAAGTGCAGGGAGGGGGCAGGAAGAGGAGCGTGGGGGAGGGGGCAGGCCACAGTGGCCCTAATCAAGAATTTCACACCCCCAAGGGGACCAGGCCGCTCTGCAAAGCCCCCATATCCAGCTGGGGGAAAGCCCAAAGCTGGCTTTGTTCACAGGCTGCTGGGGACCACAGGGGCCCCGCTCCGGACCGTGCCCCCTCCCCGTTCAGAGGGCTGGGCTCCAAACTCTCTTTGGAGGGCTTTCTGTGCCTGGGTTCTGCTGGCCCCAGCTGGGTGCCCCGCCGAAGGCCAGCAGGCACCAAATGGGCCTCAAAGAACCCTCCGTTGCCCTTTCCCAGGCCTTATCAGTGGGAGGGTGGGAGGGGATGTGGGCCCAGACACTTCGGCCTCTGCACGCTGGGCTCCCAGTGACACTGAGCACATGTGATTTTCAGATTTGAATCCTGAGAGTCTTATTCTCAGAACTGCATGCGAATGCCCCTCTCCCACTCTCCGAGCCCAGCATCCTCAAAAATGCCACATGGTCTCACCTCTGCGCCTCTGCCCAAGCTGTTTCCCCTACCACCCATCACAAATGCCTTTCCCCTCTTCCAATGGACAGCGCTTCTCCATCACCTTTCAAGTTCAGTGCAGATGCCGCCTCCTCCAGGAAGCCCTCCCTGACTGCCTCTCTCTGTGCCCCCAGCCCCTCCTGCCGCCTGCTCTTCCTCTATCTTGTCCCTCTCGCTCTGTCAGCTTCTTGTTTCACTTATTTCTGTCCTGGACCATGAGCTGCCAGGGCAGGGATAGGCTTCCACTGCCATGGCCACCTCCAGACTGGCACAAACCCTGGCACCCGTAGGTAGATCTCTGTTGAAGGAAGGAAGGACTACCCGGCAGAGATGCAGTGAAGGTCGGCTTCGATACCTCACATTCACCAGCCTTGTGAAATGAATTAAGTCCCCGGTCCTAATTTAAGAGTTAAATAATACCACACATATATTAGAAAAGTTAGGTAAATTTCCCCTTCCCTCCTGTCATTACCTAGAAGGCTGCCAACTTCTGGATTGTAATTATGTACATGAATAATGAAATTAGCATATCTATCCGCTCACTCCCTGCTCATTACAGACCTGGAAGCGCCATGCATTCCGATTCCAAATCACCCACCTCTGGAGGCTCACTGGGTGCCAGGGGGCACACCCACCCCTGCAACACCCTGTCCTCGGAGCCCCTAGAGACCCTGCTGGGTGGGAAGTTCACGTCTGAGCAGCTTTTAACCATATCTGATTGGGGGGGGGGGTGCCATCCCTTGAACCTGCCATGGCTGGGGGTGGGGCTGTGGGGTGGTGATGTTCGGAGGTGGACCTGAGTCCTGGGGGCCTCACCATACGGCTGGGGGCCTGTGGCCTCTTCGACCTCTGAAAGTGAGGATGACCACGACGTCGGCGCTGCTGAGGATTGTGGGTAAACAGGACGTGCTGGTGAAAGCAGCGTCCAGATGCGAACAGGCTTGGGTTCGAGTTCTGGCTTCCCCATTCACTTGCTACGTGACTTCTCTCTGAGCCTCAGTTTCCCCTCCTGCGGAATGAGAATAGCAGGGCAGATGTCAGGATCCCATGGCATTTCATTGTGCCCGGCACACGGTAAACGCAAGTTGTCACGGTTGTCACGGTCAAGATTGGGGTTCGCTCCAGGTCTGAGGCCAGCTCACTCTCAGTCATGGGCTAAATGTTTGTGGTCCCTCAAAACCCACAGGATGAAACCCTGTCCTCCCCCAGGCGATGGCATGTGGAGGCGGGGCCTTTGGGAGGTGGTGAGGGTTGGATGTAGTCATGAGGGTGGGTCTTCATAAATGGATTCCTGTCCTCCTCGGGGGCGGGAGAGAGCTCGCACCCGCTCGGCTCCCATCATGTGAAGGCACAACAAGGAGTCTACAGTCTGTAGCCCAGAACCTCCTCCCCTCCCACCCCACTGCACTTTGCTGGCACCCTGATCTTGGACTTGCAGCGTCCAGAACTGTGAGAAATACATGTCTGTTTCTAAGCCACACAGTCAATGGCTTTTTAAAAATATATATATTTTATTGATTTTTACAGAGAGGAAGGGAGAGGGTTAGAGAGTGAGAAACATCGATGAGAGAGAAACATCGATCAGCTGCCTCCTGCACACTCCCTACTGGTTATGTGCCCGCAACCAAGGTACATGCCCTTGACTGGAATCAAACCTGGGACCCCTGAGTCCGCAGGCCGACGCTCTATCCACTGAGCCAAACCAGTTAGGACAGTGGTCGGCAAACTCATTAGTCAACAGAGCCAAATATCAACAGTACAACGATTGAAATTTCTTTTGAGAGCCAAATTTTTTAAACTTAAACTATATAGGTAGGTACATTGTTATTAACTTAATTAGGGTACTCCTAAGCTGGCCTTTGCTAAAAACTCAAGGGGCCAAAGAGCCATATGTGGCTCGCGAGCCGCCGTTTGCCGACCACTGATCTATACTAATAAAAGGGTAAGATGCTAATTAGACCAGGAGACCTCCCAGATGTCCTTCTGGACAAAGCCATGGTGGCGGGACAGAGGCAGAGGTGGTTAGGGGCAATCAGGCCAGGAGGGGAGGGCAGTTGGGGGTGAGCAGGCCAGCGGGGGGGGGGGGGGGCTGGGGCAGTTGTAGGCGATCAGGCCGGCAAGGGGGGGTAATTGGGGGCAAGAAGGCTGGTGCGGGGGACAGTTGGGGGCAAGCAGGCCAGCAGGCAGAGTGTTATGGGAGATCAGGCAGGCAGGCAGGTGAGCGGTTAGGAGCCAGCGGTCCCAGATTGCGAGAGGGATGTCCAACTAAACCGACAGTTGGACCTCCCCCAAGGGGTCCCAGATTGGAGAGGGTGCAGGCCGGGTTGAGGGACACTCCCCGCCCCCCCGCCCCCCCGCCCCCCCGCCATGCACGAATTTCGTGCACCAGGCCACTAGTAATAGTAACAATAATAGGAGCCAACAAACTGAACGCTTACTAGCTGCTCTATGCACTTTACATACATTCCCTCCCTTAATCTTTGCAAAGCACTCAGCCCAGTGCCTGGCACATAGTAATATCTCAATAAACGTTTGCTGGACATACGAATGGACTGAACAACAGCAACAACCAAAGCAAGCCTCTTGCCTGCAGCCCAGTGCTAGGAGTCAGGCAGGCCTGGGATCACATCCTCGCTCTGCCGCTTATTAACCCTGTGACCTTGGCCGAGGTACATCCCTGCTCTGAGACTTCAGTTTTCCCATCTGTAAACTGGGCCTAATAATATCCGTGCATCAGGGTGATGTGAGAATTAAGCAAAGCTCAGAAGAGCTCAGCAGAACGCCCGGGTCAGCCCGGGGCGCTGGCAGAAGGTTGTCGTGGTGGCTGCTGTTGTCGCGAACAGTGTCCGCGTTTCCCGCTGTCCACTCCGCTTGCAGTCACCGGCCAGGAAGTTAGAATCCAGAGGTCACACATGCGTGGTCTGGAGGCCCCATCCGGCTCCCAGATGTGTTTTGTTTGGCTAACAGAGTTGCCTCATCCATTTTTAAACAATCGAATGAGTTGCCAACATTGAAAGATTGGGAGATTTTTCACAGAAAAAAAAAAATACAGATTTGGGGTCTCTCTTGGAACTTCGGAAGGGTGGACCACATCGGAGTCACGCTCAGCCACCCGGAGCCAAGGTCAGCTGGAACTCAGAGGCGCTCGGATCCCTTTCGATGAGGCCCCAGCTCCTCCGGCTGCCCCAGGCCCCACCCCTCCCTATTGCCTCACTCCTGGCCAGTGTCACTCACTTAGGTAGTTCACTTGCCCCTGGAGGGTTCTACGCGTGGAAACCCTGCTCTAGGGTTTCTGTTCCGTGAGATCCACCGAGGAAGGGTCCAAGTCGCAGTCAACCAGAGGGAACCCAGCGAGAGGGAAAACACACAACTCACCATGACTCCGTGGGCATCGCTCCCAGCTTCACAGCCAGGGCCCGGGACAGAGTTCAGGCGCCCCCCCTCCCCGAAAACTGCATCCCCCTCTATGCTGACAGCCACCTTCCCTCCCATGCCCACAGAGGCCCCTGAATGGCCCAGGCCCCTCCAAAAAGTGACCAGAGAAAATGGCTCCCATCTGACCAGGCCGGGCCCAACGTCCTGACTCTAATTGGGGTGCAGTAATTAGATGATGGCAGAGTGTACCCAGGCTCAGCTTTCAGCCCCGGGTCCCACCGACAACCATCCCATTTGGAAAGTTCTCCTGACATTCCTGAGCCTGGCCGCCTTGCCAAAGAAAACTCCAGCGAGGCTTGTGTTGGCACCGGCTCAAGCCCCAGCCTCAGCAGGAAAACCAAAAACATTTACACAGCTGGGGCTGCGACGCCCGCTTCCCTCAAGAGCATGTCAGGCTTCGGACAGCTCGGCCGACTGGGGGGCACCTCTGAAGGGGCCTGTGTTCCCCAGCACGGCCGGGCCTGGCCGGCCAGACAGAAAACACTGCGGTCATCCCCGGAGGCGGGAGAGAATAAGGCGCTGGAAAATAAGGCGGCTCAGGGGGCCTGGGGCTGGGGGCTGGGGGCTGCAGCCTGGGGGAAGGGTCACCCCCTGATCGCGCGGCCTCCGACCCTGATCACATCTGCACGGGTCCTCCTGGCTGGCCCGCCACCCCACCTGTGTGCACTGGCCAATAAAATGATCCTAAGAAACAGCTAATGGGCCCCTGGGCGGCCGGGCCCCATGCTGACAGCTGTGAGGGACGTCGCTGCACTCTCTCTCTTTGCACTCCATCCCCCGGGCTCCTTTCCCGGCCACCTTTGCATGGGGTTCTCCGATGCTCTCCCCACGGCCACCCTAGACCAGGCCCTCTGGCCTGCTGGTTCTGATGAGCAAGGACTACGGTGAAGAGGTCCCCCCGGAGCGGGGCTAAAAGCCGGGAGTTCACATGCATCGATGAGCACGCGGGGGTCGCCGGATTACCTGCTACATCCTTCTCACATCCCCCTGCTTCTCTCTGTCCCGTAGTCCCCACCCCAGCGCAGGCCACATCCTCTCATGCCTGGTGGCTGCAGCGGCCTCCTCTCTGGCTGCCCAGCCTCCGCTCCTGCCCCCGGGAGACCATGCCTGGAGCCAAAGGCAGCACAACTTTCTTCTCCTCGCGATTGTGAAATATGACGCACATGTGGCAAAGCGCAGACAATCTAGTTTTACACGATCTAATGATTCATCATCCAGCAAATACCTATGTAACCAGCGGACAAGAAACAGAACCCCAGAAGCGCCCCTCCGCCAGCCCCCTCTCTCCCCACATCACAACCACCCCCCTCCCCCGCCGGCCCCCGCGATTTCATTACTCTGCTGATTTCGGTGATCATCCTATTCTTGGGTATGTTTTGGGCCTGAGAACAGCATGACTCGTTTTGCGTATTTCTGATTTTATATACACGGAATAATAACAGTAATAACAGCAATCATATCATTACCATTTTGTCGGGCTTCATCCCTTCAACGCCGTATGGTGAGATGAATCCACGCTGCCGCGAGGAGCTATAGCTTGTTATTTTTCACTGCTGTATAATATTTCATAGTGTGAACACGTCAACGTGTTTGTGTGTGTGTGTTTTTTTGTGGTTTTTTTTTCTATCTAGTTTACTCTTGGTGGATTTTAAGATTATAAATAGTCTTACCTTCTGGCGCCCAAGGGCATGGTAAGTGTTACGGTCACCAACACGTCCTGTGATCAAAAAAAGAAAAGCAGCATTTCACAAAACGGAAGTTGCTTGTTTTTCTTCAGGGCTTGTCAGAGTCTCTGGAGTTTCCAGGTGATGCTGTGCATTGGGACGCTCCACAAGCACCGCCTCCGTGCCAGGCCCGGGCGACGCAAGGAGGAGTAAATGCTCTTTAGGGAGCCGTCGGGGCGAATACAAAGTATTGGCCTTCACCCCTGGTCATGGGTCCTACCTCTGGCTGACGTGCTGTGCAGGCTTGGGCAAGTCCCTCGCCCTCTCTGGGCTTCCGTTTCCTCATCTGCCTAATCAGCCGTGGGCAAACTACGGCCCGTGGGCCGGATCCGGCCCGTTCGGCTGTTCTATCCGGCCCGCGGAGCCGAAAGAGCGGAGGGTTCTCTTGCTCTCCCCTCCGCTCCTTTACTTTGAATTTATATTAGTTCACACAAACACTCCATCCATGCTTTTGTTCCGGCCCTCCGGTCCAGTTTAAGAACCCATTGTGGCCCTCGAGTCAAAAAGTTTGCCCACCCCTGGCCTAAATGCAAGTGGAGAAATTGTGACTCCCCAAGAGGCCCCCCTCTCTGACACTAAAATGCTCATGAATGATTGATTTCATTGGCCAGAAAGATTCTGGAGGAGGAACACGGAGGATCCAGGGGTGGGCAAACTTTTTGACTCGAGGGCCACCATGGGTTCTTAAACTGGACCGGAGGGCCGGAACAAAAGCATGGATGGAGTGTTTGTGTGAACTAATATAAATTCAAAGTAAAGGAGTGGAGGGGAGAGCAAGAGAACCGGATAGAACAGCCGGATCCAGCCCACGGGCCGTAGTTTGCCCACGGCTGATTTAGGCACTCCTTGTGGGAGGGAGGGGGAGTGTTGAATCGAATCTGGACCCCCTAGAGCTAGTTTAAGCAGTGGGACCGATATGGAGGTATCCAATGGAATACAGGAGAGAAATAATTATTCAGATCAAATCACCTCATTGCCAACCCCCTTCCTCTCCCTGCCCCGCCATGGGAACTACCAGAGGCAGGCAGACACCATATACTTTAGTCAGACATGATGAATAGGGGTCAAGTTTGTTCCTTGGGGGACAACAACATCTCACAGATGTACATACAGTACATAAACAACTATCCATTACACCTGTGGGATTAACATTTCCCTGGGGGGGTGGGGGCAAGTAGGGGAAAATGTCTAAATAAAACCCTGATCTACACGTTGTCGATTCAAATGCCCACAGGGACCAGGCAGGAAACGTAGTGAAGCAGGTGGTGTGTGAGACAGTAAGGAGGAGTGGGGACCGTGGCAAACTGGCATGCCCCCCTTGTATAAGTAGATTATATCCATTTTTAAAAATGATTGTTCAGGCCTAATAAAACACATCTGCAGGCTGGATCAGTCCTGCCATCTACCAGTGTGCAACCCCAGATTTAAAGAGCCAGCCCAAGCCCCGTTTCTGTGGCCGATGCAAAGGCATCACTCAATCTGGCTCAACGTTGATTGGCCGCCACCCGGTGAGGTGTGCCCTCCCACCTCCCACACACCATTCCAGGGGCTTCCTCAAACATCCTCCCTCAGCCAGGACCTAACGCCCCGTTCCACAGCGGGCACACAGGCATATTCTGGGGATTAATGGCACCGGATGCATAATTAATGGTACTGAGTAAATATGCAGATTGGCACGCACCCATTGGCTGCCAGCGTCAGATTCCTGAACGCAGGCTACTTGATTGGCTGCCTGCAATCACCATATTCATTGTCTCCGGCACATGTGCAAACCACGCCTGGTGAGGAGGAGCCCGTGGCCTCGTGGGTTGTAAGAGACACAGACCCTGCACTGGAAACTTCTCTCATCGCTCCAGGTAAGGCGCCGAGGGCCCGTCGGCTCTTTCTGATCGATGGGCACCCATGATGAGCCAGCGTGGACCAGGTGTTTTGCGATCGTCCAAGGAAGCGTAATCGCTGCCATTTCGCACAGAGAGGAAGAATGGCTCAGAGAGGGTATTTTGCTCCCACAGCTAATAGACAGGGGAGCCAGGATTCCGAGCCCGTCTGTTGATTCCAGCATTCTAGGCTGTTTCCCTCTCCAAATGCTTTCTGAGCTTCTGGAGCGGATGGTGCAGTGGGGAGACAAGGAATTTACTCACCGATTCATCCGCCGTTTCCTGGGCACATCCCCTGGTCCAGCTGGCATCCCGGCCATGGGACACAGACAGACGGACAAGTTCTGCCCTCATGAGGGCCACGTTCTGGGATGAGGGTTGTGTTTGGAGAGCTGCAGAGAGAGCAAGCACCCCCTCCATAAGCACCCCCCATGACCCCCTCTAACCCTAATCACTTCCTGAACACCATCTCCAAGTCTGGTGGAGGTTAGGGCTTCAACATAGGAATGGGGCAGGGGGCAGCGGGAGGGCCAAGCCAGTGCATCGCAGCGAGTTGACAAGCAAGCTTACGTCCTCTCCCCGACCTCGGCCCAACTCTGCAATCATATCATTTCAGCTGGACGTAAAAATTAAAGTCATTCCGTGAGAGACGGGACCTGGCCTGCCTTTCAATCCGGACGCATCTCTACAGCATCTCCATATTTCAATGGGTCATTTCCTATCTTCACGGGCAGAGCTGGAGGAAGGACACCCGGGAGTAGGCCCTATTGCCTGCTGAGGGTGTTGACAAAGATGAATCTCTTCCCTTCGGCTGATCTGGGTTTTCTGATTATCTACAAGAAGAAATGGGAATCAATTGTAAATTTACAGAGGGACTGAGGCACGGCCAGGGGAGCCCCTGCCCTGGGCTCAGATTCTCCTTGTGGGATGCAGTCCCTTCCCCTCTCCGAAGCCGTCGCCTCACCTCCCACATGGCAGCCGTGGTGCTCACCGTTCCAGCTCCCTTTGGCTGTGTGATCAGCTCCCTGCAAGGCACGTGGTTTAAGCAGCCGCTTTATCTTGCCCGCGGCATTATGGGTCAGGAGCTCTGGAAGGGCTCCGCGGGAGAGGGTTCATTGCCAGTCTGTGAGGCGGCAGCTGGAGATCCCCTTCCAAACGGCCTCTTTACTCACAGGGTGGCCCCTGGACCTCCCTCTGCCTCCACAGGCATCCCGTCCTCCAGGGTCTCTTCGTGTGGCTCGGGCTTCCTCACAACATGGCAGCTCGGAGCAAGGGTCCCACCAGTTGCAGGTGGAAGCTGCAGGGCATCATCTGACCTAGCTTCCAACCTCCCAGAACATTCCTTCCATCCACTTTGTATTGGTCAAAGCAAGTTACAGGCAAGCCCAGATCCAAAAGGAGGCACACCCGCCCCGCCTCTGGATGGCAGGATGGGCAAAGAATGTGCAGCCATCTTGAACCCCACACATCCACCTCCCCTTGTGAAGACTCCTGTGGTATTTCAATCGTAGATGTCTGTGAAGGCCTTGGCTCCGGGCTACCATCTGAGATCCCGGAAATGAAAATCTGATCATCTCGCCATGAGCCCCCGCTGTGGTTGCCTAATCCTCTGACGGCACCCTGGACAGAGCCCTGGTGCAAGGACCCCATCCAACCCCAGACCGACCCCAGACCGACCCCCGTGCTGGACAGCACATGCCCTCTGAGAAGCAGGGAGGATGCCCACCTGGCCCTACATCCCAGCATCCAGATACCAGGCACATGGACAGTGACCGTCTGGGTCCCTCCAGGTCCCTCCCTTGCCTGGCCCTCCGAGGAGGCAGGATGGACTCCTAGGTAAGTGCTCAGGTGCCAGGTGCCAGTCCAGCTCCCCCAGGCAAGCTCCTCGCCTCCGCTGGTCTCAGTATCTTCACCTGTAAACTTGGGATAATCCAAGAACCCAGGCCAAGCGGCTGAGTCTGATGAAGCTGATTCAATAAAGCCCTTGGCATTTGTCGGCTGCAAAGCTCTCAGTAAATGTCGGATCGTGGGAGTTGAGATCCGGTATTATTTGTGTGGTTATTTAGGGACATGGCTGCTGTTCTGCAGTGAGCATCATGGAGGGGGCTGTGGCGGGGAACTGCTCCTCAAAGCAAGTCCTGGGGTTCCTTGGACGTGGAAGGAGAAGCCCGACTACAGAAGTTGGGGGCCATTTAGCAATGGGGCTAATGACCAGCCTCGTGACACCCCTCGATCCCCCCAGGGCCACGCCAGGTCACCAAGGTGAGGTTCCCCCAGGCTCATGCCACTCAGCCGAGGCCCCGGATCGCATCTCTGTCCTTTGAGAAAAGCTAGAGCCAGCACACCCCTAAGAAGGGAGCCTGGCTTCCTTCCCACAGGTGGCCACGTAGAGACAAACCGGAACGCCGCCAAGGGCCTCTGACGTCTGACGTCTGGGCCGACTTCCTTGGGTTGTCCTTCAACTCCGGAGAATAAGGGAAGGACAGAAGACGCGATTAAAGCAACGTAGGACTCGCCATAAATAATAAATCAATGACCACCGGTGATGCGCCCATCTCTCTTCAACGGGGTTGAAAACCAAAAATTAAATATAGAACAAAGGGAACTATAAAGGCAATACAAGAAGCAGCGGGGGAGAGCTCTGCATGCGGTTTCTTGCCTTAAAAAAATACCCTCCAAGGAAATGTGTCTTGGTGGAGGGGAGGGGGGGCTGGGTGGCTCTGTGGGGGGTCGCCATCCAGGCAGGCAGCCGGACTAAGCACTCCCCGGGGAGCCCCAGATCCCCGCTGAACCACAAGGGAGGGAACCATCCGGAGCCGAGCCATCGAGCACGTGAGGACTGCAGGGGCTCCCGGTTCCTCCCCTGGCCCCACTTTGCTGGGGAGAAAACTGAGGCTTCAGGAAGTGGAATGATTTGGCCCAAAGCCACAGGACGTTGGCGCAGACAGGCCTGGAGTTGGAGATGCACCTCCCCCTCTCAGGAGCAAAGACAGAGCGGCCCCAACCCCCCTACCCCTGCCTTTCCTCCCACCCTCCCCAGGTCCCCTCCCCTCAACTCCCTCTCCTGGAGGACGGCTAGATGGCCGCCTGTCTCCCTGGGCAGTGCCCTGACCCCTGTCCCTGGGGCCAGCATTAGATTACAGATAAAGCCCGCCAGGCCACAGGGGCCATCCCTCCCGCTCCCATGACCTCCTCCAAGGGATGAATTCGGTGGAGGGGGGGCGGGGGGAACAAGGCCGCTCAACAGAGCGGGGAGATAAGAACATAAAAGGCAGCTGGGGCGGTGGGGCCAGAGCCAGGAGCCAGTGGACAACGGGGACCCGGAGACACCGTGAGATGGACTAGCCTCGGGTGGGAAATCTGAGGCCCCTGTGGGAAACCGACCAGTCCAGCCTCCCATCCCCCAGGGGCCAGCCTGGGCACAGACCCCGGCCTCCAGACTCCTGACCCAGTGCTCCTGCAAGCAGTGAGGACGAGCCTTCACTGGAGCACCACCATTCCCCTGTCTTCTCTACAACCAGGCCTGCCCGGACCCATTTTACAGATGGAGACACTGAGGCCCCGAGTTACACCCGAGGCCTCACGGAGAGACAGTGGAGAGGGGCTGGGATAGAGCCCTGGCCTCGTGTCTTCAAGTCAGGGTAGGCGTGGGCATTTTGGGGTCCTAAGGTGGCAAGGGGGAGGTGGCACAACAGACAGGCAGTAACGTTTGCTGGCACCTGCTGTGTGCCGGGCCCTGGGTTACAAGGTGCGCCCATAGGCGTGGCCCCTGCCCTTTCACAGCTCACAGCTAGCGGTGGGGAGACACACCCACAACAGGACAGTGCGGTGGTCGGGCAGGGATGGGGGACCCCCGAGGGTGAGGGTCAGAGAAGCTCATCTTGCTGCATTCATCTTGACAGCAGCTCCGTGAGGCCGTCCCTGGCATCACTAGGCCCGTTTCACAGAGGAGGAGGGGAGGCCCATTTCACAGAGGAGGAGGGGAGGCCCATTTCACAGAGGAGGAGCTGAGGCCCGTTTCACAGAGGAGGAGCGGAGGCCCGTTTCACAGAGGAGGAGCTGAGGCCCGTTTCACAGAGGAGGAGGGGAGGCCCGTTTCACAGAGGAGGAGCTGAGGCCCGTTTCACAGAGGAGGGGAGGCCCATTTCACAGAGGAGGAGCGGAGGCCCATTTCACAGAGGAGGAGGGGAGGCCCGTTTCACAGAGGAGGAAGCTGAGGCCCATTTCACAGAGGAGGAGCGGAGGCCCGTTTCACAGAGGAGGAGCCGAGGCCCATTTCACAGAGGAGGAGGGGAGGCCCGTTTCACAGAGGAGGAGCTGAGGCCCGTTTCACAGAGGAGGAGGGGAGGCCCGTTTCACAGAGGAGGAGCTGAGGCCCGTTTCACAGAGGAGGAGGGGAGGCCCGTTTCACAGAGGAGGAGCTGAGGCCCGTTTCACAGAGGAGGAGGGGAGGCCCGTTTCACAGAGGAGGAGCTGAGGCCCGTTTCACAGAGGAGGAGGGGAGGCCCGTTTCACAGAGGAGGAGCCGAGACCCACTTCACAGAGGAGGAGCTGAGGCCCGTTTCACAGAGGAGGAGCGGAGGCCCGTTTCACAGAGGAGGAGCCGAGGCCCGTTTCACAGAGGAGGAGGGGAGGCCCGTTTCACAGAGGAGGAGGGGAGGCCCGTTTCACAGAGGAGGAGGGGAGGCCCGTTTCACAGAGGAGGAGGGGAGGCCCGTTTCACAGAGGAGGAGGGGAGGCCCGTTTCACAGAGGAGGAGCTGAGGCCCATTTCACAGAGGAGGAGCTGAGGCCCATTTCACAGAGGAGGAAGCTGAGGCCCGTTTCACAGAGGAGGAGCGGAGGCCCGTTTCACAGAGGAGGAAGCTGAGACCCATTTCACAGAGGAGGGGAGGCCCGTTTCACAGAGGAGGAGGGGAGGCCCGTTTCACAGAGGAGGAGCTGAGGCCCATTTCACAGAGGAGGAGCGGAGGCCCGTTTCACAGAGGAGGAGCCGAGGCCCATTTCACAGAGGAGGAGCGGAGGCCCGTTTCACAGAGGAGGAGCTGAGGCCCGTTTCACAGAGGAGGAGCGGAGGCCCGTTTCACAGAGGAGGAGCGGAGGCCCGTTTCACAGAGGAGGAGCTGAGGCCCGTTTCACAGAGGAGGAGGGGAGGCCCGTTTCACAGAGGAGGAGCTGAGGCCCATTTCACAGAGGAGGAGCGGAGGCCCGTTTCACAGAGGAGGAGCCGAGGCCCGTTTCACAGAGGAGGAGGGGAGGCCCATTTCACAGAGGAGGAGCGGAGGCCCGTTTCACAGAGGAGGAGGGGAGGCCCGTTTCACAGAGGAGGAGGGGAGGCCCGTTTCACAGAGGAGGAGGGGAGGCCCGTTTCACAGAGGAGGAGGGGAGGCCCGTTTCACAGAGGAGGAGCTGAGGCCCATTTCACAGAGGAGGAGCTGAGGCCCATTTCACAGAGGAGGAAGCTGAGGCCCGTTTCACAGAGGAGGAGCGGAGGCCCGTTTCACAGAGGAGGAGCCGAGGCCCATTTCACAGAGGAGGAGCGGAGGCCCGTTTCACAGAGGAGGAGCTGAGGCCCGTTTCACAGAGGAGGAGCTGAGGCCCGTTTCACAGAGGAGGAGCGGAGGCCCGTTTCACAGAGGAGGAGCTGAGGCCCGTTTCACAGAGGAGGAGGGGAGGCCCGTTTCACAGAGGAGGAGCTGAGGCCCGTTTCACAGAGGAGGAGCGGAGGCCCGTTTCACAGAGGAGGAGCTGAGGCCCGTTTCACAGAGGAGGAGCTGAGGCCCGTTTCACAGAGGAGGAGCGGAGACCCGTTTCACAGAGGAGGAGCTGAGGCCCGTTTCACAGAGGAGGAGCTGAGGCCCGTTTCACAGAGGAGGAGCTGAGGCCCATTTCACAGAGGAGGGGAGGCCCATTTCACAGAGGAGGAGCCGAGACCCACTTCACAGAGGAGGAGCTGAGGCCCGTTTCACAGAGGAGGAGCGGAGGCCCGTTTCACAGATGAAGAAGAGGAGCTCAGAGCTGGGGTTCGGGCAACTGGGACCTCCACCTTGGACTCCCTCTTCCACGTCTCTTCATCCTCAGGACCATCCTAGACTTGGATTCTCTGAGTCCTGAAGGCTGGCCCCTGGGAGATGGCAGAGACCTGGCTGGGCCACCCCAGGTCACTGCATGACCAAAGGCACTAGTCACCTTGGCAGCTCTAGAGGGTCTCCCCGGTCAGGACCAGAACCCACTGCCCTGGGACAATGAGGACTCCGGGCGGGCCATGAAGCCTTGGGAGGGAGTGTTACTTATGTGAGTGTGAACACACACACGCACACATGCACACACACACATGCACACACGCGCGCACACACACACACACACACACACATGGAATCTCATGGCCTTGGAAGCAGCGTGTCTCATGCTGCCGGACGTCAGGCCCAGCACCAAAGGAAACACAGAAATCAAATGTTCTCAAATGTGCTGGCAGCCGTGGCCGTGGGCTGAGAAATCCTCCCGTTTCGTGGGCCGTGGACGACGCCGACGCTGTGGCAAATAATGCACTTCCTTAGGCGAGCACCGCGGTTGCTGCAGAGCCAGCGCCTCCTTCGCACCGGTCTCCCAGCCTCCTCGGCCTGCTCTGGTGTTGCCGCCGGGACCACAGCCCTGGCACGTGCATCTCCCTGGAGATGCGGAGACGGGGTTTGGCGGGGAAGGAACTTGTCCAAGGTCACGCAGCGGCCTATGGATCGGACCCAGGCCCAGATTCCAGCCCCTCCCTCAGACGCCTGGACAAGCATCTCAGCATCTGATGTACTTTCTCTTCTCTCATCCTTACTTCATCTCCTTCCTTTGTGTATCTCTCCCCATTGTTTTCCCTCCCTCCCTCACTCCTTCCTCAGTTTACCCCTCCTCCTAGGTCCCTCCCTGTTCTCTTCTTCCCTCTCTCCCTCTTTACCTCCCTCTCTGTGTCTCTCTCCATTTCTCTACTTCTTGTCCCCCAACCCCCTCCATCGCCCTCCATTCTCTCCTTGTCTTCCCTTTCTCTCCTGAGACCCCCTTCCCTCCCCCCTGCACCCTCTTTTCCTACCCACCCGTGCTGTCCCCACCTTCACCTTCAGAGGGTGCCCGCTGCCTCTGCCCCCATCAGCATCGGCACTGCCTTTGCCAAATCCCCCAGCCCTGGCTCCACGGTCATGCCAAGCCAGAGGGACCCGGATTGGCCAGGAATCTCCCGCCACCTCCCCCGGGGACCACCAGACCCAGGTCCCACTGTCTTTGCAGGCACCACGAAGGGGCCCCACCCTGAGTGAAAGAGCAGGCACCTGATGGCAGCAGGGCCGGGCGGGCGGACACGAGCTCTGATGAAAGAATGCTTCCCAGCCGGCCTGGTTTGCATTACCTCCGCCGGGCCGGCTCCAGGCTGACAGCTGGACGCACTTTTCCAGGGCGCAGGGAAGGGAGTTGGACCGTCTACACGCACACATGCGTGGGCTCCGGCCCGGACAGCCCTGTAATGGCTTTCGCATGGAGAAGGAAATCAGCTTCTCCAACCTCCAGCACCGATTTTCCTGTCAAGAGACTTTGGATTCCAAAAAAAGAAAAAAAAAAATTATAATCACAAAGAAAAGGGCTCTGCGGTTTACACAAAAGGGCCTGGGCCACATGAAGTCAGATTCTGAAATGGAACCAGAATCCAGAGACAATGGGGAGGAAGACAGAAGCGGGGAGGGACCTGAGTGTCTGTCCTGGGCAGTGGCCCGGCCTGAGGGGACTGAAGGACCAACTCACCCCCGGCCTCCCCTAGGCACCACCCCCATCCCCTTCTATGTCCATCCTCTCCCAGGCCTGAGCCCAGATCCCAGCCTTTGGCTCCTACGTTGAATCCCAGCTCCTTCCCTGCCAGCTCCGATGGGCCCACAGAGCCCCAGCCTGCTGCCCTGTAATGTGGACCCACACGCCTCCTTCCTGGGGCTGTTGGCAGGGTTTGCAGAGCTGAGACAGGCACACCAGTTGGCTGGTGGCTTGAACACCTCCTCTGGCTGGAGTGCGCTCATCCTCCTTCAAGGGCACACACCCAGAATCCATCCTGGTTCGGGCTCTCTTCTCTCGGCTGGGTGACCCCGGGGCCTCAGTTTGCCTATATGCAAAATGGGCAGGAAGGACCCAGAGCCCTCTCACGTGCTCTGGTTTCCTCGCCTGCCCTGGAGCCTGGCCCACCGAGGGGCTCACGGGACTTACCCTGCTTTTCCTCCCTGTTTGCCCAGCCTGCTCCCCACTTCCCCGGGGAGGGTGGCGGGTGGGGGGCAGTGGCTGGGATGGGGGAACCTTTCCCTCACCCACAGGCTCTAGGGCAGGCGTCCTCAAACTACAGCCCGCGGGCCACATGCGGCCCACTGAAGACATTTATCCGGCCCACCGGGTGCTGCTGCCTGTCCTGCTTAGCAGCCGACTCGTCCCGGGCCCGCAGTGAGCACAGGAATTTGTTCATAGTTTTTTTTTTGTTTTTTTTTAAACTATAGTACGGCCCTCCAACGGTCTGAGGGACAGTGAACTGGCCCCCTGTTTAAAAAGTTTGAGGACCCCTGCTCTAGGGGATATAAGTCCTTAGGAAGTCCTCTCTGCCCCGGGTGGACCAGGGGCCCCCGATTGCTCTCCTGCAGACCTGAACATTCCCTTTCTGACCCTATTATTTCCATGAAGACTTGTTTAATACCTTCCGGAGAACCAGAGGATAATGAGGGCTTGGGACCCAGCCTGCATGTTGCCCCTGTCCCTGCCAGTGTCCCCAGCACCACAGCGACAAGTCTAATGATGAAAAATTAAATATGTGCAGAGCACCAATCATGTGCCAGGCACTGTGGCCACAGCGGAGAATGAATGGATGCATGATGGACAGATGAATGAATGAATGAATGAATGAACGAACGAACGGTAATAAATGAAAGCACCTGCTTACAAGGCACTCGTGCAAGCCCTTCGCCAAGCCCTCTACACAAATCACCTCAGTGGAGTCTGACATCCCCCCTAGAAGGCAGGCAGGTGCTGTCGCCATCCCCATTCTACAGGTGAGGAAGCTGAGGCCCAGAGAAGTTGGGTAACTTTTCCAAGGCCACACAGCCGGTGGTGGTGGAGGCAGGATTCAGTCCTCCCAGGCAGTCTGGTTGCAGGGTCCAAGGACTCAATCACTCAGCTCGACTGGAGCCAGTGGGAAAGGCATCATGAGAGTGATGTGTGGACACGTCTCCCCACCCCCCACTGGACTGGGGTCCCTGGGAGGCTGGGCTGGCTCATCTCTGCGAGGAGCAGCCTGGACAGTGGCTGCAGAGGCCGCGAGAGGTTGTGGAATCAGATCCGGCTTTGAATCCGCCCTCTTCCACCCTACACACAGGGAGGGACTATTCCCAGCTCTGTGACCTTGGTCAGGCCCGCTGGCCTCTCTGAGCCGTTGCTCACCTGGGCGATGAGAATAATGGAACCTGCCCTGCAAATGAACACCCTCCTGCTGCGAAGGCACACCTACCCAGCTCAGGGCTGGGCACGCTCCGGGGCTCCACCCCGGGGACGATTCAGGGGCAGCAGGGTCTCTCCTGGGGCAAGGCTCACCTCCTGGGCCCAGCTGGCTTCTGGCCTCAATCCAGCCCGGCCGCAGCCGCCAGTCCTCCAGGCTTAATATCCTTGGCGGCCAGGCAGGCTGGAATAAGCTGCCTTTCCAGAGGGAACTTTATTTATTCGCCGATGCCAGTCGCGCTCCTGCTATTAGAAATTTCATCGGCTCCTCTGATTTAGGGCTTGCCACGAGCTGCCAGTCGCGGCCGCCTCCCGGCCTGGCCCTGTGGCTCGTCCCGGCTCACAGCGGCAGAAATGAACATTATTTAATTTCCCGCCGGCGGGCAGTGAGAGCCGGGGCTCCCCCTCCTGTTGGACGTATTTATTTAATCCTTTTTGAAAACAGTGCCTGGGGAGGGATCTGACAGGCAGCTCTGGGGACCCTCCTAATCCCTGTAGCCTGGGCAGGTGGGGCCTGGGGACCACTGGGGAAGGGCTCTACTCGGGAGGATTCTAGGGGTGCCCCAAGCTGGGAGCCCTGAGCAATCTGCTACTCCCTGACCCCTGAGAGTCTTTGCTTAGGAGGGGTCATCGGTAGGCCCTGCAATAAGCACCCCAGGGTCAGTTTATCTGGGAGTAGACCCCAAGAAGCAACCACGGGGGAAACCAGACACGCACCTGCCACCATCCCATCATGGGGAATGATGAGTGACAAGGGGACATGGGCCAACTTCATGAGGCTGCTCATCCTCCTTGTCACCTGGCATCGTCTCTTTCTTCAGGCCTCTGCTCAGAGGGCACCTCCTCCGGGAAGCCCTCCTGGACCACCCCCAAAAAGAGACCTTACCCTTCCCTTGTCATTTAGATGATTTCCTTCCTAACATATACCATGAGCCAGGATTAGCCATGTACTTGTCTGCGGGCTTATTGCCCATAACCTGACCCTCAACTAGACTGGAAGCTTCCTGAAGCAGGAGGTCCTGTCTGTGTCTAAGCTCCTAGTATCGCCCTTGCACAAAGTAGGTGCCCAACAAATGCTTTACACATGGGGATGAGATGCCCGACTTACGTAATATTCCAGGCCCTGGGTCCTGTATCCCAGGACACGGCACCAGGCGTGGCTCTTTCCATGTGAGGACAGCTCCTTCAGCACCCGCACCCAGCTTCCCAGGAAGGAATCGGCATGCCCATCGGACAGATGGAACGATGAATGCACAGAGAAGATGCTGCAACGAAGTCGCTGCAGGTTTGCACAAAACCCACACCTCGCTCCATTCTCCCTGCAGCCCTCAAGAGCCGTGGGAATGTTTTCTGGACCTCATCTCACCGCTGTGAGAGCAGAGGCCCTCTGGAGATCCCAGGTGTGTCCCAGCTGGGGTCCCTGCCCTTATATAGCTTAGGTGCCGTGGGATAGCCGTGGAGAAAAGTACCTGAAGGACCTGAAGCAATCCGAGGGTGCTTCCTGGAAGAGGTGACGTTTTGTTTTCTTTTAGAAACAGTCAAAAACAAGATACACAATGAGTCCCTTGAGGTTCGGGGAAGCTGGAAAGTAAAAAACTTTTGATGCCCCATCAGCCCCGGTAGCATAGCAGGTAGAAACTTTTATGCACACAATATGAAGTGGATAGAGCATTTCCCTGGGCAACGAATCCAGCGCGGGCGACTCCAGAGCCTTTGTCTCGGCTAGGGGACGTGGTGGCGGCAGCGGCCCTGGGAGTGGTAATTGTCTGTGAGTTCTAATGGGTGTAATATTCTCGAGAGTTACATGCACATCAATTAAGGAACACTGCATTTAGCTCCAAATCATGCAGAAGGTGTGCGTGGTGTTTGCACAGGCATAAATATCCGCTCAGTTAGCAAGCGGCTGGCACGCTTTCCTCGCTGCCCACTGAGGTCTGAGAAGGCATCTTAGGAGAAATGGGGAGCAGCGGAGCCAGTGTGGGGGGTAGGGAAAGCCTGCCTCACCACGTCCCCACCCCCCCACCACCACCCACCCACCCCCGGCCAGGACAGTGGGAAAGAGGAATTGAAGATATAATGGAGCTAGTGGGCTGGGAAGGCAGGCAGAGGCAGTCTGAATCCCAATACGGTCGCTGACTTGCTGTGTGACCTTGGGCAAGTGGTCTGGCCTCTCTGAGCCTCGGTTTCCTTACCTGGAAAACCGTGATCATGGTAGGACCCGCCTTGTGGAGTGGCTGTGAGTGGTGGAAGGGATGCTGCGGAGAAACAGCTTAGCACCAAGTGCTTCATGTGTGTGGATTCTGGTGGCCATGGTGGTGGCAGGGAAGGTATTTTGGGGTTCAGGGGGTCAGAGTGGCCCAGGATGGGGGAACAGCTAAGTCGTCTAGTCCTCCTCTGTCTCCTACAAGGCATGATTGGCTTTGGTCCTCTCCTGCTCGGGCTTTAGTCTGCAAAATGGGGTCGTAACCTCAGGCCACGGAGATGCGCTGATGGCATGAAACCCTGTGGCTATAAGAAGGATGTTGCCATTGAAAAATGCAACGGAGAATCTGCAGGGCCAAGGGGGCACCCCGGGGGTCTTCCCTGTCCCCATGGAGCCCTGCTAGGCATGTCTGGTCAGCCCAGACAGAGCGCAGTGGGCCCCCCAACACCTCCACCCACATCTCAAGACATGGCATCACCAGCCCTCCCTCCTTCCTCGCCTTCTGCAGATGGGGAAACTGAGGCCCTAGGAAGGGAAGCGACTGGCTCTTGGACACCTTGTCATTGGGTCACAGCCTAGAGCCTGGGACTCCTGACTCCTGCCCTGGATCCTCCACTTCATCCCCCTCAAAACCCCAGGGAGACCCTCAGCCAGAGCAGCAGCCCCCCAGCCCCACAGCCCCCACTCTTGGGTGACCAGAGCTCTAGGGCTTTTTTTCTGTTTTATACCCTCGTGTTGCTGTGTTTTCGCTTTTTCCTTTTAAGGGCTTGGGACTCAGGAAAACCAGCGCAACGTGCATAATTTGGTAATTATTTCTTGCGTTCATCCTCACGCCGTGCCTGCATACAGATATTGGAATTTGCATAAAACAATCTTGCCACCGGTCCCTGGCTGCTCCGGAGGACGACGCCCAGGTGGGGGTGGAGAGGTTCAGGTTGGGCCCACCTGTCCCCGCTCTGTCCTTGACCACTCAGGGAACAAAATTGAGCACAAGATGGGGGGGGGGGCCTCGGCCCTCAGCACCCACACCCAGGGGAAACAGAGAAAGGTGGGGTCCCGGGGGGTTGCTCCGTGGGCAGGAAAAACACCCCGCGGCGGCCTGGAACCCTCCCGATTAGTATGCAGCCAGCATCGCGCTCGGAAAGGATTAATGGAGTCTGATGCTTAATATCCCGGAGAACAATTAATTTGCCCACAGTTTTGTCATGGTTGAAAGTCAGATGCTGGAACAGATCAGATCGATGCTCGCGCAGCGAGCTGGAGCCCAGGAACCTTGGGCAGGAGCAGAATTTTAATTCCCCCTCCGGCCCCTCCCGGTCCCCAGCACACCCTCTTTCTAATAGTCCTAAAAGCCACTTTATCCATGCACCGCGCTGGCTGTTTTCAGGGCCAAAGTCCACGGGGAGCCCTCGCGGGCAAAACCCTCCCCGACTTCCATTATGGGATTAAAACCAGCGGCCCTACTTGGGGGGTCTGACCTCATCTTCTTCCAATTGTCCTCCCCGGGCCCCCCCCCCCACCCCCCGCTGCCTCTCCTCCCCACAGGCCCCTGGTGTCACCCAGATACTTGTTCTGAAAAGATGCCGGGTGGGCGAGGTGGGATCTGGTTGCGGGGGGGGGGGGGGGGGGGAGTGGGGACCGAATTATTATTTACTTATTTGCAGGGGTTTCGCCATTTGTTTATCTGAGCCCGTGGCTTGGCAAGGGGATGGCAGGCGTGGTGGAGGGGACGGCTTGAAGGGAACGTTGGCTTTGTTTAAAAGTCATTTCTAACAGGGAGGATGGAGGAGGTGGCAGGCAAGTCCCTCTGGGCCAGAGGTTGTGGGCTCCATGGGGGGCCATTGGGCCAGAGGGGAGGTGGCTTCCAGGCCATGATGCCTGACCCTCCCGCCTACCGTTGGAGAGACTGATGCTCAGAGAGGCCAGGGCGGTGTCCAAGTTCACGTGGCAGACAGAGGACCAGCCCCCGTGTCTCCCGACCTCAGCTGAGCACTTCATGCTTCTGGGGCTGCCACTGGAACCCCACACCTGGGTCCTCCAAGCGGGGCCCCGGGCCAGCAGCAGCCTGCCAGGAGCTTGTTAGCAAGGCGGGTGCTCGGGCCGGCTTCTTGGTCCCTGA
This sequence comes from Plecotus auritus, assembly GCF_963455305.1. Taxonomy (NCBI): domain Eukaryota; kingdom Metazoa; phylum Chordata; class Mammalia; order Chiroptera; family Vespertilionidae; genus Plecotus; species Plecotus auritus. Next base: position 25,998,119 of record NC_137779.1, read on the forward strand.
GAGACCTGGGCAGCCAGTCCCCGGGCCCTGGGCTCCGAAGAGCCCCGCGCTCTGCTACCCCGTCTTGCAATTCTTTGGACCAATTTTGGGGCAAGGGGCCCGTCTGGTCCATTTGCACCGGGCGCCGTGGATCGGGTCCGAGTCTGGAGTTGAACTTGTCTCCGAGTGACCCCAGGCACACTGATGTCTGACAAGTGACTGGTTTAGTCCCGCATTTCAGAGGGGCTGGGCAATGCCCTCATCATTCGAACATGACATTGGACCCACAGATCCACCCACCCTGTTTCCCCCAGGAGGAGCGAGCCAGGGGCTCTGAGACCTCCCCCCCCCTTGCCCCCCGCCACGGGGCCCAGCTGAGTCATGGTTGCAGTTGCCCTTCGGTCTGTAAGGGGGCAGGAGGGTCTGTGGCTTCGGGAAATTCAAAGTTTGCCTCAATAAAAGCGTTACTTAGGGACACAGAGAAGGCTTTAGCTATGAAAAGGCGGCACCCCATGGCACCCCAGCTCTCACTATGGAACCCTCCAACCAACTGTGTCTCATTCACGCAGGACAACAGTTCCCCCCGCATCCCCCCATCCCGGGCAAATTTCACTGTCCCCATTTCTCAGATGGGAAAACAGAGGCCCAGAGAGGCGAAGGGACAGGCCCAAGGTCTGGCCCTGGACCTCTGTGGTTCCCACGGTTAAGCCTGCAGCGACAGGGGAGTCACCAAGCTCTGGGGAGGGGGTCTCTGCCTGTTCGCCAGTCCTGCAGGGAGGGGAAAGGGCCACCCCTCGCCCTCCTCTCCTCCTCCTGGGCTTAGACAGCCAGCATGCAGAGGGGGGTCCTTCGGGGGCCTCGTCTCAGAGCCCCTGCGTGGGGGACCTGCTCACAGGACCAGGAAACTGCTGATGTCACCCCTCCCTGTTCCTAGGAGCGTGCACTGCTGTTGGCCCTCCTGCCACATCCTCAGGGAATCAGAGTTGTTCTGGCCGCCGCCCACTGGCCGGGACCTGGCACAGCTGGGTCCTGGCCCCCACCTGACGGCCGCCCTGGGCAGGCGGGGTTTCCTGTGAAGCGCATTTCTGCTGCTTATCAGGGCGCTCCGCGTGCCAGGGTCCTTGCCGACAGTGGTGCATAGCCCATGAGGCAGGGGCTGTAGCAAACCCATTTCACAGGTGCAAACACTGCGTCCCACGGGGAGGGGAGACGCCGTGCGTGCTCTGTGTCCGCGGGCTGGAAGGGCTGGGAAGGGCTGGGAAAGGCTGGGAAGGGCTGGGGAGGGCTGGGGAGGGCTGGGAAGGGCAGGGAAGGGCTGGGAAGGGATGGGAAAGGCTGGGAAGGACTGGGAAGGCTGGGGAGGGCTGGGAAGGGCTGGGAAGGGATGGAAAGGGCTGGGAAGGACTGGGAAGGGATGGAAAGGGCTGGGGAGGGCTGGGAAGGCTGGGGAGGGCTGGGAAGGGCTGGGAAGGGATGGGAAGGCTGGGGAGGGCTGGGAAGGCTGGGGAGGGCTGGGAACGGCTGGGAAGGGTTGGGAAGGGCTGGGAAAGGGGCAGGTGTGTCTTCCTGGGTGCTGGTCCAGGCCCCTTAGGCCAGACACGCTGTGGGAGGCAGACGATCCAGCCAGTCTGACCCTTCCTGACAGATGAGGCGGTTGAGGCCCAGAGAGGGTAAGCAACCTCCCCTGGTCACACAGCCAGTCAGCTGGGACCACCCCCCCCCCACCTGCTTGGCCTAGCAAGCCAGCTCCAAAGTGACCCCAACATGCATGGGTGTCAGGGGGCTGGACAGAGGGCTCAGTGAGATCTCCCCAGCCTGGGGCGGGGGGCAGGGGGGGCGCGGGGTGTGAATCCAGAAGGTTCCTGAAAATGCTCACCCCTCCACAAGTGCTTCCCCAGCCCACCCCGACCTCACGCTGAACCCTGTGACCAACTGTCCACAGGGCCAGCCAAGGAGGCTGCACCCCCAGGGCCACAGCTGGGCCTGCTCCGTGGACACCAAACAGCTGGTTGCTGGCTTCCAGAACCACAGACGGGCCGTGGGGAGAGAGGCCCCTGGAGGATGCCTCGGTCTGGGTCCGGTTTCCCCAGGAGGCCCCAAGCCTAGATCCGCCCACATACATAAGGAAGAAAGTGGGAATGAGAGCTGGGAAAAGGGTGAGTGTTTCTCTGGGAGGTGGGGGGCGGTGGTGTGGGGGGCTGATCCTGTCCGCACTAGAGGTGTGGCCTGAGGAGGGGAGGGAAATCTCGGGGAGCCTCAGTTTCCCTCATCTGTCGTTTGGGGGCACAGTTTCAGGTCCTGCTAAGGATGCCTGGCACAGGGTAAGTGCCCGGTGCACGGTGGCTCCCAGGGTTCTGACTTTTATTTATTTTTATTTTTAAAAAAATATATTTTATTGATTTTTACAGAGAGGAAGGGAGAGGGATAGAGAGTTAGAAACATCGATGAGAGAGAAACATCTATCAGCTGCCTCCTGCACACCCCCCACTGGGGATGTGCCCGCAACCAAGGTACATGCCCTTGGTTGAGGCGGTTGGGAAGTGATGGGAAGGGATGGGAAGGGCCCTTCCCAGCCCTTCCCAGCCTTCCCCAGCCCTTCCCAGCCTTTCCCAGCCTTCCCTAGGGCATGTACCCTCTCTGGGCCTCAACCGCTCCCAGGGTTCTGACTTTTAACTTGAAATACCCCAACAGCACAGGCCCCACGCTCCACTCGGAGAGTTCAAGGTCAAGGAGATCTGTGGCGATCAGACCACGAGGAGTGAGGCTGCATGGCGTGGGAACTGAAAATAGCAGGGGCTGGGCTCCGCCGGGCCTGGGTTCAATCCCAGCCCCACTTCTTGTGCTCTCGTGTACTCGGGCACATCCCTGTGGCCTGAGCCTGGGCTTCCCTCTCTGTCAGCACCCACCTCACCCCTGTTCTCCTGAAAACAGGCCTTCAGCTGATGGCTAGACTCGAAGGTGCATCTGAGCTGGATCTCGTCCTTGGGGAGGCCCGTCCGATGTAGCCGGGACTCAGTTTCCTCCACTGTAAAATGGGGAGAATGCTGTGGCCGAGGTCCATGTGCCCAGCCCCCGCGTGCCCCGTCTGGAGGCGGCAGAGGAGCTGGGCGGCCTCCTGGCAAGGACCCCATTCCTCGAGGAAGGTCGGAGACAGGTCCGGGCGTGGCGAGGGAGGCCGGAGACACCATCCATCTCCCGGGCCTGCCCCCCGTGCCGGCACGGCTATCAGGCCGTGAAGACCCGGTAATGGCTCACGTCGGTCTTGGAGCCGCATCCGTTCCCAGCTGTCTCCCACCGGAGCCCTCCCAGACCCCAGCAAGGGCAGACTGAGGAACGGGCGGGGGCTGTTGTTCACGGCCCTGGGCAGGGTCCCCGTCAAGGTTGTCCAGGAAGAACGTGGGAGCCTGGGGTGTGAGCTGGCCTTTGCCTCCCCCTGGCTGTGTGGCGGCCCCTCTGAGCCTCAGTTTCCTCATCTGTGAAATGGGGTTGCTGTTGGTCTTACAGGGCACACCATGATGCCCCCCAACGGCTCCCTCCCTGCTGAGGCCCACAGAGCGCCCAGGGTCTGGGTCCCAGCCCCATCTGTCCCGTGTCCTGCTTCTTTCCCCTTCGTCTCTCTGCCCCCGCCACGTGGCTTCAGTCTTCAAATGCACCACTCTCCTTCCTGCCTCTGGGTCTTTGCACATGCTGTTCCACCTTCCTGGAGTGTCCTTTCTTCCTCCCCACCCCACCCCATCCTGTTGCTTCTCTAACTGCTTCTCAGGGGTCAGATTTCATCTCCTGTACCACTTCCTCCAGGAAGCCTACCCTGATCACCCAGAAGCCCCAGCTCCCCCAGGATGCATGTGTAGGAGCTGTCCATGGTGCGCCATGCCACACCCTCTGGCCCCACTGATTTCACACACCGGGAGAGAGCCCGATCTTGCCTGTGGACAGCATCCCGTACGTGGGCATCCCTGTGTTCCTGCCTCGGGGTTTTCTGGAAGCCGAGGAGCATTCTGTGTGCTTTCTCAGAAAGTCCCCAGCAGCCCCAGCAGGATTGCACCCTAGCTGCCCACAGTGGTGACCAGATCAACAACACACCTTCATTGCAATTTCTCTCTCTCTCTCTCTCTCTCTCTCTCTCTCTCTCTCTCTCTCTCTCTCCCTCCCCTCTTGCTTCTGCCGCTGGCAGTCACATCTAAATACATTTCCTTCCCTACATCTGTGTCTAAGGTCCTGCTTTGGCGGGACCCCGGCGAAGACTTTCTGTGAGCCAGCTTCTGCTCCGTGGCCATCCTTTTCAGTTGCTTGAAGGAAGAGCCTGGACACATTTGGGTCATCACAGCATCTCAGTGCCCAGGGCTTGGCCAAGGAGCATCCTTGGAAAGAAGGGCGGGGAGAGAGTGGGAAGGGAAGGGAACGGGAAAGGGGGAAGAATGGAAGGGAAGGGCGGGAGGGAAGGGAAAAGAAAGGAAGAAGAGAAGGTCTTGAACCCTGGTGTGTCTTGCTTCACATCTGGGACATGCCCCATCCTCCCCAGATGCAGCTGTGTAGACAGAAGCCACTGTGGACATCTTCCCTCGTTCTTGTCAGGTCGCCACTCAGCATAATGTTAGTTCCCATTCCCCACCCCCCAGCCATCCCCCACACACATGCCATGAATCACACGCTCAGAAGGGCCTGCCTGAGTCTGTTCTCGAAAACCCATGATAGAAGACCGCACCAGCCACTTTCCCCCTTTTTGACCCCACGAGCAGGTGCACAATGTAATGGCCCTGATTTTCGAGATCTGATTAAACTGTCATGGACGCCGCACCATCGCCATAACTCCTCCGCCTCGGGGAGGCCCAATTACGGCAGCCTGGGCGCACCCAGGGACGCGGTAGAGAAGGGTCTGTCAGCGTTCCTGCTACGGGGCTGTGTTTGGGGTTTCGTTTATTTAAATTGCATGGACTGGGTGCACCAGCGAGTGATGGAGGGGCTGGCCGCGTGGGTGGCGGCTGACGAAGGCAGTGTCGCCTTCACGCTGCCACTTGTTGACGTCGTGCATGTCTCGGGGTCAGCGGGACAGGCCCTGGTGAGTCCTGGGAGATGGCGCGCCCAGTCAGGAGCTGCGAGGTTGGCCTGACGGGGCGGGCAGAGCAGCCGCGGGGAGTGGGGTTAGAGGAAGTTGTGGAAAGACATGGGAATACGGGGTAGGGGGGAACGTCACATCCTGAGAGTGATTTGAAGGGCCATCAGGATGAGTGGCCAAAAGGCAGGAAGGAAAGGACCCAATGGGCTTTGAAAATGTGTGTAGAGTCAGTCCCTGCCAGGCATTTGGGGTACAGTATGTATGACTATGAGCTGGAACTGACCGGGGGCTCCCCGTTGCTCATGGACCCCAAGCCAAACTCTTAACCGTGGCCTTTGAGACACCATGTAATCCAGCCTCACCTCTGCCGGGTCCCCGTCTCACTTACTCAGATCCCGCCACATGGCCACTCAAGTCCCTGACTATGCCACACGTTCATACCCCAGGGCCTTTGCACGGCCTAAGCCCTCCTCCGCCCGAAAGGCCCTCCCCAGCTGGATCGGTGTCAGTCACTCCTCCGAAGACCATATCCGATCAGTCAGTTCAAGGCCCCATCCCACCGCTAGTCACTCTTACAACATCCGGTCCTGTGCCAACAGAGCATTTATCATCCTGAGTAATTATGCACTTGAGTGTTTGTTTGTTTATTTGCTGTCTGGACAGGACATATGTTGTTTTGTCTTCCCACCCTCCCTTCTTTGGAGAAATCTCAGTCTCTTATGACACATGGTTCCAGTCTGGCTGCCACTTACAGACTCTGCCCTCCCTCCGCACAGGCGCCCTGACCCCCAGAAGGGAGGTTTGACCCACAGGCCCGGACAATCACAACATCCCATCCCAGTCGGAGGGACTGGTCCGAGGAGTGCGCCTGGGACCCAAGTCGGGACCACCGGTGTCCACAGAGCAGAGGCTGGATCATGCTTTTAATGAAACATGTGGCCGCATTCTGGGACACTGTTTGCTCCCAGCAAAAGGTGGGATCTGCTCCCGCTCCCTGTGGATGAGGACGGCCTTGTGTGACCGCCCCAGCGAACAGATTGTGGCAGAAGACTCTGCGTGACCTCGAAGGCTTGGTGACAAAAGAGGACACAGTTTGCACCTGGCTCTCTCTCTGAGGACAGCCATCTCTGAAACCGGCCGCCATGCTGCGAGGAAGCCCAAGCCACCTGGAGAGGCCACATGTTCGGTGTTGCAGCCCCGCCGAGGCTCCAGCCACAGCCCAGCACGAACTGTCACGCACGTCAGCGAAGGAGCCTTCGGACGATGCCAGCCCCAGCCTTAGAGTTACTGTAGGCGATGCCAAGAGACGCGGGGACAAGCTGTCCCGCTGAGCCCGGCCGGAATTGCAGGTTTGTGACCAAAATCAATGATGTTTTAAGACGTTCAGTTAAGACGTTCCGTCTTTGGGTTGTCTCTTTCATATATGCATTTATTGATTTCAGAGAGGAAGGGAGAGAGAGAGAGAAGCTTCAATGATGAGAGAGAATCATTACTTGGCTGCCTCCTGCATACCCCACACTGTGGATGGAGCCCGCAACCCGAGCATGTGCCCTGACCGGGAATTGAACTGTGACCTCCTGGTTCATAGGTCAACTCTCAACCTCTGAGCCACACTGGCCGGGCTGGGTTGTTCCTTACACAGCAACAGAAGAAGGGTGCAGGGTGCTAAGCTGGAGGGATGTAATGTGGGGACTCTGGGCAGCCACCCTCCCCGCCCCCTGGACAGGCCTGTCCGCAGACTGATGCCACACGGAGAGGAGCTGTGATGGGGACAGGGGGACAGAGGCTGTGGCTGAGCCCGGGCCCCTCAGCTCTTCCTGCAGTTCCAGGGGGCCCGCCGGGTTCCTGCCTGGTGACTGGTCTTAAGAGGTTCCCTCTGAGCTTAGGGAAGGTGGGGCGGGCTTCTTCTGTCTCCGGTGCCATGGCTTCTAGACGAACCCACAATTGCTCCCCTAGACATGTGCTCTGGGACGCAGGACCCACTTCTATCTTCGCCCCTGTTGCACCTGCACCGCCTGCACGTTGCTGCTGGGTTTGGAGTGAAGGGTTGAGTCTGGAAGGGATCAACCCTTAGTCCTCTCATCACCCTGCACTGGGGAGAAGCTACCGGTGACACTCAGAGAGGTGGGGGGAGGGGCGCCTGAGGGGGGCCTGGATAATAAATCGGGGTGGTGCATTTGAACCCAAGTGATGCCTTAAGGCTCAAGGTCCCGGAGCTGGGTGAAGACAGAAAGGGCACCCTTGGGGGCACTTTGAGGGGTCCCACAGGGGGCCCAGTGTGGCAGCCTTCCTTATGGACCTTCCCGTGGATCTTTGCGATGACTTGCTCTCCCCCCCGCCCCTGCCCCCGCCCTCCGCTCCCACCTCGCCATGTCCCCAGCACCTGCCCCAGGCCTCAGGGTTGGTCCAGGAAAGAGTGTTGCCTGAGATGGGACAGGCTCATTTCTTGAGCTTCCCCTGGACACAGATCCCACACAAACATTCTTCCGCGGAGTTCTCACACTCGCTGCACCCACTCTGTAGGGACTTGCAAGAGTTGACCTCACGTCCTCAAGGTCACGGTCTAGTTCTTTGCTGCATGACGAACTGCCCCACCACCGAGTGGCTTCAGACAGCAACGCTGAGGATGCTGCAGTCCCTGTGGGCCGGCAGGCCAGGTTCACCCAGGTCCCTGGTTCAGAGCCTCTCACGGGTTTATACACTCAAGGTCTCAACGGGGGGCTGTGGTCTCATTTCAAGGCTCGACTGGGTCAGATGTGCCTTCAAGCTCGTTCGCACGGCTGTTAGCAGAATTCAGCGCTCGAAGGCTGTCGGACTGGGGGTCTTATTTCCTCACTGGCTTTTGGCCAGAGGACGCCCACCCTCGGTGCCTGGCCCCGTGGGCATCTCCAGCATGGCAGCTTGCTTCATGAGAGTGTGCAAGCTGAGAAGGAGAGGGAGCAAGCCAGCAAGAAGGCAGCCACGGTCGCTCAGAGTCTCATCTCAGAAGTGACTTCCCGTCAACGTTGTCTCCTTAGCGCAGTGAGTCCCTAGGCGCAGCCCACAGCTATGGGGCGGCATTCTGGGGTGTGAATGCCGGAAGGCGGACCCTTCAGAGCCTCATCAGAAACTGCGTGCCACGGTCACCCAGACGGAAGGGTTTGAACTCAAGCCATGTGTTTTTTTTTCTCGATGCCACGGCCTTTCTGGAAAAATACGTGGACGGACCTCAAGGGAAAGGGGGCACCCCAGACAGCGAGGAGAAGGGAGAGCGAGTTCCTACTTCCTTGAGTTCTCTTCCCTGCATGGAAACAGAGAAAAGGAAGGAATGGGGAGGGGGATGGAGAAAACAGTCAACTACGGGCCCCTCCGAGCTGCCCCGAAGACCAAGCACACGGCAGCTTTTTCCAGCTGCTGGGGCTGCAGCTTCGGTTCTGGAGCGCTCTAAACACCCCTCAGCTGATCTGAGACACATTTCCTCATTTCTTCCAGCATCTGCACGCTGCTCGGGGCCAAGAATGCTCCAGTTGGAGGAAGGGCTGTGCAGACCTGCCAGCGGCTAGCTGCCCCCACTCCTCCGGGCCATCCCTCTCCCAGCCTCTGGGATAGCTGTGTGCTTGCTCTCAGCTTAGGGGGCGAATGGGAGCAGATGGGATGGAGGCGAGAGGCATGAAGGGTGGTGGTCATTATAGGGTGGGGCAATCTCTTCACCCTTCTGTTCTAGAGGCCTCAGAGGCAGAACCAGAGTGAATGTCAACATCGACCTGTGGGCTTGCCACACTCCCTTCTTGGGCGTTTATAATCACGACCAAGGCCTGCTCCCCTCTCTGGACTGGTAGTTCTACTTGCAGGAAATATGGTTGACTCAGGCTGTATCATCAACCTGGAGGGTACCCTGTCAGCTTAGCAAACTCCTACTCAACCCACAAGACCCCACCTAAAATGTCCTTTTCCCCTCTGACATCCCACAGGATATAGTGGCGTTCACGTCTTATGATTTCCCAATAAAAATAACAAAAACTAATATTTATTGAATATCCACTATGTGCCAGGTGGTGTACTAAGAACACTACACAATTTAATAATGTAATCCTTCCTTTGACCCATGAGGCAGATGTTACTGTGACCTCCGTTTGCAGATGAGGAAATGAGACTGAAACAGATGAAAAGACTTGTCCAAGGTCGCCCAGCTAGCAAGCGGCACAGACAGGGTTTGTGTTTGGGCCGGCACCGAGCTGACACTTGGGAAGGGGTGTGCTCTGTGGGACCCAGAACTCATGGAGAGTGAGGCTGGTCTGCTTAACGGAGCTTCACAGAGTCTCCCCTGAGTTTCTCCTTCTGCCCCTGGGACACACCCTCACTCTCTGGGACTTTGATCCCCTTTGTCCTACTTGACCCTTCATCGGACAGAGTCCTGGAGTTGGGGTCCTCCTGTGCTGGGAGAAGTTCTGATGCTCTAAGCCCCTCCGCAGACCCCCGAGGGCACACGGGGGGAGCAGAGTCCACACGGGTCTGCAGGGACCAGCCCCTCCGCCTGGGGAGGCAGCAAGGCCAGGGGCCGGGGAAGTTTCTTCTAAGTGACTGGGCGGTTGAGGCAGAGACAGGGGGGTAGAGGAGAAGGAGGGGAGAAAGCCCGCAGGAGAGACACACAGGGCCAGACAGGATGCGGGGAGAGACAGAAACATTGAGGGAGACAGAGAGATGGAGGCAAAGAGGCAGAGAGGGAGAGAAAGGCGACACCTGGGAAAAGATGAGACAAGAGATGAGAAGGGATGAGAACTACGAGAGAAACACAGGAGCCGTGTGGGGGAGGACAGATGGAGAGAGACGCACGCCACACGGGACAAAGGACAGGAATGAAGGGAGGGACAGCAACAGAGACGCAGGCAGGTGAAGTAGAGAGAAATGGCAGAGGAGGGAGGCAGAGAGAGGCAGAGAGAGAAAACCAGGGGGGCCAGGATTCCAAAGCGGGGAGAGACCCGTGATTCCGAGGCTGGTGCCGATCGGCTGGAGGGGAGAGGTCCCACCAGTGGCGGGGAGCCTGGGCACCCAGCCGGCGGGCACCCCTGGCTCCTGCCGCCCCATCACCCTCGCCAGTGCCTCCTGCACAAACACAGCTCTGTGGTGGCCAAACCACCCTGGGTGGAGTCCGGCCTGCCATCTCTTTCATGTGGCAACTGTTACCATGTGGAGAGGCACCCCGTCTAAATAATCCCACACACCCCCCCCCGCCCCCCCGCACCCCAGCTCCCTCTTGGCAAGCAGGGGCCCATGGGAGCCAGGCTGCTCCTCATGAAGCGGGGAGGGGGGCGAGCAGGGTGCAGAACTCCCGTCTCCCCCAAGTCTGGCAAAATCAAGCGTTCTTCTGCCTTGTTCTTAGCTTTTTTTGTTTTTTCCTATCACAGCCGACCCCATCACACATCCCAGGCAATTTTTTTTTCTTCAAGGAAAACAAGTCTTTCGAGGCAGAGGTGACCCCGCGGTGATAAGTGAGGAGTTCACCTGAGAGTGTGTTATCAGCCGCTGTGGCTGCCTGGGCTCAGATTTCTCATTTCGATGAGGCGGCCCGGGAAATTGGATGCAGCCCCGCGGTCCTCTGCTGCGCTTCCTCGGGCCGGGCCTGCAGGGCAGCAGCCTGGCCTGGTCTTTGGAAGTCGGGAAAGCAGGTGCATGGGGTTGGGGGAGGCTGGGGAGGCTCGATTTTTGGGAAGTGAGTTTTTCTTCTTGCTTTCTCCTCTTTCTTTTTTCTTTTTTTAATTTTAACGTTTTTTTAATCCTCACCCGAAGATATTTTTCCATGATTTTTAGAGAGTGGGAGAGAGAGGGAAAGACAGAGAGAAACATTGATGTGAGAGAAACTCATCGATGGGTTGCCTCCTGCACACACGCTGACCAGGGCTCGGGCTGGGGAGGAGCCTGCAACCAAGGTACGTGCCCTTGACCGGAATTGAACCCGGGACCATTTGGTCGGCAGGCCGACGCTCTATCCACTGAGCCAAACCGGCCTGGGGCCCTCCAAAGATCAGAAGGCACGTGGCATGCCAGGCACCCTCCATTCCTCCATCCTCACGCTGTGGAGGAGGACGTGAGGGGGTCCGGGTTCGGAGGAGAGAGAGCCCCCCAGGCCCGCCCAGCTGGCCAGGGGCAGGGCTGGGTTTGGGGTTCTGGGAGACCGAGCTCAGGCCACTTTCTCATATAGCTCAGCCTGAGCTACTGAAATTATGTCTTCCTTTCCTACCTTCCTTGTCTCTGATTCCTTGTCTCTTTCGCTCTGTCTTTTAATAGATAGATAGATAGATGATTGATAGATAGATAGATAGATAGATAGATAGATAATAGATGGATAATACTAGTAGATAGATAGACAGTTTTCAGGAGAGAATAAGGAAAGAAGGAAGAGAGAGAAACAGGGATGGAAAGACATACACACACATCCATACACACATAGAGACACTCTGCGTCTCTCTTTCCATCTCTGTCTCCCTCCCTCCTCCTCTCCCCTTGAAAAACAATTCACAACTTCAATGTACCAAGGCTGACCCTTCCCAGACAAGGTGAGCCCAGGCACCCTGGCCTCCCCCCGCTCCAAGTAGGATCCCCCCCCACATTGTGTGTCCCCCCATGGCGCTGGAAAGCCCTGGTCCTACTGAGTTACAACAGGAAGATGGGGCTGGGGCCCCTTGGCAGGAAGCCAGGCTCTGCTGGGAGGAGCTGGGAGGGGCCGGGAGCCAATGTCTCTGGGCTTGGAGGACTGTGCCCACACCTGCCCCTGCCCCGGGGGACCTGGCACCGCTACGGAGGGCTGCTATGGAGGCAGATGTGTGTAGGACACCAGCCTGGGAAGGGAGGTGGGGGGCCCCTGTAGACAGACGTCACTGAACCTGCGCAGCAGCCCAGCAGGCATCTACAGATGGCACCCCATCTTGCTGGTGAGGAACTAAAGTTTAGGGGTCACCCAGCTGGAGTCACAGCCTCTGTGACAGAAAGGGGCAAAGCCGGGGCTCAAACTGGGGCAGCTCCAGAGTTCCGGCTCCGTATCAGTGTCCGCATGACCTCCTGCCAGCCCCATCCCAGCTTGTTGCTGGGTCTTCAAATCCATAGCGACCTGTGGGCCCAGCAAAGGCCCTCTGTAGACAGTTAAGGGGAGGCTCAGAGAGGGCAGGTTGCTGGCCCAAGGCCACACAGCATACAAAACCTAGCGCATGTCCTCTCATATCAACCCATATTCAAGGAACCTGCCCTGATCGATATGAAGACCCCAGCCCGGGGAGCACCCCATTTCTGTCTCTCAACAAACGATGTCAAGCCTGCTGGGCATTGAATTAACTCCCCCTCTTACAGATGACTCCCCAACAGAAAATTCCTCCAGCAACAAGGAGAAATATTTCCCGCAAACCTATTTACTTTTCGAATTTCAGTTGCCATAACAACTCGGCACAACTATTTATGTAAAGTCTTCGCCTTCCAAGTCTTCGCGAACACCACGCTCTGCGGAGAGTTCAGCTCAGCCCTTTCCATAACAACACGTTTTTTCAATCAATGCGAGTCTGGGATTATTTTTTTCTATAAACACACATAAAATATGTTGTGCAAAACTTTTGAAAAAGCCAACGGGGAAACGCCGCGTTTCCGAGACCCATTCCTCTCTCGTTGCTCCCAACAGATGCCTCCCGAGGCATGATGATGACAAGACGGCCGGCTGGCGTAGGTTTCTCCAACTTCATTGAATTGTTCCCGCTCCTGGTCCTCTGTGAGTGCGCAGCGTCAGCAGGGGTCCCCGTGAGGAGTCTGGAACACCGGTCCCAGCTCAGGCCCTGCCCCTAATGGGCCGGGGAGGGACACACTGGGTCCAGCTGAGCCCTCGCTCAGAATCGGGGGCGGAGAGTGCCAAGGCAGGGACCCGGTGTCCGGGGCTTCTGCAAACGGCCTGGGTTCTGGCGGGCTTGGGTCCTGGTTCAGATGTTCCGTTCCGGGCGCCTCGTCAGCCTCCGTACACGCTGTTCCCTTTGCCTAGCATGTCCTTTGTCAGCCTGTCAAGTTGACATGGAAGGGCCTGTGCTTGCTTTAATGCTTTAATGCTGTGCTGTTGCCGTCTTGAAATCCTTCGTTATTTCTGCACGAGGCCCTGCGATTTCATTTCACAACGGACGCCACAGATTCCGTGGCGATTGGGCCCGTCTCTGTCCCAGTGTGCGGTGTGTGTCAGATCATGGAATCCCAGCCCTAACCGGTTTGGCTCAGTGGATAGAGCGTCGGCCTGCGGACTGAAGGGTCCCAGGTTCGATTCTGGTCAAGGGCATGTACCTTGGTTGCGGGCAGATCCCCAGTGGGGGGTGTGCAGGAGGCAGCTGATCGATGTTTCTCTCTCATCGATGTTTCTAACTCTCTATCCCTCTCCCTTCCTCTCTGTAAAAATCAATAAAATATATATTTAAAAAAAAAAAAAAAGATCATGGAATCCCAGACCATCCCCGGAAGCAGGCACTGCTGTGATCTCTATTTGACAGGTGAGGAAACGGAGTCCCACCTGTTCAAGGTCACGGCCATCCCCATGGCCCCAGTGCAAGCTGGGATGCATTAGGCCCTGTGCCAGTGCTGAACGCTTTTCCTGCGTTACGGCATGCAATCCTCTAGTTGGCCCCGTGAGATGGGAACCAGGATGATCCTCGTTTTCCAGAGGCACAGAGAGGTTAAGTCACTTGCTCAAAATGGCACAGCAAGCTCATGGAGGAGGCATGCTTTCCTGAGAGGCCCAGTCAATCTCTTCCCTAAACGCCAGCAGCAGCTTGCTCAGCACGCCCTGGCCTCTAGGCCCTACAAGCCCATCTTCAGCATGTCAGCCCCTATAATCCACCTCCCTTAACCTGACCTCTAGTCATATGACAGTTTCTGTACTCTCCAAGTACTCTCAAGAAGCATCTAACCGCCCTGGCTCCAAGTACTCTCAAGAAGCATCTAACCGCCCTAACCAGTTTGGCTCAGTGAATAGAAGGTCGGCCTGTGGACTGAAGGGTCCCGGGTTCGATTCTGGTCAAGGGCATGTACCTTGGTTGCAGGCACATCCCCAGTAGGGGGCATGCAGGAGGCAGCTGATCTATGTGTCTCTCTCATCAATGTTTCTAACTCTCCATCCCTCTCCCTTCCTCTCTGTAAAAAATCAATAAAATATATATTTTTTTAAAAAAAGAAGCATCTAACCTCCTTAGCCTGACCATTGAGACCCTCCGTGATACGACCTCTGCTGACCTCCACAGCCTCAGTGTCCATCTTGCTCCTGGTGCTTCTGCACTCCGGACTGTCTGTAGTTACATTTCTGCAGGCACCAGGCTGCTTCATGCATTATCAGGTTAGAGACCACTGGTGCCCTACCCAGAGCCTGGCACACCGGCCCTCTAGAAAAAGCGTGCTGGACTGAACCAACCTTGCTGGACCAGTGGCACCCTTGATGCTTCCTCTCCTTTACCCCCATAGCCAGGATGCTGACTCCTCAGTGTCCCTCCAATCCAGTGTCTGTCTTCTCTCTGTCCTCTGCCCGCACCCTAGCAAAAGCCACCAGGATTGCTCACACGAATGCCTGTCCCACCTTCTCCCCAACTTCTCTGCCTCCAGTCTTGCTCCTTCCGGCCAATTCTACAAACTCCAACTGGAGAACCATCTTGCTCTCTGCTTAACACCCATCATTCTCAAAATGAAATCTGAAAAGCTAACAAGGCCGAGCGGCCTCCGTACCTGACCCTGATGACCTCTGCACTCCTCCAGCCATTTCCGGCGGAGGGCTCCATATGCCGTTCTTCCTGGCGTGGCTGCCCCAACCCTCCTCTGCCCCTTCGGCCTCAGCTCTTCCCCTGGAGGCTCTCTGACCACGGCCCCTCCCCTAAGAGCAAAGCCAGGCTCTTCCTGGGCTCCCACAGCCCCCCTCCCCACATTGTTCCCCATCAAAACACTGGTCTGCATGTCTGTCCCCTGCCCCCCACATTGAAGGGGAGCTTCCTGAGAGCGGAGCTCATATTTTGTTCCTTGATCTACTTCCCATGCGTGGAACATAGAAACTGCTCGATCAACAGATGGAGGGATAGTGGATGAGTGGATGGATGGATGGGTGGATGGATGGATGGGTAAGTGGATGGATAAGTGGATGATAAATAAATGGATGGGTAGGTGGATAGGTGGATGAATGGGTGAATGAGATGATGGATGGATGGATAAATAAATGAAGAGATGGACATTTGGATTAATTGAGTGGATGGGAAATGAATGGATGAGTAGGGGGTGGGTGGTTTAGTAGATAGATAGATAACTGGGTGGCTAGCTGGCTGGATTGATGGATGGATGGGTGCTGGATGAACTGAGTGGATAACGAATGAATTGGTGAGTGGGTGGACAAATGTATAGGTAAATGAAAGAAAATCCCAGGCACCTTCTTGTAATCGTTAATATTTGGATGGTAAGGTACTCAAAGGTCTTAGCACATAGTAGGCAGGCAATAAATGTGTATTGAATGAATGGTTGAATGAATGTCAGAGAGCCGCTGGCCACCAAGCCTCCATGAGGACCTGTTTTTCCTCTTATTTGTTTTATTCTCTCCCACCTCCATCCTTCTCGACCCCCAGCCTCTCATAGCCTGCTGCAGTGGCCCCCAGACCCATCCCGGCACGTTAATTATTGAGTGACATAATCCAAATTTATCTAATGAATTAATAATAGGCCGTAGGAATATTTTAATAATGAAATACTTGGGAGTTATGTTTTGATCATTACAACAGGTTTTCCTAATTACCCCACGGCTGTGAAAATAAAATAAAAATCAATTAGGTGGTGTTCCATGCCACCCCAGGAGCACCCCCTCAGAGCTTCGATGGATGGACCCACCAGGATCAGGAAGATCAATTTATCTCTGGGCCTCGCCAGGCTTGTAGAGCGGCGGAGGGATTCCAGGGAAGAGGAGGAAAGGGATCTCACCGAAATACATCAGGCATTTAGTCATCAAGACCAACGGAAGAAACCTCTGTCTGTACAGATGAAAAGACTGAGGTTCAGAGAGGACCCATGACCGGCCAAGTCAGCCTCAAAGTGGAGTGGCTGGACAGCATCTCTGGACCCCTGGCCCTGGATCACCCCTATGTCCTCTCTTTGCCATGACAAAGCCTTTAGTGGTCAGTCTGAGCCCTGG
Source organism: Plecotus auritus (assembly GCF_963455305.1). NCBI lineage: Eukaryota > Metazoa > Chordata > Mammalia > Chiroptera > Vespertilionidae > Plecotus > Plecotus auritus. Next base: position 26,014,303 of record NC_137779.1, read on the forward strand.
CCATGCCTCCTGTCTCGACCGCTGTGACTCCCCCAAGTATTGAACTGACTCTTCTCCGCACCCCTCTGCCTCTGCCCGTGCTGAGCCCTCTGCAAAAGATGCCTTCCCCTCCCCGCCCCCTCCCCGCCCCCCGACCTCTGCCATCTGCCTGGCGAAGTGCTCCCAGCAGGGGTGACCTCCCTCCCTCCTGCCCTCAAGGGCCACCACTACATGAGGATTGCTCATCTGTCTCCCCTAAAGGACTGGGAGCGCCTTCAAACCAAGGACAAGTTCATTTGGTCTCCCCGGGGATGTTAACACGGGCCTGACAAACGGTAAAAGGCACAATACAGGTTTATCCGAGGCCAGATGGTGGGAGGAGAGGGGGGAGAGGGAGGAGAGGAGGAAAACAAACAAGGGGGATTGGTTCTGGAGTCCTTTCCAGAACTCGTTTCACCAAGGCCACCGAAAGGACATTTGGGCTGAAAAGTGCTCGTTTAGGGATAGCGTAGTGGGTATGAAAGCAACAGTCAAACTGGATACATTAAAGCAAGAGAAATATTTTCAGGGGGACAAAGAATGTTAATGAGGGTAGAAAGGTAGATTCTAAACTCTCTCTCTCTCTCTCTCTCACACACACACACACACACACACACACTCACACACGCAGAGTCAAGAAGCCTGGGCTATTGACCCTGAGGGCCTTCTCTAAGATGCGTCCTCGAGGAGGCACTTGAACTTGTCGCAGATGCTGCCCCGAATGGTCCCCTGTGCAGAGCTGACAAGTGCCAGCTGGGGCTGGAACCAGTGTGATTATGACCTGTTCCTTCAGACCCTGTCGTGATCCCGTCCCCGATAACCACAGAGCCAAGGTCAACCCGCAGGGCCAGCCAGGCTTGGCCGTCTGTGCTGGCTCTGAGTCCACAGTAGGGCCTGGGGGGAGGCCAAGAGTGGGAGGAGTTTGGTGAACTTAAAGCACCAAGGCCTCCTCTCCCTGTCCCCTTCCTCCCACCGCCCCCCACCCCACCCCTCACCTCCACTTTCAAGCAGGTTCCATTGATTTTAGCTCTGACTTTAATCTCAGAGGCAGTTTATTGAAAACACAGATTCTAGAGCCAGACTTTTAGGGTTCAAACTCCAGCATGGCCACTTACAAACTGTAGGCTGTTAGGCACGTCTCTCAGCCTCTCTGTGCCTCCACCCCCTTGAGGGAAATTAATGAGCCGATTTACATAAAACCCTGGATTAGGGGGTGTCTCTGTTCTCACCTTCTCTGCTAAGAGCTCCTTGATTTGCAGCATCCTCCTTGACTTTCAATGTGGATTGAATGGCTCTGGCCACGCCCACCAGTGCAAGAACTTGGGCGTGTCCCCATAGCTAGCCAATCGGCAGAATCCATTAATCCAGCCATGATTGGTTAAGATCAAGCCCTTGAGTCAAGCCAACCAATCAGAGCTAAGGAGGGTCAACATCAACAAATATTAGCTGGCATTAGGGATATCATCGTAACAAATGTTGACTCCCCAAGCTGAGTCCCATGGAGGGCCGAAGAGAGGAAGTAACTAAAAAGTCTGGGCTCCTGCCTTAACCGGTTTGGCTCAGTGGATAGAGCATCGGCCTGCGGACTGAAGGGTCCCAGGTTCGATTCCCGTCAAGGGCATGTACCTTGGTTGCAGGTACATCCCCAGTAGGAGGTGTGCAGGAGGCAGCTGATCGATGTTTCTCTCTTATCGATGTTTCTCTCTCATCAATGTTTCTAACTCTCTCTCCCTCTCCCTTCCTCTCTGTAAAAAATCAATAAAATATACTAAAAAATTAATAAAATAAAAAATAAATAAAATAAAAAGTCTGGGCTCCATAGGCAGAGGGGACTCATGTCTTTCCCCCTCCACCCTCCCAGCAGGACGAGGTTCGATGCCTTCTCTCTCGGCTCCTCAAATGCCCGCTGCTCTCTCCTGCTCTAAGAGGAAGTTAATTACACAAGTGATTCTGAGCGTGGGCCTTGAGCTTGGTTCCAAATCCCGATCCCAATCCTTCCTTCCTGGCCTAGCTGGCCCTTATCCCTCACGTCTCAGTTTCTTCACCTGGAAAATGGACATGACGAAGGACCTGAGCTCCGGGAAAAGGCTGGGAATTCAGTGAAGTCAGGCACACCCAGGGGTGAGCCTCCGGAAGAGATGCCGGCCTCTCTTGCAACTGGCTGTGAGACGTCTGTCTGCTGCCAGGCTGGGCTCCTGAGGCAGGGGCCGTGTTCATGATCACTGTACCCTCAGCACACGGCGCAAAGCTGGGCACGGGGTGGCGGGAACGAATGAATGAGCAGAGGGAGGGAGGACGGGCAGGAGGAAGGGACAGAGCCAGAGAAAAGCACATGCCTCTTATGCCACTGCTTTAGACTCAGAGAGTGTTCAATATGGGAAACAGGAGACCAGCCCGAGCCCTTCACTCTGCAGGGACAGAGCCCAGAGAGAGGCAGTGACTTCCCCAGGGTCACACAGCAGATCTTGGCGGAAGAGAGCTCAGCAGGCCCTGAGAGCCCCAGCTTGGTTCCAGTTCCCGGGCCTCCTGCCTCCTGCCCCACCCAGCCCTCTCCCGGTCTCCTCTTGCCCTGAGGCCACACCCAACAGGGTGCCTCTTCCTGTCTGGGGAAGACAGCACCCCCAAGCCAGCTGCTCCCCCAGGTGTCTCCTTCCCCAAACAGGCTGGGCCCCACCAGGAAATATCCTGGGGCCCCCAGGCCAAGGAGCGAGGTGACTCAGGGCCAGGTGGGGAGGAGGCTGGGGCGCAGGTGGAGGAGTTCTTTGTAAGTGAGTCAGGCAAACCAGCTTCTCTCCTAATACGATCAGGAATCTCTTGGCCTGAACTCAAGTATGCGGGACACGAACGTTAGTTTCCTGGAACTGGAATCGCAGGCGGTGCGGGCTGGGTTCTGAGCCCTCCTGCCTCTCAGCTCCCATCCTGGGGGGCGCGGGGGGGGGAGGTCCCCAAGGAAGGCAGATCTGCTTCTCCTCTGACTGTTCCTCCCACAAGAGAGGGCTCAGGCATCAGTATTGGCTCCTCCATTGTGATTAATGTGCCGTAGGAGTGTAAGGTGTTAACAGTTAGGGGGGCTGGGTGGAGGGTATGCAGAAACGCTCTGCATTGGCTTTGCAATCTTTCTGGAAATCTAAAACTATTCGAGAAACAAAAATATATTTAAATGTAAAGAAAAAGCTTTATTGGGATATAATTCACATGCCATTTACAGTGCAGAATTTAATGTTTTTTTGTGTTTTTTTTTTTTTTTTTTTTTTTTTTTTTTTTTTTTTTTTTACTATCTATTCACAGGTATGTACATCCATCCCCACGGCCAAGTTTAGGATATTTTTATCATCCCCCAAAGGAAACTGTGTACCACTTAGCTATCGCCCTCCGACCCAGCCCCTGGCAACCACCACTTGACTTTCCGTCCCTGTAGATTTTTCTATTCCGGACATGGTACATGAATAGAATCATACAATATGTGGCCTACTGTGTGTAACTTCTTTCATTTAGCAGGATGTTTTCAAGGTTCACGCACACTGCAGCCTGTGTCCATACCTCATTCCTTTTTCACGACTGAGTAATAGTCCATTGTATGGATATACCACCATTGGTTTATCCATTCATCCATTAATAGATATGTAGATTTTCCCACCTTTTAGCTCTCGTGAGGAATGCTACTATGAACACTTGTGTATAAGTTTTTTTGTGTGCATGTCTGTTTTCATTCTTCTTGGATAGATACCAAGGAGTGGCATTGCTAGGTCATATGGTAACTCTGGCTACCATCATTCTAGCAACTGCTGGGCTATTTTCCAAAGCGGCTGCACCTTTTCTTCATCCCCGTGCTCTCCCAGTTTTCAAAGGTATCATTTCTTGAGCCAGTGGCTCACACACATCATCTCATTGAATCCTCACCACAACCTAGAGAGCAGTTGGGCACAACTACCACCCTATCTTCCGGATGGGGAAACTGAGGCTCGGAGAGGTGAAGCTGTTTGCCCAGGTCACTCAGCCTGTGTCTCAGGATTCCGACTAACTGCTTGGTTCAAATCACACCACCAGGGACTTGATGCTTTGGAGGCTGCGATGAAAAAGGGGAGGCTGGGGTAACTCTGAGACCAAGGGGACCCTCCCCCGTGCCTGACAGGTGATCCCGGTAGAGCATTTGCCCTGGGGCTCAGTGGGCTGAGAAGGAAAGCCCTCGGGGACTGTAACTGGAGAGGCCTGGTCTCGGGGCTCTGCTGGGGCCGGAGGAAAGCACAAAGGGTCCTTTGTCCTGCCCTTTGTTCCGCTTGCAGCCGGCCTTGCTGCGCCCCTCTGACCAGCAAGGAGCGCGCTGGGTCTGCAGAGCAGCTGAGCGGTCTCAGGTTCTATGAGGGGCCTCCTGGGATGGACCAGCGGACTCACTGGGGGGTGAGAAATATTGGGGGCGTAGTAGGTACTCAGTGTATGGAAACCACCCCCCTGACTTTTTTTCACTTTTCTTTGTCCTTGATGTAAAGTCACCAGACACATGACAAAAGGAAGAAAAAGGAAGTAAAACAGCCCAGGCCCCATCCTGAGCCCGCGGCCAGGCCCATTCTTCTTGGGTATCTTTCCAGCAAGTGTCCTTGTTTATGTACAAACCTACAGGCATGCACATGCGTGTTCCTTTTTCATATATGAATGGCAGCTCTCAGTATCCACTCTTTCTCCCCCCCGCCACCACCACTGCACGATGCACTGGGAGAACATCCCGTATGAGCACAAGGAGAAGGTCTCCCTTCTTCTCCGTGACTGCGTGTATTATGTCCATGAAGCAGCATCCTTTATCGGGTTAGTCTGGGGTTAATTTTTCTCAGTCTCTCCTGCTCCAGTTCATGCTGAAATACTGTCTTGCACACGCATCTCTGCACACAAATGTGCGAATGTGCTGGGGATCCATTCTGATGGATGACATCATTGGGTCATATGAGCTGTGCTTTTTTTTTTTTTTTTTGCTTTTCCGTGGGGGTGGCTCTGTGTACCTCCCAGCAAGGCTTGGGACAGCCGGGTACCCAGAATCCCGCCAGCACAGGCGTCATCAGTCCTTTCATTTCCTTTACTTTTTACTAAAGTGAACTAGACACACCCACGCATGCGCCCGGCATCAGAGTCCAGCTCACAGATTTTCACGAAGTCCACACCCCATGTAACCAGCACCCAGAGGAAGACGCAGAATGTTCTCCACCTTTGAAGCCCTTTGGCCCTGGCCTTCCCAGCTTGACCCTGATCATTGGTGGGTGATTTTATTCCTTCAAGTGCCTCTTCCCTTTCCAGCCGGCCTCATCGGCATAGGTCACTCCAGTGCCACAGGAAGCCAATGCCACCCCCCCATTTTTAAGGAAAAATAAATCAGTCAGAACAAAGGTTGTCAAACGATGCCCCATGGGTCCATATACTGTAACCATCGTTAACCATGTTTAAATGGCTGTAAAAAACTAAAAGAAAAATTCATGGCACGTAAACACTTGATCAGATTTAACTTTCAGCGCCCATAAATAAAGTTTTATTGGCACACAGGCCCCCCCCCCCTTCATATACATAGCTCCCGAGGCCCTGTGGCCCACAGCGCCGAAAATATTTACTAGCCGGTCCGCTGCAGAAAACATCTGCCAACCGTAATCTAATGCAGGGGTCCTCAAACTTTTTAAACAGGGGGCCAGTTCACTGTCCCTCAGACCATTGGAGGGCCAGACTATAGTTTAAAAAAAAAACTATGAACAAATTCCTATGCGCACTGTGGGCCCGGGACGAGTCGGCTGCTAAGCAGGACAGGCAGCGGCACCCGGCGGGCCCGATAAATGTCCTTGGCGGGCCGCATGTGGCCCGCGGGCCGTAGTTTGAGGACCCCTGATCTAAAGCCTCATCACTCATGGGGTCGGGAAGGGACCTGGATGCTGTTTTATTTGGGGACTAAAGGGGCAATGGGACCCCAAGTCATCTGCCTCCAGGGCCCAGGGTAGGGTTGTGGGGGCTATGGTAGGAGCCTGGGTAGAATTGGCTGTAGCCTGGACTTGAGCGAGGCAGCAAGGATGGAGAAGAGACAATAGACTTGAACAATTCTTAGGGTCACACCAGCAGCATGAGTGGCTGATACACGTGCAGGCAGAAGGAGGGGAAAAGGGAGGGTGCAGGACCCAGGGGTGAGGCAGATATTAACCTCAATCACCCCAGGAGCCATCTCACCCTGTGCATGGTGCAAGGGTGCGGAATGTGTTTAACCGAGAGAAGGAGAAAGGGAGAGGAAATGATACGGTTGATTTTGCAGGAGGTGACATACAAGACGGGGAGGACCCTGCATGACCAGCACGGGGGTGGCCATCGGTGCTTGGCACCGAAGGGGAAGGTCCCAGGAACTTTCAAGAATCACCTCGCCCAATTGTCCATCGAATCGAACTGTGAGCTGTCTGTGTGGGATTAATGTTGAACGATGCCAATGGATGTTTCCAGAAGTTTCTGTCAGGAGCTCTGGCCTCGGGGTGGAGAAAGTGCACACAGGCTCCTGACTCAAGCCTGCAGAAGAATCCTGGTTGTACCACTCAGGAACCCCGAGAGAGTCTCTTCATGCCTTACAGCCTCGGTTTTCCCATCTATGAAATGGGACCACAACCTGACCTTTTGGAACTGCTAGGAAGATTAAAGGAGACCTTGTGGGTGAGGCGCTAGCCCATAAGAGCCACAGCCCAAGTGCCAGCTCCCTCGTGGGCCCGTCCCCAAAGTCTCCCTAAATGGGCATCCATGAGGCCTATGACTTTGTTCATCTGGAGAGTTTGCAGAGGGTATAATTCTGCAGGAACGGGGGTTTGGGAGACACCAGTTATGATGCTAAGTGATGCCACCAAAAACACTTATTGTCATAAAGGAAGTTATTCAAACACTATCAATTAGGCGCCCATATTAGCATATTTTTCATTGTAATACAGCCGGAAAGAGGAGATTCTAGAGATTGTTTATTGCTGTTCTGAGCTAATATTTGTTAAAGTGATTAATATGTTGTTCAAACACCGGTGACAGGTGTGGCAGGCATTATTTATCTCCACTGCAGGAGCCTGCGAGGGTGAGGGGTGGGAGCCCTCCATGAGGGGCACCCGGTAGGGGCCTCGGTGGCCACTAGGGACCGTGTCCTTCTCCCTCCCCCGCTAAGGGCCTTGTGTCTCCCGCCGTCCCCCGTGTCCTCCACTGTCAACGTCCCCCTCCACCGACCATTCCCATCAGCATCAAGGACACCTCACACCAAACAAGGGACGACCCCCACGCCTCCTCCCCGGCTCCCCCTCCCGCCATGCTAGCGGTTCCTTCTTCCCTCCAAAGCCAAACTTTTCTTTCTTGTTGTTGTTGTTGTTTTTAAAGCCATTTTTATGTTCTCTGGAGGCCCTAGCTTTTACATTTATTGATTGATTATTATTTTTTTAGTCCTATTATTTTTTGAGCATCCTATTTGTTTGGACAAATGTGCAATGACATGGACCCGTCACCCCGTTATCATACAGAGTGCTTTTGCTGCCCTGCAGATCCTCCGTGCTTGGCCTGCTCCTCCCGCCCTCCCCCAGTTCCTGGCAACCACGGATCTCTCCACCGTCTCCATGGTTTCGACTTTTCCAGAATGTCATAACGTTGGAACCGAACCGCCCGCAGCCTTTTCAGATTGGCTTCTTTCACTCTTGTAGCGACAGTGACGGAGCCTCCGTGTCTTTTCCCTGTGAGATCGCTCATTTCGTGTCGGTGCCGGATCCTCTCCACCGGCATCCTTCCGCAGACGGTCCACCCCTTGGCTGCTGACTGGGAGTGCCTCCTCCGTCACGGACGACGTGGCCATGAGCACGGAAGCCTGTCTCTGGGCTCGCTGTTCCCGTGGCCTTCCTGCCCCGCCCATCACTGAATATGCTCCAGGGAGGGGTCCCCAGAGTTTGCCACGCTGCTCAGTTCCATCGGGTCTTCCCAGACCTCGGCCCAGGAGACCCCTCAGAGGTACCAGGTTCCGCAGACACCTCCTTCTGTCTTGAGTCATTCTCCCCAGGCTTGAGCCCCTGGTCATGGGTCTCCTAAGCCAGGTGTCCCTCCTACCTGCCTTGGGGGTCCTGGAGTCCCTCATTCTATCTTCACAGCCTAGGTCATCTCCTCTGCTCATGGGACACAAGCCTGTCTGGATGGGGTTGAGATGCTCAATCCCCATCCCAGGATGAAGTCCACGTATGTGTACCTGGAAGAGTCCTGGCTATCTCAGGCTCAATACGTCCACGCAGAACTGCATCTTAATTCTATCCCCGCCCCTCCCCTGCTCCTGTCCCCTCCACAAAAGCCTTCATCCTTCATCTTCCTCTAGCTAAAGACAGATCCTCCATCCCCTCTGGCTATCTCCTCATCCTGTTGAAATCCACCCCAGGTCTGACCACCTCCCTCCATCGTCTCAGCCCCCACCCTGCCCCAGCCACGGTCCCCTCTCCTTCGAGCGTCTCCAGGAGCCTCCCCATTTCCAGGCCTGCCCTCTAGAGTCAATCCTCCGCACGGCGGCGGCCAGAGTCATATTTTCAAAAACATAAATCATCTCACATCATCCCCCCACTTAAAATCCTTTCCATGGCTTCCCACTGCTCTTGGAATAGGATCCAGATTCCGCAACGTGCCCTCAATCAATAGCGGGCTGTCACCTCCTCTCCAACCCCATCCATCACCACCCGCCCCCCACACCCTGCCCCCCCTCGTTGGACTGTGAAGATGATCTGATTATTTCTCTAAGGGGGAGACTTTGGGGGTGGTCCAAGTGGTCTGTGGGGAAAGGTGCCAAATTTCCCCTCTGAGTGGCAGGGCCTGGGCAGGACCAGGAGCCCCGAGGAGGTCAGGTTAAACGGCACTATTTACTTTCGTCCTCTCCAAAGTGTATTTTGGTGGCGGGAGAGAGTTATGAATAAGCTCTTAATTCCAGCAAGGGCGTGGGTCAGCTCTCCGACAGCGGCGTTTATTGACATTCGTGTCTGAGCCCCTGCCCAGTGCCCGGCTCTGAGGGGCCTGTCTGTGCGCAGGGCTGGCGGCCCCAGCTCACCTGGACCGGGGCCGGGCCTACCTGCGGGCTCTGTCCAAACTGGCATCAGGGTATCACTTTTTCCACCGGCACTGCTGGGGGCCCAGGGGTGTGCGTATCTGGAAGGACTGTCCTCATCTGGGAGGGACCCACACCCCCTGTCCGGGAGAGCCCAGAAGCCAGATACCACCCACGGAACTAGATGGGTGGGAGGTCGACCAGTTGTTTGAAGATTTGTCACCTGGTCAGACTGTCTGTTTATGCTTTCTCCGGGCGGAGGGAATCCTTGGGGCCCAGGAGGGAGCAAGCTGGGATGGTGGGTCCACTGGCTATGTGGCTTGAGGCCAGCGGGGTTCCCCTGCTGGGCCTCAGTTTCCCCATCTGTCTTAGAGCCTCTCTTCTGTGGAAAGAGATGAGGGCGCAGCAGATGGTATCCCCCAGCCTCACAGAGGACAGTGGCGCTTTTGGAAAGGGATATTTAAGAACGCTTTCTCCAGTGGGGCAAAGCTAGAGTTGGAGGACAGAACAGTGGTTGCCTGGGGTGGGGACAGAGTAGGGGACAGGCCCACGATGAAGAGGTAGCAGGAGGGAGCTCCTCCATGGAGATGGAGCAGCTCTGTAGCTTGTTTGTGGGGCTAGGCAAGGGCCTCTACACATGGACCTCAAGTTGCACACACAAGCACACGCACACAAGTTCACGTGCAAACGGGTGAAAACTCGGGAAGGTCCCGTGGTCCCGTTAATGATCTTGTACCAATGCCGATTTCCTGATTTGGAGATGGTGCTGTACCTATGCAAGATGTCACCGTTGGGGGAAGCTGGGGGAAGGGTGACACAGATCTCTTGGCATTATTTTTGCAACTTCTCTTGAGTCTATAATTGCAACATAAAAAAAGGTTAAAAGTCGAGCCCTGGCTGAGTGGCTTAGTTGGTTGGATCATCGTCCCAGGCAGGGCCTGAGCAGGGCCGGGAGCCCCCAAGGAGGTCAGGTTCAAGAGCACTGCTTACTTCCTGTGTGCCTCATGCCCGCTGATCCTGCCCCATGGCCTTTGCACAGCCTGGGGCACTCCTTCCTGATCGCTCATCTGAGAAGCCACTTCCTTGGAGACACTCCTCCAAGGTCTCAGGTTGGGCCAAACCCCGGCTACGGATCCTCATCACACTCAGGATGCCTCCCTCGTCGAAGTCGTCATGGCCGTAACGGAAGCTTCGTTGTGGGATTCTTTGATTTATGTCAGGCAGGCAGGCTTGACGTCTCCATCGGGCACGGGAGGTGGTGCCTAGGGCCCTGGCTACGTTTACAGCCCCACGAACATGTTCTCGTTTTATTTTAAGCAGAATAAAAATATGAATATAATGCAGCCTGGGAAACAACACAGTGATAAATTGCAATGTTTATGCTTGTTTGCTATACGGGGTGTCCCCCCCCCAAAAAAAAATGTATACACACTTTAACAGCTGATAGCTCAATTTTGAAAATGAAATGTATTTTTATAAACACTGCCTTCATAATGATTCCAAGTGTGTGTACACATTTTGGGGGGACACCACGAATGTCCAGGCTCTACTGCCGAAGGGCAGTAGATGGAGAGACAAGGGGTGTGCTCATCTCCTCCGCTTTGAAATAAGCGTCTAGATCTCAGTTTTTGCCACAAACGATGGCACAGTGGGCCCTCAGAAAAACTGCAGAATCTTATTCTTGGCTTTGGAGAGAGGAGGTGGGGAAAATGGCCCTCAGGCACAAAAGTGACAGGAAGAAGGCCCAGCTGAGAGCAGAATGCTTGCCCGGACAGCATGGCTCAGTGATGGAGCAACAACCTATGAACCAGGGAGTCACGGTTCAATTCCCAGTCAGGGCAGATGCCCGGGTTGTGGCTTGATCCCCGGTGTGGGGTGTGTAGGAGGCAGCCGATCAATGATTCTCTCTCATCACTGATGTTTCTCTCTCTCTCTCTCCATCTCCCTTCCTCTCTGAAATCAATAAAGAAAAGAAAAGGATGCATGGGAAGGAGGGGGAGGTGAGCTGGTCTTCTCCTTGAGATGCCTCCAAAACTCTACTTCGTTCTCTGCAGCGGCTGGACACACAGGAGGGCGGAGGCCGCCAGGAGGCCATGCCGTGTAGTGGTGAGCGTCCATCGTGGGTCCCAGAAACCCAGGCTCATCCTGGGGAGCCACTCACAGGGCTGCATTCAGCTGGGAGCAGGGCTGGGCTGGAGATCTCAGAAGGCTCCACCCACATGCCCGAGGCTGTGAGCTGGCTGTGGGCTGGGACATCTCAGTCCCCAGCAGGTGGCCCGTCTCTGCCGCTGGCAGGATGGCTTGGGCTTCCTCCCTGGGTGCTCAGGGCAGCGCAAGAGTGAAAGTGGACGCTGCTGGGCCTCTTGAGGCCTAAGCCCAGAGCCCGCCCCCTGCCCAGCATCACTTCCACCACATCCCATTGGCTAACGGGAGTCACAGGGCCCAGACCAGCACCCAGGACGGGGGAACAGACCCACCTATGGATGGGAGGGATGGCCCATGGATTCTGTGTTCCTGGCAGAATTGATTAGCCCAGACACTGCAAAACTTAAAACAGTCACTCAAGGGGCCTTCGCAGAAAGCATTTGCTGAGCCTTGACCCCCAGTCAAGAGGGTGGGATCCCTGCGGCTCGTTAGGAAAATGAGGAGAATGACACCCAAGGGAGGCGACCTCCTTTGAGGAGGCCCGACTCAGCCCCTAAGGGGATCGCTGGGGGAGCCCCCAGGGACTCGGGGCCGAAAAGGCGAGGGGAGCTGAGAAAGGCCCCTTGCCCGCTGAGCAGCCTTCTGGTCTTGTGGGGGCGAGAAGAAGCCAGATCTCGCCTCTCTGACTTTTCCATCCAGCTCCTGCCGCGGCTTCGGCGTGTTCTAGAAAACGTAGCCTCTGACCTTCTAAGTCACTGGGGCCCTCGAGTCCTCCAGGGAGCCCGGTTCGCCAGGACTTGGAATATAATGAAAAGCCGGTGAGAAACCCGATCCCGGCTATCAGGTGGGCGGCCCAGCCAGGGCCTCTTTCTCCCCATGGGCCCGATCCCTTTCCTCTGGCATCCCGGCGCATTCCTAGCACAGGTTGGATCCTCCCAGCGAAAATAAAAGTCTTTCGCACGCACGTTGCAGGGGTTCCCAAAGACTTCTTTTTTTAAAGTAACCCCCCAACCCGCGGCTTTTCAAGCCACACACAGACTGAATCAAGCTCCATTTGTTTCCAGAAGGCCGAGGGGCAGCGGTTTGGAAAAAAAGAACCTTCTCTGAAACTCACGGGGAGGCGAAGGCGGGGTCAGAGGGCACATTCCTATTGCTAAGATGCATTGACAGGCGCCCAGGCCCCCCCTGGGCCCTGCCTGGGAAGAGGAGGGGGCTGCAGCAGGGGCCTGGCCTCCAGGCAGCGGCCTCAGAAACGCTCCCCTGCTCCCCAGAGTTAGCCACAAAGCGTGCAAGGGGGAGCCCTCCTCCCTCGCTGGGCCCCCACCTCCTGAAGGTTTGCCAGAAAAGAATCCCAGGTCTCTAGAAGGAACAGAGCAGGGATGCTTAGCCAAGAGATCCCCCCCTCCTTTTTTTGGCTCCTTTAGTTAGTTGAGTTTTGCCCCCGAGTTGGAACCGGGGTTGGGGGTGGGGTGGGAAGCGATGAACAATGGGCAAAAGCTGAGAGTTTTTCTTGACCACTTGCAAGAAGGAGCCCTAGCCAGTTTTCTCAGTGGTTAGAGCATCAGCCCTTGGACTGAAGGGTCCTGGGTTCGATTCCTGTCAAAGGCACAAACCTTGGTTGCAGGTTGCCCGGCCCTGGGCAGGGTGCGTGCAGGAGGCAATGAATCGATGTGTTTCTCTCACATCGATGTTTCTCTCTGTCTCTCCCTCTCCCTCCCACTCTCTCTAAAAATCGATGGAAAAATATCCTCGGGTGAGGATTAACAAACAAAAAAAAAGAGGGGGGCGGGCAGGCATGGACTGGGGGTCCTGGTGTGAGTCCGGTTTGGCTTTTGAGGGCTGGGTGAACTTGGACAGCTGTCTGCGCCTCTCTGAGACTCAGTTTCTTTGGCTTTGACTGGGACCTGCTCCCTGGCTTTGGACGATGCACTAAAATGGTGACAAACACCTGTGTTTGCACAGAGCAGGTGCTCCAAACGGCTGAGGGTGGAGGTGGGTGGAGGGTGTGCAGGGAGGCTCACAGGGGGCTGAGGGGCTGGGAGTGGCACAGATGGGCAGTGCCAAGAGGGTGGAGGTACCGCCCTGAAAGCCAGCTTTATGGGCCCACACAAATGAGAGGAAAAGCCCGCAGCCTTCAGGGTGTGCAAGATGCTTTCCCTTTAGGAGAACAGCCTGGCAAGGCGGGGAGGGCAGATGCTTATCCCACTCAACAGATGAGGATCCTGAGGTCAGAGTGGACCAGGACTAAGCTGGGAAGGGGGTTGGGTAGCAGACAGAGGCAACTGGTGGAAGCCTTGACTCAGAAGTCAGGCCGGTGGGGAGCAAATCCAGATTCCACTGCAGATGAGCTGTGGGACCTTCGGCTTCACAGGTGTGTGCCTCCGTTTCCTTATCTGTCAAATGGGGATACTGATAAATTCCTACATCCTGGGGCTACCATAGGGATTAAGTGAGTGAATAACAGAAAGCACTTAGGACAGGCCAACAGGAGAACTGTTGGCTCTTATTAGCATCTTTACCACCACCATCATCATTGTCCTCATCCCAGCCGTGCAGCCAACCAGCTCTGGGCCTTAGGGAAGGCCCTTGTCCTCTCTGAGCCCCAGTGTCCCCACGGCAGAATAGTCCCTGATGGTCTCTAACTCTCTGTGTATCCAGAATTCCTGCTTCCACACTCAATGCACAGGCCAGAAAGTGGGGAGAAACTGGGGCTCCCAGAATCCCGCAGAAGGCCACCTTTTTCTTTCTGGGCCTCAGTTTCCCCATCCGTCAGGTGAGGAGGTGGGACAAGGAACACTCTGAGCAGCACCAAGCCCAGTCTTTGCACTGCGGGGGTCCAGACGCTTTGTGGAGCTCTGGGGGAAACTGAGTCACTGCTCTGAACAGCCCTTCTGTGATGTCCCAGACCCGAGGCCGGGGCTGGGGGGCGGGGGGCGTGCAAAGGGTTAACTCCTCACAGGCCAGGTAAAGGGAACCCTGTGTGCTGTGTCCTGACCCCAGTTTCAACAGCCAGAGCCCTGAAGAGAAGGGACCCCGTGTTTGCACTGGCAGCTGGGCCAGACGGTGGGAGGGATCACCGTTCCGCAGACCTGGAAAAGTCGGCTCAGCCTGCAGCCGGGCCAGGCAGGCCTTGCTAGGGTCCCCGCTCCACCCCCGCTACCCCATTACCCAAGCCCCATACAAGACATGACCACATGGCCCGCGAGTGAGGGGCAGTCAGCAGCTCAGACAGGGCGACCATTCACAGAGGCACCCCCAGCCCGGCTCCCACACAGCCCTGCCTGGGGCCTGCAGCGGGGCCTCCTCGCTCTCACCCATTCATTCAGAGGCCGTGGGTGCCAGGCATGGAGGATAAATGATTGGCAGGGGTGGGGTGGGGAGGAGGACAACCAGGCGGGTGCCCCAGGGAGCTCAGGGCCCAGAGGGAACATGCTGTGAGGGAAGGGGGGTTAGGATGCCCAGAGGGAACCTGGGGCAAGGGCCGAGCCCCGGGAGTCTGGTGAAGGCTTCGGGGAGCATGAGGCTGATCCCCTTCAGGAGGCTGGCTAGCTTGGGAGAGGGTCACAGAGGTCAAAAAGGGGCCTTTGCCCCGGCGTTTGAAGGACAGGCCCATAAGAGGAAGGTGCTCCAGGTGGAGGGAACTGCTCGAGCAAAGGCTGGGCCACGTGAGGTCCCTAGGGGACTGGAGCAGCCCTGAGGCATCACGTGGTGTCTCTGAGTAGGAGGAGGTGGGGGGAGCCATTCCTTTGTGGTGACAGCCACGGCCCTGTCCTCAGGCGAGGCTGTGGGTGGGGCACTGTGGTCTGAGCAGCAGACTTGGGGGTCAGACCTCCTGTGGGTGACCTTGTGGTCTGTGAGACATCAGGCAAGCCAACTGACCTTGCCTCAGTTTCCACATCTGTAAGATGGGCACAACCCATGGGTTGCTGGTAAAGTGCACTGTTTCTGATTCACGGCAGGCCCTCATGAATGCGTGGCCCTCCCTCCTATGAAATTCTGGGTCTCCCTCCCAGAGGCACTTGTGGGGGGGTTTGTTCTGCTCCATGCGACCACTCCCCTTGCCTCTCGGGCCCTCAGTCTCTTCCTCTCTGAGATGAGATTGTCGCCTTACCCCTTACGTCCCCATAGTGGTTCCCTGGGATGGGAAGCCAGAAGGTTCTTTGTGGGTAGATGAATTTCTATTATTTAAGGGGGCCCACACTCGGGCTCTGGCTTGAGACCAAGTGGGTTTGAGTCCTCACGGCAAGTTGCTTTGCCTCTCTGTACCTCTGTGGTCTCATCTGTAAAATCTGCGCCATCCCAGCATCTACCTCACTGGGTTGTGGCATGGGTTAAATGAACCAGCCCAGCTGGCATGGCTCCGTAGTTGAGCATAGACCTATGAACCAGGAGATCACGGTTCAATTCCCAGTCAGAGCACGTGCCCAGGTTGTGGGCTCGATCCCCAGTAGGGGTGCAGGCAGAAGGCAGCTGATCAATGATTCTCTCTCATCATTGATGTCTCTATCTCTCCCACCTCCTCTCTGAAATCAATAAAAATATATTTAAAAAAATAAAAATTTAAAAATCTGACGGCTCAAATCAGGCAGTGGCTGTAGGCTGTATGTATCGGTTAGCTAGTGCTGCCTAACAAACATCCCCCAAACTTGCTGTGAGAACTTGTATAAGAACTAGCATCTATTATTATAGTTCACACTCCTGGGGGGTCAGTCGGAGGGTGCCCTGCTCTGTGTTCAGCTTGGTTCCAGGTGTCTGGTCCTCCTGGGACCAGCATAGTGCTAGCAGAAGCACAAGGGAACAAGTAGGAGTTGCAAGACTTCTGGAGGCCTAGACTTGGCATGGACACACCCCTCCATTTCTGCTTTATCCTGTTGCCCAAAGCAAGTCCCACGGCTACCTGCAGGGGTGGAAAAGACATCCCCCTGACGGTGGGAGAGCAGAGCAAGAGAGAAAGAGGGGTGGTGGCTTGGATGAGGATGGTGACCAGGAGGTGGAAAAGAATAGACGAATTCCACGGCCATGTAGGGGCAGGATCCTCAGAAGTGCTGTTGAAGGATTAGACACAAGGAGTAAGGAAAAGGGCAGAATAGAGTCTGGCTTTAGAATTGCTCCCTGAGTGATGGGGGATGAGTCAGAGTGTGGGAGGCAGGAGTGACTAGGCTTGAGGGCTCACCCCAGCCTGCTCTGCCCGCCCCCCCTCCTGCTTCCTCATCTTCCCTATGAGAGGTGAGAGAAGCCCCCACGTACACACACATCCCCGAGTACCCCAGACCGCTCTTCGCTCCCACCCCCACCCCCCCCCCAGCTCGGTCCCAAGCTTCCTGCACCCATGTACAGGGAAGACCAGACGCCCCTCGTGATATACAACCCCCATAGCTCACAGCCAGGCTGCCACGGGGATGATGTGTTGTTACCATCCATCACCCGCCCGACGAGCACCCAGCGCCAGGCTTCAGCAGCTTTCCTTCACGGAGACACTTAATTATAAAGGCCTGAAATGTTCCCCACCGGCCTGGGAAATAAAGGCTTTGTTTACCAACGGCAAGTTGGGGGGCTCTGGGGGTGGGGAGAGCCGATAGATCAGAGCAAGCAACCCAGCAGAGGCGGTGAGAATCCTGCGGCCTGATGGGGGCCAGAGGCTCCGGGGGAGCTGTCCCCCTGACCGCCACCCAGCCCTGCTCTCCGGTTCTTCGCGGCAATATCGATCCCAAAGCTCTCCATCATCTTCTCAGCAGCGGCGCATTTGAATTTGCTGCTCTGGGCTTGCCGGGGCCCCTCCAAACGCTCGCTGGGGCTCATCGGTGGCAGGGGTGGAGCTGGTGGGTGCAGCGTGAAACCACTCAACGTCCCTGCTCCCCAGGATCTGGGTTCCTCTAGCCCACTGGCTCCCCAAGGGTGGTCCCCACGCCAGCAGCCACAGCCTCACCCTGCAGCTCGCCAGCAATGCACATTCAGGGCCCCGTCCCGGAGCCAATGAGCCAGCGGTGGGTTGCGGGGCGCGGCCCCAGCGGGCTGTTTTAACAAGCCCTCCAGGGGACGCCGGGTGCATGTTCAAGTTGGAGAGCCGCTGACTAGCTCACTCCCAGCCTCAGCTTCTGCCTCTGGGCCACGGAGGTTCCAGCAAAGGGAGCTTGGCTCGCCCCAGATGACCCAAAAGCAGGGGCGGTGGGACAGTGGATCCGGGTTTCCACACGGCCCAGATCCCTGTGTGTGACTCCAGGCTCATGGGTGAGTCTTTCTAAGCCTCTGTTTTTGCGTCTATAAACTGGAGCTACTAATGCTAATCGTGGCCTGGTCAGGTGGCTCCGTTGCTTGGAGCATCATCCCAAACACCAGAAGGTAGCGGGTTTGACTCCAGGTCAGGGCACGTACCTGGGCGGCAGGCTTGATCCCCGATCTGAGACTGTACAGGAGGCAACCGATCAGTGTTTCTCTCTCACATGGATGTTTCTCTCTAGCTCTCTCTCTCTTCCCCTTCCTCTCTCTCTAAAAAAATCAATGAAAAACATATCCTTGGGTGAGGATTAAAAAAAAAGGTACGCTGCCGAAACCGGTTTGGCTCAGTGGATAGAGCGTCGGCCTGCGGACTGAAAGGTCCCGGGTTCGATTCCGGTCAAGGGCATGTACCTTGGTTGCAGGCACATCCCCAGTGGGAGGTGTGCAGGAGGCAGCTGATCGATGTTTCTCTCTCATCGATGTTTCTAGCTTTCTATCCCTCTCCCTTCCTCTCTGCGAAATATCAATAAAATATATTAAAAAAAAAAAAAGGTACGCTAACCTTATAACTGGGGGTCGTGCAGGGTTAAATGAGCAATGCCCCTGGTGCCCAGATGATACTCAATGTACGTGAGCCCTTCCTTGGGTCTCTGCACGCTGGGCACGTGGCCACTCTCCCTTCTGCAGAGGGGTCCTCCCCGGCGGTGCCTCCTGCCGCAGGAGCATGGTCAGTCCTTGCCGATGCCCACCCAGCTCCAGGCCAGGTAAAACCTGCCAGGCCTGGTGGCACCTGCAGGGTCCTGTCTTCCCACACATCCTCTAGCTCATTCCTGAGCTGCAGACATTGGAAGGTTCCAGGGTTGGAGGGAAGACTTCAACTGCGAGGAGAAGACTCCCCGAAGTGCAGAGACCAGGAATGAGAAGGCAGCCTGGGCGTATCCTTCCCCTCCCCTCGCCCTCCCTGGACCCTGGCAGTCCTGCCTCACAGCATGGCAGACTCCCAGGGCCACCGCAGGCTTATCTTCACAGGCTCCATCGCTTCGGCTCCTCGCCGGATCTTCCCGGCCCATTGGCCCCAGAGCCAGGACTGGACCCAGGTCTGCCTGGCTCCCTGACATCCGGGACTCTTTCCACCAACCAGCTGAATAGAGAGAACAGGTGTCCCTGGTGCTGCCAGACCTGAAACAGGGGCCGCGGGAGGAGGGATGGAGGTAAAGGCTGAAATCGGTCTTCCCCAGGTGACAGGCCCAAGAACTGTCCCCTCCCAGACCTGCTCTCCTCCGGCCGTGGGGAGACCATGGTCAGGGGGTCAGGGTGGATCGCTGAGCGCTCTGCAAGTCTGTGGACAGACTAGCCACTGGGCAGCCTTAAGGGGGTGCCTCTCCCTCTGGGACTCAGTTTCCCCAGTTGTACAGCCAGAGGATTGGACAAAGCCCTCCTGCAGGTCACCCCCAGCCCTGCATCCGTGAGTCCTTTCGTAAGGTGCCAGCAACCTAACATCCACCTGGCCAGGCATACAGCAGGTGTCTATTAAGTGCTGATACACTTAAGGAGTGACTGCCCCAAGCCACACCTGGAGCAGGCCTACCAACCCCGGGCCCCTGAAGCCCCCTTTTCTCTCCTCCCCATCCCTGCTGCCTCCCCCTAGAAGTGCCATCTACATCACGGCTTTGGTCCCCACTCAGCCGGGAGCCTCCTCTTTAGCAGCAATTGGCTGATTGAGCTGGGAAAGGGCCACTCCCTCATGGCCCAGCGGAGACAGTGGCTGCAAAACACCACCTTTCTCCAGCTGCAGGATCCTGGTGATCCGGCTCCTGCTCGGCTCCTGCTCCCATTCCCGGGCGTGGGGAAGGCCCAGCCCTCCCGGAGGCCCCTTGCATGAGGGCTGGGAGAGACCTTATTTTTTTTTGGTGACTGTCTCCTCCAAACCCAAAAGGATGCCCAACCCGAGGGCTGGATGGAGGATGGGGATGTGGGCTGGTGGGGGGCACAGTGGAGGCTGAGCATTTAACCGATCTTTGCAGGAAGAGGGTGAGAGGAAGGGGGTGAGAGGGAGGAGGTGATCTTGGGACTTCATCCCTGGGATGGCCGAGCCCCTTCTATCAGTTAGGACTCCTATTTATTAATTTATTTTTTTTACAGAAAACCAAATGCCAAGTGGCCTTTAAAAGGGGACAGAGAAGGAATACACAGGGGAGTTGGAAAGTGCAATGGAAATGTTCTATCTCCTGATTGTGATAGAGGTTACACGACTGTGTGTTTGTGAAAGTGCGTGGACTGGACACTAAGGAATGTGCACTTGCCCGGCCGGCGTGGCTCAGGGGTTGAGCGTCGATCTATGAACCAGGAGGTCATGGTTAGATTCCTGGTCAGGGCACATGCCCGGGTTGTGGGCTCGACCCCCAGTGTGGGGCGTGCAGGAGGCAGCCGTTGGATGGTTCTCTCTCATCACTGATGTTTCTCTCTCTCTCTCTCTCCCTTCCTCTCTGAAGTCAATAAAAAATATATTTTAAAAAAAAGAATGTGAACTTTACTGTAAGTAAATTACACCTTCATAAACCTAACCCCTCTCCTAAAAAAGAGAGAGAGAGAGAGAGAGAGAGAGAGAGAGAAAGAAAAGAAAAAACTAAAGCTTATGTTCCGAAGCCTCCAGGGTTATTCTGCTTTGGGCCGACGGGGCTGTGTCAGGCTCATTTCTGCAGCCCCAACGCCTGGTGCATAGCAAACTCTCAGTAAGTGTTGAATGACAGAAACTTCAAGGTGAAAGCAAATCCGATGGCACACGGAAAACGCCTGCGGAAATGAACGCTCTGGAGAAACCGTAGTTTCGTCTGTGGGTACCAGCCGCGTGAGTCCCTCTGGAACGCATCGCCACCTCTGTCCCTGCCCGCCTCGGGCGTCCCAGATGGTGGAGCCTGCGTCCCCGGGGAGCCCCCACCACAGCAGCCCTCTGAAATCAGACCTGCCCTGGCTGGCGCTTAAAAATAGAAGGACTTGGCATTCCAAGATGCCAACAGGTGCCGAACAACAGGTCCTGGACCAAAATAGACCGGAGGCACACGGGGACTTAAAATTAGATGAACTCTCTCGGTCCACACTGTCGTCAGCGTTGGGCAATCATCTTCTGTGAAGGGCTGAGATGGGGGAGAAGAAGCCCCTCCGTGTCTGAATCCAGGAGGCAAATGGAATCCGCAGGACAGTGGGCAATCCGTCTCCGCGGCCTCGGCCTCGGTGGACTCCACCAGCCACGCGTCAGAAATACTCCGAAAAAGAACGCTGCCTTGTTGCGGATGTGTACTGTGCAGTTAGGCCTACGATGGTTGCATCTATACTGAACATGTACTGACTGTTTTTCTTGTCATTATTTCTTAAACAATACAGTAGAAACTATTTACAGAGCATTTACATTGGATTAAGTACTGTAAGTAATCTAAAGATTTAAAGCATACGGGAGGATGTGCATAGGTGCTATACAAATACTATACCATCTATATATATAAAAGGCTAATATGCAGAGCATCCCGTTGGGAGTTCGACCAGAAACCGGGAGTTCGATCGCTTGCTATGATGTGCGCTGACCACCAGGGGGCGGCGTGGAACGAAGGAAGGCCCCAGCAGGCAGCTGGAAGGCCCCAATCGGCCCTGATTGCCGACCAGGCCTAGGGACCCTACCTGTGCATGAATTTCATGCACCAGGCCTCTAGTTTTATATAAGGAACTTGAGCATCCATAGAGTCTGGTGTCCGCGGGGACCCTGGAACCAATCCCCCATGGATACCGAGGGACAACTTACTGATGATGTACCAGTGCCAGGCTCTGTGCTGACAGCCTGGCTCAAATCTTGTGCACAGTGGTCCTGGGAAAACAGCGCTATTCTTACTATTATGTCGCCTTGCAGATGACACAACAGAGCTTCATTCCAGGGACTTGTCGGAAAGCACCCTGGAGAGTGGGAGGCAGAGCGGGTTTCAGTCTCTGCTCCTCACTGGCTGCTCCCAGTTTGATTCACGGACCCAGACCCCCCTCACTCACTTCTGGTTGGACCCCCACCCACCAAACCCACCTCCCTCCATAGCCTTTGTTTGGGTCATGTGACCTATACCTGGCCACACTGATTGGGCAAAGCGATGGGCATTTAGCCTAGGGTGAGCTGCCCATTGGTTGGCCAGGGACTTATGGGGTCTGGCTGGAAAGATTTCATTGGGCCACTCAGATGTCTCCTAGGAGAATGTGCAGTAAGTCAGTCTCCTAGGAGGAAAGGCTGGGGCAGCTGCTGCCAAGGAGAGAGGGGTGGGGTGGGGGGCAACAGCACAGAGCAACAAGGTCCCGTAATGACTTCAGGTGATGATAGCGAGTCATTGGGCATATCACAATGCATCCTGGACTCATCATTACAAATGTTACCCCCTTTGCCCCAGCCGGCGTGGCTCAGTGGTTGAGCATCGGTCAGGAGGTTACAGTATGGTTCCCGGTCAGGGCACACACTCAGGTTGTGGGCTTGATCCCCAGTGTGGGGCATGCAGAAGGCAGCTGATCAATGATTCTCTCTCACTCCCTCCCCCTTCCTCTTTGAAATCAATAAAAATATATTTAAAAAAAAAAAAAAGAAATGTCACTCCCTTTAACAGACAAAAGTAACGGCTAATGGGAGGGTCCCTGAGGGACTCCAGAGAGCGATGAAGACAAGGTCTTCCAGTCTAGCGTGCACACGTGTGTGTGGGGGGGGCACATTCACATGTGTGTGCATGCACATGAGCAGGCACAGGTGTGGGTGTGCGTGGATGTGGGCAGTAAGAACTGGAGATTCAGAGCAGGTGACCTTCAATCCACTGCAAAGGGCGCCCCACCCTCTGGGAAGCTCTCCACGGTTCTCCCGCTTTCCAACAACAGCTCCGCCAGCGTCCACGGGAAACGGTTGTTGACACCGGGACAGAGAGGGCCTTTTGCTTCCCCGGCCCCGCGCCTGGTGGCTCGTCCCGGCGCCAGCACAAGGGGCCTCTGTGGGTTCCGGAAGGAGCGGGCTCGGCTTGGCAGCACGTTCCCCCGAGAGTCGGTTTTAAGTCTGACTCCGTCGAATGCCACTGACCTCCTGCTTCCAAAGCTGAAAATAGCATGTGAGCCCTGCTCCGAGCTTCTGGTCAAGGTGAGGCAAGGCGCTGCCCAAACCAGCGACCGGCCTGCTGTTTGCCCCTGAACAAGGGGGTGGGAAGCGGCCCCGGAGGCCCCCTCCGGGAGCTGCCACAAATGTCCCTGAGCGAGCCCCGGCCTCATCACGCCTCGGCTTCTTCATCAGTAATGTCAGGGAAAGAAAGGCTCCTTCTTCGTCGCTCGTGCCAAGGAAATAAAAACATAAAGTCAGTGCTCAGGAACGGCTGGCTCCTTGGAGCATCTTGCGTGATGACCTGAAATACACTTTGCCCTGAGGACCAGGAACACCGGGTTCCCGCTGTCATGGAGCCACGGACGCACTCGTGACTTGGGGCAAATTGTGGTCCTCTCCAGACCCCAATTGTTCTCAGGACTATCACAAAAGTGTAGCCTCAGTTCATTTATTTACTAGTATTCCCACTGTATATTGGATCCTGAGATCAGCATGGTAGGTGCAGATGTGAATGAGACAAGGGGGGTCGCTGGGGCATCTGGGAAGGCTTCCTGGAAGAAGAGGCATCTAGGCCAACTCCCTTCTTTCCTTCCTTCCTTCCTTCCTTCCTTCCTTCCTTCCTTCCTCCCTCCCTCCCTCCCTCCCTCCCTCCCTTCCTTCCTTCCTTTCTTGAGGAGTTACAAGAGTAAGGAGCAGTGTAAAGGGAAAAAGGAGCCCCCCCCCCAGGGTCCTCCTAGGTCAGTGGTCCGCAAACTACGGCTCGCGAGCCACATGCGGCTCTTTGGCCCTTGAGTGTGGCTCTTCCACAAAATACCACGTGCGGGCGCACACGTACAGTGCGATTGAAACTTCGTGGCCCATGTGCCGAAGTCGGTTTTCGGCTCTCCAAAGAAATTCCCATCGTTGTCCTGTTGATATTTGGCTCTGTTGACTGATGAGTTTGCCGACCCCTGGCCTAGGCCTCTTTGTCAGTTGGCTCATGGAGTTCAATAAGGGTGCACACATGGGCACGGGCCTGTGTAGGCTTGCAGGACACACACCCAGGAGAAGGCCGGGTTCCGCAGGCCCGGAGGCAGCGTCGCGGGGAAAGGATGGATTGGAGAGAGCACAGGAAGCAGCTCCACATGTCCCGGCCTCCCTCAGCAGCCCGCGCCTTTCCTCCGCTTCACGAAAATGAGATGGGACGGCGGAGGGCGGGGAGGTGCGTAATGCCCCGGCTATTTCCTGACGTCCTTCCCAGCGCCCCAGAGGCCTGGCCCGAGCGCAGCTATCTCCTCCCTGGCTGGGAGGGGGCTAGTTTGGAGCCAAAAAACACCAAGATACGGGGAAGAAGCCTGGAGAACTATACAAACAAGCCAGGCTCGTGGCTTCAGACCAACAGGAACGGAGCCAGCAGCCCTCCCCAGCCCAGTCCCTACCCACATGCTGGCTGGTCCCCCAGCTATTGGCCACAGAGGGGGTGGGGGTGCCTCTCATCCCTCCCCTTCTCTTCTCGTTCCTTCTCGTGTCTTCCTTGGGTCTCTCCAGCTCCTCCACGCAGAAATCTGGGAATCCACCTTTTACTTTTTTAATATTTTTAATTGATTTCAGACAGGAAGAGAGAGGGAGAGAGCGACAGAAACATCAATGATAAGAGAGAATCCTTGATCAGCTGCCTTCTGCATGCCCCCTACTGGGGATCAAGCCCGAAACCTGGGCACGTGCCCTGATCAGGAATCGAATCCTGACCTCCTGGTTCATAGATTGACACTCCACCACTGAGCCATGCAGATTGGACTGTGAATCCACCTTTATTCCTGTGCCTTCATATCTATTGTTACCTCCATCTCTGTCTCACTTTCTTGTCACTGTGTGTGTGTCTTGGGGGGAAAGAGGGTGGGGGCAAGGAGAACTTTGCTCCATGATTGTTGAGATCAGAAGGTGGGGAGAACTTGACTCTGAAACCCAGACTTCCTTGAGCTTCAGCTAATAACCACTGGTGACCTTGGGAATTGCCCAAACGGGCCCCTGGGATGGTTCTCCGGAAAGAAGTGGAAAAAATGTGAGTGTGGGGCCCCAGAGAAGACCCAGGTTCTGCCTCCCAAAGACTGCTGTGTGGCCTTGGGCAGGTCACTTCGCCTCTCTGAGCCTCAGCATTGTCATGTGGATGTGCCACAGCAGCTGGCTGTGAAGACGGGAGTTACTAGGCAGCTGTTGGAAAGAGTGAGGCCAGTCTGGAGACGCTGTTGGGGAATTGTCTCACGTGTTGTGAAGTGGGAAAATCATATGACAGGATGTGGTGGTGGGACCGTGTTTGTGGAAGAAATGGTAGCTTCCCCTCACTTCTCCTCCTCCTCCCCTCTTACGGCAGCTTGCATGAAAGGGCCCCAATCTCACCTCCCCAGTACCCACGCCCTTGGCCATGTGACCTTACACTGCCCCTCCCCCTTTGGGTCTGGCCTTAACCATGTGACTTGCTTTAGCCAATGAGAGGTTAGCAAGCATGATGCCAGTGGAGGCGTGAAACTCGCTTGTGCTTCCTTTTGAGTTCTCCTCCTCCACCTCTGTGATTGCCACGAGGACATCGCCAAGATGGCCTCCTGGCCCAGGGGGCAGAGCCAAGTTGTCCCCAGACAAAGCCATCCCAGATCAGCCCACAGCTGGGATGTCTGAGCTAGCTCAGCCAAGATCAGAAAAACAGCTCAACCAAATACAGTCTAACTCACCAACCTGTGGGCTCGCGAGTGAGATAAACACTGCTGATTCACACCACGACCTTTGGGATGGTTTGGTACACAGCATTATGTGTGGTTGGTGACTGATACGCTATTCACCCAATCCTGTTAATTCCTTCAGAGGTCTGTCTTGATTTGCTTCCTCTCCATTCCCACCTTCACCCTATTCTAAGCCACTATCTTCTCTCTCCTGGGTTTCTGGTACTGCCTCCTCACAGGCCTTTCCCCAACAGACTCGTGAGCCCTCCAGTCAGTCCTCCTCAGATATCAGCAACCTCGTTTGGACCCATTTGTACCTCTATTTGTTCATCTGTAAAATGGGGATGACAGGACCTAGCACATAGTAGACACTCAGTCAAAATTAGCTCTTGTTGTTACAACACCGGGGCCTCAATCACCTCCATTCATTCTGTTAATTAAGATAGATAGATAGATAGATAGATAGATAGATAGATAGATAGATAGATGATAAATAGATGATAGATGATAGATAGATAGACGGATGATATGATAGATAGATAGATAGATAGATAGATAGATAGATAGATGATAGATAGGTGATAGATAGATGATAGATAGATGATAGATAGATATCTGATAGATAGATGATAGATAGATAGATAGATAGATGATAGATGATCGATAGATAGATAGATGATAGAAGATAGATAGATAGATAGATAGATAGATAGATGATAGATAGATAGATAGATAGATAGATAGATGATAGAAAAAGACAGCCTTTGGAAAGGTCCCCAAAGGAAGGCATCTGACAGGAAGCCTCTGGGGTCCCCTCTCCCCAAGAGTGGCCAAGAGTGGGGCCATCCCCTTTCCTACACTCTACCAAGCCCTAATAGTCTGCTTTGCCATTTTTCTAGCTCAAAATATCCCCTGTAAAGGTTGACCTCTGGACAGATGTAGACAAGAGACTGGGAGTGGTGGCCTAGCCCCAACAGAAGGAAGATGAGAAGGTGGGGGCGGGCGGGGTGAAGCACAGACCGGACCCAGGGCCTCACCCTAGAGCAGAGAAGGGGGCATGTTTTAAATCAGCCCCTAATGCCCAAGAGACCTGAGCTTGAACTCTGGCTCCTCCACTTCCTGCGTGCCCGCAGGCCGGTCACGGCCCCTCTCCCAGCCTGTTCCCCCATCACGTGGGCTGAGGGACACCTGGCTGGCGGGCGGGGTGCAGACTAGAGAGAAACGGGGGTGCGGTGTGGGTACCTGTGCATGAGCGTGCACACCACGTGCAGAGACGGGAGTCAGGGTGGCTATCTGAGCAGCTCGAGCGCCAAGCCCGGCCGGGGTGAGGCCAGGGAAGTGCCCAGGGCACGCGCTTAGGAGGCATCTCATCCCAGCCCTTGTCAAGGTCTTTGTTTTCATCACCCCATCGCCCCTGGAGTAGCAGGTAAGGACACAGAGCCGGGGCCTCCCCAGCCCGGCCACCCCCTCCCGGCTCCAGCACCCTCCATCCCCAGGCAGCCGCGGACAGTCTGCCAGGCAGGAAGGAGTTAACCGGAGGCCCTTCCAAAGCAAACAGGGCCCCAGCCTCCAGCCCCGAACTCAAAACACATGGGGAGACAGAGGTCCTCCTCCCGCCCTCCCCTCCCCCACTCGCTGCCTTTGTGAGGCCCCCTTCTCCTGCCCCCTCACCCCTGCCCCTGGCCCTCGCATCCCAGGGAGTCTGCCTCCTCTGTCCCTCCCTGCATCTTTGTCGTCCCCAATCTGTTCCTGCCGAGGGTGGAGGCACCGGGGCCACCAGCGGGCCTGCTCCCCCTGCCCCCTGGACACTCTCCATGTCCCCTGGCTCAGGCCCCACCTGCCCCGTGGGCTCCCTGCTGGAGCAGCCCCTGGCTCTGCTGACATCTCTGCAGCCTCCATGACTCTGAGGTTGGAGGCACACATCCAGCCGCCCCTAACCCCCAACCCCGGGAGTCTATGGCAGCATCGGGACCGGGTCTGCACCTCCTGTGTGGGCCACAGCAGGGTCTGGGACCCTGGGCCTCCTGGGACATGGAGTGGCAGCTGCCCAGCCTTCCTCGGAGAGACTGTGAGGAGCCAGCGAGACCTGGGGTGGGAATGCTCTTTGGAAACCACAGGGGTGGCCACAGGGGTCTCAGCATCCTGGTGTCTCCACCTTCAGACTCTCTTGCTCAAATGGCTTTTTAAAAAAACATGTTTTATTGATTTCAGTGAGAGGAAGGAAGAGGGAGAGAGAGAGGGAAAGATCAAGGATGAGAGAGAATCCTTGATTGGCTGCTTCCTGCACGCCCCCTACTGGAGGTTGAGTCCACAACCGGGCATGTGTCCTGACAGTGAGTCGAACGGTGACCTCCTGGTTCATAGGTGGACGCTCAACCACTGAGCCACGCCGGGCGGGCAAATATGACTTTTTTTAAGAGGAAGAGGACTCTGCTCCTCTAAAATAATGGCTGGCTGGAGCTGATTATGGAGCTTTTGGTCATAATAACCCGAAGAATGTTTTATTGCTTCACACTAGCCCTGCAGTCCCTGAGCTGAGCCCCTTCCGTAAATTATTTCTTTTCATCTATAGGACAACTCTGGAAGGTAGGTGATACTCTCCCATTTTACAGATGAGGAAACTGAGGCTCAGAGAAGTGAAAAAAAAATGGCCCACTTGGGTTTCTCTTTAAAGAAGAGAAAGAGGACTAAGAGTCCAGCTCTCTCTCCACCACCCTCCTCAGCCATCCGTTGCCAAAACAAACCAACAAAAATCCTTTTCCAGGGTCAGAGAAGTCCCTGGTCTGCACCCGGGAAGGGGTGACGTCGGGTGCCTGGGTCAGTGCAAACAGCCACCGAGGTGACCTGGGGGCTAGAGTCGTTCCTGTCCTCAGGCATAAACGTGTTTTGGAAATGACCTGTGCCGGATGCTCTCCTCTGCGCACAAGGCCGCGTGTCACGGTCACAGCCCCCCACAAAGTAGATGAGACCCGCCCATTCTACAGATGAGGGAGGCGAGACTTCGACCGGGGAAGGGGCTTGCTGGAGGTCACAAGGCAGGGGGTTAGCTGGATCCAGAAGGAGCCCTAGGCCTCCTGACTCCCAGGCCTCCCTGGGTTAGCTGAGGCTGCCAGTTTGACAGGCTTGGTCTACCCCCGTGGATCTGGAGTGAGCCTTGCCTCGGAGCCCTCTGGGAGGGCTGGTGACAATGCAGACTGCAGGCCCCACCCTCAAAGCTTCTGATGTTGCAGGTCTGGGTGGACCGGAGAGTGAGCATTCCTAACGAGCTCCCAGGGGAGGCGATGCTCCTGGCTACAAAGGTGGCCGCTGACCGACAGCCAGCAAAACAACGGGAGCCCTCAGTCCTACAACCGCAGGAACCAAGTGCTGCCAAAACCTGGGTGACGTTGGAAGCAGACCCCTTCCCAGTCCGGCCTCACATGGAACCACAGCCAGAGGCTGACAGTCTGATGGCCGCCTTCTGAGGCCCTCAGCAGAGAACTCCACGGGGCCAGGCCTGGGCTCCGGACCCACAGACACGGAGAGGTGATAAATGCATTTTTCAAGCCACGACATGAGCCATCATTTGTTACGCGGCCGTGGACAACCGATACATCGTCATCAGCATCCACAGTTCCCAATGCGGCTCCTTCACAAACCAGTTCCCCTTCCGCGATTTCATCAAGGACCATCAAGATAAAAAGTCAGGAAACTCCTTGGGGCTGGGAGGAGAGGCGGGAGGGGAACTCTGAAGACTATCCTTAGGAGCTCCCATGTGGTTGCCCAGGAGGACGCATTCTTCCTAGCACTGGCTTGGCAATGGGACCTACCGTAAATACCTTAAGAGAATCCAGGAAAGGGAAACATTTGCATCTGAGGTCATCTCAAATAGCCCATGCAGCCACATGCTGCTGGACGGTGAACCCCGATCTCGGGTTATGGGGTTCCTGCGGGCGGCATTAGCTCTGTTTTCTGGGGCTCAGGCCGAGGAAAAGGCGGCTGTGGCTGCTGCGGTACCCTATGGATTCTCTAAAGGTCACAATGTCCCAGGCGTCGGCCACTTGAGCGGAGGAGTCATGGACCGTGGGACCTCTTAAGGCACAGAATCACGGACAATGGTAACCGGCACGTTCATTCTAACTGCCGGATTATTTCTGGATAATCCAGTTTGGGCGGTTGGGGGCAAGATGAACACGATTGACCGTGAGTTGATAGATACTGAAGCAGGTGCTGGGTACCCCGGGGGTTCTTGGAATTGACCTTCTGACTTTGAGAGGTTCGAGGTTTTCCGTCGTGAAAAGTTAAGTCGGAGGAGGAGGCAGTGTGGCCCCGTGGTTAGGGCCACTCCTCTCAAGGGTAAGTCCTGGCTCGTTCAACATCAAGCATTTCAGGTTCACCATAGAGTCTCTGTTGTTTTCAGCTGTAGGAGGGAGCCGTGCCCGCCCCCCTCAAAGCCTCAACTGTTCTCACCTGTGACGTGCAGGTGATGTGGTTGGCCAGGTGGCCAGCCCGGGGTGAGTACTCAAAGGCCAGGATAAGATGCTCCATTGGGAAGCCTTTCCAGGGAGCTCAGCTCAAGGCTGCGGCTCCACAGTTATGACCTCGGTGAGGTTTTAGATCCATTTTACAGATGAGACCATGGAGGCTCAGAGACGGGCTGGGACTTTCCCAGAGTCCCCTAGCCGGGAAGGGGCTGAGCCAGGATTTGAACCAAGTCGCCTCGCCTCTGAGTTTTTTTTTCTCAAATGATACACCCAGAACTGGCTACCTACCACGCAGGGCCCAGTGCCACATGGAAATGCAGGGTCCCGTTCACACAGGGGGAATTTCACGTCAGTGACTACGGAGCACAGGGCCCTGACCGCACAGGTCACATGCCCACAAAGCCGGCCGCGGCTACACGGGCGAGTTTAGCTGCTGTTACTGTTTTTACAAGTGCATACTCATGTACGCCTGTGGGCTTCAAATCAGAGAACAAGAGAACGACAGAATTCTGGAGCCTCGAGGATCCTGGCATTCCCAGAATCTCAGAACAGTGTCCAATGCCCTCGTAGCCTTGCTAGATCAGGACCCAGAAAAAAAGATCAGAAAGATGTTAAACATAGCTTGGCAGATACAGGGTGTTGGAGCTGGAGAAAGTCATTGAACCAACCCATTTTACAGATTCGGAAATTGAGACCCTGAGAGCAGTGGTGGCTTTCCTGGTATCCAGACTCTGGGATTCGCCCCCTTCACCCCTGAGGGCAATTCTCTGGGCCCTGGGCAATTCCCATTAGCCGACAGGCCTCCCCCTAACTCCCCCCCACCCCGCCCCGGCTCTGGTCCCCCAAGGAGGATTCTCCATTTCTCATTGTCCTCCTTACAGGCCAGTCTTTCCCCAAGTCCCCCACCTCTCTTAGCTCCGTGCCCCAGGAGAGTGTTACTAGCGCCGACTGACTCATATTATAGCTTCTTTTAAAAGAAAGAAAAGGGGAGGGGAGACGGAGGTAAACATTGCCACTCTAAAGAGGCCCTCATCAGCCTGTTATGAGCGAGGAGTTTGTTTTTTGTTAATATTTTTTCTGCATGGCGTGCTGCAAATAAGAACATTGAGAGAGCAAATTGGTGGCGTATTTATTACTGTTGGTTCTTCAGCCGCACTAAGCCAGTAATAACGGAGAAGCCGCTTGAAGTGCAAGCTCAATTCCGCCTGGTTAAAGGGATCAGGGCTTCGCTCTGGGGCTGCGTTTTGTCAAGCAGACGCAGAGCGCAACCTCAGAACGCCCCCGCTAATAGCATAATAGGATTGAGCCTTCTGCGTGCTCCCCACTTCCCTGTGGGCTCCTCGGGGCTAGGGCCGGGCTCCAAGCTCTGGGTCCATACCAGACACCTCGCTCAGGCCCAGAGAGGGCTGGTGCCTCCCCCTGCCCAGCACAGCATGATGCTGCGGGGCACCTGGCTGCAGCCACAACGGGAGGCCGTTACGGCTCAGAGTCCCCCACAGCTGGGAAGGAGCCCAGCCAGGATTTGAACCAAGTCCCCGTGCCTCCAGAGTCTCTTCTCTTAATCGCTACACCCAGGGCTGGCCCCCTGATTTGCAAGATCCAGTGCAAAATGAAAATTCAGGATCCCTTGTAAGTCATGTACCAAGAGAGGGCGGGGTACCTCCTTGAGCAGAAGGTTAGACAGACAAGATACCAAGGGGGCCACCTGGGTTCAAGTCCCAGCCCTGGCCACTTGGGCAAGTTACTTAACCTCTGTGTCATCTACAAAATGAGTGAAGACATGGAAAGCCCTTTGGGTAGTGCCTGATCTGTGGTAAGAACTAATCAAGGGACGAATCTGACCAGGATCGGGAAGATCGTTAAGTGTGAAATCTACCGCCCAGCCCCTGCACATCCTACAAGCTTGGGCAAGTAACTTCAGCCCCGGATTATCTGTACAGAAGTGGGGTGATCACTCGTGCCTGTGCCATGGGGGGCCGCAAGGGTTAACCAGGGGAGGGAACGTGAAGTTTTGTTAGCAGTTCTCTTATAGATGCTCTTCCTGTGGCCGCTCTGGAGCCTCTTGGGAAATAGCGCAGCACGCTGCCGGCGAGAGTGTGGGCTGTGACAGCCACTTGGAAAACAATTTGGTCATGGGTCCTCAAGTGGCAGATGCACATGCCCTCTGACCCAGCGATTCCGCTCCTCAAAATACACGCAAGGAGAATTCTGGACGGCGTGCGCCAGGAGATGGGTGCACGCATGCTCATGGCCATTGTGTCCAAGAGCGTGCCAATCGCCAAACTCGGGGAGGAAAAGATCGGATTGGTGGTGCCTGGCGGCAGGGGTGGGGAAGAGGCCATTGGAGGAAAGTAGTCGAAAGCTACCGACTTCCGGTTATAAGATAAATAAGGACCAGTGTGGAAGAGAACGTATGGCTAGCTTGGTGAAGGTCGCTCCTGCCGCTGTGAGGTATCAAGGAAAGTTGTTAAGAGCGTACACAGATCACAGGGAGAAACTTTTTCTTTTCTTTTTGTTGCTTCATCTATATGAGGTGATGGGTGTTAACTAAACCTACCGTGGGAACCATTTCACAATATATGTAAGGCAAGCCATCACACCGTACACCTGAAACTTACACAGGGACATATGTCAATGATACCTCAATAGAACGGGAAAAAATGAAACTTTTTTTTAGAAAGAGAGCTCCAAGCTGGAAACAGCCCTGCCTTTGACACGCAGGGCTTGGACACTGGACCGAGCAGTTGTGGTCCTGGAAAGAAATTATTCTACAAAGCAGTTTCTCTGGGGCCCACAGAATAGGTCTGTACCCCGATTGTTATGATTATTCAAATCTACACAAAATTTTGCAGAACCATGCCCCAGAGCGCGCATGGGAAAATCTCCAGATAAGGCCGAGCCCGAGGTAACAGTATGGTACCCACGGCCATTTCCTGCCTGAGATCCTACAAGATTATTTGGGGGGTGGGGGGAGGGTACACGGAAACGCTGTGTTATTTTCTCCATGTCTTGTGAGTGCTCAACTGTCTCAAAACAAAAACTGAAAAGGACTCATTGACTCATCACAACACGCAGAGCCGCATGAAGGCCTCGCAGACACAGAACGAGGGGAGAAAGGAGAAAGCACGCGGTGGGATCCCGTTGACACGGAGCTAAGAAAACAGGCAGGGGTCCTACACGTGTCGGGAGTCAGACGTGGACTCGGGAGAGGGGTCGCCTGGCAGCAGTGAGGCCAAGGGGAGGGGGGCGCGGTGGGCAGCGTGGGTACCATTTCACCCCCAAGCTCGGCGGTGGGGAGGCTGCCGTTCGTGTTCTTCTGTTTTCTGTCTGACGCTGACAGTATGCATCTTAGCTTACGTGTATACAACACGTCTGTGAAAATAAATTCTTAAAAAGTGTTTGGTCTTTGGAGTCCGAAAGGCCTGGGTGAAGGGCGAGCTTGGCCTCTCAGCAGCCAAGCGCCTTGGCCAAGTCACCTGACCTCCCAGAACCTCCTGACATCCCAGCGTGCTCCGGGGAAGATGAGAAACAGATACAGGCGTGCATGCCGGCTTAGAGCATCCCCGAGCACAGGCGGGCACCGCACGGCCACGCGCACAGCCCGGCAAGTCCACTTCCAGACACGTGAGCCTCGGGGTCTTCCATGGGGAGCCAATGGGCAGGAAAAGCAGGTGTCCTGGGGGCCTTTCCCGGGGAGACGCCCTCCCAGGGCCTTTGGGTGTTTGGACCTCCCTTTTCTTGTTTTCTCTTTTTAATTTTTTTTTTTTTTTTTTATTGATTTCAGAGAGGAAGGGAGAGGGAGAGAGCAATAGAAGCATCAATGATGAGAGAGAATGATGGATCAGCTGCCTCCTGCACGCCCCCCACTGGGGATCGAGCCTGCAACCCGGGCATGTGCCCCGACCAGGAATTGAACCGTGACCTCCTGGTTCATAGGTCGACGCTCAGCCACTGAGC
Organism: Plecotus auritus; assembly: GCF_963455305.1. Taxonomy (NCBI): domain Eukaryota; kingdom Metazoa; phylum Chordata; class Mammalia; order Chiroptera; family Vespertilionidae; genus Plecotus; species Plecotus auritus. Next base: position 26,047,939 of record NC_137779.1, read on the forward strand.
CACGCTGGCCGGACTGGACCTCCCTTGTCTACAGGGACTCTGCAGTGGCCACTTGGCCCAAGTGCACGACTCTGTGAGACCCCTCCGTGTCTCTGAAGTTTTATTCTGGAAGAACGGATGTGCCTGCTCCCCCAACACCACCCTCTCCCAGCTTGTCTCCTCCACCAGGAAGGAGGAGGCACCGAGTTGCTTAGCTCTGGAGCAGAGACTGAGTTCTATTTGCTAGTGAGCAGAGTCGCTGGAAACGCCTCGCCATTTCCCTTCCGGGTGGAAGGGCCAGTGCCTCCTGCATGGAGGCGGCCCAGTGGCCTGGCTTTCTCTCTCTTCGGTGATGTTCCCACGTGGGTACAGACCCCTGGGCCTTCCTCCTCCATGGCATGCTAGTGCAAGGCAAGCTTCACGCCTGGCTAGGATGACTCGGTGGTTGAGCATTGACCTTGGGGCCAGGAGGTCACGGTTCGATTCCCTGTCGGGGCACATGCCCGGGTTGCAGGCTCGATCCCCAGTGAGGGGCCTGCAGGAGGTAACCATTCGATGATTCTCATCATTGATGCTTCTATCTCTCTCTCCCTCTCCCTTCCTCTCTGAAATCAGTAAAAATATGTGTGGGGTTTTTTTTTGTTGTTGTTGTTTTTTAAAGACAAGCTTCAGCTTTTGACTTGGTCGGGCAATGAGCCTCTTGGACCTCACTCCCAGATCCTATGCCCCCAGCCCAGGTGAAGCAAACCTCACTGACAACCGGCTGAGGTCCACCTTCCGGCCCCCTCTCCCCATCTGTATCTCCTTGGAAAATCTTTGTCATATTTATTGCTGCAGACGGTTTAATGCTGCTCCCCAGGACAGGCTAGGTCCCTTGTTCCTTGAAAGCCCTAACACCAGGTGTGACGGGTTTGACCACTGTTCACCTCTCTTCACCTGCTCTTGCCGCTCGGTCAGAGGCTGTTACAAACATGACCTTCCAGCAAGCACACACCTCGGGCGTCTTCCCTCGCTTCCAGCTCTCAAACCACGTGCAGCCAGAACCTATAAGTAGATGTACATATCATCCTGTGGCCGTCGGTGCTCAGGATTCAGAATTTCCTCCTACAGGGAAAAAGGCAGGAAGGGGGCGGCTTGTAAGCGCGGGCTGGGCTTCATTAAGAAGCGTGTTTGGGGTGGCGATCACTTTTCTCGAACCTAGACACGCCGGCTGGAAGCTGACCTCGGCACATCCTGAAATTTCATCAACTCCCTTTCTCCCGCAAAGAGCCTCTCCCGGCCCCGCCCCCACCCAAACAGAGCCCCTTCCTTCCTGTCTCCCCAAGGACCTCCAGGGGTCACGGGGACGGCGTGAAATACGCTCCCGTGCTCTGATCGGTGGGGCTGGGGGCTCCCAGACGGCCTGGCAGTCCGCCCGCCGGCACGTGATGGGGCCCCAGGTCACCAGCAGCGGGGCCGGGGCTGCGGCTGAGGCTGAGGCTGAGCCACGGCCTGAACTGACAGGAAGAAACCCTTGCCCGGATTTCAGCGGCAGACACACCGCATCGCGCTCCTCAGCGTTAACAACACGGTTCCAAAACACTAATAAACAGAATATCCGTCCTGAGGCTGAGCGTTAGACCGGCTCTGTCGGAGTGCTCGCTGCCTCCAGGAACGCTGGAGGCCGTGGCTGCCATTTATTGGGTGTTTATTAGATGCTAACATTGTATAAACATTAGGGTACTTCCTCAATGGTCACAATTATCCTATGAAGCCGGGGGGGGGGGGGGGGAGGGTTAACTGCTCTCCCCATTTTACAGATGAGGAAACTGAGGCTCAGAGGCAGGCGGAACCCACCTGGTAAAGGGTAGCGCCTCGTGTCAGACCTGGGTCACACCTCTCACTCTACGCCAAGCATTCGGCACAGCCTGGAGATGTCATCATGGTGTTTCTTCCCAGGTTGAGCTCCAAAACAAGGCTGTCCCTGAGCTAGCATCCTCGGTCAGTGACCCTGGGCCCCCCACATGCCCTCCCAGCCCCCACTGTCCTCATACAATGCCAAGATTCCCCATCCGCGCCCATCCCAGCGGAGCCCTGGTAGACAGCCGTTGCCTGCCCAACGCCCAGCATGTGGGGGAACCCAGCCCTTGTAATATCCGAAATATGGAAAATGGCTCACAGACGCTCCCTGCCAGGGCCCCACCATCCCTGCCTCGGGGGCCGGCAGGGGACCCTCGGCGCCTGGCTTGGTGCGAACGTTCAGACCCGCCATGCTGGTCTCGGGTCCAGGCGGGCCAGAGGGCGGGCTTGCAGGAGGAGGAATTTTCTGGTGCTCTTGACTTAACCCCTGGCCCAGAGACAGCCAGTCCCGGGTGGGGAGGGGGCCGCGAGGCGGGGAGGGAGGGGGGCGGAGGGCCCGTTCAGCCGAGCTGCGAAGCCCCCTTCAGCTGGCGGGACATCAAAACCCACACAAAATGCTTCCATGTGGTGCCAGCCCGGGCCTGCGTCCTTCACGTTGGATTAATCCCGGGGCTGCTTGGACAGACATGTCCTCACAACTCCGCTTTCATGTTTGCCCACAATTTCAATGTCATCACACAAAATCAAGGCTAATTGTGAACAGGCCTCCCCCAGCCCGCCCCCCCTGCCCCGCCGCCCCGCCCCCCGCCGCCTTCCCCCGCCACATCTGGATCCCACAACCTCTCCCCGAGGCCCAGGAGACCTGCTCAGGCTGTGAACCCTGCGAATCTAACGTGATCTCTCTTCCCTTCCCAGAGCGGAGAGAGAAAGGCTCTTTCCTCGCCTGGGCCAGGGCCTGTGTGTTTGCCAAGACGACCCTGTGGGTTCTCCCCTCTTCTCCAGCAAAGCCGTCCTCCACTCAGCTGGGACCACCTCCTTCCCTCGGCCTGCCGGTCCCATCCCGCTCCCCCGACCTCATGTGCTGTGCCCCATCATCCTACATGAATATACTCACCGCACCCCCCGCACCCCTTCCCATGTCCAGACCGTGTTAGTGACGCGTGACCCGCAGCAAAGGGGAACCGGCCCCGTTCAGTAGGCCCCCAGGCTGAGAGAAAGAATTCGGCGCAGGAGAAACAGAGGCGTGTGAGAAGTCCAGAGGTAAGCCTCTTTGGTGTTGGCTGATGACTCGTTTGGGAAAGAGAAGGAGGGGAACGTGGGGGGAATCTCCAGGTTCTGAAAGCAACTCCGAGGTGGGATGGGTGCCCCCGGCTACCCGTGGCTCCAGAAAAAGATCCTTGGGGGCAGAGAGGTGGCGTAAGAGGGTTTCTGGGCACTGGTTAATGTCAACGGTGTGTGACCCAGGCCCCCAGAGCATTCCAAAAAGGGGGTCCTTGAGTTGTAGCGACACCTAGCCTTCTCTCTTCCAAAAAATCAGGGTTTCCGAGTCTGCAGGAGGCCCAGAGACCACCCAAGTGCCCACAGGAGAAAGCCGAGGCCCAGAGGAAAGAGCGGGGCTCAGCCGAGGTTGCAGAGAAAGGGGGTCCTTCAGGCCCAGCAGGGTCTTTGCCTGGCATTGCCCGCTGGGAAAGATGGCAGTGAGGACCACTGGCGGCCTGGGCAGAGCGAAGGCAGCCCCACCCCGGGCAAGTCCAAGAGGAAACATGTAAGGATCTGCGTTTGGGTCTACACTCAGCAAAGCCCACTCACCCACGGACCGATGGCCCAGGGCCGGGTCAGCAGGCCAGGCAGCCCGTGTGCTGGGGAGTTAGCGGAAGAACAGGCCGGAGGGCCTGGAACCAGGTGCCCCGGGCTCAATCCACGTGCCTCGCACTGCGGTCAGGTGGCGGTAAACAACCACCTCACCCCCGGGGAAGGGGCTGGGTCCCACCGCCACGCCCATAGCACCCGTCCTATCATGTGGGCAGTTTGCCCTGTGCCGGGCAGGAAACCAATTCACTGGGATTAACCCCATTAGCCCTCAAGCAACCCTGGATTCGACTCAGCCCGTTTCCCAGGTGCAGGAACTGAGGCTCTGATTGACAATCAGCACCTTTAAGAAGTCAGGCCTCCGATAAGAAAAACACCAAAGTGATTAGGGAAATGAATAAGATGATGTGAATTAACAAACCAGTGAATTAATGCACAAGAGAATGAATGAATGAATGAATGAATGAATGAATGAATGAATGAAATTTGCTCTTCTCCCAGTTTGAGGGCACATTTTTGCTTTTTCCTCTGTGAGATGGAGTGCGGTGCGGGAGAGATACCACCACTTTATTCCCAAGAACCACGGCGGGGGGGGGGGAATTTGAACACACGCTCTCCCCTCTCACCCACATCTGCCAAGAATGAGCCAGAAGTCGCCGGGACAAATGCAATTCTGACAAAGCCCGTCACAGGCTTGAAGCGTCTGTCACCGACGGGGAGAGGCGCGCATTTGAATGCGGAGAAACGCCGCACGCTTTGACTGACAGTCGTGCAGGCCCGCGGGCTCTCCCTCTGACCTTCTGTCGGCACCGAAGGGCTCTCTCCTGTAAACATCCCCCAAATAGTTTATCTTAATAAAAGCACCTGTAATGGAGACGGAGTTAATTTGAAATTGTTCCCTCGGCTGTTTGTCTTGTGGGCCAAGGGCTGGGCTATGGCTGAAGTAAATACTGCCCTTGCGTGGTGGGGCCCCACCCATGACTGGGGTCCTGCCCACGCGTGGGGGCGGGGGGAGGGGTCCTGCAGGCCTCAGATTCATTATCAAGTGATGGGCAGCACAGAAGAACCTCTGAGAACTCTGGGTAATCTCAGCCGGCATTGGACTTGACCTCAGACCCATCCAAGGTCCAAGCTCCCACACTCCAACCTCTTTTCTCGGGGTTCAAGAGCAGAGGGTGGGGGACTAGATGACCATTTTACAGCTGGAGAAACTGAGGCACAGGAGGAGGAAACGGAGAGGGCCAGAAGCTGTCTTCCTGTCTCGAGCCCTCGTGCCATCGCCAGCTGGTTGCTGGGCCCTACAAATGCCAAGGTCACTGAGCTCAGGAGGGACCCCCAGGTAGTAGAGAGTAGGGGCTTCCGGGATGAAAGACCCGAGTTCGAATCCCACACTGGCTGCCTCCTGGCTGCCTCACGTGGATGATGTTGCTTAACTGTTCAGAGTCTCAACAAATCATAATACAATTTCGCAGGAAGCCTCTGAGGGTCAGCGGGCTTTGCACAGGGATAGAAAAGCCTCCCCCCACAGAGGCGGCGCCTCCAAGTGTAAATTCCCTCCCCTGGTTCCTAATCCAGTGCCTTTTCGCCCAAACCCCTCTGCCTCCCCGTTTTTGTCCAGGCCCGAGCCTCCCCCTGCCCGACCCTGGACCCTCGCAGATGTGGCAAACGCGGAAAGCATCAAGCTCGCCGGCAATCGTCTGCACGCCGTGTTTATGTTTGCAATAAAAGCAAGCAGGTGCTGGCAATTTAACTAATCAGGTACCATCCTGCCCCAGCCCCCCGCCCGCCCGCCGGCCCGCCCGCCGTCGCTCCTCGCTGTGGGCTAATCTCTGCTTGGCTTTCCCCGAGCCTGCAATTAGCCGGGTTTCCCAGCCCTGCACACGACTCAGGTTACTGCCTCAGGACGGACGAATGGACAAACAGACAGTGGTGGTCCAAGATCAGCATCCTGGGGCTGACCCACCCCGTGAGCGACAGCCAGACAGGCCTCTTTCTTTCTCTAGACTAGAACCATCTTTTGGGATCAAACCTGTTGCTAACGAGATGGGACCTGTCTGGGGTTCCCACAGGGGAGGATGAGCAACTTCTAGCCCCTGTCCTGTCCCCAGACCCTCAGAAAAAAAAACCCAGCCTGAGTCAGGGTACGTCCCCCAAATTCAACTCGGTCAGCTTGGCCTATGGAATCTGATGGTATGATCTCTAAACGGCCGTCAGCGCGGTACCAGGCGCATAGTCCAGGAACAAGCGTTCATGAGTCCTGCTTGCCTCCAAACTCTCCCTGTCAGCCCATCTGGGCCTCAGTTTTCTTATCCGTCCAATGGGTGGATTCGACTAGAGCAGGACTCCTTAGCCTCGGCACTGCTGGCATGGCGGGGGGCCTGGATCATTCTTTGCGGAAGGGGCCATCTGTGTGTTGTGGGATGCCGAATCGTGTCCCTGACCTCTACCCTCCTCATGCCTACAGCCGCCCTCTCCAGACATTGCCGAATGTCCCCGGGGGCGGGGGACACCCCCCAGTCGACACCCCTGGACTAAGCCTGTTCTCCCACTAGCCGCACATCAGAGTTCCTGGGGGACGTGGAAAAGGCCATGATGCCCTGCTTCCCACCTTCATGGGGCACCTGGTCAGGGGCGGGCGCTGGACATCAGGGCTGTATTTTTTTTTAAGTTCCCGCTGATTCCAATGACAGAGTAGGGCTGGCCCCACTGGGGCTGAGAGAGCACGAGGAACTAACTCCCCTCTCTGGGTGCAGGCGTTCCTTGGGGGAGCAGAGCCAAGCCCCACGTTCCTGTCTACGCTGCAGGCCTCACCTCCCCCCACCCGGGGCTCTTCGCGGACACTGTTTACCCAACTCCGAGGTGACCCGAATCCAATAAGACGAGGGCCCTGTGACCCTTTCTCAGCTCACTGGCTTGACGGGCTCCTTGTAAGCATGTGAAGTGACTTCGGTGAGGGACAGTGGGCACGCATTAACCTTATCATGGGACTTGGGTTTGCGTGTCTCTCCCAAGGTCTGTCCCGCCCCCGGGGCCACGGCTCCTTGCCCATAAGGGGGACTCCCACCCCCAGAGCTCCCTGCTCCTCTCCCAGAGTTGGGTGCCCCTGGCCCAGGGCCCCTGGGCCGCCGGAGCCCCAACATCACCCTCCTGAGATGGAGCCCCACAGGCCTTCCCCATCTGGCCCTGCCCTCCTCCCTAGTCTCCCTTCCTCCCGGTGTCCCTCCACCCCCCTCCTCACATCCTTGCCTTCCTCCTCCCAGTCTCTTCTTCCTCCTCCTCTCCCCCACACCCCCACTCCTCCTGGCTCAGCCCCTCTAGCGTCCAGGCCATTCCTTGCCCAGCCCCAGTCTTTCCCTTCTTGTACCTCACCCACATGGTTTCCTCACCCTAGAAATCTGCCCCCAGTATCTCTGCCAGCTGCTCCTCCATCCCTCCGAGCGCAGCTCAGACATCCCTTCCGCGGGGAAGCTGTCCCTGTCACCCACTCTCTCACCATAAGCTCCTTCAAAGGCGAGGTCACCATCTGTAATTTGGGAAGTTGATCTGGGTAATTCTCTGTCTCCCTGGATTCAGCTGAGGGCCCCCAGAGGGCAGGCCCAGGTCTGCCCATGCACTACGCCAGATGGAAGGTCATGGTGCCAGGCTGGGAGCTAGGCACCGGAGTGGAGAGCCAGTGTGGCCCAGCCTTGTGCTCCGGGTCAGGTGGGCCCTCGGTGGACGCCAGGGAGCAGGTGGCCAAGAGCCCAGGTCTAGGGCTCACAAGGGCGGGTCCCAACCTGGCTGTGTCCCGCAAACCTGTGGGCACACCCGCCCAGCCTAGTAGCAGTGGATTCGCTCTGGCAGCCACGGTGCTGGCCATCCTGGGGGATGCCAGGTAACCCTTAAAACTAGAGGGTGATCCCAGCCAACGTGGCTCTGATTGAGTATGATTCCGGGTTCTCAGTTTGATTCCGGGTTCTCAGTTTGATTCCGGGTCAGGGCACACGCCTGGGTTGTGGGCTCCATCCCCAGGAGGAGGCAGCCGATCAACGATTCTCTCTCGTCGTTGATGTTTCCATCTCTCTCTCCCTCTCTCTTCCTCCCTGAAATCAATAAAAACATATAAAACAAACCAACAAAAACAACCTCCTTGGGCTGATGTCAGATGCCGCTGACATGAGCTCGCTTCCACCTAAGGATGCGGAACACAGGCTAGAAGAACAAATGATAGGCAGTTGTCCTTTTGAAAATTAATCTTCTATTTTCTGTAAAATGAATGTAGTCACATTTGTTTAAAAAAAAATCTGATGATGCCGAAACCGGTGTGGCTCAGTGGATAGAGCGTCGGCCTGCGGACTGAAGGGTCCCGGGTTCGATTCCGGTCAAGGGCATGTACCTTGGTTGCGGGCACATCCCCAGTGGGGGGTGTGCAGGAGGCAGCTGATCGATGTTTCTCTCTCATCGATGTTTCTAGCTCTCTATCCCTCTCCCTTCCTCTCTGTAAAATATCAATAAAATATATTAAAAAAAAAATCTGATGTTACTAAACGGCTTTTTAGCCAGACGTGATTTCCCGCCCCATCCCCCACCTGCTCACTCCCATACTGCTTCCCCGAGGCAGCTACGTTCAACATTTATAGCTGCCTCTTACCTCTATTTCTGAATATTGTGTCTCTTAACTCTATTTCTGAATATTACACATTTTGCTGTTTCAATGTTAAGTCCATACACATATTATATCACTTCTTTTCCTTTGGAGGACAACTTCCAATTCCAACAGATACTGTGTTTGATGCCCCAACGCCAGTGCTTCTTTGCTGTGTGTCCCTGGGATGCTTTCTTGACTTCTCTGAGCATCAGTTTCCTCAGCTGGGAAATGGGGACAAGAATGCCTATCTGGTTCAGGGGCTGGGTTTTAAGTGGGATGAACACGTGCACCTGGCCCTCAAGGAGCGTGTGATAAACCTCAGCAGCAGTTCATCACTTCTTAGATCCCAGCCAAGCTGTGGGGCCTGCCTGCTGCCCGACTCACCCCTCAGAAAACTAGAGGCTGAACAAAAAAAAATCAGAGGCTGAGTGTTTGCATGTGGAAAACCTGAAATCCACGTAACGAATGTGTTAATTGAGCACCTACTATGTGCCAGGCAGTGCTGCAATGGTTGCAGTGCAGGCGTGGTTCCTGCCTTCTCCAAGATGCATTCAACCACATTGATGAGAGAAGCCCATATGCTGCCACTGGGCACAGAGTGGGAGTTAAAAATACAATTGCTGAATTGAATAGAAATACCTTATTTTGACCTTGTGCAATTTACACTGAGTGGCCAGATTATTATTATTATTAGAGGCCCGGTGCATGAATTCGCGCATAGGTGGGATCCGGCCAGCCTGGCCAGGGGGAGGGGACATGGGCGGTTGGCTGGCCTGCCTGCTGGTCAAACTCCCGGTCGAGGGGACAATTTGCATATTAGCCTTTTATTATATAGGATATACACTGAGTGGCCGGATTATTATGCATTCAGAGATCATCATCATCTGGCCACTCAGTGTATATTTAAGTGGACTGCAAGCTGGTCCTGAGATTTTATTGATGGCCAACTGGTTCATGCCAGGGTGCTGAGGCCTCGACATGCGTGATCTTCGTTCATCCTCAGGACAGACCCATTTAAAAGGAGGAAACGGAGGCTCCAAGAAGCTGGTTTAGCCCAGGTGACCCAGGTAGAAGTGAGATACAAGTTCAAGTCTGTCTGAGCCTACATCAGTTGTGATTCTTTCCTTCCTTTGGACTTTACTTTCTGTGTCGGGAACTTGCTATCAGCTTCCTGCACGGCCCGGGGAGTGAGCCTCCTGGGTGTCTGGCAGATTCTTCGGTGAAGAGAAGTTTTGGGGTTTCTCCAGAAAGGGGGATCAGAGACTATGACAACGTAGCACCTAAGTCTTCTCATAATTACAGGGACCCTCCTTGAAAAGGAGAAGCCGGCGTGCGTGGCGGAGGTGCAGATACACAGACACACTGGCCTGTGCGGAAGTGAGCGTCCTGTCATGGGAGGTACCCAAGCACCTGTCAGGAGGCCAGGGTGGAATGCCAGCATTATGGAACTGAGCTGACTACAGAAACAACTACGTTTACCCGTGATGATAAATTGGATGGATTATATAATAACACCTAGCCGAAAAGGTATTCTAATCTTTAGCCCCCTGTTCGTCTAGCTCTAACACCACATTCCGCTTGACACAGCTTTGAGGTTGCTGCCCGCCTTTCACGTTTGTGATTATCTGCTCACTGTGGAGCGGGAGAAGGTAGACTCAAGTTCAAGGTAGGTTGAATAGAGGGCACCTAAGAGATGTATCTGGCTGGATCACAGGCCCCTTGCAAAGCTGGAGCAGGGACTGGAAATTGTGGGCCCCAAGGGGCCACCGACCACAATAAACATCAGTTCAGCTCAGGCTCCGAACGTTCCCCGCTGCGCTCGCTGGGTTCCCGGGGTGGGTGCTGGGACGGGTGCTCCCCGCCAGGGAGAGGCCTCCAGGGGCACTGGCCTCCATGTTCATCTGGCCTAACATTTTCTATTTAAATGCAAATTTTGACTTTTCACTTGGCAGCTAGCAAAAAGTTTTTTGCACTGGAATGAGGGTCAGGATAATAATTTATCCATGGGCCTTTTTCTAACAATTATTATTTGTTCAGGGGAGAGGGTGGAGGCCCCGGCGGCTGGGAGAAGGGGCTTGGTGCTGGCACACGAGGTGGCCTGCAGGTGTCTGGGGCAGAGGCCCAAGGCAGCTTTGTCCCTGGGACAAGGGGCTCAATGTGCAAGAAGAGGCTGCCTACCCTGGGGGCATGCAGGAAGGAAACTGGCATTTACTCGGCCCTGAGCCCTGTGCGAAGGACTGAGTAGGCTCGAAGACTCCTTAATAAGGAAGGGTTGGTCTCAGGGCGCTCCCAATCTGATGACAGGGACGGAAAAGAAAATAGGCCATTGCAATACTGGGTGCCACATGTTCAGTGCTGAACTGGGGGCCCAGACAACACTCCTAAGGCCAGCTGGAAGGTCTGGGAGGGCTTCCTGGAGGAGGTGACTGCTGTTTATGATCTTAAAAATGATGAAGGTTCAGCCAGGCCACTCTCATATTATGCTGATGCGAGTATCCATCAATATCCTGGATTTGGGGGCGGCGGTGGGGGGAAGAAATTGGGAAGAAAAATGATCTATCGATATAATCAATTGACACTTTTTTTAAAAATATATTTTATTAATATTTTTACAGAGAGGAAGGGAGAGGGATAGAGAGCTAGAAACATCGATGAGAAACATCGATCAGCTGCCTCCTGCACACCCCCTATGGGGATGTGCCCGCAACCAAGGTACATGCCCTTGACTGGAATCGAACCCGGGACCCTTCAGTCCACAGGCCGACGCTCTATCCACTGAGCCAAAACAGTTTCGGCTCAATTGACACTTTGATGTCCAGGAATTTCTCCCATACATGCAGGTGCATGTTTAAAGTTATTCAAAGAAGCACTTAAGTAATGGCAAAAGAAAAAAAGAACTGTGAACAACCTAGATACCCATCGATGGGAGACTAGATAAGTAAATGACGGTCCAGCCACACAATGGAATACTATGCAACCATCTATAATAATAAAAGCGTAATATTCTAATTAGACCAGACATCCTTCCGGATGTCCTTCCGGATGACCTTCTGGATGAAGCCGGGGTTGCGAGGGAAGCCCGGGTCCCGGGTGCCAGAGGCAAGCCGGTGCCAGCAGCCAGGGGAAGGAAGGCCTACTCCTGCACAAATTTCGTGCATCGGGCCTCTAGTATAAAATAAACAAGGAAGCGCTTTATTTCCACCAAGATGGAAGATCGCCAAGTAAAGGCGAGCGAATAAAGATGGATCGAGTACAGGACAACTTGGGTAAAAGGCAGCAGGTGGAGAATCTTTTTAAGTATTTGCTTACATTTGTATAAAATGTCTCTAGAAGGACTCATGCAAATGGAACACAGGGTTTGCGGGTGAGGCGGGGTGTTGGAGGCTGGGGGGCAGGCGTGGGAGGGATCTTTGCAGTCCATGCCTTTCTGTACCTTGATGAATTTTGATCCATCTGAATGTGATACTGATTCAAAACCTGGATTAAAAAATAACTCACAGGGCTGCCGGGGATGTCAGGAAGACAGCTCGCCTCCCAGGTGGAAAGAGTAGCAAGTTCAAAGGCTATACTTCCCCTGTCCGCACGCATGCAGGACAGACACCCGTTCTTAGACCCCATTCAGACCAAGTCCATATTTTTACCAAATGCCGCCCATTCTGCTACATCCCATCACCCACATGGTTAAAATAAGCAGTAGCATCACTAGCCTCAGTTTGCGTTGCTACGTCTCGGTACCTAGGATGAGAAATCAGGTCCGTGACTACTATTCTTCAAACACGGAGAACCTCTCCATCGTCCATGTGATTTAGCCCCTGCCCATCTCTCATCCACATCCCATTCCACCCTTCCTACTTGCCACACCTCAGCCCAGAGGCCTCCTTCCTGTGTCTGAAACACGCCTCCGCATTTCCCACCTCAGGGCCTTTGTGCTTGCTGTTCCCTCTCCCTGGAATTCTCTTCCTACAGCTTCCTCACCACAACCCTTTGAGTCTCCATGGACATGTCCTTTGCTCACACTGACCTTTTGTATCTGTCAGCTACTGCTGCATAACAAAACAACTCAAAACATCATGGCTTAAAACCACACACATTTGTTTAGCTCACAATTCTGCAGGTTGGGTGGACAGTTCTACTGATGGGGGCCAATCAAATGATCATTGCATCTGAGGTCAGCTGACAGGTCTGCTGGGTTCTACCTGGTCTAGGTTGACTTTGGATGGCTCGTCTCAGCTCTGTGTCCCTCTCGTCCTCCAGCAGGAAAGTCTGGGCAATCCACAGGGTGGTGGCAGCCAGGTTTCAAGAGAGCAAGCAGAAATGGGCAAGGTCCCTTGAGGCCTCGGGTTGAAGCTGGCCCTGTATCACTTACCCCACATCCTATTGGCCAAAACAAGTCATGTGGCCAAGCCCAGATCCCAGGGTTAGGAAATAGACCCCACCTGATGGAGTGAGCTACCAAGGCACCTTGCAAGGGGGAGTGACTGCAGGGAGCAATGAAGGGCCGGGGCGTATTTTTGCCATCAACCTACCTCACCTTCCTTCACCACTCAATCTAGAGAAACACCCCCCAGACAGTGTCACTTCACCTGCGGTTTCTCTTGCTGCACTTATCCCCAGGTGTTATCTTGTTTACTTCATTGTTAACTTCTTGTCTGTGTCCCCCTATGAAAATAGAAATTTTTCTGGAGGCCAAGAGACAATCAGGGAGGACTTCATGGAGGAGGAGGGGGGGGATGGAACAAGCACAGTGCCTGACCCGGAGGCAGAGATCGAGAAGTCACTGCCCTGACTGCATTTCCGTGAGCATCAACACCGCGCCCCACCCTAGGCTGAGCAAACGGAGCAAGATCCACCCAAGCTCGGAGCATGGGGGCTGCGCCAGTCGGGACATTTTCTCCGGAAAGCAGGGGTATGGGCTCAGCCAGCCCTGCCTGGACCACTCTGCCCAGCCTCAGAGCCCCCCCACCCCCACCCCCTAGGGGTATATCAAATCCTCCCCCCATAACCGGGGGCCGCTCCGAGGAAGCTGTGTCTTGCCTCATAATTGCATCTGGATGCAAATAGCTCTGCCAATGGGAATCTATTAAAATCTGCCTTGTCAGCGATCACCACGGAGGGGCGGGGGGGGCGGGGCGGGGAGAGGGCCATGTGGGACCCAAAACACAAATGACTGTCTGGATTATCTATCACTCTACCCCCAGGAGACGAGGGGCGGGCACTCATTATGTAGCGGAGGGTTTCCTGCTTAGCTCCCCTCACAAAAAAACAACAAAAAACCCACCACTGGGGCTGGACCCCTCCTGGGTGTGGAGCTGAGGCCCCAGGAGGAGGCAGAGATCCGAGATGATGAGGCAATATCCTCCGAAGGGCAGGGCCTGCCAGGTGGGACTGATGGGGAACGGGGGAAAAGCGGGCAGGACACTGAACCCCATTGGACCACAACATGGACTACTCACTCACTCACTCACTCACCCACCCACTCACCCACTCACCCACTCACCCACCCACCCACTCACCCACCCACTCACTCACCCACTCACCCACCCACTCACTCACCCACTCACTCACTCACTCACCCACTCACCCACTCATTCACTCACCCACCCACTCACTCACTCACTCACTCACCCACTCACTCACCCACTCACCCACCCACTCACTCACTCACTCACTCACCCACTCACTCACCCACTCACCCACCCACTCACTCACTCACTCACTCACTCACTCACCCACTCACTCACCCACTCACCCACCCATTCACTCACTCACTCACTCACCCACTCACCCACTCACCCACTCACTCACTCACCCACTCACCCACTCACCCACCCACTCATTCACTCACCCACCCACTCACTCACCCACTCACCCACCCACTCACTCACCCACCCACTCACTCACCCACTCACTCACTCACTCACCCACTCACCCACTCATTCACTCACCCACCCACTCACCCACTCACCCACTCACTCACTCACTCACTCACCCACTCACCCACTCACCCACTCATTCACTCACTCACCCACTCACTCACTCACCCACTCACCCACTCACTCACTCACTCACTCACCCACTCACCCACTCACTCACTCACCCACTCACCCACTCACCCACTCATTCACTCACCCACTCATTCACTCACTCACCCACTCACCCACTCACCCACTCATTCACTCACCCACTCATTCACTCACTCACCCACTCACCCACTCACCCACTCATTCACTCACCCACCCACTCACCCACTCACCCACTCATTCACTCACCCACCCACTCACCCACTCATTCACTCACCCACCCACTCACCCACTCACCCACTCACTCACTCACCCACTCACTCACTCACCCACTCACCCACTCACCCACTCACCCACTCACTCACCCACTCACCCACCCACCCACCCACTCACCCACTCACCCACTCACCCACTCACGCACTCTTTCATCCACTTGACATGCACGCAAACTTATCACTGTGCTGTCCTTCTTTAAAACATTTCCAAGCTTCCCTACGGGGCCAAAGATTGGGTCCATCTTCCCAAGACCCACAAGGCCCTCTTCCATCTGGTGCCTTCTTCCCTGCCTCACTAGTGCCCCTGCCTGTCTCCTGACAACACAGCACTTCATTCAGGCCTTCACTGTTGTTGCCTCCTCCATGAAGTCCTCTCTGATTGTCTCTTTGACAGGCATCACCCGCAACCCCTCACCCTGCTCCATATTTCTTCATAGTCCTTCACATCATCACTTGTATTAATTTACTTTTTTCTCACCTGGATGGAGAGAGGGGCAGCCCTGTGAGGCCCTGGGGGAAGGGTGTCCCAGGCAGAGGGAACAGCCAGTGCAAAGGAATGACATAAGATGGCATACATAGGGCCAACACAGTTCCGGGGTGGTGGGAACGGAGCCAAAAGGGTGGGGACAGGCAGGAGATGCTATAACAGGGGCTGGGTTTTGGGGGCTCATGATCGAAGCCACTGGAGAGTTCTGAGAAGACTGGGCAGGTCTAACAAACAGATCGAGGGTGTACCTCTGCTCTCCGAAGAAAAGGGGACCTGGAGGAGAAGCAGGGAGCCCCGTGCAAGGGTCACTGCTGGGGCCAGAGGAGAATGGTGGAGAAGGAGATGAGAGCTCCGGGTGTTTTAAAGGCAGGACTGTGGGCCCTGGCTGCCGTGGCTCAGCTGGCTGGGTGTCACCCTGTGCACCGAAAGGTCACCGATTCGATTCCCGGTCCGGATACGTGCCCCGGTTGCGGGTTCAATCCCCAGTCGGGGTGTGTGTGGGAGGCAACAGATTGATGTTTCTCTCACATTGATGTTTCTCTCTCTCTCTCTCTCTCTCTCTCTCTCCCTCCTCCGCTCTCTAAAAAAAAAAAAAAAAATCAATTAAAAAATATATTAAAGGCAGAGTTGTCAGGACTCGCCAAAGACTGGGTGTGCAGTGGAGGGAAGGAGCAGATTCCAGGATGCCTCCTGGGTGTGGGGCCTGAGGGCTGGAGGCAAAATGACGCCAACAGGTGTGTCACTGGGGACAGAACAGGCCGGGCAAGTACAGACCCGGTGATGGCTCCGGGCTGGCTTGGCAGGCAGGTACAGGCATCCCCACCCCCCCCCCCCCCCACCACCACCACCACCGCTCCCAGCCCAGACGGTCCATCTCTACATCTGCCATAACATTCTCACCAAGTTATCATCCAGCTTCCTCTCACGGCCCTGCGATGGCGGGGAGCTCACCACTCCTCCCGGGAGCGGGTTTCAGTGTCACAAATACCTCCTTTACATCAGGGGTCCTCAAACTGTTTAAACAGGGGGCCAGTTCCCTGTCCCTCAGACCCTTGGAGGGCCGGACTATAGTTTAAAAAAAAAACTATGAACAAATTCCTATGCGCACTGCGGGCCCGGGACACGTCGGCTGCTAAGCAGGACAGGCAGCGGCACCCGGCGGGCCGGATAAATGTCCTCGGTGGGCCGCATGTGGCCCGCAGGCCGTAGTTTGAGGATGCCTGCCTTACATGAAAGTCCTCTGCTGTTCTGAGCTCTCCCTCCACCCCAGCCCAGCCCAGCCCTCCTCTTGGATTTCCAGAATCCATGAAGGAAAATAAGGAAAGAAAGGGAGAAAGGGAGAAAGGGAGGAAGGGAGGGAGGGGGGAGGGAGGGAGGGAGAAAGGGAGGGAGGGAGGGAGGGAGAAAGGGATGGAGGGAGGGAGGGAGAAAGGGAGGGAGGGAGGGAGGGATGGAGGGAGAAAGGGATGGAGGGAGGGAGGGTGGGAGGGAGGGAGGGAGAAAGGGATGGAGGGAGGGAGGGAGGGATGGAGGGAGAAAGGGATGGAGGGAGGGAGAAAGGGATGGAGGGAGGGAGGGAGGGAGGGAGGTAAGGAGGGAGGGAGGGAGGGAGGGAGGGAGGGAGAAAGGGATGGAGGGAGGGAGGGAGGGAGGAAGGGATGGAGGGAGGGAGGGAGGGAGAAAGGGATGGAGGGAGGGAGGGAGGGAGGGAAGGAGGGATGGAGGGAGGGAGAAAGGGATGGATGGAGGGAGGGAGGGAGGAGGAGGAAGGGAGGGAGGGAGGGATGGAGGGAGGGAGAAAGGGATGGAGGGAGGGAGGGAAGCGAGGGAAGAAAGGGGTCCAGGCCAGGCCTTTGGCTTGCAGACCTCACTCTCTCTTCTGTGCTAGTCACCTCGGGCTGTCGTCACAAAACACCATTGAGTGGGTGGTTTAAACAACAGAATTTTATTGCCTCCCAGTTCCCCACGTCTGAGATCAGGGTGCCAGCGTGGCCAAGTTCTGGTGAGGGCTCTCTTCCTGGCTTGCAGACAGCCACCTTCTCACTGTCCTCATGGTGGGGGGTGGGGGGGAAAGAGGGTGGAGAGTGGGGGGAGAAGTACTTCCCTCTTCTTTTAAGGGCACTAATCCCACCAGACGACATGCCCACCCCCATGACCTCATCGCTTGCCAAAGGCCCCAAGTACCTTGGAGGTTAGGGCTTCGATACAGGCATTTAGGAGGGACTCACACATTCAGTCTGTGACATCCTCCCAGCTGCTCTTCTACGGCGATGTCACCATCCCCCTGGGACAGTCAAGGAGACTGTGCCTCAAAGAGGTGACTGGACACGCCCCAAGTTACCCCAACAGCTAAGATCCCACACAGCCTGTGAGCAGAACGGACTGGGGGCGGTCCCTGGGCCAGCTTCCTGCATCCCAGCAGGCATGACGGTGCCCAAATGCAGCCCATCCATGTGCAGATGGTTTCAGGGCCCCCTCGCTTAGGGGCACCTAGAGCAAATCGTTTGGAGCTCACAGTCTCCCAGGAGTCAGGGGGGCCCATGCTGACCTTTCTGACAGGGGCAAAATCCCTGGTTTCTGGATCTCTGTCCAGGTCGCAAGCTCCCTGCCTCACCCATGCACCCCGTACAGCCCCTCGGAACACAGTAGGTGCTCAATAAATGTCTTGGTGCATGTACGAATCACAGGGTCAAGTCACGGCCTGCACGTGTCCGTCCCCTTCTCCTGGTAAAGAGAAAAGATCATCGAGCCTTTAAAAAAAATAATCATCCTAAAAACCAATCAATCAATCAATCCCAGCATTTCCATGGCAGGGGCCAAGAAACCGGGCGGGCGCTCCGAGCTGAGCCGGGACAGGGCGACCGAGTCGGCCCCAGTGTGAGCCACTGATAAGAGGGGCTCGGCCAGGGACTCCAGACAGCTTGTCTATCAGCCTATTAAACACCATTCTTACAAGTTTTTTTTTTTTTTGCCTCCCCCCCCCCTTTTCATTAATACGCAGAGCGAATAGAACATTGAATAGAAACCAGCCCTCTCTGCACAATTGCGGGATTGAAAGGTAACTGTCAACAGAAGGATTTGGGGGACAAAGGGAACGGTTTGGGCGCTTAGCAAATGATTTTCGGCTTGTCATTTCAATGGGCTGTGTTTTTCAGAGATTGTGGGGTGGGTTTTTCTTTCTCTCTCTTTTTTTGAGTAGCATTTATTACCACGCTTTAAAAAAATTGTCGTGTTGTCTCTTTGCAGCCGCCCTTCCTTCACAGATGCTGTGTCCCCACCCCCCCCACCCCCTGCCCGGGTCTCCTGGGTACAGCTTGCTCCAAAGATAAAATAAGACACTCAACAGATCCAGGGGGCCAAGGAGAGGAGAAGATGTTTTGTGAGGGGCCAGACAGCCTCGAGGTGAGGAGCAGAGGGCAAGGGGCGGGGCAGAAGGGAGGGGGTACCCGCCGAGGGACTTAAACGCTGACCCAGGGCTCGGCCTGGCCAGCTCTGGCCTCAGCCCTCACAGATGGCCACCTTCATCTCTCAGGGAGGAAATCAGTGACTCACGCTTAGCATGAGGGTACATCTCCTCTGTAGTTTTCTCCCCCCACCACCACCCCGCTCCACTGTCCAGACCCCACTGTTGTACTCAGAGCAGCTTATGGGAGCTCTAGGTCTGTAAAGAGGGTGTGCCGATGGCCATCCAGCAAAGTTCTGTTGTGACAACTTCTTTCCTAGCGACACCTTGAAGCCAGCTTTCTATTTGGGCAAGAATACAGAATGACGGGACGTATCCCACCAAAACAGTGCCGTCCACGCCTCCAGGTAAAAGGCAGCATCCTTTGGAAGAGCTTCTTTCTTCTCTCTCTTCTCAGGAGACCATGTGACCAGGAGGCAGGGATCCAGCTGCAGCTGGGCAAGTCCATTTCAATCCCTGGGCCTCAGTTTCTCTCATCTGTGAAATGGGCCAGTGGGACCCCATGGTGGTTCAAAACATTTTTTTTTAAAACCACAGATCAGGAGATCAATGGCCATCGGAGAAATGGAAATGAAAACCATAGGCGCTATCACCCTCGACTATGACACGGGTAGAGAGGGAAGCAGCCCCAACCCCACGGGCAAACGGGCCCCTCCGACAGTTCGTGGAACCAGATCGTGTCAAAGCGACGGGAGCCAGCAAGAGGGGTCTACTGTGCTCGAGTGCACATTCCCAGCCTGTCCCCCAGGCCACGCGGTTTTCCGGGTGGGCGGGAGGGGACCCTGCCAGGCTCAGGCCACTCGGGTGGCCACAGTGTGAGCAGCTAAGTGCGCATGAGTGAGCCTAATGCATGCAAAGCAAGGCCTGTGGGCATTGTTCTCAGCTCTTCGCCTGCTCCTCGCAAGCTGCCAGGGGCTCTGCTAAGGAGCGAACCTTTCCCCATCCCTGATTCCCCCAAAGCTCGCTCCATGCACGGTCCCAGCCCCTCCCACCTCCTCTCTCCTCCCGGAAGGAAGCCACAGAGAGCGACCGGCCGTCTCCCCGAAGGTGTCTCCTCTGAAAGGGGCCCCAGGAAAGGGCTCTCGGGATAATTGAATAATCCCAGACGAGTGTGAACAGGAGTGGCGGAGGCGTGTGGAGGGGGAACCCAAGGTGAAATTTATTTCTGTCAACTGGTGGTCTATTTCCCTGATACTATTTCCTTGTATACAGATAAGGAGTTATCTTAAATGACCATGTCTTTTTCAATTTGTACTTAACAGTCAATCCCATTTTCCTTAGATGATCCTATCTCAGCGGGATGAAAAATGCATTCCATAATCCCTCAGGATCTTCCTATATCAATATCAAATGGTCTGAAATTGACCTGTTATAAAATCCAGTCCTTCCAGCCAGCAAGAGACGCAATCAAAAAGAAGCAAATTTCAACGCTCGCGGTGTTTTGCGTACGCTGAATGCGCCGGCGCCGAGGCTCCTGTGTTCCGGGGCCTTCCTGAGGACTAATGCTCCACATCCATTAAAAAACAAAAAACAAAATTACCTAAGAGACGCATCTGGATCACTGGCGCGTCCGCCTAATGAATGGGGCCTCTCAGACGGACAGGCCCGGCAGCTGTTACGAAGGAGCAGAGGACGGTTAACAAGATCCACCCAGCAGAAGTTCTCAGGAGCCTGGGGTGTAAGTCCCGAGCTGCAGGAAGTCCTGGGGCCCCAGGGAGAGGAGCTTTGGCTCCGGAGAGAAGCCTCAGACACACACCTCATGAAATAGTCTCTTCCTGTTCCTTGATCGGCTCTCGGGAAAAAACACGTGATAGGCATTCGTCCAAAGCTCCTCGCATGGCCAAGCAAAATAAGAGGGTTTTGGTCACTGTTCACAGCTCTTCATCTGCTCTTAGCAAGTCATCGGGAGCTCTACTGGGGAGAGCAATGTTCTTCCTGGATTCCAAGGGCCCCCAGATGCACCCCTCCGTTATGACAATGGGAGACATGTCTATAGTCTATCTGATTGAGTCGTCAAATAACCCCCTGACATTAGAGATGAAGAAACTGACCCTCAAGGCAGGGATCTGCCCAGGGCCACTCACCTAGTAGCCGAGATGTGGTTCAAACCCAGACTCTCCTAACCCAGAGATGATCCCCTTACCCGGTGCACATTTCACCCTCACGGGTGCTTAATTAATATTTGCCTCGAACCCTCCTAGCTTAAGCCTGCCCCAAGACCTTTGTGCACGCCAGTCTCCCTGCCTGCAGTGACATTCCTCGACTTTTTATGTAGTCAGTCTCCTCTCATCTTTGAATCTCAAATGAAAAGTCTTATCTTTGGGAAGGTCTTCCCAGACTAGCCCTCCGGGGTAAAGTGGCTGCCCTCTCGTTCCCCGTCGAAACCCCTTGTTGTTGTTTGTTAATTTATTTTTTATTTTTTTTGTATTGATTTCAGAGAGGAAAGGAGAGGAAGAGAGAGATAAAAACATCCATGATGAGAGAGAACCATGGATCAGCTGCCTCCTGCATGCCCCACACTGGGGACCGAGCCTGCAACCCGGGCACGTGCCCTAACCAGGAATCGAACCGTGACCTCCTGGTTCATAGGTCGACACTCAACTACCGAGCCACACCGACAGGGCTACACCTCTTGTTTATTCTCTTAAAACTTATAGATATTTTACCCATTTATGTCTTGGCCTGTTTGATCCATCTCCCCCTGGGGCTATAGATTCCATGGGGTCAGGGGTTAACATGCCTGTCACAGAACTGCTGTCTCCTCTTGCATAAAGTAGATGCTCAATAAGACACTGCATGAATGAATGAATGAATGAATGAACGAACCAATGAAGCAATGACTTCCGAAGTTGAAAGAGTGCTATCAGGCAGACCTGAAGCATGACCAGGAGGGTGCTGGTCCAGGAAATAGCAGGCACCCCACGTGTTTTTCAGAGTGGCCCCAGAAAAGCCCGCATCAGTGTTCCCGGAAGAGGTGGACGGGCATGCGAAGTACAGATACGTGGGCCACCCCTCCACAGCCTGATGAATCAGAATCGCCAGGGCCAGGGCCTGGGTGCCTGCCTTCTCACCAACTACCCGAGGAGGTTCTGAGTTTGAGGAACGCTGCATTCCTCAAAGCCAGCCGGAAATTCGGAGCCAAGAAGCGAGTCGCTGACCACCAACCGGGTGTTCTGGCCCCCTCATCCCCAGGACACCTCAGGTTGGCCCTTCCTACCTTCAGGTCAGGAATTCCTGCTTCCTGAAAAGACCCTGACAACCCTTCCCTGTTCGGTTCACACAGGCGTGTGCTGCTCCTGGATCTTCACGCTGCGCCCCAGGACCTGGCTAGCTTAGGGCGAAGATCTGCAAACATCCCTCATCCTGCTTAGTGATGGGAGCGCTTTCCTTTCTTAAAGAGGGGGGAAAAATCCCTGATGATTGACTGCGTTCTTGCATCTTCCAGCCATTTGTTGCCATGTAATATAGACATTTGCCTGTCAACAAAAACGCCGTCAGTTTTACAAACACACTTATCCCACTGGCTTCGTCGGGGGGAGTGTTTTGACTGGCTTCCCTTATTGAGTGTCTGTGCACTGCTCTGCCCCGACCAGCTGCAAGACAGACTCAGGCAGCCCGGGGTTTTCTTTTCCCAGCAGATCCCTGCCCCTTCAGGCCAGCAAAATCTGACCAGGAGGGGGACTAGGTCCATAAGAAACGGGGCTGGGGGAGGGGGGGAGAAAGAATCTGGGCCTGGAATCAGACTGGATAGGCTCCAAGCCTTGGACAAGTCATTTGCCTTCTCTGAGCCTCAATTTTCCCCTCTGTGAAATGGGAATTGGCCTCCAACCTTCCTTATGAAGATTCAATGAGATCATATAGCTAAAGGAGGTGGTGGTGTCTGGTAGCCAGGCTCCAAGATCGTCCCCAATAATCCTTGGAGTCTGCTATTCACGCCTTTGTGTTGTACCCTCTCATAGTGAATCGGAGCTAGCCGGTGTGACCCATAGAAGCTGGTGGACATGATGGTGCGTGACTTCTGAGGCGAGGTCATAAAGGCCATGGTAGCGTTCATCTGTTGTCTCGATCACTCATTCCGGGGGGGAAGCCACATTGTGAGGATGCTCAAGCAGCCTTGAGGCTAGACCAGCCTTGGGCAAACTACGGCCCGCGGGCCGGATCCGGCTGTTCTATCCGGTTCTCTTGCTCTCCCCTCCGCTCCTTTACTTTGAATTTATATTAGTTCACACAAACACTCCATCCATGCTTTTGTTCCGGCCCTCCGGTCCAGTTTAAGAACCCATTGTGGCCCTCGAGTCAAAAAGTTTGCCCACCCCAGGGCTAGACCCATGGGGAGACCCAGAGGAACCAAGGCCCCTGTCCAGCAGCTAGCCAGGAGTGAGCCCTCATGGAATGAGATCTTCCAGTCCTGGTCAAGATTTCAGAAGACTACAGCCCCAGACATCTGACCACAACCGCAAGACTAATCTTGAGCCAGAACCAATTCTCGGTCCATAGACATGATGAAAGATAATAAGTGATTATGTTGTTTTAAGCTACTAAATCTAGGGGCTGATTTGTTACACAGCAATAGGTAACTGATACACATGGTAACTGGCACCTATGTGGACCTAAAGATAAACAATCGTCAATATGTATTGTTTCTTGTGTGCCAGGTACTCTGCTTCATGCTTTACATACATGTCTCACTCCATCCTCTCCCCACACCTGTAAGGCAGGTACTAGTATGTGCCTTGTTCTATAACCGAGGCTCAGAGAGATGGAGCAACTTGCCCAAGGTCGCACAGCCTGACAGTGGCAATGCCAGGATTGGAATCCAGGCCTGCCTGGCTCTAGAGCCAAATTCTTAACCACTACACCACACCGCATTCCAGATCTTAATATGAATTATTACGATCGCTGGCACTGACTTTTGAAGGGGTGTTTTCCTCAGTGGGAGGACGAAGAACAGTGAATTATTTGCCAATTCTCCATGGCAAACGGGGCCAACCCCAGATTCCCCGGCCCTCAGGACGCGAAGTCAACTGGCCTCAGGGGACCATTTGCAGGAGGCACAGGCAGGGGTGGGAACTCCCAGGGCAGCCCGGCAGGGCCCGCCCCATCTGCTGCACCGCCTGCCTGCCAGGGCTGCAGGGGTTAAAGAGAGCCTCTCGCTGCAAGAAAATCTCTCCAATGGTGTTAGAGCAGGGAAAAAGGCAAAATGATTGTAAATTCCGCCAGGGGAATTCTGCCATGAATCCGGCTCACCTTTCGCGGGGCCCCCCCACCGCCCCCCGCCCCGCCTGAGAGGATAACTGACCTTTGGAGGGAAATAATGAAAAGAAGAGAAGAAATTCCTTGGAGAAAATAATGTGTCCGGGCCTCAGTAATGAGATCGGCTCCTTTTATGTTGCCATGGCAACGGGAGTCATTTTATAATACAAAATACATGAATGGGTGCGGGCAGGCGCAGCCTCTTCAACCAAGGGGGGCCCCGGGGCAGTGGGGAGGGGGTTAGCCTCTTGCAGGCTGTGGTCTGAGGGTCAGGCAAACGGCTGGGGTCAGGGGCTGCGCGCCTCATGTCCCCCGGAGAAGCAGGCCCGGCTCTGGGGGTCGCCTCAGGCTGGGGCTGGGGACTCAGAGAGAGGTTGGGGACCGATGGCTGACAGCCTCCAAGACTGCGTGGAGTGGGGGGCAGACAAGGCTCTGGTGTATTAATAACACTGACAATGAGCCCCAGTGTTCTGTGGGTGCGTGTGACCTCAGACAGTGTTCCTCTGCCCCTGCCCTATCACGGAGGGGATGGTAGCTCCGTTTCACAGACTGAGAAACTGAGGCTGAAAGAGGTGAAGCAGCTTGCTGGAGGTGACACAATAGGGATTCCAGCCCAGGTCTGGCCGGGGCCACCGTTTGGGGTTAAGACTGGGGACTTGGGGTGTCAAGTGGGAGGGGCCACAGGGAACCTGTTGGGTTTTGTGACAGGCGTGTATGTACATTGAGGACCTCACTTCAACTTTGTGCCCTTGATGTTAAACCTTAATGTTGGAAATGTGTGTGTGTGTACGTGTGTGTGTGTGCGTCTAATACAACATAAAGTGCGGGGTCTCCAGTGTCAGCTAGACAGAATCCCCCACCCCTCACCCCGCAGCATCAGCAGGGCCTTGGCCAGCAGCTCGCTCCCTGGGCTCCCCATCCTTGCCTAGAAGGTGGCGCAGTACGTGCTCACCTCCCGGGGTTCCTGGACGGTGTTACCCACCGGACAGACTTCACTCACGGCCTGGGCCACAGGAAAGCGCAGAGATGCTGCTGCGTACGCTCACACCGTCTCTCCCGATGTGTCCTCTGTCTTACCACAATGATGATCACGACACGGGGAATGCGGGGCGGGCCTGAGATTTCCAGAAGAAGAACGGAGAAGGGAGGAGACAGGGAAAGGAAGGAGAGATGCGGGAAGGGGAGAGAAGGAAGCGTTCGGGAGAGAAGAGCAGCAGACAAAGGAGAGAGGCTGCCGAGGCCGGGCAGCCGTAAAGGGGGTTCGGAGCTGGGAGTCTGGGAGACCTGTGCTGTGTGGACTTGGGAACAGCACTGTACCTCTCTGAGCCGTGGCTTCCTTCTCTGTAAAAGGACTACCCAGGAGGCCCAGGGGGGACACAGGAGATGCTCAGGCTGCTGAAGGAGGAGGGCGGGAGGAGAGTGTGCATTGAGCCCTCAGCCTCCCCTGGCAGCAGCTGCCTCCCTCTGTCTGTACCTTGCCCTTGAAAGCCAGCCCGGAGCTCTGCCACCAGCCAGGGAACCGAGGCCAATTCCAGCAAGAACCTTCGGAGAGAAGCGCCGTGACAGCCCTTAAAATCACAATAGGCCTGGGCCTGAGCAAGCGGCACCGCGATGCCTTTCAGGGATTTTTGTCTGAGAAGTCAGGGCAGGCAAGAAGCACAGTCCCTGCAGAGAACCTGGGGTCTGTTCTCGGGGGAAGGCCTGGAAAAACGACATCACATCACCCAGCGGGCTGGTCTGCAGCCCAAGCCAAGCTGTGGGTCAGCCCGCCCTGGCCGCTCCCCCGGATCCGGGCTACCTAGGACGCGTCCCTTCGTCTCGCTGGAAAACAGGCTTCATGTCCAAGGCCACCGGCCAAGAGCTTCCTGGGCCAGCCCCACGACGCGCCACACATCTGTTCTTTCTTTTAAGCCGTGCGACATGCGGTCTTCCCATTTTACAGATGAGAAAACTGAGGCTCCGGGAGTTCACGCGATTATGCTCACTCAGCTGGTGAGAGACTTGACCAGGAACTGAACTCCCATTTGCCCCTCGGGGAGCCCGTGTTCCTGCCACTGTGATCTCCTTGCCTCCCTGGGGAAGAAAGGGCCACATGGCCAGGTCAGAATACACAGGGCTGTGATGCTGGGCTTGCCTTGCTCCCAAGCCTCTGAAATCACAGAAGTGGATTGGAGAGCCTGGGATGAGACAGCAAAACCCCAAGTCTGGGGAGAGGCGAGTGTTATATACAGGGCGTTGGCATTGGGGCCAGCGTCTCGGAGACATTCCACCTTGCTGGTCAGTAATCCCTGGGGAAAATGTCCGAAGCGGCCCGCTGGCAGAAAGAACAGTCTTTTCGTTCCCGCGTCCCATTGCGTGTGCGTTGCCGCTGAAGGGGCTGCTTAGGTGTAACATAGAAGGTGATCCGTCCGAGGTTTGCGGGACCTGGTTTCTGAGCCCCCTTTTGCCCCTGGCTCGCAGCCTGGTCACGGGCCTCAGTTACCGCATCGGCCACTGGAGCGCTAAGAGATCTGTGAGATCCCTTTCCATTCTTAATGTCCACAGTCCCCCGACACCCCCCGTGAAGCCGTGCTGGCCCTTATGCCCGGATGTGGAAACTGAGGCTCAGAGGAAGCAGAGAGTCAGTCCCGAGTCTCACAGTGGCTTCAAGGTGAACTCAGACTCAAGGGTCCCCACTAGGAGCACGAAACTCAGCCCCCCCTGGCCTGCCGTCCCCACGTGATGCCACCCAGTGACCTTGCAGGGTGACGGGTCCCTTCCCAGGGTCTGGCCCCTCTCTGCCTGGTGTCACTGTGTTGCGGAGACATCTGGGGGCAATCTGAACCCCCCCCCCCCCAGACTCTGGATTTCTGAGACATCCCGAGGCGTCGAGCACATCTGGCCGGCTGGCGGGAGACACGGCAAACATCTGGGGGAAGAGGGAGGGAGGGAGGCAGGGAGGGAGGCCGGGAGAGAGGGGCGGAAGGAAGCTGCCACTCCTAGGATCCCAGGGACGGAGTCCTGGCCCGGCTCCAGACAGCCAGGTGAGCACCTTGGTGTCGTGTCTCGGAATGTGTGTACGAGTGAGGGGCTGTGTGCACATGTGTGAATGTATGTACGCATGTGTGTGTATCGGTTTGTGTCACCTTTGTTGTGACCGTTGTGCTTGTGTGTGCGTGTGTTGTGCCCATGTGTGTGTAAACGTCGGTATGTGTGTGTTGTGTGTGAATGCTATATGTCTATGCATGTGTGTGTACGTGTGTACGTGTGACTGCGTGTATGCATGGATTGTGTCCGTGTGAGTTGGTATGTGTACACGTGGGCGTGCGCGTAGGTCCAGGTGTGCATAAAGGTGATACGATGGTAAAGACTGGGCTCAACTCCCAGCTCACCACTTCCTGCTGTGTGACCTTGGGCCAGTCACTGCATCTCTCTGAGCCTCAGTCTCTTCATCCGAGATGATGGGCCGCTGACGGCACCTGCGCATCCAGCCCCGGAGGCTTTGCTGGGATAACACCTGAGGCCGCTGAAGGCTGGCCCACAGCAAACGCTGCTTCCCTGGCCACAGTCCTCCTCCTTCTCCGGCCCGCTGGGCCTGGTGCAGCGGAGATCTGGCCGTCGGCGGCCTGCCTGCTCACGGCCTGCCCGCCGCCCCCCGCACACTCAGGAACGCCGGCCGCAGGAACGCCATATTTCTATCATCTCCCAGACAGCCTCAGCCCCGCTCAGAGCTCTTTCCCTCTGGCTCGCAGCCAGGTTTAAGAGTTTCACGAAAATTCCCAAGACCTTTTGCCGTCTCGACTTGAGAAGACAGGGCTGCCGGGGCTGGGGAGAAAACAAGAGGCTACTGGAGACAGGAAGCAAGCGCATTCCTGGGCGCAAAGAGGCAGGGCTGGCAGAGGCTTCGGGGCTGGGACGTTCTTCTCCCAGTTAAAAATATGCAGCCCGCCGGCTTCGGCACCGGCCCCTGTGGCCTACATCTATCCCAGGAGGCAGGGGGTGTGGCGCATCTGTGTGTCAGGCTGGGGAGCAGAGGTTGGTGGACCCCAAGATGGAAAGCCCCCCAGCTGGCCAGTGCCCACCACATCGTCACCCCAGGCAGCAGCATCCCTCTTCCTGGGCCCACATGTCCTCAGCACCTTCTCTACAGCACAACACCCGGATCTGGGGTTCGGATCCCAGCTCCACCCCTTACTTGCTGTGTGTCCTCTGAAGAGCTGCTTTACCTCTCTGAGCCTCAGTTCCCTCCACTTTAACATGGGAACAAGAAAGCAGCCCTGAAGTGATGGTGAATGAAGCTCCCGCTGCTCCCATTCCAGCCAGGCAGCTGCCTCCCCGGACACACACAGTTGTCTGAGGGGCAGGCAATGCCCCCAGGCCTGAGAGGCAGGAGGTCTGAGTCGGGTTTGCTGTGTGGCTTTGGGAAAACCACTGAATTTCTCTGGGCCTCGTCCCATGAAATGAGACTGTTGAGCTAGATGAGTCCCAACATGAGTTTTAAACACCCCAATGGCCAAGGGATGGTGCCAGGTGACACGCAGGCAAAAAAATATTTTGAGGGGGTAATCCTATATCATAAAAGTCTAATATGCAAATCGACCGAACAGCAGAATGACCGGTTGGCGGGGGGCAGGGCCGGCAGGGAGCGGGCCTAAGCCATCAGTCAGACATCCCCCTAGGGCTCCTGGTCTGCAAGAGGGCACAGGCCTGGCTGAGGGGCCCCCAAGTGCACGAATTTTTGTGCACCGGGCCTCTAGTCTATAATAATAAAAGCGTAATATGCTAATTAGACCAGACGTCCTTCCGGACAACCTTTCGGATAAAGCCAGGGCTATGAGGGAAGCCCGGGTCCCGGGTGCCAGCGGGAAGCCAGTGCCGGCAGCTGGGGGAAGGAAGGCCTACTCTTGCACGAATTTTGTGCATCGGGCCTCTAGCTCTTACATATTTATTTTAGTTCATACTAAACATACCCCCACTTCCAACCTGGGGAGTCATGGATATTGTTGCTAAGGCTCAGGTTGAGATCTTTTCTGAAGTGAGTTCATGTAAAGTTGATTTGAACAATGACCTTGGCTCAATCATGGGGCGAAAATGGGCAACAGGTCCCAGGAAGGACCAAGGCTGGGGAAACCGTCCCTGGGTATTCTGTAGAGGCGCTCGGTTCAAATCCTGGCTTCTCTCTTTCTCAGCTTCGACATTAGGGGCAAGCGGGGGCCTCTCTGAGCTTCCGTTTGCTCCTCGGTAGAATGGAGGGGATACAATGTCCCTCTCCATCCCAGGAACATTGAATGAGAATGAGTCGTATCAAGTGCTTGGCCTGACGCCTGGCATGTAATTGACACCCGGTGTCATGATTTTTATTGCACACCTCCCATCATCATCAAATAACTAATAGTAACATTTCCCATGACTCTCCATCGCATTATCACTTCCCAGACAGCGTTCCCAGCATCTTACGTGAACACGGCGGTGACTGTTCATTAAATGCCTACTGTGTCACGGGCCCTTTACAGGTTTCATCTTATTGAACCCTCACAATAGCTCTATGGCGCACACTTGTGACAGGTGTTTATTGAGCACTTACTAGATTCCAGACACGGGCGGCGCCCGAGCGAGAGAGCCAGGCAGAGCCCCGCAGCACAGCAGGTGGTGCTGTTCCATCTCCCACTTTCCGGGCAAAGGGCTCCCGGACGAGGTGGGGCCAGGATGGGACCCGAGTCCAGCCCAGCACCCAGGCTCCTGTCATGACCATCGTCCTCCAGGCTCAGCCATTGTCCCCGCAGGAGGTGACAGCTGTCCAGGAGACTGAGAGAGCCCCAACTGCCCGCATCTGCTCACCCCCTAACCCCTGCGAGGGGCGCCTCCATGAAATGGGAGGACTCACTGCGGCCTAACTTGACCGAGACACGGGGCTCCAACTCCTTCCGAAGGGTCCTGGACTCTAAGTCTGTCTGTAATGACGCCAGGTCCTGTCATTCAAAAAGAGTCCACCTGCCACTTACAGAGACCCGGGGTTGGGTTGAGCGAGGTGGGGCTTGGGATGGGAAAGGGAAGAGAGGCAGCTGCTGGAGATGGGGACCCCGGGAGGGCTCCTGAAGATCTGGCATTGGACTTGGCATTCCTAACTCAGCTCCACCTTCCTAGCTCTTTGACTTTGGCCATGAGACCTGAGCCTCGATGTCCTCATCTGTAAAATGGGGATAATCTCATCAAGTCTGCAGAGTTCCGTGTGTACGTGAGACCGCACATGTATGCGCATCACAGGCAGCAGCCATGAAGATGGGTCAGTGTCCTGAAGGTGATGCAGACTATCAGAAGGGCAGTTCAGCCCAGGGCTCCGTTCCTGCAAGAATGGGCTAAGCAACACGGCTCAGCCGCTCCTCCTCCGAGAAGCCCTCCTTGACTGCTTCCTGCCAGGCTGCTTTCTCCTGCCTGGAATCCACTGCGAGGCTGAGGTCAGAACCACACTCTATCCCCGCGTCACACCCTCGGCGTGTGGCGGCCTGTGATGGTGCCGAGTGCCCTTCCCCGGTCTGAAGGCCTTTGCTCCGTGTGCTGTGTTTGGGGCTCAGGGAACAGTTTGCCTCCCCGGAGAGACCAGCCATTCCGGAGGACATGGCCCTGTCTGCCTTTCTCCGAGCTGGAAAGAGCTGCCTGGCAGGACACTCACTGGGCTGAATTGGAGTGTGTGTGTGTGCACGCGTGTGCGCGCGTGTGTGTGCGTGCACAGATGGATGTATGTGCTCACGTGCCAGTGTGTGTGAATGCCTCTGTCTGAGTCCATCTCAACATGGATGTGTCCATGTCACATGTGTCTCAGAGAGTGAGTGTGTGTTTCACGGGAAGAAGCCCCACAACCAACCCCCCTGGCAAGAGGCCGGCAGGGGCCTCCCCATGAGGGTCCCTGGTCCCTACATGTGCAGACCCAGGTGCGGGAGTAACGTGTCCACATCGTGGACCCGGACGTCTGGGCGCGTGGTCTCCTGGCGCCTCCCCTGCTCCGTGCAAGGCGGTCCCGCGCGGCACCCCATTTTAGAGACGAGAACCCGGGCTCGCCAGGGGAAGCCTCTCACCCAGGGCCCCGCAGTGAACCAGCGGGAGTCCAGGATCCAAACCTGGGATCTTCCGGGGAGACCAGAGGACAGACAGACAGACAGCGGTGGGAGGGACAGAATTCCTCCTGCTCAGCCCCCTGCCAGCACTTGGCGGCCCGTCCCCGCCCGTGACAGCAGCGTGAAGGCAGAGGCGGCAGCAACAGCTGGTCCCTACCCCAATCCAGATGTCGGAGAGACAGTCTCTCCCAAAATACTCTCCCTGTGAAGTCAGAGCCCCTCCCGCTGCAAACAAAACGTGCTGCTCAGACTCCGCCGAGGTCCTGACCCCCAAAGAGCTCGCGGGGAGCCCTTCTGAGTCGGGCCGGGCTCAGGTCGAGTCTCTGGAAGCTTTTGTTCAAATGCGAAGCCATTCCACTTGGTGGGACCAACTGCTCTAAACAGAGGACAGGGACCTGAGGGGGGTGCCGGGGAGAGGCGAGCTCTGATAGGACCAGCTCGCCAGGCCCTACTTCTGCTTGTCTCCACAGCAGAATTTTCCAGCTCCCCACCCGCGTCCTTCTGGGCCCCGGTCTTGCTCATCTTGTTCCTCGTACGATTTCACTCAAAGGAAGAAGGTTGCTGCCCATAGAAGGAGGAAAAGAGAAGGAACCCTCCAAGGTCACTGGTTTGACCGAACCCAAACCTGGGATGGGACGTGACCCACCTGAAGCTAAAGGGTGAATTTTTAGTCACGTGGGTGGTGCTCGGGTTCCCCGCCTCCCACTCCCTGGAAGTCTCTGTGCTGCTGAGGGTGGGGCCAGGGGCTGCTGGGTCCCCGCCCACAGGGTCCCCGAGGGAGAGGGGCTTTGGGAGGACAAGGCTCCTTGACACCAGCCCCACTTCAGGCGCAGGGTCAGGTGACAGGCTGGGGGAGTCTCCGGGAATAGGTGGGCCCATCAGTCACCATGAACCCCCAGCCCTCTGCCAGGGATCGGAGAGGAAGCCACCAGCGGGGGAAATGCTGGGACAGGCACAGCGGGCTCTTCTCTGGACGCGGAGCGGATCCAGGCACTTTGGGGCAGAGCATCTTCACGGAGAGATGACGGAGATGATGGAGCAGGATTGGAGCAGGATTCGAACCCAGGCAACCCAGCTGCACGGTCTGGGTTCTTACTCCATGCTGCACAGCCAGGAGAAGGTCCCCCAGGTAGAGCTAGAGGGGGGACCTGGCATGCTATGGGCTCAGGGTGCTTGCCATCACCCACATCAATGAGTTTCCACCCCAGGGGCCCCTCCCAGACAGGAGGCAGGAGCAGCTGCCGTGTCCAGAGCATGCAAAAGGCGGAAAGTTGGGGGGCTCGGAGTGCGGCACAGATCCAGTGTTGCCCCGGCAACCCAGGACAGCAGCCTCAGACACAGGACAGGCCCAGGAGGAGGCAGGCGGGCGGGGAGGGCCCCTGCTGGCCTGAGGCTGGTGGGGTGCCTGGCAGTACCCGGCAGGTTTGAGGAGCCAGAAGCCAGTGGGATGCTGGGAGCCAGGAAGCCTGAGCACAAATGGGCTCCGAGCCATTAGGCGGGGGGCAATTCCGTGGGAGGGGATCCTGGCCAAGGTCTAGCCCGTGATCAGACACCCAAAGCTGGGAGGGGACTGCAAGCCCCCTGACCCAACCCCCTCGCTGATGCCAGGAGCCATGGCAACCAGTTGACTAGGATCTGCTTGCATGCCTCCGGTGGCAGGGAGCTCACTCCCCATTTCAGGTGCAGACACGTCTGCTTAATACGGAACCTAATCAGCCCCTCCACACACCCCTCGGACCCAACTGAACAAGGCGGAAAACTGCCCACGTCCCATTTATAACATTTTTATTTCTTTATGCCTTTGTTGAAAAATCTAAATTCCGTGAGAATTATCTGAGTATTTTTATCACTATCTCCTTAGTTCCTACCCACAGTGCCTGCCACATAGGAGACCCTCCATAGCTGTTTATCAAATGATTGAATGAATGAATCAATGAATCGATGGGGTTCACGGTCTGGCAGTTATTATTAATTAAGTAAGGAACCAAGTCAGTACATCTTGCCTTCTAATCCATCCCCCTCCCCGCTCTGCGGCCAGAGAGATCCTTGGAAAACCCAAATCCCTGGCCCCCACTAGGCTGGGGAGAAAAAATGCCCTCTCGATCATCACCGCTGGAGACAGGAAGTGTTCCAGCCTCTTAGGAAAGCGATTGCGCTACATCCCTGAAAATGTAAAAATCTACCTTAGGGCCCAGCAAATCCCCCTCCTGGGATTCTCTCCCACAGAAGGAAACGCATAACACTTAAGGCCATGTGCTCGCCAATGTTCCCCGCAGCGTCATTTGCAGCCGCAAGAAATCAGAAAGGCAAAACCAAAGCAATGCCCGAGTCGGGGGAGGGAGGATGCGGGGGGCGCGTCACGCCAGGGAACGGTACCCGGGCCTTGGGAGCGGGGCTCCGCCGACGGGCTCCAGAGATCCCTGGGAGATGCTCCGAGCGAGAAGGGCGCGGCGGAGAAAGGGGTGTGCGACGGGAGCCTGCAGCTCTAACAGGAAACCAATCACGCAAGTTCACACGTGCACGTGTATGTGTCTGATTATGATGATAGGAACACGGGGACAGGTGTGACAACGGTGGGAGAATTAAGACGGGGCTGTTAACTTGGGTGACCTGCCTGGGAGGCGCGTCTGAGGTAGGAGCAGAGGCTGGAGGCAGCCGAGGAAAAAGAAAAGGAGAGAAATAAAACTGTCGGCACTAAAGAAACACATGGGTGACATGACATGCGCACGGGTATAGAAAACTGCGTAAGTGGGTAGTGTGTAGAGGGATTAAACAGAACAAAAAATTGGAGAGAAAGAAAACTCAAATCTGACCACGCCCCTGCCCAGCCCTCCCCAGTCCTCCTCACCCCTGTCTCTGACCTTCGGCCTCACTGTCCACACTGCTGCCCCTTCTCGCCTGTCACCCAGGACATGTCATGGCTTCCTGACAGGCCCAGATCTGCCCCGCCTCCAGGCCTTTGCACATGCTGTTCCCTCTGCCTGGGACGCCCTTCCTCGCTGTCCTATCAATCACATCGCAGCCTCCTTCTGAGGATCCCTGAGAGACATTTCTCAAGCCTCCAGACGAGGCACGAGCTGATGCTATGAGCACCTACTGTTTACCACTCCCAGGCCTCGCCCTCCCACAAGCCCTGGATTGGCTCTCCCGGGCTCTGCTGCACCGAACACAGTCGCCTCAAAGCAGCTGGCTCCCCGCTGAGCTCTCAGCTGCGCTGGATTCATTCCAGTTCACAGAGGAGGAAACTGAGGGTCAGAGTGGCAGGTCCAGGGCCCCCTATCACAGAGCTGGGGAGGCAGGATTTGAATCCAAGACTCTGAGCCCTAGGCCAGCTTCCCTCCTCCCCATGGAGGACAAGACAGGAATCGGGTTCAGGAAAAGCCAATGGAGGGACAGGCTCTCTGATCTCAGACACATGCCCTGGAGTGGGCGGCCCGCAGCCACCACAGGCCCCAGACATCATCAGGACCCCTCACGCTTCCCAGCCAGAGAGAGCCTCCACTGCCCCCATCCCCCGTGCTCCCCCCGCCTGTGGCTCTCACCCCCGCTCACCTACTATTTACCTGCCTCATTAAACACCCTCTTCCCCGGCCCCTCCTGGCCCCTCTGCCTCCCATGCTGAGAAAGTGCAAACTGTGGGACAGGTACATAAATCACCCAGTTTGGCAGAGCACTTCTATGTCCACATCACCCTGGCGGGGCGGCAGGAGCCGGACCCTGCCAGCTTTTAATCAGATGCTGCTGCTGCTGCTGCTGCTGCTGGGCCCTGCCTGGCTGTTCACACCGGAAGTTTCCTGAGAGCGTGGGGACAGAGGTGGCCTCAACAAGGCCTGATCATTCAGAGCCTCCGCATCGCACTCTACGGAGGTCTCCCAGTGGGTGAGTCCTGGCCCAGAGAGGGGGAGGGTGTTGCCTGAGGCCACACAGCAATGCAATCAACTTGCCTTGAGGGGTAGGAGCCATGTAACTCTTAGCATCCAGCACACTAAGAACTACACGTAGGAATTTCATAAAGGGAGGGAGGGAGGGAGGGAGGGAGGGAGGGAGGGGGGGAGGAAAGGAAGGAGGGAGGAAGGAAGGGAGGAAGGGAGGGAGGGAGGGAGGGAGGGAGGGAGGAAGAGAGACAATGAACCCTCACATTTTAAAATAAGGGACACTGAGGCCCAGAGAGGGAAAAAGATCTGTCCAAGGTCACACAGCAAGACAGCAACCAAGCCACCAGGTATCAGAGTGTCTCAACACAGCCCCATTGGTCCGCACTCTGTCCCCCCTTTTGTGCACACACAGGAAGGCCTGCACTGGCCTGGAGCTGGCTGC
Source organism: Plecotus auritus (assembly GCF_963455305.1). Taxonomy (NCBI): domain Eukaryota; kingdom Metazoa; phylum Chordata; class Mammalia; order Chiroptera; family Vespertilionidae; genus Plecotus; species Plecotus auritus. The sequence goes on from NC_137779.1 coordinate 26,083,099, forward strand.
TGACGAGCGGCGTGTCCAGCACTGAGGAAGGCACCGTGGCGGGCAGCTGGCCAGAAGCCAGCCTCATGCAAGCCCGGGCCTCCCCACTCTCCCTCCGGGGAGCCAGGCAGTCCCCGGAGGAAAGCGGTCGGGGAAATCAGCCCTCTTGTCACAGACAATTGAATTCCAACCCATTTAACTGTCAGGATGGCACTCACAGACCCGAGGCGTGGAGCTTCCGACTCTGCAGTCCAAATACACCCCTGACGCCTCCGCCGTGTGAGTTATGGGCCCATGTCTCGGGCGACAGGCTCCCGCTGACCTACTTCCCTCTCGTCACAGATCAGGAGGCTGCAGGCAGTGGCCAAGGGGGTTTTAACTCACTAAGCAAGGATCCCTGTCCATTAGTTGCAGGAGGGCTGGGCACTGGGGTGATGCCTGCCCTGTGCCTGCCCAGGGGCCCTGGCAACCTGGACAAACATGCCTGCCAGGGCTCAGGACCCGGTGTCTACGTCCCACAGCCATGGCCCAGGATCCACAGGATCCACATGAAAGGAGTCATGGGTAGGGGGATAGATGGGGCCTCATAGGAAATGGAGGCTGCCCAGCACCCCTAGGGCCACCTGGCTGGGGAGGGGGCTGCAGCATTTGCCCCAGAGTTGGTAGCATGGAGGGGGCTGGTTGTGGAGCAAGTCACCTGTGGTTGCAGAGATAAAGCAGCCATTGATTTTTTTCATCTGCCTATCACTTCATCCATTCATTCGTTCATTCATTCATTCATTCAGCCTGTCATTCATTCATTCACCCAGTCAATCATCTCCTCATCCCCCATGGGATTCAGCTAAGACTCAGGAGCTGGAAACCAGCAGGTATCAGGCTCAGCTCCTCACTGGCAGCCAACCTCCGGCCCACCACTTCACCTCTCCTGCCTTGCCCTGCTCGTCTGTAAAATGGGACAATAAGAGTCCCCTCCTCAGGGAGTTGGTGGGGGAATTTAATGAGATGGTGAAGATACCGTGTTTAGCACGGGGCCCAGCACGAAGCAGTTGGCATCAGCCACTCCTACTATCATTAGTCCTACAATTCAGTGCTGTGACAAGAGCCGGTCCTCCTGGGGATAAGGAGGCTCAACACATCAACCTGCTGAGCTCCCTCAGCCAATTCATTTGCTAATCTCTCACTACAGGGTGTGACGGGGTGAGTGATGACTGCATAGCAGGTACCCAAGATGGAAAGGAAGAGACGGGGCAATACGCAGGCGCCTGTGGGAGGACATAGAGGGGTGGATATGCTCATGAAGGGCGTCCTTGAGGAGTTGATTCCCACGCTGGGTTTTGCAGACTGTGTAGGAGTTTTCCAGAGGTGGAGGAAAGGGCATTCCAAGCAGTGGGAAGGGCATAGTTAAAACTCTGCAGGTCTGAAAGGCCTGCGGGGCTCAGGGCACTATAAACAGTTCTAGAGAGTCAGAGGGTGGGGTGCCTTTGGGAATACAGAACAGGGAGGTGCTCCGGCCTGGGCCTGTTCGGGTGAGAGCTAGAGTTCTCAGGCCCCCGGGGAAGCGTGAGAGCAAGCTCTGGAGGCCAACCCCCACTCAGATTCCAGCCTACCCTCTCTGAGCCTCACTTTCCTCATCTGTAAAATGGGGCTTTGTAGACTTTGGTCATGGCCCTGTTTGCGAGTCACCCTGCCAGTGTGTGCCCACAGGGATACAGGTGGTCAGTTGACCATTGACACCCCCCCGACCACCACCACCACCACCACCTCCCAAGCCCAGAGGGCCTCACGTGCTGACTAGGGGATTTAGACGGCGCCTCCCAGTGAGCTCAGATGCTGGGGCATGGAGACGCGTGCACAGAGTAAGTAGAAAGAGCATTTCAGCTTTGCCTGGTCCTCAGACCACACCACGCGGGGTGCCCTGCAAATTAATTTTTTTTTAAGTGCAGTCGTTTTTCTTCTACAATCCAATCTTCCTGCCTTGCAGCTTCTCTGCATTGAAGACTGTACCTTGGTCGAGGTGAGTGTGTCAAAGGTAACTTGTAACGCGTGGCCTCTTTCTGCTTCATAACACCGATCAGAAGGCTCGGAAAGCCGAGGCAGCCAGGACTGGCCCTCCCCTTCTTGGGAAGAAGCCCTGAGTACCAGGCATCACGCCCTCTGCCTCCTCCCAGACGGGGGCCCCTGGGGCTCCAGCTACCTGCTCCCCAGCTCTCGCCTGCCGTGGGTCACCTGCTCACCTTCCTCCTAACACAGAGCCCCGTGTCTGTCTATCTCTTTCTTTGGCTTTGTACCTGGAGCCGGATGGGCATCTTGCAAATAATTCTGCGTTCTCTCTTCAAACTCACACAAGGCTGCCAAGACGTGCCTCAGTTTCTCTCTCCTCCTCTTACTCTCCTCCCACCCTCTGTCTCATCTCTCCCTTTCTTTTTTTTTTTTTAATATACTTTATTGATTTTTTTACAGAGAGGAAGGGAGAAGGATAGAGAGTTAGAAACATTGATGAGAGAGAAACATCGATCAGCTGCCTCCTGCACACCTCCCACTGGGGATGTGCCCGCAACCAAGGTACATGCCCTTGACCGAATCGAACCTGGGACCTTTCAGTCCGCAGGCCGACGCTCTATCCACTGAGCCAAACCGGTTAGGGCTCATCTGTCCCTTTCTCTCACTCTTCCCATTTCCCTGATTCCTGGCCACAGATTCCCAGCTGGTCCTCCCCAAATCCAAGGCAAATCCCAACCCCAGGGAGGCGTGGGTTCAAATCCCACCTCCTCCTCTTCTTGGCTATGGGCCTCAGGCAAATCCCTTCACCTCTCCGGACTTCCTTATAGTAAAGCCTTCTTACCTCATCAGATTGCTAGAGAATTTCGTGAGAAAATGCACATAACGCACTCAGCGTGGCGCCTAGTAGGCCTGCAATACACGCTCATAGCCGTTGGCCAGGCTGCTGGGTCTCCTGTTGTTATCATTGTCACTGTCACCCCTCGGGCGAGAAAAAGCTGGGAAGGGTGATCCAGGAAGATGGAACCGCGTGGGTAAATGTCCCTGAAGGATAATGTAACATAGCCACTTTGGGGGAAGGGACCATCAAGGCCCTCAGAACTTATAAAATTTTTTATAATATCCTGAGAGCCCAAGTCCCCAGTGTGGTGGGAAACGACTGGTTTCCCCTGAGAACCAGGGAAGCATCCCCGTAAATCACACCCAGTCAAATGCAGGCAGCGGAGTCAAGAATGCCTTCCCCAACCTCCCAGTCTCCACCACTCAGCCTCCCAGGCCCCCTCCTCAAAATAGTGCTCAGACTCCAGGCCTGGGAATGGCGAGGCCCGGCAGCTCTGGAATGCAGGCTGCGGGGACCTGGGGTCCCTCCGGAGTTGAATGTCTGGTGCTCCTCAACTCCTGCCTCCCACAAAGGACCAGCGTCTCATGCAGAGCAGCCCAGGGAGACCGTTTCCCTTCTCGGGTCTGTCCTGTTCCCAGCCACCGGCCTTCGACGGGCCCTGCTTCTCTCCTGCCCAAGAGCGCCCATGGCTGCCCGCCGCCTGCCTGCCACAGTCCAGCTCCTCACAGTGACATTTATGCCCCTTCGCAGTGGGTCCCCACCTGCTTTCCTACCCTGTTTCCTCCACCTCCATCTGTACCACCCCCAGGTCCCCTATTTCAGCCACCCCAGATTGTGCAGACCGCCCCAAATGCCGGCCAGTCTCCAGGCCGTCTGCATATGCTGTTCCTCTGCCTGGAACCCCGCGTGCTTCTGCCTTCTCTCTGGAAAACTCCTACTGATCCTTCAACACCCCCTTCCAATGGTGCCTTCTCCGTGAACTTGACCTAGAATCAGCCTCCTTCCTCCTCCAGCGCCCGCCACACTGTGGACACACACACCTATGTCATCACCCACGGATGCCAGGATGTCGCATCTAAAAGGGGCCTGGGGAATCCTCCAGTCCTAGTCCTAGTTCTTTTCAGTAACAGAATCTTGTGGTTCAAACAGAATTTTAAAAAGGAATTCCAAAGTTTAAAATGGACACATGTAGGGCAGCTCCAGTTGAACTGAGATGAGACCACATTAGTTGGGACTCTGAACCGGAAGTTACAGGAACTCAGCTCGCGATTGCTGACTCCACGAAAGGAACAGAGAGGCTCTTTTAGCTGAAAAGCCCAAGACATCAGGTATAACTGGAAAGGTGAGACTGGAAATCTGTTTTGCATTTTTGGTCTACTTTCCTTTGCAATGGCTTCATTCTCAGACTGGCTCCTTCCAAATCATAACCAAGATGTCCCCAAAGCTCTAGTCTCCCATCACCCTGGCTCAGCCACACCAAAGGAAAGAGAGAGACTCAGTCTACATAGTTCCAGCAATGGTGCTAGGAAAAAAAGGTTCACTGATTCTGATTGGCCAGATTTGAGTCATGTGACTGCTCTAAACCAATCACCATAACCAGGGCAATCCGCTGATCTCACAGGCCAATCCTGAGTCAGAGCCACAAGGGGTCCTCAAACTACAGCCCGCGGGCCACATGAGGCCCGCCGAGGACATTTATCCAGCCCGCTGGGTGCCGCTGCCTGTCCTGCTTAGCAGCCGACTCGTCCCGGGCCCGCAGTGCGCATAGGAATTTGTTCATAGTTTTTTTTTTTAAACTATAGTCCGGCCCTCCAACGGTCTGAGGGACAGGGAACTGGCCCCCTGTTTAAAAAGTTTGAGGACCCCTGCTCTAGGGCCACCCTCCAGAACCATGTGGACTAATGACAATAAGGGAAGAGAGCTTCCCCATGGTAAAATCAGGGTGCTAGTATCCAGAAAAGGAATGTGGGCAGGCTCCCCAAAACTGATATCCACTCCACTGAACCCTCATCCCATCTTTAGCCCCCTTTCTTTAGCCCCCAAGATGTTTTCTGAAACCCCAGCCCTGATTTGAAAACCATGCATCTAATCATATTTTATAGAAGAAAAAAATGAAGACTCAGAGAGGGAACACAGCTCCCCAAAAGTCACACAGCCCCCTCCATCATCACACTCCCAACTCCTTGGAAGTTCCTATGCTTCCTCAACGAGTCTCCTCCCCGTTGGGTCCGCAGCATCTTCATTACCAGGTTTGGCTGAAAGGATTTGTCAGTTGTCTGCTTGCTTGTCTAACTAAATTAATGTTTTACATTTCTCCTCCAGTTTGCAAACTTTTAAAAAATTAATCCCATCATTTCAACAAGTGTAACAACTAAATTATCATCTTTACATGATTAAGGAGCCTGCCGCGTCTTCTCTTGGCAAACACTGCATGCACATAATTTTACTAAATGTAATAAACCAACCATAGAACTATTAATTTTGCCATGGTATTCATAACAATTAGAAACGCATGAACCTTAAAATGATAAAAACGGAATGGAATACTGAAATCGCAGGAAATCCCCAATCCTCCCTCCGCAGCCTGAAGACGATGCCGTGAGATGCAGATCAGGGTCGAGAGACAGAAATGGGATGTCATCTGCCTCTTAGCTCCATCACAGTCCACCCAGAATGAGACAGACCAGGGTGAGTGCGCTTGGCTAACTCAAAAAATGGTTCCTCGGAACCTATAAGGAACAAGATATCAGGTTCCTCGGAACCTATACGGAACAAGATATCAGGAAAAACTCCCTGCCTTTTCAGAGCTTTGATAGCCTCTAAGAGTGTCTCATCCTGGAATAGCAGATACATGGCAAAGGTGTCATCCCCTCACTTCCCATACCCATGGCAGACATTAGTAATTGATCACAGCACCCTTTCCAGCCTGGCCGTCTCAACACAGCCCTCCAAGGCAGGCATTACCAATCAATCACAAGCTGATCTTATTTGCCATTCCAAATGTTGTAGTCCAATTCTAGTTTACAGGGAAAGAAACTAGGCTGCAGAGGGGGAAATGACCTGCTCAAAATCAAATTGAGGTTCCGGACAGAGTGTAAGGTGGAAGCTGGGGTGCTGTGGTTTTATTTCTACAGGCCAGGACTCATCATCGCTGACAGATGGCTCCTCTTTCAACCTCCTAAAGAAAGAGAAGGCCTAGCAGACCCCTAGCAGATGCCCTATCACCCGTCTACTTTCCCTCTTCCCACCGTTTTAGCAAACTTCTACCAGCCCTTTGGTCTCCTGCATCATCGGTGGAACTTTTCCAGAGGACAGTTTGGAACTTTTCCAGAGGACAGTTCGTACCGTAAGCCTTAAACATCTAATGCCCTCGTGCTCAGAATTCCTAGAAATTATCCCCAGAACGTAAAAGGACACATGCCTAAAAAGCATATTCATGGTGGTATTGTTTTAAATGGAATAATGTTGAAAAATAACCTAATAATTTAAATTTTTATTTAAAAAAAAAACATTTTAAGACTAGATATTAACACATGACATCTTAGGTGTTAATACCACGGTGTTGTTGTTCTTAATGAAAAACGCAACTTTTCAAATAATATATGTATTTTGGTGTCATTTCGATAAATAAGCGCTGGCAGACATATGCATGCCAAGGGTTGATATATACAGCGCCCAGGCAGTGTGCCGGGCCACCCAGAATCCATTATGAAGGGTGCCCACTGGAGTTGGGCACCGAGGCATCGCTGCATGGAGCTTAAAAAGTAGAAAAGGTTATTTACCAAGATAATCATAGCAGCTATTGGAGAGGGTGATTTTTTTGCTTATCTTAATTTTCTAGTATTTTTGAAAAGAACATGGCTCGCGTATGTCAACGTATAAAATAACCCTTTCAAAGCGCTTTGCTGCTTCTAATCCACTCATTGCATATTCTGGCTCATTTCATGATATGGCTTACTCGGGATGGGGTGTGTGACGGGGTGGGGGGTGTATTTTAAGCATCGATGGAGGACCTACAAGGACCGCGCATTGTGCTAAGGTTGAGGTCTCCATCTTTAGGGGTTTCTAATCTAATGAGAGGGACGGACATCAAGCAAGCACCTTGCAAACCACTGTGAACCAGTGCTGTGAGGGAGGGACTGAGCATCCTGTCCTGGGGTACATTGGGGAGACTCTGGGAGCACATCCTTGGGGTGTTCTGTGAGGCACATGACAGGGCCGCCTTTCTTTCCCACTACCAGGGGTGGGCAAACTTTTTGACTCGAGGGCCACAATGGGTTCTTAAACTGGACCGGAGGGCCGGAACAAAAGCATGGATGGAGTGTTTGTGTGAACTAATATAAATTCAAAGTAAAGGAGCAGAGGGGAGAGCAAGAGAACTGAATAGAACAGCCGGATCCGGCCCGCGGGCTGTAGTTTGCCCAAGGCTGCACTAGACCAAGCGTCTGCAGGCAGATACTGTGCCTGGTCCACACTGTTAGACCGTGGAACTGAGAGGCCCAGACACGCGCCCAGAGAGGCTGGGGGGCCGGCCAGTTTTTAACATGCACCGGCAGGTAGAACACTGAGCCACGGCCAAGGGACTTACCTGTGACCCTCGGGACATTTAATCCCTCAGAGCGCTGAAGCCAGCAGAACTGGGTTTGAATCCAGAAAGCCACGGGACCTTAGTTTTCTCATCCGTGAAATGGGCAGAATCATGGGTTCCTAACTCCCGAGGATAAAACACAGTAAGACTGGCCAAGTGCGATGCTAGGCTTGGAGGAAATGCTCTATCAACGGTGGCGTTGATCAGTTCCTATGACTATTATTCTTTCTGGACCTCAGCTGATGAAGGGGCCAGACAACAGCCCGCCCAGCCTTTCTGGATAGAGCTGGAACAGAATCAGGAAGAAAACACTTTTCCAACCTGGTCACCTCCCATAATCCCTGGCCATGGAGAGCAAGGCTGGCCCAGAGGGCGGGAGCAGCTGGTAGAAGAAGAAGTGACCTAGATGTCTGCTGGTTCACCTTCCTTTGCTTCTCTTTTTCTACCCGTCCAGGCTCCGAGTATTCCTCGCCAGACATTGTCCCCGTGGGGGGCAGCTCATTTCCGCTGAGGAAATGGCAGTCCGTGCATCTGTGACCCCCACCCTTCAAGGAACACTGAGGTGATCTGGACAGGTCTGAGAACTGGCATTTCCCTCCGTGGCCCCAAATGCTTCCTTGTTGGCCAATAACCTTCCTTTCCTTCCGCAGAATGCACTGCAAGCTCATTCCTGGAGGAAAGGGGCTGGACCCAGAGCCGGGAGTCCTGGCTTTCGACTCTGGCTGTGATATGATGGTGAGCAAGATCCCCGCCCCCCCGCCGCCACTCCCGGTTCCCTGGCCTCAGTTTCCCCACCTGTAAATGAGGATTGGCTTTGATGTTCCCATAGGGCCTTCTTTCTCTGAGTGTGACTTTCTGACATCGCATGGCCTTGGCTTCAGACACCCCCAGGGCTGACTCCCTCCCTCCTCCCAGATGGGTGCAAGTTCCTTGTCAAGACTCTGCCTCTGCACAAGCCATTACACCTTCCGAAGGACACCTTTCCCCTCCGAAATCCCCTTCCCTGACCCCAAGCAGGACTCAGAGCTCCTTTGCCTGGAAATCTTCCTTGAACGCTCGTGCATTCCCATTTCCTAGATGGAGAGCCCCACTTTAAACTCAGCCCCAAAAGCTGTCTCCACATAGGTGGGCCCCATGACAACCCGGGCTGGATCTCCAGACCCCTGGGACCCACCTCGTGCCTGGACAACCACTTCTCCTGAGGACTTGGTCAACCAACTGGAATCTTGCTCCCAGCCCCTGTGATGTGCTGAGGTGTGTGCAGGGTGCCAGGGATGAAAAAAGAATAAAGCCCGTGCCCTGACTGGTTTGGCTCAGTGAATAGAGTGTCGGCCTGCGGACTGAAGGGTCCCAGGTTCGATCCCAGTCAAGGGCATGTACCTTGGTTGCGGGCACATTCCCAGTGGGAGATGTGCAGGAGGCAGCTGATGGATGTTTCTCTCTCATCGATGTTTCTAACTCTCTATCCCTCTCCCTCTCTGTAAAAAAATCAATAAAATATATTTAAAAAAAAAAAAAAGAATAAAGCCCAATGCTGTCTCCAAGCAGCTCACAGCCTGGCACAGAACAGGAAATCAGATCATCTCAACATGGTGTGGCTTTCTTGGCTGAAAGGGCATGTGTGCAGGTTGAGGTAGGAGACAGAATACTTTTGAAGGTGAAACTGAAGGTGATTCCATAGTGAGGGTGGGACTTGGACAGATGAGGGCGGGGCTAGCAGTGTGGGCGGGGTTTGTGGTGGGCGTGGTTTGTGGTGGGCAGGGCTGGATCCGTGGGGCGGGGCTAGCGAGTGGGCGTGGTGTAGACCCCACATTGCCTGAGAAACTAGCAGAGGATTTCAGTCTGGGAGTGAGTTGCTGAGGGGCCTGGGCTGCTGTGTGGAAGATGGGCTGTGGGGGCGAGAATGGTCTGGAGAAGGCCATTGCAGTCATCAGAGAGAGAGAAGATGGTGGCCTCCAGGGGGTGGCGGCCGTGGGGATGTGGAGAGGCAGATGGATTCAAGAGAGACCTGGAAGGTAAATTCTCCAGGACTTGGGGATGGCTGTGTCTGGGGGTGAGGGGGCAGAGGAATTGAGGGTCCTTCAGAAAAAAATGGAGGTGACCCTGTTCTTCATCAGACAAGTGGCCCCCAGAGGAGAGGAAGGAGGGAAAGGTGGCTCCCGCGTGAGATAAGTTGAGTCCAAGAAGACATCACGGTGCCCAGGTCAGCACAGCAGCTGCTCCAGAACCAAACCTCGGATGCTGTCATCACGTGGGGCAGATGACTAAGCAATGACAGCCCACAGAACGGACATACGCAGCAGACAAGGAGTCTCGGGTGTGAAATGCAGATTCTGAAAGCTGGGGGGCTAAATCCGGAAGACTGGCCAGGGCCCCTCAATTAACCAGAGACCTCTGCTAACCGGAAGGCCACATCCTAGCACAGTGGCTTGAGAACCAAGAGACTTGGGCCTGTGTTGGGCCAGGGCCACTGGTTGATGGTGTCACCTTGGGCGAGTCCTTTTATTTTATTTTATTTTTAATATATTTTTATTGGTTTCAGAGAGGAAGGGAGAGGGAGAGAGCGATAGAGAGAATCATCAGGCGGCTGCCTCCTGCACACCCCCTACTGGGGATCGAGCCCGCAAACCCAGGCATGTGCCCTTGACCAGAATCGAACATGGAATCCTTCAGTCCACAGGCCAACGCTCTATCCACTGAACCAAACCAGCTAGGGCTGGGCGAGTCCTTTTAGGTCTCTGAGTCTCGTGGGATTGCAAAAGGATCAGAAATAGGACAGGGAGAGAGAGAATTTTCTCAGTGGGGTAATTGGAAATGCTGGGTTTTTACAGCAGTGGGTAAGACAAGGTTCCTGAGCTCATGGGAATATTGTTATCAATTTTCTCAGTTGTGCCAGGTGCGTGCACGCCCAGCCAGTCCCCAGTCCCCGCTGTCCCTGTCCCCGCTCTGGGAAGAACCTGCTCAGCCTCCCCGACTGAGATCCCCAGGGATGTGCGAGTCTCCATGGCTGAGGAATTGGAGGAAAATCAATGTGAACCATGTAGTCAAAACAGAGTCAGCCGGCGGCGTCACGCCAGCCGGGAGTGAGCTTTACCAGGGACGCCGGCGTGCCCCTTATCTAGCAGTTTGTTCTCCAAAGTGAGCGCTACCCTCGCTGCGAACCCAATAAGTCTTTCCGTTTGACTCGAAACTCCACATTTTTCCTCTTTAGAAAAATGTCACCGACATTCTTCTGTTTCATTACTCTTGGTTGCCGCAGCTCTGGCCTCAGGGAAATTGCCAGCGGAGGGGAGCTTCCCGCACCCACCGCCGCCGCAGCCGCCGCAGGCCCCAGCTGGCCGTGGCTCCTGCTGGACGCAGCCCTCCTTCACCTTGACCATCAGCGCTTCCCGGGCGGGTGCTCCCCCAGTTCACAGGCTACAGACCCCAGAATCTGCCCCACCCGTACCTCCCCGTGGGAGGCGCAGCTGGAGCCTCCAGGTCTTTCTGCCTTCGGGCCAGCTGGCCATCAGCTGCCCTGTGCCAGGCCCTGACCATGTCTCACAAGCCTGTCTGTCTCTCTCCTGCTCTATCTCTGCCTTTTATGCTTCCATCTCTCTCTCACTCGCTCTCTCTCTCTCATGCATGCTCTTTTGCACTTTTATGTCTTTTTCTATCTCTGCCTCTTTTTTCATCCATCTCGTTATATACGTAATCAACAAATACTTATTGAGCACCTACTATTTGCCAGGCACGTTCCAGAAGCTGAGAATACAGCAGTGGGTAAGACAAGGTTCCTGTGCTCACCAGTTTGACCTTGGTTTCTCCTCTGTGCCTCAGTTTCCTTTCTGTACAGAACCAACGTGCCCATCAGGTACGGTAGTCACAGAGCTTAGGGCCCCACAGAGTTTTATGGGCTTTAAGAATATTTTCATTTCTTTTAAAATCGGGGGAGACGGGGGGAGGAGAACTTTTTTTAAAAAATTTTTTTTTAATATATTTTTATTGATTTCAGAGAGGAAGGAAGAGGGAGAGAGAGATAGAAACATCCATGAGGAGAGAGAATCATGGATCGGCTGCCATCTGCAAGTCCCCCACGGGGGATTGAGCCCACAACCCCGGCATGTGCCCTTGACCAGAATCGAACCTGGGACCTTTCAGTTCACAGGCCGACGCTCTATCCACTGAGCCAAACCGGCTAGGGCAGAGGAGAACTTTTTGAAGGAGGCAATGTTTTAACATATAGGATTAATATTTTCATCTTTATACCAACAGAGTCATAAAATATAACTTTGAATATTTTTAATGGAGGAAGGGGCCCACCAAAGCCATACTGTGGCCCCTATAAAATGGGGATGATGGCCTTGGCCAGTTTGGCTTAGTGGAGAGAGCATCGGTCTGCCTACTGAAGGGTTCCAGGTTTAATTCCGGTCAAGGGCACGTACCACAATTGCAGGCTCCTCCCCAGCCCAGGCCTTGGTTGGGGGCTCGTGCAGGAAGCAACCAATGGAAGTGTTTCTCACACATCAATATTTCTCTCTGTCTTTCCCTCTCTCTCCCGCCCTCTTTAAAAATCAATGGAAAAATATCCTTGGGCGATGATTAACAAAAAAAAAAAAAAAAAAAAAAAAAAAAATGGGGATGATGACGGTACCTGCGTGGAAAGTCTTTGGCCCGAGACCTGGAGCCTCAAATGTGCTCAGCAAACGCTTTTATTGCCGTTCTTGTCAGTGCTGTTCTTAGAGCCACAAGAGCATCGATTCAGAAGTCAGGACGGGGAAACTGTTCTGGGCACTCTCCTCTCCCGTGACCTCTGGAAGCGGGCCCCTCGCTGGCCTCCGTTTCCCCAGCTGTACAGTGAGAGGGCTGGAGGCTGGACCCTCCCCTGGCTCTCTCTCTGCCTTTCTGCCTGGGGAGGCGAGAAGCCCCACCCCCCCCACCCCGGGGGCCGTCCAGCAGCAGCAGCAGCAGCAAGACTGCCCACTCTTCAAACTCATCTCTCTCCCCGGCAGGTAAATATTATAGGTTCAGATGATGATGATAGCTCCTCTCTTTTTGTTATTTTTGTTAATTCCCGGATGTTTGATCTGGCCCAGGCCGGGCTCCTGTGATTTTACTTGGTCATCTCTGATTGCTGCTCTCGGCACCAGAGTTCCCTGCAGACACTGGTAGAACTTCTCCTCGGGGGGAGGGTTCCTGGGCACAGTCTGGGCAGGGAAGCCTCCTGATGAAGCCGGAGTTTGCGAGGCATAATCTCAGTGCAGCTTCCTAAGCGCCTGCTCTGTGCCTGATGCTGTTCCAGGCGCTGTGCCGCAAACATAAGAGGCATCTTTGGGGAGCAGTCACAGTGCAGAGCGTAAGGCAGAATAAGTAAGCGCCCGGGGAGGGGGGGGGGCGGGCACGGGTGTCATGGGAGGTGGCCCGGAAAAGAGGAGGGAAGGGGCAAGGAAACCCCTAAGTAAGCAAGTTCAGATGGATCAGCAAAGGTCCCCCCGAAAGATAAGCGATGCCTAAGCTGAGCCCTGACAGATGGATAGGTGTCAACTAGGAGTTGAGGGTAGGGAAGGGCAGCCTAAGCAGGTGGAACAGAATGTGCAAAGGTTAAGGTGCTTTTCGCCCCAATGAGGGAGGTCATCCTCGTTTTCCAGGTGAGGAGACTGAGGCTCAGACAGGCCACATAGCTGGTGATAGCAGAGGCAGGACGTGAACCCGGGCCTGCCGGTTCCAGACCCCATCCGTAACCGCTATCCTGTGCCCCTCCCGTCCCGAGCATCCTGCCATCTCTCTCACTGGCTTCCCTGGACGAAAAGGTCAGGACCCAGGTCATCCACTGGGGAGCGGTTTCAGGGCCGGCAAAGAGGCTGCTACCTCTCTGTAAAAGGAGCGCCAGGGCCTCAAACTCCACCACCAGGGCTGGGGTGGCCAGTCGCCTATAAAGTGTGACACCCCCCTCCCCTGAAGAGCCCAGGTGGGGAAACTGAGGCTCGGGCAGCTGAAGTGCTTTGCCCAAGGTCACCCAGGGCCAGGGACTGAGACGTGCAGCTCCCCAGGCTGAGGGCCTGAGCCCCGGTCCTGTCTGTGGGCCGGACACTCCCTCCCCAGCCCCTCAGCTCGGCCCCAGCCCCCTCCAGGCCCTTCCCCCAGGACAATGGAGCCTTTCACAAGCAGACAAAAGGAAAAAGTTTAAAAGGCGAGAATTATGTTTCCACCGTGGCCAAGGGGGTGGGGCGGGCGTCTGAGGTGGGGGGCGGGCTGGGGAGGAGCCGCCGCCTCCGCGGGAACGGAGGGTGTGTGTTTATTCATGTCTGACACAACACAATTTGATTTTCCACATAAAAGATCAAATAATATTTCAGTTACAGTTAATTACACACCCCAAAAGCACATCAAAAGGACGGTCTGCGTCCGCCCAGCCCGGCTTCGCTGCGCCGCGTGCGCCCAGATTTCACGCCCAGCTTCTCGGCGTCTGTGGCCCAGGAGCTCCGAGGCTCACGCCCAGATGGGCCTTTGAGGCTGGGCCAGGGGGCCGAGGTGCCTCTTCAGTCCTCAGGCTCCTCGCTGAGCTCCCAGGATGGCCCCATTCCCAACTGATGCTTTGTCTCCCCACCAAAATAGTAGCCCTCCTAGCCGGCTTGGCTCCGCGGATAGAGCATAGGCCTGTGGACCAAAGCGTCCCGGGTTCGAATCCGGTCAAGGGCACGTACCTTGGTTGCAAACTCCTCTCCAGCCCAGGCCCTGGTCAGGGCTCATGCAGGAGGCAACCAATTGATGTGTTTCTCTCACATCGATGTTTCTCTCTCTGTCTTTCCCTCTCTCTTCCACTCTCCCTAAAAATCAATGGAAAAATATCCTTGGGTGAGGATTAACAACAACAACAAAATAGTAGCCCCGGTGGCAGTGTCTCATCAGGGCCCCGTATCCCCATGAGGAGGAACACTCACCCCACCACCACCCTAGCAGGCAAGGAAGGGAGCAGGGTAAGCATCATTATCCCCATTTGTTAGATGAGAAAATTAAGGCCCAGAAAGGTAAAGTGATTTGCCCAAACTCACACAGCCTAGAAGTGGTTGGGCAGAGATTTGAACTAATTTGATTCATTCCGAAGAACCTGCCTTTTCTGATATATCAAAATCTTGTTGGAAACATTTTTATGGCCTGGCCGGTGTGGCTCAGCGGTGAGCATCCACCCAGAAACAAGAGGTCGCCGGTTCGATTCCCGGTCAGGGCATATGCCCGGGTGGCTGGCTCAATCCCCAGTGTGGGGATTGCAGGAGGCAGCTGATCAATGATGTTCCTCTTTCATGTATGTTTCTATCTCTCTCTCTCCCTTCCTCTTTCTCTAAAAATCAATAAAAACTTATTTTTTTAAAAAAAGCCAAAAACACAATATTAGTGTAGTCCCACCTGCCTCACATTAAAAGAAAAAAAAATACAAAAACACATTTTTATGTTGTCTGAGGTGAAGGCCCACAAATTGCATGTGAGGTTGTTTCTGCATTGTGTTTGTTGAATGAATAAGGGATTGACTAAAGGATAAAGTGGACATGAAAAGAAGGCAGGGAGGATGGGAAGCAGAGAAGGAAGGGAGCTACCGTGCAAATAACCTGGGGACATAGGCGCAGGGCCAACGTGGAGGGACACCTCTGAAATGTGACCTTGGGGGATCATCGCCCTCCCAGAGCCTCAGCTCTCCCCGCCCCCCCCCCCCCCCCCCCCAGTGCTTCTCAGAACACTTGACAAAGTGAGAAAATGCCGGAAAGACTAAGCCTGAGAATCAAAGAATCTTAAGAATCAGAATATTCATGTAACAAACTCATTGAACCTGAAGGTAATGGAAACTTAAAATCATCCCATCAGAAAACTCAAGAGCAAGAAGGGACTCCTAGCTGGTGTCCTTCCTGGTTCCGTCATGAGGCCCAGAGACCGTCTGTGCTCTGCCCAAGATTGCACAGCAGCAGGTGGGGCTTCCCCGCACCGTGGGGCAGTCTGGGGTGGTGGTCAGTGTGCCCTGCCCCCAGGCTTGGGAAAAGCTGCCAGTGCCCCTCTCATCCCCTCACGGCACTTTGTGTCGTGGGAGGGGAAGCAGTCAAGGTGGGTGAGACTCAGAGTTTGTCAGAGGTCGGGTCACCACACAAACACACCCCTGTGTCACCAGGGTGCCAGGTGACAGAAACCTGCCATCAGAATGCCTTTGAAGGGTCTGTCACCAGCTGCTCCCAGTGGTGAGAGCAATGCCCTGGGGACCGGGCTACAGAGATGAGAGCCGGGAGCCCCAAGGAAAGGGGGACCTAGACCTGCTAAGATGGCAGTTTTGCCAGAAGGAAGGAAGACCCCCCACACACACAATGCCGCTCCTTCTCCATTCGCAGCCCCTGACACAGCCCTGGGCCTGGCGCTGGAGGCTGGGTTTAACCAAGGGGTCACCACACACCGGCAGGGTCGCATAGGGCCAGCACAGGACTGGGGGAGGCTCAGAGGAAGCGGCCTTGCTGGTGAAGGTTCCCAGCTGTGGGCACCGTATGGGGCGGGGGAGGGGGAATTGGGGCTGCAGGGGCCTGGCAGGAGGCAGGGGGCATAGGGAGGGCAGGAACTATTCTGGGCCCCTCTCCCCGCACACCCATGTACACCAAGGCCCAGATGTCAAACGACCATCCTGTTTGCCGGGCAAAGATGTTTCCTGTGCAGCCAGGCAGAGCCTACCGGGTGCCACCGCAAGCTCTTCCCAGAAGCCTCTGCTCCTCAGCCACCCAGGGACGGAGCCCCACACGCCCCACCTGACTCCCGCTGCTCCCCTCAACGGCCGCATCCCGCCAGTTCCCTCCTACCCAAACAAATCAAAACATCCAGATGTCACAAGACTGAGACAGTCAATGAATTAGACCTACCGTGGAAGGCTCGGCACGTGGTAGGTCCCTGATGCAAACTGGGGTGTGACTGCAGGATGGTTCTCACGTGGGCACCCAGCCAGCCCTAGACGAAAGATTCGAGCCATGGTCATCATTTATGCTCTCATCCCTGAACTCAGCACACCATTCTACACACAGGGGGTGCCTTGCGGGGGTGGGGGGTGGTGCTGGCCTCTCCCTTGTCACCATCTGTTTGTTTCATTGAGGACAGGGTGTGTTTTATTTACCTCTTGCCTTGCATATATCTGTGGTTCACAAATGTTTATTGGATGGGTGGAAGGAAGGAAGGAAGGAAGGAAGGAAGGAAGGAAGGAAGGAAGGAAGGAAGGAAGGACTAATAGATGGATGGATGGGTGGATGGGTAGGAGAGTGGATGGATGGATGGATGGATGGATAAATGGATGGACTAATGGGTAGATGGATGGATGGGTAGGAGAGTGGATGGATGGATGGATGGATGGATGGATGGATGGATGGATGGATGGATGAATGGATGGACTGATGGGTAGATGGGTGGATGGGTAGGAGAGTGGATGAGTGGGTGGGTGGATGGATGGATGGATGGATAGATGGATGGATGGATGGATAGATGGATAAATGGATGGACTAATGGGTAGATGGATGGATGGGTAGGAGAGTGGATGGATGGATAGCTGGAAACAAGAATGAGTGGATGAGTGGATGAATACACAGAGAGAAACCAAGGGTGAAAAAATACTCTTTGGCTACAGGACTCGGGAGTCCTAGGCTCAAGTTTGCCACCTCAACCTAATCCATCGCGTGGCCCTAGTTAGTGGGGCTGCCTCCGGGGCTTGTTTCCTCATCTGTCAAATAGCATCATGACTCTGCCCTGCCAGCTCCCTGAGAGGCCTCATCAGGCTGGTGGGCATCGCTTCCTGAACTGTAAAGTGCCCTGGTGGGCAGGCGGTGGCCACTCCTGAGTTGGTTGGGGCGGGGGGGGGCAGGAAGAATGGATGGCCCTCGGCGGGGCAGCCTGGCAGGTGATGGAGGGCCGACACCCTGGCTGGCTCTAATCCTGTGTGGCTGCCCCTCTAGTAAAATTTTATGGCCTCTGAGAGCAGGCAGAGAGCTGCCAGCAGCAACTCACTGGGAATTTATGGCTGGCCTTTTCCCTCCCAGCCCTCCCTTCCTCGGCCCAACTCTCGCCTACGCTGGGGTGCCTGGGCTTGACCATGGAGACCTGAGCCCCACTGTGGGGCAGGGTTGGAGGGGCTGAATGAGGAGAAGCTAGAAGAAAACCTCACGGTGGATGGCGGAGCTGAAAGACCTGGATCTGAGAAGCATTTGCTTGGCAGAGATTGTGCAAGAGACTGAGTCACACGCTGCATCAGGTTATAAAATTGCCTGTTATCTAAGGTCCCTTTGGGGAAAATGCGAATGTGGCTGCAGTAACCACAGCTGCCTCTTTCAGTCCCTGAGCACATCTGTTCTTTCTCACCACAGGGCCTTTGCACATGCTGTTTCCTCTGCCGGGTGCACCTTCTCCCGACCTGTGATTTGCTTACTTAACCAGGATGCACGTGTGTGTGCATAATGCCTATGTAAAGGAGTGTGTTTGTGACTAACATGTACTTGGCACACACGTGGGCATATGAAAAGCATAGGCATGATCTCACGGACAGGAGAACCAGGGGACTGTTGTGAGGGGACATGCATGCGTTGCAAGTACTGGGTGTGGCCACATGTGGCTGGAAGGAGGGACAGAGCTGTTTCTGGGGGGTCATGGGTCCCAAGCACTGCAATGGCCTATTCATGCCCATGAACTTGACGTAGGGGTCCTTGTATGAGGCTTATTTCATAGAGGCAGAAGCTGAGGCACCAGGAACTCACTGGAGAATCTGAACCCTGACCCAAGGGAGGCTGTAAACCATCAGGGAAATGGAGGGGCTGGCTGGCTCAGGGTGGCGGGGGGAGCAATGAGCTTGCTCAGAGGAGCAAGTGCAGTGTTAGGGGACCCAGTGGACCAGGTGACTTATGGAGGGGAGGGGGAGGGGAGGGGGGGCAGGGGACAGGGAGAGAGGGGGGAGCCTGGGAGGGCTGGCAGGAGAGCCACCTGGGCCCCTGCCCTGGGCCAGCTGGGAGCCGTGGCCTGGGACCCAGTTGACTTCTGAGGGCAGCGCTTTGGGGGCGCTGCCGCCGGCCTGGTCAGCCCCCATCCGGCTGATTTATGGGTGCTCTCCGCCCTCCGCGCCCTGGCAACCCGCAGCCACCGCCGGATCTATTATTGATGAACTTTCTGAGCCCGGCTTATTGACTGCACGCACCCATGGCGGCCTGCGGCAGTGTCGGCTGGAATACAGGCCTGGTTGCCCCAGCCAATGTCAAGGCGGGGCACCGCGCCCCTTCTGGGTCTGGGAGGAGAGAATGGGCAGGGGTGCTGCCTGCAAGAACCCCAGCAGTCTCAGTCCCTGCCCCCGGGGTGGGGCCTGTGTCATCTGGTCCAGCCAGGCCCCCTAACAACCTACTGTGTGGCCTTGGGCCAGCTGCTCAATCTCTCTGAGCCTCAGTATTACCTAGAACACCCCACAGGGGCCTGGACTGGACCAGATGACTCCCCTGCCACACTTGGAAGGCAGCAGGTGGCATGATCTCCCCAAAACTGGTTCATCCAAGGGGCCTGAGTTCTGTCCCTGCTTTGCCACCGCCTGGCTGTGTGGCCTGGATCAGGGATTTGACCTCCCCCCTCCCCCTTCCTTCCCCTCCGCCACCCCTGGAACCTCCCTTTCTTCACCTGGAAACGTGTCATAACATCTGGCTGGAGGAGTTGAAGTCAGAATTCAAACCGCAGGCCTCTTTCCTGAGCACCTTTTGCTACATCAACAGCAGACGCCGCCAGGCCGCAGTCCCAACCCAGGTAAAGGCTCCTGCCAGAAGCGAGGCAAGCGGGGGGGGGGGGGGGGGGGGGGGACCCTGACTTAGGTCGGGAGGCGGGGAAGGACTCCTGGAGACAGCGGGAGCATCCAGCAAGAGTGGGCGGAATGTTCCAGGCTCCGGGTGGAGGGAGCAGCTAGAGCAGAGAGGTAGGAAGGAGGTGGGCAGGTTTGGAAGAGGGGCAGGAAGGGGATGCCCACGTGACCGAAGTGGAGCCAATGAGGGGAAGGGAGCCAGATACGGGAGTGCGTAGTGGGGTCAGGATTTGAACCCGGGACTGGCGCATCGGGAAAGGCACCCAGAGATGCTGTCAGGAGTCCCTGCCTCACACCTGGCCAGGATGGCTGGGCAGCGGTGCCTTCCCTTCTCTTGCCCCCCCTCCCCAGCCTCACCTCTGTGACTTCATCTGCCCCCTCCCCCCACCTCTCCCAGGTTCCTGAGTCAGGAGGGAGTCACTGGGTGGGGGGGGGGGGGGGGCACAGCCAGGACCCCAAACCCGTCCTCACTTTGCCCATGAGGAAACCAAGGCTCACAGAGGGCAAGCCACCTGTCCGAGGACACACAGCTGGAACCATCCCATGAGCACCTACTCGGGTAGGGACAAGGCAAGGGGCCCACCCCCCACGGGGCTGACTCCTGAGCTTCTCACCCAATGGCCCCTGGAGGGTGGAACGGCCTTTTTCCCATTTCTCTGACAAGGAACGGGGCTCAGAGGAGCCCTGACCGCTGCAGTCAGAACTGGTTTGAGAGGAAAGAGGGAGCTGAGTTTCAGTTTTTCATTTGCGCGGTTCACTTTCTCTTATACTCAATCCGTAAAAGGTTTACTTTGTGTGTTTAGATGTTTTTCCCTTTGAGTCCTCCCCCGGAAAACAGACGCTGAGTTATTTATGTAGATAGGGTTGTGTCCATTACATCTGTTTTCCTATTTCACCCTTTGGGGTAAAACGCTCAGGATTTGAAGTGAAATGGAAGTGAAGCAAACACACACACAAAACACACAGCCCTAGCCAATTTGGCTCAGTGGATAGAGCGTCAGCCTGCGGACTGAAGGGTCCTGGGTTCCATTCCGGTCAAGGGCACATGCCCGGGTTAGGGGCTCGATCCCCAGCGGGGGGTGTGCAAGAGGCAGCCAATCCATGATTCTCTCTCGTCATTGATGTTTCTACCTCTCTCTCTCCCTCTCCCTTCCCTCTCTGAAATAAATAAAAATATGTATTTTTTCAAAAACAGACAAGAGACAGGGAAATAGTAAGGAAGCAGAGACACAGAGAG
Source organism: Plecotus auritus (assembly GCF_963455305.1). Classification (NCBI taxonomy): domain Eukaryota; kingdom Metazoa; phylum Chordata; class Mammalia; order Chiroptera; family Vespertilionidae; genus Plecotus; species Plecotus auritus. The sequence goes on from NC_137779.1 coordinate 26,103,554, forward strand.
AGAGACAGATGGAGACAATGACCAATAGAGGAGAGATTGGTGGAGCCTGTGGAGGGGGCGAGGGCCAGGGAGGGAGGGAGCCAGGACTGCTGAGAGCAAGGCGAGGGAGGCGCAGGGAAGCCGGGGCCTGGCTGCCAGCAGGGCCCTGCAGGCCTAAGTGGCCACTGGTCAGCGAGGCCCGGTGGAATCCTTGGCCTTAGGAAACCCCCTGGATTTTATTATACGTTCTCCCGCCTCCTCCCTCCCTAGAGCTGAGTCACTTCAGAGGCAGAGGAAAATGGAGCCCATGATCAGAGCAAGGGTTTCCCTGCCAGAAGCTTCCTCTGGGCAAAATAACACCTCTAGCCCCTCACAATCAACCCAGCTCTTGACGCCATGGGGTGGACAGGGGGTCAGAAACTAGCGTTTCCCAGTTCCCTGGTGCTGAGGAATCACCGCCCGCCCCCCCTCACCGTCCCCCCGCCACACACACCCCAGTCCTACTGGGCCTGGGGTGCAGGCCTCTTCAGACCATGGTGAGATTCTTCCAGAAAAGACAGAGAAGCAACAGGGTAGTAACACCAACCACCGTGGGATGGGGGGGGGGGGGGGGGAGAGGCGCGGCGGGGGAGTAGGGGGGCAGCCGAGTGATCCTCAATAAGTCGACTCCTCTCTCTGGGCCTCCTTTGTTCCCTAAGCATTGCTGTTGCTTGAAAAGAACCCTAAAAGCACAGCTCTCCTGGTGAAGGTCACAAATTTGGAACCACGCGGACCTGGAATCGAAGACTGGCTCTGCCACGTCCCAGCTGTGTGACCCTGGGCAAGCGGCTTCCCTCTCTGCGCCTCCGTTTTCACATCTGTAAAATGGGTGGCAACAGTGGGCTCCTTCAAGGCGTCAGTAAGGTAGGGAGTGTGTGGCAGCTAGCACCCGCATGAGCAGACGGAAGGCACTGGGTCCTGCTGCTCTGCTCCGGCCCGTCTGTCCTGAAAAGCAGGCACAGCGGGCCTCCCGCCAGAGACAGCCGCCCCAGGCTCTCGGCTCCCCCTCCTCCCTCCCCAAAACACCTGTGCTGACTCCCTTTCCGGCCTCATGGAATGAAAATTATGTGAAGAGGCCCACGCTTCTCTCGCGCAGACAAAGGCCAAAAAATAAAAATTCCAAACTGTCCCGGGAGGCGGCGGGAGGCTCAGGAAAGACTCTGCCGCCAGGACTGGTCCCCTGGGCGTGCGGACCGCACTCTGGGTCCAGCTCATCCTCATGTGGCTCCGGAGCCAGGCAGTTGTGCCGGATCCGAGCCCCGTTTGCTAGAAGAGAAAGCCAAGACCCCGAGAGCAGAGGCCAGCGGCCCCCAGTCCGGTCCTCTGGACCCCGCGTGGGAGGCAAGGATGCGAAGGGTGATCAGGGGTGACCGGGAGGGGATGGACAAGTGTTCAGCTCCTGGACTGGAACGTTCCGGGCAGGAAAGCCGGGGCTACAGAGTGGGTGGGGGCTGTTCACCGACAGCGAGACAGACGGCATTGAACGCCAGGGCGACGCAGATGCTCTGGTTCTCTCCCCATCCTCCTGGTTACACACCGGAAGCCCCGCTGGGCGCTTCCACCTCTAACAGAGAGGGAGCTGGCGTGGGCTCGGGAGCCAGGGCAAGCCCCCGCGGCCACCAGACCCTGGCATTTCTAATCCGATGGTTAGTGTTCATGTACAGCAAGTTTTCAATTCAAACAGCGATAGCAGATCTCCTATGGAAATGAAACGGGAACCCTTAAAGCACGTATTAAGGAAGAAACCGTGCAGAGGGGTGGGTTAAGGCAACATGCGAAGGAGGAATGGCGGTGTGGGAAGCCGGTTTTCTCCCAGCTCAACAGACTGGTAGCTTTCGGGCCTCACCTTCGCCCAGGAGGCTGCCCCACCTGCCCACTCACCAGCCAACCGCTGAGGCTCGGTAGGTGCCTGCCCTGCGCCCAGGGCTGGGCTGCCAGCTGGCGCCACTCTGCAATCGAGCAGGTGTGACTCTGCGCGCCGAGCTTACAGTCTAACAGGGAAACGGATACGTGAGAAAATTGAGGGCAGGGGTTGGAGGAATGCAGATGAGAGGGTGGATGGAAGGCCTTCCTGGGAGATGCCGTATTTAAACAGAGGCAGGAAAAGGCCACCCCGCCCCCCGCAGAAGAACGGAGTGGGCAGGAGGGGGGCAGTGGGAGATGAGGCAGGCAGGCAGGCCCCACCCCACTCAGGATCTCGAAGGTCCTGGAAAGGATTGGGGTTTTGTTCTGGGCGCGGTGGTGCAGCCACAGAGTTGTTTTCATTTAGTTTTGTTTTGTTCATCAGGACAGTGACTTGCTCCAATTTGAGGGATTTTCTTGTTTGTTTGTTTATTTTTGGTTGTCTTTGTTTTATGTATTTTTTATTGATTTCAGAGAGGAAAGGAGAGGGGGAGAGAGAGAGAGAAACATAATGAGGAGAGAGAATCATGGATCAGCTGCCTACTGCACGCCTCACACTGGGGATCGAGCCCTCCACTTGGGCATGTGCCCCGACCGGGAACCGAACCATGACCTCCTGGTTCATAGGCTGATGCTCAGCCACTGAGCCACGCCGGCCGGGACATCTTGAGTTTATGAAGACCCCTCAGGCCACTGCTTGGACCATGGACTGAAGGGGACGCAATGCAGGAGAGGAGGAGGTCAGGAAGGTAGTGGTTTGAGTGGCGGTGGGGGAGCGGGGCGCAGAAAAGCAGCCACACCTGGGAGGGCTCGGTGACTTGTTTGTGTGCTTAGCAGACATTTATGAAGCTCCTGCTCTGTGCCAGACACCAAGCTGGACACCAGCGAGTCAAGGAACCCATCCTCATGGGCTGACTGTCCAGGGGGTGCACACGTCACACTAGATGCCCAAATCTGTGCGTGTCACCTGCGTGTTTGTACACACACACCTGCACAGGGCCACTCTCACCCTCTCCCGGGCACACATGCACACACACATGTGCATGTGCCCCGGAACCCACAGGTACACCCTTGCCCCGCTCACCTTGGCACACGCGTATTCATCAGCCTCGCTTATAAAAATAACCTGGGAGCTCACACGTCGTCGGCTGGCGCTGTCAGGGAATAATTGAGATCCCCGGCTCCCGCTTTCCCGGTGACTCACTGGGAACGCACTGCGCCCTCGCCTCGGCCCCGCTGAACGCCGTGCGCGCTAAGAATACTTTCCTTTATTGTTGCGAATGACATTTGAATTCGTTTTCCTCCCCATTATGTGCGCAGACAGCGGAGACTGAGGGCTTATTACCTGCCCGCCATTAGGTAACATGACAGAAGTGCCACATGGCCCGCTGCTGCGGGAAGGCGTCTGGGGCCACTCGGACCCCGAGGTCTCACGGACAAGAGGCAAGAGCCCGTCCTGTAAGCCGGTTCTTGCTCGGCCGCTGGATTGCAGGGTGACTTTGGGCAACCCACATTGTTGCTCGGGGCCTCAGTTTCCTCATCTGCTAAATGGGCCTGAGAGAGATGAGCTGGATGACCTTTGGAGGCACCTTTCCAACTGTCCTGCGTGTGATCTGGGGCTCAGTCCAGGAGGCTGGTCTCCTCCCAGGCCTCTTCCGTCCAGGGGGAGAAGGTTGTCTCCATCAAAGTCTGAAAAAGTGAGTCTTCCCCTAGCAGTGGTCGGCAAACTGCGGTTCACGAGCCACCTGCGGCTCTTTGGCCCCTTGAGTGTGGCTCTTCCACAAGATACCACGGCCTGGGAGAGTCTATTTCGAAGAAGTGGCGTTAGAAGAAGTTTAAGTTTAAAAAATGTGGCTCTCCAAAGAAATTTCAATCGTTGTCCTGTTGATAGTTGGCTCTGTTGACTAAGGAGTTTGCCGACCATTGGTCTAGAGGCTCACCATTCATTCATTCATTCATTCAGTCAGTCAGTCAGTCAGTCATTTAGCAAATGGGGTTCTGGTCTACCCTCTGCCAGGCCCGTTCCAGGGGTTGGGGAGAGTGTGGTGAGCGAGACAAGGCTGCTGTAACAAATACAGACATTCCCCGGCGAACCGGCGTTCAACTTAGGGTTTTTTCAACGTTGGGATGTTGTGAAAGCTATACACATTCAGTGGAAACTGTACCTCAAATTTTAAACGTTGATCTTTTCCTGGGTTCGCACTATGCGGAACGACACTCTCTTGTAATGTTGGGCAGCAGCAAAGAGATGAGTTTGCCCAACTGTGGGCTCATGTACGTGTCCCGAGCACGTTTAAGGTAAATAGGCTAAGCTGGGGTGTTCGGTAAGTTAGGCGTATTAAATGCCTTTTGACTGCCCTGACCGGTGTGGCTCAGTGGATAGAGCGTCGGCCTGCAGACTGAAGGGTCCCAGGTTCGATTCCGGTCAAGGGCATGTACCTGGGTTGCGGCCACATCCCCAGTGGGAGGTGTGCAGGAGGCAGCTGATCGATGTTTCTCTCTCATCGATGTTTCTAACTCTCTATCCCTCTCCCTTCCTCTCTGTAAAAAAATCAATAAAAATATAAAAAAATAAATAAATAAATGCCTTTTGACTTATGATCACGTTTTCCGTTTCCGACGGGTTGATCAGGACATAACCCGTCGAGTGTCGAGGAGCATCTGTAGTTGTGAGCAAACGAATGCGCCAGCTAAAAAAGAAAAAATAAGAAAAACATGGGGACCTACAGGACCAACCCAGGCAGAATAGAAGGGGAGAGAGGAAGTGAGATTCCACAAGGAGACACTGCGGAGTCGCATCTCCCCCGAGTCCGTGTTTTAATGCCATAAGGAGAGAAACCAGGAACCGTTTTCTTCCATCACATGGGCGTCTCCCCAAGAGCACGGGCTCCCCAACCCCAACGCTGTGGAAACTGGACAAGCAAGTTTGCGTGCGGACCCTGAGGGGAGGAGGGGGCCCAGCAATGGGAAGGAACCCTGGCGGGCGGGGGGGGGGGGGGGGCGGGGAGGGGCGGGCCCCGTCCTGAGCACCTTGCTGATTCCGGAACCCACGGCGGGCACAGGATTCTGGAAGGGCTGGGATGCCAGGAGGGGTAACCAGGGGTCCCGCTGGCAGCAGGCTCCCCCCCAGGAGTGCCCAGCAGCCTTCCTCAAGCTCATTGTTCCAACCCCAACTCATGCTCTTATCACTGCCACGAGGCACTTGGCCCCGCATTCGAGCAGCCGTGCGCTGTAGTAAATGCTGTCGCCTCTGACGGAGGACACACGGGCGCGCGGGGGGTCAGCACGGAGGCTTGTCAGGAGGCCACAGGGTGGGCACGGGGAGCTTTGCTGGGGCCTGTCCTGTTAGAAACAGGGCTGGTTTCTGACATCGAGTATCTTCCAAATGGCCCTCCAGTGCTTCCGAGGAGGCCCCCCAGGCGGGCCCCGCACACAGTCTAGTTAAACATGAGTTGGATGGGACACCACTGATTTTTTGACCTTAGTGTATGCAGATCCCAACATGGGAGGAAAATGTACAGAAAAAGAGAAGGATAAAAAGGCAATGACTGGCTTTTCCCATTTCTTAACCATGTGCAGGGTGCCTGGTATAGCCGATTGTACCCACAGAGAGAGCCTCCTTCACACGGGTAAGGTCAGAGGGCAACCCCTCTCTCCCTCAGCCCCCCCACCCCCAGAGCCTCCCCATCCCCTCCCCTGTATGGCCTGATGTCTGCAATTTCCTTAACCGACATTGTTTGTTTGTTTATAAAGCTCTCTTAGCCACTATCCGGTTTAACCCACCCCCCAGCGTCTTCTCCTGGGGGGTCCTGGGCCCCTCAAGGACATGAGGACATTGGGGGTCTTTGCCTGTACCCCATTCTTTGGGGAATCGGGAGTGGGTAGCATATGGAAGCCGTGCAGGCCAGGCCACCCCATCCACTTAGATCCTGGATGCTCCATCCAGACCGGGGTGTCTGGGGGTGTCCGGGGCGCTGAGAGTCCAGGATTTCCACAGTGAAACGTGAGAAAATCGCCCGCTTTGTCATGGATTAAAATTCCAGACTTGACATCTCGGTCATGGAGCTTTGAACTGGCTGTCAGAGCATAAACCCAGGGCCAGGCGGCATGGACCCGGGGCTCCTGGGACTCACAACCACGTGTTCTCAGGAGCCGTGGTCTCGGGGTTCTGGGAGGCGCGAGCTCTTCACAATCGAGACTTTGAACCCGTGCGCGGCGGAGGCCTTTGCACCGGAGGGCTGGAGGGGCCCGTCATCAGCACCCCACCTGCCTTTCCCAGTCGCACAGACATCACTGGCGACGTCTCCGGCTGGGCCGAAGGAGGGGCCCGGGGAAGGAGGCCGCAGCTGGGCCCTCAGAACCCCACTGAGGTTTCACACGAACCGCAGCCACGGGGGACCTTGGGCTGCTCTGCCCTGGGCAAACCTCACCTCAACCTCGTGGGGAAAAAAAAGAAAAAAATAAGAAAAACTTGGGGACCTACAGGACCAACCCAGGCAAAATAGAAGGAGAGAGAGGAAGTGAGACCAACCCCCGTCTACAGACATGAAAACAGAGGCCCAGAGATTGTAAGCGACTCACCCAAGGCCACCGTATTAGTTCCCTGTTGCCGCTGTAACAAATCACCACTCATTTGGTGACTGAAAACAGCACAAATGTATTCCGGTTCTGGAGGTCAGAATCCCAAGAGTCTGAGGGGGCTAGAGTCAGGATGTCAGCAGGGTCCCGTTCCTTCTGGGAGCGCTAAGAGAGAATGCCTCCTGGCCCTTTCCACTTCCAGTGGCCTCCTGGGTTCCTTGGCTCGTGGCCCCATCCTCTGTCTTCAAAGCACATCACTCTGACCTCTGCTTCCCTCCTAGCACATCTCCTTCTCTGACTCACCCTCCCGCCTTCCTCTCATAAGGACCCTTGTGTGTACACTGCACCCCACGCCCCACCCACTCAGATAATTCAGCATTAGCTCCCTATGTCTAGATCCTAGCTTAAAGCCTCTTTGGCCATGTAGCAGGGGTCCTCAAACTTTTTAAACGGGGGGCCAGTTCACTGTCCCTCAGACTGTTGGAGGGCCGGACTATAGTTTAAAAAAAAAAAACTATGAATAAATTCCTATGCGCACTGCGGGCCTGGGACGAGTTGGCTGCTAAGCAGGACAGGCAGCGGCACCCGGCGGGCCGGATAAATGTCCTTGGTGGGCTGCATGTGGCCCACGGGCCGTAGTTTGAGGACCCCTGAGTAGGGTAACATGTCACAATTCCCAGGAATTAGGACAAGGACATCTTGGGATGTGGTACAGGGAGACTTTGCCCACCCCCACCACACGGGAAGAAAGTGCCAGAACCAATTGGAACCAGTCTGACTGGCTCCAACCTTTGTCCCTGCTCCCTCCAGACTCCCCCAAGGCCCTTCGACATGGTGAACGGTGTTGCCAGATAAAATACAGAACAAATCATTTTTTAAACGTCAGTCAGTTCTACTCACTGTTTATGTGACATTAACATGGAACTGGGCATTCTGGTGGTCCTGTTTGCTAAACCTGCCAACCCTAAAAGCCGGAAGTATAGCACAGGAAGGGAAAGAAGCTCTGGTACGCCAAGATCTAGGTCCAAGTCTTAGATCCAGCCAGGAGTCTCCTGGGACCTCGTGTCTCCTCTCTGGGGCTCAGTTTGTCCATCTGTGAAATGTGGCTGTAACCATCACCCACCCACACACACTCCCCGTGACGATGCCCTTGACAGCACAAAGGAGAACGCGCTTGCACGCTGCCGAGTGCTGTGCCCACCAGAGGAGCCGCTTGCACCTCCAGCCCTCGCCACCCCCCTCCTTGCCCCCCAGTCCACAGGGCCGGGATTGAAGAGGCTATTCCCAGGGCCCAGTCCAGATGGGGTTTAAACTCTAGGCAGACAGGAGCTCATTTTCCCAGCTCATTATCCCAAACCAAATTAGGAGCAGGCCAGGCTGCACCGCTCCTGGCTTAATTGGGGCTCACAGACGCCCCCGCCCTGTGCCTTCTTTCTTTCCCACTCCCCTGTCCCCAGCCGGGCCGTGCCGTGAGGGAGCCAGAGGCTGCCCAGGCCCTGCCACCTGGGCCCATGCAGCCGCCCCAATGTAATCAATTAGAGCCAGGCCAGGCCGGGCTCTTAATGGGGCGCCGCTGGGCAGCTGGGCCCGGCATCGATCCCGGCCCCTGGTGACCCCCAGAGAGGAGAGGCAGCCAAGACGGCCATGCAGATGGCAGTCTCCAGGGCCCTGGTCCCCACCCCCACCCAGGGCTGCCCGCCAGTGGACCGACCCATGGAGTCCGGAGGGACAGAGGCCCGTGCACCTGGCGGGCCCCTTGTGTTTGGTCTCCAAAAAGAGGCAGAAATATTCAGGAAATACTGTCCTGCTGCGGTCCAGCCAGGGCATCTTTCATCTCTCCAAACCGCCCGGTGCCCCCTCTGTCCCTATTCTGACCAGGCCAGGCCCCCAGGGCTGTCCTCAGGGGCTCTGAGTGCAGCCGCAGAGGAGGGGCCAGGAGCTCCCTTTGAAGAATGTTTTTTCCTGGGGCCTCCGCAAGCTCCCTGCCCATCACAAAGGTTGGTCAGGCCAGCAGGGGAGACAGGAGGGGCTGCTAGCAGGGGGGACAGGGAGGCAGGGAGGGGCTGCTAGCGGGGGCGGGGGGGGGGAGGAGCAGAGAGGAGCTGCTAGCAGGGGGGACAGGGAGGCAGGGAGGGGCTGCTAGCAGGGGGGGCGGGGAGGGGACATGGGGAGCCCAGGGGAGGGCAGGATCTCCACTCTGCCTTGTTTGCTCTCTGAGCCCCCAGGAAGGGCCTGGAAGCTTTGGAACCAGGGAGGGTGTGTGTGGAGGGGAGAGCAGTATGGAGACTGACAGGGTCCTCCTGCATGTGTGGGGATAGGGGAGTAAGGCTGTGTGTGCAACTGTGTGGGGTTCAGGGGCACATTGTCAGGGGGCAGGCGTTTCTCTGGGTCTGGATTATTCTGAATCCCCCTGTGGAGCACACAGTAGGGCTAAGAACTATGTGCAGAGTGGGTCTTGGGAAGGATCTGTGTTTCTGTGGCAGTGGGCCTGTGAGAGAGTGTGTGTATGTGAGAGAGGGGGCGGGGGGGACTATGTATGGGATTGTGTGTGTGAGGGTGTGTGAGGGTGAGGATGCAAGTGTACGTGGTTGTGTGTGAGGTTGTGTGCACGTGTGCGTCTGTGTGGCACCTTCTCCCGCTGGGCAAGCCTGCGTTTCTAAGGAAGGACCTCAGGACTTCTCTCCTGCCCTGGAGGCCAGGCCCAGGAGCACCCACCCTGGGCCTCCACCACCTGCTGAGGGAGCCTCCCTGCCCCTGGCTGTGAAATACAAATTGGGGAGGGGGGGGAGTGATATAAAAAGAATAAAACAAAAATCACCTACAGTGGCACCACCTGGTACTATGCCTGAGCCCGAGCCCTCACCTTGTTCCTCCTGGTCCTCACCGTCCTCTGGGGCAGTTACTGACATGAGCCCATTTTACAGATGAGCAGAGTGAGTCTAGGACCAGCCGTGGGCAAACTACGGCCCGCGGGCCGGATCCGGCCCGTTCGGCTGTTCTATCCGGCCCGCGGAGCCGAAAGAGCGGAGGGTTCTCTTGCTCTCCCCTCTGCTCCTTTACTTTGAATTTATATTAGTTCACACAAACACTCCATCCATGCTTTTGTTCCGGCCCTCCGGTCCAGTTTAAGAACCCATTGTGGCCCTCGAGTCAAAAAGTTTGCCCACCCCCTGGACGGACAGTGGTCAGCAAACACATTAGTCAATAGAGCCAACTATCAACAGTACAACGATTGAAATTTCTTTTGAGAGTCAAATTTTTTAAACTTAAACTTCTTCTAACGCCACTTCTTCAAAATAGACTCGCCCAGGCCGTGGTATTTTGTGGAAGAGCCACACTCAAGGGGCCAAAGAGCCGCATGTGGCTCGCGAGCCGCAGTTTGCCAACCCCTGGTCTAGGAGAAGCCAGGGAACAGGGCTGGGCCGCTGAGTGGCGATGCCAGGACCAGATTAAAACCAGGCCTGGAGGAGAATCCTGCCTTGCAGACAGAGAGAAATTTAGGCTCTCTGAGGCGCTGGTACCCTTTGGGGCTGAATTTTATATCAGCTGCAATGTTTGTGGAATCAAATCGTACCCAACCCAAGAGACTCTAGCAGGCTTTATGTCTCATACCTGCCACCAACTGGCTGTGTGACCTTGGGCAAGTTCCTCACCCTCTCTGGCCCCAGTTTCCCCGTCAGCACCCTCTGCCAACAGCTTAACTCTCAGAGAGGGTCTGTCCCCTCCTGATACAGGACTTGCCCCCTCCCCCAATATCCAAGGAGAGATCTGCCGCTTACACTGCTCTCCAGATGGGGGCGCACTCCCTTCCAAAGCACCTGGTAGAACTATTGGCCACACGGGAGAGGAACCCGAACTGGGAAGCCAGACTGCTTGGGTTCAAGACTTGCCTTTTATCACACCAGCCATGTTACTGACCTAGCAGTGCCTCAGTGTTCCCATCTGTAAAATGGGAGTGGCACCTGCTCAGGACTTGGTGATCACAAAAGCAGTGCTCTGCCTTCATAGCTGCCATCCATATTATTTGAGCTGCTGTTCACCCCTCCTGAGCTTCCCTCCTCCCCCCAAAAAAAGAAAATTTTGGAACTAGGCAAGGGGAGGTGGAGAGAGACATCACAGTGTTCGCTATCACCATCATCGTTCTTGTGGCCGAGGTAGCATTATCCCTCAGAGAACAAAACACTTCCTTCTGTTAAGATGCACCCGCCTCCTTGTCACTTCCACCCATTAGTCCTCAAACAGGAATGATCCACCCACTTTACAGATGAGGAAACTGAGGCCAGAGAGAAGACACTTGCGGGGGTCGGGCCATGGCCTCCTGAGCAGAGCGGCTGCCTCCATCCTGAGGGCAGGCCCTGCACCGTGTCAGCTCCTCCTTGTCTGCCCAAGGCCAGGCCACGCTGGGAGGACAGAGAGGTGGGGTGGGGCCGACGCCCCCTGGGCCCTGCCAAGGCCACGGTGCCGGCGCCGGCGAGTGGGCTGTGGTCCAGCACCGGGTGCAGGCTGGCTAATTGCCGACGCGCGGCCGCTGCCCTGCACCGTGACACAGGCCCCTGACAGACGTGATTTATGAGGGCCCTCGGCAAAGCGGAACCCACTCAATTGCCTATTACCTCACTTAGCAGACACCTTGTCACCGCCCGAGCGCCGGGTGTTAAAAATATAAACCAGGCGGCCGGCAGGCCCTGAGCTTGCGGGCCCTCCACCTGCTTCGGGCCAGATAATGGCCCCCCGGCCACCAGCCAGGAGACGATGCTGAGGCCTGGTTGGCGATGAAGATGTCATCAGGCCTAAGGGGCCGGGCCGGGGAGTAGGACACCCAGAGCAGGGGCAGGGCCCCAACATTCAGACCCACCGCAGAGATGGGGACAACTGAGGTCCGTGGGGTAGAAGCCAGGAATGGATCTCAAGTGGGACGGTGGTGGCTTCAGTTAGAACCTGGGGCTCCGAGCACAATCAGGGACCAGCACACTTCGCTCGAGGGGGTTTCAGGTAGAAGGAGCAGCACATGCAAAGGCTTGGGGGCTGCCCAAAGTGCCAAGAGCTGAAAGACATGCAGCAGGACTTGAGCCCAGAAAAAGAGGGGGCGCGTAGCAAGAGGGGGGGCGGCCTTTTCCACGGTGCCCCACCATCGTAAGGCAGAGCCAGAGGGGGATTTGGTCACGTGGGCCCTTCATTCATTCCTCTGGTTCATCGGCAGTGACTGATCACCCACTCTGTGCCAAGCCTGAGTTGGGCGCTGGGGAGACAGACATAAAGGAATCACGTGAGATGGGTGAGGGCAGCCTAGGGGTCCTGGGCATTAGGGCAGACTGCCTGGAGGAGGGGAACGCTGGCAATCTAGAAAACACCTCCTCATGCCTCTCAATTGAGCTTAGGTGCCAAGAAAAGTATTGGTCCCAAAGTGTTTCCCTCTGTCAGGGGCGAGGAAAGTCCAGAATTCTCCAGCGAGCTGGATATCCAGCCATTCACTCATTCATTCGTTCGTGCATCCGTTTATTCCACACAAGCCTTTGCGCAGACAGGCAGAGGTGACTCAGACCCAGCAAGCGAGACAGCAGCGCGAATAAACAAGTGCAAATCTGTGTCAAGGGCGGTGGAAGGTGGACTGCCAGTGCTAGGGCGGCAGAATCTTCTGGAAGTTTTGTGGAAAACAGACTTCCAGGCCCTACCTCAGATCACTGGCTGCCTGTCAGGGCCAGGGCAGGGAATGGTACCCTAAAACCCCTCGGAGTTTGGAGATGGCTCAGCCCGGCACCCACTGGCTGACTGTCCCTTCAGGGGCCGGCTGTGTCGGGGGCAGCCAGGACAGGCTCCTGCTGACTTCAGGTCTTATTTTAGCCTCTGGTGTGTCCCGGGGAGGCTCCGGGAATTTGCATGGGTATTTTCAACACAGACGGAGGGAGAGGCTGGCAAACTCGGGTGCTGAAACCTAAACCCTCCCACCGCCCACCGCCCACTCTGGACAAGCTGGTCCCACTGGGCCTTGAGCTGGGGGCAGAGGGGCCTGTGTGGGCTTCATAAGACCTAGCATCGGGCGGCTGAAGACTCCATGATCGCAGGAGAATGGTGAGGCTGGGGGCATCATCCCATTTCATAGATGCAGACACTGAGGCTTGGAGCAGCCAAGGCCAGTATCATAGCCCAACCTCAACCCCAAGTCCTCATGACCATGAACTAGACTTTTGCTAGAAAGGCAGCCTCCGTGCCTACCCCACGCTGTGCCACGCTGATGACTGATATTGTTAGGAATAGCCAGCGCTTACCGAGCGCGAGAACCCCTGGAGAGAACAAGGACATGTGGAAGCAGGGGTACGTTTACCACTACGTCATTCTCATCTCCCTGAGCACCTGCAACGTGGGTCCTAACGGTCCCCCATTTGATAGATGAAGTGGAGTTGCCACCCCACTTGAGATGTGGGCAGGAGAGGCCGTGACGCCCCGAGTCCCCTATTTCACCCTTTGGGGTAAAACGCTCAGGATTTGAAGTGAAATGCAAGTGAAGCAAACACACACACAAAACACACAGCCCTAGCCAATTTGGCTCAGTGAATAGAGCGTCAGCCTGCAGACTGAAGGGTCCTGGGTTCCATTCCGGTCAAGGGCACATGCCAGGGTTAGGGGCTCGATCCCCAGCGGGGGGTGTGCAGGAGGCAGCCGATCCATGATTCTCTCTCATCATTGACGCCCCGAGTCCCCTGTGAACCTGTATGTCCCCAGACCACCTCGCAGCCCTAATGACTGCTCTGCTGCACCCTGGGATCGGTGAGGGGCTAGCGAGAAGGCACAGCCCCCTCGGGGCCCGGTTCACACCTGTGGAGTGGGAGCAGGCAGTCTGGGCTTGACAGGCAAAGCCGAAGCCTGAGTGTAAACCCCAACCCTCCTCTGGCTGGGCTGCGGCTCCTTGGAAAGTCCATTGGCACCTGTGAGCCTCGGTTTCCCCTTCTGAGAAGCGGGACCACCTTTGCCCTCCCAGCATAGAGGCTCAAGAGCAGGAGTCCCGTTCCCTGCCTGCAGATGTGGAGGCTCAACCCCAGAGGGGCTAGGCAGGGACTAAGTGGGCCCTTGTAAATCATAGGCCACTGTCAGGGTGACAATTAAGGGGGCGCCGGGAGCCATGAGGGGCCAGCTGGCAGAGCTGGGGGGCAGTAGACACAGGCCTGTCTGACTCCTGGGCTGGGCCGTTCTGAGCAACAGAAGCAGGTGCTAGGGTTTAATCCAGGCTCCTGCTAACCAGCTGGGTGACCCTGGGCCAGTTGCTAAACCTTTCTGAAACCTCTTTTCTCATCCTCAAAGTACAGACACTCGTAGGGGGTTGTCATGAGAACCCAGCGAGGCAGGGGGTGTGGAGCTGACTTCTTACAGGGGAGGCACCGGTCACTCAAGGAGGTCCAGGGACTTGCTCACAATCACAGAGGACGGGCTGAGCAGAGGCAACCTGCTGCCCCCGCCCCCGAAAGGGTCTGAGAAGAGGGGGTGCCGCTGGTGGATGAGATGGGTAACAAGAGGGTCCCCAGAAGCCTGGGCGTGGGAAATCGCAAAATTGGCCTTTGCAGGAATGGCCTAGAGGGCATTCCAGGTGGGAGAAAGAGCCTAGGCGAGGGGTTGGGGAGCGCGGAGCATGCGTGGAAAATAGCAAGCCATCCGCATGGCTAGAGCAAAGGGTGCATTGCATGAAGGTCTGCAAGTAGGTGTGTGAAAGGTGGCTTTTCATCATGCATGTGTACGTGTGTGTGTGTGTGTGTGTGTGTGTGTGCGTGCGTGCTCGTGCTTGGCCACAGAGCCCCCATTAATGCGCTGGTATTTGTTTGCTCAGTTCCAGCCCTCTCCACCCCCCTGCTGCCTCACCGCCCCCCCCCCCACTTGCCAGTCTGTTCTCTCTCCCTCTCCCGGGGGCTCCATGGGTCACTGAAGCCGAAACAAGCCCCTGCTCTGATGGCTAAACCAGATGCCCAGGCCCCGTCCCGCCTGGGCCCCATCCCCGGTCAGCATGAGCCACCGAGCTGCTGGGGAGGCCCCGCCCGGCAGCATCGGACCGTGGGGGGCCTCGGGTTCCCAGGGGGACAGGGCCAGACGCGGGGAAACTCAATCCCTGACACATGGAGATCATTTGCAGGAGGAACAAAATCCGTGACCGGCTCCAAACAGACACAGAGGGGAGGCAGGGGAGCGGGGCAGGGAGCACCTGGGCCAACGGGAGCGGGGCTGGGCCACGGCTGCCCTGGGAGGCCAGGACCCGGCTCTCCCCCTCCCCGGGCCTCCGGGTCCTACTCTGGAACGTGGTGAGGACTGAGAGGAACAACGCTGGCCCTGTGCCCAGCACACAGTAGGTCCTCAGCAAACAGAGTTTTTGTAGAGATGAGGCCCAGAGAGGTATGTCACTTGCCAAAGGGCACACAGCATGTCAGATAGGAGCAGGGCTGGATGTCTCCAAGGCTCTGGGAAAATTATACATCCACAGAGGGGAGGAGGGGGAGGCGTCAGAGGCGGCTGGCCATCGTTTGCCAAACTGGGCACACTGTCACCCCTTGTCTCCCCAAAAGTGACGTCCCCTTCCCAGCACGGCTCCCAATCGTGGTGTTTCGTTTCTAACCGCTTTATTGCCCTATAACTCACATACCACACAATTCGCCCATTAGAAGTGTAAATTGGTGGGGGGGGTCGATATATTCTATGATTAATTGTTTAATCGGGATAAGATTTATATCATATAAAATTTGCCACTTTACACGTTCTAAGGGGACGATGAAGTAGCATCAAGCGCATTCATAACCTCACGATGTCACGCACCCATCGCCACCATCTGCTTCCAGAACTTTTCTATCACCCCAAACAGAGAGTCCGCACCTCAAGCAAGGACTCCCCCGTCTCCCCAGCCGCTGTGGGCCTCACTTCTACTCTCTGTGCCTATGACTTTGCCTCTTGTAGGTGTTTCATAAACGTGAAACCATGCGCTAGCTGTCTTTTCTGCTGCTTTCCCTCTGGGAGCAGGGCTCAGTAATAGTCCATTGTATGGATGTACCACTGGCTGCCTGTCAGGGTCCGGCTGGTCCGCCTCTGTCTCTTCGTCTGACGTGGGTACTTGGCTGTGTTCCCCTCGTGGCCGCTGGGAGCAGTGCTGTGATGAACGCGGGTGTATCGTATCTGGCCGAGTCCCCGTGGACAATTACTTGGGTACGGACGGCCCTGGGAGCAGAATTGCTGAGGTACAAGGGAACTCTACGCTTAGCTTTCGAAGGACTCGCCAAACTTCGGCTGCACCCAGAGCCCACGGTCCCCTGGCGCGGAGCCCATTCTGTGTGAAGCTGTAGGAACTGGGGCCCAGTGCTGGTCACCTCTCACCTGGAACCTTCCTGGGAGACCCCTTGCCACCCCCTGGCTCTGTCCCAGCTCCTCCCGCCGGGAGAGATCATCTCCAAACTCGTAGACCCATGCATGGCTCCCCATCAAATCCTCCTGGAGGCCCCCCCAGCGCCCCCAGTGGAGTCCTCTTGGACTCCAGGCTGGATGGGGGTCCCCCTTGAGTTCCTGGGACACCCCCTCCCAACCTGTCCCCCTACTTGGTAGAGAGATCCTTGAGGTTAAAGACTGTGACTAATTTGTGTCTCCGTGTGGTCCTGAACATAGGAGGTCCTCAGTACAAAAGGATACTTCATAGATGAAGAAACGGGGCTCAGAGAAGGAAGTTAACCTGCCTGAAGACACACAGCTGGGAAGCAAGGATCGCCTGAACCAGGTCTGTCCAATTCAAGGAGACAGCGGGGGGATCCAGTGCCTGGCACGTAACTGGTGTTCAAAACCAGTTTTTTCCCGACCCCTCCCCGGGGAGTCTAACCCCCCTGGGTTCAGCCCAGGCCCTACCTAGGACTTGCTGTGTGACCTCGAGCAAGGCCGTGGCCGTCTCTGGGCCTCATTTCCCATCTGTGATCTGGGGGCTGGAATTCGAGGCTACTCCAGCCGCCACCCCTCCGTCCCCTCCCCCCAGCTGGACCCGTTGGCAGGCCCCTCCTGCCCACAGGTAATTAGAGGAAAGCAGTAGGGGTCGGGGGCAGGGGGAAGCCCCAGCAGGCAGCTTCTTCCTCTGAGAGGGGCCCCTCCACGCTGCCTGCCCAGCCCCTGCTGCGGGAACAAAAGGCCTTGTAGACGTTCAAAGCAAGGCGCCGGGCGGGGGGCCGGCGTGGGCGGCCACAGAGATGGCCACGGGGCTCGTGGCGGGGATGGCTGGCGACTGGAAGCTGTCCCCATCCATCAGTCAGCGGTGACAGCTCCCAGGGCCCTGCGGCCCCCCGCGGCCGGGCCAGCTGACCGTCCAGGCTGCAGCGGGCCTCCCTCCCCCGCCTGGCGGATCCAGCCTCATGACCTGAATAATGGAGCCGCCTCCAACATCCAGCCCCGGGGACAGACACATCTCTCATCCGTGCCTCTCGTGCTCCGCCACCAAGCTTTGCCTTCCGGGCCCTGTCCCCCGCCACCGGCCCCCGATGTGTAGAGAGAGACGTGACGCGTGTCATCCTCACTGTGAGGGGATGGGAGAGCCTGCGGCAGCGTGGCCTGGGGCCGGGAGTCCAGGAGATGATGGGAGTTTGGCCTTGCCTGCTGCCAACCTGTGTGTGACACTGGGCAAGTGTTCCTCGCTGGGCCTGCGATTCCCGTTCTGTGAAATGATGTCACCTCCGAACTCCGAGGTGTAAATTCTGTGAGGCTCAAGTGTCCGGGGAGACATGTGAAGGTGGTGGGGACACAGGCAGGCAGACCTGGTTTCAAATTCCCGCTCTGCTTGCCTTTGATGGCTGACCCTGGACAAGTTACTGAATGTCCCTGAGCTGCCCTCCTTCCCCTGTGCCTGTAAAATGAGGACCATCTCCCGACTTCAAGAGATAAAGGTGAAGATGAACCAGGATCACATCTGTATGGAGCAAGCACTTGGCTGAAGCATCACTTATTGAGCACTGACTGTATGCCGTTGCCATGCTAAGCACGAAGGAGAGAGAGATGAACAGGATCAAGGGCCTGCCCCGATGGAATTCACAGATGCTAACCAGGCGTCGTCAAACTACGGCCCGCGGGCCACATGCGGCCCGCCGAGGACATTTATCTGGCCCGCCGGGTGCCGCTGCCTGTCCTGCTTAGCAGCCGACTCGTCCCGGGCCCGCAGTGCGCATAGGAATTTGTTCATAGTTTTTTTTTTTAAACTATAGTCCGGCCCTCCAACGGTCTGAGGGACAGTGAACTGGCCCCCTGTTTAAAAAGTTTGAGGACCCCTGCGCAGCTAAACCATCACCCAAGTGACTAGTTCGGGGGTGGGCAAACTTTTTGACTCGAGGGCCACAATGGGTTCTTAAACTGGACCGGAGGGCCGGAACAAAAGCATGGATGGAGTGTTTGTGTGAACTAATATAAATTCAAAGTAAAGGAGCGGAGGGGAGAGCAAGAGAACCCTCCGCTCTTTCGGCTCCGCGGGCCGTAGTTTGCCCACGGCTGGACTAGTTGGTTACACATGTAGTGAATACAGGAAAAGGAAAAGAGTAAAGAGTCCGGGAAGGGTCCTGAGAAGCAGCGTTGGAGATGAGACTGGAAGAGCATTCTGGGCAGAGGGAACAGCTGGCGTGAATGCTCAGAGTTAGGACCAAGCTGGGGATGTTTGAGGGATATGATGGAGGCCGCCCTGGATGGAGGAGAGTGGTTCAGGGCCAGGGGCCAGGCAGGGCAGGGCAGTGGTTAAGCTCAGGGGCTCAGCATTTGTATTGGGCTGGGTGGCCCTGGGGGAAATTGCTTAGCCTCTCTGGTCTCCGCGACATGTGGTCCGTGCTGAGATCTCCCTCAGAGAGTGTGACATCAGACTTGGATGAGCTGGGAGCGCCCTGGATGAAGGTAGTCTTGGGACCAGGAGCTTTTTTTTTTTTTTTTTAATCATCCTTACCAATATGCAGGGTGTTAACCAGTTTGGCAGATAGTATTGGCTTTCTGTCGCCAGGTGTGACATAGGAGCCCGAGGAGGGGGGATGGCCGGGACAAGAAAGGTCTCCAGCTTGGGTGGTAAGAGGAAAAAAAAAAAAATTGGAAACAACCTAAACGCCCATCAGCGGGAGGAGGACTCAACGCGTAGTGACATATTCATACCGCGGGATGGTCTATCGCGGTGACAGTGTGGCCACTGGAGCGTCGCGGATCAACAAGGATCATTCTCAAACGAGGACGGCGGGCCAAGAAAGCAACACGGAGCATGCCTATGGGGTGCCTGCGTCTGTGGGGAGCGTAGGACGCGTCGCATCACGCCTGGACCCTTTGTAGAGGCGCACGTACGCGGTGGGAGGGAAGCCTGGGCGAGGGCATGTAGGGCCCAGGTCGGGCTAGCGGTTCTCTCCGGGGAACGATGCTCCCCGTCGGCCTTCTCTGCTTCCTTCCTACCGTCGTCGGACGGGTTATGCGTGTTGACCTCTTTGGTTTCTCACTGGTCTTGCTTCTGCTAGAACGTAAGCTCCATGAGGTCAGGGACCTGGGTCTGATTCGTTCCGCTGCTTCCCCAGTGCCTGGGACATCCTGGGCTCTCAATAAATACGTAGTGAGTGGAAGGAAGGAGGGAAGAGAGGGAGGAAGAGAGAGGGGGGGGAGAGAAAAAATGCATGAGAGAGACTGAATTAGCATTGCTGAGAGATACACGATAAAATACCACTGAGCCCAGGCGAAATCAGAGGGTAGCCTGGGAGCGTGGAGAAAGACCACCTCCCCGACCATTCCTACCCCTTCCCATGGCCGAGGACGCCCACCACCCACACCCACACCCTCCCCGGAGCTGGGGGGAGGCCCGTGTTTCAAGGGCAGTCGTGCACCCAGAGGGCCACGGAGCGCCTGCCTGTCTGGTACAAAAGGGATTTTTCATATCAGGGTAGCCCAAGAAATAAAAACTCAATGAGACATGGCCAGAGGGAGTATGTTCTTTCCCACCATGGTCTCTCCTGCGCCCCACGCTCCCCTGAGGGTCTGAGGTCAAGGTCCTCTCCTCTCCTTATACCTGCCAGGCCACATCCCCTGAGCCCATGCCCGGGTGCTGTGGATTCCACCCACAATTCTTTGCAGGTGTGTCCACTTCTCTCCAACCCGAGTCCCCTTTTCTCTTGGACACTGGACATTTTTCATCTCCCTGTGATCATTCTGACCCCTCCAAACCCTCTTCCCACAGCTGAGCAGGCCCGGGGCAAGCACTGGTTAAAGACAGGTTGAATGAATGAATGAATGAATGAATGACACCTGTTACATCTGGATAAGTCCCAGGATCCTTTGCAAGGTCTAGACCAGTGGTCGGCAAACTTATTTGTCAACAGAGCCAAATATCAACAGTACAATGATTGAAATTTCTTTTGAGAGCCAAATTTTTTAAACTTAAACTTCTAACACCCCTTCTTCAAAATAGACTCACCCAGGCCATGGTATTTTGTGGAAGAGCCACACTCAAGGGGCCAAAGAGCCGCATGTGGCTCGCGAGCCTCAGTTTGCCGACCATGGCTCTAGACACAGACACTCAAAGCCATCTGAACCCACCGCCTCCCCGAGGTCTGCAAGGCCCACAGCTCCTCTTGCAGGGAATAAAGACGTAGGGAATTTATCGCCTGCTCGGAGCACTTGTCCAACCCCACCTGTAATTCCCCCGACAAGCGAGCGGGATGCAGCTGATAAAAACCGCATTAACATTCCCCTCGGCCCTATTTCCCTATAGGAACGTGGAGGACCCTCATTCTCAATGGGCATGAAATACAGCGGGGGTGGGTGAGAGCCGAGTGCTGGGAGGAACCAGGAGGAGGGAACTGCAGGCCCATAAATTGCTCCCGAGCCTCTGAGCCTCTGAGCCTCTGCCCCTCGGGACTCAGCCCAGAGGCTGCCTGAGCGGCTCCCACCGGGGCCAGGCTGATCAGGAGAAGGAAGAGGCACCAGGGAGGTGGGTGGCCTGGGAGGGGCTGGGCCTGGGGGCCTCCCCCGTGCAGCCTGAAACATGGAGGTTGGGAAGAATGACTGACCCTTCCAAGCCTTCAGCCCACCTTAATCACCCGCTCTAACCCATCCCTACAGCAGCCCCGGAGGGAAGGACGCTCATCATGCCCCTATTCCTAGATGGGCAAACTGACGCTCAGAGAGGTTGGACCACATGCCCAAGGTCACACAGCGAACTAGGGGCCCGGGAAGGCAGGCTGAGGTCAGGCCTGAGGACTTCAGTTGTACATGGAGGGGACGTTTAAATAATATATTTTCCTTTCCACTCTCTTTATATTCTTATAACTACCCGCCTTTGGCGGCTCCAACACCTGTCCATCCCCCTTCCCAGAAAAGGGGGCGCAGACGTCCTGAGGTCTCAGAGAAGAGGAAGGAACAGCATCTAAAGAAAAGAGAACGGAGGTACAGCAAGATTCTCTAGCTTGGCTGGGTCAGTGAAAAGAGCTTAATAAAGATTGGATGGATGGATGAATGGACGGACGAATGGGACGGACGGATGGACGGGTGGGCGGATAGAGAGAGAGAGGATAGTTTAATGAATGACTACATGGCAAACAGCCCATTCTACTAAAGGGCGCCTCTCTCCTCCTTCCAAATCCTTTCAGCCATCTTCCACCTTCTTCATCCCAATCCTCTCTCAGACGTATCCCTGTAACGTCATAGCGAGATAATGACTACCCGGAGGAGCCCTCCAGACATTAGGAAGGACACGGCTTCAAACACGGGGGACCCCTGCCAGACAGGAAGCAACCAGGCCTGAGAGCATCAAGATGAGGGAACAGTCTAAGCGACGTCCTGAGGAGGGAACCGCGTCGCCCTCGGCACAGACCGAAGAGCAGGGGGCTGAGGCCATGTGAGCGAGGGGAGGGGAGGGCATCGCAGGCGAGGTTGGCATTTGATCTTCAAAGCCCGGGCTTTGAACAGAGGACGGACAGGCCGCTTACACTGCCAGGATCTCGCTGCTCCTGGTGGAGGAGAGGGTGGTCAAGCAAGAGAGGGAGCAGGGGAGAGAGGGAGGTGAGGGGAGAGGGGCAGGAGGTGGGTTTCCATACACTTGGGGGTAGAACTGTCTTAGAGGCAGGTGGCGTGTGGAGAGTGAGCCGAGAGAGGAGGCAAGGGGGACCCCCAGGTTTTTGCATTTGGGGACATGGTAGGGACACATCTTGACTAGAGACAGGCGGGTTGACGTTTCCGATGGAGAGGTCAAGAATTCTTCTATGTATTAAATTCATATAAAAACACATATGGAGTAGCTACTATGTGCCTGGCACGGTGCTGGACTCACAAAGAATGTCCCAGCTCCCCCACCTCCCAGCCACCCAGCACAGCATGTACCCAACCAGGTTCCCCAGAAGCTCACCAAATCCCCCGGGAGTGACAGGACCAAGTGTCCCGGGGTGTCATGTTCTCCGGCCTCCTCCCCCCCGAGACCAGCTGGCTCCCAGGGAGCAGGCGGCCTCCTCCGGTGGCCATGTGCCCCTGGGTGCTAATCCCTCGGCCTCAGCCTCGGCCTCGGCCTCCTCCTCCCGGGCAGGCGCACACGGGGCTTGCACAGGGCGGCCTGCCCATGTCACTCCCGGGGACCATGCGCTCACAGCAGAGAAAACAGTGACCAGCTGGTCCTGGCCACCGAGTGACCTTGGACGGGCCACATTCCAGAAATGGTCACCCCTGGAAGGTGCCATCCGTTAGACCACCACTTGCATGGCGCCTCCTATGTACCCCTCAGGGACCCCTGCCGCCACCCATCCTCCCCTCCCCCAACGACAGATGAATCAACAAAGATGGCTAGCGCTAGGGCTTCTGGGAAACTCAAGAGAAGACATGGTTAATCAGAGATCACAGATGCCTCCCATCCATGTCACCTTCACGCCACCCTCAAGGACAGCGAGGAGAGGAGGTGACACCCTACTGGGGAGGTGGGGAAATGGAGGTCCACAGAGCCGAAGGGTCTCGAACAGGTGGCATAGAGACTCGGAAGTCAGCCAGGTCTCAAACCCGCATCTTCTGACCCCTGCAACGCACCCCTGTCCTGACCGGCTCCCTCTGACCGACAGAGAGGCAAGGGCTCCGGTGGCCCGGATGCTCTGGGAAAAAGAGGAATGAGGAAGAAGCGGGATGTGTTCATGGGGAACCCGAGGGGGACTCGGGGGGGTCTCTGGCCCAACTCCTGATCATGTCAGTCCTATCCCTTCCAAAAGGCTCTGAGCGAGCCCTCGGTCCCACATGGGAGCCAGGATTGAAAAGATAAACCAGCCAGGGTTACACAAGGCTTTGCACGTTGCTAAATTTAAACGTGCAACGCGAACCTGGGGACAGGGTGAAGACACTGGTGGGGAGGACGGGGGCCAAATGGAGAGCTTCGGACGTCTCCCCAGGCCCTCTGAGTACAGCGGGGGGGGGGGGGGGGGGGCGGGGGGAGTGCGGAGGGGGAGGTCCCAGGGGGCCCAGAGATAGGCTCCCAAAGGCAACCTTGGAGATAGCAGGAGAGTTACCAGCCCCCCCAAAGGGCCTTGTCCACCCACCCTGGTCATGTGAGCCATGCTCTGGTTCCTGCCTTGGGGGACATTGTTCCTGATTTCAGGATAGTAGGAGAAAGGAGAGGGAGAGGGGAAGGGAGAGGGAGGGGGAGACAGAAGAGAGAGAGAGAGAGAGAGAGAGAGAGAGAGAGAGAGAGAGAGAGAGAGAGAGACCCTCTTTAGCAGCCCTTGAGGCAAATACTAGTACTTCCTGCAGAAGGAGCAAGTTGTATTTCCCTACCAACCCTTGACACAAACGAAGGTATTAATCAAGTTCATGAACACTGATATGGAATGTTCAAAGCAAGCTCAAGACACCATTCTCCACAGTTGCATGCATGTTACTCATTCATTTCTCACCGCAAGGCTAAGGAAGCACCATTATCGTCCCCATTTTACAGACGAGGCAGCTGAGGCTCAGAGAGATTGAGCGGCTGCTTGAAGTCACACCGCTGGGGTTTGATGAGACGTGGGGGTAGACAGTTCCAGAGGTGGAGGCAGGGATGGGTGGTCACAAGGTCAGGGCCAAAGCACAGGATCAGACATTTGTGTCCTTCCCCCCCCCCCCCGTTCCAAGGAACCCCAATTTCTTGCCTACCAAGCCCCAGGCCCAACCCCCTGAGATAGGGCAGGGCCTGGCCCCAGCACCCCCTCCCACTGCCGGAGTGGCACCCCCTCCCACACGTGAGCCACAGGAGGGTCTGCTGTCTGCTCCTCGGGCTCGGATGTGGCTCATTCTCTGGTGGGGGCGGTGGAGGGTAGGCCCATCCCCCTGGGAGGTGAGAGCACTGGCTCTCTGAAGCCTGCAGACGAGGCAGGCCGAGGCTCAGTGCGGGCCTCTGTGCCCTCATCTGTACAGTGAAGATGGCAGCAAACCCGGGCCCCGGGGTGGTCCTGAGGGTGACATGAGAAAATCCAGGTACAGGGTCTGGCCAGGACTGGATTTCCACCTATACACCATGCTGTTACTATTCCTATCATCATCATCACCATTGTATGGTCATCACCACACACAATGGGTTCTGTTGCTTTTCTCTGAACAATCCAAGGAGGGGAGAACTCAAGGGAACCAGCCCCTGAGGTCCCACCAACTGGGTGAAACTGAGGCGCAGAGAGACGACGGGGCAGGGGGAGCTGGACACCCCAGCCCCACAGAAGCGGGTGTGCCAGCAGCGCTGTCTGTGCAGACCCCACAGCCTGCTCCCTGCCCAGGGTCTGCAGCAGCAGCAGCAGCAACAGACGCAGGAGCGGAAGCTGGGGCTGCCACCTGCCAGGCGACAAGCACACACGGGTGTGAGGGCCCCGTTTCCCAAACGGGGAAACAGAGGCACCAGCCTCACAGTCACCTGCCCAGGATGCCAGAGCCAAGTACATGACGAGGCCGGGACGGGAGCCAAGTCTGGCAAGTCTCAGACCCACTGCAGCCAGCCCCCAGGCCTGGCCCTCCTCGCCTGCCTCCCCCAGGGTCCAAACTCCAGACAGTGGCATTTTCTTCCTGTTGCCCAGATGGTGCCTGTCTCTTTGTCTTGAGGGGTTTTCTCCCTTCCCTTTTCTTTTTCCTCGCTTTCTTCACCACCACCCCCCCCCCCGTGCCCCCGCCCCCGAATCCGATGAAGGAGCAACTCCCTGGATGGCCTCTGAAAACAAAAGGGGCTGCTGTCAGCCAGCCCTGTGGCAGCCGAGCCACCGGAGCTGGGGGATATGGAAATGAGCTGGTGTGTATGCAAATGAGGTTCCTGGGTGATTTGCATGGAGCAGGCCTGGGAAGGGCCAAGGTGGAGCAGGTGGGAGAGGCTGTTGGGAATTCTGCGCCAGCCCCAGGTGCCAGGCTCCTGCAGGCCAGCCGCCCCGTGGGAAGGGAAGGCGGCCCTGTGTGCTCTGGCCTCTGCAGCTTGAGACACCTGGGCAGCTGTTGGGGTTTAATCAGTCCTATTTATGTAAATAAAATTAATCTCCTATTTGGTACCTCAGGGTGCAAACTCACGGCTGGTTGGATTTTTTTTAAAAATCAAATTTGGAGGGTAAGTTAAGTTGACTTAACACGATACCCCTGTGGGACAACTGAGGAAGGGAGACGAGATGACCACGGGTGGGAAGTATAAGAGGTTCCCATCCTAGCCCCGGGCTGAGTCCCTGGAACAGGCTGTGATATGCTCCAGGCAATGCCGGGGTGCAGGGTGGGGGTGTCACAGCAGCAAAAACTCTCCTCGGCAGGTCAGGGTGACATGGGTGAGGGGTGGAGATGAGGAAGGTGGGGGCAGAAGGACGAGTGGATGAATGGACGGAGAAAATGGAGGGAAAGAAGAAGGGAGGGGGGGCGGGAGGTTGGAAAGGAGAAAGGGAAGAAGAAAGGAGTAAAGTATGAATGGATAGATGGAGGACGGACGCATGGATGATAAGATGAGAGGAGGGGTGGGTGGAAGGAAGGAAGGAATAAGACAGGAAGGAAGGGGGAGAGGAACGCAAGGTGTACTAGTCAGCTCGGCTGCCGTGACAAAGTGGCACAGGCTGCCTGCATGGCCTGAACGGCAGACGTTTATTTTCTCGCCGTTCTGGATGTTGAAGTCTAAGATCCAGCCTCCAGCTGGTTTGGTTTCCAGCGAGGCCTCCTTCCTGGCATGCGGTGGCTGCCTTCCCATGGTGTTCTCACGGGACCTTCCTTCTGTGTCTCCGGGAGAGAGTAAGGCGCTCTCTGGTGTCTCTTCCTATAAGGACGCCAATCCTATGGGACCAGGGCCCCACCCTTATGACCTCATTTAACCTTAATTAGTCTGACTCTGGGCCCCAGCTTCTTAGCACCACCTCCCCAGCCACCCACCAAGCAGTGCCCTGGATCCCAGGCGAGAGCATGCATGTAGCACGGGCCTTGGAGACGGAGATCTCAGAGTCCCCCGACCCGGCTCTGCTGGGCGGCTCGGGGCAGGTTCTTCAATGTCTCTGAGCTTCCTTGACTTCACCCAGAAAGTGGAGGGAGAAAGTGGGTGTGAGAGTTAAACTATCCGTGTGGACGTGCCCAGCTCATACCTGGCAAAGAGTGGCGTTCCTTCCATCTCCGCATCCTGCCCGCAGGCCCACCCTCCTCCACAGGCCACCTGAACCCCCACTCCCTGGGCCACACTCCGTCAGCCCACAGCCAAAGCCACCGCCCACATAACAAAGCCACCTCCTACCAGCAGGTGGAACCCCAATGAGATCGGCAGCACTTCACTCACAGCTAGGGAGCAGCAGGCCCAGGAAGTGACCCAGGTCTGCCACCCATCACGTGCCACCTGGCCTCCGTGACTGACAGCTGCTGGCATTTACGTCTCACGCCCACATACCACACACAGCGACCCCCTCCCGGCAGAGGATGGTAAAAACGGGGTCTTAGAGATTGCTCCACCCACAGCCCATTCCACGGCGTTGGAGACTGAGGCCTCGAGGTGCTCAAAGTCATCGCACTTGTCACCCTATTTCAGTGGGGCTCCTTTTCTGTGTCAAATCCTGGAGATCAGTGAGGCTGCAACACAGGACAGACCTTATTGTCAAGGTCACCTGGGGAGGGGTTGGGCCAGTCCAGACTGCCTGAGCCTCTGGCCAGAAAGGAACACGGCATGGGAAGGGGAGGGGCCGTGGGGGGGGGGTCAGAATCCAGCGGCTCCACACTTCACGCCCCCGTCCCAGGTGTGGACATGCGCAGTCACATCAGCACATTCAGTCCTTTGTCTCTATCTTTGCCCAGCCTCCTTGCCATCAATCCCCCTGCCAGCCGTGGGGTGACTGGGCCATCTCCAGGCTCTGGCCGTGCCCCGTGGAGACACTTACAATTCTGGGTGTAATTATTGCCCGGCTGTCTCCACCGGCCCCTTCCAATGGATTTCCTGGTGATTTAAGGTCCTTCTTCGTATCCTATCGATAAATGAAGTTCTCGGGCCCATGTTTCCACGCAAGCGGCCCTGAGCATCTGGAAGGCGAAAAAAAAATACCTCATTGCTAAACTGCAACGTCTTGTCGAATGGGATTCTGTGACTTACCGTCTCTCCTCTTCACTGCGCTTGAATATTAAATGTTGTATTAATAGCTCACTCTTAATTATCCATGAGTAATGTACTACGGCTCGGAAATTAATGAAGGGAAGGACCCAACCGAGAATATTTCCCACTCCTCTGGGTGCCGCAGGGCTGATGGGAGGGGGGCGATTTGCATACGATTTGCATGAGAGGCTGTGGGTTTGGTGGCCCAGGCTGGGAGGGTGGAAGGAAGACGTGAGCTCACATGTGGGGGTCGGCTATGAACCCAGCCACTTTCCAGTACTTTCCATAGAGACAACTCACTTTTACCTCTCACTCCCTGCCACCCAGCTTTTGCCCACCCTGGTCCCCCTGCCAGGACCTCCTGACCCACCTCGCTCTATGAGTAGGGCAAAAGCAACCACCATCGCTATGATTTAAGAGGGCATTTTAACACTCAGCCGCATATACTAACGCGTTTACGTTCCTAACAGGCATGTGCAAATTCAAGTGTCCATGCACACACCTTCATTATTTTTAAAAACAAACAAACACATATTTCACAGCCATCTGGCAGTTGCTCAAAATTTAAACCTAGAGTTGCCATCTGACCCAGCAATTTCTCCCCTAGGAATATACCCACGTGAAATAAAAGCACATGAACATACAATAATGTACATGAATATGTATAGCAACATTATTCCTAGTAGTCAGAAGGTAGAAAGGATCCAACTGTTCATCAACTAATGAATGGCAAAGAAAACGTGGTGGATTCATACAGTGGAATAGTATTCGGCCATCAAAAAGGACGATGTCCTAACACACACTGTCACTTGGATGAACCTTGAAACCATGCTGAGTGAAAGAAGCAAGGCAGTCACAAAAGATTACACAGTGTATGGTTTCATTTACATGAAATATCCAGAACAGGCAAATCTACAGAGACAGAAAGTAGGTTAGTGGTTTCCAGAAGCTGAGAGGATGAAGGAATTGTGGGGGGGCGGGGAGGGCGTGGATATGAGGGTTAAGGGTACAGGGTTTCTTTTGGAGGTGAGGAAACTGTTCTAACATTCATTGTGGTGATGGTTACAGAATTCTTGGCCATACTACAAAGTATTGACTTGTACACTTCAAATAGATTGCATGGTATGCGAATTATATCTCAATAAAGAAGTTCCCAAGAAAACACCCACGTATGTACACACTGTCCCATCTAGGACTCTGCATGGGCTGTTCCCACTGGAGAAACAGCCTTCCCCATCTCCCTTCCTCTGACCCATGACAGGCCTCCACCCAGGGACCAAGAAGCAGAGCCCGGGATGGGGCCCGTAGGGTCTGCCGAGACCTGTCCTGCAGGCCAGATGCGCCCCCGATGGACAGTGTGAGCCTGAGTGACTGTAGACTTCAAGCACGTGGGGCACGTGTGAGCTGGTCGGGGTGAGGGGAGGCACACGGTTCAGGCTCCATCCCAACCTGAGAGCCCAGTGAGTTCTGGTCATCAGGCCCCATCCTGACATATCCGTGAGGTCAGAGGGGCACTGGGAGGCTGGGCCAAGCAGAGTGCAGGCAGCCCTGGCCTGGCTGATGCCCCAGAACAAGGGGTGACACCAGGGCCTGGTAGGACATGCAGGATTCAGGCCAGGCCAGGGAAGGGATTTGCTGTTCCCGGCTCCCTGCGGTGGGGGCAAGTGATCCCCAACCCCCACAGGAGCAGGGTGGGGTACGGTTGGCTTGATGGACCCGCTCCCTGGGCGCTCCACCAGGAGGGGTGCCAGAGAGTGGGGGTGGGGGGCGGGGGGTGGATCCCTTCAGAGCCATGACCAGGAGGCTGGACCTGCAGGGCCTGGGCAGACCTCCAGCCACAGAGTGATGGCAGTTAATGACCTCTGAGAATGTGA
The DNA here is from genome assembly GCF_963455305.1 of Plecotus auritus. NCBI lineage: Eukaryota > Metazoa > Chordata > Mammalia > Chiroptera > Vespertilionidae > Plecotus > Plecotus auritus. Next base: position 26,132,444 of record NC_137779.1, read on the forward strand.
ATCCGGTCACATTCCTCCCCTGCTGAAAACCGCTGCTCACCTCTCACCAGGACCAGCTCTGACCCGTCTCCTCCTGCTCCTGCCCTGCTGACTCTAAACCCGTCTGCAGGCTTCTGCCCTTGCCGGACCCTCGGGCCTTCTCACTGCTCCATCTCAGGGGTCGCCTCCCAGAGACCATCCCTCCCTCCTGTTCTGCTCCTCCCCACCTCTGCTCTAGCCACCTCTCCCAGCAGTCCAATCGCAAGCTTCCTGGCATACAGATGGTGCCCACCAATGATCTTCCCATAAACGCACAAGGCAGGAGGTCTGGGTCCCACCCCGGGTCTGCCTCGGATTTGCTTGGGCACAAATCTCACTTCCTCTCTAGATGGTGGTTGAACCTTTATGAAACAAAAGATTCTCCTTTTTGATCAAAACTGTGGCTTTCTCTCGCGCCCCCCCCCCAAAAAAAAAAATACTAAGGAGCTAGACAAGAGCTGTTTGGGCTCAGAGTGGGGGTCTGGGACCCCACATGCCCCATCCCTCCTTGGCCACCCTTCCCTATAAAACTGCAGGGTCCTCAGACCCCGGGGACAAGTTGATCTGAGATTCCCACTGGAATAGCCCTCTGCTGTGTTGTGTTCGCATGGCCTCGTGTTGACACGATGTAAAACCAGCAGGTTGCAGGTTGCAGGTTGTCCATCCCGTACGATGCCAACCACGTCAAGAGAAACACAGGAGGCACAAAGCCTGGGAGGGCATCCACCCGCTTGTCAACCCCAAAGGCTCTGGGGGGTGGAACTATGGGGTGGGGGAGGGGAGTTCTGTTGCTTCATACTTTTATCATTTTTAACTTTTCCACAATGAATAGTTCTTTGTTCATCGGAGTGAAAAGGTTATTTTTAAAAACACTCTAAAAATTAACCGAGAATGTAGAGCGAGATCATTTCTCAGGGTTCCTCCGGGCGGCGAGGGGCTTGAGTAAAAGAGGCAGGAGGGTCCTGGTCTGTTTCCAAGCAAAGGAAGAAGGAGACAGAAAGGGGGGAATTTCAGAGAGTGTAGCAGACTCGTGGGGGAGACACCACCACGTGCAAATGACTGCTGCTCATTTGGGGCCTCCAGAGCCCCTCATCTTGGCCATAGGTTTCCGGTTTCATTCATTCATTCATTCATTCATTCATTCGCCCATTCTCTGATTTAACTCACATTCCTTGAGTTCCTCTTGACCTCAACGTTGTCCTCTGAGAAATGGGCTCAGTTTTTACACCCACCTCTAAGGTTCATTGTAAGAACTTGACCCCAGATGGATGCATTTAAGGAGGTACCTGGCATAGAAGCAACTCGAAAGAAACATGAAAAATGTTCTGAAGAAGACAGAAGAGAAACATGGCCTGGCCGTCAGGGACAAACCCAGACCGCATTGTGGATTATAGCCTTCCAGATACTTTCCTCTGCAAAGATCGAGGGGTGGGGGGAGAGGAATATATATATTTTTACAAGAATTGGGATCACACAATTTTATTTTGTAATGTGATTTTTTTCTCCCTTCATTAAACAGCCTGAATATTTTCACGTCCATCAATGCTCTTCCAAAACCTGATTTTCATGGCTGAACTGTATTTTAGCTTTGGGCCTTCTCTTAATTCATTCGAGCGATATTAGGTAAAATTAGCGACAATAAACAGCAACATACGTAGCAATGGCTTCTGCAGTGCTGAGCTCCTGTTCCCATTTGTCCCCTCTCAGCAATGCTGGGATGGGCATCCTTGTGGATGTATCTCTGTCCACAGGAAACACACGCTCCAGGATTCTTAAAGGAATTACAAATAAATTCAAAATTTCGGAACAAGGAATTAATCCCTAAACGGGGACCATCCATGAGCTTCCCTGAGTGTCTTCATCCCCCGGGGATGAGCTTCTAGAAAAGGAAAACAACACGTTGGGGACATTTTTTAAGCATTTGACCCACTCATTTAAACCATGAGCTAGGCACTATTACCCCCATTTTCCAGCCAAGCAAACTGAGGCCCACACTATGATCATGTCGCCTTGCTTTATAAGCCATTTCATCTTTTCGTTACTTTAATGAGTTACGCAAACTGTTAACAAACTGCCCTCCTACTGGTTGTATGTGAGAAAGCCTATTTACCCACCCCACCACCAACACCGGCGATTCGGATTCCTCTCAGTTAGCCATGGCTGCGTAACACACCGCCACAAAAACTCCATGGCTTCCACCAGTAAGCATTTGTTATTGCTCCCGAGTCTCCAGATCAGGGAGGCAGGTCTTCTGGGCTCCTCCGGGCTTGTGCATGCCCCGTGCGTCGGCCTTTCTATCTTGATGGTGTGTTCTCATATGTCCGGAGCTTGGCTCCGCTCCACACGGTCTCTCATCCTCCAGCCGGCCAGCCCGAGCCGGCGCACCTGGTGGCAGCAGGGTTCCGAGAGAGCATGTCGAAGCTGCAAAGCCACTTGAGGCCTCCGTTTGGAACTGGCACAGCATCGCATCACATCTGCCACGTCCTGTCGGCCCGAACAAGTCACAAAGCTGAGCCCTGGTTCCAGGGTGGGACATAGACACGCTCGCTTGATGGGAAACCTGCAAAGCCACCTTGTACAGACATTAGAGACAGGAAGGGCCAGAGATCTGAGAACGTTTTTTGCATTCACATTATCACCTATTTTTTTTTTTAACTAAAATTTTTTAAATGTTTACCGATCTTGTAACTTTAAAAACATGTTTTCATGTGTCCTTTTGGATTACCTAATACAGAGGTCACTCTTTTTTCCTTGCATCTGTTCACTGGCCATTTGTCAACTGACTCCTCGCACCTAAAAGCTAGTCCTCCGATCCACCCTGGCCCACAGTCCCCGGGGATGGTTCATGCCCATGCCGCCATCCCCATATTTCAACTCCCCCTTCCCATAATGAATAGCCCAGGAGCCCGCAGGAGAGGGAGCCATGCCCGCCCACCGCCCGCACTCCCCACTGGGCAAGCCCCGTGATGACACCATCCATCATTGCTACCCTCGGTGGCTGGGCGCCCCAGGCCGGCCACGAAGGGGAGGAAACGCTGCCCACAGCTCAGTGGAGCTCTTAATGATTACGTCAAGTGGCAAACCATTTATTAGTCTCCTTAGCGGCCAAAAAAAATAAGGGCTGAGAAGCCGGCAAGCACATTGGGGGGCTGTGGTTTCATTTTTTATGGCTGTTTCAAGCCTCAGACACCGAGGGGGATGTGAATGGACATGGGCAAGCCCTGTGGGGGCAGGGGCTGCAGGCCGGAGTTCTGGCCTCGAAGCCTGCGTCTGCCAAGAGACTGTGCACAGAGAGTTCACGTGGCCTGACCAGGGTCACACAGCTCCGTCCTCCCTCGGGGCTCTTTGCCTCTCTCTTTGCGCCCAGGTTACACGCTCCTGCGTTTTACCTAAATTGCCTCAGACCCTTCTTTGGAGACTGGTAAGTGGAAATTGGAATGAGCAGACACGGGTGGGGGGAAAATACAGTGCGCTCTGCAATCAGAAATAGTCCCTGGCATTTCCCTCCCCAGAGCCTCAGTTTTGTCATCTGTGAAATGGGCATAGGCCAAGGTCAGCTGGATGCACCTGTGATCTCTGCCGTAGCACAAGGCCCTGCACTCCAAAGGGCCCTGCACCTGCTTTAACGTTTTGCTGCAGCCATCTTGGAATTCTTCATTTTACCTTTGAACTTGTGTTTTGTAAGAGAAGTTCAACAGGACAGTGGGGAGTGTATGTGAGCAAACGAGATATGTAGAAGGAAGAAAAAAAGCTTTATATTTTAGCACCTCTATTGGCACCTTTTCCCTGCTTTTTTGAGCAAGGCGCCCTGCATTTGTATTTTGTACTGGGTCCCCCCAAATTATGTAGCCAGCCCTGGGCAGCATGATCCCTCGAGGCCTCGCTGGGCACCTAGGAGGCTCCCGGGGGGGAGTGGCTCCTGCTCGTCACGACTGCTGCTGGGTTCCGTCTCCCCTTTCCTTCCGTGGGCCCCTCACCGCCACCGGAACCCAGGGTGTTATCCTGGATGACTGCACCCCTCTCCTCCCTGCCACTGCCTCTGCTCGGACCCTGTCCCCATGATTACGCCCCTGGGTTGCCGCCTCTCTGACCTTTCGCCCCTAGTCTCTCCTACCCCCACCCACTCACTTCACAGTGGCAAGTCCATCCACATGACGCCTTCTATTCCTTCTGTGGTTCCCCAAACATCCGGCCTGGCCCACAACCTCCCACGCTGGGCTCCGGACGTTCCCTACCACACCGGCTGGCACTTGCCACGCTCCACCTGTCTTTCATTTCCCACACCCTCGTAACTGCTCGTGTTTACTGAGCACCTACTGTGTACCAGGCCTCCTGCTAAGCCCCTTATATGGATTTTTCATTGTCATCCTCGCACCAATCCCCCATGACATAAACACCATGAATATCTTCAACCGATCGGTGAGGAAACGGAGGCACCAGAGCAGTTCATTCACTTGCTTGAGGTCACACAGCAAGTGGTGGAGCCAGGATTTGACCCACAGACCAGCTTCAGCAGCCACACCCTTCACCACCATAGGACTTCTCCAGGAATGAGTTTCCTGAAGGCCTTAACCACCCTCAGGACTCCAAAAGTATTGCCAAGTCGGTGAGTGAGTGAGTGAGAGACTGATTTTGCCTTTGCTTGCTGTGTGGCTTTGGGTAAATCACTGCCCCTCTCTGGGCTTCTCTTACCCCCAAAAGGAGTGAGCTCAGACCCACTCACTCACGGAGCAAAGTGAGTGCCTCGGACTTGCTGGGATTGGCTAAAGCTGCCGGAAGGGAACAACACGGAGGTAGCCGCCCCCTGGGGCCAAGGTTATATCTGGGCTATGACTAAGCATGCTCAGTCCTGCCCCATCTGCCTGTCCACATCCGTCACCCTGGGGAGCAGGCGGGGGGGGGGGGGGGACCCTGTCCCTGAGCTCCAGGCCACGGGACACCGCCTCCCAAAAGGCAGAGCTGCCTGCTTCTCCTCCGTTCAGTGGGCCCACCCCAGGACTATGGCCCCTCCAGGGCTCACACCCTTCCTTCCTGTGCAGGAAGAGCCAGGAGGAGCCCTGGGCTGGTCCCAGCTCACCCTCCGCTGTGACCTTGAGAAAATCCTCCGTGCAGCCAGCAAGCCGATCTTCATTGTCTCACTAATCCTACCAACTACTGCTGGGTTCAGAGCTGACTGTGCGCATGGTCTCCCTGAACGTGCCCCACAGCCCCGTCAAGTGTGTGCTCTGTTAGATCCATTTCACAGAGGGGGAAACTGAGGCAGAGAGAGGGCTGGCACAGCCGAAGGTCACACAGCCCCTAGGCTTGAACCACTGGGCTTTCCTGCCCACCTTGTGCCAGCACTGGGGGGCAGCAGTGGCCAAGGGCAACCCCGGTGCCCACCCTCATGAGGCTGCCCTGACCAGTGGGTACATGCAGTAAGTAACTCTTCCTCACCACGGCAAACTGTGCCACCTGGCTTCCGGCCGCGCGCCGATGGAGACAAGGAGGGGCTCATCTCGCTGCCCACCACCCGTGCTGCGTATCTGACCTCATTCCCCTTCAAGGTCACGCTGTGTGACCTTGGGCAAGACGCTGCATCTCTCTGGGCTGCCTTTTCCTCCTTCATCAGTACCCTCTGCAGACACAGTGAACCATGTGGCTTATTTGGCTGGAACCTCAAAACCATCCAGAGAGGCTGGCAAATGACCCCCATTTTCCAGATGTAGAAACGGAGGCTCAGAAAAAGGGAAACTGCTCGCCAAGGCCAGGAAGTACATTAAGGGCACAGCAGAGGATGTGGGTGTCCACAGGGCATAGGTGCTTCCTGCCCAGAGCTGAGACCGGGGCCAGCCAGGGCGGGGGGGGGGAAGGACAGTAACCCTTTCCTAGCCATGGGCCTCCCTCCCTTCAGCCTCCCCCTCCCCCCTCCTGAGCCTCCAAACAAAGCTGCCTTTATCCAGCCTGAAGCTGCATTCCTCAGTGACACATGAGGACAAAGGCAGGGGCCACCGGCAGCGACAGGAAAGCCCTACCGCCCCAAACCAGTTTACAGCCTTCCCACGCCCCACCCCCACCCTCAGGGCCTCGGGGACCTCCCGCCCAACCCAAGGTAGCTCTGGGAGGGAGCCTGTCCGCCCTGCCTCTCAGCCCCCTTTGGAGCCGGGCTGTTTGCCCCCGTGAGGAAGGGACGTGGGCAGCTGGGACCTGGGTCCCTTCCCACGAGGGCTCTTGGACTAGTCGCCACCTCTCTGGCCTCCGTTTCCTTGTCTGTAAAATGGGGATGAGCGTCTGGGCGGGCTCAGTAGGATAATGCACGCGGGGAAGGGAAGGCGGTTACTGCGGTCAGGGGTGTTACTGTTTCTGGATTCCCATTTCCAGCCACTTCTGCGCCGCACGTGCCACTCTCGGAGCTTTGCACAGGCTGTTCCCTCTGCCAGGAACGCTTCCACCCCTCGATCCCTCCCCTGGTTAGCTCCTGCAGATGTCTCCTCAAACACCCCCTCCTCCAGGCAGCCTGCCCTGAAAGCCACCACCCCGAGCTGATTTAGGGGCTCCCACGTGCCCCGTGCATCCGAATCACAGCCCCCGACACCTTGAATTATCAGCACCTACTAATCTGCTGTCACCCCGCCCAGACTCAGTGACATTAAAGGGCAAAACCACAGCTGATTTATTCGCCTCGGCATCCCCAGAGCTGGCACAGGCCTGGCCTGGCTCAGCCAGTGCGTATGGGATGGGTGTGTGTGTGAATGGGGGGATGAATGGATGGGCGGATGGAGTAGCAGGTGAGTTCGTGGGTCTCTGTTTTCCTGGACCAGCTAGACCCAGAAAGGAGGGGAGAAAGTAAAGTGGTAGATGAAGTGGGGTGTCTCTGAAGCCAGAGATGGCCCCCTAATCCCAGCCCATCCCCACTTTTGCTTCACCAGTGACGGAGGCTCAGCCTGGCCCCACTCCCCCAGGAGAAGGAGCCACGTGCTGGCAGCCAGAGCCCTCCAACAGGATCCACACTGTTCGATGCCCCGACATGGCTCATGGCCCACTCGTCTCATCTCCATGGTCCTTCCTGGACACCTACTGTGTGCTGGGAACGACAGAAAGCATGCAGAAGGAAGAAACTGAGTCTAATGTCCCCATAAACTCACAGCCTAGACACACGGCATGAGAGAGAGCCTTGGAGATGATGTGACCAGACCAGAGAGGGGCAGATGTTTGCCCCAGTCAAACAGCCGGGTACGGCAGAGTGAGAATCAGGACCAGGGATTCGGGATGCCTGGCCTAGGGCTCCCTTCTCCACAGTAGGGAGCTTCATGTCCAGGCGGGGCTGGAGGCCAGGGGACAGAGACCCAGAGAGATGAGGCTAGGTCAGCCGTGGGCAAACTACGGCCCGCGGGCCGGATCCGGCTGTTCTATCCAGTTCTCTTGCTCTTCCCTCCGCTCCTTTACTTTGAATTTATATTAGTTCACACAAACACTCCATCCACGCTTTTGTTCCGGCCCTCCGGTCCAGTTTAAGAACCCATTGTGGCCCTCGAGTCAAAAAGTTTGCCCACCCCTGGAGGAGGTGTGGCGAAAAAAAAAAGGTTCTGAGCACCTACTGTGTGCCAGGCTGGTGCCAGGCCTTTCTCTCTCCTCCAGGATCTTGGGAACCCTCCCCTCCCCCCCCCCCCCCGCCACTCCACCCTTGAAGCTACCCTCCAAGGCTGGCTTTATCATCTCCGTTTAGCAGATGAGGAAGCTGAGGCACAGAGGGAGGCGGGACTCAGAGGCAAGCCCAGCGGCTGAATTGCATGGCGCCCAGTGTTTTAACAACAGGTTGCCCAGGGATTCATTCCTGTAGACAGACAGGCCAGGGAGACGCAGGCCCTGGACCTACCAGCCCGGGCTCATGGGACCTGCTTCATAAATAGTGGTTAAAGGAAGGGAGGGAGGAGGGGGAGGGGAGAGCCTTCCCAAGAGCCACTCAGTTTAAAGGCAGATGCAAGTATTTTCATACAGGACAAATACCTCCATATGTCTAGGGCCCCCTTGATCTAAGATTCAGGGTGACCACGCCCGGCCAGCCCCAGCCTTGGAATCCAGGGCCCCCCCACAGCAGCACCCCCAGCCCCAGGGCCCTCTCCAGTGGCCTTTCAGCTGGATAGAAAGGCTGCGTCTCAAAACAAACAAACGACTTCCGGGGCAGAGGGCAGAGAAGTGGTTCCAGCAGGGTGTTTGGGCGGCACGTCGGCCATTCAGTCAGACGCGCTGGGCTGTGAGGAGAATGGCAGAGAATCAATCACGGGCCCGTGTGTGTTTGCAAAAGGACGTGTGTGGCTGTGACAGCAGCAGGAGCCCCAGGGGAGGCCCCCTGGGGACACGTGTCCACCACCTGGGCTCCCAAACCCGCCAAGCCCCGGGAGGGAGGAGTGCACATACAGAGCCCCGGGCCCCAGCCCCCCACTCCACAGCCTCATTGCCAGAGTCGGGGCCCCAGAACCTAGAGTTTCTGTGAGGGTCTCCCAGATACTTGTGGTGAGCAGCCAGGCTTGGGAACCCCTGCGCTAGCCACCCGTCCCAGGTAAGGTCCTGAGAGTAGGATGGGAGGGGGAAGGAGCTTGGAGCTTTGCAATCAGACCTGGCTGTGTGTGTGTGTTTCTGTATTATTCTGATGTAGCCAGCTGCAAACTCAATCCACCAGGCTTCTTTCTTCTCTCTTTCTCTCTCTTTCTCTCTCTCTCTCTCTCTCTCTCTCTCTCTCTCTCTCTCTCTGAATCTGCCTCTAACACAAAGTAGGTGCTCAATAAATATTGTAAGACGAATGAATGAAATATGTCTCCATTTTGCTGTTACTTTTTGTCTGTTCATCTATTCTCAGTCTATTCTTATTTCTCTCCCCTCTCTCTCTCTCTCTCTCTCTCTCTCTCTCTCCCCGCCTCAAGCACAGCCTCTGGCACCAAGTGAGTGCTCGATAAATATTTGTTGAGTGGATAAAAGTCTCGCTGTGTGGGGGTCTTTCTCTGCTTCCTCTCTTGCCCTTTGTCTGTCCTCATTCTCTCTCCCCCGCATTCCTGCTCTCTGTGCCTCTGGATCCCCTGCTCCACCTGCAGTGGCTGGAACCACCCACTCCCCAGCCAGGGCTGGGGGGAAATGTGTAGCTAGCGACAGACATTACTTTGAATAAAGCACTTTCGATGTTTCTCTTGAAATGATCGCGTTTTCTTTGATTACAAAATCCGCATTTTTAACCGATTAACAGCTACTAATTCGCATACCGGTTAAAAACGCGGATACCGGTTAAAAATGCAGTAAGAGGGGAGATTGCAGGATGAAGGGTCCCTGCCCTGAGCCAAGCCCTGTTTTCTGGTCCCACAGGTTTCTGAGTCCCTGTGGGAGTCACAATGTGTGACCCCTAAATGCAGCATCTACTTCGTGTGGAGTCTGACGGAGGAACAGTGATCAGTCCCAACGCAGGAGGAAAAACTGGCCATGCTGGATTCATGGAGAGATGACAGCTTCCTGGGGCATTCTCAAGGCTGTTTTGACGACAGTGTGTGATTTTCCCACGCACACCTGTCCTTCCTATAAGACGCGATCCCATTGGCTTTCCGGCAATTAGAAAAGGAACAGAAGACCTGGCGTTTTTCATCTCTACCGAGGTATAAGCTCCGTGCACAAACATGCACACAGCGTCCGTATACAGCTCAGGGAAGGTTCACCAAGTGGACACACCAGTATAACCAGCCCCCGACGTACCCCCGTGCCCATTCCTAGTCACTAAGGCAACCACTGTCCTGACTTACCTCACCATAGACTACGTTCACCTATTTCTGTACTTTTTGCATACATGAAATCATAGCCTATGCCAGTTGTCTGCAAACTGTGGCTCGCAAGCCACATGAGGCTCGCGAACCACAGTTTGCCGCTCTGTTGACTAATGAGTTTGCCGACCACTGGGATAGGGGCTTAATCACAAGGAACAACAACAGCCTGTAATTATTGGAATCGAGAGTGTAGGTCAGTGGTCGGCAAACTCATTAGTCAACAGAGCGGCAAACCACGGCTCGCGAGCCGCATGTGGCTCGCGAGCCACAGTTTGCCGACCACTGGCCTATGCCCTCTGCTGTGTTGAGCCTCTTCGCTCAGTATGATATCAGATTCATCCATGTTGTATGTGGCAGTAGCTCATTCATTCTCCTTGCTGTGTGTTATTCCATTGTGCGACTATACCACCAGGTACCCATTTTACTCTTGATGATGTATCAGTTAGCTATTGCTGAGTAACAAAGCTCCCCAAGGCCTTGTGCCTTGAAACAACAGCCATTCATTTAGCACATACTTCTGCAGATAGATTTGGGTTGGGATTAGCTGGGTGGTTCTTCTGGGCTGGGCTGAACCATGTCCTTGCATCCGTGGCTGGGGCTGCCTGGTCTAGGATGACATGAGCTAGGAAAGTTTATCTCTGTTCTACCTACCTCTCATCCTCCACCCGGCTAGCCTGGACTTTTCACCTGGTGGCCACAGACTTCCCAGAAGCTGGGCGAAGCGGGCAGGGTCCCCTGAAGCCTGAGTTTGGAACCAGCACAAGTCGCTTCTGCCACATCCTATTGGCCACAGAAAACCACAAGGCCAGCCCAGATTCGAGGGGAGGAGAACTATTCTGCCTCTTAATGGGACGGGCTACAAAGAATCGTGGCTCTTTTTGCAATGCATCAAGACAGGCATTTGGTCGTTTGCAGGTTTCAGCCAAGATGAATAACCCTGCTGTGAACATTCTAGTGCATGTCTTCCGACGGCCGCAGGGCTCATTTCTAGCGGGGATGTTCCCAGGAAGGAAGTTGCTGGGTGATAGAGAATGCTTTTCTTCAGCCTCCACAGGCCCACAGGGGCCTAACGATTTCTCAGGATGAACAGAAGCTGTTAGGAGATTTGTTATCCTAAGAAAATCCCCCCAAGAGGCGTGTGCACATTCCGAAGCCCCTCCCACCTCCGGACCAGCCCCTCCCTCGTGCAAGAACCACCCGGTCTGCCTCTGTACTGGCTTGAAGAGTGTCCCCCCAAAGTTCATGTCCACCCCAGAACCTCGGAACGCAGCACTATTTGGAAATAGGGCAGATGTAATCAAGTTACGATGAGGTCACACAGGTAGAGAGGGGGCCCTTCTTTAGTGATCGGTGTCTTTATAAGAGAAAGGAGGCCCTGGCCAGTTTGGCTCAGTGGATAGACCATCGGCCTGTGGACGGAAGGGTCCCCGAGTTCAATTCCGGTCAAGGGCACAGGCTCGATCCCTGGCCCTGGTTGGGGCACGTGCAGGAGACAACCAATTGATGTGTCTCTCTCTCACATCGATGTTTCTCTCTCTGTGTCTCTCTCCTCCCTTCCACTCTCTCTAAAAATCAATGGGAAAAGGAGGAGATTTGGATACAGAGACAGAGTCCCGCTCAGGAACGCACACCTTAAGACCATGTGTCTACCAGCCAAGGACCGCCAAGGATTGCCAGCTACCACCAGAAGCTGGAAGAAGCAAAGAAGGGTTCTTCGGAGGGAGCACAGCCCTGTGGACACCTCGATTTTGGACTTCGGGCCTCCAGAGCTGCGAGAGAATGCATTTCTGCTGCTTTCAGTGCGCCCCCGCCCCCACCATGTGTGGTACATAATTACAGCAGCTCTAGGAAACCAATACACCCTCCTACCATCTCCTTTCTGCTCTGTCTTCTGGTCCAGAGCGGGAGCGAAGGACAAGTTCCCTTTCTGCCTCTCGAACTTGACCTTTTCGTGCTGTTTGGTCCCCAGGGTCACACGCGTAGGCACGTGACTCCGAAGATTTATCCCAAAGCACACACAGGGCGCGGCCCGCGCAAACACTCGCGGCTGCTCTGTCGCTGCTCTGTCGTAATTTACGCACAGATTACCCTCCGCTGGAGGGGCCCCGCCGACGAGCCTGCCTCCCTCGTATATCAAAAAGGAAATCCTGAAGACATCCCCATAAACGCAGCAGGGAGGAGAACCTGCCGCCGCCGCCATAAAGTTACACGACGTGCTGGAGTCAGATGGGCCATCTGCTGCGCTCCGCCATCCAGATGCGCGCGGCGGCTCGCTTCCGAGGCTGTGCACGGGCCGGACACACACCCGCCGCCTCCCGTCTTTTCTCCGCAGCTTCTGCAGCGGCGCAGCCACTGGAGTTGCACTTCGGAGCCTGGAGTGGATCCGTACGACCTTGGCCGTGGAGGCAATCTAAGAAGGGCCTTTGAACCATCAGAACCTTGCAGAGCCCTAGCCCGTTTGGCTCAGTGGGTAGAGCATCCGCCCACAAACTGAAGGGTCCTGGGTTCGATTTTCGGTCAAGGGCACGTACCTTGGTTGCAGGTTCCACGGCCCTGGTTGGCCCAGTGCGTGCAGGAGGCAACCAATCGATGTGCCTCTCTCACATGGATGTTTTTCTCTGTCTCTCCCTCTCCCTTCCCCTTGGGTGAGGATCAAAAAACAATTAAAAAATAACAGTACCCTGCAGAGAAGCTCTGGCCTGCCTTGTCAGGTGATGAGCCCCCTGTCACTGGAGGCAAACAAGCAGAGGCAGGTTGGCAGAGACACCCAAGAGGATTCAAATGTCAAATGTGTGGGTGGTCACGTAGAATCTGAGCATGGGTAGACTTGGACAGCATCTATTTTTGCTCATCATTTTAACTTTAGTGTTTAGCAAAACACACGGCTCACAAGATACTTCACATTCTCTTGGCAAGCCTCCAGATTCTTTCCCATGTTCCCCATGCTTCTGCCATTCTATCACCTCCCTCTTCCAACCCACCTCCTCCCAATCCCCACGTTCCTCCAGTCTCCCTGGCCTCCCTTCTTTGCCTACCTCACGGCCTTTGTTCACGCTGTTCCTCCTGCCAGGGATGCCCTTCCTTCCGATCCTGGCACAGCCAGGCTTCAAATCTCAGGACAGATGTTACTAACATTCCCTTCTCAAGGAAACTTTCCCTAACAGCCTAATTAAGGAACTCTCCTGCCTCCCTCCCTCTCTTCCCCATTCTCCTGCTTTCTCCTTCTTTGTTGCCCTTGTTACTATCCGAAATAAAGCTATTTGTCTATATTCTCTGTCTCTCCAACTAGAACGGAAGTTCCCCTGGGACAGGGTCCTTGTCTACCTTGTTCCCTACTAAATCCCAGAGGTTAGCCCACTGCCTGGCACATCGTAGATGCTCAGTAAGTATGTGCACAATGGGCTTTGTTAGAATAACATTAGATGCTTCGACAGTTCAGTGACCTAACACAGTGACTTTGTTCTCTTCCCCTGAAGGTCACATGGTGTTCCCCATCAGCAGGCAGCCATCCAAGGACCCAGGCTCCTTCCATGTTGTGACTCTTCCCTCCTCTAGGACCTCAGCGTCTCCTGCGTTCAATTGCATTCAATTGGTAGATGGAGAAAGAGAAAGAGTAGAGGATTTAGGGAGCAGGGAGGTTATAGGCCAGGCCTAAGTGTGGCTTAGGATACTCCTGCCAACTTCCCCTTCGCCAGAATTCAGCCCCATGGTTGCATTGAGTGTGAAGGAGGCTGGACATGGGATCTATTTGTGGTCAGCTGGTCAGACTCTGCCACAAGAGAATGAATGAATGAATGAATGAATGAATGAATGAAATGAGCTTTCACATACCTTCCAGTCCAAGATCCCTTATAAAATTCCAAGTCCTGCTGGTCCAGGCGACCGGATGCCGATGACCGCCTGCCCTGTCTCACCCACGCTGCTGGAATGACAGAAGGTGAGGGTTCCAGGCTGAAATGTGCAGCTTAAGGGGACAGACGGAGCTTTCGGGGCCTGCTGATCCCGGGTCAAAACACCCCAGAGATCCTTACTTGCCAGAGGTGCCTGCGTGGAGCAGCCCTCACTCCTACAGAGCGAGGGGGAATTGAATCCATTTGCTCTGATGACCTCATGCTGGGCTCCACCTGGGATACAGCATGCCTGGGCGTGGCGCTCTAGGGTCTCTCCAGGCCGCCCCCCCCCCAACGCCCCGTGGGGTTTAGCTCCGCAGAAAGCACCAATTGAGCGCCTTTTCCTGTGCCTCTCGCTTTCCCTTGGGGTTAGTGCGGGCCGGGGGGGGGGGGTGGGGGGGGGTGCTGGGAGCAGCGCCTGGCACACCGTAAGCACGAAATAAACTGCTCACATGACCTTCTTTCCCTTCACAGTGCCCCCACGCAATCCTGCAGCCGCCTAACAGCTCGCACATCCCTGCGCTTCGCTGGGTCCCGGGAACATGGCAATGAACAAGAGAGATGGAGCCTGAGAGGGCAATTGGAGAGTGAGAAGAAACGTCAGCCTTGCCCTCAGGGAGTGTCCAGTCTGGGGGCGGGGGACCCATCCTACCCACAAATGGCACCAACAGAAAACAACGACAAAAAAACTGCCAGTAGTATTTGCTATGTAGAAGGTGCTGGAGCCGCTAGAGAGAGTCGGGGCTCGGCCTGGCCTGTGGAGGGGACGGGTTAGGAGACACCCTCTGACCCTCTTCTCTGCTACATCTCACACACCTCCTCACTCTGCCCCGGGGTGGACCTACATTGGGGATGTTCCCCTGGACAGACCCTTCTTCCTGGCTGGTGCCCAGAGCAGCCTATTCCAGCCCCCACAGTCCGGTCCTCCCCACCCCCACCCACACCCACACCCCCAGTGCTGGTGCTGCAGCCCTGGAATGGGAGACCTGCTCACCTGGGGGGACTCAACCCCAGGAGATGCTCAGTGGCTGCAGGGTATAGGACGGAGTAAAAGCAAGGCTGGCCTCGGCGCTTCCTGTATCTGGATCCCAAGATAGAGTCGCCCAGACCCACCCGAGGAAATGGACAGCGGCCCCCATTTGTCTCTCAATACCTGAGTCTCTTCCTCCCGCAGGTCTGCACATCCCAGGCCGCTGCTTCAGCCGCCGGTGGGGGCCCTGGGTCCCCCCAAAGGTCCCAAAACCCGAACCCAATTCCTCAAGCCTCCCTCTCTCCCTTTGCTGGTCTCTGCACAGTGTTCTGCACAACGGGGTGCGTGTGGCCTTGGCCTTGGTTTTGCTACGGTGTTAGCAGAAGGAGGGAAGCACAGGCACACAGAGGTACTGATCCCAGGGCCAAGCAGGGCGGGTCCCCTAGACCCGGTATTTTCAAGACCAAGAAGGAAACCCCGCAGAGCAGGCCCAACACGGCCGACCTCTCACCTCCATCAGCAGCTTGTTGGCTAGAAAGTCGGTTCAGCTGTGAAAGGAAAGAGCTAAGCAGACACGGGTAAAATTCTGGGGGAAGATTATCAACCACTTCGCCTGAAGACAGTCTACCCAGGGATTTACTAATAGAGTTCAGTTGTCTGGGAATCAAATCCTCACTTCTTCCTAACGCAGAAGCTTATTGCTCAGTTGTCACGCCTGTGAATTTCATATCATGCATGCAAATCGGTTCAAGAAATGGAGGAGTTTGGAAAAGCAGTGTCTCAGCCCAGGGCCTCCCCACGGTCAGTACTGAGGCTGCCCGCGGCCCAGGGACCCTGAAGGCCTGCGAGGAGCCAGGAGTGGGACCAGGACTGGGCCCCCAGCCCCCAGCCCCCAGAAAAGCACCTCCAGGGATCAGGCCGCCAGATCCAGAGGCCCTGAGTATCCTCCACCACCCCCCCCCCCCCCCCCCCCCGCTCTTCAAAACAGAGGTCTGCCAGCCTCCCCTCCAGTTTGCAGCCTCAGGAGCAGGTGATAGGGGTACCTGCCCCTCCGCAAGCCCCCAGAGAACTGGGGGTGGGGGGTGGGGGTGGGGGACACAGGCAGTGTGGCAGGAACCTGTGCGTCTGCCTTAGGAGGCCAAGGGCACCCAGGACGTGGAAATTAAAAGGGAGGAGGGGAGGCCCAGCATATTAACCTCCTTAATCTTTCATTTCTGACACAGATTGTGGTCCCTCATTTCAAAGAATTTCAAGCTAATGTCTGGAGGGCAGAAAAATCTATTTCCCAATACGCGCTGATGCTTCTCACCAATCGACTGCCCTTCCTGGTACAATCAGCCAAGCATTGATTTTTTTCCCTTTTTTTTTTTTTTTCCTCTCTCTCTCTCTCTCTGTCTCTCTCTCTCTTTTTTTTAACTGCTATAGCATCATCCAAAAATCTATCAATACAAACAACACCCTGAAGTAAATTCCAGCAGTCCCCAGCTGCTGCCTCATTAACCCCAGAGCTGCCGGCCCGAGACCATGGGGCCACCTCCGGGAGACCCAATCCTGAGGACACATCTGTGTCCCTTCTCAGAACACTGGTCTCTCTCCAGATGTGTGCTGTCGGGGTCTCCGGGGTCCCTGTTAGAACCCCTGAGCACTGAGGCCACCCCAAGCGGTTTCCATGTAGATTCATGTACATCAGATACAATGTTAGCGGTCCGTTTCTCAGTCAGAGAAGCCACCTTTCAAGCGCTCCGTGACCACACTTGGCTCGTGGCTACCAGAGTGGATAGTGCGGGCCCAGAAGATTCCATCATCAGAGAAAATTCTGCTTTATAACAAGGTTAGACACATTTTTTCCCCATAAAGAGCCAGATATTTGTGACTGTGTGGACCATACAGCCTCATCACATCTATTCAACTCCTGCCCTTGTAGCAGAAAAGCAGCATGGGCATGGTGTTAACAAATGGGTGTGGCCGTGTTCCAATAAAACTTTATTAACAACAACAAGTCGTGGGCCGGATTTACTGACTCCTGTTTTAGGGACGTCTTCCAAAGGTTAGATGTATTTAGAATACCAGAAAGAGGGGTGTAGGAGCTATCAGGGCTGAAAATGTTTCATATCATGATGCAGGTGGTAGTTACATGGCTGTGACATATAATATTTGTGCACTTTAATATAGAGAAATTGTCTCTCAATTAAAAAAAAAAAGGTTTAGAATGTTAACTGTGTTAGGGAAATAGAATGCCCTGGAATGTCATACTCTTGTAGAATTCCTGAGCACAGTTGTACTCAGAAATTCATTGAGGTGATGTCGTTTCATTCGCATCTCTCTGATGATAAGTGGTGTTGAGCGTTTTTCATGTCTCCCGGCCATTTGTGTGTCCTCTTTGGAGAAGTGTCAGTTCAGGTCCTCTGCCCATTTTGTAATTGGATTGCTTATCTTCCTTTCGTTGAGTTGTATGAGTACATCGATGACTCACTCTCTCTCTCTCTCTCTCTCTCTCTCTCTCTCTCTCTCTCTCTCAGCATGTCCTTGGGTGAGAATTAAAAAAAAAAGAAAAGAAAAGGAAAAGCACTTTGGGCTCTAGGACCAACCCCTCGTTCATTTCCTCCACAGTCTTTACTGATGGAGATGCCAGGCTGAAAGGGGGCAGCCTGGCCAAGCCACAACAAATGCCCTTTTTCCTTACCACTGGGTCCCCCCATATCTTCACTGTCCAGCTGCCCACACTGCAGGTCCCAGAAGCCAATCTGGGCGAAGGCCAGTGACTCATCAGGACCCCCAGGCCTCAGTCCCTAGCCTGCTCCATGGGCTACCCGTGTCCGACGTTCCGAAGTGACCTGGGTCAAGGAGAGGCCACTCCATCCCAGGCCTGGCCCTGGCTGCCCTCGGCATCCTGTTGCACACGGCCCGGACTCCCTCTCCCAGGGGCTGGATCCCACTCCCTGTCCCCCTACAGCTGGAGGAGGTCCCACTCAGAGCACACAGGTGGCCTGAGGCTCTGTCCCCACACACGTTCACCTGCCCATCCATCCTGGTGGCCTCTTGCCCCTGAGGATCTTTCCCCCTCAGTCAGTTACTCACTTGACCACTATTTATAGGACACCTACTATATGTCAATCTGGCATCCACAGGGAAGAAGAGAAACATGGTCTGCCCTCATGGAGTTTGCATCGAGCTGGCGGGACAAACAATAAATAAGTAAAGGCTATTTCACCTGGAGATCAGTTCAAAAAAGAAAAAAACTGCCCTAACCGGTTTGGCTCAGTGGATAGAGTATCGGCCTGCGGACTGAAGGGTTCCAGGTTCGATTCCAGTCAAGGGCATGTACCTGGGTTGCAGGCACATCCCCAGTAGGGGGCGTGCAGGAGGCAGCTGATCGATGTCTCTCTCTCATCGATGTTTCTAACTCTCTATCCCTCTCTCTTCCTCTCTGTAAAAAAAAGAAAAAAATCAATAAAATATATTTAAAAAAATAAAAAAACTGGGCAGATTGGAAGTGGGTGTGGTCAGGGAAGGCTTCCTGGAGGAGGTGACAATTGCACGGAAACCCAACGGAGGGGAAGGAACCAGACACGTGCAGAGAGGAAGGCCTGTGTGGCCAATCAGTGCCAAGCAGCCCTGATCAGGCCTCTTTCCTGCCTACTCAGTTGAAACCCTGCGTTGCTCTGGACACATGGAGCTACTTTCATCGACAGAGCCTGCTGTTTACCATCTGGGGCTGCAGCTGCCAGGGGGTGGGTTTAAATCCTGCTTCAATCCCCTCCCAGCTGAGCGATCTCAGGCAAGGCCCCTCCTGGGCCTCAGTTTCCTCATTGGAAAAGAAGAGGCTAGCAGCCGTGGGCTGTTCTATCCGGTTCTCTTGCTCTCCCCTCCGCTCCTTTACTTTGAATTTATATTAGTTCACACAAACACTCCATCCATGCTTTTGTTCCGGCCCTCCGGTCCAGTTTAAGAACCCATTGTGGCCCTCGAGTCAAAAAGTTTGCCCACCCCTGGGCTAGTGCATCTGCCGGGAGCTTACCATGAGGGTCAGAGCAAGCATGTAAAGGGCTTAGCACGGTGCAACATTAGCCCAGGCAGAAAATCTGGCCAGGCGAGGCCTAATTATAGATACCCAGAGGTCACTTTTCAGCCCCTTGTGACTCCGGACAGGGCCAAGGAAGCTTGGGCCACCCCCAAAGGGAGGGTCTCCCTGGGGTCAGTCACATGGCCTCTGCCCGCAGGCTGGCTCACTCCCTGTTCTCTCCTAGCTCCACAGGACCTGCCAACTAGAGGCAGCACCAGGCAGCAGAGGGGGCGAGGGAAAAGGAGTCAGGCTGACCTGACCAATGAGGAGCCTCGAGGGAGTGCCTCAGTTTCCCTGTCCGCTAAGTGTGCGTAGCAATGGGACTTGCCTCCCGGGACTATGTGAGGATTCCAGGCAGAGCATTGTACCTAGCGGGGGCTCTGTTTAACCTCCACCATCCACAACAACACACACACACACACACACACACACACACACACACAAAAATAGTTGTCATTTAGATCAATTTTCCCTTGAGGCTTTCCTTTCTTTCATTCCACAAATACCCGCTGAGCCTCTGGGTGTGTCTGGCTCCATGTTAAGTGCCGGGTGAACAAAAATGCCCACGGCAGCCACCCAAGGGCTTACGGAGCCAATGAAGAAGGTCAGCGAGGCCGCAGGGGCATGTGTGACCCGCTCAAAGGACAAACTCGAGTTTCCAGAAAGAACAACTGTTCGCCTTTGTGTCGCCACCGGTGCGTTTATTCAGCTCTGTAGGTGCCGGACCTTGTCTGGCAGGACTGTATGTATGACGTCTGCTGGGGGAGGTGAAGGGTTCCCTTCCCCAGCCCCCAGTGGGGGACCCTCCGCTGTGACCTGGCCTCCCAAGATGATCCTCTTCACCCCCAAGATCTGAGTTCAAGTCCTGGGTCAGCCCCTGCTGTGCTGTGAAATCCTGGGCGAGGCACTTAGCTATGCTGTGCCTCAGTTTCCTCATCGGTGACGTGGGCAACGATAATAATAAAAACACTCTGTCAGGGCTGTTCAGAGTGTTATGTGCGATCACAAGGCTCTAATAACGGGAATCACGCCTCTCACTACTATCTGCCCAGGGGGATAATGGTTCCAGCACCACCACCACCCTGATTCAAGGAGGAGAGACACACCCCTCCACACACCCAGCTCCAACCCACTGAGTTACTTTGTGCAGGACTACCCCACGCACCGGCCACTTCCAGGTTACTCCCTGGAAAGGAGGGTGCTGGGCTAAGTCAAGGTCACCACCAAGGATCATTGCTCTCTTTCCCTACAACAGAGTTGCTGCTGGGAAATGGCTATCAGGCAGGGACTACATTTCCCAGAATCCCTTGAATCTAGTGGGATCATGTGACAAACGTTGGCCAATAGAGTGTGAGGGGAAGCGATGGATCGCTTCAGGACTGATATGGTTAACAGGTGGTCTCCCCATCCTTTCTTTCCAAAGCGGGCCAACTGAATAGAGTGGACTCCAAGTCACATGTTGAAGATGGAAGAGCTACAAGATGGAAGGAGCCTGGGTGCCTGAGTCAGTGCGTGGAGGGGGGCTACCCAAACAGGAATGTCAGCATCACCTTTATTTGTTAACACAACCACCATCACCGTAACTATTAGATATACCTTACACATATTTTTTTTCAGGTGCACATACATTATCTTCTTTAATACTCAGCCAACTTTTAATACCAATAATGCAAGCCACTAATTTTTTGAGCATTTAATTTGTGCCAAGCACTGGGCTAGGTCTTTCATTGTATTTTTTCTTTAGCAGCTAACCACAATTCCATAGGTGGCTCATAGGGTTGTTATTCTTATTCCCACATTACAGTGAAGAAACTAAGACCGGAAAACGTTCAGAAGCCTTCTCAGAGTCATCAGCGAAGAATCGGAAGTGGCTAGATTGGAACCCAGAGCTCAGGTTCCTAACTGCTTCACTTCCCAGCATACTAGGGCCGGTGAGGTAGATAGTACAAGCCCTGGCTTACCAGTGAGGACGCCGAGGCTCACAGGAGTCCACACCTCGGCCGTGGGGATAGAATTAGTAAGTTGCCTGGCTCCCAACCTGTTCGTTGGCCTTGCCCACTCTGCTGCCCCAGTTGCCCTCTCCAGCGGGCATTAAACCCTGACCCTGTTCCCCTTCACCGGTGTTACGGTGCCATGGCTGAAGGCGAACTTGGCACCCACAGAGCCTGTTATGATGCTAAATAAATTTTTCTCTTGGCAGCCTCGGCACTTAAAAACACCTGGGAGGCTGTTAGTGCTTCGTGCTGTCCAAAGCACTCTTAATTACTGTCTAATCAAGGTGTTTTTCCCTGCAGTAAAAAAAGAAAAAAAAACAACTACACACTGGAGAGAAGGTGAAATGTTCCGGAGTCCTTTCTTGCGCGTTTTCCCTCCGTTTTCGCATGCCCTGGCTCTGGGTCAGGGAAGGAGGTGAAGAGATGATGATGATGATGATGATGATGATGATGATGATGATGGAGGGGAATTGTCTCTGAAAGAGCCTCTGCTTCCCCCCCAGCCAATGCCCTTGCCCTCAGGAGGCCTCCCTGCACCCACCTAGAGCAGGTGCTGTGGGTACCAATGGTAGATAGGATAATGGCCCCCGAGACACCCACATCCTAACCCCAGAACCTGCGATTAGGGTGCTTACCTGTGAATATGTGACCTTGCCTGGCCATAGGGATTGTGCAGGTGGGATTAAGTTAAGGATCTTGAGCTGGGAAGATGATCCTGGATTTATCTGGGCCCAGTGTTATTACAAGGATCCTGATAAGGGGGAGGCGGGAGGGTCAGTGTCACAAAAGGCAAAGGTGATGACAGATGGAGGATGGGACCACAAGCCAAAGAATGCAGGCAGGTGGCTCCTGAAAGCTAGGAAAGGCAAGGAAATGGACTCTCCCGCAGCTGCCTCCTGAAGGAATCATCTCTGCTGTTAAAAACCAGACAACAGGACCCAAATGGAGTCCCTGATGCTAAACCCCATGTCACCAAGCTGAGGCTTGACTTAACTACAGTTTCAGCTCTCCCCAGTCTGGAATCGGAAACCAGTCCATCAGGAATCGCCTGATTCGGGCCAGTCCGGAAAGCTTCCCCTGCCGTCCGCTAGAGGCAGGTGACCTTGCCGTAACCAATCCCCTTCCTGCCCACTACCCTTCCTTGTTCCCACTCCCTTCTGCCTATTCCACCTCCTGTCTCGTACAGCTCTCTGGAGCTCCTTTCTGTCGGCCTGACTGGATGCTGCCCGATGCACGAATGGCTGAATAAAGCCAATAAGATCATTAAGATTTACTCCCCTGAGTGGTGTTTTCTTAACACTGCCAACACCTTGATTGTAGAACTTCTGACCTGCAGAACGATAAGGGAATAAATGTTGTTTCAAGCCGCCGCGTTTGTGTTCACTTGTTACAGCAGCAACAAGAAACGAATGCATTGCCCCCTGGCCCTGTTATTCCTCAGACCCGACCGTCTCCATATTCTCTTGGCATGCCCAGCCGCCACCCCCAGCATCCCTGACCTGAAGGATTTCCCAGGAGGCGTGCTGGAAGTGCCAGGGAGCTAATGGCTCCCTTCCCCGCCCTCCTCCCCCCCCCCCCCCCCCCCCCCCGCACAGAGGGCACGTTCTGAGAGGCATGTTCTGTATGAGCTGCCTTCCCCGCCCTTTCCTGCTGCCTCAGTCCTCTTCAGGTGCTTTCTAGAATCATCTCTCAAACAAATCATTTGCCCAGACCAAACCAAGTCCCCTCCTGCCCCGTTTTCTCTCTCACCACTCCTCTCCTCCGCCCTCCCAGCGCCTGTCACAACTGGGACCGTGTCTTCCCGCTGGGACGGAGCCCCACGGAGGCAGGGCCGCGTGCATCCCAACCACCATGTGTCTCTGGAGCCTGGCACGGAGCCTGGCACGCCGGGCGCACTGGATAAATGTTGGTTGAGCGGCTGACTGAATAAATCAGCCTTTTAGAGGAAGCGGAGCATCCTCCCTCCGGAAGGTGCAAGGCGCGCACACTGCCAACAGCTTTCTAACTGGTCCTCGGGGGCTGCTTTCGCGGGCCCAGGTTCCTGCTACAATTAGCGGCCTCCGTTCGCAAACAAATGATGGCGATGCCCAAGTACACTGGGGAGTTTGTTCTCCTAACGGGACTAAACGTGCCCCTGCAGCCAGCACCTGCTTGCCAAGACCAGGCTTCCTGACCTGCATGGAGGATGCAAAGGCATCCAGGGAGGGTCACCCCGACTTGTGATGAGGGCCCCAGAAAGAGGCCCGCTCTGCCCCTGGCTCCCCTTATGCGCCTGCGGGGCCTCTTAGAGACAGCAAGTGGCTGTCCAGGCGGTGCCCCCACCTGCAATTCCTGTGCTGCATCAGGACAACGGGGGTGCATCTTTCCCTTCTCACCTCGTGGGTCAGGAGTGTCTTCCTCGCTTCACCTTTCTTGGGCAACCCACCTGAGTCTCGCTACCCAGCTCCTCTGATGCCAATGTTCGTGTCACTGACCCTACCCTGGGGCAGGAACCCCACCTATTCTTCTCCATTGCCCAATGCCCAGCGCACAGTAGGTGCCCAGTGCTTGCTGGTATGTGCAGTTTTTCCTCCTTGGCGGTCAGCCTGGGAGGCCTGGAGGCTCACCCCACACCTCTGCCCTGCGGTGGGTGCCGGATCCAGCAGCTGGCCACATCTGGAACCGGGGCTGCCCAAAGGGAAGTGCTGGGAAGCCTCCCAGATGTCTCTAGAAGGAGAGAAAAGAGATGAGGGGAGACAGCCAGAGGCTGGGGCAACTGGACTAAGGACAAGAGGGAGAGGGGGGCAGGCTCAGGTCCCCCAGAGCCTGGCAGGTAGGTCAGAAGTTTGGGGTTTGGTTCTAAAGACAACGGGGAGCCCCCCGTCAGAGATGCCTAAAGCAGGTGTCTGCCAGTCCTTGCAGGCCCTTTCTCCCCAGGAGCCCCGCCTCGCGAACCAGTCAGCAGTTCCTCTCCACCCTCTGCCCCTTTGCCCACGCTGGCCCCTCTGCCTGCAACACCATCCCCCTCTGTCTGTCCCTACAAAACTCATGTTCAATACCCAGCTCAAATGTCCTTCTCCAGGAAGCGCCGCTGTTTGGGGTCTGTCTCTGATCCCGGTCTGTCATTCAGCGTTCATTTTCCCCATTGGACAGAGAAGTCCTCCAGGGCGGGGATTGTGTCTTACACCCTCATAGTCAGCCAGCACCCAGGACCAGCATTCCTTCGGAGCCACATGCCTTACACTCCTGAGCCTCAGTTTCCTCATCTGAAGAATGGGTTCATCACGCCAACCACCCAGCCTTGTGGGGAGGAGGAAACAAGTGAGGCCCAGGAAACCTCACCCAGGAGACGCCCAGGGCAGGAGAAGTGGCTGGCTGTCCCGCACAGGAGCCTGGGATGCCAAAGCAGTAACAGCCCCCTATCTAGAAGGGGGTGAGAATGTCACCTGTGGGCATCAGTCCCCTCCCAAGGGGAAAAGGGCAACAAGTGGAAGTGCAGACCGTGGCTCACTTACTCCTCCCTCAAAGGCACCTTCCTCCCCTGTCCTGCCCCGGCCCCTGCACCGTGGTCTCTGCCAAGGTTACCACTCACTGACCTCATACAACACCAGTCCAGAGGCCACAAGGAGAACTTGTCCCCAGCCAGGGGCCAGCTGTCCTCGCCCAAGTCACAAGGCTTCGCACACATGAAAGCTGAGCCTGCAAGTAGCTGAGGCTCTGCCTCCTGCCCTCGGCCCAGCCAAGACGGAGACAGATCAGGGCGGGGCACCCCAGCTGGTGCCAGGAGCTTCCAGACATCATCCCGACTCCCCACACCGGCCTGGTGAGCTGCGTGCCGTTAGCATCCCCACTCCACAGATGGGGAAACTGAGGCTGAGTGTTGAGTGACGTGCCCAAGGTTTCACAGCTGGTAAGTGGGGGAGCCAGGATGTAAACCCTTGTCTGCAGGGTAGTCTGATCCTCCCAACTCCTTAACCTCGGTCGGTCTTTGGCGACAGTGTTTTTAGCCTGGGACACCCTCCCCACATCCACTGTTTGCTGCGAAGAGGGCTTTGAGAAACACCCAATAGGGACATGGGTCCTCACTCAAGGCCCCTGGGCATCATCTCCACCAAAAGTCCAATGGTCCCTCCTCTTGGGGAGCCAGGGGAGCCAGCCCTGTAACTCCTGGCCTGAACAGAAGGGGTTCATGCCAGAAGGCTGAGCCCCAGTTGGCCCTGCTGCTGCCTGGGGAAGGTCAGGACGAGGCCCAAATCCACCCTCCCCCCCCCCTCCACCGCCTGCATTTAGTGAGTGCCTCCTGTGGTCACCACCCAGGGAGTGGCTTTTTATATATATATATTTTTGTATTGATTTCAGAGAGGAAGGGAAGGGGAGAGAACTAGAAACATCAATGATGAGAGAGAATCATTGATTGGCTGCTTCCTGCACACCCCCTACTGGGGATTGAGCCCACAATCTAGGCATATGGCCCAACTGGGAATTGAACCGTGACCTCCTGGTTCATAGGTTGATGCTCAACCACTGAGCTACGCTGACCAGGCCGGGAGTGGCTTTTTGTCACTTCCTTGCATGCGCCCTTTGTGGTCCCGCCTCCCAGCCTTTACGCCCACAGGTCGCCCCTTATCCTCCCAGCAAACATCCATGAGCCCTTACTGTGCCCCCTCTGTCCTCAGGGACGGAGCAAGGCATATACAGACACAGTCCCTGCTCTGTTGCCATGTGGAAACAATACACAGGCAAGCAGACCAATCACTGAATAAGTCAAGATTGCACGGGGCCCGGGAGAAAGGAACTGAGCACTGAGCAGCGAGTGCAGCGCATGGGGACAGTCAGGATGGCGGGGGAGGGCTGCCTGGAGGAGGCGGCCCCTGAGCGGAGAAGTTAGAGATGAGAAGGAGCCACCGTGCAAAGGGCTGGGGCAGTGGTCGGCAAACTCATTAGTCCACAGAGCCAGATATCAACAGGACAACGACTGAAATTTCTTCTGAGAGCCACATTTTTTAAACGTAAACTTCTTCTAACGCCACTTCTTCAACATAGACTCGCCCAGGCCGTGGTATTTTGTGGAAGAGCCACACTCAAGGGGCCAAAGAGCCGCATGTGGCTCGCGAGCCGCAGTTTGCCAACCACTGGGCTGGGGGAAGAGTGTGGATTAGGGGAATGGAATGAGAGAAGTATTTCCCCAGAGAGTGGGGCTCCGTCAAGGTCATTGTTGTTGTCGGCCTGACCTTCCAACATTTGACCACCCTGTCCCGCAGCAGCTGGTCTCAGATTACACAGCCGCTCCCTGCTCCCCGTTGACAAGGTACCATCCTACTCAGGGCCTGCTTGGCTCCTCCCGTCCGCCCTGAGGTGCACAGATGAGGAAACGGAGGCTGAGCGTGGAGAGTGTCATCCAAGGTCACACAGCCGGGTGTCCTTCTCCTAACTGAGGCCCCTGCTCTTCTCCACCTGCCCCTCCACCGTCCCCAGAAGGCAGTGGCTGGAGGGCCTCTGGGGGGGGGGAGGGGGGGAGGCGGCCCTGCACCAGCCCATATATAACCCACCCCACGTGCCTTCTCGTGTTAATAAATGGGGAACCAAGGGGTCATAAATCCTGGGGCTGCCAATGTCCCTGGGACCAGCTCTTTCTCTGGCCACGCACTAGTACTTTTTACAACCCATTAATTAGTCCCTCTAATAAAGTTTGACAAAATGATAACTTGCCCATGAAAAGTGTTGTAATAAATACATTTTCCCTAACTTTCAACCATTGGAGCATGGCCGCCTCATAAACCCTCCGCCACGGTTCACCGCCTTATTGTCTCTCTATATTTCTCCATCACCATGGAAGTTCAGGGCCCGGGGCCTCATGGACGTGGGATAGGCCTGGGCCTGACTCCCCGGACTGGGTACCTCCAGGGGGACAGTCACGGGCGGTCCCTCCCCTGCTTTCAGACCTGCAGTGGCCCCCAACACCCAGGACAGCACTTCCCAGACTCCAGACCCGTCTTCCCGAGTCCTGCTTTATCCACGTGGCCCCTGAAGGAATCGTGTCCGCTTGTATGTTTTCTTCAAAGTGATTCACTTAAATAAATTTATGTTGAAAGAAAACTTTGTCATCATTACAGAAAACCTGCAAAAGCCGTATAATAACCCCTGGAAAGGCAATAAAAATACATATAAGAGAAAAAAAGAGGATGCCGCTAAATCCCAGACAACCTGTCCTGCTGCCTGCCTCGCGCGCTGCGCCTGAGGCCGGCCTCCTCGCGCTCTTTGCTGTAAAGCGAGGTCTGCTCCTTGGAGAGTCTCTGTGGTGGATCGCCACATCCCCGTACACCGCCCAGAGGTTTCTGTTTAGCAGCTGGGGTGGCCCCCAGGTGGGCCAGGGGTGGTGGCCCCATCGGGAAGCCCAGGTGCATCGCCAGCCCACTGTCTCCAGCTCAGTAACAGGAGACAGGGCTCCTGGGGTGTCACAGAAAGTTGAGAGAACAGCCATTGTTCGTGTGACAGAGGAAGGACCCTGAGGAGCGGCTTGTGGGGAGCAGGCTGGAGTAGTATCAAGTTCAGCCTCACTGCCCAAGGTCATTTGTGTCGCCTCCTCTCCCTGGGGGTGGGGGAGGGGGGTGATTTAGAACTGCTGCTAAGCCTGTCATCAGATCAGCCCTGACTCTGACCTGCAGGGATTCCCGGATTCCAGGCCCAGGATCTCCTAGAGCAGGGGTGGGCAAACTTTTTGACTCGAGGGCCACAATGGGTTCTTAAACTGGACCGGAGGGCCGGAACAAAAGCATGGATGCAGTGTTTGTGTGAACTAATATAAATTCAAAGTAAAGGAGTGGAGGGGAGAGCAAGAGAACCCTCCGCTCTTTCGGCTCTGCGGGCCAGATCCGGCCCGCGGGCCATAGTTTGCCCACGGCTGTCCTAGAGCCTCCACACGCCCCCACATCATCCTGGCTGCGAGGCCAGAGCACCTCAGGGCTCCTGGCACTTCTCACTCATGTCGCCTCAAGTGGGGATTAGGACACAGGGTTATTATTCTCCCTCTCTTCCAGCACCCGACTCTGCACAGAGGAGGGGCTCAGTCAGTTGCCTGAACGGGTGACTGAGTAAGAATCCGGACATCGGATGACTAGTTGTGCCCATTTCACAGATGAGCAAAGCAAGGCCCCAAAGGAAAAATGATGAGCCTGAGTCCCCAGGGCGTCTGGAACTCTGGAATGCTACCCGGACCCCTGCCTGGTGCTCCTTCTTCTGCAGCCACACAGACCACCAGGGACGTTTTGGCTCTAACTGCTGCCCACGTCTGAGGACCTAGCCCCCTTGACCCCACCTGGACTGCCAGGGGTTCCCACTTCTGTGCCAAGCTCAGGAACTTGCAAACCCACCAAACCAACACTGCTCAACATTAAACCACAATAGTTGACACCGGCTGCCCAGTCCCAGGTCCAGGCCCCTGCCCGTTGCAATAATGGCCTTGAACTCCGTGGGCCATGCTGACAGCAGGTACCCTGCCTCTGCCTGCTCCAAGTACCCCAGGAGGCACTGCCCATTTAGCACAACCGAACCTCTCAGTAATCTTCAAGGATGGGATGATGGTGACCATTTAACAGGTAGACTAAGGTGCCAAGGGATAAAGGCACTGGGCTCAGCCCTAAGCACCCTGGTCCTCACCTCTGAAAGGTAATCATCGGGGTTGGCCCTCTGCCAAGGCTGTTGCAGGTGAGGAGAGGCTTGTCCGCCACCCAGAGCCCAAAATCCCACGGTTAGTCTCACGCATTTGGGACAGAGCCATGTATTATTGTCTGAAGGCCTCTTTAAAGTAGCTGCAAGGGAGTCTAGTACAATAGAAAGAGCCTCGGATTAGGAGTCAAAGCCAGATTTAGTGGTTGTGCTCTCAACTATAACTTTGGCTGAGTCCATCCCATCCACACCCTGGCCCCAGAGTCCCAGGAGTAGAGACAGGAGGGGGTGGGACTACAGCATGGTCACCCATGGTGCGGGGGAGGTGACCCAGCCTAAAGAATTACCTAATGAAAGCACTGTTCTCCCTTTGAGGCGGATGTCTTTAATGCCTCCCCTTTGGCAATCTCCCTGTTTTACAGAAAGCAAGCAGGCCTCAGGCTCAGAGCGGCACCTGGCTCTGTTTGCATTGCGTTTGGGTTTAAGGGTACCTTCTATTTAGGACAAGGGAAACGCACTTTTCCTTTTCTATAGCAGCATAAAATGTCCTCTTGGAATATATTCCTTTAACTTGAAAGAATGAGTTAATCTAAAGAAAAGCTTTGAATAAATGTGAGTGTTGGCACAAGTGAAATTGGGGAAACGTGCAAGGTGGAAGGACCTCTCTTTGGACACCTGGGGGCTACCAGCTCCATGGCCATTAACCTCCCCATGTGCAGAAGCCCTTCCCACATGCCCTCTTGGCTCATGCATCCCACGCCTGGTGACCCCGCTTTACAGAGCCTCGCCAGCAGCCGCGTCCTGTAAGCGCGGGGACTGCTGGTCACAGGCTGTGATGAGCCCTCTGCAGGCATCATGGAAGTGGGCCCGGCGTGCACCTCAGAGGAGGGCAGGACACATACCCATCTGCCAGGAGAGGAAACCCAGCTCAGAGAGGCTGGAGGACTGGCCCAAAGTCCCAGAGCAGGGTATGTGCTTCCCGCGGCCGCTGTAACCAATCACCACAAACCGTGGCTCAGAACGGCAGAAACTCATTCTCTCACGGATCCGAGAGCCGGAAATCTAACATCCAGGTGTCGGCAGGGACAAAGGTTCAAGGTGAGAATCTTCCTTGCTTCTCGCAGCGTCCGGGGCTCCGGGCGTTCCGTGACTTGTGGCTGCATCGCTCCAATCTCTGCTTCTGTCTTCACGTGGACTCCCCCTCTGTCATCTCTCCTTCTCCTCCTAAGGGCACTTGTCATTGGATGGAGGGCCCACCCTCCTCCAAGTTGATCTCATCTCGAGATTCTTCACTTAATTTCACCTGTAAAGACTTTTCCCAAACAGTCACGTTCACTGATCTGGGACATCTTTTGGGGGAACCACCATTTGACTCACCACAAGCAGGACCAGGATTGATGCTGAGAATACAGCCTCCTGGTTCTCTCTGCGACACACACACACACACACACACACACACACACACACACACACACCAGCGCTCACCTCCCCCACCCATGCCACCACGGGCTGCCTGGCCCACCACCCACCTGCCCAGGCACAGCGGGCACAGGGGCAGTGGGGCCCGGCCCTCAGGGCTACCCTGGTCGTGCACAGGCCCACGCTCCTGTTTAATTAAAATAAAAGACTGAACTCTGCTCAATGATACCAGCATCAACCCACCCACCTGCCTGGGGACCCATCTCCTTGAGGAAATTTATGGCCATAATTTAGCGGGTGAGTTATGGCTGCTGGCACCTCGCTGTGAGAATTGCCCAGGCACATTAAACCCACCTGCTGACGCCCCTCGATGCCAGAGCCACCCTCATGGAGCCTGTAAAATGGAGGTGGCACAGAATGGGGGCCCCCGTGGGAGCCGCAGAGCTCTCAGGCCTGCCATAGCCTCCGGAGCTGGGGTTCCTGCCCCAGGGCTGGCTGGCTGGGTGAGCTGCCCATCCCGGTGCCAGCAGTCCGGTGACACTGAGTGTGGTGTGTGGAGCAGCAGCATGTAATTGATGGTTACAAATGCAGAATCTCAGAGCCCACACCAACACCAGGCCTGCAGGCTGGCAGCCCCCTGGCTTGGGATGTGCGGACACGGTTGTGTTTGAGAAGCGCTGGCAGAAAACACCGATCAGAGTGGAACCCACAGATCAGAGTGGGGGGGTGTGGGGAGGTCTGGATTCACGCAAACCCATCACACCCGTGAATCCAGACCTCCCCACACCCCCCACCCGGCCTACACACATGTCCACAGCCCCTGCACACGCTCGCCCACACGCGTGTGCCCGCTCACCCCCACAGAAACAGTCACACTCCGCTCCCCACCTAGGTGCACACAGGTCCCTTTCATACTGGCGTGGAAACACACATCCCAGATGCCCACACACAACACACACTCGTATGCAACCTGAGCACACTTCCTAATGTAGACTCGGGGGAGTTCCAAGAAGACCTTCACCTAGGGCCGTGGTCGGCAAACTGCGGCTCGCGAGCCACATGCAGCTCTTTGGCCCCCTGAGTGTGGCTCTTCCACAAAATACCATGGCCTGGGCGAGTCTATTTTGAAGAAGTGGCATTAGAAGA
The DNA here is from genome assembly GCF_963455305.1 of Plecotus auritus. Taxonomy (NCBI): domain Eukaryota; kingdom Metazoa; phylum Chordata; class Mammalia; order Chiroptera; family Vespertilionidae; genus Plecotus; species Plecotus auritus. Next base: position 26,163,370 of record NC_137779.1, read on the forward strand.
AGTTTAAGTTTAAAAAATTTGGCTCTCAGAAATTTCAATCGTTGTCCTGTTGATATTTGGCTCTGTTGACTAATGAGTTTGCCAACCACTGACCCAGTGTGTGTGTTTTAGCTACTTACCCGGTAAATAAACGGGCCTTGGAGATCCAATCATGGATAGCACTCGTGCCATACGTTGCCAATCCCATGCCCACAGCAGACATCACTAATCAATTCTAGCATGCCTTCCGATGGAGCACTGATCCTGCTTCTCTGTCCTCCCTGGAGGCAACCACCCCCAGTCAGTGTCAACTCAGAGGAAGTGGGGTTTAGTTCAGCCTACCTATTCTGTAGATGAGGAAGCAAAGGAAGGTCTCATGAGGAGTCTATGCGGACCAGCCAGAGCCTGCTTCTCCCGGCCTCTCCAGAGAAGCCCTCGTCCAGCGGGGCAGGCAAGGGGTGCCAGGGAGGAGCACAGCTGGGAGGCTGGCAGGGGCTCCACGCAGCCCTTCCCTGCCCGTCCACATTGTGATCGCCACGCTGGCGACGTCCCTTCTGTTCGCGCCCGCCTGCTCCCTGCAGCTGCTCTTTTGAAAGCCCTGCCTGGGGAAGCCGTTGATGCGTCCCTCTGTTCCCTTTTCAGACCATTGTCCTCTCCTTGGCGCCAGCCGAGTTCTTCTCTTGGCCGCTTAATTAACAGTATTATTAATGCCCAGAGGAAAGAGTCCCCCAGATCCTTTCTCATAGCAACTCACTCTCCGGAGTACAAGCGGCCGGCAGACAGGAAGCAGGGGCTGGTGCCAGGAGATGCCCCCGCCCCGCCTCCGGGGCCCTTCACTTGCCAATGCCCAGCTGGCCCACTTGGCCCCATCTTCCCTTCCCGGGCAGCCGTGGAGGGCCTGCGAGGGAAGCGTCGGAAAGGAGAAGGCTTGCAGAAAACCTGGCTGGAGGTGCCCCTGTCCCGCTGGTACAGCCTGCTCTGAGCAGTGCGTGCAAGTGAAGTCTTGGAGGGGAAGGCACGAGAGCCCCAGCCCGCGGGATGGGCTCAGAACCCAACAGCCGTGTCCGCCCCACCTCCACGCAGACAAAGAGCAGAAGGAGTCGGTGGACAGGGCGGCCCAGAGCTGCGTGGCCTTGGCCAGCCCACCACTGTCTCTCCGCTCAGTTTCTTCCGTGTCCAAAGTGTTTACAGCCCGGCCAGCGTGACTCGGTGGCTGAGTGTCGACCTATGAACCCGGAGGTCAAGGTTCGATTCCCAGTCAGGGCACATGTCTGGGTTGCAGGCTCGATCCCCAGTGGGGAGGGGGCGGCGTGTAGGAGACAGCCGATCAAAGATTCTCTCTGCTCGTTGATGTTTCTCTCTCTCTCTCCTTCTTCCTCTCTGAAATCAATAAAAAATATACATATATATTTAAAGTGTCTGCAAAGCATATGGTCCTGAGCTAAGCCCCCCTACCTGCACTATCTTACCTAAAACTTGTGTCAGTACTCTGCTGCTCCATAACAGATCACCCCAACACTTAAGTCCTCAAAGCAACAACCATCGTTTGGTGTGCTTATGAACCTGTCATTTTGGGGGGACTTAGCAAGCACAGCTGACCTCCGCTCCCCATGACCTCAGCGGAGGCAAATCAGCCATGGAGTGGAGGATCAGTTCCCGACACAGTTCACTCACAGAGCAGGAAGGTTGGCCCTGGCCGTGGGTGGGGAGCCGGCTGGGGCTGTTCAATGGGGGGGGGGGGGGGGGGGCGGGGGGGGGGCGGGGGAGGGGGGCTCATTCTACTCCACAGGCTGCTTCAGCTTCCTCACCGCATGGCGGCCAGGTTCCAGAGCCGGCATCCCAAAGGAGCCAGGCACGTGTGGGTGCGTGCCATTTCTTATGACCAAACCTGGGAAGTCACAGCAGCACCTCCACTGTATCCTATTGGTTGAGGCCATCACAGATGCCCCCCTCCCCCAGTTTCGAGGGGTGGGTGGTGAGACTCCGCCTCTTGACCTAGGTAGGAGAGGCGAGGTTCTGCAAGGAAGTGAGGGATGGGAAACAGTGTTGTGACCGTCTTTGGCAAACACAAGTTGTCACGTTCTTCGGAACAAGGTAGGTGTGATGACGATGATTCCCATGTCACAGATTAGGAAAATGAGGTTGAGGGAAGTTAAGTAATTTGCCCAACGTCACCCAGCTAAGTGGCTCACCTTGGAACACATGCGGTCTAACTTCGAAACCTAGGATTGTCAAATATTTTTTCTTTTAGCTGCCAAACATCTCTTTCTAATAAAATCTTCTGGGGAAGACGGTGAAAGGGAGGGGGGCAAGCTGAGTCAGCGGAGAGCGGTGATCACACTTGGTTTGTGGAAGGAGCCCTGTGGCCGTGGTGTGGACAACGGGTTGGGGGAGGGGGCTGGGCTGGAGGGGGCTCCGTCACCCTGGGGCTGCAGAAGAGGGCAGCGCCCTCGGCCCTAGGGGATCCGTGGAGGTGAGGAAAGAGCCCCTAGGACTCCAGTGAGGAGATGGAATGGCTGGGCCACTGTCCCTGTCCCTAGGGAACTCCCAAGAAGGCAGCTCCCAGGGGCAGAGGAGCGTGAGACCTGAGGAAGAGTGGGTGACTCATCCGAGCCCCACTCCCCGCGGCCAGCTCAGCCGCTCTGACGTCAGCCAAGGCGTCTCCGGGCCCTGCCTTCCTGAACGTCACTTCCCAGGATGCCAAGGTGTTCCTCACGTGGTGGCTGTGACATGACCACGTTTTACTGTAAAAAGAGGAGCTTAAAAATAGCCACGTTGTAGGGGGTGTAGGGAAGAGCGACGCCCCCTCCCCACCCACAGGAGTGAGGGGGAAAGTCACCAGCACTTCCCAGGCTGTGCCCATCAGCGATGGCCCCTTCTCGCCACCCTGAGCCCCAGCTGGGGAGAACTTTTTGAGATTTACCAGTGCCCAGGCTGGGGAGGCTTTCTGGGGCTTCAGGCAAATCATCTCTGGGATCAGTGCTGTCTACCAGCTTTGTTCTCTCTCCTCCGGGCCTCAGGGTGCTGAGGGAAAAACGCCTGCAACCTCAGGGGGGCCGCTGGTGATCGGGGAAGCCTGCAGGGCCTTGCTCACAGCCTGGCTTCTCGACAGGGTGCCCCTGGCTTCCAATCCTCTCCCTCCCCATTCCCTGCTAAGCGAGTGATCTTAAACGAGTGATTTGACTTCTCTGGAACTCAGTTTCCACATCTGTAAAATGGGCCCATGCACAGAAAGACCAGAACACATTAGAGGGGAAGGGGGTGCCTGGAAGGCTGGAGCTGGAACCCCGTGTCCACCCTGCAGGTCCAGCGAGTGCCTGCTTCCCATCAGGATGCTCAGCAGAGAGCACGGCCCATGGAAACAGCCCGAGAACCTTCACGCTGCTTGATTAATGTTCCATTTAGTGCAATAAACAATACAATTACTCAACTCCTGCAAACTCCACGCGGAGCGGGGTGGGCAGGCGGGGTAGGAGGCAGGACGGCCCTTCTGAGTCAGCCCTGCTATTAATTACAGGCACTTAAGCGCCGCTCTGGAAACCTATGTCACACCTTCGCAGCTGCTGAAAGGCGGGGGGGTTGGGGAGGTGGACAAAGGTGGTGTCCCTCGGTCCTTCGTTATGGCATCTAGCAAAGTGGGCACAGCCAGAGATGGCTCAAGGAAAACATTCTCCCTTCCTCCCCCACTGTCACGGCCTGTTCTCTTTGTCACAATAAATCTGTGTGACCAAATAATGACATAACCTCCGGGGCATCCAATGCCAAGCGTTATGGCTCCCACGTCTAGCGTGGGTGGTTGGTCGGCTGGCTCTGCTCACCTTGGCTGGGTTCGCCGTCACGTCCAGGGCTCAGCTGGCTGTTGGCAGATCTCCGGATTGGCCACGTCCACTTGGTTCTGCTCCACGTGCCTCTCGTCCCCCAGCAGGCCGGCCCGAGCTCACTCTCACAGCCGCTGGGCAAGGAGGGATCCGAGAAAGAGTCGAGCCTGCAGACCCTCGTGAGAGGCCAGCTTGGAACGGACGGAGTGCCAATTTCTACCACTGCTATTGGCTGACACGAGTCCCAGGGCCAAGCCCGGCTTCAAGGGATGGGGAAGAGACTGTGCCTCTGGGAGGGAAGGGGTTACAAAGCCACATCATAAAGAGGCAGAGAGCCTTGACCGGTTTGGCTCAGTGGATAGAGTGTCGGCCTGGGGACTGAAGGGCCCCAGGTTCGATTCCGGTCAAGGGCATGTACCTTGGTTGCAGGCACATCCCCAGTAGGGGGTGCGCAGGAGGCAGCTGATCAATGTTTCTCTCTCATCGATGTTTCTCTCTCTCTATCCCTCTCCCTTCCTCTCTGTAAAAAAAATATCAATAAAATATATTTTTAAAAAATAAAATAAAGAGGCTGAGATAGGGTAGAGGCAGGGAGAGGGAATTGAGGTCTTTCTCAGTCGGTCCAACACCACCAACTGGACAATATAGAATCCATGTGAATCAGTTGTAGAATAGCACTGCCTTTTCTAGCCAGGCAGCAATGAGTAAGCTGTTGACCTCCCTAAGCCTCTCTTTCCTCATCTGCAAAATGGGGATAAAAATGGCATCTATATCACGGAACCACTGTGAGAACTAAAAGGGATAATGCATTGGAAGTGGCCATCACACAGTAGGTGCTTAATAAGTCTTTGTTCGTGATCGTCAACACCACCCTCACAGATCAGTGACAATGGGGGTTGAAAACTTGACCCGAATCTGAATTCTGGCTCTGCCATTTGCCAGCTGTGTGACCTGCAGGGAGTGCCTTGACCCCTCGGTGCCTCCATTTCCTTATCGGTTGGGAAGGAATGTGTATTAACATTCCAAGGGCCCTGTAGGAGGCAATCAAATATTTCCTACAAGAGGCTGACTTCGCTCCGTGGCCGGCACGGCCGTGAGTTCTCAGGAAATGGGGTGGATTGTGATTATGAATACCTATAAAGAGGGATATTAATACCCATTTCTGAGAGCAGCTCTGAGGAACAATGAGGGTAATGAACCATGGAGGGTGCCTCGAAAGCCAGAAAAGGCTGGCATTTATCAATACCGCGTTAGTCGCATGAGACGGAAGCACAAGTCCAATTAGCTTCAGCAAAACCGGAGATGTTCTTAGCTCTTGTCACCAGAAATTCTGTGCGGAGGATAGGATGCCAGCCTCACCTGGACATTTGCTTTGTTTTCATCTGCTTCTCTCTTTCCTGGTCACTCACTTCCTTTCTCTCAGATCAGCCTCTCCACAGAGCAGGGGGCACAGTCACAGGCATAGGCCATTGAGGGCTCACCTCTGCAGAAACTTCATGTCCAGTCCAAGGGCAGAAATCCCAGGGAAGGGTTCTCATTGGCCCAGTGAGAGACACATGCCCTTCTTTAGACCAATCACTGCAGTTGGAGGGTGGGATATTATGATTGGCAGCCCCCATCAGAAGCATGTGTAGAAAAAAGGAAGAACAGAGTACTGGAAGGAAAGGGTAGTTAGATAAAACCGGAAGTCCTGCTTTGGCTCTGCTCAACACTCTCTAGGTCTGCTCGCCCCATTTGACAGATAGAGAGGCTTGGGTCTAGGGAATGTCAAGAGACTCACTCAGGTCACGTGGCAGGAAAATAATACATCATTCCCGACACTATGTGATCCCGTGTCTCCTGGAAGAAAAAGTTTCTTGTGCCCCAGGCAGCCCTGCTCAGCACTTCGCCCAACCTGGCCGAATCCCCTTGCATCTCGGGCCCTGTCCACGTGTCCCCGCCACCCTCACAAGACGAGCTGTGGCATTCGGTTACTCACTTCTGAACCCGTGGCCACAGCCCAGTGCCCCCGGGCCCATTCTGCTGAGTCTTGGAGTTGTCAAACATCTCGGAAGCAATCGCCCACAACTTTTAGGTCTGGCCAAGGCAGCCTGCCTTTGTCCAGCATCATTTGCTGGATATCCCGCAAGAAATTGGATCCATATGGGCCAAATTCCTCCAACGCTCATCTCGCATGGGTCCGGGTTTGGCACAAAAAGGCTGAGGGCTGTGGAAACGCTACTCCTTCCCTGGGGACCGGAGTGCAGGCACCAAGTCAAAGGGGATGACAACTCCCTGGCCAAAGATGGAGCCAGTGCCTTCAAAGTCTATCCCATAGGGTCAGCGCAGGACAAAGACCAGGGACTAGAGAAGCCTGCCACCTCGGTGTCCTGGACCTGGGCGGAGGCTGGGGCACAGCCTCTCCCGACGGCTGCCTAGAAGCAAGAGGCAGGGAGTCCAGAGCACAGGGCTCAGGAAACAGGCCAGCCTGGCCCCATCCCTCCTCTGCCGTTCTTTAGCTGGCGGACCATGAGCAAGCCTCCGTTTCCTCATCTGAAAAAACAGGGGATAAAACCGGTGCTGATCCTCTAGGATCGTGTTTTCATAATAATGATGAGATGAGGGATATAAAACTAAATGTTAGTTGATAGTATTATTTGTGGTATTACCATTATCACCACCATAATTGTGACCACCATTATCAACACCATCGTGGTTATTACATCTTCATCAACAGCACCACCATCACCACCATTACTATTATCATCATCAGATTATTACAATCATCACCACCACCATCAGCAGCAGCATTATATCACCATATCATTACTCCCATCATCACCATCATCATCACCATCACCACCTCCAGCACCATCGCCACCATCAGCACCACCAGTACCACCATGACTGACATCATTACAGTCATCACCATCATCATCATCAACATCATCATCATCATTATCATCAGCATCACCATCATCATCACCATCACCACCTCCAGCACCATCACCGCCATCACCCCTACACCATCCTCATCACCATCGTCATCACCACCACTATTGAGCAAAGCCTAGTTGTTAGGCCAACACTGATGTCTTCAGGCCCTGTCCTCCCCCAGGTCCCCATCATCTTGAACCCAGAGCACTGGTAGACCCTCTTACCTACCTACCTGTCTCTAGTCTCACTCCCTCCAAACCCCAACTCCTGCTCAGAGCCCTTTCAGGATGCCATCACCCATGGAATAAGTCCCAAGCTCTTTCATACGGCATCAGGGCCCTTCTCCCTCTGGCCCCTTCCTAATTTGTCACCCACACCCTGCAGTCTCTGTCACATCAAATGGTACCTCACTCTCCCAAATATGCCACACCTCCCCAGGCCTCCAGGATGATGTGCCTGCTGTTCTCTCTACCCACAATTCCCCTCTCTGATCCTTGTCAAACCCCCAGTGCCCCTCCTGGGCACAGCTCAAATGGCTCCTTCTTGACAGAGCTCCCAGTAAATCCTCATGGACAGCATTGCCTGCAGACGGCTCTAAGCTTCTTAGTTTCAAAGGAAGAGGAGCAAGAGCTGGAGAAGGGTGTGAAGGACACATCAGCACACACGGGACTCTTTCTCTGATGTCATGGGAAGAATCGAAAGGAAATGGCTGTCTCCCTAAGGCAGTGGTCGGCAAACTCATTAGTCAACAGAGCCAAATATCAACAGTACAACGATTGAAATTTCTTTTGAGAGCCTAATTTTTTAAACTTAAACTATATAGGTAGGTACATTGTCATTAACTTAATTAGGGTACTCCTAAGCTGGCCTTTGCTAAAAACGTCCTTAATCTGATTGAGGTACGTTCGCTGAGGTCAACCCCTTCCAACTCTCCCATCCACACTCGTCTTGTATATCTGTTACGTCTATCTCCTTTCGTTCATCCTCTCTATATGTCCAAACCATCTCAACATACCTTTCTCAATCCTCGACATTACATCTTCTTTCACTCCACAACGTTCCCTAAAATTAACTTAATAAACTTTTCTTAAAGTTTTAAGTCTTAGTTAAACTATAGGTACGTTGAATAAAACTTGATATCATACTTAATAACGATATTATTTATTGATAAAATTAAATTCCTTACAATTTACCTTACAATATCCATAAAATTAAATCATGACAATGACTGACAAACACTAATGCGAACAATGGCCTTGCATCTCCTTGGAAAGTTTGGGTAAGTCAGGTTTGTATGTTGTTGTTTTCAATTTTAGGCACGATTCCAGGTTCTCATCAATAAGACGACTTCTCAATTTACTCTTGATAAGGTTCATGCTTGAAAATGATTGTTCGCATAAATATGTAGACCCGAATAAGGAAAGAACAGCAAACGCTAGTTTTTTCAGTTGATTATATGAGTCAGGAATACTAATCCAGGTGTTAAAAATCAACATATCTTCCTTCTCCAGGTCTTTCAAAGCAGACCACTTGTGCTGTGAACTAAGTTCACATTTGTTTTTCTCCAATATTTCTATATCAGCACAAAGACGTTCAAATTTCGAGCTCCACAATTCTTTGTTTTTCAAATCCAGCAATTGCATTTCAAAGTTGCCAATTTCAATATTAAAGGGAGAAAAATTTAATTCTGTTACAATAGCATTAAGAGGTTTTTTAACAAAGGCTAACGTCGCTTTGCTGTTTCTGAATTCCTGAAACCTGTTGAGAAAAGCTTCCCTCATATTTAAAAGTGTTGTTTTGAAATAGCAAATGTCAATATCAGAATTATTTTCTTGGCGATGTTTCAACAGGCTTGGAAAGTGAATCAAAGTTTCTCTTTCAAAATCTTGAGCAAAAAGAGATAATTTGTTTTCGAATGAAATAACTTCTTCTAACATGGAAAAAAATGTGTTTCCTTTCCCCTGTAGTTTAAGATGAGATGTAACGTCTACCATGAAATAAAATTTTTGGATCCACTGATCGTTCGTTAGTTCTGGATAGTGAACACCCTTCTCAAGGAGAAATGCTTTAATTTCTGTTAATAAGGAAGCGAAATGTTTCAAAGCGTTTCCTCTTGATAACCAGCGTACCTTGTTATGCAGCAGAAGATCTGCGTACTCACTCTCCATTTCAACTAAAAATTCTTTAAATTGGCGATGATTAAGAGCTTTAGCTATAATGGAGTTGATAATGTTAATCACCAATTCCATAACTTTGCAAATTTCTTCTGGAAATGTCTGCGCACAAAGCGCTTCTTGATGAATGATGCAATGGTAAGTAAGTATCTCGTGATTAATTTTTTCTTTCAAAATAGCAACAAACCTGTTTCTTACACCGGTCATACTTTTCGCCCCGTCTGTTGAAATTGAGACAATTTTATCGAAAGGAATATGATGTTTTTCAATGCACTCAATTACAGCATTTGCTATATCCTCTCCACGTGTTTGACCTTTGAGTGGCAATAATCCTAAAAGTTCTTCTTTAGGACCTGTAGATGAAATAAATCGTACAAAAAGTGAAACTTGCGCTGTATCATTTATGTCACAAGACTCGTCAACTGCTATTGATAAAGCTGAAACCAATTTAAGATCTTCGACTTGCTGGTCGGTTATATTCGAAGACATTTTGACTGTTCTATCTTTCACTGTTTTAGCAGACAATGGTAACTCTTTAATTTTTTTTAGAATATCTGCTTTGTTCTTAAAATCCCGAAATAGCTCTTCGGATGCATTTATAAAACAACTTTTTATGTATTCACCGTCTGTATATGGTTTTCCTCTCTTAGCAATCTCTTGACTAACCACAAAACTTGCAATATTAACATTGTTGGAAGATTGCATCCAGTAATTAAATACAGAATTTGATTTTTCTTGACTCTTCTGAAGTTCCTCAACTGCTTTCTTCCTTGCATCACCGACAGGATATTTAGTACTAAATGACACGTGTTTAGTTGTAAAGTGTCTCTCCAAATTTGATTTCTTGTTATGCGTCAATTTTTCCTGACAAATAAGACAGGTCGGAAGGCCATTTAAGTTTTGAATAAACGCGAAAGTCTCGGTCCATTCAACTTTAAATTCACGGTTTTCGTCTTCCGTTTTTCTTTGCTTCTTCTTTGTAGCCATGTTAAACAGGGCACCTAAAAAAAAGTTTCATTTTATAATAACAAAGCCACCAACACAAAATAATTACAATTCTTAAATTGATGACAAAAATACCTGTAGGATTTGCAGCTGGTTGGAAAAATACAGGTAACTTTATGCTTCGAGTAGGTACTTTTGTCACCCGCGCGCTATTTGCGGACGCGACTAGCACTAACCACTGCACATGACACTGCTGACTGCCCGGCTCACTCAACTCGTGCATGAATTGCGCACGCCTGCCCCGCGCTGTGGATCCCAGGCCCGCCTGCACGGCGTCTCCAGTCGCCTGACCGACCGACACCCCCACTTCTTCTGACGCCACTTCTTCAAAATAGACTCGCCCGGGCCAAAAACCGACTTCTGCGCATGGCATGGGCCACGAAGTTTCAATCACACTGTACGTGCGCGCCCGCACGTGGTATTTTGTGGAAGAGCCACACTCAAGGGGCCAAAGAGCCGCATGTGGCTCGCGAGCCGCGGTTTGCCGACCACGGCCCTAGGGAATTCAAAATCACCGCCCACCGTTGAAGACGCGCGGAGCCAGCCGCGCACTTTTAGGGGGTGCGCCTTTCTTATGCCCGAAGTGACATCATTCATCCTTTTCCGAAGCCAGCATTCCTAGTTCAGATCCCAGCCCCACCCTTTCCCGTCTACTTGAAGGACTTCGCTTCCTCCCCTATACAATGGCTGGTTGTGCTCAAGGACCTCAGAGAACCCTTCCTGTCCGCAGCCGGGAGACAGCAGCCTGGGGACCTGGCAGGCCGGTGCTGCTGCTGGCAGAGCCGCCCACCCTGAACTTGAGAGGAGGAGGAGCTGCCCTGCAGTTTTGCTGGAAGCTTGCACTCTGCTCGCCGTGAGCGGGATCATGGCCTCGCCCGGCACAGGGCTCTCGGGGAGACCGGGCGGTGCTTGGCGTCTGGCACGAGGGAAGCCTCTGCAAACACCAGCTATGCATGGTTTGTGGCTTTTTTTCTTTTTTTTTTTTTTTTAAATATATTTTATTGATTTTTACAGAGAGGAAGGAAGAGGGATAGAGAGTTAGAAACATCGATGAGAGAGACACATCGATCAGCTGCCTCCTGCACACCTCCTACTGGGGATGTGCCCGCAACCAAGGTACCTGCCCCTGACCGGAATCGAACCTGGGACCCTTCAGTCCACAGGCCGACGCTCTATCCACTGAGCCAAACCGGTTTTGGCTGTGGCTTTTTTTCTTTTTAAAGGAGATTCTCTTTTTTAAAAATATTTTTTATTGATTTCAGAGAGGAAGGGAGAGATAGAAGCATCAGTGATGAGGGAGAATCACCGATCGGCTGCCTCCTGCACGCTCCCCACTTGGGATCAAGCTCACAACCCGGGCCTGTGCGCCCTTGACCAGACTCGAACCCGGGACCTTTCAGTCCGCAGGCCGACGCTCTAGCCACTGAGCCAAACCAGCTAGGGCTGGTTTGTGGCTCTTGTCCATTCTGCTCCAAGAGGCCAGCTGCCTCGGGCAGGAGAGGGGGTGGGCAAGGGGTGGCAGGGGGGCTGGAGGCCTGCAGGGGCCACACCTGATGCCCACCAGCTCCTCGGATGCCCCTTTAAAGCTGTCGGCTCCGTGACAGGCACTTGGCCGGATCCTTTGAAAAAATGCTTTCAGAGAAAATGCAAATGACACGAGAAAATGAGCTGCAGATGGTGCCCGACTCCCGACGAGTGCTGTCCTTGGCCCGTCCTGGGTCCCACCTCCGCATCGCTCACGTCCCCCCAACCCAGCTGACCCTCAGGAGGGTGTCCCAGAGCAGCCAGCCAAGTGGGGAGGGCCCAGCAGCCACCGTCCTGCACAGAGGAGAGGAGGGAAGGGGCAGAGCTGCCTGCTGACTCACGACTCCCTCGAGCCGCCCCAGCTGCTCACCTCCCGGCTGCCAGGCCGGCTCTGGGAAGGCCAGGAGGACTGTGTCTGACCCCTCTGCCCCGGGAGGGAGGCGGAGTGCGACGACTCTCCACCCTTTCCTCTCTCCTTCCGCTCTAGGCGCACTGGCCTCCTGGCTGCTCCTTGAACACGGCGAGCGTTTCCTGCCTCCGGGCCTTTGCACACGCCAGGCCCCCTGCATGGAAGGCACCTGCCAGTCTCTCCTCTTCCAAAGGACTTCTCTGATTACCTGACACATAGGAACCCCAACCCACTGTTCTTTTTTCCTTTCTTTTCTTTTTTCAATATATTTTTATTCGTTTCAGAGAGGATGGGAGAGGGAGAAAGAGAGAGAGACATCAAGGATGAGAGAGAATCGTGGATCAGCTGCCTCCTGCACGACCCACGCTGGAGATGGAGCCCGGAAACCCGGGCATGTGCCCTGGCTGGGGGTCGAACTGTGACCTCCTGGCTCATAGGTCCATGCTCAACCACTGAGCCATGCCAGCCGGGTCCAGCTCCCTGTTCGTCATTAGAATACTTGATTCATGTCCTTTTCACGTCTCATGACAATGTGTTGGCTTGTTAATTGGCAGGGCCAGTTTAGTTTATTCGTCGGCGTTTCTCCGGGGCCTAGCACCGTGCCTGGAACATAGAGGTTCTCCAATAGTTGTGGGATGGAGAACTAGAATGTTGTTTGCTTGGAGGTCTGAAGAAACGAAGAAAAGGCCATTTCCTCGGGGTTCTGAAGGATGAAGAGGAGTTCCCAAGAGGCAATGGAGGCAGAAAAAGCAGGGAGAGGTGAGCATGTAGGCCTGTGGCAATAGGGCCCGGTAGTTCAGGGCCCACAGGTGAGCTTCCAAAGGCCTGGGCTTAAATCCAGTCCTCCCATCCGCAATGGCTCTGGGGAGTTCCTTCAGCTCTCTGAGCACGGTTTCCTCGTCTCTAAGAGGATAGGGCTGGGGGGAGAATTTGATGAGAAGATGCACAGGCTTGGAAGAGTGCTGAACACAGAGTCAGCTGGTACGTTCATGAGAAGCTCCGCTGAGGATCTTCTAGGCCAGCAGTGGCCAACCGGTGGTCCAAGGACCACTGGGGGTCCGTGAGGTCCGAGAGGGAAGGAAGGAGGGAAGGAGGGAGGGAGGGAGGGAGGGAGGGAGGGAGGGAGGGAGGGAGGGAGGGGAGGAAAGAAGGAAAAGAAGGAGGGAAGAAGAGAGGGAGGGAGGAAAGGAGGGAAGGAGGGAGGGAGGGAGGGAGGAAAGGAGAGAAGGAGGGAGGGAGGGAGGGAAGGAGGGAGGGAGGGAGGAAGAAGGAAGGCAAGAGAACAGAAGAGGAAAAGAAGAAAAGAGGTGAAGAGAGAGAGAGAACCGGACGTATCTAGGCCACGAGGCAGGGCCGCCCAGGGCTCCTTCCACTTTGTGCCAAGAGCCATGTTCCAAGGAGAAATCTTGGCCGGGTCCCGGGCCAAGCATTGGCGAGGTGGGACATGGGATTTGGAGTCACATGACCCTTGAGTGTCTCCTCTCGGGCCTCTGGCTCAAACCTCCCTCTTGGCCTCGACCCCTCATCCTCGAGGCTCGAGGCTTTGGCGGCTTTCCTGGGAAACCCTCTGAGCCCTCAGCCTTTGGCCAGGCTGTGCCCTCTTCCCGGGACGCCCTTTCTCCAGCTGCTGAAACGCGCAGCCCATCCGCAGCCTCTCCCCGGCGACACCTCGGGCCGATGCTGTCACAGATATCCTACCCTCTGGCCGCTTGTCAAGGGGTGACCAGAGTCACGGCCTCTGGTCTCAGCGTCTGGAACTTTCTAGACATGTATCTGGGCTTGGAGAAGAGGGGCCTGTGCACTCGACTGGAACTTCCTCCAAGACTAGGTGCAGGTAGATGCAGGTATAGACAGCACCCCACACACCTCAGTGTGAGCCCCTGGGTTTCCCGGGCCTGAAGCCGTCCGTGTCTGGCACCTAGTCCATGCTCAGTAAATGTTTGCTGAGTGAATGAATGAATTCTATCCAGGAAGGATAACCTTCTGTTATATGCAATTCTGAAACTCAGAAAGGCTCTAACATCAGAAAGTTTTTCCCAAATGGGTGTGCCTAGAGGTCTTTATTTATCCCACCTAACCAGGGTATTCCGATGGTTTCCAGTATATGATTACAGCCTTGAGAGTGTCCCTGAGCGCGTGGTTTAAGCCCACCTTTGTGACTCCCAAATTCCAGATTGGGAAACGCAGGGGGTTGCATGCACAACGGTGGCCTTGGGATCTATATTAACAAACAATATTCAACACCATACATTATGAATATACGGTACAGGCAATAGCCAGCCACTGTGGACTCTCACCATCCCTCATTCACCCTATTTCACAGATGGGTAAATCGAGGCTCCCAGAGGCCAGGTCCTCGAGACCATGCGGAGTTGGCGTGGTGAGAGCAAGATTCGAACCTGGTCCCTGGGCACTCCGGCCCTGTCAACTATCGTGTCCGTCACTCTGCCCTACACCCTTCTCCTCCCCCGCTGCCCGGCCTTGGCGCCTCAATGAGCCCTTTGTCCTCCGAGGGGCTCAGAGCTCCTTTGGGACAAAGGCTGCAGGAGAGGGGGCTGCTTGGGGCAGCTGGAGGGGGCTCCGGAGGCACCGGGAAGAATGCGCTCTTGCGGGTGAGATTCCCGTGGGGTCAGGCTCCTCCATCCCATGGGGAGGGGCTGTAATGGAGAGGACAAAGGCCGCAGCCCCAGCTCCCAGTGGCATTGATCCCGGCGGCCCCCCAGCTCTCATACCACCGGCCAGACATGCAGGACGCGAACCTCAAGCGGAGAGTTCCCGCCTCCTCCATCATCTCCCCTCCTGTCCCGTCCTGTCCGAGGGTTGGAGGGGAGGCTGCCAGGAGCACCTGCTGGCTCGGCCCACGGTCCATACCTGTGCTGGCAGCGAAGGGAGGAGGAAAACCAAAAGCCTCCCCGCCCCAGCCTCTCCTCTCTGCCTCCATAGCCAACACCAGCCGAAGGGATGGGGGAGGTTTGGCTGGGCCCTGCCCAGGGCAGGCAACAGAGTGGTGACTGCGTGCCGGGCCCAGAACGGAGCAGGGCGAGTAGGAAGACCTGGGCCCTGAAATGGAAAGGCCCAGCGTGGGCCTGTGCTTAGCACGATTGAATTCCCTTGGTGTCCAGAGGGGAGCTTCCAGCAAGTGACCTTGGCCAAGTGGCTTTCCCTCTCTGGGTCTCAGCTTCCTTCTCTGGAGAACGGGGCTCCTAATGTAATGATGAGCTATTCATATAATTCATCGGCTGTTAATATAATTCACCCGCGCAAGGCCCCTTGGAGCCAGCATAACACGGGTGTTTCCTGTTATTACTGTACTTCCATTTGCACCGGGAGAAACTGAGGCACATAACGGTTCATTCCACCACCGCAGCAGCTGAATGTTTGTACTGAATGTTTGCTCAGAGCAGCCCGCTGACCGCACGGAGGCCTCACATCTCTGTGTGCTGGGGGGTAGAATTGGCCCCATTTTGCAGATGAGGAAACTGAGGCTCAGAGAGCAGCCACCCAGCCAGTGAGCTGATGGACCATCTGCCACCCAGCCCCTGTCTTCTCCCCAGCACCTCCCACGTCATAGAGTGAGGCTGGCGTCCTACCTGGACAACCGGATCCAGGTTCCCGGGTCCCCGCCCTCCCTAAAAAAACAAGGTGGCCACAGGCCTGGCTGGGAGCTGGGAGCCGGGAGGTTATCCCTGTTTGCTCAAATCCCTACAATAGGTAAAAATAAAAGAAGGTGACACCCCCCCCCACCCCCGCCCGCCGCCAGCCCACAAACTCTGAGCTCCCCAAATGTGCATGCAGCCAGCCACTCACCTCCCCGGTGACCTTGGCCCACAGCTTTCTGAGCATTGAACGTGAAGCGTAAGCATCCGACCAGCACTTGATGTGCACTAAGGCAGGGGTCCTCAAACTACGGCCCGCGGGCCACATGCGGCCCGCCGAGGACATTTATCCGGCCCGCCGGGTGCCGCTGCCTGTCCTGCTTAGCAGCCGACGCGTCCCGGGCCCGCAGTGCGCATAGGAATTTGTTCATAGTTTCTTTTTTAAACTATAGTCCGGCCCTCCAACGGTCTGAGGGACAGTGAACTGGTCCCCTGTTTAAAAAGTTTGAGGACCCCTGCACTAAGGGATCCTAACTCTTGGCTGCACAGGTTCTGATAACAGGCAAGAGTGTCCCCCAAACCCACACGGCAGTTCGCCTCAATGTAATGGCAATTATACCTCCATTTTTAACATGCAAAAAGGGGGTGCGGTGGGGAACACGGGGCTAAATAAGCGAAAAACTCCTCCCAAGATGTGAAATAGGGCCGCTGCTGTGGAAGAGGTTGGCAGTGCCTCAGAAAGTTGAACACGGAGTTCCCGTGCGGCCAGGAAGTCCCACTCCCAGGTGTGTGTGCCCCGGAGAATTGAAAATGTGTGTTCCCACCAGAACCCACACACGGATGCTCCGTAGCAGCATCATGTAGAATAGTCAAGAGGGGGAAACAATTCTAGTTCCACCCACTGGGGAATGGATACACAAAACGTGGTCTATTCAAACAACGGCATGGTCTTCGGCCACAAAGAGGAATGAACCTTGAAAGTGTTATGCTGAGTAAAAGCAGTCTGACATCAAAGGCCACGTAAACATGATTTCATTTACATGGGATGTCCAGGCTGGGCAAAGCCACGGAAAGCCCGTTAGGGGCCCGAAGAAGAGGGATAATGGGGATGAACTGAACACCAGTACGAGGTTCCTTTTTGGGGGGATAAGAATGTTCTGGGATTGGATAGGAATCATGTTTGGACAACACTGTGAGTACACTAAAAAGCCACCAAATTATGCACGCTAAAATCATTAAAATGGAGAATTCGGTGTTGTGTACATTTTTATATCAATTTAAATTTTTCCTCCAGGTTCCTGGGCCAGCTCCACAGGACCTAATTGCAGAATTAGGGTCATAAGCCCATCCTATCACACTGGGTTATCACTGCAGAGTTTGGGACTCACCCCTATCACGGCCAGCTCAGATCAGCCTGGTCTAGGGGCAAAGGTTTGACACCTCCCACACGCTCTCTCTCCGCTACACTCTATTGGGGTGCCCCGGGTGGGGTCCTTCCTGCTGGTCCCCTTGTCAGTTAAGGAAATCCATGTTTCGCTCCGGCCTTGTGAATATTTCTAATGTTTGTTCAAAGAAAGTGGGATGGGGTGTCTTTCTTGCACCTGCCCCAGGCTCTCAAGGATCCCTCTGACTCCCCCTCCATCCCCTCCCATGAGACAGCCTCTCAGGCCTCCGGAGTTGTTGGTGCCCGAGAAGGAGGCAGCCATTCTGAGGGGGGACATCTGGCGAAGATGGGGTTTCTCTGCCAACATGGGAAGGCCAAGCTAGCAAGATGTTCCAGCCTGCTGCAGGAGCCCTGCCCTGGCCCTCCCTCCCCAGTACCAATATCCATCCCGATGTTACGGGCCCATGTCATGTGGTTCTTTTGGTTCTTCGTCCTCTGAGACATGAATTCATTCACTCACTCATCCATTCATTTCACACCAGCCTCAAGTCTCCCCAATGCCCATCCCCGCGGCTCATCATTCTTTCACTTTTCTTCCCTTCCTTGGGTACAGACCATGACCATATACCACTGTCACTCTGAGCAGGAGACCTTTAAAGGTTAAAGAGACTTTTAAGCTCTTCCAAATTAAAGTGAATATAGAGGCCTTGTCCCTAAAACTTTCTATTCTGACGAATATGTCATGGCACCTACAAAGAGAACTTTAAAAGCCGGAGGGAAGGGATACAACAAAATGGCTGCCAAGTTGGGGTCAATTTATATGCTGGGATGAATAGGATGAACTCCTATTCCTCCGTCAAAACCCCACCTGGACATGGCCTGCTGGAGGAAGCCGTGCCTAAGCCTCCTATGTGGGGTTCATGAATCTCTCAGAGTATGTCCCATCCTTTGTGCCTTTCGTTGTGGGACATAGTCCCCTCCCTTTTAACGTGTCTTCCTCTTCCCTCCATTCTCCCCTTCGCAGAGGAAGGTTCTTCAGTGTTCTCAAGCCTCAGGCTGCCGGGGTCCGAGTGAAGCTACTGCCGAAAGGCCGGCCCCTGGGACAGCCAGAGCTTTCAGGGGGGTAAGAGCTGACACAGGGCTGGTGCTCACAGTACCCTCCAAGCCGGACGTTACTTGCTCCATTTCAGAGACAAGAAAATGGAGACGGGGTTGAACCCCTTGTCCCCAACGGCCCAGGGCCACACGCAGAGGAACCGGCAACCATCCCAGGAGAAACAGACTCCAGCACGCTGCCAGCTGCGCCAGGCTCCGATCGTGGCACGACGCTAACCATGTATGCACGTGGGGCCCTCCGAGGGGCTGCGTCCACACATACTGCATTGTCTTCCAGAACACCTCCACTGGTTAGCCTGTGGTCGGCAAACTGCGGCTCGCGAGCCACATGCGGCTCTTTGGCCCCTTGACTGTGGCTCTTCCACAAAATACCACAGCCTAGGCGAGTCTATGTTGAAGCAGTGGCATTAGAAGAAGTTTAAGTTTAAAAAATGTGGCTCTCAAAAGAAATATCAGCCGAAACCGGTTTGGCTCAGTGGATAGAGCGTCGGCCTGCAGACTGAAGGGTCCCGGGTTCGATTCCAGTCAGGGGCATGTACCTTGGTTGCGGGCACATCCCCAGTGGGAGGTGTGCAGGAGGCGGCTGATCGGTGTTTCTCTCTCATCAATGTTTCTAGCTCTCTATCCCTCTCCCTTCCTCTCTGTGAAATATCAATAAAATATATTAAAAAAAAAAAAAGAAATATCAATCGTTGTAACTGTGGATATTTGGCTCTGTTGACTAAGGAGTTTGCCGACCACTGAGTTAGACCCATTTCACAGATGAGAACAAGGAGGAACGGAGCAGCTGCGTGACTCACAGGAAGACACAAAGCTTTCTGATTTCTGAAACTGGACTCAAAGACTCAAAAAGAGAGCCATCACACAGCACAGCCACCTGGGATGGGTCTCCCCATACTCCTTCCCCCCTATATTGATCAGATACCATTCATCAGATGCCTCCCAGGGGACACTGAGCAATGTTTTGGTTGTCACAAGGGGGTGGGAGAGGTGAGGGGAAGAGGTGCTCCTGGCATCTCCAGGCCAAGGATGCTGCTCAACACCCTACAGTGCACAGGACAGCCCCCACCACCAAGGGTCCCCCAACCAAATGTCCATAGTGCTGAGTGGAGACATTCTGAGATGACCCAACTTAGACTCGCATCAACACACGCATGTACACTCACACACATGTGCACGCACACACTACAGCATCCAGACCTACGCTCTCATCTCCCATGTAATTTGAAGGGACCTACAGGCAAAGGGGAGGCATGCGAGGTGGGGGGGGGGGGGAGGGGTGGAAATAAAGCAAGCCCCGCCCACAAACGTACCACAGTCACCATTAACGTCATATTTATTGTTATTTAGCTGCTCAGGAAAACATATACAGGTATATACAATATGCATGAATACAGAAGACTGCACTTTACATATTTTTTTAAAAAAAGAAAGAAAAAAATAACACTCAATTTCATGAGCTATTGTCACAGTCTCCCAACCAAGCATTTCAGAAATGAATTTTCTTTTTAAGAGTCAAAAAAGATTACAGGATTGCCTAACACACAGCAGAGTTAAGTTTTCATATTTTACATGTGCAAGAACGTTTTCGTTTTCTTTTCCCGAAGAGTTTACTATGCAGTACCAATTACCAGTGTTTGGAATCTCGTGGGCTGGGTGTGTTTTTAATTTGCTTTTATTCTTTCCATTGAACCAAATTTAATGAAATAACATCCTTTTGCTTAAGGCTATTTTTAAAGCTGTTCCATTCTGGGGTCCGGGGTGGGGGAGCGAGAAAGTTTTAAACGTCAGGGGTTTCTGAGGTTGCTAAGACCGCGAGCTGATGGACTCAATGCTGGGCAAAGTCAAAAAGACAGAAGTCAAGACGCTTGGCTCCCCGGCCTGAAGCAATTGAGGAGAAACCATTCCTGTTTTTTTTTAAAAAAAAAATAAAATGATGAAGCTCCCGAACAGCTGTACGTGGCGGGATGGGAGGGGGCGTGGGGTTTTGCTCCGACTGGCTGATTCCCCTGCAGCCAGTGACAGCAGGGGACACCCCCCACCCTCCCCCCGACCCCCGCTTTTCTCTCCTTTGGACCTGAATCAGCTCACACACCTTCTTCTGATAAATTCACACCGCCGGCTTCGGCCTGCCCTCTGCGGGCGGGGGGGGCGGGTCAGCCCCTGGGCAGTCTGTCCAGGCCAGGACCTCGCACTGTCCAGACTCGGACCCGAGCCAAAAAGGCCGGCAGAAGGAAAGAAGGGGTGGGGGTGGGGGGGGGGGAAGCTATGGAAAGAGCAAGATTTTTCTAGACACTCTTCTCCCCTCCCTTGGCTGAAAAGTTCTTTGAAATAAACAATGTGGGTGTTGTATGGTGAGCCCAAAGCCTTCAGGTCACTTGCTGAAGAAAGCCAGGTCTGCAAACTCTGGGGACCTGGGAGGTGTGGGGGGGGAGCAAAAGGGGAGATTAGATGAGGCTCAAAATGGGGGATTTAGTAAGCTGTGGTCGTTAACAAAAACCAGTAAAATAGGGGCTGCCGATTTGGGTGGAATGATACCAGTCACTTGCTATCTGACCCACCCCTGGAATCTCAATGCCCCCCCCCATCCCCTCAGGTCATTCAAGACCCTCATAAGCATCAACAGCACCCCAAGGTGCCCGCTCCTGTCACCCTGAGCCTCTGGTGACCACACTCAGGGAGGACCAGGTAGCATGCCTTGCGGGCCCAGGAGCCCCACTCGCCCAGCCTCCCTCATCACTTCTCAAAAAGCTAATTCTCCATGAGACACATGGGATGTGGCTCTAATTTTGCAATAGAGTGAGATTAAGTCAAAAGTGGGGGAGGGGTGTGGAATTCCGGGGTTCAAAAAACAAGGCCCAGGTATCCAAACCATGAGTTATATTCCCTTTATCCTCCCTCTGACCCCCAGCAGTCTGCAAAACCCAGCAAAAAAAAAAAAAAATTCCCAGGCTTGGAGAGGGGGCTCAGCAAGCTGAGCCTGGGGCTCCCTCCTTCTTTCCAGGGATGGGGCGTTGCCCAGATTGGAGGTGGTAAAATAGATCAGAGTGGGGACCCATGAGAACAGGTGGGGGAGATACACCCAGGCCGCCCCCGCCTCCTTCCCTAGGGATGCCTGGCTGGGAACAGCTGTCACCAAAGGTCAATGGCTAAGAATTGATTCACCCCCAACTCCAGCACCCAAGCCCCAGCGGCCTGGCTGTCGCAGAGCTGGAGCCCGGAGCCCCCCCACCCCAGAGACTCTGCAGGCTGGAAGGCCCCCATCCCCCATGCAGACCAGGGCTGCTCAGCATAGCGTGAAAATTCGGAGCCTGGGCCATTTGTGGAGAGGCCCAGAAAAGGAGAAAAAAACGCCGCTGTCAAGCATTCTGAGTCCTTCCCGCAGAGCAGGCTGGCCACGTCATCACCTCCGTGCAGAGAGGGGCGGCTTCTAGCAGAAAGCTCTCTCTCTCCCTCTCTCTCTCTCTCTCTCTCCCTCTCTCTTTTCTTAGGGAACAGACAAAACAAAATCCCCGGTGGAATACCTAAGGGGGGCATTCATTGTTTGGCTCCTGCCTCACTGATGACAGTTGGATGTCAATATATAATATTGTGATGACAATTTGACTTTCACCCGGCAATATTCCAGGACTACTCTTCTCCAGGATTTCCATTATAATAAGCAGTGAACAAAGCAAAAAAAAAAAAAAAAAGAAAGAAAGAAAGAAAAAGAAATAAAGGGAAGGATAAAAAAAGGCGGGGGTCGGGGAGAGGAATAAGCGTAAAAGAGAATAAAAGAGGAAAGCAACTCTTGTCTTATTATGAAATAACAATACTTGGACATACAGCAGCATGGAAATAAAACAAAAACCGTACGCCAAGATGACAGAAAAAGGGGAATTATCTAAGCAGGGAAAAGACTTAAGCAAAAGTTTGCTAACTGCAGAAGGATTAACACTGGTAACATACTGTGGCAGACAGAGTTTCTCTTTTAAAAAAAAAAATGTTTGAGGTTGTTTTTTTTTTCCCTTTAAATTAACCCTTTCCGGTCCATATGCCACTACGCAGGTACCAATCTAGAAAATAATTCATTCACTCAGCAATAGTGGCCCTCTCAAATTATTAGAGGTGTGGGAGGGGGAGGGGGTCAGGGGGAGGGGAGGAGAGGCGGGGGGGGGGGGAGGGAAGGGCCTGGTAGGGGAGGGGGCATTCTTGTCAATTCAAGTTAGGGCGGCCACGAATGTCCCGAATCTGTTGGAAATATCAGAGTGCAGGGACCGCCAGGTGGGCACGGAGGCTCGGGCCTTGGCATCGCCCACGTCGTCTGTGCAGTGGACAGACAGGCACTGCAAATGGCTGCCGGGCTGGGCTGCGGAGGCCTTGTTCGCGGGGAGGTCATGGGCTGTGGAGAAAGAAGGAAGAGAGGGGTTAGCAGCTCGCTCGGCTCTGCAGGAGGCCCTCGGGGCGGGCGGGGCGGTGGGGAGGGGGGGCAGCGTGGGAGAGGCATGAGGAGAGAGGCAGCATCCATGGCCTCTTGTTGTGCCTGAAGGCATTCTGAAGAGATCTGGAGATGTCTGATTAAAATCCCCCGCCCCCCTGCTCTTGCCTCTGATTCGGCTGTGAGACCTACTGGGTCACCGCTGGACACCCTTGGGAAATAGGATTGTTGGGACGGATAGACTCAGGGTTTGCTCATCTCTGATGAAACAGAGTTCCCAAAGATGAGCTGGATCTGAGCCAAGTGGGGACGGTTTCCTAGAGGAGGGGCATCTAAACTGGGCATTGCAGGATGTGTAGGAGTTCGTCCGATACAGTGAAAGGGTGCTAGGGAAGACGGTCCAGGTCCAGACCACAGCCTATCCTCTCGTCATCTTCCAGAAAGACATTTGCTAAGGGTCTACTATGTGCTGGAACTTTCTTAACAAGGTGCCAAACTGCTCAGTGCAGTGAAGACTGAAAGTCTGGATTCCCCCAACCAGACCAATGAGTGCCCTTTGCCCATCCCCAGCTGCTGTATAAAGGGACTTTGGGTGATAAGGGTGAGGGAGTCTATTCCTCCCTACACCCTTAGCAAAAGAATCCCTTCCATTTCCTTCTCACTCGGTCACACAACACCAGAAATATCACAGATGTCTGGGTTAGACACACTGGAGGGGAAGGTTGTTTGACAACCATTCACACCTTAGTATGAATTAGACTTAAAGAGCACAAGAACTGGGAGTTCTGAGGCAGGGGATGCATAGAGCACTCATTATGGAGGACTGCTAACTTACTGCCGCCTGATGACCAATGGTTCTATTCTGAGATACACTGTATATGGATGAATATTCTCATTATTCCCCTTTTAGATAGCCTGAATCTCAGAGGAGAGGTGACCTTCCCAAGGTCACACAGCCCGGAAGGTGAATTTCTGACTCAGCAGACATGAGCAAAGCTGGGATTGGGGGCCCACGTTGGGCCCAGAGAGCACACCCAGATACTGAACTCCATAACCAACCCACCTTCCTCAGCACACTGTGCCGGCCCAGCCAGGGCCCTGTGCCAGGCAGGAGTCACCTCGCCCATCTCGCCTTCTGGGATTAAGAGTGAGAGAAATCCTCCCCAAAGGACGGGCCCAGGCAGCCAAGGCCAGGCTGTGACTAACTGGGTCTGGGGCCCCCACCCTGGAGCCCCGGAGACACCCAGCGTTGGGACGCTGGGAGGAGCTGAGGCTGGAGAGGAAATTCTCTCCTTGGCTCCTTCCCTCATGCATGCCATTCATAGGCCTTTGTGGAGTTCCGACCATGTGCCAGGTGTGTGCTAGCCCTGTGGATCCAGCAGGAAACGAGGCAGACACTGTCTTCAGCCTCCCCCTGAGGAGCCAGGAGCCAGCGTCATAGCACAGTCACTGTGGAGTCACAGAGTGGGGGGCTAGAGTCGCAGTCCCACCACCGTGTGCCGAGGCACCTGCCGCTTTCCCTCTCCCGGCCTCGGTTCCTGGTTACTGAAGTGAGGGTGACGTCATCTCCCTTGGGGCCTTGTCATCGCCTGGTATACAGAAAGATCCCCAGACAGGGCTTCTGGGACTGTCATTAGTATCTGGGGAGGTCAGAAGGCGAGGGGTCCTTGCACCCATCTAGAAGCCCCCAAGTCTTGTCCCCCTCCTTGGAAAGGGCCAGACGGACACGCTCCTGTCCATGACGTTGGAGTCTTCGCCCCATTTCACGGAAGGAGCAGCTCAGGTTGTGAGCCTGGTTAATTAGCGGTGAGGCTGGGAGGCCACTCCTGCCAGAGCCAGACTCCCTGGGGAGAAGGTAAGCCGGAAGCAAGCCGCCTCCGATTCAGGCTCCCCTGTACACAGTGAGCCCTGGGTTCTAGCCATGTGGGCGCACAGCCTTCACACGTCTGCTCTGGGGCCCACGCGGTCTACGCCCAGTGACTCCACGGCTTAGCACCCCCAAGAGGAGTTCTGTTCCAAGCACTGCAAGATCTGGATTGGCAAGAGGGATAGCGTCTGCCAAAGAGAGCAGTTCCAAGAGGGGTTCCTTACTTCACTTTACACGCGTGATCTCCAGGAGCCGACACAGCAATGTGTGTGCCCACTTCACAGGCAGGAAATCAAGGCCTCTTGCCAATGTTGGCACTGCCGAAGAAACTCAAGACCCAGACCCAAGATTCCTGTCACCTGGTTTTCCTGCTCAGTGGCTGCAGCATCGGCATTTCTTGAGCTACAAGGAGGCTTGGGGACTCTTCTGCCACCTGGGTTTGCTGAGTGATGGTTCCAGATGAACCGGAATGGCCAAATTTTCTCAAGGTACTCTATTCCCGACTTATAGACAATTCAGATGCAGCCACACACCAACACCCGAGACCAGGGGTCCTCAAACTTTTTAAACAGGGGGCCAGTTCACTGTCCCTCAGACCGTTGGAGGGCCGGACTATAGTTTAAAAAAAAAACTATGAACAAATTCCTATGCGCACTGCGGGCCCGGGACGCATCGGCTGCTAAGCAGGACAGGCAGCGACACCCGGCGGGCCGGATCCATGTCCTCGGCGGGCCGCATGTGGCCCTCGGGCCGTAGTTTGAGGATGCCTGCCCGAGACAGTTGCTCTTCTTGCACAGGGTGGATTTTATCAGCGCACAGCGGAGCCCTTCCGTGTATTATCTCGTTCCATCCCCTAGCAAGCCCAGCAGCTGGTTGACCCTTTTCCCCACTTCAGAGGAGGTCCCTGGGGCTCAGAGAGGGTGAGGGGCTTGCCTGATGTCACAGAGCACTGGCGTAGGATTCCCCGGCTTCTGCCCGGGATGAACAAGGGAGGGTGGTATCCACAGGGAATATTTTCAAGAGAGAATATTATTCTTCGGTTCTTGACAACCCAAGCATGACCAAACTCATCCTCCCGCCGGATTCATTCCAGCTGGGGGGACCCGACACGCCCTGGGACCGCGGCTCCCCCAGGCTGCCGAGTGGCTGCCCATAAATCAGTCCCGCGGGAAGCCGCCTCAAGTCGGGGCCTGCCCCAGCTCCGAGAGGCCCTCGTCCCTTCTCCTGGGGCGAGAGGCATGCCGGCCCCCACGGCAGGACCCAGAGATAAACCGCCCCCTCGCCAAGCTCCCCGGATTGGGGGGAACCCTGGAGTTACTCAGCGCTGGCACAGGCAGACACCGTGGAACCTGATGGTGTTGTCCTGTTTTCCACGTGTGAGCTGTCAGCCTCCCCCATCAGACTGGCTGCCTGGGGGAGGGGCGGGCTTGGCATGTTCAGCCCAGCACCCCACGCACCACAGGCACTCGGCTGTGGCCTGTGCGCTAACTCTGAAGAATCTTCATCCCTACTTGACAGATGGGAAGACTGAGGCTCCATGGGGCAGGGAGCTGTACAGGGGTCATCTAGGGCCAGGTTACCACCCAGGAGACCTGCCCTCTCCTTTCGGCCCAGGATTCCTAGCGGTGGGGCCAAGGTGGACTCCTGGACACCCCCAGACCTGGGCAGCTGGTCCCTAACTGCAGGGCCTCAGTTTCCTCATCTGTGACTTAGGGTGGTGATTCCTGGCGGGGGAGACCATCAAAAAGCCAGTGATGCTGGGCATGCGGGGGGTGGGGGGGATGGGGGGCAGTCCCAGAGGGAGGCAGGGCTGTCATCAATTCAGAATGTATCCCCCTGACTGTGCCTCACCCAGGCAGGCAGCACAGGGGCGAGGCGAGGGGCTTCCGATTCACAGGATGGAGCGCCTGCCCAGCAAGGAAGGACTTTGGGACAGTTTTAAGGACACCTTTCCATTGGCCAGAAGGGACCACATCAGTCACCACACAGGGGCAGGGCCTGGAGCTGGGACGCCCGGCTCTCCCTCCCCTCCAAGGCCCTTCCTATACTTTCCTCACGTGCACAAGTCCTTGCTGATCCATCCAGCCCCTTCCCAACACCCACCCGCTTCGCCGGACACCTCAATTCCTTTCTGTCATTTCTGCCACTGACGTCGTATCACACTATGGAGGTACCGGCCGCCTCCTGCTCACCCCGCTCCCATCGCGAGACCTGCTTCGGAT
The DNA here is from genome assembly GCF_963455305.1 of Plecotus auritus. NCBI lineage: Eukaryota > Metazoa > Chordata > Mammalia > Chiroptera > Vespertilionidae > Plecotus > Plecotus auritus. The sequence goes on from NC_137779.1 coordinate 26,189,797, forward strand.
CTTGTCTCCCGTGCTTCTCCATCCACAGGGGGCACGGCGACTTCCACGAAAGGGAGAAGGACGGCCCCAGCCCGGGCCAAAAAGGCGAGCGCATGAATAAGGAATGCGATCCCGTCCTCTCTCAGGCCTCCCCACGGAGGGAGGGCGCCTGCCGTCTGTGGGGCGCAGGCCTCGGCTCACATCACCTGGGCTCTCAGGGCCTCGGTCCGAGAAAAGGGGGGACAGAACAGGACTGGCTGTCCTGGAGGCAGGTAGGAGATTGGATCCCAGGAAAGGGCTCCGAGCGCTGCCCAGCAGAGCACGCTCCCGCGGGCGCTGGGAGCCCCGTGTTGTTGACCAGCCTGCGGCCCGAGTGGAGACCCCGGGGCCGGCTCAGTGACCCTTCTGCTGGCCATGACCGGGATGAAGGGAGAAGGGGCGAGACTGTATTTTGTTTACCTGGGAACATCTCCTTGTTAATTTCCACCTGGAGATGCCGCCCACCGAGGGAGCCAAGTTTCCTTTCTTTTATATATTTTTTAATCCTCACCCAAGGATATTGTTCCATTGATTTTTACAGAGAGTGGGAGAGAGTGAGAAAGACAGAAAGAAATATCTTGTGAGAGAAACACATCAGATAGGACCCCGGCCAGGGAGGAGCCTGCAACCGAGGTACATGCCCTTGACCGGAACCAAACCCGGTCTGCAGGCCGACGCTCTGTCCACTGAGCCAAACCGGCTAGGGCAGTGGTCGGCAAACTGCGGCTCTGTTGACTAATGAGTTTGCCGACCCCTGGGTTAGGGCTCTTTTATCGAGTCTGCACAACAGGCCCATCACCACCCTGCTCTGTATTCAATATTCCCGGGACCAGGTTCCCATGTGGCTGAGCTGCGTGCTCAGGCGTGGTGAACTCGTCGGGGGCAGCTGCTAGCCCCCGTGGCTGACAATTGTGCCTCTGGGATTTGCAGCCACTGCTCCGTCCTCGAACCCTCAGAAAGGGGACTTCTGCCTGGCCTCCTCCTGTCCCCAACTCACCAGAGGGAAGAGTGGAGGTGGTGGAAGTCAAAAGTGGGCTCCAGGGAGCGCCCGGGCCAAGGATTCCCTGGGTGCTAACCCCGGGGGTGGGGGCGGTGGCTGGGCAAGGTGTTGACTGGGCTGTAAATGGGAACCTACTTCCCGGGCTGTTGGAGGATTCAATGAGATGATGCGGGTGAAGACTGAGCAGGCGCTGAGCCCTCAGAAAAGCGTTGCTGCTCTGGGGATTATTACACTCCCTGTTGTCGAACAGCCTGGGGCTTTGAAGGCAGCCCCAGCTACTGGGAGTTTCTTCGCCTCCACGGGGCCCAGAGGCCCGCCCCACCCCCTGCCCTCGGAGCCTGGGAGGCTGGGGGGCCAGGGTGCGATCCCAGGCAGAGCAGGAGAATTAGAATTCCAGGGGTATTTTTAACTCCAGGCTTATGTAAGGAGCAGTGTGGGCCCCAGAGCACAATAGCGAATGACTCTCGCCCCACTCACCCTCGCAGGATTCCGACAAAGGCAAATGTATTTTGGTTTTTCCTTTATTTGGACCTGACCGGGGGAGACGCTGGTATCTGTGACAGCTGCCATTCAGCTGGGAGGGGGCGGGGGGGCTGGGCCCCTGGGCCTAGAAGCAGAGGCGGGCCTGGGAGCCACAAGGCTGAGCCACGTCCTCTCGGCAGCTCTGTCCCGCAGCCCGGGAGTCCCTCAGGTCCCTCAGACACAGCCATGTCCCCAGACCCTCCTCGCTCCCATTCCCCATCTCCAAGAAAGGGCTGGGCGTTGCACCCAGAATGCACGACCCCCAGGAGGACCCTCCCGGGGCCATGTGGGAGATGGGGACCCACTGCCGCCAGGCTCAGGGGCAGGAACAGGAAAGCTAAGCTACACACATCAGGCAGCACCAAGAGGGTCTACTCAGCCACCAGCCAAGCAGAGAAGCAGCAAACCCAGACACCCCCGCCCCCCTCCTCCCCCACGCTCGGCAGCTTTGGGGGAGCCCCTGCTCTGCATTCGGAAGCCTAGATAGATTCGAATCCCGCCTCCGTCTGAATCTCAACCCTACCCTTCACCAGCTCCGTGACCTTGGGCAAATGCAACCTGCTGAGCCTCAGTTTCCCCACCTGTGGAAGTGGATAAACACGCCCTCCTGGTAGCTGTGTGACCTTGAGGGAGTCACTCCCCCTCTCTGGGCCTATTTGGTCCTCTCCCAAATGACGGGGGGTGGATGGATGTACAATCCCCCCTGACTCTTCCTATCCATGGGGGCGATGAGATTTTACATTCAATGTAGAGAGGAGATGGGGGGGGGGAACCCTTCCAAAATCAGGGACATGAAGATGCCTTCACCTGAGCCCCACGAACCAGCACCCAAATTCCAAGGATCGGGGACCAAGGGCCAGCAGCCTGCGTGACACTCCCCCTGGCCATCTCCTGGGGGCCTGGGGACTGGCCACTCCTCAAGCCCAGCTTTCTATCTGCATCCCCCACCCGTTCTGTGCCCTCCCATCAACATCTAGCCATGGTGTCGCCTTGACAACCGAGAAACGGAACAAGGAAACTGACCACACGTGCACGGGCCAGCTCCAGGGATGTCAGCGCGAACACTGACCTTGGGCTCCGTACAGGCCGGGCTTCGTTCCATCTCATCAGATCCCCTCAACACCCAGGGAGAGAGGGCCCCACACTCCAACTCACTTTACAGGACCGTAAACTGAGGTTCAGGGAGGGGGCATCACTGGGCCCCAGTCACACAGCCGGCCAGTGGCGGAGCCAGGGTCACTCCCAGGTCTGTCTGAGGCCCAGCTGTGTGGCTTTATCAAAGTCCCAGGAAAACGCAAAATGTCAGGGGCCAGCATGGTAGGCCCCACCTCTCCCCGTTCTCTCTTTCCATCTGTCTTGTCCCCACCCCCCATTCCTCCTCAATCTCTCTTCCCCTTGATCTCTCCCTTCCTCTCCCTGCCCCTCTCCTTCTCTGAGATCAATATGATTAACTTTTTGGAAAGGGCCCTGACACTCATCAATGGGGACCCACCGCCCCGGGTGACAGAGTAACCAAAGACAAAACCCGAGGCCCCTTCAATGCTTTCTCTGTGGATGTGCCCGAAAGGTGCCACAGGGGCCCCATCTGAAGGGGGCCAGCACACGGCATGCGTGGGGACTCCGAGGGGCAGGGAGGGCCGCCCCATCAATGATCGGAAGGGGTCCCTGAGACCCCACGTTCCTGGACTGCACCGGGGTGAAGGAAGAGCCTCCCGCCAGCACTAGGGCAGCTCAGCCTGTGAGAGGCTCAGCCAGGCCCCGGGAAGCTTCGGAAATTAATTGGAGTTGACTTGGCTGAGGGCAGCTGTCATTTAGATTGAGAACTGGCTGAGGGCTCCAGTGAGGCGAAGCAGCAAGGGCATCTGTGGAACCAGGCTGCCGAGAGCGGGAGTGGGACGGGGATGCGGAGGGGGGCTGAATTCCGAGCCTCCCCCAGCCCTGAAGGAGCAGACACGCAGGGTGGCGTATGAGGACCAGAGTCCACAGGAGGGACGGGGCAGGCCCCTCTCCCGGGCCTGAGCATGACTGGACTCCTTTTCGTAGTGCCTCCAGCCACATGGCCAGTGACCTGTGACAGATGCAGCCCTGCACACCCCCCAGGACACTCCTGGCCTGCCTGCTGCTGAGATGTGACAGATTGGGGGGCTGGGGACAGACCCCCTCAGCCAGCACCTTCCTCCTGACAGTGTCCACAGTGGTGCTTGTGCAGAGAGAGCATTGCACAGCAAGTCCGGGGCACCGGGTTTCAGCCTCAGCTCTGGGGACATTAACTTCTCCAAACCTCAGTTTTCTCATCCATGTAATGGGTATGAAGAAGTATATTGCTCAGAGGGCCATCGGAAAGGTCCGGTGATAATGTAAGCACTTAGCACTCTTTCAGGCACCAAGGACGCCCCAAGCAACAGTATACTAGCATGATTCTTATGTTTGTGATTCTCTCCATCCCTGTCTCTAGCATAGCCCCTCCCACTCTGTGTCTTCTCACCTTCTTACCCACAATTCACCCCACGGCATTGGACCCACTGCTGGATAACCCTGGGAGGCACACTGTCCCTCTCTGAGCCCCTAACCACCTAACACCAGAGCCAACACCTCCCTGAGCTCCCGGCACTCACTCTGCCTGTCACACGGTGAGCCACTCAACAATCCTCATTTTTATAAAATAAGACAGATATATAGATGCATTTCTGTAGAATTAGAATCTCATTGCTTCCAGCCCATTGGAGGATAGACCAGACTCAGTGACAAGTCTGAATTTTAAAAAACAAGCTTTTGAAGTGCCGATGCTTTGGGTGGAGGTTCTTGGGGACATCTGCCCAGCTCACCCCTCCGCGGCTCTGCGCGACCTTTGTGACCTTCTCGTGCCGGGGGTCAGCGGGGCTGAGTGGCCTGCTTACTCAGGCAGTTTCCCAGAGTTCTAGCACATCCTCCAGAAAGGGCTTCGCAGGGGACAGTCACGCTCTAGCAGGGGTGGGCAAACTTTTTGACTCGAGGGCCACAATGGGTTCTTAAACTGGACCGGAGGGCCGGAACAAAAGCATGGATGGAGTGTTTGTGTGAACTAATATAAATTCAAAGTAAAGGAGCGGAGGGGAGAGCAAGAGAACCGGAGAGAACAGCCGGATCCGGCCCGCGGGCTGTAGTTTGCCCACGGCTGCTCTATGGAGATGAGGTCAGTGACTCCTGCCTTGCCAAGAGGGGATGCCATGCGTGGTACCCAGGTGATGCTCAGTATCCAGTTACCATCATTCCCCACACCTGGGCCAGGGGCAGCCTCTAAGGCAGTGGCTCTCAACCTTCCTGACACCGCGACCCTTTAATACAGTTCCTCATGTGGTGGTGATCCCCAACCATAAAATTATTTTTGTTGCTACTTCGTAACTGTAATTTTGCTACTGTTAATGAATCGTAATGTAAATATCTGTGTTTTCCGATGGTCTTAGGCGACCCTGTCGCGACCCACAGGTTGAGAACCGCTGCTGTAGAGCCTAAGACCATCGGAAAACACAGATATTTACATTACGATTCATTAACAGTAGCACAATTACAGTTATGAAGTAGCAACGAAAATAATTTTATGGTTGGGGATCACCACCACATGAGGAACTGTATTAAAGGGTCGCGGCGTCAGGAAGGTTGAGAACCACTCTAAGAAGTCAATGGGCTAAAACAGTGGTCGGCAAACTCCTTAGTCAGCAGAGCCAAATATCAACCGTACAACGATTGAAATTTCTTTTGAGAGCCAAATTTTTTAAACTTAAACTACAGAGGTAGGTACATTGTTATTAACTTAATTAGGGTACTCCTAAGCTGGCCTTTGCTAAAAACTCAAGGGGCCAAAGAGCTGCATGTGGCTCGCGAGCCGCAGTTTGCCGACCACGGGGCTAAAACATTACATGCGAACGTGTGTCCCTGGCTGCGTGCTGGGCGCTGGGCTCAGAAAGGTGACCCCAGCACAGAGCTCCCGGCCTCGTGGAGGAATATTCCGGTAAACACCTAACTGCATCATGGCCCTCGGAGCACAAGGCCGCCCTGTGTCTCAGGACCCAGGGGACAGGGGGGTCCAGAAAGGCTTTGCAGAGTAGAGGACACGCTAGGGGAGGGGGTGCAGAGGATGAGTCCAAAGCTTTACTGTGGGAGAAGCAGAGGGTTGACCAGGGGCCAGCCCAGCCGATCCTGATTTGGGGCCTGCGCGGACACAGAGGAAGAGGAGGCTGCAAAGCTCAAATGGAATCAGTCACGGAGGACTGAAGGCTTTTGAGCAGAGGGGCTACCTCGAGAGTCTGTCAAAATCAACAAGAGGTTTGCACCTGATCCACCCCGGCTTCAGTGCAGGACACCTGACTGAAAAACACGCCCCCTCGGTGCAGACAAGGCCCCTTGTGCTCTCCAACTGAAGCAGGTGATGGGATCAGAGTCCCAGCCCCACGGGAACGGTACTCTGAGCCCTGGTCTACCTGGGCCGGCCCTTCCTCCCTGGTAGCTCTCAAGTCAGACGCCTAGAACTCGGCCCCCCAAAGAACTTGGTCAGATGCCTACAGCTCGGGTCCTAATCCCAGCCCTGCGAGGTGGTGGCCCCTGCAAGGGACTCCCCGTCTCTGTGCCTCCACATCCCTGTCCCCCGTCCCCCTGCCCCCCGCAACCCCTACACAATGGACATCAGCATCGGGCCCTGGGCATTAACGTCAACGAGTTCCTCTCTGAAGTTACAGGAGGGGAAACCGAGGCACGGAGAGGCACCGAGACGCGTCCCAGGTCATCCAACAGCAAGCAGGAGGGGTGAGGGCAAGTCATTTGATCTCCGCATCTCGGTTTCCCCACCTGTGAAGGGAGACCAGACACCTGCTGGGAAGGGCTGCTGGGAGAAAGACATGTGATCGTATGAACAAGCACAGACACCAGTTAGGGTGAACACCTATCACGTGTTCATCCTTTTAAACTCGCTAAGGCCTCACCGTACCTCGGCGGAAAGCGCCTAATCTCTTAGCCCCAGTTCACAGGCAGGGAGTCTAGGAAGAGGTGGGCACAGGGGCGGGGGCAAATGACTAAATCCATCCAGCCTCACCTTCTGTCAAAATTTCCCTGAGACCCAGGACATGACACACCCTACAACACCCACACCCCAGCTCTCAGAAGGATTTTCGGGATTTGCCTAGGTCTCGGGTATGGAGAAGCAGCTTAAGACCCGGTGCCTCCCCTCCCGTGACAGAGACCACAGCCCCCTTGTCCCTGGGGTCCTCTGAGGAAGGCAGAACTGGACCCTAGAAAGACCAGGCTGGCTGCGGCTGCACCTTGGGGAAACTGAGGCCAGAGAAGGCTCCGTCGGGGGCAGGAGTCTGACCAGGTCCGAGGATTCCGGCCTGGCTGCCCACACCCACACCCAGTCCTGTCCGCCTGCGGAAGGTGTGACAGCGGACACGGTCACCAAGCAGTGGCACCACTGTCCTGCCGGCTCTCCCCTCTCGCTGGACCAGGACTGTCAGGTCTCCCTTCACCTACCTGACTCTTCCATAGTAGGTCTCTCCACACCCCTCAATACTGTAACGCCGGGCGCTACCCGCAACTTCTCAGACCCACCCTGCTCTCCGCTACAGCCTCAAACTACGGCCCACGGGCCACATGCGGCCCGCCAAGGACATTGATCCGGCCCGCCGGGTGCCGCTGCCTGTCCTGCTTAGCAGCCGACGCGTCCCGGGCCCGCAGTGCGCATAGGAATTTGTTCATAGGTTGTTTTTTTTAACTATAGTCCGGCCCTCCAACGGTCTGAGGGACAGTGAACTGGCCCCCTGTTTAAAAAGTTTGAGGACCCCTGCTCTAGAATGTGAGTTCCATGAAACCAGGGGCCTTGTCTCGCCTATGCACCACTGACACATAGTAGGTCTTCAACCAATATGCTGACTGCATCAATTCCTGGGAGCAGGAACTAACCCTCACCCCCACCCCCCACCCCCCAAAAAAAATCACTAGAATAAGGGAGACTCAAACCACAACACCTGAGCCTCCAGACTAACCTGAACAGGGGCTTTTCAAGGCTGCCAGGGAAATATGACCTCGTTGGGAGGTTCGCTCACCGGCCCTCCTCGAAATGAACCGAGAGAGGCCACACCCTCTCACAGACCATCCAGAAAGAGAGGAGTCACATCCGCTGCTGCTCTAAACCCCAACTCAACCAACAGACTCTGTTCAAAGTGTTGAGGTCAGACGATGAGGCCAGGCCAGGCCAGGATCAAGGCTCCCGTCTCCGGCCCCCTACTCTCCCATGGCATCCCCCGATGAAAGCTCTGGATCATCAAAGTTCACAATCTTCAGAAAAAAGAGGCCTGGACGTGCAATGACTCAGAAGAAGGACGAGAATAACAACAATAACAACCGCCACCATACCTAAGTAATGATCACCTACCTGCTAGGTGGCCAGGCCAAGCCACCGTCTTCCCCAGCACCTGCCTTTATGCTCACGACAACCTACAATGTCCGAGTTCCTGTCCCCCTTTTCCTGATAAGTGAAGGGAAATTCGAAGACCCGAGGGGACCCACCCAAGGTCATACAATCGCTAAGTGACATCATACGCTGAGAGTGATAACTGGCATTCAGTAAGTGACATCATACTCTGAGAGTGATAACTGGCATTCAGAACACTCGGCACCGACCACACAGACTTTCACAGTCCTCACCCCAACCCAATCCCTCGCCTCCGCCTACAAGACTCTCCCCCTCCCCGCCCCCCCGCCCCACGTCTCTCCGGCCAGCACCGTGGGCAGATCCCACAACCCCTTGCCACAAGGTGGTGACAATGTTGGCTGGTTGTCACCTGGATTACAGGACCACTGAAAGGAGGATGGGAGGAGAGTCTCAGGGTCTGAGACTCCAGTAGACAGACAGAGGTTTGTAGGGCAGCCATTTCCAGGTGGAGAAACGGAAGCTCCCAGACAGCAAGCTTTCCCACTTATAAATGGCCAGAGGAGACTCTGAGGCCTCCAAGACAGGCCCAAAGCCAGGTAGAGAACCACCTAAAGGTGGGTTCCGGTCCCACCTTTGCCTTTTCCCAGCTATGTGACCTTGGACAAGGCACGTCCCCTCTCTGGGCCTCGGTGTCCCTGCAATGCGGGCGATAGGTCCTGCCTTGGACAAGGAACATATACCCCCCAAAAAATGGAAAGATGCTGCAGGATCTTTATCATCACCACCCGAACTCCACGGTACACACCTGTTTTTTACGTGCTCTTAAATATACCAATGACAGGAGTGTCGAGTCCGGAGAATAATCATGGTCCGTTCCATTTATTGAACAGTTTCTCTGTGCCGAGCACCGTGCAAAGCACTTTCCAGGTATGAACTCGAGGGCTGGCAAACGACATACAGCCTGCCCCCTGAGTTTTGGTTCTGGGGTGCGGGTTTTTGCAGCCTGTGAGTTAAGAATTTTGTTTTTAGATTTTTAATGATTGAAAAAAAAATAAAAAGGATATTTCATGACAAGTGAAAATATGAAATCCCAATGCCAGGGTTCATAATGGTTCACAGTACGTAGCCACACCCACTCATTTGTACATCGTAGAAACTTTTCCATGACCAGGGCAGATAAGCAAATGTGGCAGAGGCCTGATGGCCTAAAAAACCCAAAATAGGTATCATCTAATCCTTTAAAGAAAAAGCTCGCTGACTGCTGCAGTGTTAACTCATTGGAGGGCCAACGTTGTCCCCATTTTACAGATGAGGAAAACCGAGGCTCAGAGAAAGGAAGTGATTTGACCAAAAAAAATCTCACGGCTGGGAAATGGTGTTGTTGGGGTTTGAACAATGGGGAGAAAATAATAAACCTTGGATATCATTTCTGGAGGTCCACTGTTGGAATATTCCAGAAAGGCTGTGGGACAAAACAGTGTCAGGCTACCTGCTGTAGCTGAGGGTTCTCCGATACAATAAGGACAGGGGAGAGGGGCTGTGTGGGAGCTCTGGCCTGGCCCTCCCCAGCGCGCTCTGCCTTGAGGAGAAATCACTGCTATGGGTTTAAGCGCTGGTGATGGCGACATTCATGGGGCAGCTCGTCCCCAGCTGCCCACAGCCCCAGGCCCAGGCGCAGTGAGCACCAAGTCAGCCTGTTCTCACCCTACTGCCTTGCTGCCTCCCAATAGAGAAATTGCCCAAGACTAATTGCAAGTAATGTTTCATTTTATCAGGGATAATTACATGGAATTAATTCAGCTTCTCCCTGGAAGCACTTTATTACCATTGGCTTGCTGAGGAGCTGGGGTGCAAACTGAGGCACGCAGGCACAACTGGGGATGGGGACGGGGAGAGCGCGCTGAGGTGTGGGCTGCACAGGCCATGGGTGACACAGCAATGCTAATGGCCAGCGCTTCAGTGAGCGCCGACTGTATGCCTGTTCACAATGCCCCCCGGCAGGACATCACTTAACCTCAGACCACCCTGCAGGGGGGGGGGGGCATGTGAGACGCCCCGCCCCCATTTATCCACGAGGCCACTGGGTCCCAAAGGGTCGAGGGCAGACATCTGTGTGCCATACAGGAAAGAACAGGGCTCTGGATGAAGCCTGCTTGGCCACTTCCTAGCGGCGTGATCTGAGACAAGCCAGTTCACGTCTTAGGCCTCAACTTCTTCATCTGTCAAATGGGACTAAGAATAGTACACTGCCCCGGTGGCTTTGAGGAGTCAGTCGATAGCACCGATAACACGCTTTGCACAGTGTTTGGAACTCAGCGAGCGCTCATTGGCGGCCGCTGTCGCTATATCTATATCTATATCATCATCATCATCATCATCATCATCATCATCATCATCGTCCTCAAACGGTGCCGCTTGAGGCTGGGGCCTCCTGCCTTCCCTGGGCCCGGTTTGAGGCTGGGGTGGGGGAGGCTCAGGAAAAGAATCAGGGGAAGGCCGAGCTTTCTCAGCCGCCCTAAGGAGGCCCCACACACAGAACCTCTGAGCCAAGAAGTACAAATGAGGCCCTGAACAGGCCAGGAAACCCAGGCCGCCCCTCCCCGGCCTCCAGCTCCCCGACCCGGCCCTCCGGGAGCCCCATTTGGGGGCACAGGCTCCCCCGGGGGCACCAAGAAGGAAAGGGGCCCGTCTCCCCCAGCTGCTGTTGTTGCCAGCCTCCCGCGGCCCGAGGCGGGTCTGGAGCTGCTCTGAAAGGCCGCGGGCGCCCGGGTTCATTCAGCTGTTTTCGGGTGGCTCCAGTGAGTTCATCTTACTGCGGCGGAATATTAAACAGCTCCTGGGGAAGCAGATGCTGGGCTCTGGTTTCAGACGGAGGGAGGAAGGGAGGCCGCAGGCCGGCAAGGGGAGAGTTCACGTTCCGCTCAGGCAGCTCCAAAGGCCTTCCCAGGCTCAGCTGGGCCTGAGTCGTTGTCACGGTGACAGGTGACCAGAGACCAAGAACATGGCATCATCCCATGGGAGCCCGGGCTGGCACCTTGAATGCCTCACTTCACTGAATCCAAACAGCCTCCCTACCAGGTAGGACGCCTACTGTACCCATTTTAGAGATGAGGAAACTGAGGTGCAGGGTAACAACACGACTTTCTCAAAACCACACGAGACAAGAGGGCGCCACGATTAAAAGCCAGAACCCAAAACATCACCTCGGCCCTTTTAGCTACATGACTATCTCTCACCACCCCGTGGTGCCCGCTCCCGGGCAGACACCGAGCAACTGGACCCCTGGGCAGACCTGGAGCTGCCAGCTGCTACGCCTGCCATGTGCTCAGACTTCCCCCGACGCTGCAGAGCAACGGCCCACGTTCTATTATTCTAATGGTAATCCCTGACATCCGAGCCGTTTTCTTCACCCCACCCCATCCCTAAAACACGTCTGGGTGTATGGCTTCCTCCAAGCGTCCCCATTCCGGACGGGGAAACTGACCACAGCCAGTAGGGTGGGTCCCAAAGCCACTGCCGTGTTAAGGACAAGGCCAGGAAGCAAACCCTCCTCTGCCCCCCCCCGCCCCCCGTAGACCCCAGGTCCAGACTCATCCCACGTGCAACCGAGGAAGCTGGCCTGTCCTCGATTCGCTGGGAGCACAGAGAGGTGAGGTGACCAGCCCAGAGTCACACAGCCCTGGTTCCGAGGTTGACCCCTCCCAGCCCTCCCTGACTCCCACTGACAGCCCTCATACTCCTGGCTCTCCGGGGAGCCACCAATCATCCCCTGGGGCTTGTTCTCTTTGGGACTTCATTGGAGCCTATATTTTCTTCTCCATAATTAGGAATTAATAATAATAATAATAATAATAACAGTTAATGTGAATTGACACTTAGCCGGTGTGAGTTGTTGCTCATCGGGCTGTATGTGTGTGAGCCGTGCAGTCCCTCCCCACAGAACCCACAGGATAAAACGGCCATTACCCTCCCTTCACAGATGCGGAAACGGAGGCTCAGCGCTAACCGGTGTGATCATTACCATGCAGCCCCGTGTACTGGGGCAGCTCAGCCAGGGGCTGGCCTAAGCCACTGGTGGGCCAGGCCCCATGCCAGCCTGGCAAACCCGGCCCCCTCCACATTCTCCCGAGCCCATTTCACAGACCCTCCATCCCACATGGCCCTTGGCTAACTCCCCAGGGGAAGGAGGCCAGGTGGACACAGCTCTGTACGGCTTCTCCTGTCTCCATGGGCCGGAGGCGTCTCCAGGTAGACAGCAGCCTGGACCAGTGGGGACAGATCCAGTGTTCCCGCCCGCCACCAACCACACCCACAGTCAGGTCCTTTCCCTCTCAGCACCTCACTCGCCTCATCTGTAAAATGGGTCCATAGAAGCAGCTGCTTCCCCGGGGCGTGAGGATGCCGGGCTCTCAGACTGGCCTCCCTGCCCCTTCCATGGCCGTGGAGTGGTGTTAGGAGTCCAAACGCCATCCTTAAGTCAGGCCTCTCCTCTTGCTTCTGGGGTGGAGCGGGGAGGGAGAACCTCTGGTACTGGAATCAGGGTTCAGAACAGGAAGGGCTGGGCCCTGATCCCACCTCTACCTGTTATCAGCTGGGATTTACCCAGACCCCCTGGGCCTTGGTTTCCCCATCTGTGAAGTGGAATGTCTCCTGGGATGCTGGCACCTGAGCTCGGTCCCCAGCTCACCCTACGTGCTCAGCACACGCTGCTGGGACCACAGTCCGAGGTGACATTCTTCTAAAGGAAGCTGCTGTGACTGCTCCACCCCACCCCTAAAAGAGGAGTCCGGGAGACAAAATCCCCTGACTCCAGTGCAGACAGTAGGACGTGCCCAGAACCCAGAGCAGGGGCTGGGCGCCAAGGGGTTAAGCTCGGCTCGGATTTCTCCAGGAAGGCAAAGACCGCAGCTAGCAGCTGAGGCCGCCCCTGCTCCCTGCCGCCTGAAGCCTGACCCCTGACATTTCCACTCCCAGCCGCACTTGCATTTAAAAAGGGGAAGGCAAAAAAAATTTCACCATCCACACGGACCAACAGGTTTGATAGAAAAGTGGGGAGTGGCAAAGAAAGGCGGGGGGCGGGGGGTGCGTTGCACATTTCCTTTAGCAGAGTTCAGTTCATGCCCCAAGAAAATTTTCTTAAAGAAAGACCTAGAAGGGTGCTGGAGGGGGACCCGGGGACTGAAAAGGTGGCAGACAAGTTCTCCAGAACCACCAGGCACCACTGTAATTTCTGATTAATTAACTCTGAAAGGGGCCTCTCTCCCAGGCCTTCCTGGGGGAGGTTCTGGCGAGCCGGCAGGCGCCCTGTTTGCAGAGAGCGGCGGCCTCTCTGGGAGGATTCATTTAGAGGTCCCAGGGGGAGCCCAATCCCCTCTCTCGAGGCCTCGCTGTAGTTAAAGCCAAGGATGATAAGGAATTTATCAAATGAGATTTACACAGGGAAACCCTAATTAAGAGGTTAGTCTCCGGTTTAATTGCCTTCAAACCCAGGCAGGCCAGCCCAGGCAGATGGATTTCCAGTCTGACCTCATTAAAAAATAATAATAACCAAATAGAATACAGAGTAAAACCCCAAATCCACACACTGTGGCTAACAAGTAGGGGGGAGGGGAAGGGAGCGGGGTGAAGGGCCAGAGCCTGGCCTCACTGAGAATCCTCTCGTGCCCCTGGCCTGAGACCCCTGGGCCGATGGCCCTTCCCTCGCCCTCTCTCTCCTCTAGTGAAATCTGGTGGTTCCGACTCCCTGCTCCTTCAGGCCTCCCCCCTCCCTCGCCCCCAGCCCCTGCTCCCCTTGAAGCTGGCATGCCGGAATATAAATTGGAAGCATGCATGCCCCCCACCCCACCCCGGGCGGACGCCACATACCAGACAAAACGACTGCAGGCCTGGTCATGGGGGTTAAGAATGGTTTTTGGTTTTGGCCAGGAATGTGGAGGGGCCCAAAGGAACTGGCCCGGACAATTGTTCCAGGAATGAAAGGGAGAGAAGGGAAGAGAGGAGGGGGCGACGGCTGGGGAGAGAGAGAGAGGGAGAGAGAGACGAAGCAAACACCTGGGAACCACAGCCGGAGATGTTTTTCTGTCCCCCGGGGCCTGGCAGGCAAAGAGTGGATGCACCGGGTCCTTAAAATTCAAGGGGGTTGAGGATATACCCCAGTCTGGGCAGAAGTGGGGTTTTGCTCCCTACGCATCCTCTTCACCCCGACTTCGTTTGATTAAACTATAAATGCATGCTGGAGGTGGAGAACCGGAAGAGCTCTCTTCCCAAAAGCAAAACCGAGAAGTCCCCAGCAAGCAGGCTTGCGCTCCGTCACGTGGGTTTGGGGAGAGACAGAAGCAAGAAGAACGCTTCCAGGTCTGTCTTTTCTGTCCCAAGAGGGTGACCCAGGCCTGTGACAAAGGAGCAGGTAATCGTTACCGGGGCTTCCTCCAGCCGGGCACAGTGTTGTCAGGGCCGCACCTGGCCAGTCTCGTAACTGCCCCGGGACCCATGGGGCACGTGTCACTGTCTATATACAGAGTAGGAGTGACGCATGTTCTTTTACATGCTATTAGCATTGTTGCCGTGATTTTTAGAGACGTTTCCCAAGGGGCTGATTTTCTAAACCCTGTACAAACAGAGACCCTAAGAAGTGGGCGTACGGGGCCAAGGGATTGGAAACTCTAAGGGGCTTCCAGAAAACGCTCCATTTTTTAAAATCTCAAATCCATCTTCTCACTGATGTACATCCTAAACCCGTGGTCGGCAAACTCATTAGTCAACAGAGCCAAATATCAACAGGACAACGATGGAAATTTCTTTGGAGAGCCACATTTTTTTAACTTAAACTTCTTCTAACACCACTTCTTCAAGATAGACTCGCCCAGGCTGTGGTATTTTGTGGAAGAGCCACACTCAAGGGGCCAAAGAGCCGCATGTGCGCAGTTTGCCGACCACTGTCCTAAACCATCCAGCCACCTGGGAAATTTCTGCCCATCGCAATGGCCACCATCTCGCCCCTCCACGGTGCCCAAGCTCAGCCGCCAAACACTCTACAAGGCAGATTTCTCACCGCCCACTGGGGGACGAGGGGCCCTGTAAAGGGGTGCCCGCTCCCCCAATCTCTGCAGCACACCATCCCTTCCCCTCAGAGGTTCCCCATGCCTCCCGCCCGGGAGGTAGGAAGAAGCATCTGTATTAGGTGAAGGTCAGTGACCTCTTGGATGTGCCAGCCCTGGGGCTGAGTGCTTTTCATTTTCTCCCATGATCCTCACCATGGCCCTGTTCAACCCAACACACAGATAAGGAAACTGAGGGCCAGGGCGGTGAGGGATCAGGCCAGGGGGTGGGTCAGAGCTGTTACAGCGGAGGCCCTGGCTTCCTGCGCTGCCGTCCTCCCGGAGGTCGGAATGTAGCGGCGCTGGGTGACTCAGAAGGAATCGGCATCCTCTTACAGCCCACCCTGACGTCTTCGCATGCTTTGGGTGGGACAGTGCCCGTGTCAGGGCCACTCAGTCCTGGGCAAGCACAGCCCAGGGAAGGGAAAGGCTATCAGGGACCAGTGTTGGCAACCGAGAAACGCGAAAAGCAGGCCGGGGGCGAGGCGCTCCAATGCCCAGGCCCCCCCCCTTCCCTTCCCTACTCACCCCTGCAGAAATGGGAGCTAGGACCCTGGACCCTGGACCCACACCTGCCCCTCTGGAAGAAACACCCATCACCCCTCCTGGGTCTCCGTGGTTTCGGGGTGGCCGTGCTGCTTGATGTCTCCGGACGGGGCACTCACCCCCCCGCCCTGGGGCCAGGCAGGTGTGCCCCCCTGAAGCTGACAAAGCCCCTTTCTTCGCTCATTCAACCATCGGGCACCTACGGGCGGCTGAGCCAGTGCCAGGTGCTGGGGAGAGCTGCCATTTTGTCTTCACTTCGGTCTCTGCGCCTACGTCAGAGCCACCTGGCCCACGGCCCGCCCCAGACCCTCTCTCCTGACACCAGCCAACTTCCTGCGGAACATGAATGCAACTGTCCTTTTTCTCTACATGTTTTCAGGGTGATTCCCCGCCCCCCGCAGACAAGATGTCTGTTTTGCTCACAGATAATGGTTCTGGCACGATACTCCCTGTTGACAGGGATCCTATGAGACCTGAATTGACCCATTTGACAGACAAGCAGATCGAGGCTCCATCACACCAAGCCACCTCCCAGGCCCAGAGGCCCAAGGCTCTGGCCCTTTGCCCGTGGGGAACAGATGGTCAAGATTTGAATAATCAACGACCGCATGGCTGGCAATTGCCGGGAGGGGGCGAGACTGCACGGGGGTTTTTATGCCGAGCATCTGTTGGTAGGACATCGGCTTCCCTTCTGGTCCGTAGTGGTTCTGAGCACGGGCTCCCAGGTCAGACAGGCCCAGGTGTGAATCTACACGCTGCTTCCCGGCTGGGAGGCCTTGAACAAATCACTTTGTCTCTCTGAGCCTCAGTTTTCTCATCTGTAAAACGGGGCTTGGCGTGATGGGTGCTCACTGGCCACAAACCGTTACAATTCCTTTGCAACCAAGAGAGTCAGGGAGGAAGGAAAAAAAAAAAAAAGAAGGAAAAAGAACTTCCAGAAGGTGGATGCCAGCCCAGGTCCCACAGAGATCGGCCCCTGCTCCTCCTCAGGCCGGCCCGGCAGGGCCTGCACCTTCCTGTCCGGTGACCTCTGTCAGGCCCGGAGAACAATGCCTGGGAAAAGAAGGAAGCACGGTCTCCCTGGGCCGGGCCATAAATCATGGCCTGTCCAGATTAGGGAGAGGACGGACATCCCCCCAGCCCCTCTACCTGTGGCAGGCTGAGCCCCGCCTTGGGGCCTGAGCACCCTGTCCTGGGAGGGAGAGGTCACCCCTGTCCTAACCTGTGGCCCAGGTGCCACCCAACTATTGGAAGAGTTGCTGCCTCTTCAGAAGGGGGTAGGCTTGAAGAAAAAAAAGAAGGAAACAGGCATTTTCTCATATACTTGGAGCTCAGATTCAACCAGCATTAATCGCACATCTACTGTGTGCCATCAGGTCCCGTTCCTCCTGGATCGTCTCTACCCCCACACCTGCCCCTCCCTGTTTCTGGAAAAAAAAACAAAAAAAACACACAAATGCCAGCTCCAGCTCCATCCTGCCTTGGGGCCCCTGTACTCGCCATCCCCCTCGCCTGGAAAACCCTTCCTGCAAGCCTGACAGGGCTGGCTCTGGCTGTGGGAACCTATTGTTCAATATCCAGCAATTCCGCAAGCAGGTTGACAGCTGACAGGGGGAGCTTGATACTGGCCGTGGTGGGGGCATTTACACCAGGGCAATCGGCAAACCCTTCCAGCATAACATCTTCCCTCCTCCCCCAGAGAGCAGGTGGTTGATCAGTTACCAGCAGGCCACGGGCTGGGTCCTTCTCATCCTTCGGGTCTCAGCTTACTGTCACCGCCTCACAGGGACCTTCCTGGCGGCTCAGTCTAGAAACTCACACACATCCCGTTCTGATCCTCTGTCCCCAGCCGCGCTCACTCTGTGGCATTGATCTTGTTGGGTGTTCGTCTGGCCGGCTGGCCCCTCCCCTAGAATGTAAACTCCATGAGGGGGAGGGGGCTTTTTTCTATCTGGTTCCCTCCCCACTGTGTCCCGGCACCTACAGCAGTATTGCCATTTGGACATTGGGGGTTGGATAATACTTTGTCGGCGAGGAGGGGAGCTGGGGGGTGGTCCTGTGCGTGGGAAGATGTTTAACAGCATCCCTGGTCTCTACCTTTTGTTGTTGTTAATCCTCATCTGAGGATATGTTTCCATTGATTTTTAGAGAGAGTGGAAGGAAGAGGGAGAGACACACATCCATGTGAGAGAGACACATCGATTGGTTGCCTCCCACCTGCACCCCAACCAGGGCCGGGAGCCTGCCACCGAGGTGCGTGCCCTTGACCAGAATCGAACCCGGGACCCTTCAGTCCACAGGCCGACGCTCTATCCACTGAGCCAAACCGGCCAGGGCTGGCCTCTACCTTTTAGATGCCAGGAGTACCCTCCCTCCTTTGCAGGTGTGACAACCACACACATCTCCAGACGCTGCCAAGAGTGAGAAGCAGAGCCAGGGCCCCCAGGACGGGGTGTTACTCCCCCCTGTTTGCAGCAAGGACACTGAGGCTGGAAGAGGTGCTGTGACTTGGCCAAGGGCCTCAAGTGGGAGCAGAGAATGACTCCCCTCCAGCCAATTCCCAAGCATTTGCTTTCACCAACCTATCCTGCCACTCAATGCGTCCAGGGCACGGCGCTCTGCAACCCCCACGGTGGCCCTCAGAGAGGGCGCAGGGGTTACACCTGTGTGACAGGTGAGGAAACCCACGCTCAGAGAGGCGAACCACCTGCCCAAGGTCACACAGCACACAATAGCAGAGCTGGGATTCGAACCCGGGTTCGAACCCTAGTCCCTCCCACTCTCACCCGGGACAGGGATGCCCACACACGCTCAAGTTCGCACTGTCTCTTGCTCTCACTCTCTCCGTTCAGCCCACGCCTGCCAGGTCCCCAAGGCCCCACCTGAGGCACCAGACACAGGGGTTTCCTGTTCTATTGCCAGCCCCCAGATGGTTTACCGATGGCACAGGCTCCGGGCAGAGTGCTCAGAGGCCGGGGACCAGCTCATCCCATGAATCCCTTCCACGAGAAGGCTGCCCATTCCGCACGCGTATCCGGGAATGTTCCTTCTGGGCACAGGCAGAACCGTCGAGGGGAAGATAAAAACCTAAATACCGCGGCGCCGCCATCCGCCGCCGGCCACCCTGCCTGACCATGGCTGGCCGCACACGCCGAGGTCCGAACAGGGTCTCACTGCCCCAGACAAGGCCGGGACCCAACCGTGAGGCCTGAGATTGTTGCTGCAGGAGCAGCGGTTCCAGCCCAGCCCTGCCCTATGACAGGATAACCTTTCCTGAGCACGTCCCCGGGCCAGGCCCTGTGCTGGCTGCCTGATGCGCAGCCTGGAGTGGTTCCCCGCCAGCCTCGACCACTCGATCCCTAAGGACAAGCCACCTGGCCTCTCTGCGATTCCTTTCCTCACCCTCAAGATGTGACAAACAGTAGCCGCAATGTTACCACGGCCTTTGAAGAGTCACATGACACTCTATATGAAACAGCTGGCATACAGTAGGTGCTCAATTAAAGCTGGTGCTGGCAGAGCACTTTCCCTGTGTCGGGCAGCCTTCCGAGTGTCTACTCACATATGTATGAACTCACTGAGTCCACCGAGCTCCAGGAGGTAGAAACTATTATCGTCCTCTTTCACCAATGAGGAAATGGGGGCACAGAGAGGTTAAGCAACCTGTTCAAAGTCACACAGCTAAGAAGTGGAGTTGCTGGGATGTGACCCCAGGTAATCTGGCTCCAGAACTTATGTGGTTCACTACATTATGATCATCCTATCAGTCCTCACAAGACTTCTATGAGGTAGGAACTTCCCCCCCCCCCCTTTTTATATATATATATATATATATTTTTAATTGATTTCTTACAGAGAGGAAAGGGAGAGGATAGATAGTTAGAAACATCGATGGGAGAGAAACATCGATCAGCTGCCTCCTGCACACCTCCCACTGGGGATGTGCCTGCAACCCAGGTACATGCCCTTGACCGGAATCGAACCTGGGACCCTTCAGTCCGCAGGCCGACGCTCTATCCACTGAGCCAAACCGGTCAGGGCTCCCCCCCCCTTTTTTTTAAGTCGTAGCAAAGAGAAAAACCAAGGTGGGAGCACAGAAGTAGCTAAGGTCTCACAGCTCAGAACAGTCCAAGGACCAGGCCTGAAACCTAGACTCCTCGTCTGGCGGGATCCGGTATGACTGTGGTTTCTCCAAGGTCAAGAATTGTCTGCTCTACAATGTCCACCTCCGTAAGAGGAAGGGGGACAGTGCTGCTGTCACCAGGAATGTATGTCACGGTGCTTTCTACACAAGGTTTGGAAACTTCTGGTATAAGAAGACCCTGGCCCCGGTCTGCACAAGGCTTGGCCCAGCAAACCCAGATCCTAGCTCCCAGGTAAGGGGGTCAAGACGCAGTGAGGG
This sequence comes from Plecotus auritus, assembly GCF_963455305.1. Classification (NCBI taxonomy): domain Eukaryota; kingdom Metazoa; phylum Chordata; class Mammalia; order Chiroptera; family Vespertilionidae; genus Plecotus; species Plecotus auritus. Next base: position 26,209,782 of record NC_137779.1, read on the forward strand.
AAGACCAAGGCTGAGGGTCAGCCACAGTCCAATCCTTACTCTGCAGCGGTCCTGTGTGACCTCAGCCACAGTCCGATCCTTATTCTGCAGCGGTCCTGTGTAACCCTGGCCCAGTGGCTCACCCTCTCTGGGCCTTAGATCTCCCAGCTGGAAAATGTGGTGGAGAAGAGGCACAAAAATGGGAGACGTTCTTTCCCATTCTGCAATGTCACCTAGACTTTCCCCTTAGGGCTATTTCAGGAGTGGAAACTATAAGCGTGTGTTTCCGGGATGTTCATTGCCCAGGACATGGCAGCTTCGACTGCTGTCACGTCTGGACATCAGAGTTGCCAACCCAGGTCTACCCAGTATCTCCCCATACACACACCCAGGCAGGGAACCTGGGTCAGCAGACACCGGCCCATGGCAGCCAGCTCAATAAACTCTCCAAAAGCCTTTCCACTTGGGGCCGCCGCACGCTTCTGCTGGAATGCTTGAAGCCGGCCGGTCTTCTAAGAAGTTCTGAGTTTCCACTCCTCCCAAAGTGGCCACATAGACCCTGGCAGAGAGCTGCCCCCCTCCCCCCACCACAGGTGCTGGGGGCTAAAAGCATCCTCTTTCACTGTCCTGAAATGGGAAGCAGAGGCATGGGGCAGGGTCTTCCCTGAAGAAGCCAGGGAGAGAGGGACCCACCTAGAGGATGATGGGAAATTCCCAGGGACAAGGGAGGTGAGCCTCCTGCTCAGGGCAGGTAAGGGGGGATGGGAAGCACCAGGCACAAAGAGCTCGAATTTCAATACCATCTTCCCTAGTTGTCCAAACCACCAAATACCCCCAAACCCACCCCAGGAAGCAAGAGAGGAAAAACAAAATGTGGGCAGACCCAGGCCCCCTCCCTGTGCTCCGCCTTAACGTGGACCGTGAAGTTGCAGAATTGCCATCCCCATCCTGTGCGCGATCTCACTTCAGCTACCGTGGGTACGGAGGAGGGAGGGCAGGCCACCCATTTTTGCAGGCTGAAAACAACAGATCCATTTTCCTCTAAAGTTTCAAATGAGACATGCTCCTGTTTGGGAAAAGAATTTCATTAGGAGGAAAATATAATATAAAAATACCCATTTAGAAAGAATGTGCTATTAATTCTTAGCACTCTATGCAGAAGAGAAAATTGCATTTTTATCTAAATGGTTTTTCTGCATAAGCCATTTACAATATTCTTTGCCTCTCTATAATCGGCCCTTCTACCATTAGGACTGGGGCGACTGGGCTGAGGGCTGAGATCGCCCTCAAACACATTTAATACATAACCCCAGAAAATCGATTCCAACAGGGACCTCAGCAACAGGCCCGGAGTGCCTTTTTTTTTAAGGAAGAAATAAATATTGCTGAGGGAGGTGGGGGTGGGGGGGAGCCATCTGCTGATGGGAGAGGAAGGGACAAGATGGTTTAAGTTAAAAAGCAAATGCTCTGGATCCCTTTAACCAGCTGTGAAACTGCAACCGATTTGGGGGTGCACGATTGCAACCATTTGCCTGCCGGCTTGTGTATAGAGAGAGGTGTGTGCTGGTACCACACACACACACACACACACTCACACACACTCACACACTCACTCACTCGCATACTCACACACACACACACACACACACACACACACACACCACTCACTCACTGGTTTCCATCAGACAAGCAAACAAGAAGGGATGAAATTCAGGATACGAAAACAAACTATTTTTAAACACGAAAGCAAACAACACCAAGATAGTAATGCTGTTATTTTCCCATTAAACCAAGTTTCTCTCAGTTTGAAAAGCGAGAGTAACCTAAACAAGTCCTCCAAACACACACCGCGCGTTGGGGTGTGGTGGCCTCCGCCTGCCCTAACAACGGAAAAACCCCCTCCTCGGGGACGCAACCGCGGAGGCAGGGACGGGGCCGGGCTGCTTGGCCAGGTCCCATCAAACGTGTCCTCCCCCATGACCCCCACTCGCCCGTCTGGGTGCCCAGTCGTCTCAAACTTCAAAATGCAACACTTTTTAATTTTTCCAAAAAGTTTTTTTTTTTTAAGTCTTCCAGCTCTTTCCCTCTTGGATTCCCAAAATAACTGCTTCATCGCAAATGTCGGGGAGCTAAATTAATTCATTTAGGACATGCAGAATCTATGATGGGCACTGAGTGTGGGGGGCCCCTGTGATTCCACTGCCTTGAGCCAGACCGCTTCGGGCACTGCTCCATCCCTAAATTCTTCCTTTCAAACCAGGAGCCCCGAAATGTCGTAATTATAGCCGCGGATACAGGTAACAGGTGTGCCCCTCCGCCCCTCCCGCCCCCACCCCCCCGCCGCCTCGGCCTTCCAGACAAGCTTCTGGAAAATTTACCGGTCTAGCCTGGGGTGTCGGAATTACCGGAAACGACTCTGGTTTTAAGGGTTACATGAAGACCCTCTCCAAATGTAAGACCAGACACCGATGTGCATTAGCCTTTAATGAGCCCGCGTAAAAAAAAAAAAAGAAACTGTATCTCCATCTCTCCCAATGCCCGTACCCTTAGCGCCTCAAGTTCATTGCAGGCTGGCTCGGTGCCGACAACACCCTGTCCGGCCCTCGCTCTGCAGAGGCAAGATCTCGGTAGAAGACGTGTGCAAGGATCATTCAGCAAAGGGGGGGGGGGCGGGGGGGCAGTGCTCAGGAAACCATTTGCTCTAACACTGTTATGGCCCAACCCTGGGTTTAAAAAAAAAATCATAAAATAGTAAAAGTGGGATTTTAGCCCATCATCTGGAAACGGAGAGACAGGAAGGCTGTGGGGAGTCCAGGGGGACACCCAGAGACCCCCGGCTGACGCGCCCGCACCACCAACATGACACACGTTCCCCCGTCAGAGGCTGCGTGTTGGGAAAGGCCGAAGCTGCGGGCTGTTTGCCTTTGTTTTCCGTTATCACAGCTTTCGGGCCGTATGCGTACTTTCTCTTCCTTCTTTGGAAGTCAAACCATGCGTTTCTCTACAAGTTACACACACACCCAGCACCGCTATTTGTCAAGCGGCAGCGTGGAAGGTGCCCCGACGTGGTTTAGGATTCCGAACGCTTCTCCGTATCGGCGCTCAGCTCCCTCTATTAAGAATTCATGCTCAGAAACTTCCCGGGAGCCGAGACACCAGAAGGAAGCCCGTGTTCACGGGCTGTTTCCACGTCTCTGAGTGGCCAGGCTCGCTGGACCAGAGGGCGTGTGCTCCCTCCTCCCCCAACAAGTGATGGGGGAAGGGGCCACCCATCCTCTCTTCCTGGGGAGAAGGTGGTGGGAACCAAGACTTTATTCCCTGATGGGTGAGGGGCTCCATTAGTGTGCACACTCACCCTTGTACACACACACACACACACACACACACACACACACACACGTACACGTACACGTACACTTCCAAACCCAGCAAAATGCTTCACACACACTGACCCAAAATAGTGAAATGTACAAAGTAAATTAATCATGCCTCTCCCGGAGGCCTAACAGGATTACAAATTCGGCAAAAATTGACCACAATGAGATCAATAAGCTTCTACTTAAAATTGAACGGGGCCAGAACTGAGTATGAGCTTCTTAGAGGGGAAACCACACACACACACACACACACTCACACACATTTTTTTTTTCTTTTCTTATTAAGACTTCTAAGGCCTGTGTGTGTGTGTGTGCTTGTGGGTGAGTGGGTGGGTGTATGCGTGCATGCTCGCCTACGAGCCGAAACCAGCACAAGGCATCCAGAGCGTGATGCCCAGGCAATTTAGAAATAGTCACGGCATAAGGATCGTGAAATTGCTCCTGTTGAAAAAAGCCAAATTCTGCTCCGCAGCCTCTCTCCCCTCAACTCCTAAACCGTCACCAGAAGTTACATCGCAGGGGATGAAAACGGTCCATTTGTTTTGAGCCAATGTAGCCTCACTCCAAAAGCATGAAGGGCCTCCGATGGCCGGGCCGTGGGTCCCCTGAAGGGGAGGAGAGAGGAGACTCTCATCTCTCCAGCTGCTTTCCACACTTGGCTTATCGCAAGTCAGGGAAACCTTCCTCTTGCCCGATTCGTCACTTACTTTCGTTCTCTTTCAGCCCACCATTCAGAAAAATGGAAAAAAAATTATATATATATATATATATATATATATATATATATATATATATATATATATATATATATATTGTGTGGGAGGGCATTGCCTGCATTTCAAGGCACTGGGAACTGCTTGGAAGGTCTGTGAAGGCAAGATTATCCCTATAGAGACTCAGGTCTAGGAGGAAAACCTCGGCGGTCACTTAACGAGGTCACCGGGGGAAAGGTCACTCCTTTTCCTCACCCCCTTCGTCCCTCTTTGATGGAACAAGCTGGGCGCATCTGCCAAGCTTGATGTGTCTGTAGCAGGCCTCGGGGGGCCCGCTCTTCTGCCAGATACGTTAGCCTCAGGCACGTTACCAGGGCTCGACCTACCCGGGGCCCATCTGGGTCTTCACCACCCGCCCCCCCCCCCCCCCCCCCGGTCCCGTGTGTCTGCCTCGGCCACTAACTAAACAGAAACGGGCCCTGATGGCTAACAGACCCACCATGCGGTCAGCCATCTCAGACTGGGTCTTCCACTTCTATTCCCCCCCAAAACATCTGAGGTCACGTGGAAATCCCGGGCCCAACGGGGAGAGCTCGGCCAAGAACTTTCTGTCCTTTACAGTGGCCGACACGCGGGCCCCTAAACAAGTCACTCAGCCCTGGCCGCTCCCAGGAGGTGCTGTATAAATGACTTCCACATTTACAAGTTATTTTCCGCTCCTGAACCCCGAGGGTAGGTAAATAGCAGCGGACTCATGTGGATGCACTTCTCTCCCCCTTGACTATCGCCCCTGAGAAAACATAAACTGCACCCCCATCTCCATCCGGAATTCCTAATGGGGGGTGTTTCTGGCTCATAGGAAAGGAGGCCAGGGTGTCCCCATCAGGACTCGGGTTCACATGTTTAAGGACTTTTTAAACAGCCCCGCCCTGGACAACAGGGTAGAACGCGCTCACTTTTCTCAGCAAATGCTCAACCGACCCTCGCTTTCTCTGGAAGGCTGAGCCCGGGGGAATTCAAAGCCGGCGATGTTGTCTGCAGACTCCCCCACCCCCTCTCCCATCATAAGATGGCCCCTCAGAAGTAGTTTATTCCTGGTGGTCGTTGCCAATCACTCGACAATGCTTGTGTTCCAGGATCCAAGGGCGTCTGAAAACACTGCTTCACGGCGACTGAAAAGGGTCATATCTTTTTGACATCTCACCCTGCCCTGTGTGTGGAGGGATAACAGGGAGCGGGGGGGGGGGGGGGGGGGCGGGACAGAGAGAGAGTGTGTGTATGTGTGCAAGTATGTGCGTGGAGGGGTTCACTCACTAACTGTTCACTTACTAACATTCCAGGAGCTCCCAAATATGGCCAGGAACACCACACCGGGGCCCTCAACGTGGGGCAGCGACTTCCCAAGACACATCACACAAAGCCAGCCCCGTCAGAAGGGCCTGAGACCCTGTCACTCCAGCGAAATTTTTGACCCGAACTTTAAGATCAAATGAAATGTCTGTACCCCGACACTCTTGAAATTATGATCAGGAATGAGGAGGAGAAACTAATTTTAAACTCTCAGAATTAAACGCATCTCCGGGCCACTAAGTTCTCACAAGACAGGCTGTTGGAACAGGGAACGGGTTGTGGGGGGAGGGAGGGGAGGAGGGGGGGGGAGTCCACATTTCTTCCGAAAGCTCTCTATTTCTGAGCAACCACGGCGATACTTTTTTGAGATAAAAGCAAGGTCACACACCCCACCCACCCACCTCCCCACCCAGTGTCTTCAAAGCCGTAGACTTTGCAATGAACCCCAAATATGCCCCTGACACAGGGTCTCCCGGCTTCTGTAAACCATTGTCCAACACAACTCATTTCACCCAAACCCAGCACCAGTATGAGTCAGACTGCAACCCAGAAAACCTGAGACGGCGCCAAGGGTGGGGATCCCAGAGCCAAACCTTTCATGGGGAGCTCGAGACCTTCCTCAGAGACATGGATGGAAGGAGGACGGAGGCCTGGCGTCACACGGGGGATGCCACCAGCTCTAGTGGGTATGGGGGAGCGGATGTCGCTGGCCCCCTCAGCTTTTATTTAAAGATCAGAACATAAAAACCTGCTTCCCCCCAACAAGGCGAGTTGGCGCCGGGACGTTCATGGAGAGTTTCCCCCCTCTTTCGGGCAAATCTATTCCATATCTGATGTTCCTTCGGGGACGTTCGGAAAGAGCCAATTTGTTATTGCGAATGCTACCCAGTCCTCCAAACGGTTCAAATCAATTGCCTTTACGTTGAAAGGGCATTTGGGTCCATACGATGATGTATAAAATCATGAAAAGGAAACGCCAGGCGATCGCTATAAACTTCTCTCTCAGAGCCAGCTGCGCACGGAAGCAGCGATGATGAGAACCGACCGGCTCTCTCAGCCGAGAGGGAGAATGAGCGTGTGGGACACCATGGCTGGGACGCACCCGGACTCCGTGGGTTCCAGGGGTGCCAATCCAACACGGACGTGCACGGCCCACATCTGAAGCTGTCGGGAACGGGTTAGAAACAGCCCCTTGGGTTTCCAAACGGTGAAGAAACCTGTGGCACTTCCTCTACCTCCCCCCACCTCCCCGCCCACCCCCCACCTCCGCCACGTCATGCCCTTTCTGGGCCAACACCGGTGTTGGGAGCAGACCCTCCACTCGCTTCCCAAACCTCAGAGGCGGCTGATTAAAATGCAGGCCGGCAAACAAAGCGAGCCTGTGACGGTCCCACCCCGTGAGAACCATGTCTCGCAGACGTCCCTCCTTGCTCAAGTGAATGAAACTTAACTCTGCTTTTCAATCTGGTCACAAAATACGTGTGCAGTCTGAGCCCCCCTGCGGTGCACACGCGCCCACAGGTGTCCCTTCACTCGCACCCTAAAGCAGCCAGGGTAAGGCTATGTGTTGGATGTGTGTCGGATGCATGTTAGATGCGTGTTGGATGCGTGTTAGATGTGTGTCGGATGCATGTCGGATGCGTGTTGGATGTGTGCTGTCCCATCATGGGAAGATAGCAGGAAACGATCAGGCCCACCTCTGTGCTGGGTGACCCACTGAGCAAAAGGTGCCACATCGCTGGTACCAGAGGATGACCATAAAGGAGGGGAATTTCCACGAGTGAGAAGCGGCTCCGCTTCCCACAGCTGAGAGGCGGAGTAGGGGGGAGGGTGGTCGGGAGGGTGGGTGCTGCTGATTCAAAGATTCCTCTCCTGGCCAAAGAGTCTCGTGTGAGCGGAACTCAGCCAGAGGCACCTCCATGCACGCTCACGCACAAAACGCGTATGCCTGCTACTGAAAGACTCCAGATCACAGTCACCCGTAGCCCAGGAGGGCCCGGAGGCCCAGATTTCATAATTAGGACCTTGGAAGGCCTCCCCTCTATTTATAGGCCTTGCACTCACTCAGTCCTTCACTGAATCAGAACCTGCCAGTTAAGGCCATTGAGAGAAGGTTTAGCTTTCTTCCCCACTCGCCTTCAGAAAGTAGATGAAGGGGGAACGTGGAGGAGTTGCTGGGGGATGCGATGGAAATACGCTTGGCCATGCATATGCATATGTGTGTATGCTGCGGTGGGGCGAGGGGGGTGCTCCTTCCCACGCGCAATTGCACGGGGGCTCTGCTTTCCTCTGCGGATGACTGACAGACCCAGACCCAACACCCACCGCAGCCGGACTCTTTGACGCCTGGCCCCCGGACCCCTCCGTCTGGCTCCAGCGTGTGCGAGAAGACGAGGAAACTTGACAATGTCCCCCCAAATGTCTCTCTTCTCGATCACGCATTCATGTACGTATCAACAACTCCGCCGCCAGCGATCAAAACGCACACTCAAATCTGTCCGCCTGAGAAACGCCTAAAAATAGACATCGTCCTAAAACAAACACATCGCTGGGCGCGTCAAAATCCCGACTGGAGTCAAAGCGATGAAGCGAGGCGGAATAAGCAGGTGGGGGAGCAGCGAGGAGAGGCTAGAAGGTGCACCCACTAGTTATAGGGCACCCCCCCCCCAATAAACCCAGGTCCCCCCTGGCATGAGAGGGTTCGGTGTTTTTATGTCGCAGTGGGTTTCGGAGACCTCCCAAAACATTTGATCCTATGACATAATGCCACAGCCTTTTAATCTCTGCAATTAACGAAACAGAGCTCCACGCCGTCTTCTGTACGGGGAGCGTTTATCTGCTGAACGCTTTGGAGATCCCTCCCAGGGCACAGAGCTCAGCCCTAAGTTACTGTCACCCTAGTGGAGAGAAAGGTGATTTTGCTAAACCTTCCAGCATGCAGTGGGCTGAGGAGATGCCTGTGACATTCCAAGGATAGATCCTCGAGCCTGCCCTTCCCCAGTGGGAAGAATTTCCCTCCTCTAATTTCACCGGGTCCTCCCCGAAGATTTATTAAAGATGTAGATTTAATATCAGCCCAGAGTATCGAGTAGAACTTCTTGGCGAGGGCAGCCCGATTTTCGGGACCTATTAAGATTCTTGGTGGAAATTTAAATACCTCTGTCAGGCAAACACAATCATATCAGGAACCATAGAATTTCATTGCTAGAAAGAGAAATTAGATTAACCAAGCCTCACTCCTTTCCTAGAAACCTCAATAAAATAAGAAGTACATTTCAACAGTCTCTTACTTCCGGGGCTGAAGGAGGGCCTCCCGAGATATCTAAATGAATTTATATTAAAGAAAGCTATCCTTGAGGAAAACCCTGCAATCTGCAAAAAAAAAAAAAAAAAAATGTATATATTTATACAGAGGAGAATACATAAGTATATGTTACATATTAGAAGGCAGTGGCTACTTAAAATCAAAACAGCCAGAAAAAAAAAAAAAAAATCCAGGGTCAGAAACCATGGCAAGCTCCACACCAAGAAGCTTTTAGCCCCTGAAAACATCCTTGTCCTTTATTAATATTTAGTGGAAATGTATAATTGTGGATGTGTGCTGGGTTGGGGTTTTATGTCGGGAGGCGGGCAAAGAAGACAGGTTTATTACAGCCATGAAATATTAAACAAGCACCAAGCACAGTAGTAGTATGTCCCGGACTAGCCAGGGAGCAGGCAGGCCCGCATGTCAGCTGCACAAAGGGGGCTCCTGTTTACATTACCCCCGATTAACACCTGCAAAGTTTTGGGTTACATCTTCCGGAGGCTGCAAAAGTCCCATGAAGGCATGCAACCCCGGCTGGATGCTTTCACAGGGAAACGGGAACGCAAGGCTCCTTTGCCTTCCCCCCAAACAACTTTGCGTGAGCCTGGAAATTCTCTCCAAAGGTGTGGGGAGTGGGGGAAACGATTCAGAAAAACAGCGCTCGGAGCCCCCCTCCGTCCCCCGCCCAGCCTGCCCCGTGTCTGAAGGAAATTCAGTGTTCAAATCCTGCCCGCCTCGGATTGCTCGGCACTGTTCTACTGTGTTCCGACTGGAACGCCGAGGGGAGCGTGAAATTCCAAAAATTTCTCCCGCATCACTGTAAACATGTCATACTTCCAAAGAGGGCAGGATTGCATGCAGAGCGAAGACAGAGACCTCTCCCACTTCAAGGTATATGAAAGAGCGTTTCTAGACTGCTCCTGATTTTAAGATAGAGAGCAGCAGCCTACGGAATGGAAGTTTGGCCAGGATCAACTTGGAACAGAATAGGGTGAGTTCAAGTTTTGAAAATTCTGGGGAAGAGGCAGGAGGGGGTGCGAAGCATGCTGTTTCCTACAATCTCTCCTTCATCTACAATCTAGCATTATTTTGAGTTTTTTATCAGTTTTGAAATTCCTCCATCACCGCACATCGATTACAAAGATAGGTGGACAATTTTGCAAACTCATTTCACATGCATGGCAACCTCACTAATGTCATAGATGTCTGCAGAGGCCCAAACGCAGGCGGGGTTTTTTTTGTTGTTGTTGTTTTTTCCCTTTGCACCCTTCCCCCTCCTCCAACTTTGTGCAAACGGGACCTCATGATGAGATGTAGAGTTTCATTATATAAAAGTTGTTCGGTGGGTTGATTAAGAAGTCAGGGGAAGCGTGATTTGGAGAGACTCGCTTTCCTGGTTAAAAAAAAAAAAAAAAATCATAATCACATGTCATGCTGGCCTAGACTTTCCCAGAACTGCAACTTGCCAGTCGAGTTTCCTCCCTTCTGAAGGGCATCTGAACCCCATAAGACAATCTGGGCACGTCCCAGTGGCTACACGGCTTGTGCAGCTCTGAAGACATATTCCTTCTCTCCGACCTGAGCACGGGCCATTTTGTTAAATACCGACTAGTATTTTGTCATCGGAGCGAAGAATTTCAGAAACGGTGTTAATATTTAATCACATTAGTACTGGCGTGTTTTACGGCGTGACAAAATAAAATATCATTACAAAAATGGGCTTTGCCTGAAAAGGGGGGGGTGGGTGGAAGAAAGTGCTTGCTGGGGCTGGGCCCTGGGGAAGGTATTATTCAAAGCCGCTGGACACCACTGCTTCCTGGCTGGTGGGACCGTAGAGGCTCATGTTTAAGGAAAAGCAGAACATCTTACTTTAATGGTGTTGTGTGTGTTGTTGTTGTTGTTGTTGTTGTTTGTTTTTTGTGGGTTTTTTTTTACTCTGTTTCAAAGTGGTACACTTCAGTGTGATTTCAGCCAGGGGACTCGGGGGCCTGTTGAAGGCTCTGTGTACCTATTTATACAACATGTACAGATGGAACTGTAGGGTGTTATCATAAGGAAAAGTTTAATCACCCTTATTTACTACCAGTAAGGGAGCAGCGGTCGGATGCAAATGCCTTATAAAGCCCTAACCAGCAGCCCCAAGGCTGCAGAGGGTGCAAGTGACCTCAATTTAGGGCTTTATCTAGGAACCTGTCCTTCCCACATCACAGAGTGGAAAACAAAGGAGGTCAAGTGGGTGGAAGGAAGTCCCTGTCCTCCTGGGTGCAGGGGAGGGCTGCGTGGGGCGGGCATGTTGGGCAAATCAACCCTAAAGTGACTAGCATCTGTTTCAAAAAAACAACAAAACATTTTCCCTCATCTGTCCGTGATCATGAAACAAGCAAAATAGAACATTTCTTTCGTGACATTTCTTCATTCACAGCCTGCATCTTTTCATTTATTTTTTTCCTATAAAGGAAGATTCCTGGGGTGGACTGGGAAGGGAGTGGTGGGACACCTTTAAAAAAAAAAACAACTCATTAAAGCCACTCAATCCCTCTCCACCTAAGATCTTTCAAAAGACTCAAAGGCAAAGTGCTACTGGATTTTCTTTATGAATTCACTAAATCGGGTTTTCTTTTCTTAACTTTTCTCGCCCCATTTGGGCCAATATGTTCTTAATTACTGGGGGGATGGGAGAAGGGGGAGGAGGAGGGACAGCCAGGCCAAGCCAGGTAGAAGTGACAGGGGCTGGGATTTGTGCTAACCAGCTATCGATCGGCAGGGATCGAGATGTTGTGTACAAGAAAATAAAAGAGAAGGGGGGCCGCGCAAGCAGGATGCTGTGTCCAACTCCATTTTTAAAAGGAGGCGGCGGGGGTGGGGAGAAAAGGGGAGAAGACACCAAGGGCCCCAAACTAACCAGTTTATGGCCTTGCCTGGGAGAAGCCTTGGAGAATGCTGATGCTGGCTCCAGCGTCTGCTGTGCATGCTAAACACCCGGCTTCAAATGAGAGAGCGGCATCCCGGGCTGGGCAGTAGGCGAACAAAGAGAAAAGCAGCAGCAGCAGCAGCAGCAGCAGCAGCAGCAGCAAGGCCGGCCGCATTCATGAATTAGAAAACCTAAGCGGGAAAGCGACCCGGGACAGGCGTCTGCCCTGAGAACCCTGAGTCTGAGCCACCCAGCTCCAGCCGTACGTCCCCTCCCCCCTCCTGCCCATGCCACTCTCCCAAAACCTACCCATCCCTGGAACCCAGGGTCAAGAGATGGCAGGCTGTGGGGAGGACTAGGGAAATGAAGGCAGAGGAAAAGAACTCTAGGAGAGGGCAAAAATCAAGGGATGTGGTTTTAAAGACGTGGTTTGCATCGCCAGCCACTGGTTTCATGATACTATTCAGCCTGTTGAAACCAAGGGGATTCAACTAGGGTGTAAAAGAAAAAAAGGGAGAAATGGTGGGGGGGGGGGGGATAAAAGAAAGAAATGATGTTACCTAACTTTAAGAAGCCATTATCTGTGAGGAGGGGGATAAGGGAGGAGAGGAAGGTTCCATTAAAATAAAATTGATATCTACAGCAGCCTCGTCTTCTTTAGGTTAAAAAACTGTTATTACTTAACTGCAATGGTGGTTCATTGACCAGCCCCCACTCCACGCACCTTAAAAGCCCCCAGGCCTGATTGGGGGTGCTGGCGGGGAATGCTTAGAATGCAAAGGAGAGCTGGGACCAGACATCTGTCACCAAAGCCAGGGAGATATTGACAAACGCGGGTCCTTTGTGTCTTAAGAATATATATCCCCATCCCCATTCACAAACGATGCCCTGGGTGAGTGGCCTGGCCTCTGCCAAGCAGACCCCCGCCCCGGCCCCACCAAATGTCCAGGGGATGCACCTGGGAAAGACTGCCTGCCTCCACAACCCCTACAGGTACCCAGCTTTTCAATGAAACTCCAACAGTTAAGAAGAGACAAAACAGCTACTCATCAGGAACAAATGTCAAATTAGGCGTTGCCTCTGAGTGATGCTGCCACAACCAGGGCTGGGAACATTTTTTTTTTTGCTAAAGATGCTGGCACACAGGGAAGGGAGCTGAAGCGAGAGGTTGGCTGCCTAGAAAAGATGGGGACGCATGAACATAACTTCCCATGTGTCCTACCAGGAGGGGGGGCACACGACCCCCCCCCAAACCAAAACCAGCCTGGAGGTTGAGGCTGAGGAGGGGTCTTAGTGTGAAAGGGAGAGGTGCCCCGACCTCTGAGCAACCAGCTGGAGCGGGGGGTGGGGGCTCTGCAGTAACCCTCAAAGCGCTTCCCCCGGAAGTTCTTAGCACCCAGTGGCACCAGAATCTACCTGGCAGCACCTAAGGGGGGGGGGGCGGGGGGAGGGGCAGACTCATAGAGCCCTGGGTGTGAGTCAGAGGAAGGGTCTCCAGCTCTGAGCTGGGCACTAAAAGAAGGCCCTGTGGTCTCCTAATTCCAAAGGACTCCCTCCTTCCATGGGGCCTTCCAGGCTGCAGAGGCTAAGGCCTGCAGTGGGGGCGGGGCGGGTCTCCGGGAGGTAAGAAGGAGAGCAGAAGGGGGGCATATACCTTCTTTGCTGCTGGGGTTCTGGGGTTTGGCCTTCTCCCAGGGCGCCAGCGTTTTGTCGTCCTCGGCCCCGTCCACCAAGGTCTTGTCTGCGGGCATGTACCAGGTGGCGCTGTGCTCCGCCATCAGGGAGTCCAGGTCGATGGTGCTCATGGCGCTCTTGACAGCCTCGGAGCAGCAGCTGCCCAGCTCGCTGTCTCCGTTCTGGGCGCCGCCGGAAGCCCCCACAGCACACTCGCCCTTCTTGCCCCCCTTGAGCCCCAGGGGCTGGTCCTCGGAGATGCTGAACTGCTGCCTCTGCAGCTGGATCTGGGCCTGGAGGATCTCCAGGGGGTGGATCTCGTCGGGCGGTGGTGCCCCGCTGCTGCTGGTAGGGGTCCGGACCTGCTCCAGGCCAGGCGTGCCCGGATGGCCAGCGCCCCCGCCGCTGCCATAGCTGTCAGGGGTCGAGGTAGAGGTAGACATGATGCCTAGGCCGAGCGGGGGCGGGGGAGCCTTGGGTCCGTGTTCCCCTGCGCCCACCCCCCGGGGAGGGAGTTTGGGCGAACCTGTCACCATGGGGCTCCTACTCGCTTTCAGGGCCTGGGGGTTGTCAGAGCTGGATGACACTTCGTCCTCATTGGCGTAGCTGGTGCTCACCTCGTCTGAGGCGAACTCGCCCACGTGCGGGGAACTACCGGCGGACTTGGCTCCGCCATCCAGGGACGCCATGAGGTCCGGCTGGTCCCCCAGGAGCAATTCGGCCCCTTTCCCCCAAGAAGGCGAGGTGAGCGCTTTCTCATGGGGCGTGGGTGCCCCGCGTGCCTCGCCCGTCGAGCTTCCCCCCATGGCCGCGCCTGGCTGCTGCTGCCCTGGGCTGACCCCGGGCGCGCCCCCGCTGTCCGGTGCCGCGGAGTACTTGTCGAAAAAGGTCCCCGGGCTCACGTGACCACTGTCCCTTTTTCTGCGACCCCGTCCCCGGCCACCGCCCCCAGGGACCGGCTTGCCATCGTTCCCCGACGTGGATTCCAGGGTGTAGTTTGGGGAGAGGCTGGTGCTGTCCCCCTGGGAGGGAGGGTTGGGCGGCCCGGAGGTTTTGTTGCCACTGCTACTGGTCCCCGAAGGGCCTCCGGGCCCTGGGGCCCCCGGAGCAGTCCCTCCGGGGTAGTAATCCGAGCCCGGGTTGCCGGCAACGGCCGCGCCATCGGTCTCGTTCTGGCTCAATTTCCTCTTCCCCTCGGGCGGGTTCTTCTTGTTAAAGGTCACGTTGAGGTTGGGGGCCCCGAGGCTGGCGATCATGTTCTGGCAGGCGGTGGAGAGCGCAGCCAGGCAGCTCTGGCCGAACAGGTTGTCCTTGGAGCTGGGCTTGTTGAAGGAGCCCAGCGAGAGCGCGCCCAGCTTACTGGCCGAGGTGCGCTGGCTGGACTGGAAATCCGGCTGCGGCGGGTACGCGCCTCCGCCGCCTCCAGTGCCGCCGCCGCCCCCGCCCGCGCTCGGGGGCGAGTTCACGCCTGGGCCGCTGTGCGGTGTGGCCTGCCGGTTCGCTGCGCCGAACGGGAAGCCTGGCTGGGCCCCGAGCGCAGACGCCGTGAAATCCGGCGGAGGGGGCCGGCGCTCAGAGGGAGCGCTAGGCAGCCCCACTCCGGCCCCCGGTGACTGCAGTTGGCCCAGGCCGGCCAGGCTGCCCCCGAACTGCAGGCCGGGGGAGGGCAGCGCGGGCACGTGGCCCTCTCCGGGCATCCTCAGCGGCTCCTGAAGAGGGCCCCGGAACAGCACCCCCGAGCCACCGGGCGGAGGGGGTGGCGCCAGCCCAGGGTCGTGCGGGCCGCAGTCCGCCGGCAGTCCCGAGCCGCCCATCCTGCGGGGCAGCAGCTCACCCGGTGGCGGGTGAGGACCTGGGAACCACGCGCTCTCCTGCGCCAAGTGTGGCGCCTGCTGCTCGAAGGTGCCCAGGCGCCCCGCGCCCGCGCCGCCGCTTTCGCGTTCAAAGTTCGGCTGGGCCAAGCCGCCCACCGGGCCGCCGTGCACCAGGCCACCCTGGCCCACGTCCCCGGGGTGGCCTAGCTGAGCCAGGTTGGGTTGGCGCAGCCGCTGCTGCTGATTCCGCGACGCCATCTGCTTAATCATGAGGGCCGCGTTTTGGCGCTGCTGCTGCTGCTGCTGCTGTTGCTGCTGCTGCTGCTGCTGCTGCTGCAGGGACTGGTGGTCCGGGGCCGGGTGCTGCAGGGGTGGCCCGGAGGGGAAGCTGTCGGGGACCGGCGGTGTGAACTCGCCGGGGAGGCCCGAATAGGCCGAGGGCGAGAGGTGGTTGTCCAGAGCGCCGTTGTGCATGCTGCCGTTCCACGAAGCACAGCGGTCCACTCCCGCGCTGCCCGGGAAGTCAAAGCGCGGCCTCTTGGCCACATTCATGTAGGGGGGTGCGTCGAAATGCTGCAGCCGCTGGTTGGGCGCCTGCTGGGGAGGAGGATGCTGCATGTTGAACACGGGCTCCGAATAAGGGTGCATGCTCCGGTTCTCCAGCCTGTGGATGGGGTACTCGAACTGCGCGTGTTGGCTGGGCAGCATGGGACCGCCGTCTTGCAGGCTGCCGCCGGGTGTGCCCGCCTCGCCCTGCTGGGGCCGCGGGAGCGCGGGCGGGCACGAGTTTTGTCGGACCAGAAGCCCGGGCGGCGGAGGCTGCTGCGGCGGCGGCGGTGGCGGCTGCTGAGTCTGCTGTGGGGGCTGCTGCTGCGGGGGCGGCGGGGCCTGCTGGGGAGGCTGCATTAAGGGGTGCCTGGAGCCTACTCCGGGCTCCAAGCCCACCGGCATCTTGCGGGCCCCGCCGAACCTCTCGAAGAAAACGCCATGCTGTTGCTGTTGCTGCTGCTGCTGCTGTTGCTGCTGCTGCTGCTGCTGCTGCTGCTGGGCGTGCATTTTGGACAAGCCCACCATGCCTGCAGCTCTGGGCAGAGCCGAGGCACCCGGGAAAGAGCCCCCGGGAACCTGGCGACCCGCCGCATAATGAGGCAACTGCCCCTCGGAATCAGAGGGCGAAAACATGTCGAAATGTCCCGAGGGCGCCTCGCCCGGGTAATTGTATTCCAGCGAGTCGACGGCTCCTTGGTTCGCCACCCTCCGGTTCTCCAGACTGTGGGAATCAGAGCCGCTGGAGGCGGGGAGGCCGTGGAAGGAGGCGGCTCGGTTAGGGCTCTGGTCCAGCGGCAAGCATGGGGCCGGCACGGCGTGGCCCGAGGCGCCCGAACTGTGAAAGTCCGGGAGGTTCCCCGGTCGCTGCGGGCCGAAGCTCTCCGGCCCCTGGCTCTCCGCCATATGATCATAACCCTCGGCGAACGGCGGCTGGCTGCCCAGGCCGCCGCCGGCGCTGCTGTAGCCGAGCAGGCGACCCCCGTGCAGGCATGAGGCCCCTGGGTCCGGGCCACCAAAGTTGCCCCCGAAGTGAGGGTGATGTTGGTGGGGGTGGTGGCCTCCCGGGTGGCCGTGGTGCGGCTGCTGGCCTCCAAAGAATCCGTGCACCGGCTGCGCCTGCAGCCCCCCCGCGTGCAACTCCGAGTGGCCGCGCGCGTGGAAGCCGTAAGGCTCCATGTTCATGCCCAAGATCGGGGGCTCGCCCAGCGCGCTCATGGCAGGGTCCACGGGGCCAGGAGGTCCCCCCGCATGGAAAGCCGGAGCCTTAAAGTGGGTGTTCATGCTTAGTCCAGCCTCGTTAAAGTTCCTCTCGCCCTGGCCAGCGTTCCTGCTGTTGATCTGGGGCTCGAATTGGTCCAGCCCAAACATACTTGGCGGGGGGTGGGGAAATCAATAGGGCATGACAGCCTGCTCTCCGCGGCGCGCCTCCGGCCAGCTACTCGTTCCGGCCCTGGGTTGGGACGCTCGGCACCGCGGGGACGCAGTGCGCACCGCCACCGCTCCTGGCCTGTGGAGGCTGGGGGCTTCTCCGCTTCTCTCCCGAAGCTCTGGCTCTGCCCCACACGGGCCTCTCACATCTTGCGGCGCCGCAGGGCCTCCAGGAGCCGTGTTGGAGGGCCCATGCCCCAGGCAGTTGGCACAGCCGCGGGTGGGTTTGCGGGGAGGGTACAGAGCTGCAGGCAAGTGGAGACAAAAAGTTAAGTGGGGGGAAGGAGGCGGGAAGGAGGCAGGGAAAGCAGAGCGATCACCTTCTTAAGTCCAAACGGGTCGGGTGGGGAGCCCCAGGAAGCCGCCCGAAGCCTCTTGGAGTGAGTCCGAAGCGGAGCTGCTGAGGGGCCGGGCAGGGAGACCCTTTAAAGCCGTGGCTGGCGCCCGGGCATGGAACAGAGCTGTCCCTCCCCCCTCCCCGGAGTCCCCGCGCGCGGTAGCTCGAGCCTCCGCCAAGCACGATCCACTCGCACAGTCCCCGTCGGCCCCGAGCAAGCGGCTACTGTTTCTTCAGCTGGTCGGAGGACTGGAGGCTTCGCTCGACATCACCCGTGCTGGCCCCCCGAGCCGAGGGCGCAGCAGGGCTGGGGAGGCAGCGGGCACCCGGGGTTGGACCCGAGGGTTGGGGAAAGACACGGTTCCCCCGCTCCGCGGCCGGTGCGCTGCACCCCGGCGCGCCGCACCCCCGCGCGCCGCTTCGCTGCCAGGTCCGCCGACTGCAGCTTGGGTCCTCCGCTGTTCGGTCTCTGAGTTCGCTGGGGTCTCCGCGCCCGGTTCCAGGCTCGGACAGGCAGCAAAACGAGGGGTTGGGTCTCTCCAAGGCTCGGGTTCCCTGCCTCCGCGCCGAGGTGCTTCGCGAGTCCCCCTCGGACCCGGGGAGGGGGGCGTACGCGGGTTGGAGGACCACACTGGGCGAGCCGGCTAAGGCGTTCCCGCGGAGCTCTCGGAGCCCAGAATGCGGGGGCGGGGGCAGCTCTGGGGGGTCCGCGCACCCCTCTCCTGGCTAACGGGGCGGGGGGGCTGCGTGGGGCGTTCCGAGGGTCTCAGCTCCCCTCTCTGCGTCTGCCTCTCGCCCAGCGCTGAGAGAAGCAGCAACAAGTTTTGCATTTCAGCAATCAATTTCAGCCATTACATTTGCACCAATCAGCACAGCCCGAGCTGGGTCCGGGGCGGGGCTCGCTGTTAAGGTGGTCCTGGGTACTGGCTGCCGAGGCCCCCCTACGAACCCGCACTTCGCCAACTCCAGGGTCCCCCGCGCTGGTCTCGCCTGGGGGTCCAGGGCCAGTGCGCTTGGGGCGCGCCCTGGCCTCCCAGCGCATCGGGGTGGAAAGGGCGCAGGCTTAGAATGGCGGGAGCTTGGCTTTGTTCACCCCCTTCCTACTCACACAGTTACCAACTCCCCACCCCCAACTGAAGCGAGACCTGCGGGGTGGGCAGGGGGTGGGGAGGTGGGTGGTAAGCGGTGCGGGGCTCTCAGACAATGGGGTCGTCAGGCACAGCTCCTGGACTCGCCAGGAAAGTCGCTAAGTATCGACTGTGCTTCAACCCGAGGCGAACCCTCGGCTCTCCAGCGCAGTCCGCTCACTAGTGGCGCCCAACTTAACCGGTCCTCGGATTTTCCTGGAGGTGAAAGCAGACCGGAACCCCCGAAGTTAGGGTTCTCCTCCAGACACTCGCGCTCCTGCTCTCCTCTCCCTCACATGCACAATTGTTCCCTAATCCCACTGCCTGAGACTCCCAGTCCTCGGTCGCTGGCTTCCACCCGGAGGAGCCGTGACCACTCGATCACTTTATGGGGGGCACTTCGGCTAAGTCCAGCGCAGAGCGGCGAGGAAGATAAGCGCGCAGAAGGACGCATCCCACTACTGGCAACTGGACCGAGGCGAGGCCCAGTGGGCGCGAGGCTGGCCTCCTTAAGAGATCAATTAAACTGAAGAGGCCAAGGAATTGGGTTGTGATACTAAAATCAATAGGAGTAATTTAATATCTGCCCTGCTCTTTATGAAATATTTATCCCAATAATCTTAGTTAAAATGTTTAGATCTTCCTGATCCCCACTGAGGCTGAAATCTATCTTGCAGTTGGAAGTTGGAAGTTAGAGGTGATGGGGTGGGGGTAGAGGAGGTGTTTATTCTATGTGCCTGCCTGTGTGTATTTTCCTCCCTAAAGTGTGTGCGGGGAAGGAAGGGGAAGGCCTTTAATGCTCCTTGCTATAAAATAGCACAAGGCAATTTTGTGAGCCCACCAGCGTTCTTCGGAGAAGGGGAGGAAGGGAAAAAAAAAAAAAAGAACTTTCTTTGAAGTGCCCCTGATATCGCTATGAAATCTAAATAAAATTAAGCATGGTGTATAAAAATGCCTTTTCCCCCCACAAAAGAAAGTGTTTATCGCCTACGTCTGTCTAGCGTTTGCTAAATTACGCATGAAATCTGAAATGAAATAAACGTTATAATAAAACCAACCCCTGAGCCCTTTTTATTTAAAAACCTCAGATTAAGCACTCCACGAACGCGGGAGGGAGTTAAAAAGTTACCACTTCGCGCAAGCGAATTCACTGCTCCCCGGAGCTGCTGCTGGGAAGACAGATGCTGGATTTTCAGAAATGCTAGGGAAAGGAGCTCAACTTAGGGTGAGAGGAGACAGGAATCTCAAGGAACTCCGGAAGAAAATGACACCTCCCCACCGCCCTCCAAGAAGAATAAAAATAAAAGACAAACCTGCAACTCTAAAAGTCAGAGAGCTGAAGCCAGCTCAGACCCAAGGTCCTTCGTGGGACCTCCCTGCTGGGAACGTCCGACAGATATTTTTTTTTTCTTTTTGAAATTAAAAATGAAAATTACCCCCACCGAACATGGGGTCCATAAATAAGCATGGAGAAGAAGTATTTGTACAGGGCGGTGGAGTTTTAAAAGGATTTTTCTGCAGGATCAGGTTGTTGGTCTGTGATTAAATATTGATTTTGTGTAATTAGTTTTCATGTGAACTATCCTCTTGCTGATAGCTTAGAGGTTTCAGAACTAGAAAAGAAATGGAATTGGACATGGAAATTATTACTTAGCAAAGTGACAGGGAAGTGAGAGACTGAGAAGAGAGTGAGGCTTGGCTGATTTAGGCACAAAGAACTAAAGGGCCTGGGTAGGCCTCTGGTGGCACCTCCCCACCCACAGGGCCCCAGGCCAGAACCTGGGGGACACTAAGCCTCTTGGGCTGGAAGGGGACCAGTAGGGGGACTGGGTTGCCAGGAGGAGGACCCCGGTGAGGGCAAAGCCCATGACAGCGGGTCACATACCTGGTCCAGAGTGATTGGTTCTGGGTTATGCGTGTGTCACCGGTTGTGTCCAGAGCAGCCGTGGGCAAACTACGGCCCGCGGGCCGGATCCCCTGCAGGCCTGGGTCCCTCTTGCTCTCCCCTCCGCTCCTTTACTTTGAATTTATATTAGTTCACACAAACACTCCACCCATGCTTTTGTTCCGGCCCTCCGATCCAGTTTAAGAACCCATTGTGGCCCTCGAGTCAAAAAGTTTGCCCACCCCTGGTCCAGAGGGACTAGGGAACGTTGGGACCTGTCTGGAGCCCCGGGGTGGGCCAGGGCAGTGGGAAGAATGGCCCACAGACCAGCAGTCTGGGGAGACCCCTGTGGGAAGTGCTCTAGGCTGAGGCATGACTTCACAGGGCTCTGGGTGGGGGTCCCCCGAACACCTGCGCAGGTTTCCTGTGGAATAATTCTGTGCGCTCCAGAGAGGGGTGTGTGGGAGTTTTTCTCTGGGGCTGTTTCCAAGAGCTCCGTCTGCATGGTGTGCGAATGTCTGAAAGCAGGGTGCGTGCGTGTGGTTGGGCTCGCTGTGTTCCTGTGCAGGCCGTGTGCCTGGGTCACCTCTCCTTCGCGCCACAAATGCCGTGCGAGTATGTGGCATGTGCCTGCGTTTGTGTCTTCGTCTGTGTGGGGGAGGAAGGACATGTGCATGTGTTTGTGTACAGGCGTGTGTGTGCGTGCATTCCGGTGTCTCTGCGAGTGTCCCTTGGGGGAGGAGCGTCCCCAACCCCGTGCTTCTGGGTGATGCCTCCGTGTGTGTCCCTGTGTATGCAGCTGCCTCATACCTTGTGTGCCTGCATCTCTGCTCATGCGTCTGTTCTCTCTGCGAGGGCGAGAGCCAGTGCCACTGCCTGTGCCCATCTGTGCCCATGGACACGCCAGTGTGTGCGCCTCCTTGGTGTGTGCGCCGCCTGCAAGGGCCTGCGGTTTCTTTGGAACAGACACATTGCCCCCTAGCGCCCAGACGAATTCATGTTCCCACTGCCGGCCCAGAGCCCAGAGCAGCAGGAGCCTGGGGCCTTTCTCCCCTCTCTTCCCCTTCCTTCAGCCTCCCCTCCAGTTCGAGGGGCCCTCCTGGCGGGGGAAGGAGACACAGCTGGGCTGGGGACCCAGAGCGGAAGAAGAATGCTCCAGGGAGTTACCTGGGGCTGAGATCCTGCACACCTGGACCAGCCCAGGAGCTCCAGTCCTAAAGGGGACCCCCACTGGTGAGCCCCCACTCAGCAAAAACACAAAACAACCGACACTCACACCGTTTACCCACACACAGCCTTCATGCTGGCCCACCAGGCCCCCAACACAAACACACACACACACACACACACACACACACACACACAGAGCCACAGCTAGCACCTATGCCCTTCAGAGCTTGGACACGGGAAGAATCACAGCAGGCAGAGTCCCCTAGGAGGCCTGGAGGGGAACCTACTTCCCCTGAGGCCTGGGGTAGAGGGTCTCAGAAAGACTCCCTCTCTTGACCGAGTGGTGGAAAGGATATAAACTCTGGCATGACATACCCAGATTCGAATCTTGTCTTCGCCACTTATGATCTGGCGTGACCTCGGACGAAATCCTTTCTTCCTCTGAGCCTCAGTTTCCCCCATTGGAAAGAGGAGTCACAGCCAGTTGCTGCGGACCATAAGGATTGGACATTTAAAAGTGGCACAGAGCGTGGCAGATGGCAGGCATTCATTAAATGGCAGCCTCTCTTATTACCATTATTATCATTATTATTTCTTCTGTGTTTGGACTCAGGGACGTGGAGAGTAGAACAATGAATGACCCCAGAGAAATCGGGTTTACATGCCAGGTCAGCCTGCCCGTGCCCCCCCCCCGCCCCCTCCCCCCAGCCACCCTGTGAGAGAAAGGATGGCTCTCTCAGGCGCTCACCTCCACCTCTCCCACCCCACACTGTGCTGATGTAAGGGGGTGCAGCTGGCATCTGTCCAGGAAGCACCCAGGGCTGATGCCTCCGGGGAAGGCCCTGCTGGGACGAAGGATAGTGACCACCTTGAGGGTTGGAAAGGATGAGACCCTCATAGCTGCCAGTTGCTAAGCAACAGCATCCCCTCCCTCTCTGTATGCATGATGCCTGATTATCTTTTGGGGTCTCTCTTCCATCTGTCCATTGAAGAAATACACATTGAGTGCCTACTGTGTGCCAGGGCTCAGGCTGGGAAGTCAGAAAAAAAATGTGGAAGATGGATCCTAGCCCTCAGTCTGAAAAACCTAGCATTGTATTCTAACAGGACTACATTATATACTATAGGGATAAACTAACTGTGCTGAGAGGGAGGAATAATAGGGGTTTCCAGAAGTGGGTTTTGTAGGTGGAATAGGAGTTTAATAACCAGAACAGGGTCAAAGGACTTCCCAAGCAGAGGAATCAGGTTGAATGAGCTATGGGAAGGTTCCAGCAGCAGTTTTTTTTTTTTAGAGTAAGACACGGGAGGGGCAGGGTCTGAAGCTCAAGAGGTCTGCAGGACCCAAATCAGGAGGACCACAAAGGCAGGTGGGAAAGTTTGGACATTTTTCTGGGGAGCCATGAAAGAGCTTCAAGCCAAGCCAAGGAACATAGTCAGAGGTGAGTTTAAAGAGGTCTTTGGAGAACAGAGGGTCTCCCTTTCCTTTGTCTTTCAAGGTGGTCCCAAAAGCCATCTTCACTGGTTTGTGTTGTTTTGTTTTGTTTTGTTTTTTCTGGAAACAGAGTCCTGAGTTTGTCCCCAAGCAGCCAGCCCATAGCAAGGCAGGACCCACTGGCTCTCCCACTCGGGGCTGTTAGCACGAAAGGCCCCTCCTGCCTCCGTGAATACAGATCCCACTCCCTTTGGGCAGGACTTCTCCCCGTCCCTCGGCTGGGTGAGGGAGGCCAAGGGCATGTACAAGAGAGCTAGATGTCTTCGGTTCTAAGCCCAGTTCCTCCCTCCCCGGACCACACACCGGGAGCGAGACCTAGACTGGAGCTTCGGTTCCTGGATCTATAGGAACACCTGTCTCCAATGGTGCCAGGGAGGCTGCAGGTGTGGGAAAGCACCCAGCCCGCAGTGTCTAATAGATGTAACCTATCACATATATTATGTCATATTACATTACTGCCCTGTGAGGTAGCTGCTGCTGTTCTCTTTTTCTCCTATTTTATAAAGGAGGAAACTTAAGCACAGAGAGGTGAGGGATTCGCCCCAGGTCATCCAGCAAGGGAGAGGCAGGACCGGACTCACATCAGGCCTGGCTTGACCCCACCATCTGCACACATACCAGCCCACAATCTGTGTAGCTTTTGCTTGGGTCTGAGCCCCGGACAGGGGTTTGGGGGAGGGGCGTGGGCAGAAGTCTAAGACACCTCCCCGCCCCCCCCCCCCCCCCCACCGCCCTACACCTCCTCCCTCCAGCCCCTGAAGACTCCCACTCTGGGGAGGGATCCTCTCTTTCTCTGCCCTTTCCTGCACACCTCCCTGCCCACTTCCCAGAGGCTCCAGGGCCTGACCCCAGGGCTTCGATATGAGGGAGCCCCCGAAGTCTCCTTGAATGATACCTGGACCAGGAAGTGACTGTTTCGCAGGCTGCCTGCACAGGCCACCATGAGGCATTCCAGCTTCCCAGGGGCCCAGACATACAGGGGCCAGGGCTCCAGCACCTGCTTCCAGCATCAAGCTCTCCTGGGGCACGCTCCTTTCTCGGAGTCTAGCTCAGAGCCAGCCCCAACACGCTTCGCTGGGACCTGGGGGAGGAGAAACTGGACCATGGCTTGAAAGCGTGAATAGCAACACTGATCAGAACGGCCCCTTCACTGAGCACAGAAACACCCTTACACCTCACGTGATCTCGGAAGCCATCCCTGGAGGTCGGCCTCCTCTAGCCCTAGGAACTTGCTGGAGGCCACACAGCGCATCCATGGCAGGGCCCGTCTCAAACCGGGGTCCGTAGGATCCTGAAGGTCCTCAGCCAACCCCTCCATCCACCAGGCTTTCTCTTCCCCAGACGGCATCCAGCTATGAGCTTCTATTTTCCATTTTCTAAGTGGAGTGCGCTGAACCCAGGCCCCGGTCCCAAAATAACTCAAACCAGCTCCACGGCTGGAACCGAGGCCTCGGCGACGCCGCGGCCCAGTCCAGCCTCCACTTGAAAGAGTTCCCAATCGGCAACCAACACCGGGCATCACACACAAGGCGCCCTGCGCCACACAATTAGTCAGAAAACGCGCAAGTTTGGCGGGGTTCGTAATTATTCAACAAACCTGTTTAGCATGATCCCACCCCCACCCCTTCCTTTTCTCTCCCTGCAGCAATCAGCAATGCGGGCTCATTACCATCAAGAATCTGGCTGGAAAGCCAGCCTCATAAACAGAACTAAACAAGCATGTATGATGGGAAAACGCGGGACCGGCCTGTCACTAGCCAAAGCCTTTCAAATCCATCCTCCGTTGTTCCCCCAGCCCAGGGGTCGGCAAACTCATTAGTCACCAGAGCCAAATATCAACAGTACAACGATGGACATTTCTTTGGAGAGCCACATTTTTTTAACTTAAACTTCTCCTAACGCCACTTCTTCAACATAGACTCGCCCAGGCCGTGGTATTTTGTGGAAGGGCCACCCTCAAGGGGCCAAAGAGCCGCATGTGGCTCGCGAGCCGCAGTTTGCCGACCACCGCCGCCCCAGTTCCACCCATCCCCTGCTAGGAAAGGCTGTGGTAGGTTGGGGGTGGGGGGCGGGGGGACTGGGAGAATAGCCCCCAAAGCAAGAGGAAGGTCACCCAGACTTGGCCCCTCAGTGCCCAGAGCCGAGGACCTGACCCCCAGAAGGGAACCCCAAGTGGGGCTGGAATCTGAAGCCACGTTCTGTGTCTAAGAAACAGCGACAGCTACAGGGGATGGCCAGGTTCATCCCCATTTGCTCAGAACTAACTGTCCTGTTCCCCTTCGCTGTGCATCCCAGAGGTCCAGGCTCAGGTGGCTCAAAGCATCATACAGATCGAAGGTCACTGAACAGGCATTCCCCGCTCTGCGCCTCAGTTTCCTCATCGGTAGAAGCAGTACCTACACCAGAGGGCATTTGTGGGGAAGGGATACTCATCCCATGTCACAGTCTGGCACCTTCCCTAGGAGGGCAATTGGAGGGGCTACGCTTCCTCTATAGGCTTCCTGGAAGTGGGGGCCCTGTGGGACATGGGGGTGGGAGAGGGGTGCTCTGGCAACTCACAACAGGGGGGAAGTGGTCTCCGGTGCTGGGCCCTCACCATGTGCCAGCCTCTGTGCTGAGTCCTCTCCAGGGATTGTGTGTAATTCTCACACCTACCCTATAGCGGGGTTAGGCATGTGCCCATTTTACAGACGGGAACTTAGAGGAAGGAACACTGCTTTGGGAAGGAACGTGAGGGGAGCTCCTTCAACATAAGAGCCTGCACCTGTCACCCAAAGGACAAAGGCAGGAAATACACTGAACTCCCCAGGGAAGGCTCAGTGGGATCCCCATCCGACTCCCTACCACTCAGGCGGTGAAGTGCACGAGGGACTGGCGGGCTGTGAGGGCCCTTCCCACCCCGAGGACACGGGGCCCGGAGAGAGGAAGCTTTGTGCTCATTTGAGTCAGCTCCTGGGAACAGTTCGCGAACAATCACCGTTTGGCGCGTGACAGTACCGGCAGCTCTTCCTCTGAACGCTGTTTTCCCTGAAACAGGAAGACGAGTCCCGACTAGAGGAGACTAGGGTCAGCCTCAACTCGGCCACTCCGGGTCGGCGCTCTGTCTTTCCGAGCCTCAGTTTCCCCATCTGCCAAATGGGGAGAATAATGGTGCCTAGGGTTGTCAGGCAGGTGAGCTGGGCACAGAGCACTTAGCACATAGTTAACACGCAATAAATGGCAGTGCTACTACATGGAGCGAGGCCCCGGCAGGGCGGGCCAGGCGCCCACAGGGCAGCCCTGAGAATTGATGAGGTGCCTGTATCACACGTTTGCTCCCTCTCAGACCCTGGCTGTGCGGTCCCAGGCTCCCAGCTTCCATCCAGAGACCTTGCAACACCAACGCACTGCCAGGTCTGAGGCGCGCCGACGGCCCCACCCAGGTTCTCTGGGCCAGGCCCAGCTGTGCAGGGCCCACCCTCCCCAGCTGAGGCCCAGCCGCCTCTGACTTTTGCCACTGGGCCACCTGGTGAGCTCCGGGCAGGCTCCAGGCGCCAGCTGCCCCCACCTCTGGCTCAGATGAGCTCATCTGGGTTTGGTAACTTCCAAAGCAGCCAGGAATGTTTGCTCAAATGTTCCAGGCACAGAGAGCAGAAAGAGCAAACGGGTGCCCTCCGCCCCCCTTGCGCATGCAGAAAGCAATCTGCTATAACTCAGACAGGCTGGCTTCACCGGGCCTGGGAGATGGATGCGGCGTTTTGGAATCTATATCACCCCAAAGGAAAATGCCTCCTAAATCACGGGAGCCGGGAAAGAGCAGGGGAAGGAGGTGGAAGGGCAGAAGGCGCAGGGGCCTGGTGACGCTTCAAAGGCAGGGCCCTAAGCGGGGACCACCACCAGGCATGGGACCTCCCCCCGCCATGGTGTCATGGTTCCCCTTTTTTGGGGAAAGCCTCAGGCGGGAGGAGAGAGAGACGGAGGTGCCTATCTGACTTGGACACTCAGCGGGGTGCATGCATGCACGCGTGCACACGCACACTCACATGCACACGCGTGCACACGCTAATTCTGTCCATCCCCAGGTCCTGTTGAAACCTCTCCCAGCTCCATCCCTTCCCTGCTTCTGGCCACCACCCTCCCCTCCTGGACAGCCGCCAGGGTCTACATCTGATCAAATCAAGTCACACGTGTCCCTCCTCCCGCCCAGCCCACCCCACCCCATCCTTAAAGGAGGTCAGTGGAGCTCATGGTTTGGAATAAAGATGAAATGGCTCACCACCGCCTGGAAGGCCCTCCACGCCGAGCCCTGGAGACTTCGCTATGCTCACCCTGTTCTCTCCAGCCAAGCCACCCTCTGGCCTTCCTTCTTCACGGGCTGTACGGGCCATCCCAATGGCTGGAGGGCTCCTTCCTGCCCACGCCCCGTTGGCTCAGGTAATGCATAGCCATCCCTCACCTCGGGGCCACATCCTCAGGGAAGTCCTCCCCAGCGATTCCTGCCACCTTGGGATGCTCTGCTGGCCCGAGGCCTGGGCATTATCTCACGGGATCCTTTCATGAATCTCTGCCCACCCCACCTAATCATGGGCGCCAGGTAGGCAGGGGCCCCAGATGGATCCCGGTTTGCTATTTGGAGGGCTGGACGGGAAGGCTGGCTCTCACTCTCACTGGCATTAAAGGAAGGTCATGTAGGTGTCCTAGGTGCACTGGCTGGCACGGAGGCAGGAAGAGGGAGAGGAGAGGTGAGGAGGAAGGGATTGGGGGAGGAGGGGCAGGAAGGTACAAGCCTTGCCTGGCCCCAGACACACCAGCATCGGCGCTCAAGAGGCCCACTGTCTGAACGAAAGAGAACGTCTCTCCACGCCCATGACCTCCTCCCCTTGAGAGGGTCAGTCACAGCCCGAACGACACATCGAGACCACCCCCGATCCAGACATCCAGTGGCTTCCCTGGCGCCATGCAAACTGGGTTCTAGTGAGCCCATCCCGCTGAGGAAACTGAGGCCGAGAGCAGGAAGGAGATGGGTTAGGACGTCTGTAAAAGGCAGTTGACTTCAACAGACTTTAATTGAGTACCTACTATGTGCTGGGCACAAGGCATTTGAGGGATTAAAACCGATGGCGTCCCAGTCTTCAGGGCACCAGAGGGAGATGGGTATTCATGTAACAGTTATAGGAACAGCATAGGATTACGGAGAGATCAGGACCCCTCGGAAGGAAAAGAAGACAGTAAGAGCCTGCAGCCAAAGACTTGGACTAAAACGGCCACAGGGTGGACCAACGGAAGTCAGCTAGGTGCCTTGTTTTGTTTTTTAAATAGAGAAACAGGGCCCGGCCAGCGTGGCTCAGTGGCTGAGCATCAACCTATGAACCAGGAGGTCACAGTTTGATCTCCAGTCAGGGCACATGCCCGGGTTGCAGGCTCAATTCCCCAGTAGGGGGCGTGCAGGAGGCAGCCAATCAAAGATGCTCTTTCATCATTGATGTTTCTCTCTCTCTCTCTCTCCCTTCCTCTCTGAAATCAATAAAAACATATTAAATAAATAAATAAACAAACAAACAAACAAATAAATAAATAATTCCCAGTGCTCCAGGCAGAGGGAATGGCATCTACAAAGGCCCTGGGGCAGGAAGCAGCATGGAAAGTCCAAGAAATGAGGAAAACCAAAGAGGTCAGAGGTGGTGGCAGGGGCCATGCCTGAAGGGCACGTTGGTGAAGGGAAGCAGTGGAAGATTAAGGGACAGTGATATTCATTCATTTCACAAATCGGTAGGCATTTAGCCTCTCCTGTGGGCCCCTCTTTGCACAGCAGTTCTAGGCTCTAGAGCAGGGGTCCTCAAACTTTTTAAACAGGGGGCCAGTTCACTGTCCCTCAGACGGTTGGAGGGCCGGACGATAGTTTAAAAAAAAAAAACTATGAACAAATTCCTATGCACACTGCGGGCCCGGGACGAGTTGGCTGCTAAGCAGGACAGGCAGCGGCACCCGGCGGGCTGGATAAATGTCCTCGGGGGGCCACATGTGGCCCGCAGGCCGTAGTTTGAGGACCCCTGCTAGAGACACAACACTGAATGAAGCTGACTGGGCCCGACCCCTCACAGAGCTGACCCTCTTGAGATCAGATTTGTGATATTACATAAACCATTCTTTCCCTCCCTCCCCCTTCCTCCTTTCTCTCCTCCCTCCCTCCCTCCCTCTCTCCCTTCTTTTAAACCTAAGCCATTCTTTCCCACCAGTCTCAATGCTCATTCTTACGTCATGTCTCCAACTGGAAAAATAGCATCTTTAAGCAGCTGAAACCGGATGGGGTAGTGACCCCAAGGGCTGCCATAACAGAGTACCACAAACCGGGCAGTTTAAAGCGACAGAAATTCTCTCACAGTTCCGGAGGACAGAGGTCCAAAATCAAGGTGTTAGCAGGACCGTGCTCTCGCCAGCTTGCAGGGAGCTCCCAGCAGTCCTTGGCTTTCCTGGGCTCGTAGACACATCACTCCAATCTCTGCCTCTTTTCACACGGCATCTCTGTGCGTCTCTATATTCAAATTTCCCTCTCCTTATAAGGACACCGGTCATATTGGGTGAGTACAACACACCACAAGATGAGGTGTGTGAAATATGAAGTGGATGACCTGCTGAACAGTTCCTCTTTGGCTTCTCCAGCTCCTGGCACACAGTAGGAGTTCAATAAATAGTAGCCGAATGAATGAATGAATGAATGGATGGATAAATGAATGAATGAATGAATGAGCCAGTGTCTTTGTCTTACTACTTGATGCCGGGTGCCTAGAACAGGGGCTCTGTGTGGTCAGTTCTCAACAGACATTTGCTAATGACTGGACCTAAAACCCACTGCCTGGTCCCACACAGAGGCGCAGGCCTTTTGTTTAGAGCTCCGTTTAAATCCCAACAGTGCCATTCACATGTTGGGTGACCTTGACCAAGTCCCTGTCCACTCCCCATCTGGAAAGCAGGGATAGAGCCAGTGCCCCCGCCCCTCGCCCCCGAGCGAAGGCTGCTGTGATGGGTCACCAGGGCCAGGACACTCCAGGGAAGGGGGTCATTGACCCCTGCAGGGTTAAGGTCCCACCATGTCACGTGGCCGGTGGCCCTTCCACCTTGACAAAAGGCCCAATTTAATCCAGCAGCCGTCGTCGCTGCCACGGCTGGGGCCCAGGGCAGCAGGTTTGTGGCCAGCGTCTGACGATCAGGTTTCGAGTAATATCCCCGCCAGGCTGCCCCAGCTCAGCGGACAAAGGCCTCTTTGTTGCAAATATATTTTTTAAATCCCTGAAGATATTAGCAGGGCCAGGGAGATCACACTGTGAAACGGCTCGGCAATTGTTTAAGGGACATGTTTCAAATTTGGGAGTGACCATTTAAATGAAATCTGCCCCATGCCTTTCTATCAGGACCAAGATTAGCTCAGGGCAGACTTGGGCCTCGGGCCTGGGCTAGGAAGTCTCCGAGGCAAAATAATCCTAACAGCCTTCATAACAACAATGCCAGTTGTGATTTACAGAGCCCTTAGCGGGTGCTGGCCCGCCGATGCTGGTGACTTCCAATCCGTGACTTGCCACCCTCCTGAACACAACTGCCCTCCTTATGGAAACGCCGAACGCCACCTCGGGAGGACTGGTTAGAAGCCTACATGCTAAGTCTTGGATATTCAGCAAGAAAGCCACATGAAAAGGTGAAAACACATCCATCTGCACACAGTAGGTGCTTACATACAGTGTCAGGCGGTGATGAAAGGCTGGTGTTTGGAGCCAGGCGGAACTGGATTCCAATCATGGCTCTCCAATAATCAATATACTGGCCTTGGACAAGCCCCTCAGCGTCTCCAAACTTGCTTTGGCGCTGGTGAGGAGGAAATAAGCGAGGGGAGAGAAGCGCCTGGCACGTGCAAGGACCAGATCATCGTGAAAAACCCCATCCCCGTGAGGAAGCAGCCAGGAGACAGAACCCCTGGAAATCACACAAGGTGGGCCTCTGACTTCCCGTAATTCGGCAACTCCTACTCGCCTCATGACTTTGGAAAATATTCTCTTAGCGTTTGCAATTCTTGATCTGGGCCCAGCACTGAAATTATTGCAGACTTTCTTCCTCCTCCTCCCCTTCCTCCCCCTCCCCCCCCCTCCTCCTCCTCCTCCTCTTCTTCTTTTTGACAGCTTGAGCAAAAGGAGCTGTTTTTGAATTTCAAGAGAGGAAAAACACACACGCGCACGCACACACCCCAAACAGCATCATTTTGCAGGACAGAATGTCCCCTGTGCTCCAGAGCGGGCGGCCCGGCCCCGCTCCGCTGGCCTCACAAACAGTTAGTGTCACTGCAGGTTATGTAAGCGCGGTTTGGGCTGCGAGGTTGGACGTGGCCTTGGGTTTTAAAAGGAGGCAGAGGAGTTTGGGTGAGGAGCTGTTTGGCTCCCGATAAATCCAGGAAGTCAATGCAGGAAAAAATAAATCCTGATGACGCTCGTGGAGGAAATATTTAGATGTATAGTTTGAAGCAACGAGAACACAAAACTCAAGCCGGAGTTTGGCCAACGTGGCTTTCTCGTCTGCATCCCGCATGTGGGTGAGGCTGAGAGATCAGGAATGGGAGGGGGAGGGGAGGGAGGGGGCAGAATGTGACTTCTTTGTGGGACGAAGGGCAACATGCAGACCACATCACTCCTGGAAGGGAAAAAAACACCAGTTCTTAGTATTTTCAACACTGTTTGTGCTTTTGTTCATTGAGTTTAAACTCCAGCCCTG
Source organism: Plecotus auritus (assembly GCF_963455305.1). NCBI lineage: Eukaryota > Metazoa > Chordata > Mammalia > Chiroptera > Vespertilionidae > Plecotus > Plecotus auritus. Next base: position 26,241,631 of record NC_137779.1, read on the forward strand.
CTGTCGAGGCCCCAGATGGAGCGATTTCTATTGGCCAGTGGGGCTGAGGCAGGCACACAAGATCTCTGGTCTGACCTGGAGAGCATTATGCTGAGTGAAACAAGCCAGTCAGAGAAAGCCAAGGACCACAGGATCTCACTCAGATGTGGCATCTAATGAACCAAATAAACTGACGATCAAAAATAGACCACAGAAACATGAACAGACTGTTGAACCTCAGAAGGAAGGCAGGGGAGAGTGGGTGAGTGGGATAAGATCAACCAATGAACTTGTTGTATGCATATCTGCATAACCCGTGGACACAGACAGTGGGGTGGTGAGGGCCTGGGGTGGAGGATGGGGGAGACGGGAGTGGGCTGGAAGAGGTTAAGGGGCGGGGGGGAGGAGGACTGTGTAATACTTTCAACAATAAAGATTAAAAAAAAAAAAAGATATCTGGTCCGGGAACAAGAAAGCGAGAGATGGAGGTACCAAATTCGTCCTGATTTGCCGGAGACCTTCCCAGGAGTAAAACGGAAAACCTTGTATTCAAAGAAACCTCTGTCTAGGACAGCTGGGGACAGTGGGTCACCTCACAAGACAGATTTATAGAGCATCACCCTGCTAGGTCTTTATGTAAATACTGTCACCCCATTTCACCCCATGGTAAGGGTGAACCTGAGTGGGGGCGGTGAAGGATTGAGAAAAGACAGACAAGAGAATGAAAACTGGGTCTCGATGGGACGCTAGCCTCGCTGATGGAGAGCTAGCGACAGTGCCACGGACTACAACTCGTGTCTTTATTTATAACCAGATGCCAGGAGGCAAAGTAAGGGTATGGTCAAGATGTTTACAATGTTCTCATGGGTTTCGATCCTACTCAATTACATGCACCTGATCAAGCTTTGTTTACTTGCAGCCTATATCCCTCAGGCACGTGGGGCCACGTGTTCGGACCATAGGTTCAAGCTGACAGCTACAGCTGTTGGCTATCATTGTGCTGGGAGGGCCCTGCCCTCCAAGCTGGGACTTGCACATGGCCGTGAAAAGACTGTGCCCTCTCATTAGTCCGAGGCTTGAACCTGTCCAAACACTATAGCCGCTCTCCACACATGGTGACCTTTTCATGTAGATCATGCCCATTGTACAGACCAGGCAACTGAGACTCAGAGCGGGATGTCACACAGTAGGGGAGCGGAAGGTCCTCGGTGGGGGGCGGAGGGGTGCTCTTATGAAAATTGATTTCTGGGCTCCTCCCCCAGAGCATTCAGCTCAGTAGTTGGGGCACCTGGGTTTATACCACACTCTGCCGGTGGTACAAGAGCAAATGATTTCAATGTGCAAAGCCCAGCCAAGCTCCATTGGGATTAAATGGCCTTGGAACAGAGCGTGGGAAGGTAAGTTCAAGGGGAACAGGCATTCAAACGGAGGGACACAAAGTTGGGGAGACTGACGACTGTGTAGCTGAACAGAACCACTCTTGAGGGACAGAGAGGGAAGGAGGCTGAGGTTGACAGACCCATGTCTGAGGGACTGGAACGCCAGGCTAGGGAAGTTAGACATTTTCTTGAAGGCAGTGGGGATCCAGGGGAGGATTTAAACAGTAGTGACAAAATCCTGTGTGTACACTGGCAAGATGATTTCAGCTCTCGTGTGGCAGTGATGTGGGAAAGGGGTCTGATCAGAGGCCACAGCATAGTTAGGAGGAAAGAAGAAGCCCTGCTCAAACTGGCTGATGCAAAAACGCCAATTCAGCCCTGACCGGTGTGGCTCAGTGGATAGAGCGTCGGCCTGCGGACTGAAAGGTCCCAGGTTCGATTCCGGTCAAGGGCATGTACCTTGGTTGCGGGCACATCCCCAGTAGGAGGTGTGCAGGAGGCAGCTGATCGATGTTTCTCTCTCATTGATGTTTCTAACTCTCTGTCCCTCTCCCTTCCTCTGTAAAAAATCAAAATATATTAAAAAAAAAAAAAACACGCCAATTCACTGATTCACATAATTAGTTTCAGGCATGGCTGCATCCAGGTGCTCAATTTAGAAACCAATCTCTCTCCATGTCTGGGCTCTGTCCTGGCAGCCTTCCAGACAGACCCTCCCTCTGTGATGATGAGATAGGCCCCCAGAAGCTGAAGGCTTGCCTCCTGTAGCTTAGCCACCCCACCCGAAAGAGAAGGCCTGTTACATAGTCCTCCCAGCCCAAGTCATAATGCTGCCACTGGCTGACGCTGAAAGGCCCATCTCTCAGCCAGTCACAGTGACGTCGCATTGCCCAGGTCCACACCAAGGCCCACACCTGGAGGTAGGGGGTGGGATCAGCCCTATCCCAAATCCACAGTCTGTGATGGGAGAGAGGAAAGGGAGACTGGTCCCCGATGTAGGGAAGAGTGACCCAGCAAAAGGTTAGGACAGTGGTCAGCAAACTCATTAGTCAACAGAGACAAATATCAACAGGACAACGATTGAAATTTCTTTTGAGAGCCACATTTTTTAAACTTAAACTTCTTCTAACGCCACTTCTTCAAAATAGACTCGCCCAGGCCGTGGTATTTTGTGGAAGAGCCACACTCAAGGGGCCAAAGAGCCGCGTGTGGCTCGCGAACCGCGGTTTGCCGACCTCTGGGTTAGGAGAAGCAGCATGCACGCTGCACCTGCAGGCACTTAAGCTAAGTGCGCATGGACAGGATGGCGTGGGAATGGGCAGAGAAGGAAATAGCTGTGGGGTTATAGTGTCAGCACCTCAGGTTGTTTTTAAACTTTCTTTACAGTTTCATCCCCTCATCCTATACCTACGGTCACTCCCATTGTAGAGATGAGGAAAGTGAGGCCCAGGAAGGGAAAGCCGTTGGCACGTGGCGCTGGCACACCGAGGCCCTGGGTGACCCTGTTTGCTGTCCCCTGCCTGGGACTGCCATCGCCACAGCCCTCCTGAGCGCTGAAGGCAAAACTCTCGTCTCTGGGGACTTCTTCTCCTCACCAACCATTCCCATGCCCTCGCTGTCCTGCCCTAAGACCTGGTCTCCAGTCCCCCATCACAGACAAAGAGGAAGCAATGGCTGGAGAAGCCTCCACGACGGACAAGAATCGCCTGGAAAATGCGTGCCTGACTTTTGCTCAAATCCTAGGAACAAAGGCCCCTGCGCCCACCGGGGTGGCGCCGCCAGGCGAGTAAACAGAGCGATGTGTCGGGGCGGCCGGGCGTGGCCATCTGCTCTTCAGCACGCAATTAAATCTGACCAGCAATTACGACTTCGCGGCAGGCGATGGCTTCATAACCGCAGAGCATCCCCAGGCTCCGGACTCCCGGGAGAAGGCTAGAGCGCCGGGCGCTGGGGCAAGAGAAATAAGGGAAGTGGAAGAAGCAACCTGTGTCTGTGGACAGAGCTGGCTTTGGAGGCCATGAACTGACATCGTCTTATTTACTCTTCCTGACAACTCACTGAGTTTTGTGTTTTTCTCCCTGTTTCACAGAAGGAGAACCCACAACTCAATATGTGAATGTCCCTGCGCTTGGAAAGAGCCAGCGTTGGACGTGTCTGGCCCCAAACAGGCCCCTTTTCTCCAGCCCAAAGCAACCCAGCTCACTTCCCTCACCCACTCCAGCCACCAAATTCTTTGCCTTTGAAGTCACTCCCTCTGGACTTTATTTTTTTTAGACACAAGCCCCCTCCTCAGATATTCACTCAATAATCACGGGCTGAGCGTGGACTGTTAAGTCAGAATCTGGGCGAGGAGCATGGGAAGGTGTCATGAGCCAAAAAGACACAGCTCCGCCCTCACGGAGCTTACAGACTAGAGCAGGGGTGGGCAAACTTTTTGACTCGAGGGCCACCATGGGTTCTTAAACTGGACCGGAGGGCCGGAACAAAAGCATGGATGGAGTGTTTGTGTGAACTAATATAAATTCAAAGTAAAGGAGCGGAGGGGAGAGCAAGAGAACCGGATAGAACAGCCGGATCCGGCCCGCGGGCCGTAGTTTGCCCAAGGCTGGAGAGAGAGGGCCACCATTCAACAAGCACATCCAGTCGGAATAATGGTAAGGAGGCCACACGGTGCCGTGAGGATGTGGAGGTCATGGAGGGCTTCCCCGAGGAAGTGCCAAATGGGGTAAGAGCTGAAGGTGGAGGGGAGAGGGGTAACAAAGCAAAGAAAGGAGAGAACAGTATTCCAGGCAGCAGAAACAGCATGAGCAAAGGCCCTGTGGTGAGACCCACAAAGGCCAGTGTGACAGGAGCATAGAGAGTGTGTCCTGGGAATAAAATAAATGTTGATGAACTCCTAACACCTGTGGTTCCAGCTAGCATTTGCCATGTAGCCGTTGTACACTGACGCTGAGCTGCTGCTTCTTGTACATAATCTGTTAAAATCCTGACAATGCTTCCAGGATGAGGGCATTTTCCCCCATCGTACAATGAAAGGAAAAGGAAACTCGGATGGTGGGGGTTCCCCAAATTGGCAATCAACTGGGGACTGGGGGAGGGGAGAGGGTGGGGATGGCTATTCTGTGCCTGGCTCTGTGTGAAGCACTTAAAACCCATTATTTCCATGAGTCCTCTCAGCACCTAGGACACAAGGACCTTTATTATTCCCATTGCACAGATGAAAACACTGAGGCTCCATCAGGGCATGAGAGCCCGGAAGCTGCAGAGCCAGGAAGTTGCAGAACTGGGATCTGAATCCAGGTGGGCTTGGCCCTAAGTCCGGGCTGTTTCTACTCCTGTGCTCAGAGTTGAGGGATTTGTGTTCGGTTCCTGGTCACCTTTGCTCCTAGGGCTCTCTCTGCAGCCTCGGCAGATCCACGGGCTGAGCAACCTCTAGCTGCAGAACTGGGCACCCTCTGAACAGAGACAACCTGCAAGGGTAGAAACAACCAAGACCTACTATGTGTCAGGCACCGAGCTGAAAATTTGAATACTCTCTCTTTTCAAATTAGCTGTGCCTGTGTACAAATAAAATTAAAAAACAAAAAAAAACACTTCACCAGATTTTGCATCCCCTACTCCTTGAAACCTCGGTTTTTCCCAACCACAAATGGTCATGAAATCTGTATCCATTCCATAGGCTTGTTATGAGGATAAAACTGGAAAATTCTTGGCAACAGTGCTTGGCTCAGAGTAAACACTCCAGAAATGATAGTGATTCTTCTCTTCTTCTCTTATCGCCACATTTCACCAAATCTAAGACACCATCAGTTGTAAACCACATTCCAATTTTAGAAATATTAAAGTGTGAGAGGGGGGAAAGAGGACTTCTTGGAATTGATAAAATGCGGCATTATTCCCGTTTTCCGTGTTGGAGGAGGGATAGAATTCTCCTGCTGTTTGCCCCCTGTGCTCCCTGCATCCTGCCCTGGCACAGGGTCCTCACCAGGTCCCCTGGTGTCGGGTTCAGGCAGATTTTGTTGTTCACGCCACACTGCCAGAGGAGACGCAGCCCTTTTCAAGCTGCGGATTAACTTATTTTACTGCCGTGTCAAAAAGAAGCAAAAATTTGGAGCAATTATGCCTATGGGGCCCCCACCCATCGAACACAGTCCTCCTAGCCTCCGCCAAGATGACTCAGCCCAAATTATCCCCCTAATTGTCTCAACCTGTGTAGACTCCCAGCTGGGGCCCTCCTCCCCCAAAACCTGCATAAACTGGATCCTTGAGGGCTGCAGAGGCCAGAGATCCCCTCTCTCTGAAATGGAATGTGGACGTCCAGGCCCTTCCACCATTTCCCGTAAACCTGGTTTCCACATCCCTCTCCTTTCTGCCCACCCTCCTCCGCACACACGCCTGGTTGTCGACGGTCTTTTGTGGAAGTTCTGCTTGGAACAGACCTCTCTCGTTGGCCTTGCCTTACAGTTGCTGACCTGCCTGGAGAAGGGAGACTGTTGAATTTGAAATCCTTCGAGGGGAGGGACTAACTTGCATTGACATTTGGATCCCACCCAGCAGAGCGCATGGCACAGGGAAGCTAACCAAGACAAGTGGGTTGAATTTAAAAAACAAACACAAAAACAAAAACGCCCTCGCCGGTTTGGCTCAGTGGATAAGAGCGTGGGCCTGCAGACTGAAGGGTCCCAGGTTCAACTCTGGCCAAGGGCACATGCCTAGGTTGTGGGCTCCATCCCCAGTAGGGGGCGTGCCGGAGGCAGCCAATCAATGATTCTCTCTCATCATTGATGTTTCTATCTCTCTATCCCTCTCCCTTCCTCTCTGAAATCAAATCAATAAAAATATATTTAAAAAAGAAAGAGAACCAAAGAAAAACTTTGGCCATGGAAGAAAAAAAGGGGGCCTTTGAGAAAAGGGTTGCTATAGATGAATCAGACTCCTACAGCAAGAAACAGCATAGAGAACAACAAAACAGATACAACAGCAAGAACAAGCAGACATGATGATGTTTCATGTAAATCAAGGGATGAGCAGAATCTCTCAAGGAGAGGGGAGAATGCCCTAGAGCAGTGGTCGGCAAACTGCGGCTCGTGAGCCACATGCGGCTCTTTGGCCCCTTGAGTGTGGCTCTTCCACAAAATACCACGTGTGGGCGCACACGTACAGTGCGACTGAAACTTCGTGGCCCATACGCAGAAGTCGGTTTTCGGCTCTCAAAAGAAATTTCAATCGTTGTACTGTTGATATTTGGCTCTGTTGACTAATGAGTTTGCCGACCACTGCCCTAGAGGGTAGATTTTCATATTCAGGATTCGGTGAAGCATCTTTTGTTGGCCACAAAAGCGCTCCCTGTATATTGGTTTTACGAACACAGAAGTCCCATGAATTGAAGAGCCACTGAGGAGGCACATAGCAGCTCATGGACCCAGGCTTAGGCTCTGCCATGCCACTACAGGCTGGGAGATGCTAGGAGCCTGAATTATTCAGTGTTGATTGGCAGGTGCACAGAATGAATTGATACCTTTCCAGGACACTCATCCGAGAGTGGCTCAATACCATCACAGCTCTAGACAGACCCACACCCCCAGTCTGTTCCCCTTCCTGATGCTACAGACATGGGCCATCATGTATTTAACACAGTTTCATCTTTCCAGCAAATCTGTCACCTATGTACCTGGAAACACTAAATAACACTGTCTTGAGTAGGTGGTTTTTAAGTGAACATTAGTGATATCATCCTCTGTGGCTCATCTGCCGTTTCCTCTCTCCATTAGTATTAATTTTCAAGATTCATCCTTGCTAGGAAGTAAGAGGTAGCTCACTCCCTACTATAGTACTATATTAGACTACGATAATATTCCGTCTTATGAACATCCCTTACTCTATCTGCCCATTCCCCACAGATGGGCATGTACATTATTTCTCACCCTGCCCTATCAGACATCTTGCTTTCCTTCTATAAAAATGAGGTGCCACATCCCAGATGGCGTGACTCAGTGGTTGAGCGTCAACCTATGAACCAGGAGGTCATGGTTCGATTCCTGGTCAGGGCATTATGCGGGCTCCATCCCCAGTGTGGGGCGTGCAGGAGGCAGCCGATCCATGATTCTCTCTCATCATTGATGTTTCTATCTTTCTCTCTCCCTCGCCCTTCCTCTCTGCAATCAATAAAAATATGTTTTTAAAAAATAAAATAAAAATGAGGTGCCACAGATGACTTCCAAGTTTCACAAGCTAGCTGCCTAAAACGCAGACCTCACCCCCAGGAAGTTCACGGTCCAGCTGGAAAGACGTGGTTTGGACATACAGACATTCTCTTACGCAGCTGAACCAGGTGCCAACTATGTGTCTTAACTCCTATCTCTGTTGTTGGCCTCTACACCCTCCTCACCCTGAGGGTGCCTGGCACTCCCAGATGAGAGAGCAAGGCCAGTGAGTGGCCCGACACAGAGGGGCTGGGGGAGCCGTGTGCAGCTCTGCTGATTCCATCAGGGGGCCCTGCCTGATCCAGCCACAGCAGCCCAGGCTGGGCAGCTTCCTGCCCCAGCCCAGCAGGACGCACCTCACGTCACCCAGCGGGAATCCTCTCACCGTTATTTATGTTGGCTGCAGACTCCAGGAAACCGCCACTGAATATATAGCCCAGTGTCTCGGGATTCAGTCCTGTAAGCATGAATCTCATTCCCCAGTATTCCCCTGTGATCCAGAGCACGGGGCCCGCCCGACGGTGGATCCAAGTTTATTGTTACAGCGGGGGGAAAAGATAGAAACCAGAGCCTCGTCGAGGAAGCTCGGAATCAGATCTGCGGCCGGGTGCAAACACTGCCATATGCTTAATTGTGCTCCAATTACACCGAAGGCTCCCGGATCGCCGCTCTGGGGTGCAGAGACGCTAATGGCCATTATTACATTTGGAAACCTTGTTCAGTTACACTGTGATCTTTGCAACTGCCGTGTGGTTCGCCGAGAGTGGCCAGCCTGTCCTGTTATGGGAGAAACATCAGTGGGACTCGCCTGCACATGTCCACTGAGCTCCGAGTGCAGACCGTGCCTGGTCCCAGGCACCGAGGACCAGACAAAATTGGTTCCTGGGAACCGATAGTTCAGTCGGGAGAAACAAGCAACACACACACACACACACACACACACACACACAATGCAAGTAGAGTTAAGTGCTATGAAAGATAAAGAGTTATGACAGATGCGGGGAGGGCCTGTTTTATATAAGGGGGCCTGGAAAGGCCCCCCGGGAGAGGGGACATTTGAGCGTCTGGGTGAGGCAAGGGAGGGATCTGGGGGGGGTTCTGCAGGAGCAGCCAGTGCGTGCAAAGGCCCTGAGGTGACTTGCTTGGTGTGTTGGGGAAGCCGCCAGCAGGAGGCCAGTGTGGCTGGAGTGCAATGAGAGAAGGGAATTGGGGGGGGTGGGGACAGAGTGGGGGTCACCGTAAGGGGTCTGTATGTCCCTTACATACAGATCTGAGTTACATGGGAGGTGCTTTAAGCAGAAGAGGAATGGGATCTGTTAGACACGTAAAAGAAGCCCTCTGGCTCCTCTGTGGGAGGGGAAAGGGCCAGTTAAGGAGGTTTTGAGTAAGAATCCAGGGAGAGAGCAGGGTGTCCAGACTAGTTCAGGGTCATGGTGACGGATGTGGTGAGGAGGGTCACATTCTGGACATGTTTTGAAGGTAGAGCAGAGAGGCTCCAACGTGGGGCGTGAGAGGCACCTTGACCCAGTCAGGTCTCCTGCGTCTCTGTGGCCCGGGCCCTCTCCACTGTCACCGGAGCTTTTGTTTAGCCACTGGGACAGCCCTGCTGACTGCATTGCACCCAGTGGGTTCAAGCCAGCAGGTACGAGCCCTCCTTAAGGTGATCTCTGGGTTCTTCTTCGCAGTTGCAAACTCTACTCCTCCCGCCCGCTCGCTTTTGCAACAAGATGATCACCAGCAAGGTGTGGGCCCAGGGCCCCAGGTCAGCCACCGTGTCTTCGGACAGATAGAACCCACCCGAGTAATCCTTGATGTTTGCGCCCACTTTAAAGCCACCACCCAGGAAAGAGGAGTCTTTCCACCCTCACAGTATGGATAAGGAAGCTAAGCTCAGGTGGTGAGGGCTGCGGCCCAACGCAACAGGGCTACTTGGCAAGCGGTTGGTGGTTACGCTCAGGTGACAGGGAGACGGCCATCCCCTGGCTGAGCCCTGCCCAGATTGAGGCGTGATCATGACGGATCATGGTTCTGGAAGGGTCCCCCTCCTCCCCTTTGGCTGAGCCTGTTTTCTGGGCTGCCGGGTCCCCACCTCCCAGCCCGGAGACCTCCCACTTGAGTGCGTCTTCACGCACAGCTGGGATTATTTGGAGAGGTGCAAACTGGAAGCATTTGAAAGCGCTAAAGCGATGCTGGGCTTTGATAATCAGCTACAAGGCATCCGGCCTCTCGCTCTTTCTGCCTGCAGAAGCGACGATTCAGGGAGAAAGAGCAATTCAGTCTTCAGACGTTCACAGTCTTAATCCGTTCCATTTTAGACTTTCTTCGATCTAATTCCTTATTTGTTTCGTCCTGGCACTTTCAAGGTTTTCATTCCCTTAAAAGAAGATCCTAGATCTAATGCCCGCCCTACCAGTGTTTCCTTGTCTAATTTCTCACTAAGTCTGCCCCAGAACTCTGGAAGTGTGGGAAACAGGCCTGGGTCCCTTTCCCTCCCATGAACCATCACTCGGGTCTAATTCTTCCTTCAGTCGGTCTGTTTGCTGGGTTGACTGTAGGCCGGGCGCAGAGCTGGGAACCAAGAATGCAAAAGGGACCTGGGCCGAGTCCTTCCCTTGAGGATCTCAAGCTCGGAAAGCAAACATTCTCCGTCAGCAAACGATGACGGTGTTTGTGCTAAATTCATGCAACATGTTCTCTACGTGAGTGAGCGAGCGTGAGCCCTGAGGGCATTTGACGTGTCCTGCTGTGCTTCCCAAGTTCAAGTGCTCATCAGAGTCACCCATGAACATGGATCCAAACTCAGAACCCTAGGCCTGAGTCCTCAGAGGTTCTCCTTCTGGGGTGTGGGGTAGGTAGGGCCCAGGAGGGTGACCAACTGTCCCCATCTGCCCAGGTCTGAGGGGTTTCCCCAAGACACAGGACTTCTGGTGTTAAAACCAGGAGAGGCCTGAGCAAACTGGGATGGTTGGTGAGTCTGCATTTTAATAATGTCCCCGAGCGGATTCAAATGCAGGTGGTCCTTCTGGTCACATGGGCGGGGGGAGGAGGCCCGAGTCCCAGTCTTCCCCGGGGTAGGTGGGTAAACATGGCCAGGCTTGCAAGGGCAGGGTTGGCTGGGGGTGGTTAACCCCGCCAGTGGGGGGACTCCTGCGAGTGAAAGCACCATGGGGTCTAAGCCCCCGGAATCTGCTGACCTGGATCCCTCTCAGAGCCTCCCCACCCCAGTGTGGTGGGCTTGTGTGGGGAGAATCCACAAGGAAAAACGAATTGATTAGCTCGACTGGGTGGAGATGGCCGAGCGGGTGGATATTACGGGGCCAAGTTTCCCGGCAGCCCCCGGCCGAGCACAGCTGAGCGACGGCTTCCGTGAGCTGCAGGGTATTTGGAAGAAAGGCTCAACCTTGGAGACGTATTAATGAAAATGTCACAGGCACTAAAGTCAAAGCAGATGCGAGGCCAGCTACACGGGCAGACGTCGCTGATAAGAACCAGCCCAGGAGAGAACAAAAACCTCTTGAGATTAGGTCAAGGGCAGACAAAAAAAAAAATATGACATCCGGGGGTCCCCCATGGCAACTCGGAGGGACGCTGTCGCTCCTGTGGAACAAGTTGACATTTTTGTGCCGCCGCCGCGTTGTGTACTGACACCCCGACGGGGCGGCGTTCGGGGCCTCCACATCAGCAAATAAATATTACGTCTCCATCTTCAGCTAAGCAGAGCCGGGTGCATTCCTATTACTTCATGTGGATTAACCATCTGGAAGTTGCATCAAGCCACGGAGTGAAGGATGGGATCCAATTTTGCATTCACCAAACTAAGCCGTACTAGTCTCAATTTATGGCAGATGGTTATGCGGTCTCAGCGGGCCCAAAACTCTCTCTGCAAAAGAATAAAGTTTATGCCAATTACTGTAATAGGAACCAGCACAACAACCGCGAGGGGTTGACGAAGATCGCAGATATCGCTGTACAGCCCATAAACTGCAGGGGGGGGGCGGGGGAGGGAAGAGGGAGGGCGGGGGCGCGATGGGGACCCTGTTAATTCATTAAGATAACGCGAGAGACATGAGGAGCAGAGATACTCGTAAAACAGAAATATTTCCTGGCGCAGGATGGGAGGGCATCGAGGAGGTGGCGTGGCTCTGGCTGGGATGGGGCTCGGCTGGGCTGCAGGCAGGGTCAGGGGAATGGTTAAGGGAAACTGACTGCCCAGCCCTAGCCGGTGTGGCTCAGTGGATAGAGTGTCGTCCTGCAGACTGGAGGGTCCTGGGTTTGATTCCGGTTAAGGGCACATGCCCGGGTTGTGGGCCCGATCCCCAGTGGGGGGCATGCAGGAGGCAGCCGATGGGTGATTCTCTCTCATCATTGATGTTTCTATCTCTCTCTCCCTCTCCCTTCCTCTCTGGAAGAAAAAAAGAAAGAAAGAAATGGACTGCCCAGATCCTAGTGGGAAAGGTGAGGGAGGAGACCCAGGCATCCTCAAACTACAGCCCGCTGGCCACATGCGGCCCGCCGAGGACATTTATCCGGCCCGCCGGGTGCTGCTGCCTGTCCTGCTTAGCAGCCAACTCGTCCCGGGCCCGCAGTGTGCATAGGAATTTGTTTATAGTTGTTTTTTTTAAACTATAGTCCGGCCCTCCAACGGTCTGAGGGACAGTGAACTGGCCCCCTGTTTAAAAAGTTTGAGGACCCCTGGAAGCTTTGGGCTTCTCTGACGCAGATCTGTGGAGGGTGGACTACGCCATGGCAGGCAGTGGGCAGGTTCTGAGCCTGCAGTGGCCAGTGGCACTGGCCCTCCTAGCAGCTGCCCTATGGCAGTGCCCAGGGAAGATGCTGGCCTAGTTGGGATGTCGGGGGTGGGGGTGTCTTTGAGGACGTGGTCCCTGGGCTGAGGTTAAAGGTTGGACAAGGGAGGGAAAGGGGCTCCAGGCCCAGTGAACTCTGTAGGCTTTGGCCTCAGAGAACCTGGGACAAGGCCAGTGTGGCTGCAGCAGGGAGGGGAGGAGGTAGGATGGAGAGGGTGGCCAAGCCCACACGCAGGGCCCCTCGGGCACAGCAGGGTCTGTCTCTGTCCTGAGAACAAAGATGGGAAGACCTGACCCACCTTCCTCTGTCGGGGAGAAGGGCCTTTGGCTGCAGGGAGCTCTGCCTCTTTTCAGCGGAGAGAGTTTCTTGACCTGCGTGCACCCCGTTTTCTCAAAGATAGGGAAGGGTGATAGCTCCTGGCTTCCCGGACAAGGTCAAGGCTGGAACCGTGAGCTGTAGCAGAGGAGGCTTGGGTGGCGGTGAGGGGAGGGGGGGTGTTGGGGGATCTGCACTTGCCCCTTAAGAGTCATCCTGCTGGGCCCTTCTGGCCAGCACCTCCTCCGACTGGCGTCCACCCTACCCTGGCACCGTCTGTGCCCTGCTGGGGCTGGAGTTGGGAAGGCAGTTGTTTGGGTTACATCAGATTAGAAAACAAGGTTGCCTGCCTCCTAGACAATGTCAATTCAGCTTTTTAATCTGTTCTTAAATGAAGGCTGCTGGGTTAAAGAATGCTGACATTTGGAGTTAAAAATAAGATGGCCAACTGCCCCAGTTTGCCCAGGACTGTTCTGGTTTTAGCATCCCCAGTCCAGCCTCCCAGGAAACCCAGACATCCTGGGCCAACTGGGATGGCCGGTCACCCTAGCTGATTAGTAGGATAAACCAAGGGGCACATCTGGGGCTGGAGAGATTTTTTAACAGTTACATACCAGTTAAACATGCAGATTAGCTACTAACTAGTTAAAAATGCAGATACAGGTTAAAAATGCGGATTAGCCACTAACCGGTTAAAAATGCAGATTTTGTAATCAAAGAAAACATGATACTTTCAAGAGAAACATCAAAAGTGCTTTATTAAAAGTGATGTCCATCACTAGCTACACATTTCCCTATCTTTCAGGCAATTTGTGGATACCGTCCCAATAGAACTTTTCTTGTTTTGAGGCAAACCATTCAGAGACCCAATTTTCCACTTCTTAACGTTTTGAAGTGCTGCTCAGAAAGTGTGTGTGCCATCGATCGGAACAAGTGGTCATCTGAAGGAGCAAGGTCTGGTGAATACGGCAGGTGGGTTAATACATCCCAGGCAAGATCTTTTAACGTGTCTTTTACTAGTTTTGACGTGTGTGATGGTGCGTCATCATGAAGCAAAATTACTCTGCCCTGTCTTCTGGCCCATCCTGGTTGTTTTACAATAAAAATGTGGTTCAAATTGATTATTTGTTGTCGGTAGCAATCAGTATTAATTAACGGTTTCACCTGGTTTTAGAAGGTCATAATACACCACACCTTCCTGATCCCACAAAACGCAGAGCATTGTCTTCTTTCTGAAGCGATTTGGCCTTGCAGTCAATGTTGATGGTTGACCTCGATCAACCCATGATTTTGTGCATTTGGGATTCTCAAAATAAATCCACTTTTTATCACTAGTCACAATTCGATGCAAAAAAGACTTTCTTTTGTGCCACTGAAACAACATTTTACTGATGACTTTTCGGTTTTCCATTTGTCTTTCGTTCAGTTGATGTGGCACCCATTTTCCTTCCTTTAAAATCTTTCCCATTGCTTGTAAACGATCGGAAATTGTTTGCTGAGCAACGTCTAATCTTTTTGCAAGTTGTTTTTGAGTTTGACACACATCTTCATCCAATAATGCGTGTGATTGCTGGTCTTCAAACTTTTTTGGTTGACCTGGACGTTCTTTGTCTTTCACATCAAAATCATCCCTTTTAAAGCGTTTAAACCAGTGTTCACAAGTATCTGGATATGGATGGAGCATGTTTACCATAAACTTCCCGAAGTATACGGTAACTTTCAGCAGCACTTTTCTTTAAAATAAAGTAATGAATTAAAACTTGCCGCAAATGCTCCTTTTTTGGCACGAAATTGGACATTTTTTAAGCGTAAAACTATCTATGATGTTAACACCTTCAGAAAATTTGACATATGAAGTTTTGAGGCTTGTTGTCAATACAACAAAATAGCATACATATCAAATCGCACCTATATCAACATATGTGTACCTCCATCAATTGAAAAAGTCTGCATTGTTGACCGGCACACCTAGTATACCAGTACATCGCTCGCCTCATGGCCACATTCCATCTCCACGGGTGGGACACAGGGGCTCAGAGGGGCCAAGACTCACTAGCGGGCCGTTGCTCAGTAAGTGGATGTGGCAGGCTGGGAATGCAGGGTCGGATGCCAAAGCCCCCGTGTCCGATGTGGCCTCTCGGAGGGGGACATTGGCAGCGACCGCAGGAAAACCCAGTGGCCGCAGTCATGCTTGCTGGGCCCCACATTCTCTGGTGAGCTAACAAGGGCAGGAGCGAAGCTCTTTGCAAGCAAGAGTAATCCTACTGTTTCTCTCCTAGCCAGACACCCCTTCCCTACTCACACAAAGGCCTGAGCAAACACGGGGCCACCATCTCATCCTGGTGGCCCAGAGCCAGGACTGGGCCAGGCTGTCCCAAGTCACTGATGGAGCCTCCCCCGGCCCCCCACACCCCTCCAGGATCCTGGGTGCCGGGCAGAGCTCAAACAGCCCGTGGATCCGGAGGACCAAGGAGGGGGTAGAATTCCAGGGCCAGTGGGAGAAGCCCAGCTTGAGGCCGGCGCTTGCATGTGCGGGGAGCGCGCCAGCCGAATGCTGACCTCAATCGCACGAGTGGAAAATCTGAGCCCGTGGGGTTGGAAGGGCCGGGAGGAATCCTGAGTCGCCCCCCCCCCCCCCCCCCCCAGCCCCAGACGGCTTTCTGGCACACGCCTAGGAAGGAGAGTGAGCTCATGGCCCACCAGATGCTGAAAGGAAAAATCTTAACCCCCGTGATAGAAGGCCTGTGTGGGGAAGTCCTGCATGGGGAAGTGTTCTCAGGGCCCGTGCGTTACCAAAATAGTTTCGACTAAGATCCTCTTGTACAGTGAGAGGCTGCAGACGGTTCTGAAGGGGGAGGGGTAACTACCCACAATCCCATGCTAACAAAACAACCGCGCAGCTCCCTCCAGATGTTCGCAGGCCCAGAGGTTTCCTGCAGCTGCGCGGGGACTGCAGCCCCGATTTCTCACCTCCACGCTGCAGACACTGTTTGTGTTTCCACATACATCTCAGAATTATCGCTAGATCTTTCCCCCCAACAACGCCGGCGTGACCTGCAGACAAGGGATAGATGCAGGGGGGCCACACACCCTCAGATGTCACAGTGCCATCACAACAATCAAGTATGAGGCATGGGATACGGGGGGAAGGCTGGGGGGAAAGGGACCCCGCCTAAAGAGGCTGCCTCAGTGGGACAGAAACTGCAACAAGGGCGTTGCCTGACACCAGATTGAGGGGAATTCAACTCCATGTAGGAAGACATGCCTTCTTGGCTCTGAGGTCTGGGAAGAATCAGTCATGGATGCCTGCCTCTAACTGGTGTTTAAGAACATAGGGGGTCCGGCCCTGGCTGGTTTGGCTCATGGATAGAGCATTGGCCTGTGCATTGAAGGGTCCCGGGTTCAATTCTGATCAAGGGCACATGCCCAGGTTGCAGGTTCAATCCCCAGGAGGGAGCGTGCAGGAGGCAGCCAATCAATGATTCTCTCTCACCATTGATGCTTCTCTCTCTCCTCCCCTCCCTTCCTCTCTGAAATCAAGAAAAATATTAAAAATAAAAATAAATAATTAAAATAGAACATAGCATGCCCGCAATAGGATTCTTATCGTTAAGGCCGCTCCTTAATGGACCCTCAGCTCAGGCCACAGGCGTGGAACTTGGTGGTTCTGAAAGCCAGGGAGGCTGGATGAGCAGCTTGGTGACGCCGGACTCTGTAGTGGCCAAAGGGTTACAACTGCAGCTCCACTGCTTTCGGTGATATGACCTAGGAAATGTACTCTTAGGTGGGCCTCGGTTTCCCCCTCTGTACAGGGGCATGGATCTACCTCATAGGGTGGTGGTGAAGATGAGGGGGGCATGCAGTATGACCACATTTATTTATGTGTTGGGCTTAGAACAGTGCCTGCCATGGTGCTAGAAGGCGTTGGCTTTTTGGATGGAAGAATCTAAACGTAGAGATTGGCAAACTATGGCCCTTGGGCCAAATCCAGCCCACCCCCTGTTTGTGTAAATAAAGTTTTATTGGAACACCACCACACCCATTTGTTTACACAACATTGTCGTTGCCGATAGCTGCTTTCAAGCTACCAAGGCAGAGCTGAGTATTTGCAACAGAGACTGCACGTCCCACAAAGTCCAAAATATTTACTGCACGGCCCTTCAGAGTTTGCCAAGCCCTGACCTAAGCGAACGGCCTGTGCCATGTCTACACGGGGCTGTTCTGGGCCCGATCCTGAGCCTCCCTCCAGCCTTGGTTGGGAGAAGGTCTGGCCCTGCAGTTTCTCTCTGGGAAAGACGTGTTGGAGTGATGACTGCAGAGCACCAGGGATGGGAGGGCGGCACCTCCCGATAGGCTTGGCCGTTCAGGGCTCCCAGGGCCATGGGAAAGTGGCGGCTGAGAGAACATGTCATCAGCATTCCAGGCTGCAGGGAGCCAGCGTGCAGCGGGCTGCCCAGAGGCCCAGCTTTTGTTTAGCACATACGTTACTAAACGCCGTAAGCCACTCCTCCGGTCCACTTCCCGAAGCTCCCTCAGTCTGGAGCGCAGGGCAGCTCTGCTCCGGACTGAGGAGCAGGTGGTGTCAGAATATATATGGGATCAATGAGACCGAGGCATGTCCCGGGGCTTTCCTGCTCCTCGGGACTCGAGGAGTCAACAGATTCGACCCAAGGTCGAGGGTCACAGACTCAGGGAAACTTGGGGCCCATTTTCTAGGCAAAGGCCCAGACATACTGTGCCCCATCAGCAGCCACCAAGCCAAGCTCAGGCTAACATGTCCACGATAGAATCTAGGGAGCCAAGTTCCTATCATGGGAAATGTATAGGACATTCTGTGAGTGTTTGCACAAAGAGAGCGTCTAGTTTAACAGCCACAGATGGTATTTTCTGGACAACAGACATATAGTGAAGCAAAATATGCCAACTGAGAAGAGTCTAGCTAGCCAGCATTATCGTATTTCAGTTGATGGCAAATGGCAGCGACTGTCTTCCTGTGCGTAGAGTCCTTTCCAAGGGCAACATCCAGGTCACAGGCGGCAGAAAGAACAGCTCAGTCCCTCTCACTCATGCCTGACGCTCTGTCGGCCAGGATGTGGACCAGCATCTCTGACTCCGCTTTATAGACGCGCAATGAGGCTCTCGCTGTCTTGGGGTTCGGGCGGCACTGGTCTTTTGGGCCTTAGGGAGCCATGCAGGTGTTTGTGCAGGGGTACATGCGGTATGATGGGGGTGTCCTAGACAGTCCCTTCTGGCACACCCTGATTGTTATCCATACTTCCTTGGACCTGATCTGATGTTTATTTTGTTCATTAGTCCACATATAAGTGAGATCATGTGATACTTGTTTTCCTCTGACTGGCTTATTTCGCTTAGCATAATACTTTCCAGGTCCCTCCCTGCTGTCTCAAAGGGTAAAGAGATATATTTTTTTTACAGCTGCATAGTATTCCATGGTATACATGTACCACACCCTTTTTATCCACTCACCTACTGATACACATGGGCTGTTTCCAAATCTTAGCTATTATATATATACTAGAGGCCCAATGCACGAAATTCGTGCATGAATAGGGTCCCTAGGCCTGGCCGGCGATCAGAGCTGACCAATGGGGTGACCGGTGGTGTGATTGAGGGGCCCCACTGGCACCTGCCTTGGCTGGCCTGGGGTCTGCGGGCTGGGGGCAGCTCCTGCATTAAGCGTCTGCCTCCTGGTGGTCATTGCGCATCATAGCGACCGGTCGTTCCATAGGTTGTTCCGCCGTTTGGTCGATTTGCATATTAGGCTTTTATTCTATAGGATAAAAAAAATGAAACTAGACGACCAACTTACACCACACACAAGAATAAACTCCAAATGGATAAAAGACTGAAATGGAAGTCACGAGACCATAAAAAGCCTAGAACAGCCGTGGGCAGCAAAAATCTCAGACATCTCTTGTAGCAATATGTTTGCCGAGCTATCTCCTCGGGCCAGGGAAACGAAGGGAAAAAATAAATAAACAAACGGGACTACATCAAAATGAAAAGCTTCTGGGGGCACTTGTAAGACTCCGTGAGAAGACAGTACATTCGGGGGGAGGAGGAGAGACGGGGAGTTTAGTTTGAAGTCTATCAAAGCTCTGGGTCAGATGGCTGGAAAGTGGGGAGGAAACGCGGGCTTGGGGCTCCCTCCTCTGTCTCCTCACACTTCGTCCTTTTCGCTACCCGAAGGACTACCTCCCGCGGCAGCTAGTGGTCAGGCTTCAAGTGTCCGAGGCCAGAAATTGGATCTTTGCTTGTTGGTTCTCCTTTCCTCTCCTCTCACCCAGCCTCAAAAGCGGCCTCACAGAGGGTTAGGCAGGTACCTGCCGTGGGCAAAAGGAACAGTCTCGGCGCCAAACTTCCCACCAGGGAAGGTGACTTTTGGGTGTCACGGTGACTCCTGCCCGGGAGTTCCCAAACTGACTGGGGATGCAAAACATGCATACGGAAGATGACCTCTTAACCAAGGCAGCCTGGCGTCTGCAAGAGCCACGTGAGGGTGCGGACTCCGCAGAGGTCGCCCCAGGTGAAGGCAGGCGGCCTGGAAAGCGGCGCTTGGCTTTGAAGAATGGGGAGAAATCGGGTTACTCGGTGAGAAGGCGGTCTTCTCAACGATCTTCCAGGAAGAGGGGGAATTCTTAGCTCCCCTCGCCTGCCTGTCCTTTGAAAACAGGGCACAGAACCCAAGCCACAGAAAGGCAATGGGTGGGCAGCTTATTTTATTTTATTTTTTTAAGGCTCCTCCCCACATGACTCCAAGGGGCAGCCGGGGCAGAGACCTTCTCTGGTTGACAAGAGCTGAAGTTTCTCAAGCCAGTAGCCCTAGGCAGTGGTCGGCAAACTCATTAGTCACCAGAGCCAAATATCAACAGGACGACGATTGAAATTTCTTTGGAGAGCCAAATTTTTTAAACTTAAACTTCTTCTAACGCCACTTCTTCAAAACAGACTCGCCCAGGCCGTGGTATTTTGTGGAAGAGCCACACTCAAGGGGCCAAAGAGCCGCATGTGGCTCATGAGCTGCGGTTTGCCGACCACGGCCCTAGCGTAACAGAATAAACCCTCAAGATAGGGGAGCCCACGGCGTGCAGTCTGGGAACAGTAACAGCCTGGCCAGAATGAAGGACACATTTTAACTCACTATTTAACTCCGTGGAAGAGAAATGCATGAGGAAGCAGCGGTTCCCCATGCAACCCCTCAGCCCTCCAGGGAGTGCAAGCCATCTTGAAGGTTTGTGGGGGAGCAACAATGAGTTCTGAATTCCTTTTAAACAATCAAAGATGCCTTGAAACACAGCACTTTCAAAAGGGGGAAAAAAAAAAGGTGATGAGGCCCTCACTCTGTCCCACACTGCTGGTGGGAGGCAGCTTGAGAATATCTGCAATTTCTGCTTTTCCCAGTCCAATCCGGTGGAAGAAATGGTTTTGAAGGGACCTGCTGTTGCTTAATATTTCCAAGTCAGAAAGTGTAACCCCACGTGGCACCGGCAGGGCTCCTAGGAAGCACTCCCTGTCGGCTGTAGCTGCTCCACGCTCGGCAGGACAATCTTTAACCTGTCCCCTCGCACTTTATCTCTCCCTCTCTCTCTCTCTCATGGGAAGTCCCAAACTCTAAAATTGCCGGTAACACAAAAAACTGGATTGGTATCCATTGAACTCCATCTCATAACACAGAGGCATTCGATGATACCAAGTGGTGAAGAACAGGGAATGATATCAAGTGGTGAAGGATGCTGAGAGATGGGCAAATCAACTGGTAATGTCTCCTACCTCCTCAGAGACCAGATTCGAGGAGGAGGCTGAGCTGCGAAACTTACAACTCAGCCAGTTGAAGAAGCGGGAGAGAGAGGTGAGCGCTCCAAAAGCCAGGTGTTAGGTCCACAGTGATTTTAGTTCAACCAGGAAGCAGTTTGGTAAATGAATGGAATAGGAAGCAATCACGCGGCAGAGGGCGTACCATATGGTAGCGGCTGTACTGTCTCAGCTGACCCTGAACACTCCACAGCTGCACGTTATGGCCTCCACCGACAGACAGGAAGTCCAGGACTCGGTGAGGGGCCCGGAGGGGTGTGCTGACCCCCAGGCCCTCGCCGTTCCCGGCACCCTGGGCGCTTCGGATCCCAGCTGCCTTCGGCCTGGACTTCTGCTCCCTCATCTGTACAATGTGAATGATGTCAGAGACCTCTCTCAAGCAGCTCTGTGCTGTTAAATGACACAGAACTGTAACTCATTTGTCCACATGTCTGCCTCCCATACTGGACGGTGCACTGCTTGCATTCACCTCGATACCTCCAGTGAGACCGAGTGCTGGGCGTGCCAAGTGTCAGATGGCCGAATGCACAGACAGACTGCCAGTGTGAATGCAAACCCTGCCTGAAACACAACACTGAGAAAATTACCTCGGAAAGTTAACCAAAGTACACCCCGGAAATTTAACATTATACATTAAATACATCCACATGGCTGGCCACCGCTCCGAAGGTTGAGCAACTCTCGGACGTAAGCTGGAACCATGAGAAAATGGTTGTTACATGTCCCCAAACAGCAGGCCTTCCGAAGTCCTAAAAGAGGGAAGGTAAAGCAAAGCAAAATCCTTACTGAGTGCTTTTAAAAAATACGATGGGTATTCTGTACTTTTCCCCTTTAAATATAATTTTTTAAAAAATATATTTTTGTATTGATTTCAGAGAAGATGGGAAAGGGAGAGAGATAGAAGCATCCATGCTGAGAATCATTGACCGGCTGCCTCCTGCACACCCCCTACTGGGGATCAAGCCGCAACTCGGGCATGTGCCCTTGACCAGAATCGAACCCGAAACCCTTTAAGTCCACAGGCCAACACTCTATCCACTGAGCCAAACCGGCTAGGGCTAAAAATAATTTTTAAAAAACCTCTGAGACTAATAATAAATAATCCTTCTTCAGTATACTGCTTAGCTTTTAAAGACAGAAAATTATTTAAGAAGCCAAATGTAACAACTTAATGTGGCAAAGGCGCATTTCAAGAACAGGAGTTTGCAATTAAAACGCGCGCGCGCGCGCACACACACACACACACACACTCTTTTTTCCTTTATTTTTCCCATAGTGGCAGTGCTGCAAATGAGAGAATTTTTTAAAAGAGCCGAGAAGTGGATTGTAGTGTTCGGAAGCAGACGTGGCATCAGGGAAACAACCACTCAAGCACACAAGTGGCATTTTGTGATCAAATTTATTTTTTGTTTAAATTTCATTTACTTTGTTTTACTGTAATTTACACAAGAGACTGCCAAGTAAACTAGATATTTTACATTCACCACACATTCCCTCAAATCTCCACAGTTGTTAGAAAAACATTAAAATCCATGCGCCGGGCTCTCATTTCCATGTGCGCCCCAGCTCCCAACGATGCTACAGATGCCAGCGAGAGTTAAGTTCATTAAGAGCAGAGGACGCGACTCTTTATTTCACAAAATTAGCAATAATCTTCCTCGCATCAAACACTTTGCAGACAATGATTATGCGATGACAAAACCTATCTTACAACAGTGCTCGGAGAGTAAACATCAGTCTTGATCCTGAGTACACAGAGGACATCCGCCAGGTGGGGCTTGTAGCTGAGGATCACGGCGTCACGATGCACAAGACATCCTTGTCTGAGTCACTACGATGGCTTCGGTGGGGACACGGGACATGTGGGAAAGAAGTGAGGAGTCGGGGGCAGGACTGTCAGCAAGTCAGACTACTAATGTGATGTGACTACAGGGGCTGGCGTGTTGCAGGAGGGACGGGAGGTTAAAGAAGACAGTTTGTAACCTGAAGGCTTCAACAATATCATTCTATTCAAGCTTCCAGGACTGACTGACAGGAGAAAAACGCGATTCGGACAAAGAAAGCTGATAAATTCATACCTAGCTGTCCTTCCTTTCTTTAAAACAAAAAGGTGGCAGCCGCTTCTAACCAGCATTTCCATGATGCTTGTTCAGGGTATGTTCCAATGACATTGTACTTGAGGGCACAGCCAAGAGGGTGGGGGGGCACCGGGCCCTCAGCAGGGCCTCCTAACCGTGTGCAGGCAGACCTCACGCTGCCTCTTAAATTCTTCCTATTTCAAAGTCAGTATCTCCTCCTTAAAGTGTTTCAACATGAAAAGAGTAAAACACCATCACTATCTATACTCTATCGTGTAAGCTGTGAGGAATCAAGCTCATTTGCATAGTTTCCAAGCAGTAATTTCAGAAAACAGTCTTTTCCATAAAAAGACTCAGCGGAAGCAGTGCACTCCCCATTTTTCTAAACAGCCTACAATGCTATTAATCTCTTCATCAATTTCTTTGTTTGCCTAACAGGAGCCTGAAAATTGTATAGTGTTTATTATACATCACAAACCATCTTCTCCGTTTTTTTGCTATGTCTGATGTAGAAAAATACTTGAAATTTAAAATACAAAAATCCAATAAAAACCGGATTTTTCTTTTAAAAGGATTTTGTCCCTCAGGGCAAACAAGTAAAAACTGGTCTATAACTTCACTCCTTACTAACAGATATTGTCCAATTTGGCTGTGAGATAATGACCAGAAATAAATCGTTATATATACATTCAGCATTTATAGTCCACAATCATTGGAATACCAACAAATTTTGAATAAATTTTTTTGTGGGAGTCAGTTGCTTATGAGAATAAAATAAAAATTTTAAGAGACTGATTTAAAAGAACAGAAAAGTAATAAAAGGCTATATATATACACATATATTTATGTATGTATATATATATATGTATGTATATATATATATATTTATTGGTCCACAACTTGACATTTATGAAACATACCAGCTAGTATTACACTGCAGTCAATTTACCATTAATGGTATTACTCTGATTATTAAAATCTGTTCCAGGTATATATATTGAAAATATTTTCTTTTGCATTCTTGCTGAAGATAGGTACAGTACTTTGGAGAAATTGTACTAATCCCTTCAGTATGTTTATATGTACATATATACACAAGTGTGTGTATTCTGATCTGTAGCTCTACATGCGTTTTATATACAGCTACAGACATACACACACAAACATATATATACACGTGGTTGGGAAGCTGTGCATGTGAGTACACAGTCACAAGCACGTGGCTGGGAAACGCCAACACTGTGAGATCCTGGTCAGATTCCTCTTCACTCATCACTGGCTGCACTTGTGCCCCTCACTTGACCTTGGTTACGTAACTGCAAGGAAAGTGAAAGAAGGGCAACGTGTTAACATTCAGAGAGACGCAAAAACCTTAGACAATAGCTTGTTGCACACATTCTCCTGAAAACAACAAACACACAAAACCTTCAATGTATTAAAACTTTTGACAGAAAATGGACCCCAACTACTGCATTTTAAAAATTTAACCCCTTGAAGATTTTGGTCTTACTAGTACTAATGGCATCACATTTTGTTTCATTGGAGGGAAAGTAAATGAGAAGTGAATACGAATCACAGAAACTTAGAAGAACTTAACAAAAAATATTAAGTTGATGTTTTTTTTTAAACGGAACACTGAATTTAAAGAAAGGGCTTGGGGGGATCCTGGCAGGGTTCATTCATTCTTATTTGGTACAACTACATCTCTTCACTACTGAACACGTCAGGTCTCCCATGTTCTATGACTATAGAGCAGGTATCACATGTAAGGGCAGTAACGAACTACAGTGGAGTGACAAGAATGTTCTGTCCTGTGTTTTCCTCAATAAACACCGCAGTTCAATGTTAGCAAATGACAACAGTGTACTGTCAGCTTTTGTTTCCTCACACTGGTCTCAATACTGGTAGATTTTTGAGGTTCTTTTATCCCCTCTAGAAAAATCTCTAAGCAAATAAATTTGTGCTTAGAGCAGTGGTTCTCAACCTTTCTAATGCCGCGACCCTTTAATACAGTTTCTCATGTTGTGGTGACCTCCAACCATAAAATTATTTTCGTTGCTTCTTCCTAACTGTAATTTTGCTACTGTTATGAATCATAATGTAAATGTCTGTGTTTTCCGATGGTCTTAGGCGACCCTGCTAGCGGTTCTCAACCTGTGGTAGAGCCTAAGATCATCGGAAAACACAGATATTTACATTACAATTCATAACAGTAGCAAAATTACAGTTATGAAGAAGCAACGAAAATAATTTTATGGTTGGGGGTCACCACAACATGAGGAACTGTATGAAAGGGTCGCAGCATTAGAAAGGTTGAGAACCACTGGCTTAGAGGAATAAGACCATAGACATGTTTTACACTGTAAATAAAAGTTAAAGTAAAACGCTAACTATAAAGATAATTGACGAGTCAACATAAAAGATGATTTTCTGGTGTTCAGGAAAAAAAATTCAACTAAAATGAATTATTGAGGTTGACCCTTATCGTGTGGGATAAAAGGTCTTTGACTTAAAATGCTTTAAAATATTTCCTTACTAACCACAAAAGGTTCCACTGAGAAATAGATCAATTAACTGGCCATCGACAGCTGGTTTCTAACCCAGTTAACACTAAGAAGTAGTTAGGGATTACTAAATCCAACCTGTTCCATTTTTATAGAAGAGCGTTTACTGTCAATTTCTAAAATATAATCACTTACATTCCAAAAATTAAACCACATTTAACACTTAGCCTCTCTCGGCGAGTTAACTACTCATTGCTAAAAAGGTATTGGTTTTCAAATATCCTTTTTACCCAGGTCTTCACTTACACAGTTTGATATTGTCTCTGACCCTACAGGGGACTCATCTAGACATCAGCAGCCGACGTGCCTCGGACGGAACCCTTCTTACGCATCTAAACGTAAAATAAAAGCATGAGCTGCTGAAATCATAGACTCTGTATTGGGTTAGTCAAGCAAAGGGAGAAAAAAAGATCTAGAAGAGATTGTGAAGTGACCACTGCCTGTTTATAGCCATTTCCACATAGAGAATGAGGTTCTGAGGCCCTTTTCGTAATCTTGGACTAAAGAAAATGTTGCAAAAGATTTTTTTGCACAGCATAAAAAATGTGTACCTATGCTTGAATCTAGGAAACAAAGGTCTGCAGACTGATGATGTAAAGTTGTCAAAGACAGCCAAGGGTAAATGAACCGTTCACCAATACGAGGTGAGAAAATGCCCAGATGGTCTGGCTCATCCTTCTCTAGTCCCTGGACCAGGCAGGATGCCATGAGGAATGGCCACCTCCGTGGCTTCTGAGACCAAGGTCCCTCCGAGAAGTTCTTTATGGAAAGTTTCTTGAAAACAGGAAAGTGGAAAGGAAGAACAAGCGAGCACAGGAACAATGCATGAGAAACAAGGAAGGACAGACAGACACAGGGATGCATCAGAAAGCACAGGCATTCATAACACTAACCTACAGACAAGTAAAAACCTCACTGAGAAAATGAAGGGAAGGAATGAACAGAAAAGGAATAAATACAACAAACACATTTCTAAACCTCAACCCTTCTCCTTCAACCCCATAGAAGTGCGAATTGAGAACAAACGCAAAAAGTTTGCTCAAAGGATTCTCTCGGTTGCTTTGCCTAAACCCAGTATTTCTCTGCAGGATTACGGGCGGTGGCATTCCTCTCATGCCTAACCTCTCACGATGCTATTCCTTCTCTCCAGGGCCAAAAGCCATTTGAAAAAATCCAATTCTTAAAATATTTCAGAATTAAGAAGAGCAGTACAATGTAACTAATTCTATCATCAGGTGTCAGGGAAACAGGACCTCAAGAAAAGGGGAATGCCTCCGTGGTGAAGAGGACTTGAAAGCCTTAAGCCTCTTCAGGAGGCGGTGCTTTCTGGGTAGGCAGCTTGGCCAAGAGGCATGATGCTGCCCAGACTCTGAAGACGCTCACGAACCAACCATTAGCTGTGGAACAGAGCATCCCCCACCCAATGACTTGAGCAAAATAACCAAAATGGGATTGTATGTGAAGATGATCAGCACTTAATCTGACATTTGCCTTTAAGATGCTGTTGAAATGTCTACCCCCAACCCTGAACCAATGATAGATTCCTACCAACTTTCGGGGGGAGGTAGGTTGAGTCAGGTGGGTGCAATAATGATGACAGCTTCTGATAACTTGGGCTTCTGTGAAACTACTTGCCTATCTCACACCTCCCTTTCCAAGTGTCACTGCCAACTCACAAATAACAGCCCTGCAGGGAGGAGTGGCGGAGACTGCAGGCCCCTGCCACAGGCGGGAGCGAGTTTCCACCTCCGTGTCAGGGCTCTCGTCGTGGTAACTTGGGGGCTGTTCTGTGTTCAGCTATCAGGAGACTGAGGACTTGTGAGGGAAGCAGGATACCTCCCTGGGGGAGGAAGAGGTCTCAGCCAAGTTCCATCCAAGGGGTCCAGAGACAGGCAGAGTTCGGAGCCCAAACCAGGGAGGGCTCCACCCATCACTCTGCAACTGTGAGCGCTCTTCCTCATGCTGTGGTCAGCTCCTCAACATAAAAATCAACACAAAAAAAGCCTCCTTCCTGAGAGTTCAAAACAATAAAAATAAGTCTATTTTCAGTTCTGTCGAGGTGTTGGTAAATCATTTTTGGGGATGCCAAAGCTGTACCATGAGTGTAGTGAGAATGAGGGTAACCATGCTGCTTTCTTTTTAATGTTCGGCCGCCAGCAGCTGCTCACAAGGGCTGAGGAAGAGCCAGCAGGTATCGCTGGGGCCTGCACTCCTGGAGGGAGTGAAACCGGCAAGGCAGCGGAGAAGGGATTCAGAGGAGCGGTGGTGGTGGGCGACTGAAGGGCACCTGACTCCGAGTCAGGGAAGACAGAAGTGGGTGAAGTGGGTGAGAGGCATGGAGAAGGACAGGAAATACCCTGACTTACTCTTGCCTGTTTAAGTATTTTGACTGGGCCACCCTAAAAATAAGGGGGTAAGTGACAGTCTTCCAGGCTTGCCATTCGATCACCCCATTTCTGAGATCCAGAACTCAGACGAGTAGTAGAAGAAACTGATGTCAACGAGGCTTCCATGGTCTGGCCTAGAAACTGAACCCCAATTTATATTGTTTTCTCTATGGGAAATCATGTTCCAAATTTCAAAAAATCAACTTAAAAACTTTTGGAACAAAATCCATTCATAAGTTGGAGACTGCCTGAAGTTTACTTTATGTATAAGATAAGGTTATAACATTTATTGCCTTATAAAGAAAGTATGTCCTAGGCCTTTCAGAAGGTTTGTATAAAGCTAATTAGAAGCAGATCTGCCGTAATCACCAAAAGTAAGCAATTTTAAACAGATTCTTTACGATGCTCCGTGCCAGACAAATAGATTTCTTTCTGTGCCAAAGAACCTGATTTGCTGCCACTCTCGAGTGATTAAATGGAGTTCCTGCCTCACACACAGGCATTTGTCAAACTCTCTCGCCTGCAGGGCTTCCAAAATGAAGACTGCTGGCAGGACTTTGGGTGACTGCATGGAAACCACTAGCCTACCCGGGACATTCCTGGGGCTCATAGCCCCCATGGGGCCTGACTTTCAACGGAAAAGAAGTGCAGCCCAGAGCCAAAGCAAAAGCAGACACGTGCAAGAGGAAGTCGGGCGGAACCTGTCTGCGGGAGAAATGGGTGCTCAGGCACTCAAGGGCCTGCTCACTGGTCGTGGTGAGGAGGGGCTGGGTGGGTTGTAAGTTTGAAACATGGCAGGCTGACCTCCAGGCCAAGGATCACCAGTATTTCTGCCTAAAGCTTAAAAAGAAATGAGGAGGCTTTTCTGGAATCAGTGATAAAACCACTCCTCTTGTCTTTTCTACAGGACAGGTAACTAGGGCTTCCTGCGCTAACATTAGTAACTTCCTGTGAAAGCAAAATGAGCCAAAGGCAACTTGGCCTGATAAAGTGCATCTACAAGGACTGCGAACCTGATACCATCAGAGAGCACTAATGCATAAAACAGAATTTACAAACAACTGGACACCTTACAGGTAACATTCTAAATCAAGAAAGCTCTGGTCACTTCTATGAAAAGATCCTCGACAAAAGAGAAATCAGCACATGTGAAGAGATATTAGTGGCTGAAAAACTTGATTTTGACAAGGATATGCAGATTAAGGAATGGCTTCTAATAATACTCTTCTTAATTCTAAGTCTATACTTACTAAGCACACACACAGTACTAGAAAGGAAAATTATGGAATTTGCAAAAAACAGGAGGTCTTACTGTTTCTAATTCTTTCTGGGTTTCATCTTCCATTCGCCTAATATCTTCCATTGTCAGATCAATCCACTTGTCAATCCAACAGAAAAGCTGGCGATGAAAGTTTGTAAATATCCTTTTTTCTTGCTTTTAAAACAAAGAAGAAAAAGTAGTGTAAGATGGTAAAACTCTGAGATTAATGACACATGAACTTTATATGTCCCAATTAACACATGAAATCTACATACACTTGGTTTGAAAAGACTACTATGTCAATTGGTGAAATTCTTAATTTCATACTATTACCATTTTGTAAAACAAAATAAAGATTTCCTTGTGAAATATGAAACAGTCTCTCCTTGCAAAGGAAGTACGATTTACTAGAAACTGAAAAAAAATGTGATGAGTACATGCTAATCCTGCATAAACTCTTGCTGGGCCTGATTTATTATTACCTTTTCTAAATGTCAATCACCAAAGGTCAACTCAAATTTCTAACTTTTCTGTAATTCAAAGGAATACTGTGAGGTAGAATACAATAACATCCTGAGAGAGGAGTCCTGGGTTCTTGGAATAAGATGTTTTATTAAGTTAAAGAATTATTACACACACTCCATTAATTTTTCTCCTCTAATGTTACTGCCTATATATATATATGCGCATATATAAATAAACCATATATATAGTTAGTGATTTTAGTTGCTGGATTATTTAAGTTTTATTAAACTTTTCCAAGGAGAGAGAAAAGTGTACTGAAAAGTGAGTATTTTACTATTTTTGGACAGCCTTCAACTTTTACAATTTTCCCATGAACAGAAGGGACTTCATCAATTATATGTGTGACTTCTATTTATCAGAACTAGATTGCTAATCTATTATTATGATCCAAGAGGAAAGAAGGAAGCCAATATTTACAGAGTGCCTACTGTGGGCCAACTGTAAGCAGGCCCAAGAATAATCAGTTTCCAGGCTTTAAGATGCTTTTTTTTAAAGCGTTTGAGCAGTTACAGTTTAAAAGCAAAAAAATTATGGTGAAACTCTGCCACCGCAACCCGTGTGGGTTCCAGAGATACAAAAGCGGCTTTTTTATAATGATAATGGGATACACATTCACCCTATAGGAAAAGCAAATACCAAAAACTTTCATATTCCTTCTGTGCTTACAATCGTGTCTATTTTTATACAACTGCAGTTCTCTCTTCATTCTAGATCAGTTGTCCCTGCAGCTTCCACTTTAATAAAGAAGTCATAAAAAAGGTGATTAGAATTTGGTTCCTCAGATTATGTTACCCTAGGTTCAGAGTGTAACTATTCTTAGCGAAGACCCAAAAGGAGACATGCCGCAAAGGAGTGCAAAGCACACAAGGCTGTGTATGTGGGAGAGATCTGGGGGAGGGGGGAGGGGCATCGAGCTGAGCTGGGACGAGGAGCGCCTCAGCCAATGCTGAGGCACCAGGCCCCTTGGGGCCATGCTGTATGTGGACAAGGCTCTCTACAGAAGAGCGGGGCAAACCATCAGGAAAGCACTTTGAACAAAAAATGTTAGAGTCTTGCCCTACCGGTTTGGCTCAGTGGATAGAGCGTTGGCCTGTGGACTGAAGGGTCCCGGGTTCAATTCCGGTCAAGGGCACATGCCTGGGTTGCAGGCTCAACCCCCACTGTGGGGCATGCAGGAGGCAGCCGATCAATGATTCTCTCTCATCATGGATGTTTCTCTCTCTCTCTCTGCCTCTCCTTCCTCTCTGAAATCAATAAAAATATATATTTTTTAAAAATCTAGTCTTCCCTAAAGCAAGCCCCTTAAAACCTCTGCTGGCATCTGTCCGGGCTGTTTCTAGGGAGGAAAGAAGGGCAGAGATTTGATATAGGAACAGTGATTTTTACCTCATGAGAAAAAAGAAGTGGTAACAGAGAAAATATCCCATGAATAGCCACCTCAAATCTTAAGCTAAATTTAAGTCCCTGCATTTTTAACAGACTTTACCTTCTGAATGAAGTTTTCTACCTTGCTCTGCAGCCCCCACCACTTGAATTTGATGGTCACCAGCTTATAGGCACACATCTGAGGACAGTCAGGGTTGTTTGCCAGCTCCTTCTAGATGAGGAACATTGAAAAGGAGAAATCGTGACTTTGATATTTATGTATTGCTTAAAACTGACTGCTGTGTAACGACATCACAGACATGCATGAAGAAAACTATAATCTCATATGTGTGTTTAACTTAGGTATTTGGATATTTGAAATCTTTTTAGCAAAAGCAGCAGAATTCCCCCGCTGCAACCGTCCTTCCACAGACGAAGTTACTTCCTGACTCCACAGTTTAATAGGCGCATTGCTCTGTCTCCAATTACACCATTCAGATTTCATATTAAACACCAAATTCTATTCACATCGTATCCACGGTGAGCCTTTAATACCTGAGTGTCCTCATAAAGCCATTATCGTACTCCCCCCATGAATGTGCTGCGGCACAATAAGAAACGATCAAGTTAGTTGTCTTCCGTGTCTTCAAACACTGGCAAGTGGGGTGGCCGTGTTTTATTAGCTGAGGTGTTCCCAATGCTTCGAAGGGGGAGATACAACGGGATGCAGCAGCAAAACTGATCTGCATCAAGTCTTCGAAGGCTAATCCCAAGCACCCCGACTTTAATATCCACAAATGATTACACCTGATAGTTTAAATGGTGAAGTCAGGGAATCAAATCAAGAGTTGTTATGGTAAAAAAAAAAAAAGGGGGGGGGGAATATATATATATATATATAGATATATATACACACACACACACACATATATGTATATGTACACATCCTACACACACACATATATATATATTAAAAAAAGAATGAGGGAGAAGGGTAGGTGGGTTATCTGGATTAAAAGAGACTAAAGAAACAAAATATAATGTCTACAATTTACATTCCCAAGAACACATAAGGGAGCAATAAGAATTTGGATCCTCAGATTATGCCACCCTAGATTCACAGAACTTTTAGATTCAGGCAAAAAAATTTTAAATATGTGTTTGTGTGGAGAGAGGGAGAAAGAGGAAGAGGAAAAGTGAGAAGAGAGGGGAAAACAAATATGCAAAGTTGCATGTACGTGGAGGTGTTCGCTGTTTTCTTCTTTCGGCTTTTTGGCTAGCTCTGAAGTTTTGATTATAAAAACTGGGCAAGGCGACTGGTCCATGGTATTCCTGACCATTTCTGTGACACTCAGTGCAGGCTTCTGCCTTAGTAGGTTCCCGACAGTAGCATGTTCATTTTAGTTACGGGAAGAGGTGGCTGTGGGGTTGAACCAGGAGCTCGCAGCACATAGCTTCCAAGGTGGTGTGTACAAAAGACCAAAAGACTCCTGAGCTGACCCGGAAGAGAGCCTGCGATGGGCTCACAGCAGCAAGCAAATGCAGACATGGTCTTACCTGCAGAGCTCAGTTTAGGGCAAAAGGCAGGTTCTTATCAAAGAATCACAGACGGCAGAGAGGGGCTGCAGGTATGGTCTAGGTAGGGAAAGGGCCAGGCTGTAAACTCTAAGCCCCAATGC
Source organism: Plecotus auritus (assembly GCF_963455305.1). Lineage (NCBI taxonomy): Eukaryota > Metazoa > Chordata > Mammalia > Chiroptera > Vespertilionidae > Plecotus > Plecotus auritus. Next base: position 26,274,005 of record NC_137779.1, read on the forward strand.
GGTGTACTTACAAGATGAAAGCTACATCTCAAACCTAACTAAGGCAGTGTGCGCGCCGTGCTTAGCTGGTAGAACTCAAGGGCATAATACATGTTAGTTCTCTCTCTCCCTCATCCTTTCAGAGAGTCATATTTACCACTTTGAATTTGAAAAAAAAAATTAAAGCTTCTTAAAAGAGTAGAAAGTCGTGTGCAACACTCTGGGGCCCCTTTTTATAAAAACCAAATTACTGAGTGAAAAGATAAAGCAGCCTTTTCCAAGGGCTCTCCCCTTCTTTACCATTGTTCTCAGCTTCACACAGCATTCAAGACATTACAATGCCAGCATCAGTCACAGCGTGCCACTGTCACTTCCTGTCAGTTTCAACTCACTCACATATCCCGCTTTCAATAAGTTCGTTGTATGAACAAATATTCTATTTAGCCACATATACATGAATTCAAAAAAATTATGAATTTCTAGGTCTTATTCTAAAACCTCAAGATTATTCTTCACTTGTGGAATCATAGCACCAGACCACATTCCCCCCCTAACTCTCAATAATGTTCCAGTTTCAAGTGAATTCTAAGGATAAGATATATGGAAAAAATTCTACTTTGGTATTATTAATAGAACTCAATGTCCTAGAGTCCTGAATGATTGATCAACTTTTATCAGAAAATCTCTTCTGTAGTAACAGTTCACTTTTGAATAATGAGCTGGTACATGAGTTAAATCAATGGGCTAACACCATAAGCATGTACATAAGATTATTACATACAGCAAACCATCCTTTTCCAGGTGAGTTCTATGTCAACAGAGGAACTTGGCGAGCTCAGCTCTATTTTTCCATGATTCCCCTCCCATAAAACAGAGTACCACTGTGAAAATTCGGTAAATGTGCGCACGCACTCACACCCCCATACTTTATGAACAAGTTTAATTCAGTTAAGTGTTAAGTGGGTGCCATTTACAACCCAATCTGTGCTAGGTATTGCCAGAGGACACAGAAGTGGCTGACGGAGAGGAGTGTAATTATGTTCATAAGCAATGATAAAACCACTGCTCTTGGTACCAACCATCTCCCAGAAGGGCCACCCTTCTGTTGTGGCTGCTTTGGCCCTGGGCAAAAACCACATATTTGCAACTGCCCACCCCTCCATGACCTGCAGGACCCATGCTCTCCTGTGTGTCTTCCACAGCACACAGATAGCTTCTGAGTGCCCAGCCTTCCTGAAATAAAGACAAAACCGATCTTTCAGAGATCATTTTCCAATAAGCAATGAGCGAGTGTTGAGGTCCTCTCTAATCCAATGAGTGTCACTGAAGACCTTCATGTGAAACCCAATTTGGATACCTGTAGACTACAGCACTAACATACACCCACCAAACAGTCCCCATTATGCAAAGTAATTTCCTATGTGAGGCAGGAAGGATCCTTAACCCCTCTGGGCCTCCCTTCTCTGTCAGTAAAATGAAAGGCTGGGTTCTATCAGAGCTTTCCATCCTCCACTTCCATGCCACTCAAAGTAGGGGCAAGTGAACGTAGCTCCTCCTCAAGAGTCACGGTCAGCCCAGGGCCACAGGTGGCAACACACGTGGCCTTGACATCCAATGCCTTGTCTTAAAACGTCCTATGATTTTGCACCCTCCCTTATTCCTGGGCTTATTAACAACCCTCTCCCCACCCACACACTCAGGCTGAATTTCCTCTGTGGCTGAGAACCAGATGAAATATTCCAAGGTCCTACTCAGCAGGGGCTGCTGATACTGTAACTCCAAAGCCCAAACCAGTAGACACCTTGTGCTAAAGGAAAGCCTTGGGTATTTCAAGTAGGACACCGACTCTTCAAAATTCTCCCACCATTTCATAAAAACAGCAGGATCGAGCATGGTTCTAATTAAAGAAGAAGCTAGATTTAATACAAACAAGCCCATACCAACCTTGGGTTCCAAGAACAGAGCACACATGTTGACTTCAACAATTACCTACATTGTTTCTCACATTCTTTCTAGTGAGTCTGGCAGACTGCTCAAATCAATTACAGTAATACTGGTAATGTATTAAGTAATAATGGCCTATAAAATTTAGTTTAAGTGATAGGACAGGACAAAAAAGAACCAGTTCTTTCTAAGCTATCTTCCCCAGATCTAAAATGTATAGTCAGTCTCAATCTGCTATTTGTTTTCCATCTAACTTACAAGTAATTATTTTTTACAAAAAGTTCAGCCCTGGCCAGTGTGACTCAGTTGGTTAAGTCCCATGCACCGAGAGGTCACCAGGTTGATTCCTGGTCTGGGCATATACCCAGGTTTCAGGTTCAATTCCCAGTAAGGGGTGTGCAGGAGGCAACCGATCCATGTTTCTCTCTCCCTCTTCCTCTCCTTCTGTCTAAAATCAATAAAACCATCATATTTGAAAAATAAATAATAAACTGCCTGCTGCCTTTATTTCTTGGCCTAATTCTTCACAGTATAAATACCTCACACACTCTCTAATATCCCCAGGAGAAAGCTGAGGACATAGAAGCTATATATTTTTCTTCAATTATTATTATGAATATATGTGATATTGGAGGTCTCATCCAATCCTAAAAATGATGCAATTCATCTGTTAGTTTGAGCTATGATCTTAAAACAAGTGATTAAATAATAGAAACAACTTTTAAAGTCTCTATGCTTACAATGATAAAATGGAAAGTAGTCAAATTGCCCAGATGCAGTAAATAAAGGCTAAAAGAATACTCTTGGCACCATCTTTTTGGGGTGGAATAATACCATGTAATTAAAAACCTCAAAGCTGTCCATATTCTATGTATACCATAGACTTTTAACCTGGTAATTCTGCCTTCAGAAATGTATCCAAATTCATCAAGTAAGAAAATAACAACACTGTAGATTTATTTATAACAACAAAAACCTGGACTATTAAACTCAACATGTACTGAAACAATGGCCTGCTATGCAAATAGCCAGTAGAAACCATCTTTTAAATGAATGATTAACAAGGTAAAAAAGGACAAAAAAGCTTAATATGAATATAAATAGGTCTATGATAGAAACATTTGTAACAAAATCAACTAAATGAATCAGGAAATATAAGTAATTAAACAGTGAGACTATAATTGACTTTTAGTCTCTCCTATGTATAATTCTTTATTTTCAAAATTTAATATATAAACATCATTATATAAAAAAAACTAATAGTCATAAAAAATAAACTATAAAAACTTTTTGCCCTCAGCTGAGTATTTTAGGACAAAAATTTACTTTGCTCTAAATTATCTGGGTAATATTTCAAATTTTTATTCTCTTTGATTATAAACAATATAAATGTTTTCCTGCCTTCCTTGTTTTTGATATTTAATAAATCAAAGCTAAATAAAATCAAGGTGAAAACTGAACTAAGATCTTTAATATATAACGTTAGTGCAGTCCGTATTTAATTTTTCCTAATCTTAAACTTCTAAAGCAAAAACAAGTATATATGCAGAGTTATCAGAAATATTCTTGTGGGGAAAAAAATGCATAACTTTTAAATGTGAAAAATCTTAATGGGACAAATATTTGGGATCCCCCCCTCCCCAGTCAGAGCTATGTTTTAGGATCCATAAAACCCAAAGGGGCTCCCTCAAGAAGGCTCACTGCTGGTGGGGGGGGGGGGGGGGCAGGACAAAGCTTCTTCTAGGGCCTTAAACAATACATATGTTTTCCGAATCTTTGCTCTTTATCAGTTGAAAAAAATAACCATAAAGCAGGCAAAACAGGATTAACACTCCTAATCTACCAGTAAATAGAATTATTTTGCTGATAAACACAAGATTTATATAGATTAAAGCATAAAAATTTTAAAGAATAATTGAAAATAAAAGGTAAAATATGCTTGGTTACCAAAAGACAAGAATAATCAGAAATTCTATAAAATGAAAACCAGGGGCTAACAGAAGAACACAAAATTATGACTCATCTCTACATAATTTAAATTTCATCTGTAACATAGTTGTGAAATGTTCCCCTAACTGTATTTAGCTTGTGTATTCACTGAATTCCTTGCATTTCACATTTCTTACTATAAATGAAGCCCCCAAACTCAAATCATGTTTTTAATTTAACGACACATATTAGGTTACGCTGAGGTATGTGGATGAGGCCTAAGGGAGAGTAATGTATATTGAAGCCACACAACATAACTAAACAAAACCCAGCATGTTTAACTGGAATGGTGAGCAATCAGCCCATGTTATCCACAAGAACTAGTTTCTTGTATCTATGACAAACAAATATACACAAATGTAAGGGAATTAAAACACACACACACACACACACACACACACACACACACACCCACAACCAAAGGCATTCTGAAAACTCAATTTCTAAAAATAGTCTCTCACAGTCTTGTGCTACATATCAACTCCCCATACACAGTTTCTTATTTAAAATGTATTGGGATGCAGATGGAATAGGTATATGCCACATTCAACCAAAGGTAATACTTTGCAAGAACACAGCAGTTTCTAAAAGACTCACACTCCCTTCATCTCTTAATTTTTCAACTTAAGAGAGTCTGAATGCTCAATTTCAGCTGTTGATTTTGTAATGTAAGTTTCCAACCCAGATTTCACTAAGCAAGTTAAAAATAAATGATCTGCTGGGGCTGTTGCCAGTACATGCATCAGTAAATATCAACACAAGATTATAGAATATATGTGAAATGTGTGTACTGAAATTTCAAGCAAAACCCGATTCCCCGACTCACAGCCATTCCCTCAATTCTGTTTAGATTTTGCTAGTCATTTTGATAGACCTACAACGGACATATATTCTCTCTAAGTATATGGCAAGTCCAACACTTGATTTTTATTTGGTTTAAAATAGTTACCTGAAATCTAGTAAATACTCAGTATCCACTCTGAGCAAACATCTGTGCTAGACAAGCTAAGTCAGACACAGAGCCTACGGCTGAAAATTCAGTGAATAATGTGGGACAAACACAGGAGGCTGGGGAAGGGAGACAGAGGGAAAACATAAACCCCTTCCCTGACACAAGACACACCACGTGCCATGAGAAGGTCATCAACAAAGGCCCCCAGAAGGGTTCAGAGGTAGAAGATCTCTACATGTTTGGGCAAATGAGAAATGTTAAATGGAAGAAGTAAACGTGAGATCAAGTTCAAAAGATTAAACTAATTGGAAGTTAAACTAATGTCACAAAAATAAGCAAAATGAAGTTAAGGCAGGAAAATGTACTGCCTTTGCGAAGATAATCATGCCCATTTTCCATGTCTCCAAACTTAATATTTTTGGAGCTCACACCCATTTTACTAATAACAACGATGACATGCTTCATGCTTGTATCCAATTACTCTAGGAGTGACACTATATACAAGTGAAAACACAAGTTCACTCTTTAAATAAAACTCATGAAGAAAACCTGATGTCCCTGACGGTGTCAGTAAGACACTGCAAGAAGCCCAGCCTGCCCAATCCCTTCTCGAACCTGAGTAAGACCCTTCATTCCTTTAGGCCCGAGCCCTTCAGTTCTGCCTGAGAACAGACACATTGGTATTCAAGGTAAATCCAGAACTCATCATGTACTGCTCCTGGGCACTTAGCTTCTTGAAGACATGCAACAGTGTTTTTGGTGTCCTCCATAGGAGTTGCATAATTTATGCTGCATTAAATGCACATTTTAAAAAATCGAATTAAAAAACTAGTTGTCAAACCAGGCACTCAAAATAATCAGGCATGTTTTAAGGTCTGCTTCATCTATATATAAAAACTAAGCAACCGAATGACCGGTCAACCAGTTGCTATGACATGCACTGACCACCAGGGGGCAGACGTTCAATGCAGGAGCTGCCTCCTGGTCAGTGCGCACAGCCAATCTCCTGCAGTCCCTCTCCTCGGCCAGCTGTCCCTGTGGCCCTGATCGGGGATGGCCGGCCAACTTCCCGCAGCTCCTCCCCCTGACCAGCCAACCTCCTCTGACCCTGATTGGCCAAGGGACCCCAACTGTGCACGAATTCGTGCACCGGGCCTCTAGTTATATATAGTCCATGATGTGGTCTAATCAGAAACTAATTATTAAGCTTCATTATACCACCCACTATGGGATTGCAAATGTAGATTACAGAGAGGGAACAGCTTTTAAAATGCTTTCACAGTCAATAAAAAAATACATATTTAAAATGCTTTCACATCCTTCCTAGGAGTCACAGCCATGTCTAGATGAATTCACAGGAGAACACCCTCAGTCTTCCTCCTTGGGAGGCTGTCAGTGAAGGGCAGTGCTCATTAGCCTCTTGAGGACTCTCTGGGCTGCTTTCCTGCTGGTCTAAATCTCAAACAGATCGCCACAGCTAAGTTTCACCTTCTCCCACACCCCCCCCCCCCATTTTATTCTACCAATCACCAGCCAACAGAACCTTGTGGGTCACTGACAACCAAGGCTACAGCCTTTTTTTTTTTTTTTTTTAATATATTTTATTGATTTTCTACAGAGAGGAAGGAGAGGAATAGAGAGTTAGAAACATCGATGAGAGAGAAATATCGATCAGCTGCCTCTTGCACACCCCCTACTGGGGATGTGCCCGCAACCAAGGTACATGCCCTTGACCGGAATCGAACCTGGGACCCTTCAGTCCGCAGGCCGACGCTCTATCCACTGAGCCAAACCGGTTAGGGCTACAGCCTTCTTTATACAGATACGAGGTAGGAAGAGAAAGTGGTCCTGATAGTAGGGCAGGAAACACATTAGCATTCCTAAAATCCACACACACACTGCGCTGCCCTCCACTGGCTTGGAGGATCCAGAATGGCTTTTCCAGCAATTATGAGTCTAAAGCGTGACTGAGAAGGTAAACAGCATGACAAACTGTTTTTGAAAGGCTAAGCTCCTACTGCCAGAACTGCTGCTGACTGGAGTTAACTAATGCAGAAGAGAAACGGGACGTGCCTTTATGATTCCAATAATCAATAAAAATAATGCAATAAACTCTGTTTTCGCATACTCACAGCTGTAAACCTACTTCTGCCCACCCTGTATAAATATCAAAGTCACGCCAGGCCAGTGTGGTTCAATGGTTAAGCGCTGACCCAGGAACCAAGAGGTGGCCAGTTTGATTCCCAATCTGGGCACATGTTCAGGTTGTGGACTCGATCCCTACTAGGGACTGTGCAGGAGGCAGCTGATTGATGATGTTCCTCTCTCATTGATGTTTCTATTTTTCTATCCTCTCTCACCCCTTCCTTCCTCTCTCTCTTGAAAAAAATCAATAAAAATATATTTTTTTATAAAGTCACCACAATTTCTGGATCAACTTCTTTATTTGACCTGATCCCCTTATATCCCAACATTCAGATACTGGCTGGGTCTTCTGAGAAATGTCAAGTACTGTAAGGGCTAGATGTTTTGGCAAAGACCCTTACACGCCTAGCTTTTCGCTATCATATATATGTAGACACAAAAGCTCAAGTCTTCAGAGGCATCTGGATTAAATGAAGGAAGAAATGAGGCCTTGCCATAGGATAAAAATGACATCATAATCTTCAAAGGTGGTGTTTCAATTTGTTAAAATGACAACTCCTCACCAGATCAGGAGGAAAACTGGAAAGCTAAAGGAACCCACATGTAAATTGTTTTTCATAAACCATCAGAACAAGTAGTCATACCAATGCCACAACACACACAAAAGCCCCCAAACATAAACAAACCAAAACACGCACACATGCGCACACACACACACGCATGTGAAGTGCTACAGAGAAGCAAGACATTTACATCCACAGAAACACACAATTCAGCCTGAAGCAAAAATCTCTATCAGGTTACAAACTACTCTCCTTTTACTGTGCACAGAGTCACTTCATTAAGGGTTAAACCCTAAATAACAAAATATAATTCGTGGGCTCAGATTTTTTGACACTCTTATTTTCAGAGGGAAAATGAATACACAACTAAAGCCTGCATCTCTGAGTTTTTAGTTTTTGAAAATTAAAAAGATGCATCATACTTTAGGCTAAAATTAAAAGGCCTGTATTCTTAACCAACATGGAAAATATTAAAATCTCCCTGGCAACCCCATTATGCCCTGGAGGCTTTCTAAACCCCTCTGCGTTAGGACCAACCATTAACCACATAACCACGGGAGGTAAGGACAGGTGAACCAGGATGTATTTGACAACCCCCAGATACTAGAACCAGGGAACCCCTGAATACTAGACAGAGAACAGGAGTAACTGTCATAAATAGGATATCACAGATATTGATCTCATCAACACCAAGAGATGATGAGAGCTTTTCATGGTGACAACGACAAGAGCTACCACTTACTGTGTAGTTCCTTTCTGCTAGGAATGTAACATTCATTCATTACTTCATTTTGTTCTCATAACAACCGTGAAGTAGTTATTAGTATCATTCCCATTTTAGAGATGTGGAAACAAAGGCAGAGTTAGGATTAAGTTATTTAAGTCACAGCTTAAATGGGTTTTTAATGGATCTCCCTAACGCCACTGTCACCTACAAATCCCCTGAACACTGGAAACACATGATTGGTATTAACAGAAATTACCAAGTTCTGACAAATACCACGAATACAGAAAAGCACACAATTGCCATGATATGACAGAGCATAAAAGGTGTAGACTGGTGATCTAGAAACACCGGATTGAGTCAGAATTCGCTACATATCCACGCCTTACACATCTCTGTGGATAGCACGGAATCAAGTTTCTTCTACAACTACTCCCCGTGTTTACCTAGCCAAGTTCCCGATCTGTGAAAGGAAGCAGTTGTACTTACCCCACAGGAAGGTTGTGAAGATTAAATACGACCTTGTATAGTGCCTGGCACCAGGGAAAGTTTCTTTTCCCCTTTCCAGTCTGGTGCAGACAAGCGGTAAATACTGCAATAATTCAGAAGGAAAACACTACTGTGGGATAAGTAAGAGAAAGTTTCCCAGAGATCCTGACGTTTAACTAGCTGTGAATACACTCTGGAATTTGTGCTGTTAAGGTGGGTCTCTGCTGAGGGGCACCGAAGGCCTTCAAAGCTGTGAACGACCAGGCACCACTTACCCAGAAGCACTCTCACACACAGTCCTGGGGAAGTGGGTCCAGATGGGATTTCTTCTTCCTTTTTGCTTTAACTACAATGCATTCCTTCCCTACTCTCATATTGCAGAAGCACAGAAATCTCCACCTGTCACCCTTCTCCAGTGCTACCTTCAGCGCCATGATGAGTACTTTTATTGACAAGTAGGGGCCCCTGAGCACGGATAAGATCAAGCCAGTCCACAGGTTTCTACTTCTCTATGCTGTATTATCAGCTAGTCATCTTTCTTGCTCTATTTTTCCTTCACAGCAGTAAACAGATGGTTTCATTAGTTAATCTTGATTACCCTAGTTATTTCTAATCATGGTAATTCACTGAAATTCAGTTAAGCAGTAACTCAATTTATAAGAGTAGCTACATCCACCACCATTTGGCAAAAGTTAACAAGCAACAGGCAAATGGGTAGAAAGGTATGACTATCAGCCAGCACTCTCCCAGAGAAATAATAAGCTACTGTTTAATAAATACGCACACACAATGGGGGGAAAGACTGCAATATTACAACCTGAAACAATGTAAAATTCACATTATTACTAAAAGCTAAAACTATTCCAGAATTTTAAATAATCATAATTAATAAAGACAAATCAGTACTAGTGACAAAGGTAAAAATTGCAAATAAAGAGGGAATAAAAATTGTACTCCAAGTTCCTAAAAGTTTGGAAATTAGGTAAAGTCACAGTGTCAAGCTATCGTTGTGCCTGTTATAAAATTGGTTAGGCATTCCTACAGCCAATACTTGAACCTAAACATAATAGCCGACCATGTAATGTAGCAATGCTTTTCAAGTTTACACTTGAAAAATGGATAATTGGAAGAAAATTCAGTATTTAATTCACCTCTAAGTCTCAACTGATGCCTTTCATTCCCTGTAAAAGTCCTGTCAACTAGAGAGTTACTTCTTATTGGAGCAAGATGGCCTTTTAGAAGACACGGCAACCTTAGAAGCTGCCCACTGCCTGCTGCCCAGCCCAGCACTCTCTTTTAGAAGGCCAACATTAAATCGCTTAAGATTCCTCTGAAGTCCACAGCTAGAAATCTTGGGAAGGGTAGGGATTTTTTTAAAAATCCATTAGAGTAAATTTAGATCATGCATACTGAATTTGTCCCTTGATTTGGAAATGGCATATATCACTTCCTGGATATTAAGTTAAACGTCTCTAGTCATGGCCATTAAACTGGGAGAATCTGGAATTGAACTCTACCCAGAGAACAAATGTGAAAATAAGATAATTATGAATCATTTTCTTATAGAAGCAAGTCAGACTCATTCTTCATTTTAATTGGCATGCAAGACAATCTACAAAACAGTCTGACGCCCATGCAGAACCATGCAATGGGTTACTTGTGGGGTTGTTACACTAATCCTCTGCCTGCAAGCAACAACTAGCACCTAGCCCAGTGGTCGGCAAACTCATTAGTCAACAGAGCCAAATATCAACAGTACAACGATTGAAATTTCTTTTGAGAGCCACATTTTTTAAACTTAAACTTCTTCTAACGCCACTTGTTCTAGAAATAAAACATGCCCATTCAAAGGAATGCATTGTAGTTAAAGCAAATAGACTCGCCCAGGCCGTGGTATTTTGTGGAAGAGCCACACTCAAGGGGCCAAAGAGCCGCATGTGGCTCGCGAGCCGCAGTTTGCCGACCACTGACCGAGACAGATTCGTTCCTCAGTAAAATCCTGTTGGTGGGAAATCTGCTCGGGCAGGTTTAAGTTTCTATGCTCCTCTTCTCCTGTCAAATTAGCTATAATAACCTGCCATCAATACATTGAGCCTTCTGTAAAGGTTTGTCATTTAGTTTAACAAATGTCTTTAAAATGCATTTTATTTCTACAGCAATTTAAATGATTACCTGGACATTGCTTTTCTTACTTCCCTGAATAAAATAAGGATATGCTCTTTATTAGAAAGCAACTACTTGCCATCGCCATTGTTCTCCGGTGTCCTGCTTTCCAAAATATAACTATTAAAAGGCCAGGAGCATAAGCTTGGGTGAAGGGAGCATGTTCCGTTTTTACTAAGACTAAATTTAAACTAGAAACGCCCACTTAACATGGATTTTTGTACTGCTTCAAGTCTCAAAAGAGAACAATACAATCCCCAAAGACTAACTCACTTGTCTCTTTTAAGAATTATCAGAATAGCATTATGCCGAAAGTGACAGTCTGGCTCTGTTCTGGTTGTTAATGCAACACAGACTTGCTGGCCAACTGCAACTGACTGTAAGTCCTTATCGCAAATAAAACTATTTTTGTGCCATTTCTATTTTTCACTTAAACGTCACCAGCTCTTCCAGACTCAAGCCCTGTCAAGCGTTCTGTTGCCAAGACTCTGCCTGTCAAAAGGTCAGCATCCAGTACCTTCCAGTTGGGTCCCAAAGGGCCTCTCTTGGTCTTGGCTGACTGGAACAATGCTGGGTCTTCATCAGCTTTATAGTCCTGCAAAGCAAAACAAAGTCAGAAGCAGAGAAGAAAACCAGAGAAAATTCTTTAACTTTGTCAGAACAGCGCTTTGCAGCTACTAGTACACACGACAGCAACTCATTAGGCTTATTGTGCTTCTGTATAAAATAGAAGAAGATAAACACTTCTATATGACATTTAGTTTTCATTTTGGTTCTCTCTGTTTAAAACGTTTACCTTAAGGCAAAATGACTACATAATTAAAGATAATAGAAGTCTTGACTAGCTGTCTACTGGTTTATTAGAGAGCTATCTCCAGAACAAATCTTCCAACATATTCCCATAGTTCCAGCATTTTGATATATGTATAATCACATTCAAGAAATAAAACATGCCCATTCCAGTTTTACCAATACCCATAGATGATGACATAGAACTAACTCCCCTCCTAGAGAGCAACTGCTGTAACTGGAAACACAGATCGGAAGTATTGATTCCGTGGCATTTCCCATGTCTTCCATGGTTGGGTCTGTGGTGGATGCCTCAACCAGGAAGTCATCCTCTCCAAACCCTAGTCCACGGAGAGCCATGGGATACACAGACTGTGACTTCCTCGTGGAAGAGGTACCTCTCCCAGCCATAAGAGAAAAGGGAGGGGTTTGTGATTCCTTAGGGGCACCGCTCTAGCATTTAGGTTTTATGCAAGGCTCTAGTGCAGGGGTCCTCAAACTACGGCCCACGGGCCACATGCGGCCCACCGAAGACATTTATCCGGCCCGCCGGGTGCCGCTGCCTGTCCTGCTTAGCAGCTGACTCGTCCCGGGCCTGCAGTGCGCATAGAAATTTGTTCATAGTTTTTTTTTTTTTTAAACTATAGTCCGGCCCTCCAACAGTCTGAGGGACAGTGAACTGGCCCCCTGTTTAAAAAGTTTGAGGACCCCTGCTCTAGTGTGTGTAAATTCAATATTCCTTAATATACTCTTCCCAATAGAACAGAGAAAATGAACGAAGTAAATATTTTTAAACCAGTTTGCTTTACAAAAGTTCTGTTGTCATTACACACATATATGCGCACAATCTACAGGAAGAAATAAAAACTACCTTTGAAGAGCTAAAGTTCAGGTGTAGAGGAGTTGTAATAGTGACAGTGAACAGGTCAGTTGGTCAACTGGAAATACTACAAGGAAAGAGCCCGCCCCTCTCAAGCAGAACTCTGGAACCAGGAGTCCTTCACTGCACTGGTGGCGGGACCACACACTTTGGGGGAAGTGCCCAGATAAGTCAATATGAAAAATCGTTGTTCTAGAGATAAGTACTGAACATATTCCAAAGCACAACACAAACTTTCACAAACCAGTGAAAACATGCTGAGAAGCAGCCAATCAAGACTCAAAAGCTCGCCCTGGCTGGTATAGCTCAGTGGATTCCTGGTCAGGGCAACCAATCCATGTGTTGCTCTCACATCCATGTTTCTCTCTACCCGCCTCCCTCTCTCCCATTCTTTCTAAAAATCAATGGAAAAAATATTTTCGGGTGAGGATTAACAACAAGACTCAGCAGCTATTCAGTAAGTGCATATGACATAATAATTCCTAAAGAGAAAGTTATAAATGTGAGGTTCAGGTAAAAAACCAAAACTTTAAAGATAGCTGGGTAAATGTACGACCCTGACCTCGAAGCCTGTTTCAAGGTTGTCTAAGAAGCTATAAAAAGGCCCAACAATCAGCTAAAATCACTACGGAAGCAAAGGGAGCAGGCCACACAGGGCCTTACTGCTTGAAATATGCAATGTGGCACAGCCACAGGCATTGGACAGTCAGTGTCACCAAGGAATGACAAACAGGGGTGAGCCGACTGCAAGGGGCCGGACGACTGGGGTTACTTCATGTGTCTGGGCACATCAGCAGAAGTTCAATTACCGTCGGCGAATATGAATTCTGAACTCCTATTTAGAACCACACCTTAAAAATGAACAACTTCACTGCTGACTGAGAAAAGAATCAATGGCATAGGGTTGGCCTCCCCAGACCTGGATTCACAGCGAGAAACGGCCCTAGTGCAAACATAAATAATCATGGGACTCCCCAGGACACTTCCTTCTAGGTCAGAGGCTTAGAATTAAAACCCAGAGACAAGCTCCCTTTTCTCCCCAACTGAAAACATTTAACATCAGATCAAATAATCACTTTTAACATCATGTCCCTTAATCAAGGTCTATTTATTCATCAGCCACCACGCAGGAAGGAGGAGGGAGCGCACAGGATGCTAAGAAGCAGACCAAGGGGTAAGGAGAGCCAGTACCTGGTTCTGGCTCCGAGCAAGTCACAGTCTAGCTGGGAGGAAGACGGAGGCAAACAAAGGAAAGGCACCTGGAAGCCAGGGAGGACCTGCTAACTGCCGACGGAGAATGCAGAAGAATTAGAACTGAAACCCCCGATGCCAGCCAAGGAAATGCATTTTTTAAATCACGTTTAAAAGTAGAAAACTCGTATTGCTCAGGTGCTTTGTGTTAAAATGATTTATGCTTAAATTTTAATTATCTGTACAATGCCCAGAGGCTTGGCCAGTGTTTCATTACATTTGAAGGAAAACACTTTCTTTTTTCTCTTTCACTGAGTGACCTCACTGTGGGCATCATGCTCACATTTTGTGTTTCTTTCAAAATCTGAAATGTTATAGAGCCTTGTATGAGTTGAACAGCAAATACCACATTTCCTAAATTTCAGAGAGGTGCTCCATTAGGAAGGAAAGCATTCAGCCAACAAACATGCTATAACTGAAAGACAAATCCTGATTTTGAATATAATAAAATATGAGGGGGAAGGTCAAGGGGGCAGGAATCTTAGAATCGATGAGGTAAATGGAGACTGCAGGACTACTTCTGTGGATTCTACACTTGTCCACTCCAACAGAGAAAACAACGCACCCTAAAATCCACAGCCCAGAGTGTACGCAAATGTCAGTAGGGTTAAAGGAGAAAAACCCACTAAGGAAGAGTAGTACATAAACCAAGAAACAACTAATTTAAGAAAAGTGAAATTGTTCTAAATCGTGGCCAGCATAAATTATTTTCTTTCTTTTTTTTTTTTTAATATATTTTATTGATTTTTTGCAGAGAGGAAGGGAGAGGGCGAGTTAGAAACATCGATGAGAGAGAAACATCGATCAGCTGCCTCCTGCACGCCTCCTACTGGGGATGTGCCCGGGACCCTTCAGTCCCCAGGCCAACGCTCTATCCACTGAGCCAAACCGGCTAGGGCATAAATTATTTTCATGTGGAGGTAAATTAACTGAGAAGGTGCCTCGCCCAGGAGATGGCCCTAAGCATGACTATGGCCCCAGGGAAGGTCACAGTGTGAGTGGATGGGTTACATGGACTTTTTGGACAATGCCCCTCTCCTTCCTAAACCCAGCTCCACACCTGGGTGATGACGTTGGGTTTTCCACACCCGTCTGACATGGATTAATTAACTGAAGAACATGAAAGAACACCTTAAAACTTCACTCTGGACCTAACTCATATACTGTTCCACAAAGTATATTTTAAGTCTTCACTTTTAGTGCTGGTTGTTCACGGGATGCTGTTCTGCAATATGGGTTCACAGAATTATACAGGGGAAGACAAATCTCACGTTACACATGAGGATGCAGCAGCCCAACAAGGAGATGATATGGCTCACCTAGGACTTCAACACAAGGCTTCTCAGCCTCTGTCCTGGGCTCATTCTGGCACTTACATAGGAGAGGGGCAAAGAGTGTCCACAAATGCCAGATAAGCAAAATCACATTTCAAAAACACAAAAAAGGAGCAGCATCAGAAACCGAAGTGAATTTTCCTACAAGAAATGAGTGCATGCATATAAAACACTACATATACATATATCTCTAAAGCGTTGTCTTTTTCCCTCTCTGCTTTTTTCTCTGGAATATAAAGCAGCAGATATTAAAGATATACTGAAAATGTAACAAAACCCAATTATTAACAATAGCACCTTAACCTTGACAGATGAGAATAATGCATCTTGTCAAAACCTAGGAATTTTTTTGTGCTTTTTTTGTTAGTTTGAACATGTAAATGTTTAATCAGCTGAATTAAGTAGCAAGATATTAAAAAGCAGGAAGCAGATGTAGTTTTAACCACCTCACTTTTGTATTTCTGTAACAAACATTGAATTTGTCGAAGAGTATCTTATTTGCTGCATTTTATTCTTGGGTATCTAGTTTGGTCTTTCTGTATTTGAAAACTGGCCGATTTATATCCGTATCACAACGAACAAATATATTCTTTCATGTATGACAGTTTCAGCATAGAGAATGCAACCTCAGCTACCAATTATAGCTGCAAATGAGCAATAGTGTGGAATGAGACAGCCTGCTGGCTTTGTTAGTATTCTGTCTCCTCTGGGATCCCATGGGGAAAGGGAGGCTCTGATGAAGAGAAGCCCTTGGCTCATGGTTTATTGTGCTTGCCACCAGCTGCAGACTTCTCATCTCATTAGTTCTTTTAGAATACAGTGGGTGAAGACAGCTGTAGCCTACTTGAGTCTTCAGCTCCTGGGTATTCTGAAGGCTGAATTTGCTATGTACTTTCTGTAATCCTTGGGAAAAAAAGAAAGCAAATTCACTAGGCCAAGGAAACGTATTTGTAAAATGAGTTTTAAAATCATGTTTAAAAGTAGAAAAATCTTATTGCTAAGGTGCATTGTGTTTAAAATGTTTTATGATCAAATTTTAATTATCTGTAGAATGCCCAGAGGCCTGGCCAGGATAAGGGCTTAGTAAAACCATCATTATCAAGTTAGGTGTGATGTCCCTAGACACTGCTCGCTCCACTAATACCAGTACCTGAACCACAGAAAACACACTGGTATCAACATTACGTAGATTCGGATTAGTGTTAACACAACTCCATTTAATTGAAAACTCTTATTTAAGTAAAAAAGGAGGCAAGAAAGTCAAGACACCCTTTGGAGAACACATAAAATATGGAAAATAAATGGATTACTGAGTCTCCAAGCTGGAGCCACAGAATACATTTATTCAATTCTTAGAAATACCTGTTTTCTGTCACTGGAATACAAAAGTTGTGCTGCCTCTTGGGTATGCATCTGTTACTCACTACAGCTCTCAATAGAAACTCTCAACAGAAACCAGATTCATTTTGAAGACAAAGAATATTAGTTTTATGAATCTTTAAGCATAGTGGCTATCCCCCAAAATACAAGTGCAAAATCTGTGCTGAGCCAACCTAAATATCCTTGAGTCCAGATTTAACTCATGACTATGAATGGGAAGTGAGTAGAAGGTGAAGGGCAGGCTGGTAGGAGTGTCTTGACAGCTTGTGAAAAAAATCAAAATAAACTCCAGACACCAGAAACTGCCTAAAGAACCATGAATGGGTTCCCACCGGTGAGGCTTAATGGAAATAAGGAAAAGGGTGCCCAAACACACCATTAGCAACTCCTGGACATCTGCTTATTAAAGAGCACCCCCCTCCCCCCAAAAAAGAGGAACAGTTCTACAGGGTCAACATAAAACTTGAGAGAGATATTAGGATCCTGCAGCCTGCCGTAAAGTGCTTCCCTTTAGCGTAGCATGATTAATTAGGTGTCTATTCAAATAGCTCCAAGATAATCACTAAGTTTAAAATGCACAGGTACTGCTGCTCAATTTAGCCAAGCTTATTTCCTCTAAGCACATCCTAAAAGTCAAGGGCAGGATGGGAGAAAGGCTGCATTAAATTCGAAGGTAAATAGCAAACATCATTTATCAGCACTGCCCTGCATTTTTCAGTATTGCGGCACATAGAAAACAAGGGATTCCTGGATCCTATCACCACTGACCCCAGTGCATAACTAACTGGAGTTGACAAAATGCAAGCCAGACCCCAAAGGGGAAGCCTATTAATAAAAAAATGTTGGCATTACATTTTGCAATAGCAAGTAACAGCGGTGTTAAGAGAAATAACATTTACTAACTTGTTTAAGAAACTCACTTGAACAGTTATTTTCAAATAAGCAGCTTTCTTTTCTATTTTTAATTACATCTCCCCAGTGACTCCTCACCGATTCAGGTTCCCACAGAGTGCCATTAATATAGTATAAGTAAATCTCATTAATTCAGGTCCTACCACCTTGGAATACATAATAATTTGGACAGGGGCTGGACTGAAGTTTATCTTTGCATGATCTATGAAAAAAGGATTTGCTACACAAATTAATAGAGTAACAAGATCTCAGGAGGGCTGTTTAAACAGTTCAGAAGTGTTTTAGAGCAATTCAGAAGCATTCATTTGCATATAATTATTATGCTAATTACAAATCATTCTTATCTATTCATTAAAGCAGATTCCCAAAGGACCACTAATTGTCAATAACTTGTTGGCCTAGTTTCTGTTACTGAATGTACCTCAGAGGAACCAAACTGCATTAAAAAATATTCTCTAATCCAGCCCTCTCATTAATCCTTACTGGCTTTCCACCAATGAATCCTAAAAGCTAAATTTTAAAGTGCATTGAGAACTGAGAAATACAATCAAACCTACACACCCGAACAGAACACTTTTTTATAATGTTTCTAATCTCACAGAGACCCTGCATAGAGACCTGGGGTGGGGTGGCGTGTGGAGGGGGGTTAGCATGGTAGACAGGGAAGGGGGCAGAAGCTGTCAACAGAGCTCTATGGTAAAAGGGGCCACAGCCTAGAGCACTGCTAGGCTAGAGCGCAGCCAGGCCAATCGCCTACCTCTTCCATTCTTTCTCATTTTATCCATATCACAGCCAGAGACCACCAACACTGTCATGTTTATCAAGGCAGACCTCCAAAGCCTTTGGAGGCTTACAAATTAATAGAGAGAGAAAGATATCGGGATTTCACCTACAAAAAGAGGTTGCAACCAAAGGTCATATTCCACAACCCAGGAGGAAAACCAAATAGTTGATGGGCAGACGAAGCAAAAGCGAGAAAGTCCTTGAAGGATAGGAAAGGGGGGTCCTGGAAAGGCTAAGGCTGGTGGGCTGCCCTTCAGGGTAGGTGGGGCTACTGGCCTGGATAAGGCTGTGCTTGTTGCAAAAATATTTATTACTGTAACACTATACTTATTATTACTATATATTTATATATTTATTATAGCACTTAAAAATGAAGGTAAACTCTCAACTCCAATGAAATAAGTTTTAACATATTAACAAGTCAATTTTGCTAAAGGTGCTAATTAAACGTTATTTATTTTAGCCCTAGCTGGTTTGGCTCAGTGGATAGAGCATTGGCCTGTGGACTCAAGGGTCCCAGGTTCAATTTCGGTCAAGGGCACATGCCCGGGTTGTGGGCTCAATCCCCAGTAGGGGGTGTGCAGAGGCAGCCGATCAATGACTCCCTCTCATCATTGATGTTTCTATCTCTCTCCCTCCCTCTCGAAATCAACAAAAATATATTTAAAAAAAGAAACAAAACATTATTTTAAAATTAAATCGCATATGCCTGAAAAATGTAAGTAATATGTTTAAGAAAGTTTTATTTGACACAAAATGCATTTATTTCCTTAAATGAAAGTAGACTGTAGAACATATTACAACAAATTCCTTACACTAAAATGGGAGGAAGGGGTGTCCTATTTAAAATTCACAGGGTGAGCCCTCCCCAGTAAAATGTCCATGTTGGTTCATTATCTGGCCTTCAGACAAAGACGCTCCCAAGTTCCAGGACTCCATGTAACCCAGAGCACTCATTTAACAAACATCAAATAGGATATTAACTGCAGGGCGGCGGGGGTGGGGGGGGTGGGGTGGGGGGGGAAAGATTGAACATCATTCCCCCCCGCCGCCCCCGCAAGAGCAAAATCCGATAAGAAGCATCATTCTTGCTACTATTTTTGGAGAACTTACTTCAGAAGAGCTCTCCCGACACGCAGGCTAACCACAATATTTTACTGCAAAAATGTGATGCAATTTACAGTTCATCATTGATAAGACTCAAGTACCTGAAGGGATCTCAGCCCAGAGAGCCTTGCCTAGGAAAGAGTTTACATGGTTGAAAAAGTGAGTTCTTTATAAAAGCGAATTATAAGGAATTCACTTTAAGGAGCCGTTTACATGAATTTCTTTAAAAATATTTGCCATTAGCTGCTCACAAAAAAAAAAACATTTTCTAACTCTTACCAGAAAGTTTTCCCCCAGCCAGGAACTGGAGCAATTCTACTAAACATCCAGCCCCTTCTACCACCTCCCCCGCTACTGTTCTACTTAAGTTAATAATGGGTTTGAGGTCCTGGTGAAAAGGTACTTTGTGCAAAATATACTCATACATACAGATTTTTAAGAGAAATTTATAAATCCTCGCTCAGACTTAAGCAAGCATGAAATAAGCAATATGTTATTACCCCACAAGAGGGCACTGCTATCCAACTGTCTTCAATTATATGAGAGATTCTCTAACTCCACTACTGGATGCAAATATTGTAAGTATTCTCAAAGTACTTGACCATGTAAGGTAGCAGAAATGGGACACATTTTTACATTTCTTTTTTTTTTTTTAAAGATGCTAACATTTATTTATATCTTCTTTGAGGATGGGGGGTGGGAAACCTCTATATCTACTACAAAAAGGATCTTGACAATGGTTTGCTTCACAACATAGCAAAGGCAAATGTGAAGAGCATTTGATGAGTGAAAATTTCTTAAGCAAAAGCAAAATCTCTGCTACCTCAAAACTTTTATTTGAGTTTTGTTTTGTTCCTGAGTTCAAGGAGGCCCTATTACAAGTTAGGAGCTGGTTCACAATTCACACTTTAATAAAGTTACACACACACTTTAATTAAAAAAACAACAAAAAACTCTGGGGGCTCTCACACATACACCAGAGACAAGTTACAAACTTTTAAGATAGAAATGAATGCCTAGGTTCATCTTAATGGCAAAAGGAAGAGGTACTCTACTGGACTGAGTGTCTGCTCACGCCAAAGAGCACTGAAGAAGGACTTGGCAACCGCGGGCTCTCCTCGGGCTTGCTGGGTCTCAGCCACCGACTTCATAAACAAAAGCTCTTTTCAGGGCTAAAGCCTGGGTAGCCACTGCACAGCTCCGAGAAGCAGAAAGCCCTTCTTAGGAAGTAAAAGGCAGCAGTTGGAACAAAAGTAACATCTAAAACGCAGCAGCATTTGGAAAGCTGTGAGAGAACAAACTAGACCATTTAAGGTTATCATCTACCGAAGGTTAATTCGAAAGACCTATTAGGTTCACCCATTAAAACAAGGTCATTTTCATAGCTCAAAAGCTGGCAAATACTAACAATTTCACATAGTCTGATCTAATACTTAACTTTTTCCAGCCAGATTTCATCATGCTTTTAATTTTAAAGAGAGAAAAAAAGTAATCTTATAAAGATGGCTTAGAAAGCATATTTAGAAAGCACATTTCTTTAAAATTATGAAGTTATTTCTGAAGGCAATGCAGTAAAGCATATGTTGTCAAGACTATCTACTCAAATTTATAACATCTGGGCACTGCCTCACAGAATGTCTGATCAAAAGAAAAGATATGCCCGAATCCTTCCTAGAGCACAGAAAACAGCACTGTGTAAGGTGTGACCACAACTTCATGCCTAAAAAACTAAACCGTTTCATCAGCTTTCCGAGGCTGACATTTGGAGAAAAGTATCTTTAAAATGAGCAATAACTTTAAAATAATATGCACTCATGATTTAAAACAATTAAAAAGTGTCAGATTTTTCAGCTCTCAAATAATGAAAACCGCTAAATGAATGGATAGGTATCTTATGTGTTCACTTTCAGAAAATCAGGTACTGCTTCTAATATACAAAAAATGTACACACACTTCAACAGCAGATAGCTCAATTTTGAAAATGAAATGTATTTTAATAAACACTGCCCTTATAATGATTCAATGTGTGTGTATACATTTTTGGGGGACGCCCTACTATTTCTGCTCTCAACTAAAATGGGACATTGTTCTCTCTACCAAAACATACTCACCAAATAAATGGATCATAATCAAAGAACAAATGGTCAAGGCTAGAAATAAAAAGCACAAACTATAAAAGCCAATTCATTTCCTTTGACATCACAATCCTTAAAAAGGGGATTGTGACACTTCTACAAGTGGCTATGATAGCACTGTAATTAACCTAGTTATTAATAACAGGAAAGGAGCAAAGGGAAGGCCAGATATTGTAGGCATGTCACTTGGGCAGCTTCGCCAGGAAGCTACAACTCCCAACAAAAGGGAGCTAGAGGCATGCCCAGTAAAGTTGCTGTCAATCACACCTGAGAACAAAGGTCATTGGCTAGAATGGACATGGCCACTGCAAGGGCGCGTAATTAGGGATATTTAATCCCCTAAACAAAAGAGTTCCCTTTCTTGTGCTCTTACTGCGCTCTTACTGCGCTTGGGACTTGTGTGACTCTGGGCTTGTAGGGCTCCCTTACGCTAACCTGCATCCCACACGCAATGGACTAACAGACTGCAACTAACCTGGTGATGAATTGGACCCGGCTGCAATATGGAATGGAAACTCTGGACACTGGCTCTCATCCTCCCGTGGGGGCCTCCGGAAATGCTTACTTATTCCAGCAGTATCCCAAGATCCCCACTTCCGCTGATAACAGATATATGTGCAGCTTAGATGAACCCACCAATCCTATTATTGTCTTTTGATATACAATTACTACCTAATAAAGTACAAGATTCCAAACCCTCAGCTCTAGTTAGCCTTTGAACACAGACTTGAGCTGCAGCCAGGAGCCCAACACTGACTGGCAGTTACCAGTTGTGAGGGGAAAACACCCTTTGGAGGAGAGGCACTCAGCACTGCTGTACTACATAAGCAACATTTGGAACAAACCAAGTCCCAAGTCACTTAGAAACACTTTAACTGTTCACTGATTAAGAATCTTGCACGCTCTTCAGACTGATACAATTATTCCTTTATCTGGAAAAATAGTTACCATACCGCCAAAGAGCAAATAGCAAGTTCCAACAAATGTTTGCTGAATGAACATGAGAGGATGCAGGAGTGGTGTTCCCTGTAAGTACCCACTTGAAAAAAAACACCTCAGGGCCTCCACTCCTTTCATTATAACTGCACACATGCAAATTTCAATATATGCCACAGTTTAGCAGTAAATGGGAAAGGTGACCAAGGCCACTGATGAAAACTGCTATTTGGGGCACTAGGGCAGAGCAGGCTTGTTTTAATTGAATGAAAAATGATCTTAACATATTGCAAAGGAAGGCGCATCATACAGAAAGACAAAAATAAAAAGAAGCCAGCAGCCCTGCTTTTGAGTCCTGACTCCCCTTCCATTGGTTATGTGGCTCAACCTTAAAAGTAAAGCTTGGGGTGAATGTTTGGGACCATGGCCTCCAGCTGAGATTCCTTCTGTTTCCAAAATCCTAGAAGGATGTCCCCTCTACAGTCTTCACCCTGAATAGTGTAGTAGACCACATCCCAGGCGTGAGCAAACACCAGAACCACCCAGAGAGCTGGGGAGGAGGGGCGGTGGTGGTGAGAACTTGCATTTCTAACAAGCTGCCTGTGGGCTGACCTTGCTTAAATGGAAAGGGGCTCAAGCCTTTAGGTCGGAATCCCTAGCCCCAATGCTCCCCGTCCCACCCCCCCGCGCCCCCCCCCCCCCCCCCCCCCGCCAAGGGCCGCAAGGCCCTGAAAAGAACCTTTTAACTTCCCAGGACCAATTGGCAGATCCAGTCCCAAACGGATTGGCACTTGTACAGACCGCTGCCTCGTGGCTATGGTGGGGGCAGAGGCTGAGCGAGGAGCAGTGCTGAATGGAGGTGCTCCCAGGTCCTGGCAGGGAGGAAGAGGTTTACCAGAAGCCCATTCTCTCACTTGGGAGTGCCTGTGTCCCCAGAGCATCAAGCAAAGAATTGTGACCAGTTGGTGGAGCCACACTTTGCTCCAGGAGCTCTTGCTAAATAAGAAAGCTGCTCAGGAAGTGTTCTGCTGGAAAGCGGGGGACGAAGAGTCCAGCAGCAGTGACAACCCAAGGACCATAGGCCAGGGAGGGAAGGCTGGCTATGCAGAGCAGGCATCAGGGTGGCTTTGTGCTGGGAGCCCACAGTGTGAGACACCCCCTCCTCAGCACTACCCCTGCCCAGGGGGGCACTGGCAAATGGACAGAGGGAGCGGAAACAAGGATGGGACTTAGGGTAAATATGATATGGCTATTATACTCATGAGCAGGTAGGAAGAAGGATGTGGGAGTAACAATTGGGGCGGAGGGGGTTAAAAAAAACAAAAAAAAAAAGGAAGAGGTTTAATTAATATCTGAACCTCATCAAACTAAGAGCACAAGCTTGCTGAGTCATTAACAGGGCCTCTCAAGCTCTGCAGGGAAGTCCCCATGAAGGACCCTATCAATCACAGCACATCCTTCCAGAAACAACATGGCACATGAGTTTCTAGCTTTTGTCTCTTCTTTTAGGAATACCATCGTCAGTGAAACAACACTACAGTTACAAAACTGGGCTACTCTTGGTTTTGAAATGTCCCACTTGGGAAAAACCTTTCATCATAAATTAGTACACTCCAACATGCTGCAACATGAGGGGAAAAATTCATTCCCTCTTTAAACTTGCTGCTTTTAATATTAAATAGGTCTGTATTTTTAAACTAAGTCTCCCAAACAATTTAATACTTTCATGTCATTAATATTTGCTTATTAATGACATTTTAAAAACAGATATCAAGCTAGATCAATCTTTAATCTGTGGGCCTTACAAATTTGAATTAAACATTTCTGCCAAAAATAACCTTGGAAATTAAAAGGTCACAGAGGATGTACTAGAGGAAACATATAGGATAGAGGGAGGCTGATACAATCCTTTCTGGTTACACATAAATACCTAAAAATATGGTTCCAATTTCTTTCTTTAAAAAAAGAAAAAGCCCCTGCTCATTTTCTTTCAAATTACTTCCAAAAACGAAGGTCTCTCTGATGTTAATCGTGTGTACACTTCGGCTTACACTTTAAAGAGTCTTCCTCTCCTGGGAAGTGACTTTTGTATACAAATCATGGAAAGCTACTTAGACAAAGTGCTGGAGATGATTAAAAGGGGCCAGATTCACATTTATACCTTAGAAAAGAGCAGAAGCAGATGTCAACTGACTCATTTGTGTACATTTTGGAAATGAGTTGAAGATATGCATGTGCATTTCATCAGGACATTTAAAGAATTCACGACTTTTTGTTGTGGTCATGTATTTACGGCAACTTTAGAAATTTAAAAAACTTTAACTATATTCTGGTGTTCTTTGCTGGATACCTTGACTTCTACTACAATTTGATCTCAAACAACTTTTTAATCTGAAAGAAAGATATATGCTCATTTAGAAAGGACAGAATTTTTAGAATTGAAGTATATCATTACATCCTTCACCATCTAAGATTACTAAAAAGACAACCTAAAGTAGCATTTTGTTCATTTACTATTTGAACAAAAAAAAAACTTCAATTCCTTCAAACTTTTCCTCCCCTTTAACACCACAGATGGGGGAAATCTGCAAATTCTCTTTGATCCATCCACCAAGCCTTTATTGAGAAGTCACTCCCCATCAGGCTCCATATTAAGCATCTTGCTAGGTCCTGGCAACACAGAGAGGATGAGAACAGTATAGGCCAGGCCCCCAAAGGGTACTCAAAAGTCTTTTTAGGAGTGATACCCGGGTTAGATTTTAAATGGGGAGAGGGTGGGAGCAAGGGGGTGTGTCCTGCTGGAACCCTGTGCTCTGTGGCTGCTTCAATATCAAGCAGAAGGAGCCTTCCTTCTTAAAGGAATTAACATCTTACCACTTCACTACAATGCGTCTTTCCCCTGAAACAGGGAATCTGTTTTGGTTGGTGGCCAAAAGAAATTGGGTAGGAACATTTATGTAGAAATCCCAGATTGCTTGGCTTGTTTCATTAGGCAATGATGTATCTTCTAGAAAATTCCAGAGAATAATGGCTATACTAATATACCATACTTTCTATAAGTCATCAACAAAAGACCCTAAAAAATCTTATGTTTAAATACATATGATTTCCCTAGCATATTCCTCTGTGACACTGGGTCACACCGACAGATTTTTACAATAAATCCTATTCCTAGAGTTATTGTGACCATGTTTCCCGTTCAATTATGTAAACATGTCAAAGCATCTCCCCAAGTATTCAGTTACACTGCGGGTCTAATCACATCCCTTCTATGCATGGTGAAGTACAGTTCATAAGCACAACCAAACCCCCCCCCAAAACCAGCAAGTCTATGACAGAGTGGTACACAAGCCGTCTGACACCAACAACCCAGCAGAGTTAAACCCTAAAAGTAATCAACAGTCACTCTGAATTAAAATATTTAGGGCTGTTTGTATTAAATTCATCTGCAGTGACAGAAAATCCCCACCAGGTGGAGGTAAAAGATCCAAGCTTTACTTCCAACTTCTTGGTTTCTTGACCTCCCAACTACTTCACCTTTGTCCTGATTTCGAAGGAGACTTGATTACTTATCTTCTCAAAATGACTAATTACCTGTTTTTATTTCTTTTAAAGCAAGTAGTAAGGGAAAAAAATAGCTTAAGAAGTTTTTGGAAAAAATAGCTCATTCAAGACAAATTAGGAGTTCATTGTAAACAAAATGAAAATCAATGAACCAAGTCATTCTGAGGCTAAAATCTCCATGAGTTAAGGTGTCATCGTCTGAACTGTGAGAGATCACCACACCTTCAGAAGACCTTCCTGTTGAAATTCTGCCGTGTTGGCCTATTCATAGTTACAAAGCTCCCAATTCCAGTGTCACTTAAATTCTTGAAGAGCAACTTTTAGGCACTAAATAATCACTGTTGGTATGGTAGACATACTTTAATATGTTTCCACACCCACAGATCATTTGTTCTTTTCTCTGAAACCCTGCGGAACTTTGGGCCAAGCATAAGCCTGTGCCATCTGTGCACTATGTCACTACACGGGACTTGTGTCGCGGGCTTGTAAACCTCCCGAGGGCACTCTATTCACCGTGGATAGCTACAGCAGGGCTATTCAGGCAGCACAGGCTGCGCATCCACTAAATACCATTTTAGAATTTGCAAATATGATCTGGAAGCTTCCTTTTTCCCAACAGCTTGGACTAGAATTTTCAAGGAACATAAAAAAGGCAGACTCAAATGAACAAATTAACTCAACAGAAAACCGAACCAGATCAGGTAAAACGAAAGGACGCCCAGGTGACCCAGGTATTTGCCATAGAAGCCAGTCCTAAGACAAACATTGAGTAGACAAGGCCAAGCAGATGGGGGGAAGGGGAAGGGAGTGTCGGGGCAACTGTCTGTGCCAGCAGAGTGAACAAACGAGAACGTGCGGAAGACAATGGCAGGCCCTGCTTCCCCGGCCCACAAAAGCTCTTGCCCACTTCCTCGCTGGAATGGGTGCCAGGCCCTACAACTCTGCCCCCACCACACATTTATATGAAATATCCAGAACAGGTACATCCAGAAAAGAGATGAGTGGTAGCCAAAACTTGCGGGGAGAGTGACTATTTATGGGTCCAGGGTGTCCATTTGGGATGATGAAAATGTTCCAGAACTGGATGGTGGTGATGGTTGTACAATACTATGAATGCACTAAATGCCACAGAACGGCACATTTTAAAATGGTTAAAATGGTAAATTTTATGTGTATTTTATAATAAAAAGGGTACTGTGAATCCAATAAACTTTAAAAAAAGTATATCTTACTCATTTCTAAAATGTAACTTGGAAAATAGGAAGTATGGACACTGAAAAACACAATCACACATACACATATGAACACTTATTCTCCCCAGACAATGCTTGGTGTGAACATAGATTCTCAGAACTTGTGTGCACCGATAGCTAATAATAATAACAATAATGGCCAGCGTTTATTAAACTAGACACTGCTCTAAGTACTCACATTTAGTCCAGTGAGGTAATTAGCCCCATTTTACACAGCTGACACAGGCACCCAAGATGGAAGAGCCAGCAGGCAGCACAACCTCAGAATTTGAATCGGAAGCCAATCTGGTTTCAGAATGTATATTCTTAGTCACAGCTCCATGCACTCACAATGCAGACCCTCCTCATGTGGGCCTCATCTGTCCTCTCTCTCACTGTTTACCCACAGAGAGCCACCTGCTCAGCCTTGGCATGCGCAGTGCCTTCCACCTGAAGCGCCCTCACAAGTGCTGTTGTCATGCATCTGAGGCCAGCGCTGCCTTCTTTTCTCTCTGAAGGTTAAGCTGAGGTAGAAGGAATGGGACTGAGGGCTCTAAGGCTCTTCATAATCCGCCTTCCCTGTTCTTACAAGTCCCACTGGTGCCTATAAACGCTGACTGAGAGCGCATTTTAGCCTGAGAACAAGGACAAAGAACTACTCAGCAAAACCAGAGTTGCTTGTGCTCTGCTGAAGAACATGGAATGCAAACCCGTGAGCCACAATGTCAGACCATTTTGTTTGGCCGGCACAACTTTCTCAAACCGACAGTATAACCTGAATGACTTCCCCAGGCCACCCAATCCCAGGGCCATCCTGCTGCTCTGTGTCATCTAGTGACCTGCCGCTCCAGGCATGTGAGCTGTCCTGACCTAGCCATTAACTGACTCACTCATTACTTACTCCCAATGATTGCCCTTCCTATCACCAGGAAATCATGGCTGAAAAAGATACTAAGAGAAATAAAAGGGCCAAACAAACACTGTTTTCAACAGAGCACACATTTGACTTCTGAGGATAAAAAAAGCCTTATATCATTTCAAAGGCAGAAATAGCCCTGAAACTGAAATAACTTCAAATCATAGTACAACTGAAATATAAAATCTCCCATGACAAAGATCCCACTTCTAATCAGAGAGGGGGCCCTAGCTGAACAGGACCCAGCCTAGCAGAGGGTCACTGCTGGCATTCCGAACCCCAGTGATTTCAGAAAAGGACAGGGGTCTTTGTTTTAGAAGGTTTACATTTACATTTCACCAGCAACGTGAGACAGTTAGTTGTTGAGTTATTTCTGTTCAGCTTATAACAATGCTCAAGTTCAGGGAAGAACACTGAAAATGAAATGAAATGCTAACTGAAACGCTGCGTTTCATGACAAAACGAGGTGTCACTCTTATTTCAAAGCTTTAGCTCTCTCTCGACTAGCAAGAAGGCTGTCTTAACATGTAAAAAATCCACAGCTGTTCACTGCAACACCAAAGCAGCACGCAGTATAGTACAAGTAGTTAGTTGATATTGCAAATGTGGCAAAATAATACAAGGGCCTTAATTTGGAGGGGAGAGTTGTACAGGGCGTGGTTGTGAAATAAAGGTTTTAATACCCTTGAGAACAAGTTTTCTTATTAAGTCAAAAGCTTAAAGTGCAAATATTTATATCTAGTAAGAGTCAAAATAAAAAGCTACACAACTGTTAAACTGAGATGTTCTACCATCAACCATTTCTCACAAATGACAATGTTAGGGTAACCCAAATTACTGAAAATTTGTATGTAAATGGAATTTTTGCTTTCTTAATTTTTTGTAAAATACTGTCACTTCCCCTCAACCCCCATGAAAACAAATCTCTGTATAGCTCAGGTACACTGAGATTTCTTAAAGGGATCACTTGTGCAAAGGTGAAATCCGAACAAAAAACCAATCACCTTCTCTCCTACTCTCTGATCTTTCTGATGTACAGTCCAGACCCAAGCTCATTTCAGTGTAAAAATGTAGGCCATACAAGAAATAAATAATTCTTAGATGTAAGAGGCAACAGGTTAAAATGTCACTGAGTAGTACATAGTACTTACTGCTGGTTCAACTTGACTTCGATCTGCAATATCTATGTGGACAATTTCAACAGTTTTCCATGTGTTCGGATCTAAACCGTGTACCTAAAATTACAAAGAGAAATTAAACAAAACAAATTATAGACTATTCTTGCTAGGCAAAACTATTATACTTACATATATAATCTTTATCTTGAGTCTCTCAGAGCACATTATAAGGGGGAAAAAATCCAAATTGCTATATAATTAGATTAGCCATCCGAAGTCTTGAGGGATCTAGAAATCTTTTATTATCCCTTGAAACCCCAAAAATAAGGGGGGGGGGAGTAAGCATGCTGCCAAATTAACAGAAATCTATCCCAATATTTTCTGGTAGTCCTTAGACATTATTTAGTTAACAAAATGTACCTGACCCATGTTTAACTCAAGCAATACATGACAAAGTCCTTTTAACCTCCAAATCCCAGATAAACATAAAGTGACATTATAATTAAGATTTCAAAAAGCTGCATTGTATGGTCTGAAACTCTCCTGACTTTGATTATCCTAAAGCTATTCAGTTTCAGTATGATGTTAACTCCTCTATACTTCATGGTTTTTAACCTATTTCTGAAACTCCATCTATGAACCAATTAAGAATTATTTAAAAACTGCCAAAGATATAGCCATTTGAAAGCTGAAAGCAGATTAAACCATGCATAGACTAAAAATATCAAATCACCTCATTTATTTTAGAGATAAATGTGTACCAACTTGTAAAAATCTGGAACTCGTCAACATTATTATAAATTATCCAAAGTACCTTCTCCTTCCTAGGCCATTTCTCTGACATCAACCCATATCCCAGCAAAGTGGAATGGAGATGAAAATTAAAGCCATCATTTTTGCAATGGAGAGCAGCTCTGGCAAATGCAGAGATGAAAAGGTAAAAGAAATCTGAAAGTTAATGGCTAAGATTGGTTTGGGAATTATCTGTGAATTCTGTTTTAACTGTGCTTTCCCTGTCTCAGAGAAGGAGTTGCTGATAAAAACAGCAACCTTACTAAAGTCCACTCAAGGGAAGGAGAATGGTCAGGAAAACCCATTTGTTTCCGGTTGTTTGCTTGCATCCCTGTAATCTGACACACCGTGGGGTGGCCAGGTACTAGTGTAATGCAGGTGTCATCACTTTGGTGATGACAAAATGGACTATAGTATTCTCATTTCAATGAAAAGTCCAGAGGTGAAACTTACATTTTCTAATGTTCCCAAGTCTGGTTTGTGCCATGTTTCAATTTTAATGAAGAAATCATCTTTCATATATTCATTCTGCAGAAAACACAACGGTAAAATGACAGTGATCTTTCACCAGTTCTTTGTGGAGCCTTCCCCAGCATAAGCATCCATGCCTTTGACTCTACAAGCCTGATCCTCAAGTGATAAACAATCATTAGCTATCTATTTTTATAGGCTTGTCAGGCAAACCAAATGCTACATGCTTTTAAATAATTTAAACAACCTTACTTGTCATGCAGCATACAGGGCTAATATTAAAGAAGCTGTGAGATTTGGTGAGCAAATCTGGCATTCGAAGGAAGCAGCAAAAGCAAAATAAAGTCAACAGGGAGACTTTGAGATAAGGCTGGAGAGAGCCCATTAAACCTGGGAACATGTGGTGGAGTGCAGGTTGCTGGAAGAAGCATAGGAGGAACCATGCAGTGATGGGCAGTTTTAATGAAACAGGTGCAAATAAATTACTATGTAAAGCAAAGTCGAAAGATGAAGAGTTTGTGACACAAAAAACAGTTTTACTCACCGTTACAACTGAGGCATAATGGACAGGTGGGCAATAAAAGGAGAAAAATGTCAGAATATTAATCAGAGTCAAAACAATCTGTCACAATATTTAATGTTACAAGATCAAACTACCTGAAAATAAAACATTTAGTGGTTTACATCTGCAAAGCACAGTTTCTATACACGTCACAGAGTAGGATACTTTAGATTATGGAGTCAATAATCCAAGTTTAAAACAATGGTAAAAAGAATAATGTCACAAAAGCAAAAACATCGTTTATAATACCAATTTAGCAAACAACAAAAAACTTTTTCAGAAGGCTGCCATATCCTTCCCCTATTACATGGCAATATAAGTAAAATACTGTTAAAACCACACCAGGAGACACTTCTGCGTGTGGCCGGCCTTTCTTTATAGTTTCCGCACAGGCATACCTCAGAGATACCGCGGGTTCAGTTCCAAACCACCGCGACAAAGCTGGTGGAGGGTCTTGCCTTCACTGAATACAGCGAAGCGCAATAAAACAAGGTATGCTTCTGTTCCTTCCACGCGCTCACCCCTGGAGCCTGTGCAGTCAGCAAAGACCTCAAGGTGCCTTTATCTAGGAATGAGCCCAGGCCCCTCACAAAGCTCTGGGGGGAGCCCAATGCAACCTCTCCTCTGCCACAGTGAGTGCCGTGACTACCCGAGACCCCACAAAAGGCCTTGACTGGTGGCACCCTTCTCAAAGCTGTTCCCATGGGGGGAATGGCTGCTGGGAACCAGGCTTACTTGTTCTACAGTAGGGATATGCGTTCCAGGCTTTCTCGTGAAATACCAAGGAGCCCTCGGGAGCAATCAATCTGACGAACCCAGGAACTTTGCTGTGAGGAGAGAAATATTGGATATATTTTCAACAGCGCCGTCACTGCTTTGTTGGCAGCTTTCACACTGCTTCAAAGAGTATGGTAATCAAAGGTGATTATATTCTAAGCTTCATGAACTCAACAGTTTTCTCCTCGTTCCCAAAGTAATCAAGTGGAAAATGAATGTAAAAACAACAAAATAATTACACGTTTAACCGCATACAGCATTTTTTAAAGACAGAAGCAATTCGCCCTAACCGGCTTGGCTCAGTGGATAGAGAGTCGGCCTGCGGACTGAAGGGTCCTGGGTTCGATTCCAGTCAGGGGCATGTACCTTGGTTGCCAGCACATCCCCAGTGGGGGGTGTGCAGGAGGCAGCTGATCAATGTTTCTCTCTCATTGATGTTTCTAGCTCTCTATCCCTCACCCTTCCTCTCTGTAAAAAATCAATAAAATATATATATTTTTTTAAATAGAAGCAATTCTTTCTTATAAGCTTCTGATCTATCTCCCTAAGAGTTAGATGAAGCCATTCAACCTGTACATAATACAACACAGAAGTTCTCTGTGTAAAGACTACACTACACTGTCTCTTAACGCAAAAACAGAAGCCCAGAATAGGGGTATCCCTGAATAAAATGTCTTTTCACACATTTTACAGAATAAACCTAAAAAAATTTATAAAAAATGAGATATGCAAGTATATCCAAGTGTCAAATTTTGTAGGTTTGGAAGATGAATGTCACTTGCTGCCTCAAGTATGGTCAGAGAAGGGTTAAATATATAATATATGACGAGGTTGTGTATATTCCTAAGATAATCAGAAAAGATCCCAAAAGATAAAACAGGCAAAAGATATCCATACACATTACAAATAGAAAATACAACTGGTAAACAAATAAATGGATACATCAATCTTATAATCTTCAAAAAATGCAAATGAAATGGCCATTTTAAATGATCATTTCATCATAAAAAAGCAGTTTTACATGCTCAGGCTTTTCACACAGATCGGATTCAAATCGCAACATCACTACTTGGAAGGTGTATGACCTTGGGCATTTTACTTGGCTCTCTGAACTTCATGTGTTAAATGGAGTTCTATTACCTACTCTGCAGGGTCATTGAGAGGATTCAATCAGATAATATCTTGCAATGTGTCTCGCACACTGTGCAGGACAAGGAGTGGTCAATAATGGTAGTGACCGCTTTTTAATTATAAGCTGACATGGAGCTGGGTACTTTCATAGGCCTTTCTTCACTTAAATCCCTTAATAACACTGTAAGGTAAACATTCATATAACCAACATTTAAGTGGCTAAATAACTGTATATCAAAACTCTATCCTCCAGGCTGTGGGTGGCCGAGGAGAGGTCAATGAGGGAAAAAGGAGACATATGTAATACTTTAAACAATAAAGAATTTAAAAAAACAAAACTGCCTGGTACTGGTACAAGAACAGACATATAGACCAATGGAACAGAACAGAGAACCCAGAAAAACAGACACACACACACAAAAACCAAACAACTATATCCTCCAACTATAAGCCCTATTACATATTTTTTTCCATATCAGAGCTGCTTGGCTGAGAACTTTCAAGCACAACTTAATGTCCTAAACTAAGAGAAAGAACAAACTAAGGAAATGTGGGACCCAGAATGCACTTCTGGCCCCATAATAAGATTGAGCAGCTGACCAGAGACTAGATGTAAGGAACCCCACACTAGCCAGAGAGCTGTGAGGTTACTGAGGAGGTAGTATGAACAGCCCTTTTGTTATCTCTTCAGAACACAAAAGCAGGTACATGATGTGGAGCTTCCACTACTGTGGCAAATCAAATCACCAGAAAAGAAAAGCTGAAGTACTATTATTACACACTAGTAGCCCTGCACACGAATCCGTGGGCCAGTAGCTCTCTGCGGGGCCTGGCCGCTCCGCGCCCGCTGCCCAGAGGCTCTCCACGGCCCAGAGGCCCATCCGCGGCTGGGCGCGGAACGCTTGCCTCATCGCCAGGGCAACGACACAAGCGTTCCGTGCCCCAGCTGGCCAGAGACCCATCCATGGCTTGCCTCGTCACTGCAGCGACAAAGCAAGCATTCCGCCAGGCCGCTCATGCTGCCCACTCTCAGCGGTCACCCCCCCAGGACTGGGGCTCTCAGGCAGGGCTGAGAGGACTGGGCGCCCCCATCTTTTGTGATGGAGTGATGGTTAATTTGCAAATTACCCTTTTATTAGATAGGATGGCAGTACAAGCTAGATTCCAAAGGCATAAAGAGATTACAGCAGCCTTACATCCTTAAAAGATAATAATGAAGGAGGGCTCATTCTTTGAGCACTTATTCTTTTCAAATCTTGGAAAGACTCATGCTAGGGGGTAAAACTTCAGGAAAATGAAGCTGGGAGAACTGAAAATAATATCACATTAAAAGTCAACCAATATCTAGCAGTTAAATTATTTTTTCCTTTACTTAAAACCCCTTAAAATGTGGGAGAGATCTAATCAAAGTATAATATAATACATTAGAGGCCTGGTGCACAATCCGTGCACAGGTGGGGTCCAGCTGACCCGCCCTGATCCGATTGGGCTGCGTGGGCCAGGGGGAGGGGCCACAGGTGGTTGGCTGGCTGGCCCTACCCCCAATCAGCGTGGGGGGTGGGGGGGAGCCAATCGAGGGTGGGGCCAGCCAGGGAAGGGAGGTGGCACTGGCAGTTGGCCAGTCGGCCCCACCCCCTGGTCTAACTCCTGGTTAAGAGGACAATTTGCATATTAGTCTCTTTTCTTTTTTTTAAATATATTTTATTGATTTTTTACAGAGAGGAAGGGAGAGGGACAGAGAGTTAGAAACATCGATGAGAGAGAAACATCGATCAGCTGCCTCCTGCACACTCCCTACCAGGTATGTGCCCACAACCAAGGTACATGCCCTTGACCGGAATCGAACCTGGGACCCTTGAGTCCACTGGCCGACGCTCTATCCACTGAGCCAAACCAGTTAGGGCTGCATATTAGTCTTTTATTATATAGGACTAGAGGCCCGGTGCACAACATTCCTGCACTCAGGGGGGTCTCTCAGCTCAGCCTGTGCCCTCTCGCAGTCCTGGAGTCCTTGGGGGATGTCCGACTGCCGGCTTAGGCCCACTCCTCCCGGGCCTAAGCCAGCAGTCAGACATCCTTAGCGCTGCTGAGGGGGCAGGAGAGGCTCCCACCACTGCTGCTGTGCTCGCCAGCTGTGAGCCTGGCTCAGGGCTTCTGGATGAGTGGCACTCCCCTGTGGGAGTGCACTGACCACCAGGGGGCAGCTCCTGCGTTGAGCATCCCCCTGGTGATCAGTGCGCGTCATAGTGACCAGTGGTTCCACTGTTTGGTCGATTTGCGTATTAGCCTTTTATTATATAGGATATGTAATTTAAAAAAAATACAAACTACAAAATCACTAATCTGAGAGTCTGACAAACAGATCTATCAATGGTTCATTTGGTCAACTTAGAAAAAGGCAGGGGGAAAAATAGCTGTGTATTAGCTCAGAAACATATTTTGACACTCTCCTCTTTATTTCTAGAGTGCCCAATATTCTGAAAACCTTGATATTCATCAAAAAGTTCTAAAATTTGCTGGCCCAAACAGAAGAAAATTGGTAGTCAGCCATTAAAGGCCCCAACAGCCAAATATATAAGAAAGCTTAAATATTTCTTCATTTTGCCCCTGAATTGCCTATTATCTTACTTCCAGGATGCTATTTCCACGATATGAATTCTAACAATTCATTTTGTTTTGACTTAGTTAGGCTCAACCAAACCTTTAATCCAATTTTGTTTCAAATTTACTGACTTTTTACATTTAACATAAGAACATTAACAAGCACATCCCTCCCTCAATGAATCTAAGTAATTGACTAAACTTGGGAAAAATGCATAAATGGGAGTAAATAAAATTAAATTTCAATTCTACTTTACAGGAGAGAAATTTTCATTAATGGCAGCTTTAACATATTCCTAACAAGGCAGTTCAAGTGTGCCACTTATATATAACTGAGAGCATAGCATATACATTGTTCTTCCACCTCAGTATCCCTTAGGAAGTCACTTTAGTAAAATGAAGGAAATTCTGTTTTGGAATCTTAACGGAGTCTCAGAAAAGGAACATACATGACTGAATTAACAAAATGGAGTTAGGCCTTCAAAAACAAACTAGGAAGGACATTCTTCCTCTTGCTCATCCCTAACTAGTCACGAAGTGTTCTCTCATAATAAATCAATACTGATGAAAGGGCCTACCTCAATGTAAACATATCTAGATTCCAGCTGTTGAAAGTCAGCCATAGCATTATGCCCAAGAGCACAAAGGTTCTTTGCCAACACGAAGCCTCCCCACACCTGAAGGTTATTTAAGAATATTTAACTTCGGGGTAAAATTCAACCAAAGTGCTTTATCAATTGTCTTGAGGAGATAATATTAAGATCGAATCTAAGCTTGTCTCCAGAGAAGATAATATTAAGATCTAATCTAGCTCAACGGTTGTGAACCTGTCTGCTTTGCAGCGAGAGGACTTTGTCACAGTGGCACCAGAAAACAAAGGGCTAATATGGCTTAAAAGATACATAATAAGTGACCATATGTACACTGAACTTCTCCTGATCTAGGAGCATTCCTTTTTTTTTTTTTTAAAACCTGTTCCTGAGATAAGTAACTTGGCTAATCATTTCTTTTTTGTTGTTGTTGTTAATCCTCACCTGAGGATATTTTTTTCCAGTGACTTCCAAAGAGAGTAGGATGGGAGAGGGGGGATGGAGAGAAACAGCCATGTGAGAGAGACACATAGATTGGTTGCCTCCCACATCTGCCCCAAGCAGGGCTAGACTGCAGTGAACAAGGAACAGAGGGATACAAGCCCAGGATGGTGAGGTAGGCAGGGGGCAGACAGATCACAGGGGCCCATCTTCCAGGCCACAGGATTCGTATTTTACTCTTTATAGGATGGGAAGCGAATGAAGGGTTTAAGAAGGGGAGTGACACAACCTGATCTAAGTTTCAATCATTCTGGCTTTGTGTGGAAAATTAAAAGGAGTGGGTAAAATAAAGAGTGGAAAAAATTAACTCAAAAAGGATTAAAGATCTAAATCTAAGCGCTAAAACTATCAAATTGTTAGAAGAAACAGATAAATCTTTGTGACCTTGGAATGGGCAATGACACCAAAAGCATATATAATAAAAGAAAAATATAGGTAAATTGGACTTCATCAAAACTGTATACTTTTAAACAACCACCACCACATATATGTTGACCCATGCAGTACAAACCCATGTTAAGGGTCACTGTGCAGCATAAAGAGGAAACAATGTATTTCAGTAATATTTCTGATATTCTTGTAGAATAGGATCACTCCTGATTTAGAAAACTTTTACCTGTGCAAAATTAAGACTCAGAGCTACATATATACAAAGAAAAAAAATTATATGTTGATGGCTAATTCTCAACTCAAGAACAAATTACTATATTAGGCTATTTATTAATTTCTTACTTATCCTCATTCAGAGATGATTTCTGAATATAAATCATTTAAAATTAATATCTGCATGCTCAGGTGATTTAAACTTCCTTTTTTTAAAAAAAAATCTATTCTTGGTTGCTTTTATTTATTTATTTATTTTAAATATGTTTTTATTGATTTTGGAGAGGAAGGGAAAGAGAGAAACATCGATGAGAGAGAGAAACATCAAAGGGTTGCCTCCCATATGCACCCTGACCAGGGATCTAACCCACGACCTCAGTATATGCCCTGACCAGGAGACCTTTTGGTGCACAGGATGATGCTCAACCAACTGCGCCACACCAGCCAAGGCTACGCTTCTCATTTTTAAATGCACACATAACTTTTACTTCCTGGCAGATGAATCTTTTTGCTTATAAAAATTAGCTCTTAACTTGAACCACATGAAATTTTAAAACAATTTTCAATAAAACCTCTGCTATTTTAACCTTTAAGGAACAAAGCCATTCTAGAGTGGGCAAAGCTTTATGAATTCTCCATATTACAGGACTGACTGAAGATGGTGAAAGCATAATATTTATGAGAAATAAAAAAGAGCAAATCTAATTTTCCCCAAGAAGGGAGAGAAAACAATCCACAAAAGGTCTGGTCAGAGTTCTGATGAGGTCTCAGGAGAACTGCAAGTTTTTCTCTGAAATACCGTCTCAAAAGTTACAACACATTATCTTGCCTTGCTTCCAAATTTTTTGCCCAATAAATTCTGTCAATTCCCCACCATCCACCATTAAGTGCTTATTAAACAACTTAAGGAAACATACTCAAACTTTTATGGTATGTGGGGTACAAGTCTAGGAAGCAAACTGAGTAGAGTGACAAAAAGTGATGGAGGTTAGGGAAGAATGTAAGTAGTCAAGGAATGCCTCCACACAAAACAGATCTAAGCTGTGTTCAGAAAGCTGAGCGGGTTATGAGGGACCCAAAATCATTAGAAAAATAGCCCAAGGGGCTGGACCAGATCAGTCTGGAAGACAAAGACCAGCTTACTTAGAGCTAAAGGTCTTTGTTCTGGACAGCTATGTGAAAATCTTGAGTATATGTGAAATCTGGAGCATATGTGAAAATCTTCAGTACCATGTTAAGTTTAACTTTTATTTTAAAAGACTTGAGACTTTAAAGACATAAGAAAATGGGATATGGTGAAATCGTGGGTTTGGAAGAATTTTGTTGTAGAGTCCTTTGCAGTTCACTTCAGGAAATGGAAAATATTCTAACCATCCCACAGGGCTCTGCAGTAGAGCCAAGTGATTAAGAGGGCAAGTTCTGGAGTCACAAGTGATTAAGAGGGCAAGTTCTGGAGTCACAATGCCTGGCTAGGTTCATGTCCAATCTCTGCTACCAAACAGCAATGACACAGGGTCCATTAAACCTTTCTGGATCTTAGTTTCCTCATTAGAAAAGGGTGCTATGGGAAATGAATGAGCTTCCACCTAGAGCACTTACAGTGGCCAGCACACTGTTTAAGAATACACCAAGTAATAAATCCTATGCCTAGAATTACCATGGGCAACTCCTTACTAGTGAAAGTAATCAAAAGATATGGAAAGAACCTCACTGTCCCATAAAAAGAATATTATCTAAGAGTGAAAGAAACCAGACATTTGAAATGTTCCTCGAGCTGGTCACTAAACTTTGGATTTTTTAATACCTTGCCAAGATTGTTCCTCAATTTTCTAATTGAGATGAAGTATGTACATGTTACCAACAAGTGTTTTTGCTGAAATAGGAAGGCATACTGGCCAGGGAATCCAGAGACCTTGATTACAGTGGGTAAAGTAGGCCTCAACACTTCCAGTATCTCAAATGTAAAATAAGGTGTTGGTGGCCTTAGTCAACTACCTTACCCATCCAAGTCTGCCAAGTTTGCAATTCTATTGATGCTGTACCAGAGCACTCTGTAGGTTACCCAATGGAATAAATATTGGAAAAGGGAACAACTATTACTGGACACATATTTATTTAATTTCCTTAGGGAGAGAGCTCTAAGACTCTCTAGGAACTATGCGTATGCCTTCAGCATGCTGAAGTTATACCCTTACAGGTACTGAACTCTATCTGACCAGCTGCACTGCCAGCCCTGTGTCATAATTGCAGTCTTTCCTATAGCACAGCGAAGGCCTCAGGACTTACTACTAAATGATTCTTTGCTCTTCCAGAATACAGTTTTCCTGTGGCTATCTGCCTTCTGTATGACACTGTTGACTTTGAGTGTAGGCATCTGAATGCCCTTGCCCCATGATTGTTCCCTCCTCCCAGACTACAGCGACAGTGGGTCCCTGTTTTGTCTTTATTAACGGGTAAGTTTTTGGTTGTTTTTCATAACTGTTAGAGTGGCTTTATCTGCCATACTGCCTGAGATCCATTACTGCCCCTTCTTTCCTTTCCTGTTTCATGCCTCTCCATGATTCCATCCACAGATGCCATCGTTGTGTGACAAGGCCAGTCTTATAAGGGCATTTAAACAGCCCTCACCATCCAATCAACCCTCTCCTTCCCTTCTCATGGGACACCTGTGCTCATCAGGTTGCGTACTTGCTGTCGGGCACTTGGGACTGCCTACTTGTGACCAAAGCATGGGATTAAAAATAAGAAAAAGCATGTAGTCTCAGTCACCATTCTACCACTTCTTAGCTGTGTGACTTTGGATCTTCTTATGTACAATGTGTATATTGACTATTTCTCAGAACTGCCATGAGGTATAAATGAGTGCATAAAAGGGTGAAACCAAAGGGTATTATGGAATGAAGAAGCGGTTCCAGAAGGCTGAGTGCACTGGAGGCTAGCATCCAGAGAGCCAAGGTTTTCCTTTATTTAGCCCATGAAAAGCCTGAAAGAAATTCTTATCCTATATAATAAAAGCATAATATGCAAATCAACCGAACGGGCGAACAGCGGAACGACCATCCAGGACCACACTATGACACCCACTGGCGCCAGGCCAGCCAAGGCGGGTGCGATGCAATTGGTCAGGGGCCCAGTCACCGCCCCATGATCACCCCGAGGAGGGAGGCCCAGGTCCCAGGTGCTGGTGGCCGGAGGGAAGCTGGTGCCGGCAGCTGGGGAAAGGAAGGCCTACTCTTGCATGAATTTTGTGCATCAGGCCTCTAGTCTTCAAATAAGCTCTCCAGAACAATAATATCGCCTGCACTAACCATATTTATATAGCCATCTTCAACTTAAGAGATTCATTGTTTGTGGCTGGGGTGTCATCTAATTCAAATGCTTCAAAAATATTTACCATTTCTTTTTCTCATTAAACAAAAATACAAGAGAGTAAAGAAATTTTGAAAAAAATTGTAAAATATTAAATATTTATATATCTATTCAGCAACTAGCCTTTTCCATGTAATAATATATCAAATAATTCCCCAATATTTCAACTCTTAGTTTTCAAATGATCTATTTCAAATTTATTCACTTAAAGACATCATAGACCAAAAGAAAATTTTATATATCAAACTTTTTGGTTTATTTCAGAACACCCAGAATTCAATGTTTACAATAAAAGAAGTTTTATGTATTGGTAAAATTCAGTTGAAGAGTAAATGTAAAATGCTAAAGACATATGAGTATAATAAGTAAATTCAATACTATAAATATTACATAGATTATACCATCTAGAATGTCAAAATCTCTTATTTGACACATTTTAAATATAAACTTAGGGTGCAAACAAATTAATACAAAACCATGAATAAGACAGTCTCTATGGATAACTGTTTTGATTAGAGTTTTTGCCTTCATTCAAACCTGCATCAGAAACAAAAAAAATGCTGTGTTCTAAGAGAAAATAACAATACAATTTAAGGTTCTATAAAGCGATTTAACCTACTTAATACTATTGTGTCCCTATAAACCAATCAGTAGCCTTAAACTGAGAAAATATGAAAAATACTGATCATCACAGCTCATTTATAATTTTAAGGAGCACTACAAAACACAGGTATTACTCATTTCAACACAAAGAGAATACAGGCAAGAGAAAGGCAAAGACTCCCTCCTACTTTTAACAAACTAAGGAGATTATTGACAAAATCTACTCTTAAAAACCTTTACTAGTCTTTTGTCCTTGAATAAATATTGGTATGGGTTTTTTATTTTAAAATATTTATGCCAAAGATAGAGACTAGACTTAGAAGAATGTGCAAAAAGACCTTCTACGAACCAGAGATAAAAAACAATGAACAAAGGATTCAAATAGTCAAGTCACAAAACAAATTCAAATTGTCAATGAATATGAAAAGACATTCAACTTCACTAATAAAGAAATGCACAGTTAAATAAGAGATTACTTTCTGGGTATCAAATCGGCCAAATTTAAGAAGATAGAAAGATATGGGAAAATGAACACTATTACACTCTTGGAGGGCAATCGGGCAATAATAAAACTTAAAATGAGCATGTCCTTTCAGCAATCCTAGTTTCATAGATTTCTTATGGCGAAATAGTAACCTAAGGCATAAAGACATGTACAACCATGTTCAGAGAAATATTATTTGTAACGGACAAAAACTGGAAAACGCCCAAAAAACAACCCAGTCAGCTTATCATTTAGAGAATAAGTAAACTACACTATGTCCATACTAAGAAATTTTACTCAGTTTTAAAAAGAATGAAATGGACATTGAACAATAACATGGGAGGATGTTCATGATGTATAACTGCATAAAAATAAAGCAAACTGCAGAACCATATGTATAGTATGATCCCATTTGTTGTAGAAAATAAAAAATGATACAAGTGATGTATCAGTTTTGTTGTTAGGTAGCTACATGCTTAATAAATGAGTCGAGTAGTTGATGCCTAATTATTTAATATAATGATTAAGTATCAAATGTGAATAGGCGGCTTACCTCTTTAGGTGATAAATTTTGTGTGTATACTGTCCCTTCTCTCCATCCTTCTCATAAGGTTCATTCTTTAAGACTTCAATTCCTTCTCCACCACCAGTCTCATTCTTACTAGCTTCTGCAACCGAGTACAGCTGCCCAACCTGATACTGGAATTTCAGAGTAAAGGAATCTCAGTAAGTCAGTAGTAACTGTGGAAACTTCCTATGCTAAAATCTTACTCTAGATGATATAGAAAAGCAAGCCCAAACCATTTAGCACATATGTTCTACAACAAAACGTGACTCAAATTAGAAATGAATGTTTAGGAAGACGAACACCAGATGCTCATACAGCTTCAAGAAACTGTAATATTTTACAAGATTTCCATTATTCAAAAAAACTGCTAGTTACAAACACTCTGGTGCCTTACTATGTACTTTGATATCCACTTATCAAAAAAACACCTTGTGCCTGGCCGGTGTGGCGAGGTCATGGTTCAATTCCAGGTCAGTGCACATGCTCGGGTTGCGGGGTTGGTCCCCAGTAAGGGGCATGCAGAAGGCAGCTGATCAATAATTCTTTCTCATCGTTTATGTTTCTATCTCCCTCTCCCTTCCTCTCTGAAATTAATAAAAATATGTATATTTTTAAAAAGGAACTATTTCTTCCTCTAAATAAAAGTTTTTTTTAAAAAAAACAAACATCTTGACACTATTATTCATTTTTGAATAATAAATATACATTTTCATATCTATTATAGCTCAGTAATCTTACAAAATTTGGATGAAGGTATGGCACGTATAGAACTGTCACTTTGCCAATTGAAAAAGCTGAAAAACCAGAATACCATTCTCAATAATAAAGGGGAGGGATATAAAGTATAATAATAAAAGCCTGAAAAGGCAAAAAATTGCTGACAGTGGTTTCTATTTCATTTTAAAGTTACCAGAATTCTCAGTGGTCTGCTCCAATACCTGTGAGTGGGCAGTATTGTTCTATGCCATTCTCGAGTCACTAACCATTCCAATAAATGATAAAAAGCAAAGTTCTTGTGTTCTAATTTGTTCCTAAGGACTCAACCATGGCATTATCTCCAATCTCTTTGAATCTGGCTAAATTTCTTCCTCCCAATGAAGACAGCCTGAAAAAATGTGGGTGTTTTGTTTGTTTGTTTTCTTTTATATAAGCATGTTTTCAAAGAAAAGCTACCTGTAAAAGCTAATCATTCAAAACCAACATTTTATTTGAGGGGCAAAAAATAGGGCCAGCTGTAAGCTCTGTAAATATTCCCATCTAAAAAGCCTATAGGGCCCTGGCTGGTGTGGCTCAGTTGGTTGAACATCGTCACTTACACCAAAAGGTCGCTGGTTTGATTCCCGATCAGGGCATAGACCAAGTTGTGGGTTTGATTCTCAGTCCAGGTGTGTCTCAGAGGCAACTGAACAATATCTCTCTCTCTCTCTCTCTCTCTCTCTTTCTCTCTCCAGGTGTGTCTCAGACGCAACTGAACAATCTCTTTCGCTCTCTCCCCCTCTCCCTCTCTCTTTCCCCTCTCACTAAAATCATTAAAAACATTTAAAAAAAATAAAAATAAAAAGCCCATAGGAATATGATATCTTGCATGTTAATTCTCATTCTCTCTTCCTTCTCTCATCTACCTCCCTCCTTCCCAGTCTCTCTGTCTGTCCATGTCTCTGTCTCTCTCTCAGGAAGCTAGAACCAAGCACATTTTTTTAAATGACTCAATTAAGTTTTTATAGGGATTTTACACTTCAGAAAGGGTTGTATTTCTTCTTTTGTTTTTCAGGATACATCATCAGTGTTAGTCCAGTAATGCTACAGTCAATCCTTAAGTCCTTTAAAATGTACTTTTCATATTTTAAAAATAGGATTAAAATGTCTCTAAGTCAAAAGGTAAATTTTATCTTGGCCACGAACAGAGTAAACAAAAATTTACACAGAAACAACAGTATCCAAAAAAACGTTCTTAAGGAACTAATGTTGTATGGCCTGCTACTAGGCTGTCATTGTCATTTTAAAGACCAACAAATGAAGACAAGAGATGTATTTATTAAGTATGAGTACAACAAAGAGCTAAGACTATTTTTGGTGACAATACCAAGAAAGATTTCAACATCCAAGTTGATCCAACATCCAAAACCAAAAGGAAAAAAAGAAACAAAAACAAATGTCAATTTCCGCATTCAAGTTCAAACAATGAGCTACACAAGTAAAGAATAGGAGTGCCTGGCTTGTTTTGAGTGTTTTAATACAGTGAAACCTCAGGCACTACTGAAATACATACAGCTGTGTTCAAGTTTACATT
Organism: Plecotus auritus; assembly: GCF_963455305.1. NCBI lineage: Eukaryota > Metazoa > Chordata > Mammalia > Chiroptera > Vespertilionidae > Plecotus > Plecotus auritus. The sequence goes on from NC_137779.1 coordinate 26,318,632, forward strand.
AAACAGTGCCAGTTAGCTATAGGTTTTTAGTTCATTTTATTTTTTTTATTATTTTTGTCTTCGGTCACCTGTCACTTCTATGGTTATCAGTTTGTTTTGTCCCACTTCCAATTCACTGCTTCTAATTCACTGTCAGCTCTAAGAAAACCAGATAACTGAGCAAGGGCACACTGCGCAAGTTACAGAAGGACCCAGAGGGTTTTGCTACCCATATCCTGATTTCTCTGAAGTCCTTTCTGCTTTTACTATCCTCATTCTTGGCTATACTACAGATAAATAAAACTACAAAATATGCAACTTCTGAACAGGTGATGTATTTCTGTATCATGTGCAGATCAAGAGAGACAATAATCTCTCAGTTATGTGCTGGTCAAAACATGTCTGGAACACCATTTTTAGTTGAAAGCAGTAACTGCGACGAAGCAGCAGTGAGACCAGCTGGTGAGGAAGTCTAGGGGTCATGTTGTATCAGGCCAAATGAACATGCTGGACATGTTTAACCTTGTAACCTCAAGAAGATGGAACAAAGGATTGGGGGAGGACAGAGAACTGCCATAAGAAGACCTGAGGGGTTACCATATGCAAGACAGAACAGGCCTATTTCTTATTGCTCAAATGGAAGGAACTTAAACAACAGTCAAGTTTTATGGGAAAGCAGATCTTGGTTTAAAACAAAGACAAATGTTTTTTAAAATCCAACAGTAAAGTAGGCTTCTTCTCTAAGCAGCAAGTGACTTAACCTTAAAGTGCTGAAGTTGAGCAAGAACTTCCTTTCTCTGGGATATTGTAGACAGAATTTCTGCACTAGACAGCAGGTTAAACTACATTCTTTGGTCCCTTCCAAAACAAGGCAATGTAACAGAAATTCATTTACAATTATCTGTGTAACAACCTGTTTTCTGTCACAAAAAACTAAAATGTAAAGGTAAATAAATACAACAAAAATATAACTTTTATGTTAACATACCAAAATGTACTATATCAATAAAATAATACAGAAGCAAGCATGACTTACCTCCTGAACAGAACAGGGCAAAACCACACGGCTAAAAAGACAAAAGGAAAAAGAATATATGTTACACATAAAATAGTTGGCTTTAAAACACATCTGTATGCTTAAAAGACCTTCTACTATAAATCCAGTGATAGCATGGTACAAGGATATCATTTATGGAAGAGTGTCTTTGCAATGCCTACAGCTCTAAGTAAGTGTTGTTTTTTGTTAATCCTCACCTGAGGATATATCTTTTCCATGGACTTTTAGAGAGATTAGAAGCAGGGGAGGGAGGAAGAAAGAAGGAGGAAGAGCAAGAAACATACATGTGAGAGACACATGGACTGGTTGCCTCCTGTACGTGCCCAACCAGGGCTGGGAATTGAACCTGCACCCCAGGTACATGCCTTTGATCAGGAATGGAACCCCAGGCCCTTTAGCGAGAAGGCTGGTGTTCTAACCATTGAGAACACCAGCCAGGGCTAAATAAGTGTGTTTTTTTTAAACTGGGGAAATAAAACTACCATTCCAGGTTGTCAGCAATCACTGCATTTAGCATCTAAATTATACCAGGACCCCCCAAAAGCAGTTGCAGAGATTCCTGTGAAGAGTAAAGAACAAGAGAAAACTCATTACTAAAAATTGCAGGGTACAGGATGTATTATTTGTACATTGTCTGGTCATTGTTGCTCTCATGAAATTTTTAGTATGGTTTCATTCTCTATTTATATACTGTGCATTTTTGGATACTTCTCACAAATAGATGTCTTGAATTTCATGAATGAATGCTTCCCAAAACTAATCCCTACTACCCAATTACTTCTCACTTTTATTAAGATAAAAACAAGTAAACGGTCCTTTAGACTTAATAAGAAAAAACTTTATGGAAAATACTTTGAGTCTTATAAATATAACAACCCCTTCCAGGGTAGATTCAGTGTAAGGTTGCTATGTGTTTGATCTTGTCCAACATTGTTTGTTATTGGACATGCAAAAGGATCAATATAGAGGCTCTGGCTTCCAAAAAAGAATACCATGGTGAACTGTATTAGAACATCGCATTTTAACTCTAGATTTTTATAATGAAGTACCTTTATGCAGTTCTACCATAAACTCTGAAAACCAGCCCGAATATCTCAGAAGAGCTGATGTTCAAAAGATCAACTTTTTTTGGCCTGGTCCTTCTCTGACTTTCCCTCCAAACCATTAAGCCAGCACCACAGTGATTTAAAATCTTATTTAACTCTTTCTATTATAAGGAGAGAGAAAAATCTCAAGGAACTCAGCTTGATTTTCTTTTCATAGAAAATTTCCAATAGTTTTCCTCATTCCAACTTCTTTTTAGCTGCACTTTCCACCTACTTCTCTCTCCCTATTCTCCTCAAACATCTATGCTTGAATACTCACATCACCTTAATCGTCAACAGGTATAAAACATGTCTCCTGTAATTCCCTCCTCCTTGACGACTGGAGATCACTCATCACTCTGTCTTTTTGATAATGGTCATCTAAAGACAATGAACATTCTCAAAGTCACAAAGGTTACTAATTTCTATTCTCATCAAGAATTCATTTGGTATGCAGTCCTCCCATACCTAGTCATTTCAGCTGTATCTTCAGGATACACACTAATTTGCTCACTGCCTCAGTAACAGAAAATAAACTGGGGCAGAGGGAGTGCAGTGGTCAGGGGGAAGACTAGGTTATAGGCTGGGAGTGTATTTTGAAAAATATAGGAGGAAACAGACAAGATATAGGTTGGGAGAATATTATCAGAGCCTGCAATGTAACGGTAAGAAATCTATTAAATTTATTAGGCAACAAGGAATGCTGGGTGGTTGTTCAAAAAGGTGAGACATAACTACAGCTAACCTGAAGAAGTCATCGGTAGATGGTTAAAATGTTGAGAAGCAGGAGTGTGGGGAGAGCCATCTTTTGGGAGGCTGGGCAAGGCCTTACAAAGGCCTGAACCAAGATGATGGGCTGCAGAGGAAATGGAAGGAAGGAATACAAAGGAAAGAGTTAAAGACTTCCCTGAAGTTTCACAAAGCCAAACAACCCCTAAGTGATTTTAGCAGGAAGATCCATATTTTTATATAACAACACTTCTAGGAAAACTCATTTCACGAAATGAAAGTGACTGATTAAGACATTCTGAATGAATGATGAGTCAAGTAACCTCTTCAAGATTGACTTACTAAAAAGTAAAAGAGAGAAGGGACAGGTCTTGATTTTTGATTACTAGTCTAAAAGCAGTACAGATATCCCCCACATTTTGAAAGTTCGTTCGCCACTTCACTTTTAGGAAAGACCTATGTTAGAACCTATTTTTGCTAACTGAAAGAAATACACAGGATTTTCGCTATCACAAATAAAGGAGAAAAGTGAAAACAGTATTCAGCATTTGTTTTGCAGAACTGTCACAGAGGCAGCATGCAACCGGGGGGGGGGGGGGGGGGGGGGCGCAATCAAGAGTGGCCCCACCAAGCTCCTTCCCAGGGAACCACACTCAGGATTTCAGCATCAAGCTGCCACAGCTTTGAACTGTGTCTGTGAGCATCAGTGCTTTATCTCGATTTATTTTGTGCATCAGTTAGCAAGACGTATCCTGAGGTATCAGAAAAGCCTGAGAGATCGTACAGGTATCACACTTTGTGTAAAACTGGATGCAATTAAGCATATTTAATGTGATTTTGTAGGTGTTTAGGGGAATATGGGAATGATCAAAATTTTTTCAGATACAGCTGACCCTTGAACAACATGGGTTTGAACTGTGCAGGTCCACTCATATGCAGATTTTTCCCAATAAACACCTATACTGTTTCAATCCAGTTGCAAGCAGAGGACCCATTGTATGCATTGATCTAGCCATTTTATATAGGGGACCTAGCATCAGTGTATTTTTGGGATCCCCTGTGGGTACCAAGGGACAACTAAGTTTTAGGGGAGTCAAAATTTATACACATTTTTAACTGGGTTGGGGGGGGGGAGGTTGGTGTCCCTAAGTCTGTGCATTGTTCCAAGAGTCAACTGTATTAATTAATGGTAACTGCTTCTTTGTTTTATGCCATTTCAGCTAACAAAAGGTTTCATAGGAATGCTCTACTTTCGGATAGTGGGGGAACCAGAACAGGCATACCTCGTTTTATTATGCTTCACAGATAATGCCTTTTTCTTTTCTTTTACAAATTGAAGGTTTGTGGAAATCCTGAGCAAGTTTACTGGCACCATTTTTCCAACAGGCTGAGATGATGGTTAGCAATTTGTACCAATATTTTTAATTAAGACTTGTACATTTTTTTAGAGATCTTGCTATTGCACACTTAGCTGACTGCCGTAATACATAACTTTTATATACACTGGGAAACCAAAAAATTCGTGATTAGCTTCACTACGATATTCACTTTATTGCACTGGTGTGGAACCAAACCCACAACATCTCTAAGGTATGTCTGTATTAAAAATGTTTAAACTTCTCTAAAAATTTTCATGAAAATAATTTCCCAAATGGAACTAGCAACTAGTTCTTTAAAACCAAGACTTTATTCTAATGGCAAATTCATCTATTTGCTTAAGTAACAACTTGAAGTGAACTTCCCACCCTGAAAAGTTATTCCTAACCTTTTACTTCATGTCAAAAATAGATGGCATTTTTAAAGACAACAAACATTTGCCGAAGCATTTTACAATTTACCAACATCTTCATATAGGAATGACCTATTCATTGCTCCTAACCAAAAACCATTTTAGAAAGCTGACTTGCAAATACTAAGAATAATTTTTTTCATTCAACAACACTGAGTGCTTACAGTGTGCCAGACTAGATGCTGTGTTGATGCTGGGAATACTTAAAAAATAAGAAACAGTCTCTATCTTCAAAAAGTCTAGGGGGAAATACATTCTAGGGGAGACATATGTGAGGAGTGAATATCAAGAAATGGTGATTTATAAACTGTTAGGAAATATTATACTTTGGGCACATTTTGACATTTGTTACCTCAGTGCATTCAAATTTTTATAATGAAAGTAATGGTTCACAAAAAGCATAGTGTATACCTTCTCAATGGGAACTGTTTTTCATAAGTGAGCTTGACACTCCTCACCTAACTGTCAACAGAATCTACTAAGCACTTAATTCACATTTTAGGAGGGAGGAAATAACTCTAATAAAAGAAATATGATTAGTCCTGTGATCTAAAATCAGTTCTGCAACTTACTTGGCTTGAGCCAAGTCAATTTCCTTCTGTCTCATTTCCTCAATCTGTCTTAATATCTGCCTCCTACCTACATTACAAAGATGTCAGAGTAATAAATGAGATAACACTTGCATGATACACTGTACCAAGAACTTGGAAGAAAACTTTTGTATAAATCCAAAGTTCAATACTATAAATAAGCTTTAACTGAAATGTGTCTTTTCTCTGGATCCCTGTCACTGACTGAAGTTATAATTTTTCATTAATTTATTTAACAAATATTTACTGAGCATGTAGTACATGCCAGGGGCTAGTCTAAGACCTGGAGATACGGGAGCAAGCAAGACAAATTCATGGAGCTTACATGTAATAAGAGAATACATACAGTAAAACAGAAAAAAATAATAATTGTGTTGCATGGTAGATGGTGTTAACTGCTATGGGAGAACAATAGAGCAGGGAAAACAGATACCAAAAGGTGGGGGGTTACAATTAGGTCTTCAGAGAGGGATTCCCTAAGAAGGTGATACAGTATTTAAGAAAAGACCTGAAGGAAGGGTGGGGGTGGGGGGGAGTTAGTGAGATGCAGAATGAACACTTCAAACCAGGGAACAGCAAGCAGAAAGGCAAGAACAGCAAGGAAGCATGTGAGCTTGGGATGGGCAGGGGAAGGTTAGTAAATAAAATCAGCGCAGAAAAGACAATAATATAAGACACCCCCCCCCAGGCTATTGTACAGGCGTGGGCTTTGATTCTCAGTGAGATATGGAATCTTTTGAGGGTTTTAAGCAGAGAAGCGAAATGAGTCGCTTCCTTTTTAAAGAAAAGTTTCAGAACTAACACTAAAATAAGAATAAAGTGTCTTGGAGATGGTTAAATTCAACCGAAAGTTTTATTTTTAAAATGTCGAATGGAAGGAGCATTTGAAAACCCGAAAGGGCCATAACTCGAAATCCCTAGTTGCCCAAGGGATGATGACGAAATGAACCAGCTGTGATAGCTGAACAATCACTGCCAACCAGATTTCCTGTGATAGTCAGTCGTTGCGGGTGGGAAACGCCTAACTTTTCAACAAAACCACTTCGCTGGTCTAATGCACCTGGAAACCCTTCTATTTGACAGACCACGTGTTAACGCCTCACTTCAACCCGGTGAGGTGGGTGGAGCCTAGAGTGTCACCCCACCTCAAAGATATGGGAACTGAGACTGATGGCTTTGCTGTCAAGTCAATGCTGTCAAGTCAACTGAGCTGCCCGGGGGAGCGCAGGCTTTCCCGGCTCCTACATGAACTTCAGGGCGCCTAGGTCCCACCTCGAGTTCAGACATCAGTGCTGCCCTCACCCGACAAGCCGATCTCCCGCCGATTACAGGCAGGCTCCACCCAAGACGACAAATCACAGTCAAACCCATCCCGTCTCTCCCACCCTCCGTCCCACCAGCGGGCCTGGGGGTAGGGGATTGGTGAGAAGACGGGTCCCAGCGGAAACTCCCGGCCGCGCCTTCCCGAGCCAAGCGATCCGATCGGGACACAGCCGCCTCTGCCCCGGGAGAGAGGGCAGCATTGTTACCTCAGTAACGCCCGGAGGAGGACCCTGGGGAAGCGCCGTGGAGGGGCCTCGAGTGGGCCGGGGGCGCGGGCCGGGGGGAAGGGGAACGCGAAGGGAGCGGCCAGCCCCAGCCTCGCTCCTTCTCAGGAGTATTCCACCTCTTCTCGATCAATGAACCTCCCACCACGACCCCCCCGGGAGTCGCGATCCCGCCCACGGACCCACTCACAATTCCTTAATCAGCACCATCTTCCTGGAACCCCCAGACAGCTGCTGCCGCTACCACCTCCACTGCCGCCGCTACCGCCGCTCACGACGCCTGCGCGGCCCCGCCTTCCTGATCACTGAGCCTGCGCGTCCACACCCTTCCGCCGAGAGCCGTCGCGTCAGCGCGGGAGACAGGCTAGCTCCGCCCCAGTTCCGCGCCCCACCCTGGGCTCACGAGGCCTCCACTGCGGCTGCGCGGCCGGCGGGAGCGCGTGCGGCTTCTACTGCGGCTGCGCAAGCTCGGCGCGCGGCCGCCCGTCATCTCCCAAAGGCTCCTCCTTCCAAGTCAAGTTCCCTCGGGGCGGCTGCTTTCCGGTGAGTGTACCAGTTGGTTCCCTGGAAGCCGTTTTCTGCTGACTAGTACTAAACTCCCTCACCTTTTGTGAGAGGAGGTCCGCCTTTTGACAGACATTTCACTTTCGAAGTAAACGTGAAGGACTTCTGACGGGTTCGGGAGGCCGCCGCCGCCGCGTTCCGCTCCCCTCAGAGGCCCCGTCAGATTCCGCGGGAAGAGGTTCACCTGGCTCAGGGCTCGCGGGCGTGTTCCAGAAGCCGCCGTCTGACCATTACTCACCGTGCTAAAGGCCCACAGCTGTGGGCACACGCGTTCCCCGACGCCCAGATTCACCCCTGCCCTGGAACCCAGAACCCCACAGCTGCTGTGACTCTGCTTCCAACCAAGTCCCCCGTGGGGAAAAGAGGTGCTCGGCCTTAAGACCCGGGAAAGGGACCTGTTCTGGGAAGACGTTAGCGCAGTCCAGTGAATGCCCCCCACTCCCCGCCCCGACACCCCACCTTCCCCCACACACACACCCAGGCTCCAGCCTGAAAAGCCCAAAGGTGGACCTTAGGATGAGTTGTAGCCCAGGGGTCACTCTCTTACTCTATACTCTGTGCCAGGACAGTTCTAGGCACGGGGGAAACACCTGGAAACGAAATAGAGTTCCCGTTCTCACTTAGAAACGAGAGAATGTGGCGCAGTGCTAAGTGCTATTCTGTGAATAAAATTAGAGAAATGGGGGAGGCAGAGCAATCAAGGGAAGGACACTCAGGAGGCCGCTTTGGAGCTTAATGTTAGAAATAGCCCAGCCTGTGAAGATAGGGAGAGGCACTCCCTTCAGAGGAGAGGAAACCCTGAGGCTGAAATAAGCCTCCAGTACTTGAGGCGCAGATAGAGGTCAGGTGTGGCTGGAACATCCGAAGTGAGGGGGGGGGAAGGAAGCTGGGACTAAACGGATCACCGGCCACAAGTAAAGAGTTTGAATTGTCTTCTAAGAACCAGGGGAAGCCGTTGAAAGATTATTAAAAGAATAAAAATGTCATTAAGACAACTGCTACATAAACCTCTATGTTGTATCTGATACTGGGGTACACCTGTGGAATTAGGGCTGCCTCAAAAAAAAAAAAAGTAGTGGAATATTTACCAAAAAGCTGGAAACTTCCTCCTAAGGCAGCCCCTGGATTCACTGAGTTTCTGTGATGTGCGAAGCACTATGCTAGTTACTGGCAAGGTTTCAAGGAAACACGCCCTTACTTTCAGGGAACTTAGAAACGGAATAGCTTCAACTGATTGGGCACCTGTTACATGCCAAGTACTGTTGTAGGTAATGAAGGTATCTTACCTCATTTCACGCTTAGGACATCATTATGAGATAGGTATTTTAGCATGCTTTAGAAAGGGGGGGGGGGGGGGATGGGGGTTCAGAAAGCCAAGTTAAGTGCAAAAATCACTTAGCTTGTTTATAGAACCGGGTTTCAACTCCAGGTTTTTAAAAGGCCAGTGTCTTGGTCTTTACACTGCCCTGACTTTTTTCTAGATAAAAATAAAAAGTCGAGGCATGCAGACAATCTTTATAGCATACTAGAGGCCAGGTGCACGGATTTGTGCACCAGTGAGGTCCCTCAGCCTGGCCAGCAGGGATGGGGCAAAACCAGCCCGTGCCCGGATTCGTCCAGGGTATGTCCGTGTCCGGCCTGTTTTGCCCATACCAGTATTGGCCAGACCTCAGCAGCAAGCTAACCTACCAGTTGGACCAGACCTCAGCAGCAAGCTAACCTACCAGTTGGAGTGTCTGCCCCCTGGTGGTCAGTGCACGTAATAGCGACTGGTTGAACCGTTGAATGAACAGTCAGACACAGCATATTAGGCTTTTATTATATAAAAGGATAATTGATCTTAGCTATAGAAAGAAGATTAACTACAGATTTGAATACCATGCCCCTGTATATTAGAGTTTGGAGATGTTATTTAAGGTCCAAGGAGATGATATTAATTACCAAACTTATAAGTAGTCATTTTATGATATAGTTCCTCCCTAAATGTTATGCAGGCTGAAAATATAACTAACTTTAAAAACATGGATAAGTTTGTGGTTGACATGCTTTATCAAAGATTAAGAAAAATTAAGACCTGCCCTAGCCGGTTTGGCTCAGTGGATAGAGCGTCGGCCTGGGGACTGAAGGGTCCGGGGTTTGATTCTGGTCAAGGGCATGTACCTTGGTTGCAGCACATCCCCAGTAGGGGGCGTGCAGGAGGCAGCTGGTCGATGCTTCTCTCATCGATGTTTCCATCTCTCTATCCCTCTCCCTTCCTCTCTGTAAAAAATCAATAAAATATATTTTTTTAAAAAAAGAAAAATTAAGACCCTGCAGAACATTTCTGTAACTGTCTAAGTCTTTCCACAAGTGTTCACTGATTCCATTGTCTGCATAGCACAGTGTCTGCTCATTGTACTCAAATGAATGAAGAGATGGTGTGCTGGGTATAGCATAACAGTATGGACATTGTCTCCCTTTCCCATCTAAAGATTCATATTAAAACAATTGAGCCCTGGCCAGGTACTCAGTTGGACTGTCCTCCCGTACACCAGAAGGCTGTGGGTTCGATCCCCAGTTGAGGCTCTCATGGAGAGGCAACTGATCAATGTTTTTCTTTTTTTCTTTCGATGTTTTTCTCTTACATCGATGTTTCTCTTTGAGAATTAAAAAAATATATACTCAATTGAAAATTACAAGGATGGATTAGGAAAGTAACCAGTTTATATTTGTTGCGAGGAATAAAAGATATGAAGTGTATAAAGCACCCATCATACACATTATCTGGGAGGTGTTCAGTGAATGGCAATCATTTAAAAGCATACAGCTTTCAGAGAGCAGAACAGTAAGATATAATTAAGTTTTGCCAACCCTCTGCCTTCATTCCTGGAGGTAACTACTACCATTAATCATTTTTCATCTCCATACATGAGTAAGAATGCATATATGTGTACATGCATTCATATCTGTATCCATATATGGCTATAATAACTTACCCTTTCACCTGCAGTGCATAAATATAAATTTATTTCTTCTGTACTGTCACCAACATTTGACATTGTCAGAATAATTTGATATTTGTATATATTGCAAAATGATCACAATAAATCTAGTTAATATTCATCATCATAGTTACAATTTGTGTCTAATGAGAACTTTTAAGATCTAATCTCTTAGAAACTTTGAAATATGCAATACTTTATTATTAACTATAGTCACCATACTGTACATTGCATTTCTATGACATATTTACTTTATAATTGGAAGTTTGTACCTCTTGATCCTTTCTACCCATTTCCCTCCTCTAAACCCCCCCCCCCCCCAACTTCAGCAACCACCAGTCTGTTCTCTGTATGTATGAGCTTGGGGGTTGTGGGTTGGTTGGTGTTAGATTCCACGTATGAGATTATTTGGTATTTGTCTTTCTTTGACTTATTTCACTTAGCATATCGCCCTCCAGGTTCATTCATGTTGTTGCAAATGGCAAGATTTCCTCTTTTATTACTGAATAATATCTCGTTGTGTACATATACCATATTTTCTTTATCCATTCATCCATCAGTGGACACTTAGGTTGCTTCCATGTCTTGGCTATTGTAAATAAAGTTGCAGTGAACAGGGCAAAGGGGGGGTGCATATATCTTTTTTAGTTAGTGTTTTTGTTTTCTTTAAATAAATACCCAGAAGTGGAATTCTGGGTCATATGATAGGTTTCTATGTTTAATTTTTTGAGGAACCTCCATACTGTCTTCCACAGTGGCTATACCAATTTAAAATCCCACCAACAGTGGTCAAGGGGTCCCTTTTCTTCATATCCTTGCCAATACTTACTATTTCTTTTTGATGATAGCAAGTCTAACAGGTGTGAGGTTGTGAATGTCCCACATCCCGCATGGTTCAGGGTTCGAGCTCTGGAAGAGGGACCGTGTGCAAATGAAAGATACGAGACAAGAAATAATAATTTGGAAACGGGGGGGGGGGGGGGGGGGGCGGGGGGCGGGGGGCGGGGCAGGCGGGAGCCCAATGCAAGAGGAAGGACTCTGCTTGTGCTCAGGCCTTGCTATCCTTTTATTCAGTTTGCGATATACCTATAGCCCTTAGGCAGTCAATTTCCAGTAACAGACTGTCTTATCAGTAAGGATTTACATGACTATCTGGTCGGGAAGTTGCTTCAGCTACCATTGTCTGGACTAAACAGTCAGGCTCATAGCTCTGACCTTTGCCAGGGCTCAAGGGTCACCAGCATTCTGGGCTCCTTGTCCACACCTCTCTGCTAGTGAAGACAGTAGGCGGCTCCCCACATGAGGTGATAGCTCATTGTGGTTTGGATTTGCATTTCCCTAATGATTAGGGATGCTGAGCACCTTTCCGTGTACCTGTTGGTCATCTGTATGCATCTTTGGGAATATGTCTGTTCAGATCCTCTGCCCATTTTTTTTTTAAACATATTTTATTGATATTTTACAGAGAGGAAGGGAGAGGGATAGAGAGCTAGAAACATCGATGAGAGAGAAACATCCATCAGCTGCCTCCTGCACACCTCCCATTGGGGATGTGCCCGCAACCAAGGTACATGCCCTTGACCAAAATCGAACCCGGGACCCTCCAGTCCGCAGGCTGACGCTCTATCCACTGAGCCAAACTGGTTTCGGCTCTGCCCATTTTTAATCAGATTGTTTCTCTTTTTTTCTACTGAGTTGTATGAGTTCTTTATATATTTTGGAATTAACCCTCTACCAGATACGATTTGCAAATATTTTCTCCATTCAGTAGGTTGCTTTATGATAGTTTTCTGTGCAGAAGCTTTTTAGTTTGAATAGTCCTACTTGTTCTTGCTTTTGATGCCTTTGCTTTTGGTGTCAAACAAACAAAAATCATTGCCAAGACCAGTGTAGGGGCTTATCATCTATATTTTTCTATATTATTTATCCATCTGTATTTTTTATATTATTTATCCATTTTATAATTGGGTTATTTTTGTCTTGATTGAGTTGTAAGATTTTAAAGTATATTCTGGATATGAGTTTATTGATACACTTATAATTTAATGTATTGTTTACTTAATGGTGTTCTTGTTGTTATTGTTGTTAATCCTCACCCAAGGATATTTTTTCCATTGATTTTTCTAGAGTAGAAATGGAGGGAGGGAAGGTATAAAACGTAGGGAGGGAGAGAAGATAGATAGATAGATAGATAGATAGATAGATAGATACTGGGAGAGATTAAAATTGGTTGCCTCCCCAACAGGCCCCAACTGGGGCCTGGGAGGAACCTGCAACCCAAGTATGGGCCCTTGACCAGAAAGTGAACCCTTGGTGCTTGGGCCATCACCCTAACCACTGAGCAACACTGGCTAGGGCTAATGGTGGCTTTTTAAAGAAAAAAAAAAAATTTGATGAAATTCAATAAGTTTTTTTAAACCTTATGTGTTTTGTGTCCTAGCTATGAATTTTTTTTTTTTACACCAAAATTGCAAAGATTTTTCTCCTACATTTTCTTAGAAGTTTTTCACTTTTTGCTGTTTTAATTAGGTTTTCAGTTCCTTTAGAAAGAGTTTGACAATTTTTACAAAATCAAGCCTGCTGGGCTTTTGGATGGCTTTGGATTGAATTAATCAATTTGGGGAGAATTGACAATTTAATGATGAGGTTTCGAATCCATGAAACCTCTTGACAGTGTTTTATATTTTTCAGTGTAGAGATCTGAAACATAAAATGCTTAGGAATATGTTTTTGTTAAATTCTAAGCATTTTATGTTTTTGGATGCTCTTGTTATTTTTAAAATTTCAATTTTTAATTGTTAATCCAGTAAAACCTCCATATAATGGGTTAATTCAGGCCAGGGGGTGTCTGTTAAAGCTGAAAGTCCATTATATAATAAAGTAGATTTTCCAAATGTCTATGTTAAAAATTGACAAATTAATTTACCTGTTTTTACTTAATGTAGACATGTTTGTATAATTAAAATTAAGTATGTATGAAAAGTTTAATTTTACAGAAAAATTTTCTATATGTATTACTATAATTTTAAATTTATGCTGAATAGGTCCAGTAAATAAATGCATTTCCCAGTCACTGTGAATAAACAAATGCCTATGGCTGGGATGTGGCTTAGTGCACCTGGGAACATCGGCCGGCACGTGTTAAAACTGCTGCAGAAAGTCATGCCACGTGTTGAGAGAGATGTAGTGTGATCACATGCTAATCATTCCCTGAACATTGTTTATAAGCATTGACTCTTGGATTTAAATATGTAGACTGTAGTTATAGATACGTAAAATTTATTTATGTTGGTGAAATTACAACATTGGTTTTTCCAACATATGGCCTATTCACTAAAATTGGTTAAAAATAACTGAATTCATAACAAACAAAAAAAACCCTGTTAACTTAAGTTATAAGCAAATCTTGGTTAAAAGCATTTTAAAATTAACAAGGTGTTAATTTTCACATATGACATATAGACTGGAAATTTTGTCCGTTAAATCTGAAATCCATTAAATCCAGGTCTGAGGTCCACAAAATCAAGGGTTTACTGCAGGGGTCCTCAAACTTTTTAAACAGGGGGCCAGTTCACTGTCCCTCAGACCGTTGGAGGGCCGGACTATAGTTTAAAAAAAAAACTATGAACAAATTCCTGTGTGCACTGCGGGCCCGGGACGAGTCGGCTGCTAAGCAGGACAGGCAGTGGCACCCAGCGGGCCGGATAAATGTCCTCGGCGGGCCACATGTGGCCTGCGGGCCGTAGTTTGAGGACGCCTGGTTTACTGTGTATGGATACACATTATGATTGCTGCATCTTCCTGGTGAATTGAAGGCGTTATAATTATGAAATGTTTCTCTTTATCTCTAGTTATTTCTTATCGTGAAGTCTACATTATTTGATTTCAATATAACCAATTCATTAATCTTATTCATACTTATGTATTTTTTAATGGCATATCTTTCCATCCATTTGCAGTCTGCCTATTTTATGTCTATTTTAAAGTGTATTTCTCATAGACAGCATGAGAGTAATGCTTTTTTAAAAAAAATATATTTTATTGATATTTTACAGAGAGGAAGGGAGAGGGATAGAGAGCTAGAAACATTGATCAGCTTGCCTCCTGCACACCTCCCACTGGGGATGTGCCTGCAACCAAGGTACATGGCCTTGACCGGAATCGAACCCGGGACCCTTCAGTCCGCAGGCCGACGCTCTATCCACTGAGCCAAACTGGTTTCGTCATGAGTAATGCTTTTATATCCATTGGACAACCTCTGCATTTTGGAATGTTTAATCCACTAACAGTTAATATAATTATTGATATGGTGGTTATTTATATCCTTAGATTTTGTTCTTCTGTTTCTGCTTATTAACTATTTCTCTTCATATATTTTTATTTTTATTAAAAAAATTTTTTTTTAATCCTCACCCAAGGATATATTTTCCATTTATTTTTAGAAAGAATGGAAGGCATGGAAGCAGGAAGGAGAAGGACATAGAAAGACAGAAAGAGAGACAGTGATCGATGTGAGAGAGACACATCTATTGATAGCCTCCCACATGCACCCTGACAGGCTGGGGATCAAACCCGCAACCCAGGTACGTGCCCTTGAATGGGAATTGAACTGGTGATCCTTTGGTTTTTGGTCTGAAGCTCTAATCACTGAGCAACACCAGGGCTCTCTTCATATTTTTAAAAGTTGTTACTTGAGGAATTAAAATGTATAAACTTAATTTTTCATAATCTACTTAGATTTAAATTTTATGTACCACAGCACATAAAATATAAGAAACTTTCAGCCATATGGGTTCATTTACTTTAGTCCTCTGTTCATTATGATATAGTTGCTAAAAATCATGGGGGCAGGGTGGGACATCCAGCCAGCGAAATCATTTGGTCTGACCCTGCCAAACATTAATTAAATGTTTGACCAAATATAGCAGGCTAATTTTTTATAACTGTCCAAATGGCCCTTGGCAGAAAAAAGGTTCCCCACCCCTGCTATACATAATACGTGTAGAAACATGATTAACTCCATTATACAACTTGATAATTTTTGCTTATACAGTCATGTATTTTAATGAAATGAGTGGAAAATCAGTCTTTAATGTTTACCCCATATTTACCATTTATGATCCTGTTTATTTCTTTGTAAGTATCTGTTTTCATTTGGTATCCTTTGTCTCCTGCCTAATGATCTTCTTTTAACATTTCTTGTACATGTGCTAAAAATGAATTTAGTTTTTTGTTTAATGTAAATTTTTCTTTATTTCACCTTAACTCTTAAGGGATATTTTTTACTGGATAAGGTATTTTGGATTATTTTTCTTTTATTCTTTTAGAACTTCAATATGTTGTTCCATTGTTTCTTCTGGCCTTTGTTGTTTCTGATGAGAAGTCAGCAGACATTTCGAATCATTCATTATTCTCTTGTATGTAATGTGGGTTTTTTGTTGTTGGTTTGGTTTGGTTTGGTTTGGTTTTGCCTCGCCTCTGACTGCCTTCAAGATTTTTTTCCTTTAATTTTGGTTTTTATCAATTTGATTATGGCTGTGCCTAGGCATATTTTCCCTCGTGTTTATCTTTCTTGGGGTTTGCTGAGGTTTATGACTTCAGCGATATTGAATCAATTTGGGGCCATCCTTCGTTTTTTCAGGTATTTTTTCTTTTGCGTTTTCTCTCCTACTAGGAATCATTTACATATATGTTATATACTTCACGTTGTCCCCCAAGTGCCTGAGGCTCTGTTCACTTTTTAAAATATATTTTTCTAAGTATTGTCAAATTTTTATTGATGTTGCTTCAAATTTCATATATTCTTTTATTCTCTTCAAATTGCAGTTAACCCATCCAATGAAGCTTTCATTTCAGACATTGTAATTTTCAAATTTAAAGTGTCCATTTATCTCTCTTATATTGTTTCAATTTCTCTACTGAGTTTATCTTTTTATTCCTTGCAAGTATATTCTCCTTAATGTCCTTGAACATAGTAGTAATAGCTGCTTAAATTCCTTGTATGTAAACTCTAACATCTGGAGTCCTCTCAGGGTCAGCTTCCATTGAATGTCTCAGTATGGTCCACATCTTCTTGAAGTACCTTTGGATTGTATCTTAGTTATTGTGAGTGATGTATTATAAAGACTTTGGATTCTGTTGTTTCTCCTAGGTATATTGCTTTTTTATTTTCCTTTTAAAAAAATCAGGCCATTAGATTGGCTGAACTGGAATTGTAAAATTTTTATGTCCTCCACAGTGGATAGCCTTTGAAATTTTTGTTTGGTCCTTTTAGCCTTATCTGGACTACTTAGAATCTACTCTTTATATATGTACTTTATGGGTTAGCCAGAGATTGGGGCAGTGTTTATAAACAATTTGGGGATACTCCTTGTTCTCCTCTTTGTAGTATTTTCCTCCTCACCAGCTGCTACATTTGTTCTGAAATCTTTTCCTCTGAGATGAGAAAGTAAAACTATAGGTTTTCTGAGTTTTAGCCTCTTGGCCTGCCCAAAGTAGAAAACCAAGAACCTCATCCCAGTGCTCAATCCTCCAGGGCAGTATCTTGCTGGTTTTGATGCTTTCCAGTGCTTTTAGGTAGTTGTGTGGGTTTGTTGTTGTTTGTTTGTTTGGTGTTTTTAAAAGTATTTTGTTCAGATATTATAGGTGTTATATGTGGAATTATTGTTCTAATATAAGTTACTTGGCCATTATTAGAAGCAACATCTATGGGCTCTTTTTAATGCATGTGTTTTATGGACACTCATCTGAGGAGAGCCGTCTTACATAGGTCCTCATGAGTCCCTATTTTAAGACATGAATTAGGTGACAGGCTTAAGTAACATTAGCCATGACTTTACCCCAGGCTTTAGCTGTTAGATTTGGAAGTAGAAACACTTACTTAGAGTTAGTTAGGTCAGGTGGAGGTATTCCTCCAAACTGTATGTAATGAGTACACTGCAAACTTGTAAGACCAGTAGTTTCAATAAATCTTGTTTCATATTCATATAGAGCCCATTAAGGGAAAGGTCCATTTCATGTTAAAGTATTATGATAAACAGCTTCAGTTCTTGTAAATGATTCAAAAATAATATATAATTTAGAGAAGTGATGAATTTGGGTGTGCCCAAGGAAAAGAAAATTGCCTACATTATTAGGAGTTCAAGAGACATAACCATCTGTGACTTGATGGAGGGGGGTGTAACATAAAGATGTATGATGCCATTTGTAAAACTAATTTCTCTTTCCATTTAATCTGTTCTTGCCTAAGTAAATACAGCTAGTAATTAAGATACCATTTTGGTGTGGCTTATAAATGCTGTTGCCTTCATTAAATTTCACACTTGTGAAAAGGAGCTATTAAGAGACAGCCTAAGGTAACACTTTTGAATAGCTAACTTTGTTAAAAATATGTTTCTAAATTTCTTGCAATAAAATGTAATTGCATTTTGTTTTCACTTGCTAGAATCTTCTCACATATTAAGTATTAGAGATAAGACTTTGTGCTAGAGGGAGCATTCTGTTAAATTTGGAGTAGTATAGTGACTTTGGAGTTCCCCTTTCCTTGCCATTCATAATAAATATCATTTTCTGGTTTCTCTAATTTTTCTTACAATTCACTTCTTCTAACATTAAGCAGTGGCAGGAGGGAGATTCTAAAATATATACTATTTTGAAACTGTCAAATTTTGAAATATTTGCCATAAAATTAACATGGTTAAGAATCTATCAATCATTGAGCCTGATTGCAAAACTAGTACCTTGTTCTAATATTGCAACACTGGAGCGTCTTGATGGCATGCCTATAAAATAAAAACAAAACAAATAGGGTAAGAAAAGAAGAGAAGAAAGGGAAAAAACTATATCTTTTATTGTTGATAGTACAGAATCATAGCCAATACATACATGTCCTACCTTATAAAAACTGGTGCATAGTAAAATTGTTGCTGTTGTATATGAACAGTGAACTTCTTATATGACATGTCTTTATTATTTCATGTGTTACGATTTTTTTCAATTGGAATTTTCTTTAAAATATATTTTATTGATTTTTTACAGAGAGGAAGGGAGAGGAACAGAGAGTTAGAAACATTGATGAGAGAGAAACATCTATCAGCTGCCTCCTGCACACCTCCCACTGGGGATGTGCCCACAACCAAGGTATGTGCCCTTGACCGGAATCAAACCTGGGACCTTTCAGTCTGCAGGCTGACGCTCTATCCACTGAGCCAAACCGGTTTCGGCTCAATTGGAATTTTAACTCATTTCTGTGACTAGTCTGTAGTGAGTCTAGTATAAGATGAAAACGTTTTTAGATTAAATGTTAGTATTACCTTTAAGCAGCCGGTATTAACTTATCTAAAGATAGATCGTTATTCAGATGTTTTTATTAGTATCGCTTTCATACAGGAGAAACAACTGAGCTCTTCTTTCTCTCTATTAATTAAGTCCATTGCATGTTTTAAAAAGTGATAGTATTAACATGCTCACTTCTAAAGTTTTTTCTTTAAACAGATATTGATGTAAGCATTCTCTTCTATTTGATTACTTTTAACCTCAAAAGACCATCATTGAAGAAAAGATATCTAGTTCTGTCTTTTAGGTTTATTTGGTCCTTTGCTTCTTCCTAGTATTATTAATAGAACTAGTGGCCCAGTGCAAGAAATTCTTGCACATTAAAAGGGGATTAATAAGAGGAAATCCTATATAATAAAAGGCTAATATGCCAATCAACTGAACGGCGGAATGACCGGTTGCTATGACGCGCACTGACCACCAGGGGGCAGACACTCAATGCAAGAGCTGTCCCCTGGTGGTCAGTGTGCTCCCATGGGGGGAGCGCCACTCAGCCAGAAGCCAGGCTCATGGCTGGTGAGCGCAGTGGTGGTGGCGGGAGCCTCTCCCGCCTCTGCAGCAGCGCTAAGGATGTCTGGCTGATGGCTTAGGCCTGCTCCCCCTGGACATCCCCAGGCAGTTGGGCATCCCCCGAGGGCCCCCAGACTGAGAGAGGGCGCAGGCTGGGCTGAGGGAACCCCCCCGCCCCCCCGCCTGAGTGCACGAATTTCGTGCACCAGGCCTCTAGTAATTTAATATTGCTATTTGCCCTTTCTCTATAATAGAAGTGTCAGCGATGAAAGAAAATTAGTAAAATGTATATGAAAACCTTCCCCCTGTCAGAGTCTGGGGCACACCACAGGAACCAGAGTCAAGTCCCCGCCCACCCACATATGCCTCAAAATCGCGTGAGACCCAGACCTGCCCCCCCCCCCCTCATTGGGATAGATCCAGACCTGGCTAGTCCCACCCTTGTCAAGCCCTGCCGGGCTGGGAATGTAGCCTCAGGTCCCCTGGCCCGGTGCCAGGATGGGGGCATGGCCTGAGGTCCCCCAGCCCAGACCGGGGTGGGGGGTGTGCCTTGAGGTCCCCTGCCTGGCACTAGTGCGGGGTGGGGGAGGGCGTAGCCTCAGGTCCCTGCTGATTGCTTATTAAGGCTCCTTATGGGAACTTGGCCTCAGCTGTGGGTGCAGCCATCTTTGTGACGGAGTGATGGTTAATTAGCATATTCCCTCTTCATTAGGTAGGATGTACAGTTAGCACTGGATGAATTTTGTGATGAGAATACTTTTATACAGAACAAGACTAAAATTCTAAACTTGCTTTGAATGTAAAATTCTTTTGAATCCAATAATTTTTAATCTAGGTTTGGAATCAAATTACTGTTAAGTTGTACAGTTGAAAGTGTGTTTTCTTCAAATAATACACAAATCTGTACTGTTCATGTATATACAAACACTGACAACCTTGAATATATACTGGAAGAGACATTCGCATTTTCAATAGCAATGAAGTTAATGCAAATGTTTTAAATTTATAGAAAGACAACTTTATGACTTTCCCAAAATATACAAATAAAGACCTGAACAACACCCTTGATGATAAATATTACTCTACAAACTGGGAATAGAAGGGAACTTTCTCAATGTGATAAAGGGCATCTAAGAAAAATCCACAGCCGAAACCGGTTTGGCTCAGTGGATAGAGCATCGGTCTGCGGACTGAAGGGTCCCGGGTTCGATTCCGGTCAAGGGCATGTACCTTGGTTGCGGGCACATCCCCATTGGGAGGTGTGCAGGAGGCAGCTGATCGATGTTTCTCTCTCATCGATGTTTCTAGCTCTCTATCCCTCTCCCTTCCTCTCTGTAAAAAATCAATAAAATATATTAAAAAAAAAAAAAGAAAAATGCACAGCCAGCATCATCCTTAATGTGAGAGACTGAGTGATTTCTTTCTAAGATCATGAGCAAAATAAGAATGCCCCTTTCCCCTCTTCTATTCAACATTGTACTGGAGGTTCTTGTCAGTACAGTTAGGCAAGAAAAAGAAATAAAAGGCATCCAGAATGGAAAGGAAAAAGTAAAACTATCTCTATTTCCAAATGTCATGGTCTTGACTATGGAAAACCCTAAAGAATACACACACAAAAAGAACTAATAAGTTCAAGAAGATTGCAGGATGTAAGATTAGTATACAAAAATCAATTGTATTTCTATTCCTTGCAATGAACAAACCAAAATGACATTGAGAACATAATTCTATTTATAGTAATATCAAAAAGAATAAAATACTTAGGACTAAAGCCCCAAATCAGGGTGTCAGCAAGGCCATGCTCCCTCTGAAACCTCTGGGGGAATTCTTCCTTATAGTTTGCTAGCAATCTTTGGTGTTCCTTGATTTATAGGTGCCTTATCCTACTCCTCCATTCTCACATGGCATTTCCTTGTATCTCTTCATGTCATCTTCCTTCTGTGACACCAGTCATGTTGGATTAGATCCCACCTTGGTGACCTCATCTTAACCTTCTTACTTCTGCAAAGATGCTATTTCCAAAAAGGTCACATTCAGGGGTACTGGGGGTTAACGCTTCAATGTTTTAGGTTTTCCTCTTTAAGGAGTCTGGATATTCGTGATTCAAAACTTGGAATGTTTAGAAATATCCTCTTCAAAATGAGAAATTTTTCTGTTAGGTGCTTATAAAAGGTGCCAATCCTATGAGCCATTTTATTGTGTTCAAAAACAAAACCTAGAAATAATTCCAAATTTAGATTCTCATTCTTTACCGTTAGGGAATATGGACAGAAATGCAAATGTCTATCATTTAGTTATGATAAATCCAACCTTTGGAACCACCACTTGGTGCTTGATTGTGCTAGAGGAGTATTACAGAAAAACAATAGCTTTCATTGTCTTTTTCAGGCATAATTACAGTAATAGAGTTGGATAAAATTAGTTTGATGAAGATAGGATTAAGGTGATATTGTTTTGATTTGGTTATATTTTATTTTTCCATGTATGCATTTATAAACATAATTTGATTCACAAAAAGGAGTAGATTATTAGTTCATAGGGCAATATTATGTCCTTTTCATGATCAGTTGAGTAAAAATTCTCAATTTAAGAGAACTGTGGAGACAGTTCACTACTTTCTGTGAACTGTGGAGACGGTCAGTGAATTCATAGTGCTTCTCACCATTTTCATTTTTTTTAATGTATATATTTCTTTATTGACTTCAGAGAGGAAGGGAGAGGGAGAGAGAGATAGAAACATCAGTGATGAGAGAGAATCATTGATTGGCTGCCTCCTGCATGCCCCCTACTGGGGATCTAGCCCGAAACCCAGGCATGTGCCCTTGGCAGGAATCGAATCTGGGACTCTTCAGTCCGCAGGCTACCGCTCTATCCACTGAGCCAAACCAGCTAGGGCCAGAGTGCTTCTCAAATTAAGAAATTTAGAACATCCTGGATATTTCCTTAAATCATGCTGAATGTTCTTATTGGCAAATTATTCTATAATATAATGCTCTGAAAGAGGGAGTCTAAGTTTATCTGGGAAATAAAAGTAGGGAAATATTTGTTTGTTTATTTGTTAATCATATTCTAATCCTAATGAATTAAAAATTTTACTTTCATGATATAATTTTAATGTTTAGCCAAATTTTCAGAAAATGGAAAGTAGAGATACTATTTATTGTCATTTTGCCCTTTAAAAAACTTTTTTATACAAGATTAGCAAGATATTAGAGCTGTGGTAATTAGATTTCTTTCAGGATAATAAACCATTAAAGTTTATGAGTCACATTAACAGAAAGACCTCTCAGTTCCACCATTTCCCTTTATCAGTTCATTCTACAATGAACATAAAATCCTCTGCCTGGAGTTCAGAGCACAGCAAGGGAGAAAGGGAAAAGCCAGAACAGAAAATAATAAGTGGGAAATGTTTAGTATCTATTTCTCTCTCTCTCTCTCTCTCTCTCTCTCTCTCTCTCTCTCTCTCTCTCTCGTACACTTATTAAAGCTGGGGACAATGAAACAAGGAAGGGCTTAGGATAGAAGAAGCAACAGGAGAGAGCCTAGGTGGGGCTGCTGTGGCTCACTGAGAAGTCACAAAAAAGGGGGCTTTGGAGATAGGTTCGGGGGGGTTAGCCTGGGATGGCTGCTGCTGCCCATTGCTGCCCTGGTTGCCAGTCTCTGTGGGGTCCCTTGGAGTTTAGGAGATGCAAGGCTGAACCAGAAGAAGAGAGGGAAGGGAAAGGCACATGCATGCTTCTGGGAGGAGTGCGCCCAGTAACCTTTTGATCCTGAAGCTTATGACAAATGTCTAGTGCTGAGTGCACTGCTGGGAACAGCAGAACTTGCCTGGGGTGAGACTTCTCTCAGTGGCTTAGTAACTAGTTTGTGGTCTGAAGGATTCAGGTTCGCTGCACATTTCTTTTCTGGAAGTCATCCCAGAGTCTTCTTAGTTGTTTAAAAAAAAAGGTAATAGAGCAAAGAGGAAGAGAGCTCTGGCCTTTTGTGTGGGAAGATTCACTTGATCCTTCCTTGGCATCAGGGGTGGTTGGTGGAAGCCTCCTGAAAGAGCAGAGTGTGGGCCACAGGCCAAGACTCTGGGTACAGAGAGTGGATGCCACCTGTCATGGGTATTGACTGAAAGAGTTTCTCAGTGACAAGAGCGCCATACTGCTCTCTTCCATCCCTACTTAGAGGAGCCCTTGGGAGAAGACTAAGGCAGAAGCTGTGTGAATGATCACAGACCACAATGTGATAAAACCCTCCAGTGAATGCACCTCACTTATTTTCTTTCTTTGCCCTCCACATTACTTGATTCTTATTTTCGTTATTATGGATTTTATTCTGTACTTTTATTTAGAACATCTCAAAACCTTTTGGAAGCTGAAGAATATATATGTATATGTATTTCTGCATGCATTATCTTAACAAGAATATCCAAATTGATATACATATCCAAATGGGTTTGTTTTTTTTAAATATATTTCATTGATTTTTTACAGAGAGGAAGGGAGAGGGCTAGAGAGTTAGAAACATCGATGACAGAGAAACATCGATCAGCTGCCTCCTGAACACCCCCTACTGGGGATGTGCCCACAACCAAGTTACATGCCCTTGACCGGAATCGAACCCGGGACCCTTGAGTCCACAGGCCGATGCTCTATCCACTGAGCCAAACCGGTTAGGGCCAAATGGGTTTTTAATGATTTGTGGAAAGCATTTTGCAAATCTTAATGCATGTGGGTTTTCTTTCAAAAGAATTCTTTGATTATAGATTTTCAAAGAAAAAAAAAGCCATTGTTTGCAACTTATTCTTCAAAAAGTGCCAAATGCTCTTTTGTGGCCAAGATTTATCAAAAACATACCCTTCTATAGAAACTTCAACATCCTTCTGTGAATTGTAAAAGTTTGAAAAGTCCCATAACTAATTCTATATATGTTGGGATCTAGATAGGAATGGGGGTTGGGAATTGGGATGATCTCAGAAAGCAATCTGGCATCTATTCAATCAGTTGTGAAGTCGTTGGTATTTTTAGAACCCTGCACAAATAAGCACTTTTACTGATTTTTTTTTTAAAGATTAAAATTAACCTAAAAACTTAAAAAGCCAAAGTGAGCAGCAACAAGCATTTATTTGATAACATAAAAAATTGTAATCCAGGGTCATAGATTCAGGCAGAAACCCAAATTATGTCCCAATTTGGCAAGGGGTTTTTATGAGAAAGGGAAGGGAAGTAATTAATAGAAGGAAGCGATTTCTATAGGTGCTAGCTAATAAGCTAAGTTATTTTTTAGCTATACATGGTGGTGCTGATTCTAAGGAATGTCCTTAAATTTCAGTCCTCTTAGTCAGGATGTCTGCAAACAGTTGTTTGGAATATAGTGTTAATTTGGCCCATTCCAAAGGTTATTTTGCCTAGTTCAGTGGTCGGCAAACTCATTAGTCAACAGAGCCAAATATCAACAGTACAACGATTGAAATTTCTTTTGAGAGCCACATTTTTTAAACTTCTTCTAACGCCACTTCTTCAAAATAGACTCGCCCAGGCCATGGTATTTTGTGGAAGAGCCACACTCAAGGGGCCAAAGAGCCGCATGTGGCTTGCGAGCCGCAGTTTGCTGACCACTGGCCTAGTTCAAACATTCCAAAGGCTCACAAGAATCAAGACCTGCAAGGTATTTTTACCTTCATTTTGAAATGGCTTCATTTTTATGTTTTCTCATTAAAATCCAAGTCAGCATTCTTTAGCCCACATAGCCAACCTAAATGAATTTTTCATTTTTCAAACAGTTGGTTTTGCCCAAAGGCTAATAAAGAAACACTTCTACCCTATTACCTCTGACAGGAAACTTTAAACCCTTATCCTATGCCTCATCTGCTATGTGTGCATGACTCCCAATTAAAAATATAATTTTTTGTTGGTTAATTTTTTTGTTGAATATGTGTAGCTCTTTGCAACTATGTGGCAAATAGGCTATGTATTGTTGCTCATCAATGCTGGTTGATAGCCATCCTACGCAGTCTTTCAAGATGTATTAAAGCTTTATCAGTTATTCAGATCTGGATGAATTGTCAGTTTGGTCAGATTCCAGATGAAATTGATAGGTTTTGCTACACTGTCAAAGTTAGCCAAATGTTTTGGAAATTATTTGTCAATGCAGTAAAAGTTTATCTGATACTAGAGGCCTGGTGCATGAAATTCGTGCACAGGTAGGGTCCCTAGGCCTGGCTGAAGATCAGGGCCGATCTGCAGGGCAACCGGTGGGGCGATCAAGGGGCTCCCCGCTGGCACCCCCTTTGGCTGGCCTGGGGCCTGCGGGCTGGGGCAGCTCCTGCATTGAGCGGCTGCCCCCTGGTGGTCAGTGTGCCTCATAGTGACCGGTTGTTCTGTCGTTTGGTCGATTTGCATATTAGGCTTTTATTATATAGGATTGCCTGCATAGAGTTTCCTTATGAGTACATTTTTCAGAAAACATGTTTTAGCAATATTTTTATTTTAACCAATTTGGATGGAATTTTTTCAAGTTAGATTATTAACATTTTTCAGTAAAAACGTTTCAGACATAAAGGAAATAACATAATGAAAGTCCATGTCTACCATCTATCCTAGGAAATAAAACATTACAAAGACAGTTGAAACTGCTGGTATATTCTTCCTACATTGTATTCTCTCCTCTTACTTGCCCTGTAAATTTGCTGTTATAATTCCCATGCATATCTGTAATAGATTATTTTTACTCATCATGGTTGATGAGGTTTATCCATGTTGCTATGTATAGCTCTAGTTCATTCTTTTTTCATCGCTATACATTTCATCATTCTCTTCTTGGTGGGTATTTAAGTTGATTTTAACATTTTGCTGTAATAATACCATATGGACATTCCAATAGGTCTCTTCTTGTACACATGTATGTGTTTTTCTAGAATATGTATTTGAGTTAAATTGCTGAGTCACAAGGAGTAAACATCTTACATAGTTGTTCTCAAATTACTTGCCAAAATGTTTATATAGTTCACAGGCCACTGGTGTTGTAGGATGTCTTTCAGCTTGAGTTTGATGTTTCCTCATGATTAGATTCAGGTTGTACATCTTTGGCAGGAATATCACGAAAGTAAATGCTGTGATCTTCTGTGTAACCAGTAAGGACCTTCATTATAAAATGGCACACGATACCAATTTGTCCTATTTCTAATTATGTTTATTTTGGTCGTTTTGTTAAAATGATATTTGCCAGGCTTCTCTAGGTTTTTCTCTTTGTAATAGGTAAATATTTTGTGGAGAGGTACTTTGAAACAATGTAAATATTCTATTCTCCACATCACTTCCAGCCACCTTGGAATAACAGGGTCCAGACTTTCCCTAAGCTCTTAAACAATAATGAAAATCTGACAGAATATGGGAAACAGTAGTTTTGAGACATTGGATGCTAAGCAGTACTAGGTATTGATCTCTCAAATGAGGTGAGCCCCATGATTGCCCCAACTTACTGCAAGACCTCACCACAGTGAAGAACTCATACAAGCTCAATGGTCTCTGTGAGTTGAGGTTGAGGATTTGGGGAGGTCAATGTGACTAGAATTCACAGGATAGAGTACTAGAGAGGAGAGAGCTACATAGAACTCTGGAGATCTACCAAGAGTTCTCAAGTCTTGAGCACATTGGTGAGGAAACTACCCGAGACGGGATAGAAGCACCACAATGAACAGGCAGAACAATGTGTGAAGCTCACATGTATGAGAATAGGTCATGTTCCCACCAGCCAGAGTGGAGAAACTTCATGGTAACTCAGGCATTGGATAGATTCTCAGAATGTAGTCACCTCCGTGGTAGAGCTGAATTAGCTTTGGACTGTAGGCTGCTTAGGTCCAAACCTAACAAAGCTTAAAAGCAAGCCCCGAAAGGATCAAATGTTTCCAAGTAACCATGTCCCAGAACAAAGCACAAAAATATTTAAATGAATACCCTCCCCTTAAAAGTCTCACACCCTACAATGTAAAAGTTACAGTGTCCAGCAGTAGCTACCAGGGATGCAAAGTAGGAAAATAATAACCTTTACTGAGGAGAAAATTTTTCCAAAACTGATAAGAAAGGCACAGATGATAGGATTAAAGAAATGAGGACACTAAGACAGCAAGTATAAGTATACTTAATATTTTCTGGAAGATAAGGGGAGTATGAACATGATAAAGAGGAACATGGAGCCTGAGCCAGCTTGGCTCAGTGGATAGAGCATCTGCCTGCGGACTAAAGGGTCCTGGGTTCGATTAAGGGCACGTGCCCAGGTTGCAGGCTCCATCCCCAGAAGGGGGTGTGCAACAGGCAGCCAATCAATGATTCAACCGAACAGCAGGCTGCGTGGGGGCGACAAGGCCAGCACGGGGGTTAGTGAGGGACGACCAAATGACTGAACAGCAGGCTGAGTGGGGCGACCAGGCCAGCAGGGGGTTAGTGAGGGACAACCAAACAACTGAACAGCAGGCTGTGTGGGGCAACCAGGCCGGCAGGCGGGGGGGCAGTTGGGGGCGACCAGGCCAGCGGGGGTGGGGGCAGTGAGGGGAGACCAGGTCGGCAGAGGGGGGCAGTGAGGGTCGACCAGGCTGGCAGGCAGAGGCAGTTAGGGGTGATCAGGCTGACGGGAGGGGGGCAGTTAGGGGAGATCAGGCAGGCAGGCAGGTGAGCAGTTAGGAGCCAGCAGTCCCGGATTGTGAGAGGGATATCTGACTGTCGGTTTAGGCCTGATCCCCGGGATCGGGACTAAACCGGCAGTTAGACATACTCCGAGGGGTCCCAGATTGGAGAGGGTGCAGGCTGGGCTGAGGGGAACCGTCCCCCTCCCCTGTGCACAAATTTTGTGCACCAGGCCTCTAGTTCTTCTATAAAGCTTATAAAAGTTATTTTCACATTTAAGGCTTTAATTCACCTGAAATTGATTTTTGTATATGGGTAGAAGTAGGGATCCAGTTTATTTTCTTTTGAGATGGGTATATATTAAGAAATGGGTTATAGCAGTATTATTAACTAGTTCATATTTTGATATATGAACTATTATTGGTCTGTTAACTATCTAAGAAACTGATCTGCAGTTTCACTTCTATAATATCAAGATTCCATATATCATGAGTCTAACTCTGAGAGCTTTCTCTTTCATTTCTGTACTAATCATTACCATACTATCTTATAAACCATTATTTTTCATTCAGCCAGAGTCTAGTCAGGAAAACAAACCTCTTTAAGTATTTTAAGAAAGAGCAGATTTAGTCTGGAGAATTGGGTGTTTACAAAAGCAGTAGCAGGCCTAGAGGGATAAAGGTTCAGGAAGTGACTGCTACTTCTCATATTTGCCACTAACTTTCAGGAAGTCAGGAAGGTGCAGAAACTACAGAAAATCTCTGGAAATAATCAGTTGTCACCAATACTTAGGCTGGTGATTTACAGCAAACACCTGAAGGATGCTGCAGAATCTCACATCTCATCTGCTGAAGTCCATCAGGTATTTGCCAATCCTTGACAAAGGTGCAAAAGTGTACTTCTGCCTTCATTATATGAGTGTCTTTCATTGAGAATCTAACCAGAAATCTGCTGGCAGGATCGGGGGAGAAATGTAGCTCCTGACATCCAGCCCTGTTGAGTAGAGGAGAGCAGGGAAGGGGCATGAGGGCATGAATTGCCTACAGGCATCCTGGCACAGATTCTTATTAATTAGTCTCATTATCTGGAAGAACAGTACTCTCCCTCCCTATACATCCCCTTCTCCCCTGCTCATATTGTCATCGCTATTCTGAGGCCATTGCATTGCCATGTGAACTTTAAGATGATCTTGTTGAATGTTATGAAAAACTCAGGATTTTAATTGAACTTACACCTGGTTTTCAGACTGATTTTGGGTTCATTGCCCCGGGGAAGGAAGGCCCCAGCTGGCAGCTGGAAGGCCCCAATCAGCCCTGATTGCGGGCCAGGCCTAGGGGCCCTACCCATGCACAAATTTCATGCACTGGGCCTCTAGTATACAAATATCTTTATTCATTTGCTGTCATTTGTGTCCTTGGTTTACCTGACTCTGTAGCCTTCCTCCCTGCTCCAATTCTAACTTCTTTTATACCATAGATTCAGACCTCCACAACTAAGGCCATTAAATCAAAAGGGAAAAAAGTCTCATTTAAGTTATCCCAAGTGGCCAGTAACTGAACATGGAACTCTAGAGTGGCCTGAAACTTGTCTACGTCAGGGACTTCCTTTGTTTCTCTCAAGGGGCCTTTGCATCTGTTCTTTTCACCTTTCTCTACTGCTGGCTTCCTCTGCTCACTCACGGTTTCTGCACCTCTGTAGTGCTGACCTGCACATACCCAATGCTCGTCCCACTGACCTCAGTTTTCATCGTTAACTTTTGGCTTTCATTTCAGCTGCAAAGACCTGATCTAGTCAGGATTCTCTGGGTTGGGTTCAGGAGAAAAGGAATATGATTGCAGGGACATTTCCTAAAGGTCTAACCTCCCACAGGGTTTGTTGCCCTTCTCTGGCCTAGTCAGCTGCAGCCAGGAGAGTAGATTCTTCCACATAAAACACCACTGCTTCTGTGTGCTGTCTCATCCCTCAGGCCTGGGCCGAGGCAATTCTCAGGAGGGGGAGGGGCACATTAATTGGCATTCTCACTCTTCAAGCTGTGTGAATAGTGTGTAATATAGGAGAGAATGA
This sequence comes from Plecotus auritus, assembly GCF_963455305.1. NCBI lineage: Eukaryota > Metazoa > Chordata > Mammalia > Chiroptera > Vespertilionidae > Plecotus > Plecotus auritus. The sequence continues at coordinate 26,348,470 of NC_137779.1, forward strand.
TATCTAATTAAGGGAAGTGCATCAGCTTACTTTTATGGACTTCTTAACACCTACTTTAACTCTCTGCTTATTTATCTTTTATTGGATATATTTTATATATCACAACAAACCCTCAGCTAATATTTATGGAATGAATGACTTTTGAAATAAATAAGAACTGCCTCTTTTTGAATTTTTGGTTCAAAAGAAAACAGCTGCACTTCAGAAAGCTCTGTATCTTCTATAATAATAAAAGCATAATATGCTAATTAGACCGGATGTCCTTCGGGGCTGCTGCTGCTGCTGCGAGGGCCAGGGCAGCAGCTAGGACTACTGCCTCGGCCCTTGGAGCCCCTTGCACAAATTTCATGCATCGGGCATCTAGTAACCCTATAAAAAAACAACAAAAACACAGACTTGGGCCAAATGCTGCTGGGCAGATTAGAAAACAAATTCATTTACCTGCATTTACCTGTCCCAATTATTTAAAACGGTAAACTCTGAGTTTGTTGGGATCTAAAGTTATTTAAGAATATTAAAACTTTTTATTTAATATAAATATATTGAGAATATTGATATCTTTAAAAATATTATTGTTCCCTAGAGCCCAAATGCACAATTACTATATGTTTAATAAATATTTTGAGATTGGATGTAAATTCATTTGAGAGACAAACTGTTTTTTTAATGTCTACATGTCCTTTAATGTATTTGGACCCAGATGTTTTGGCCTCATTTGCTGGAGTGGATACAGCATTAGCCTGTCAGTTTCCTGCTGTTTGCCATTATTTAGTGTTATTAGAGGTTGTAAGCATGCATACTCTGGGAAAGTTGAAGAAAGGCTTTAAATTGAGAAAAGTACCAAGTTGTGATCCCTGTCCAGAAATTCTGAGATTAAAAACAAAGTGACTATAAATAAAACATTAGAATATTAACATTAAAAAGCAGCTGTAGTAGCTCAGAGCAGTCCTGCTTATATGTCTTTTCTATTAGCTATCAGTTGAGGTCCTCCAGCACGTAACCAAATCTTCATTAAGGGCCATTCTCCTTCCAGGGAAGCATCTAACACAACATGTATTCCACAATTGGCTATGCAAATTCTTTAGCAGTAATAGAGAACATAAATTGTGTTTCCTAAGGTAATCGGGACTGCGCTATTGTGCTCATAAATCCTTGCACAGCTCTGTGTTAACCTTGCATCCTTAGATTTGCTCTATGGATTATTGTACTACAGTCGATTTCTACTTTAACAGTAATAGCAGGATATAGTTCTTCTATTGTAACTTAAGAAATGGTAGAACTGCTTGGAATTTCCTTTACATTGATATACATATTTCATTGTGCTTGTAATAGGAGTATAATAGATTTGCTTCTTGTCTAGTTACAGTGTAAACCATAGAATTCAACCACTCCAGTTCTCAGGGAAGTAATGTTCTCCATAATTTAACACTTATTAGTTTTCCATATATGAATGTGTTTATAGATGCCCCTTTAGGGCCAGAGCTCCGCCCAGTAATTACCACTAGATCCACATTCAATCTGTGTTTTCTTAGTTTTAAAAATACAGGGATTGAAGGGCCAATATTTTTTTTAGGATTTTTGTCTAGGTCAGTGGTCGGCAAACCGCGGCTCGCAAGCCACATGCGGCTCTTTGGCCCCTTGAGTGTGGCTCTTCCACAAAATACCACGGCCTGGGCGAGTCTATTTTGAAGAAGTGGCATTAGAAGAAGTTTAAGTTTAAAAAATTTGGCTCTCAAAAGAAATTTCAATCGTTGTACTGTTGATATTTGGCTCTGTTGACTAATGAGTTTGCCGACCACTGGTCTTGGTTAATAAATGAAATGGGCCCCCTTTTTTTTTTTTTTTTTACATTATTGATCTTAGAATTAAGAAAAGTATCATGAAATGATTTGAATATTTTTTTATTTTCTTAAACAATTTTAAAAGATAGAGATTAGCTGGTTTTGTAAGTTTGGTGAAATACATGTAAAACCATGTGGGCCTGTAATTTTGGGAAGTTGGATAACGGGCAAGGAATTGTGATTACCATTTCAGTTTTATGGGCTTTGGTTTCTTTATGTTTTCTTTCTTCCACCAGAACTTTTAATAATTTTATCCTAAAAGTCTATATAATCAAATTTATTTCTGTATAGTTGCTAATGATACTTGTCATTTATACTTTTTAATGTTGTTCTTACCCCCACACCCACCCTGCGTCTGTCTCGGTTATCCCACACCTAACCAACCCAGCACCTGTCTCAGTTGGCAGAGCCCGGGCTGGGCTGCCGTAAAGAAGGAGCGCCACATCACAGGGACTAAATACACAGGGAGGCTGGGAACATGGGGGAGTACTGTGTGTCCCATCTCTATGCCACTAAAATCCCCCCACCTCGACTTCTTTACCATGATACAAGCAAAATGCTTTTATTTCTGGGGTCCATATCTGATCCTTAGCCAGAGGGCCATGACTTTGAGGAAAGCCCTGGGCATTGGGGTCACAGCTCTGTGCTGTGGATAGGGGGATGGGCAGTGCTATGTCCTGGTAATGTGGGCTCCGGGGGTGTAGGGGAGGAACCTGGGCATCCCATGTAACATGCAGTTCAGGGAGGGCTGCTGTTGGGGGAGAGCACAGGGAGTCAGGGCTCTTGGGGCTCTCTAGGCCACTTACTCATTTTCCGATTGATTATGAAATAGTTTATATCGGTGAACAAGTTGAGTAATATGTAGTTACTTATATAACACTCCTGATTCTAATACCATAGCTTCCCTCCCTGAAATGCACCACTCTCCTTCAGCTGAGATCCAGCATTCCCTGCATTTCTAAATACCTCAACAATGTTTGTATGCCAACACCATATTAGGTCTTATTTTGCATATATGGGCATAATATTTTCTTCTTTTTTAATCTTTGCTGCATCTTTAGCTATCCCCACTTTTCCTTCTCTCTCTCTCTCTCTCTCTCTCTCACACACACACACACACACACACACACACACACACACACACAACCTTCCCAACAATTAGTGCATTTTGTCTTTTTGGCAAACTTTGCCCTTGTTGATCTTCTATATTGTCTTCTTGTTTAATTTCTGACCATTCTTATTCCCTTTCTTCTTTTCTCTCTGGGTTTGCTATTTTGCTACCTTCTTGGATTGGTCACCAGCTCAGTGGTTATTGCTAGTTCCTAACGTACACCAGTAAACCAGCATCATCGTGTTAGGTCTGATCATTAGGTCACTGAAGGAGGAACACACGAGGCCAGAATGGTGAGGGATCACGAATTTATTCTATCATCCGCACACCCGGTGGCTAAGCCTAGATGGCTCCAGCACTCAGTGACAGTAGTCAGCCGCTTTTAAAGGACTTGGTGGGCTTTTTCTGGGCGGAGACTTCTTTATGCATACTGGAGTGGAGATAATGGAATGTGGTCACAGCAAGTGAAATGTGGTCTCAGCAAAGGGAATGTCCATAGTGAAATGGCCTGAAAAGCCAGTTCCCAGGGGAGGGGTATTGATTCAATTGCTCAATCAAACCTAACACATAGCACTGCTGCTCAGGATGGGCAGTCTTTGGCTGGGGCTCATACAGTTATGTATTTTGAATATTATTACCCTTGAATATAAACATTTAGGGCTATACATTTTTCTTTAAAATGCCACTTTAGGTACATCCCATCAGCTTTCATGGGATTTTAAATTAATCTTATTCTTAAACTATTATATGCTACATATGTATGTCCTGAAAGTAGCATGTAGCAGAAATTGTGGCAGTGATATTGATTTCTCAGTAATTGCTGAGACTCGCAATGTGGCCTCTACGTGGTCTATTTTTATAAAAGACTAGAGGCCTGGTGCATGAATTCATGCATAGGTGGGGTGCCTCAAGGTGGCCTGTGGGGATCGGGCCCCAGCTCACGTCCCTCGCCTCACAGCCCTGCCTGGCACACCGCCTTGGCCTGGCGCTGCCCGCTCACCTGCTCCACCATGGTCCCGCTCTTGTCGGGGCCCTTTACTGCCATCGCTGCCATGTTCCGTGCCACTCCCTCGTGCTCAGTGCACATCATGACGAGCGGTCGAACTCCCAGTCTCCCGAACTCCTGGTCGAAAAACCACCCGAGGGGACATTTGCATATTAGGCTTTTATTATATAGGAGGATTCCATGTGTGCTTGTGAAAGTATGGATTCACTATCAGAGACCAGGCTCTTTCCATTTCATAAGACTGTTTGCTGAATTTGTTTAAACCTACTATATGCTTTCTAACTTTCTGTTTCATCTATTAATAATTGAGAGTAGAGGGTAGAATCTCAAAGTACAATAGTGTAGTTTTCCAAACTTGTAGTTTTGCCAATTTTTACTTTATGAATTTTGAAACTATATGGTTATCTGCATACCAATTTAGAATTTTGCCTTTCTGCTATTATTTAATCATTAGAATATGAGTCTTCTGTTTTTTATTGGTGCCTTTTACTTTAATATCTATTTTGCTAATCCTTTTATTGTCAACCTTTTGTGGCCATATGCTTTGGTGTATGTTTTTTCCAAATAGTATATAGTTTCTTAAGGAGCATGTGGCATATTGCTATTGCTTGTCGATCTCCTTTTTAATTATTTAGTTCACTGAAATTTATAATGATTATTGGTCATTTTTCTTACATCTTATTTTGTATTTGTCTTGCTTTTAAAATAGTTTTTGTTGTTGTTCCCTCCTTTTTTCTATTTCTTTAGATCAGGGGTCCTCAAACTTTTTAAACAGGGGGCCAGTTCACTGTCCCTCAGACGGTTGGAGGGCCGGACTATAGTTTAAAAAAAAAACTATGAACAAATTCCTATGCGCTCTGTGGGCCCGGGACGAGTCGGCTGCTAAGCAGGACAGGCAGCGGCACCTGGCCCGTGGGCCATAGTTTGATGACGCCTGCAAGTTTAGATCAATCAAGTTTTAAAAACTTCACTCATTTTTCATCCCCCGGCTAATTTGGAAGTATAGCCGTCTATTTCTATTTTTGTGGGTGGTTATGTACATTTATTTAATTTACTCTAAAAAGTATCCTACTCGTCCCAAACCACCTGTAATACTTTAACTTCCTTGTTTTACATGTTATCATCTAGTATTTTAATTTTTTATTGTTACCCAAATAAGACAGTACTGTTTGTACAGTCAATATTTGTTTTGATTTATTCACATTTACCTAGTTCTTTGTTCACTAGTCCTTCATGCTTCTCAGACTTTCACATGTAGGAATGTTTTCATTCTTTCTGAAATACTTTCCTTGGAAGTTTCTTTAGATACAGGGATCTGGTTGTAATGAACTCTGATTTGTTTTGTCTAAACACTTAATATGAATTTTCTGGTCCTCCAACTATGATCACAGAAGATCAGAAGCATTAGCATCTAAATAGCCACCCACTAACAGATACCTAGTGCCTTGGGGCTAGAGAAGCCTGCATGCAGATTGGGCTGCTGTCCACTCTCTTCCTGGCCAATGTGAGGGTCCAGTGTATTTACAAAGATAAACCTCTAGACAGAGGTACGTGCTTATTGACACATGACCACTCTGTGCACTGCAAAGACACTTAGAAAGTGTGGAATGTATATAGAAAATGATTCAGATACAGCACTTGAAACCGAGGGAACTCATGCTTTAATAGACACTGAAATCACAAAAGAAGGCCAAGTGCCTTAGCAATCTCAATAAAAATATGAAGTTCTTTTTACATGATAAATTTCATAATATAAAAAGTTTAATGCCATCTAGAAACTGTAATTTACAAAAATGTCCACATAGGCCAAAGATGGCTAACTCTGCATACAACAACGGGTGTGAGTGCCAAGTGGGGAAGGGGTCTGAGGAAGGGAGAGGTGACCACATGTATCTTTACATGGAATATCTTCGAAGGATCTGGCACAAACAAGGGCCCAGTTCACAAACCACATGTACAATCATTTTAGATAAAACAACAAAATATGTGATGAAATATTATACAATTTTCACTTTCTGCCTACTTACTAAAAACAAACCAGATTATTGGGTGGTATTTTTTCCAGCCTGAAGTGAAACTAACAAAGTGACAGTTCCCCTTGTGGTGGGAGGTGGCGGGACAGGCAGGCACTATACTGAGACTTGCTACCATGATCACCTACTGAGAGCCACTGGGACAAGGTCAGGATAGGGACAGTGTGTGCAGCACCTGGTCTCCTGCTGAGACCCAGCATGTATCAGTGTGAACCATGATTTTTTTTCAAATGGATGGAGGTGAGAATTTTTTCATTTTACTACACACTAATGTAAATTTTAGTAGCTAATTGTGTCTTGGTATTTTGACTTAGTTAAAAGGCAAAGTAGTTGAGTAGTTCACTGGTGAGAATTAAGGTAGACTCCACTACTACCTTGCTTTGTGGTCATACCAAGGTTTCTAGGAAAGGGAGATTTTATTGCTTGTGTTCAGTGTATTTGCATCTGATGAGTACAGTAGGGGCAGGGCATTCCAGTTTCCTGAGCTGAAATCTAATTGTATCCAATGGGATTTGCATATGGAGAAGAAAAGGTAATTTTTGTAAATTTTACCCACATCCATGGACTCCTTCCAAAGTGGAGCAAAAAGCCAAAGACTATGTATGGAGGAGTCATTCGCTTCTATCCATCCATGTGACTCAGAGTTCTCATGATCGCCAATCAATTTTGTCTATAATCTGACAATTCCCCTTGATTGTAGAAACAACACATTATTCTAATTGTGTTTTCTGTTGTCTATACCAGGAGTCAGCAAACTTTCTTAAAAGGCCAGGTATTTAGATATTTTAGGCTTTGTGGGCCAAGAGGAATATTATGTGGGTATTTCGGTAACTATTTAAAAATGTAAAATCCATTCCTAGCTCATGGCTGTAAAAACAAAGAAACAAACAAACAAAAAAACACAACAAAAAACAGGCCTCTGACCAGATTTAGCCTGTGTGTTGTAGTTTGCCAACTCTTGATCTGTACAAAGAAATCTGTGAATTACCCAATCTCACAATTTTTAAGTGCATACTTTTTTTTTTTTCCAGTGTAGCCTGAAAAATTCACTCTGATTCTACATCCATTTTATTCCTGTAGAAAACACCAAGAGTGACAGTAAACATAAAGAAGCAACGACTCTGCCATGATTTTTTTGTTTGGTCCTATTTCATCATCTCAGCTTTCCCTCATTGTAGCTTATATCTAGAACAACAACAAAAACCACATATACCATTTGGCTTTTCAACATGAAACCTGTAACAACAATGTACGTAGGACTGAAACCAAGTTAGGGTCCACGAATTCTCCTAGCTGGCTTGCTAACCACGGGAAGCAGTGTGGGGTGGTGGAGGGCATGAGCTAGAGGTGGGCGAATGGGGCAGCAGCCTTGTCCTCACGGACAGAGCACAGACCCCAGGCCTTTTGTCCAGGGCTCCTTGGCACTTGGGAAAGAGGCTGAGATTTGCTAAGAAAGGAACAGCCCAACTATCTACATATAGATTCAGAAGTTTACTTTGAGGTTTAGTTTTCATAATTGAGAACCTGATTTTATTTTCTAATGCACAGTGCTATAAACTTGGCTTTCATTTGCTACACTAGTACTTTTATTACCACTTACTTTTTTTCCTACTGACATAAAGATAACCTCATAATTGCCTGCTTCTTTATAAAGTTATTTCTCTTCCAGTATTAGATCAGGGTTAGACTGGGACAGCCTTATTGTTTGCTTTGTGGACATGGCTGTTGGGTTAAATGCAAAAACCTCTATGACATAGCAGAGAAGAGTTAACACAAATTAAATAAAGATTATCCATTCCTCTTTTCAGAGTATACTGAGGAACAGGGCAAGTTGTCAGTGTATGTTTATAAAGTGAGATCCTACCCAAGGTTAAAAACTCTCCCTGTGGGTCTTGATGTTCCTGTCCCTCTGCCAGGCCCCTCATGTCCACTCCTTCCCTGTGCTGCTGGTGCCCCTGGCGAAGCTCACCTTTGTGTGATACACATATATCCTCACAGTGAGGATGGTAGGCTTTTCATTTTAGAATTATCTAGGAGAGGCTTCTTTAAATTCTCCAATTAAACTTAGTCCCGAGAGGACTTCCAGCATTTCATTTCTTTGTTGGGATATGTTAAAATGTCACCCCTCTCTAGACTCTTATTTTGTCTCTTCCCAGCTGGCAGCACCTTCAGGGATGCATGTTCCCCTGTTCAGCAGTATTTGGATGTAAATCCCACCAAAGGCCCGGCTTCTCAGGCTATGGACATTTAAGCCTTCTGTGGGAGGGGAGGGGGCTTGTCCTTCAGACATGGGAGCAGGGGGCCCCGGTCACAGCTAAGATGAGGGTCCCTGTGTGGCTCACAGACATGGGATGTTGGGATTGTGGGAACCTGGCAACAGAGTTAGAAGTGGTTTTAGAGGCCTGGAGATGGGAAAAGATAATAAAATTAAGCAGCTAATAAAGGGAATAGGAGCTGGAAGGCTAGATTCTGGTTAAATCTAGTTAGCCAGAGGATTTTTTTTTTATTATTTTTATTTTTATTTTTTTTTGCTTATAAGGAAACTGAATAATTTCAGTCTTTCCACCCCAAAGCTTGATAATTACTTATTGATGACTATTCAAAATTTGACATTTTAAAAAACTTTCTGAGCTTTTAAAAATAATAGCTATAAATGCAAAGTACTATTGATAATAAAACCAAGTTGTTTATCCACATACAAAAAAGTCAGTAATGTTTTAAAAGCACAAAGTTGCATTTTAAATCGCAATTGCATAGTTCTGAAATGCCTGGATAAGAGTTATATAAATTTTTTAAGAAAATTCAAGTTTGGTTGACAGTGGGCCCCAAAGATATTTGTAGAGCTCAACAAAACCAAGTTCAGGATGGAAGCGCTGTTTTGATGTGAACTATTGCATTGTTACTGTGATGTTACAATATTATGAGACCAAAACTGCTACAATCTAATTTAAAATCATTGGCATTTTTTAAACCATTATTCTGTTTTTGGCTAATATAACATTTTCATGTAGAATTCAAGTTAGAGAGGTTTTATATATCCCACCCCCAGCCAGCACCTGAAAGCCTTAAAAAAGCTCTATTTGTATTTCTGTGTATAAAAGGTACTGCATATATACCTCTTAGCAAAATATGTGCTCCCTTTCCTCTCCCCACCCCAGAACCCTGGCCATTTTTAATACAAAAAACCTGTTGAAGAATCACATCAAAGATGAGAAGCAGAGAGTTCAAAGGTAAACATTTGGTGAAGTGTGTAGAAAATTCCATGAGCCTCCTGTACCAATCCCACAGAAGTCCTGGCTTTTGGTGAATCTGGCCCAGGGAAGCCACCATCTGTTGGCGTGGTGGTGCCCTTGCCTGGAGTGCACCCTTTGTGAGATAGCTGGTGGCTTTGTGGGGTGACTGCACTCAGACAAGGAGTAGGCCAAGCGAACGACAGGTCCTCTGCAGGCTGGTGCACTGAGTCCCTGGGCACAACGATGCTTTAGCATTTAGAGGAAGGAAAAAATCTTCCCGGGGACAGAAACTTGTAGCCATTGCCAGAAGGAAGTCTCAAAGGACGTGTGGGGGCTGCAGCAGGAGGGCCGGCGGGTGGTGGCAGCGTGCTCAACGTGGTGGTCTCGCTGCGCCAGTGTCCGTTGGGAGGGGCTTTTTGTGGTGTTTCTCTGTGTTGCTGCAAAGACAACTCCTTGAGTTCAAGCTTGTCTACACCTTCCTCCTTCTTGTTGTGCCGAGGTGACAGATTTAACAGACTGAGGACATCTCTTTTGGAAGTCATCGTTCCAGGGGTCCCCCGGAATATTTTCATGGGTCCTGTGGAATGCTGGGGTGTGCTCTGCCAGAACATCTTCAGGTTGTGCACAGCCTGCACCTTTTCATCAATGGCTGCCATTTTCAGTTTGTCAATGTCGGGGGCATCAGCTGGACTCGAGCGAGCGGAACCAGCTGAGGAATAGGAGAGAGCTGGGGACGGTGCACTACCAGCAGGAGAGTGGTGGCCTGAGCTTGGGGACATGTTCCTTGGTGATTTGGAAATGTGGGCACTGTAAGGAGAGCTGGGATACTTCAGTTTAAAGAGAGGCTGGTCAGTCAGGGAAGTCTGGGAATCAGAGCCGGGTGACGGGCGGCCACTATGCTGGCTCGGGCTGTCTTTGATGGACACCTCCAAGGTGGTGGGGCTGCTATATCCTGAACTCACCTTGGGCAGGGATGAGCTTCTGGCTGGGGGCTTTGGTTTAACAGTAATTGGTGATGGCTGACTCTTCTGATGGGAGAGGGTAGGCCTGCTGAACGCACTTGTTTCTGATGCTCTGAAGACGGCAGCATTATTTGGTATGGAAATGCCATCTTCTGGGTTATTATTCTTGCTGGTCTGACTGCCACCCCTCTGAAGACGTTCCACTGCAATAAGATGACTTTGTGTCTCCTCTAGAATTTTCTGGGCCAACTCTTGTGGATCCAGCTTTGGGTTGCTTTCTTCTTGGGATTTCACAGTGCTATCTGTTTCTGTGCTAGACTGGTCTGATTCTCCTGTATCTGAACTTGCTAGTTTCCCAACCTTTTGGAAGGGTGAGTTTGGGCTGGGAATCAGAGTCATTTTAACTGGAGAATTTGGAGTGCTTATGCTCCCCTTGGAGCTTATAGAAACTTTCACACCTCCAGTTGTCCCTACTCGGGACTGTTTGTAATCTGGTGGGAAGCGTATCTTTCTGTTTTCTTGGTAGGCTGCCAAAGGCTCAGTGCTAATGATGGAAAACCCTTCATATTCTTCTTCATCTTTGCTGCCTGTAGGGCGGGTCTGGGGGGATAGCTGGCTCCGAGGCAGGGTGGATCGCTGTGGGTAAGCATTCTTGGACCTGTCATAGTCCTGCCGTCCTCGGGGACCTCCACCTTCTGACCCACCCTCGGGCTTAGAGACAAAACTCATTGAGGAGGCGATAGAGCTCAGACTGTACACAGAGATGGCGTCCGAAGCGATGCTCTCTGCACCGGTGGGAGAGAAGGGAGGGTGCTGGTAGCCCAAGGGCAGAGCATTGGAGACAGACTGGGCCGAGGCCAGGGACTCCAGGGAAGACGAGCTGTCAAGGCTGAGGCGCTTGGGCAGCTCAGTAGAATCTAAGACAAAACGTATGTACCCAGAGGGCAGTTAGAATTCTATATGGTTTTTTGATTCTATATTGATTTTTTCTTTTAAAACAACAAGCATCTTTATATGCATAGAAGCTAGTAAAGAATTATACAAATGCTACTTATATACAACTTGAATTCATCTTGTAATTCTGAAAAACATAGTCCTGTTGGGAAAAGGACATCTTACATAGGGACAGAAACACCCTAGGAGACCCCGCCACAACCACCATGCACTCTCCACTCTGCTCCCTATCTCCTGGGACCCCCACGTCTGCCTCCTGCTCTGACCGCACGCAGCCGGTGGGCAATCTATGATGTCCCCTGTCCTAGACCAACCCCCCTATCCCTCCAGCTCTGGCCCTATCGCTGCACATTCCAGCAGCCTCCTCAGGAGTCACTCTCTACACTGCCTCTCCTCCCCCTTTCTCTTAACCAAGTCCACTCAGGCTTTTGTCCTCCCAGTTCTCGTAATGGTCACCAATAACGTCCATGCTACCACATCAGTGTTCACTCCTCAGTTCTGCAGTCGATGGCACCCTGCCTTCTCTGATGACTCCTTCCCAGGCCTCTCCTCATCTTTGTGACCTTTGAACCCTGGCATGCTCACAGTCCACTTCCCTTCGGACCTGTATGCACACATGCAGCTCCACCATAGCCTCTCCCTGAACTCTAAACTCTAGAACCAGCTGCCTATGTATGTGTCTAATGATACTTCGAAACTGAGTATGTCCGCTCTAGCCTGGTGGCTCGGTTGGTTGGAGCGTCGTCCTGTACACCAAAAGGTTGCAGGTTCAATCCCGAGTTGGTGCGCATATGGGAGGCAACCAATTGATGTTTCCTCTCTCTCTCCAATCAATAAAAAACATATCCTTAGGTGAGGATTAAAAACAAAACAGTACGTCCAAGATGAAACTCAAACTCATTTTTCCTGCTACTTTCAAGGTTTCAGCAAAAGGTAGTCCCTTCTGGTAGTTGTTCCAAAAAAACAGGGTATCACCTTTGATGTCTCTCTCTGTCTGACATACATTCTTCAGTAGATCCTGTTGGTTCTGCCTTCAAACCATGGCCACCTTCCGAGCCAGCATTCCGTCTTCACTGTGTATAGCCAGCTTGGCCCATTGAAGGTCAGGTAGGCAGGTGTCCCTCCCAGGCCTGAGTGACCTGGCTGCAACTCCTCCCTATTCTGTCTGCTCTACGGCCTCTGTTTCACTCTGTAGTCCAGGATGCTCTGCTTGTTTTCTTCATAGCACTTGTCAGCACCTCATCTAATACACTACATGTATTTTAATTGCAAGTTGCATAAGAGCAGGGAGTCTCTTTACTGCTCTTGAACAGACCCTAACACATACACACACAAAAAGGTTTCTTCACATTTCTTTCCGCTTCCTAAAATGTTGCTAGATGTGCTGGTGTCTGACCCCAGGGGCGCTGGGGCAGAGCTCTTACCGAAAAGGGCGAGCAGGGACTGGAGTGCAAAGTGCATGGTTCTTCGACTGGCTTGTTTCCCAGTTTTCAGGATTACTTCCTCTTGACCAACTTCACAGAGATCAAAACCTAGAGGAACAAAGAGTATAAACATCTGCTTCCTTAAGGAAGATTCCACATCCTGAAAAGGATGAGAGCTGTAGGGCTCCTCATACAGTGTTATGGGAACCCCCACAGACCCCTCCGCAAGCACCCTGCCTGGGACTTCCAAGTCCCTTCATAGAGCATTGGCTGCTTTCCTGCCTGACCTGCCTTCTTGAGAGCTGAGGGTTGGAATTAGTAAGGCTCATTAACATTTGTTTTCTCCATTCTTTTGTAGAACAGTCCACTTAAAGGAGTCAGGACAAAAACTGGCCACTCTCTTTGGCATCGGGTCTGGTATGCAGAACTGGTGCATGGGAAGGTGGAAGCTTCTCAGTGGCAAGGACGGTATCTTCATACGTGGTCAGTGTCTGCTGCTGAGGGCTTTGGAGTGAGCTGTGATGGTGGAGAATCTGAACCTGCTCTCTCGGCTGAACCACCCTGCAGGGACTCCACTCTGCCAAAGCCCAGGAGGGGCTGCTCCCCGAACCTAAGGGTCTGACTGAGACTTGGGGCATAACAAAGAGCCTCCTGAGCAAGAGGTTGACTGAACTATTGCCACAGCACTCCACCTTCTTAAGAGACGCTGCAGAGGCACCCAGTGCATCGCCCCAGGAAGAACTCGGGAGGAAGAAGCCAGACATGCTGTGATGAAGGGCTGTGTCCACAGAAAGGCATCGCTAAGCAAGAATTTAGGGCCTGCAGAGCCTTCAGCATGGAGAATCTTCCCTCGGCCTCCTCAGCAGGCCAGTGAGCTCTGCTAACCACGCAAACGCTTGGTGGTGAAGGCACGGACACAGGCACCTGTGATACCAGGCCCTTTCCCTCCTTTGATCTCACTGTTCCAGTGATAGAAATCTGTAACTTACAATGCTGCCATGTCAGCCTGCTGTGCCTTTCATGACGGAGCGTAATTACTAAGTGAGACATTTGTGTCTATGTATTACTCTTACTCAAGGATTCTGATATTGGTGTAACACTGTCTTTACTTTGGGAATTAGGTTTATTCAAAGAGCCACTTAGCATTCTGGTTGCTATGGGACATTTTCCTCCCTGAATCATAAACAGTCCCTGAAAGCAACAGGAAGGTTTCAGCATTTAAAGACAAATTAATATAAATGTAATATTTTAGTTAGAAACCTCTACTTTTACCAAAAGGATTCTAATAGAACTCAGTCCTCTAAATAACTAACAGCCCTGTGATGCGTTTTGATGGCATGTGTTTCATGTTGAAGACTGGAAAGAAGGTGTCTTTCAGAGCCTTGGAGCCCTCAGAGTGAGGGAGCCACGTCTCTAGATGCCCGGCCTGCAGAGACTCCTCGCTGCCACGCACGTGCCGCCCCCCCCCCAGTCCACAGGATCTGGAAATTATAAGTATGTGCCTTGAGTATTAATGGGATTTGGAAAGTACAGAGAAGTAGAGAAACATCAAGGAAAATCACCCACAATCCCAGCACCAGAGAGCCAGTGACACACCTGACAAAGGGCATCGAAACATCCAGTTCACAGGTAAGGAGGTCTGGCTCCATCACACCTACACCCAAGGGAGGCTTTTCCTTTATAAAGAAAGGTCTTGGCTTCATCTCCTTACCTAACCTGTGTTACTGCCCCAAGACTAGCCTACAGCCGGTCATGGAAGTGAAAAGAGATGTGTCCTGAGTATAGACCTGGCCTTTCTCACTCTTGCTCCATTTGCTACTGACCACTTTTATTTAGATAAAAATTTACTATGTTTACCAAGAAGACTGCTTTAAGGAAATACAAATCATAAAGGACATCAAAGTGCCTATTCACGGGGGATGTGTGCGGTGGGGGCTTTGTAGGTTTCCCTTGGTACCTTCAAAGACAAATGGAGCCAGCCTTAAGTTGAGGTTGGCTGGGAAAGGTCATCTACAACGGGTTAGAAAAAATGGCCCAATACTGAATATCTGGGCCTTACAACCAGAAGAAAATTCTTCTTTAAGGACTTGCTGTCCTGCCGTGTCTGGTCCCTATAACAGTGAATTCAGGCTGTGTCATCCTCTAAAGACTCCCCATTCTCAGGTTAAAACCAAAGCCATGCCATGTCGTCTCGGCCCCCCGTTTCTGCCCTCCCCCATGCCAATCACTAGGACTTGATGCTTTTTTCTGTCACAGTGTGCCTCACCTTAGAGTAAGGTGCCTCCCGTCTGTCTAAGAGGGCAGGGCCTTTTGTCCTTGGCTCACTGCTGCATCCCCAGTGCCTAGGACACGGGCTGGCACATGACAGGTATTCGAAAAAAAAGTTAGGATGTGAATGGCTCCCAAGCAAGTCACACAGACACTTAAGTGGAGCCAGGGGAGTTATGTCAGGATCTGCCTCAGTCAAGTTACAGTATTGAAAAAGGAAAAGTGAGCATCCTGGATTGAACAAAGGTCCTCTACATGCAGTTCTCTACTGAATCTACCAGATTCATTTTTAAATGACCACAAATGAGAGACAAAGTCATAAGGGAAATGGGACAAATCTGGGGAGCTATTTCGGAATTGTACTAAACCACTAGAACCTATGAGGTAACTATTTGAGTAATAAGATATCTAAGGAGATAGAAAACCCCTGAAAGTCTACCAACTTTACCCAAAACTTGATTTTTCAAAAATAGAACTAAAGAAACCAATTAATAAGTCTTTCCTACCTAGAGCCGCCAGGAATTCGTGACAGCCCGGGAGCCGCCACAGCTGGACACTGATGGAGACTTGAATGGGAGCCAGAGCAAAGTCCTGCTCCTTCTCGCAGGCCTGCAGCTGGACCAGCACCTGGTGGAGCTGAGTAAGGGGGAACACGTGAGCTCCTTCCCAAGTCTCTTTCCCCTCCAGCCCACCTAGGATTTGTCCCTAAGTTACTCTTATCTCACCTGTTACTGTCATCACTAATGAGCTTATATTTGTATAGCATCTGAAATACTCTTTATAGTGTCTTCATGCCTGTGGTTCTCTCTGTGGGAAACTCAGGGGCAGTGGGTTGTTAGGAGTTATGGGCCGGCCCACAGTCAGGGTTTCTGCTTCCAGCCTCACATCTTCCCTTGAGCACACTCGCTGCAGGGCTACTGAGCACAGGAGAGGGGCTGGGGGTTTATAGGCCTGGTCATCTCCCTCTCTTTTTGTCTATTTAATTAAAACCATCTTTATGATCTTGAGGTAAACGGTGAAGAGGAATCCAAGGTTACATTCTAAAGCAGGGGTGGGGAACCTTTTTCTGCCAAGGGCCGTTTGGATATTTATAACGTCATTTGTGGGCCACACAAAATTATTAACTGAAAAATTAGCCTGCTCTCTTTGGTCAAGCATTTCATTAACTCATCCCTAATAACTTGGCAGAGCCACACCAAATGACTTCTTGGGCCTTATATGGCCCGTGGGCTGGACGTTCCCTACCCCTGCTCTGGAGCCTCAGCACTCAACCCGCTGCAATGCTGTGATGTTTCGGATTTCCCAAATCTATAAACACTACTCCGTTGCTTCTGCTGTTCTGATGGAACTGAAAGGTCAAATCAAGAACACAAGAGGGTGGAGCAGGAAAGGGGGAGCCAGAGCAGAGGAAGGGGATGAACTGCCTGAGCGAGCGGCACTAGTCATCCCAGCCCGAGCGAGTGTTGGCATGTGCATGCGACTCCGAGAGACAGCACAGCACGTGTGCTCAGAGCATGCCAAGGGGACCTCGGGGGTGGGTGGGTGGGTTGAGGGGCTCACCTGACAACAGTTGCTACTTAAAGTAGTACTCACCATTCCAACCATATTTTTAACAGCCTTCGGCCAGCAGATTATAAGAAAAAGAAAGAAAAAGAGAGAGAAAGAAGACAGTTTAGACTCAAGCACAGGTTGTTATGCAACACGAGCTGACCACTGCTTTAGGAAGCGCCATACCAGGCCTGAGGCTCTGACCGGGAGGGGAGAGGAGCAAGAGTCAGCAGGGACACACAGGAAAATGAACAGCCACACCCAGACCAGAAGCACTCGGGGTCAAGGGGCTCAGGGTCAACCAGGTCCTGCCCTTCCTTGCCAGGAGAGGAGCAGGGTAGGTCAGACTCAAGTGGGGAAGGGGCACAGTGGGTATGAATAGGCCACTCTAAACCAAAGTCCATAGTGACTCAGGAAATGTCCACCAGCCACAGTGGACAGCCCAGGACCATTCCTGGGGCCAGGCAGAAGGATATCAGGAAAGTCCCTGTGCTGCCACCAAAAGCAAGAAATTAAGCAACTAGACTCAACTTTTTTTTTGTAGAGCACGGGTTTCTGGCCCACCTGGGTTCATTTTAAGATGCAACATTCCAGAAGTGTTGTCCTGATTCTATTTAAAAGCAGATGTAACACACCTATTACAAAATGAGTAGGAATTTAATGAAGGAGCCAGATCACTGAGCTATGTTCAAATCCAGGCTGGAAACAACCCCACATATGTGGAGGCTCCAGGCACCACTCAGATTTTCAAAGGTTAATTCTAACTGGAGGAGCTTGATTTCCATGTAGAAATATTTCTGCTTAAAATGATATCTGCTGATAAATATGTAATAATGCATATTATTTTTTCAAATTATTACACTCAGGAGGACTAGAGAAAAGTGTTCCGTGCTCTTCAGGGTTGCTGCTCCCTCCAGAAGCCCTCGTACCCAAGGCTATCACCCTGGGGCTTGTGCCAGACCTTCTAGCCAGTAGGAAGATTAGGAGCTCTGAGAGTCAGAATCCTCCAGATACCTGAATTAGATCTACACTGCCTTAACAGAAAGCCCTTTTTAAAAAACCTGCTGAGTGCTTTTTAAGTAGAGCTGTTTGGGATCACTGCTGTGCCTTGGGGGCTATTTTGTTGCCAGTGGCGTTCATGCTTTGATCTGAGAGTAAGTACTGGAACACCTGTAGCCAGGCTGGCCCACACCTGCTGGCTTAGGGAAGGTGGCTCTTTACCACTTGTCAGTCAGCAGGGAAAATGGGTGGGATGACAAGGTGCAGGAGACCACTGAATGGAGAGTTCCGAAAATGCCCTGAGATTACAGGTGACAGCAGCCCCTTGAGTGTCCTCTGAAGGGCCTTAAGCTCTTGGGATTCAGCACCCCTCTGTGTCTAGCACATGCTGGGGAGGGCTGTTCTCTTTCTCACAGCTTTTGCCTCTTCCTTCTAATCACAAAGGCTGAAAAAAACAAGTGGACTACTTTACTTGCAGATTCCTATTCAGGGCCAAGTCACCCTCTTTCTAACTTGGCATGGCGCCCTCAAGCCTGGGCTCAGCCGTCCTAGCTCGACTCACCCGGCTGATGAGCTGCTCGCCCGTCTCCGAGGCAGTGATGAGCTTGCAGAGGGCTTGGAGGGCAGGGTTGGGAAGACCTAAACCAAGAAGACGGAGATGGGTGTTATCCAGAGGGACCTCTGAACCCACAGTCCTGCTGCCTTCCCAAAACAGTCTCCAAGAAAGGCAGGTTGCGAGCAAGAACCAGTCCTGACCCTGCTGCAGTCCTCCAGGTGCAGGGTCACACTTCCAGAACCCTGTCTCAGCCACTCACGCAGCATCACCCATCTGAGTGATGCACGAAGGGCAGCCCTGAGCTTCTGCACCCACTTCACTTGGGGAGGCTGCACGGCTCTCATACCCGAAGCTGCTGATTAAATATTAATAGGGGCAGCTGTTCACCCAGCATTACCTCATGTCACCCAGGAAGAGGTAAAGCCAGGGCAGTACCCTATGTGCAAAGAATGCCTTGCCGTTGCAAATTGAAAGATCAAGTCAAGAGCACTAGTTTCCTCTAAATCAGAAGTCTGTGTCTGGGACTCGGCCATTTCTCAAGACACTCTCCTTCCCAGCTATGAGATCCAGCATCCTGGTGAGTGCAGGGGCCACGGCCACCGACCCCTCTGCCCAAGCAATTAGCCAGCCACTCCAGCCCCGCCCTGGCTCACCCAGCAGGGACTGGATGGTGCTGCTGCACTGCTGCAGCCGGTCGCCTGGGTCGGAGGTTGGGAAGAAGACAGCTGCTGGCAGGCCACTGGCTGGGGGGTCCAACCGGAAGCCCACGGCGGTGAGGAGGGCCTGCCAGCCGGGAATGCCACCCACTTTGTTCTCCACACTCTGCTGGGATGTGTACATGGCATTGCGCTGCCCGTTCTGAATGCGCTGCAGGGACTTCTCCACCTGGAAGAGGAAGAAGGAAGGGAGAGTGAGGTGCTGCTCTGCTCAGGGGCCAGCCCTGGTTTCTCTGAGTGGCTTTGGGGAATATAAAGCCCCATCTATGAAGCCAGTGCAGGGCACCGGGTCCTGAGGACCATGACATTGCAGCAATGGCCCGGCTTCTTGAAAGGGAGGCTGCAGAGGGGAGGGATGTTATAATCAGAGCCAGGAAGGGCTGGTGCATCACAGAAGAATTCTGCCCCTCCTGCCCCAGGCTCTCCTCCACAGACACTAAAGTGATTTGTCTGAAAGCCAGTCTGAGGTCAGGAGCCTGCCCAAACCATACATGGCTACCCATCATTAGAATAAACTTCAGACCTTCAAGACCCCCCATTCAGTGCCCCATACACCAAACAGTGCCCATCCCAGGGCCCTGGCTGGCAATACCTTTCCAACTCATGCTTCACCCCACAAGACTTGCCTCCGGGACCTGTACCTCCTCCATGATCAAGTGGCCCTCCCCACTTCTAGGGCCTAACCCGGTGCCTGGGACACGTGGACTGAACACATCAAGTAACTACGATGTTAACTCTCCCCATGAGCACTCCATAGCACTCCCCACAGCCTCATACCTTCCCCTGGCAGTTCTCTTTATAGAGAACTTCAGTCCATCCTGAGATGCTGTTGCCCTGGGGCACGTGTGCCAGCACTGGAGGGACAGAAGAGTCATTCCAAGATGTCACCTGACACTTTTCTTACAGTAAAATCCTGTTGCTATGGGCTGATATCACAGGCAGCAAGAAATGAGTGCTCCTGGGCAAGACGGATACTAGCCAGCTGGCTGTCCATCAGGCTGGAAAGGCCTTGAAGACACTGCACACAGGGTCAAGGGGCACCCAAAGTGATTAGAAGGATGTAAGGGCTGGTGAATGTGACCCATGGCCTCTGCAGTCAAACCAGATGAAGCCAATCATGAAAACCCTTCAATGTGCCTGAGGAGCCTCAAGGCCAAATGGGGAGCCGCTGAGAGGCCTGGCTCTTGCTTCACATCTTGGCCTCGGAGAAGCAAACCAAACAGGTGAGAGGGCAGTTCAGTTATTTAAGAAAAGCTGTCGGGGGGCTGCTGCAAGAAAGAGGGTGACGGGCTGACAGGACCTGAGAAGGGCCCCAGTACTGAGCAACTTAAGGGCTCTGTGCAGTTTCCAGGCACAGGCAAAAATTAGTGGAGAAAGTCTCCCCCAATCCTCAAAACGTGGGCACAGCTACCCTGCAGCAGGCACGTGGGCTACGTTAAGTCTGGCCTGAGAGCTAGCAGAGGTTTTCAGGTTCCACGTGCCCACCTAGAACCCCGTCCCCAGACTAAACTTCCCACTCCCAGGGCCCATGTGGACTCTTCACTGGGTCCGCCCTCGTACACACCTCTGTCCTCTGAGGTGGCCGTGGGGCAGCTGTTTGCATCGAGTTTGGAAAGAGCCTGGATGTGGTGTGGGCTCCTGGCTAGGACTGGGCTGGTCTTTCTGGCACAGAACTCCAAGGAGGTTAAGAATTCTAAATTATTGGAAACTGCTTTCCAGGTTGTCAAGGTGGAAGGGTGAAACAAGGTTTATATCTCTATTTCTTGGCATTACGTATAACTTAAATGTGTACAAAATGTCATGGGCCCGCCATTTGTACTCTCACCCAAGTCCTGCAAAGATCAGGGCTAGCCAAGGTCAAAGTCAGACTTAGATTCTTCTTCCAACTAAATTTAGGGGAAAGCCAGAGTCATCTGACCATAAAATACCATCTCTCAGCTACTGGAACACTATTGTGTACCAGCTACTCAACTTTCCTCTAATCCTCGCAACAACCTTGAAAAGTTCAAGTTTGATCCTCACTTCCAGATGAGGAAATTGAGGCTCAGGGTGCCAAGGTGACTTGCCCAAAGTCACATGGCCCAGAAATGGTTGTGGTGCAGGCCCCCGCTCCAGGTCACTGCTCAGCTGCCCCCCCTCGGGGTCTTGGCGAGGACTACTGTAGCCATCTGTGTGACATCATACATTATGCCCATCACCTGCACCAACTAGCTTGACCCACAGGCGTTTGGGGACAATGTCCCCTCCACCTACTCATATGTCCTGGTGCTATGGAAACCAGCCTCCCCTTGTGCATTTCTGGCAGCTTCTGCTCCATGGGAGCCTCGGTGAGGGCTCCCCAGTCCCTTACCAAGTGCAGCAGCACTCGCAGGGCGTCCCGCGCACGCTCCGGGTGCTGCAGGACCTCCGTGAGGGCCTGGCCGACGAGCGAAGAGGGGCTGTTCAGCTTCACGTCACTCCCGATGAGCATGAACCCTGTGGAGAGCACAGAGGGAACCTCAGAGCCTGTTGTCACCTCTGCTGGGTTAGCTCTACAGCTCACCCATTCCGCAGTTACCCAGCAGAAAGAGGGGCTGCCCAGGACAGCTGCTCTATGGGCTGGACTGTGGAGCATTCCACTCAATGGGGGGCAGTCTGTCACCCTTCAGTCCCCTCCCTTTGTAGAATCAATACTGCTCAGTAGGTGTGCAGTGCTGCTTGCAGTAATATTTGCTCAGGAAACTGCCTCTACTTTTCCACTGTGCTGTGAGCAAAGTCAGGGAAAGGATGTCCTGGGCCCACGAGGGCCCTTCCCTGGCTTGGCCACCATCTGGAGGAATGATGTCCTTTGTTTTCCCTGAAGTACATCTGTGTCCGTCTGGTACATGCCCAGGGACACAGATGTACTTCTGTGTCCCTGGGCATGTAGGGGACAGGTGTGCATGAGTCCTGGGGGCCACTGGAGGCACTCCAGCTGTAAGAATGAGCAGCTGAGCCAGGCTGGGAAGGTCCACACATCCACCTAGATCCCATCCCTCTTCCCTCAGCACCGCTTTGTAAGGAGGGCTGGAGGAGACACAGACAGCGCAGTCTCCTTAAGCCACCAAGCAACTTTAGGCTAACCTGCCCCCAAATAATGGAGAGAAAGGGTTTTCTAAAAGAATGAATGAGCCAAAGCTGGTTTTAAGGGTAATGGGACAGCATCATTAAACATCATTTTCCCCAGAACACAGTTGTGCCTTTAAAACTATCTGTCACTAAAACTAAACAAAAATGCCATGTCCCTAAGTACCCTGGGAAGACAGGGAGGGGCCTGCACAGAGGGGACAGGGGACGTGTCAGGAATAACTTCTAAGCACAGGGACCAGGTTCCCACAAACCCTGCGGAATGGTCTGTGGGACTATAGGGCCGAAGGCCCTTCTGATTGATGGAGTGTGTATAAAACAGACATCGTGTGCTGAGGTCTCCGTGACTGCATGAAAATCACTAGCACTGCCTCTGATTTCTGCATCTGGCAGCAGAAGCAGCTCAGCAATGTAGCCAGCCCCACCCCAGTGCCTGCCTGCCTGCCCACCCATGAGGTGAGGGCCACCAAAGACCAGGCCTGTTGGACCAACTAAATGTTTCTCTCCAGCCACGAGAATAGGATAGATTCTACATCATTTTTTTGATACCTTAAAAAAACACACACACTACAGCTGTGTTGTGCTAGTGATGTAAACAAATGTTTCTATGTGTCAACACAGCTCATCCGCCTGGCACCACACAGCACAGCTCTGCACCCAGGGCCCCTGCAGGCTCCTCGTTGGCTGGCCTGCTGGGCCTGGGAACACCATGGCTCCACTTCAGGGCTTATCCAACTTCGGAAAGTGACACCAACAACATCAGTACATGTCAACTGGATTGATTCTGGAGGAAAAGTAAGTTGAAGGCTATTTTGTTCCCAACTTTTAAATATATCCATAGATGGTACATTTTTTGCCATTGAAACAAAATACAAATGTTTGTAAATAGTATGTTTGATGTTCCTCTGCTTCTCAAGGTTTAAGACGCTGCTTTATGGGTCAGTACTGTCCCATTGGTGCAGCGTCCTGGGAGATGTAGGGACCAATTCTGAGAGAGCACCACGGACTGAAGGTCATGAGTTGTATCAGCAAAACCACTGCAGCTCGGTGAAAGGCTGGTGGGAGAATGGCCGAAGTTGGGTTTGGATCGCAGCCTATCAGGGAGGGTATGGAGGGTTCACAGGGACCCTGGAGGATGAAGGTCATCATATGGAGCTGAGAGACAGAGTCCCTCGTCCCCCCTCCTGAGATCAGCTGTCACAGGGAACATTCTCCCTTCACCCCTTGCGGCAGGCCCACTCAGAGCGTGTGGTTTTGACTCTCCAGAACGTGCAGTGCCTCACACATCATAAGACATTCAACCCCAACCCACTCAAAGATCATCTCAAACGTGGGCAGGAAGTTATCATCAGCATCATCATCTTCATGTTACCACGGAGCTTCAGAGAGGGTTAGTAACCTGTCTCAGGTCACACAGCCTGGATGCAGAGCTAAGTCAAACCCAAGTCTTCTGAATATCAAATCTAGGGTCTTTCTACCACACCACTCTCCTACAGTCGTGGGATTTTACACAGGATGCCATAAAGTGGCCATTCAGTAAACACCTCAGGAGTTTCACATGCACATTCCGATGGCAAACTTCTGCTCCCTGGTCAAAAGACTATTTTAATGCCATGGTAGTAAAAGACTGATTTGGCAGAGGGCAAGTCTCAGCAAAGGAGGCTCTCTCCCAGAATCTTCCCATGCTGCCTTTCCCAGTGCCCCACTCTGCCCTCGCCACCTCTCCCAGGCTGTGAGGACCGACCTGGGAGAGGTCCCTGACAGAGGCGCCAGCTGGCGGCCCTGCGCTCACCTGCCCAGTTGGAGGGGTGCGAGAAGGCCTTGCTGCTCTGCACCACCTTCATGGCCTCTCCCAGGGCTGCGCTGGCTTTCAGGCTGTTCAGCAGGGACGAGTAGAAGGCATGGAGAAACATCTTGGAAGCAGCCACAGGTACAGGCCACAGAGACACGAGGACACACTGTGCACCCGCAGCCAGGAAGGCCCGTGTCAGCGCGATGACCCCATCGGCTGTGACTTTGCTACTGGACTCCTGAGAGGAGCCGAGGACCACCAGCTTCACCGGAAGCCGCAGGTCCAGGATGTCGGCAGCTGTGAGCAGCAGCTCCTGCAGGGGTGGGCAATCCGAGATGCTCTCCCCATCACTGGTGTCGTCCTGCACCCGCAGGGACTCAGGGATTGTGTAGGGGTGGCCGAAGGAGCTCTTGCTGCTGGTAGGGTTGCCATCCACACTGGGCGTGAGGACCAAGGCCGAGAGTTTCCAAGAGATGTGGGTGGCAAAGTGGACACACTCAGCCTGGGTCAGGGCACTCATGACCCGCTCTTTGGTGGCCACACTGCCCACCAGGGGCTGGCAGCCCAGAAGCTCCGACACCATATAGGCTTCCTCTTCGGCTGATGGCATCGGCCCCCACAACCACCTGTCCATCACTGCTGACGGGAGCTTCGGGTTGCCAATGACAGCTGCCATGGAGGTGGAGCTGGAGTAGGTGGGCGGGGTTTTCCTCAGATGAGACTGGGAGGGAGGAAGGACAAGCAAACCACTGTTAGACTGGCTGGGCTTCTCAGGAGCCCAGGGAAGGCCAGCTCTCCTGTCAGGGCTGGTCTACCTTGGCTCCACCTGTTCTCCCAGTAACCTCATTCGCTCGGATTTTCAACACCTACTGACACAGGTGGGTGTCTTACTGAGAATCACACCTGCTATGACAAGCTCTTGAAAATAATCAGGACTGGGTGGTAAGAAGGCTGCTTCTCATTCGTCAAACCCCAGGAGGGGTGGGAGCAGGTATTTATGGGACAGAATGTGTTGGAGGCGAGGGTCTGTGGTGCCTGCCTGCCCTGAGCTTCACCCCTACAGACCCTCCCTGTGTGCCCCTAAGTAAGGGGAAACCCACTCCTGATGAGTCAGGGCGTAGGGGTGGCTTTGTTTACAAAGCAAGTCAAACTCAGGGGAAACAGGGCCAAATTAAGTCCTTCAGAGACATGGCGTTCTGAAAAGATTATAGTTCCCTTCCACAGTGTGTGCTGCAAAGTAAAGACATCACTGAATTATAAAAGCAGCAAAAAGAAGTCCCAACAAAGTTCTGATTTTCCTGCCATGATGTCTTTTGGTGCTTTCTGGAAAACATCAAATATAATGTTATTTCAAAATAACTTTTTTTTATGTCTACACTTGGGGATGCCTTAGACTTGGGGTAGAGAAATGCCTGTTGGGTGCCTGTCAGGAGACAGGACTCTTCCATCCCCTCGTGGCACTGGCAAACAGCCAGCTCACTGTTGTCACCGACATGAAGCTCTCTCAGCAGAGGCGATCTCTGATCCCGGGGTGCTCCTGACAGCAGGTGCAGTGAGCTTGCCTGTGTGGCGCAGCATCCAACCAGGCCAGCTCACTTTGCATCTGGCAGTCAGTCAACCAAGGGCAGAAGAAAAACTCAGAGAAAATAATTTCTTTCACTTTGAACCGATTCTGTCCCATGAGAAAGGTACGATTCAGCAACAAAAATAGCCAAAACTAAGACCCAAAACCCCAGAAATGACGTAGTTTAAACCATGCCAATGACCAAGGCCAACAGAGGCTGATCAGGCAGGTCCCCTGGGGGCCACTTGCACCCTGGTCCTCCGGTCTGGGTGTTTCAACCTGCAGACACTCTCCCCTCACAGGTGGCCCATCTGACCAAGCCCCGCCTGATGGTCTGAGGGGCTCTGAGAGCAGCTGGCAACCAGAGGGCATTTAAGTTTGAAGCTAAGCATTTCATTCAGGTCCTGGTGGTAATGACAGCCGAGCAGCTGGGCCAGGAGAGCGGGGAGCATTGGGCTGTGAAGGACCAGAAGGAAGCCAGGGTTTCAGGGTCTCTGAGTTTGGAAAAGGGGGAAAGAATTCAGGGTTGGCTGAAAAGGCTCTCTAGTCAGGTGGGCAGGGCCAAGGGTGGCTGACGGGTGAGATGTATGACTGGATGGCCCACTGTTGCCCCCCTG
Source organism: Plecotus auritus (assembly GCF_963455305.1). NCBI lineage: Eukaryota > Metazoa > Chordata > Mammalia > Chiroptera > Vespertilionidae > Plecotus > Plecotus auritus. The sequence goes on from NC_137779.1 coordinate 26,374,199, forward strand.
ATTTTCACGGGGGGCTCTTCCCATGCTGACTTTTTTGCTGAATGAAACCCTTCCTGTCCCCTGAAAGCTGCCTCATTTGTTTTCAGTTCTTTTGATGGCCGATGGCACTCGTTTCCACTTGACACTAATCTTGTCCACCATTGCTGCCTGTGGCCCTCCGCTGGGCAGCTGGAGGGTGGGATGAGCAAGGCACTCGGGTACTCGGCCTGTGGCCTCCAGCCTGGCTTAGTGCCTCCTAGTAGCTCACAACCCTGATGTCACAGCAAAGAAATTGAAAGAGAAACGACCCATATTGTGGCTTCCTGAAGTAGCAAACATCTGTCGGGTCAGGAGGGCTGTGCCCCTGCCTTCGGACAGATCGGAAGTCACCCTACCCACCTGCAAGCTATACAATCAGCAGTTTGAAGAGATCACATCCTATCACTTCAGACCCCAGTCTGGCCAAAGACCACGCCCTTGTGGACCTGAGAGCGTGGCACCAACAGGCCTGCCAGAGCCTTACCTTGGACTGCGGGCCAAGGGCACGGATGGACGGGACGGCAATGAGGGTGAAGCGTTCATACAGGTACTCATTGGAGGAGCTTCCTTTCAGGAGGGCGAAAGGGATGAGGTAGAGCTCCCCCTCCAGAACCAGGACCAGCTGCCGGTGCCGGCCCACAGGGCCGCTGGAGTGCATCAGGCCCTGCAGAGCAAGCACAGAGGGCTGACACGGGGCCTGGCAGGGCTGGGCTCCCACACACCAGGCCAACCCTGAGCAGGGGGCTGAAATAGGCCCGGAGGACCAGGCACATCTGAAGGTCCACGCGGTTGCATGGTTGATGGGTTGGGCACTGCTCACAGCAGCATCACCACGTGGGGCTTCCATTCTCTATGGGTGTATTTCTTTCTAAAAGAATTGCTGATGGAGACCAAGGCTGCATGGATCTTGATAAACTAAGAAGAAACAACTGGGACACTGGGCTGGGGCTGAGCGTGAATAAAGAGATGGAGACTTGCCAGGACTTGGTGAACTGGGAGGAAAGGGAAAAGGCCCTGAAATGCTAGCCTGGTAGATGGGGAGACTAGCCTGGGAGATGGCTCTGAACTGCGTATCCCAATTTGTAGACCCGGGTCCTCCTAGGACAGTGCCTCGTAGATGCTACTGAGCTGGCACATGCCTACAGCCCTGGGCAAGGCCTGGATGGGACCCTGTCCGGGCAGCGAGGCAGCAGGCGGGTGACAGCAGAGTGGCCTGTGGGCAGACGGGTTGCACGGCGGAATGACAGCTGCGTTAAAAGGCAGTGGGAAACTGATTGAATGTGTTGGAAAGGATGCCCTGGAAACAGTCTCCGAATTCTGCCTCCAGCATATGCGAGCATTGCCCTTGTACAGAAAGATTAGCTATAATCCAATGTGAACTTGAAGAAAATAAAGTGACATCTCTATCCAAATTCATATCACCTGTTAGATGAAAATGGAGGGACGATTCAAGGAAATGCTACTCTGCACCTCCATATGTCAGTCTAGAAGGGCTATTTGCTGGCTTCTTAAGTCCTGGGTTTGAAAGATAAAAGGGTTCAGCATCAGCCCTGCACCTGCAACTAACAGTCCCACAAGTTCCAGCAAAGACCCAGACTCTCTGACCTCTGAAATTTCTACAAGTGGATCTTTTGAAGTAGAACAAGACAAGAAAGCCAGGTGTACTACAAGCTGCCTGTGCCCCCAGGAAGCACCCCTTCATCCCCAGCAGGCTGGGACCCTGCCTGTCACAGTGCAAGTCCAGGCAGCAAATAGCTGGAGAGCTGGCTGGGGGTCAGGCAGGACAGGAAGGGGAGGGGAGGGACGAATGCCCAACAGGCAGGGGCAGCAGTGCCCCAGAAGTGGCTCTGAGGGGCTGTTATTAGTTTATGGCCTCAGCCTCTGAGATACACTGGGTTCCCACAACCAGTACTCCTGTCAGGTGAGCAGTGCTGAGCTTTCTCAACAGAGGCCCCTGAGGGGAAGGGGGAAGGGCCCTCCTGCCAGTGGCCTAGGTCAGTGGTGTGTATGTGAGGCATCCAGGGGAGCCCGGTGACCTCGCAGTCTTCACGTGGCAATAACCTTCCCACTGCTGTGTCTGCATGGAAACCTGTGCACTTGGCAAGCCTCTGTCCCACAGGCGCCTGGACTCCCCCTGCTCAAACAGAACTTTTTAAGGCAGAGGAACCTTTTCTGTGATGCTTTGAAGAATCCTGGCATCGTGGGTGGATGGATACAGTTTCAGCAAATATCACACACAGTAGTCCCCCATTACTCATGGGGGCTGCAGTCCAAGAACCCCAAAGGATGCCTGAAACCACGTATGATACCGAACCCTACGTGTTCTATGTTTTTCCTATGCATACATGCCTATGATAGTTTAATTTATAAACTAGGCACAGCAAGATATTACCAATAACTAATGATGAAATAGAGCAATTACAACAACAAACTGCAATAAAAGTTATGTGAATGTAGCATTGAGTAGAATAAGGGTTACATGAACACAGGCACTGTGATGCCGTGACAGTCAATCTGACAATGCAGACAGCTGCTGTGTGACCAACAGGGGGGTAGCACACAGCATGGAAACATTAGACAAAAGGATCATCCCCATCCTGGCAGGGACCGAGTGAGATTTCATCACCATACTCAGAAGGGTGGGTGTGCAATTTAAAACGCATAAATTGTTTATTTCTGGAATTTTTCACTTAATATTTTCCAGACCATGGTTGACTACAGGTAACTGAAACTGCAGAAAGCAAGGGGAAGACTCCTGGACCTATTGTAAGTACCTCTCAAACCATGACTAAAATCTACCAAGATTTAAGACACTGTTTCAACCAGAAATGCAAGAGTAAAAATTCAGCCGAAACCGGTTTGGCTCAGTGGATAGAGCGTCAGCCTGTGGACTGAAGGGTCCCAGGTTCGATTCCGGTCAAGGGCATGTACCTTGGTTGCGGGCACATCCCCAGTAGGGGGTGTGCAGGAGGCGGCTGATCAATGTTTCTCTGTCATCGATGTTTCTAACTCTCTATCCCTCTCTCCCTTCCTCTCTGTAAAAAATCAATAAAATATATTTAAAAAAAAAGAAAAAGAAAAAGAAAAGAGTAAAAATTCAGCCCACTCAACTGTATTCTTGGCCAATCAGACAGCACCCCTGGCCAGCCTGGAGAACCCAGGGGAGGGTACGGAATTGGTGCTGGAGAAGCATCACCAACGGCCACTCAGTCTGCAGGGACCAAGAGCCGAATCAGCCAAAGGGGCTGCTCACGCTGCAGGAGTCTGTGCAATAGGGGCCTTCTCCCCTTCGGAACTGACCTCATCAAAATGAGCCCATGCACCCTCAATGGCAGGAGTGCCTCAGTGTACCTGGAACCTGCCAGGGAAGGCTGAGATAGAGCCAGAACCCAGATGACTCTCACCCAATCTCACTCACCTGGGTGAGAGCACCATTCACCTCGTGGGAACTTGCTGGCTAGTCGGAGCTCTCACCACTGGTTTCAGGGGTACAGATAGCTTATAAGTAATTGCCTCCACTTTTCCTTCTTCTAATCAGCTGTGGAGATGCCTGCTGTCCTTGGGTGATGTCCTCATTTGAATATGACTACACATCCTGCACGGAAGTCAATTAGATAGCCTGGCGGGGGGCTGCCAGTCTCAAGGGCCTCATCTTCCATTCCACACTGTGGAGTCAGTCTGGCTGTTTCCATGGACAAACATTCCCTGGCTCTCTCCGAACCCTCCAAGCTATTTAGAAAACAGGCACCTGAATGGTCAGTCTCATCTCCCGGGCACCTGTGCGAGGGTAAGCTGGTTATTAACGCTACTTGATTTTGCAAGAGTCCTTTCCCCCAGAGCAGTAGTTACAGTCATGACCCAGCCAAAGCCAAGCTCTCCTCACGGCTGAGCCCTTGGCAGGGCCAGACCCCTGCCTCGCATCTTAGCTGAGAGGTCTGGGTGAATTACCAAGCTCCCGTGTTTAGGAAGGCAGTTTACCAACCTAGCCAGCACGAACAGCAAGTTTTGTGTTTTTTGGTTTTTTTTTGTTTGTTTTTTTTTTTGGGGGGGGGGTGTTTATTTGTTTTCAAACAGCCAGTTTTCATCAAGTTTCTGGGGTTCTGAAACAGGTAACTCCATTCAACAGGCAGCCCCTCTCATCAAGAGCAGCTATCAAAGTCCTGCATGTGGGCTACCTGTCCTATAGCCTTGGTTTTTAAGGCTGTACCTACAGGAAACCGGGAACTGAAATGAATGGAAATAATAAGGACGGCAAAGACTGAAAGAAGTCCTAACTCCCCAAATGGACTTTTAAGGGGTGATCTGACCAAACCCTGAGGGTTTTCCTGTTCTAAGTCTGGTTCCTTGACTAACGCAGCTTCTGGCTTTGGATGAATCACCATCTGCAAACTGAGGGGTGACTTGTGACTGGACATAAACAGGGTCCCAGTCCCTTTCATCCTAAACACTTGCAACATTTCTGTGGTGCCATTTTCTTGGTATCAGACAGGATTTGACTTAATGACTGGCGATGGCTCATGTGCCATCACATGCAACTGGGCCATCCTCAGAGACTGGACATGCTCACCCCATCCTGACAGCGAAGCGCAGTGTGCTTCCAGGAAAGAGCCCTGTGGCATTTCCCTTAAGCCAGAGATCAAGTCAAGCACTGGTGCAGCCCAGGACGAAATATTCTGTTCCACGTTCCTACTGGCTGACCAGTCCCTTAGCAACGGGACTGCGGCTAAACAGAGGCAGTTGTTCAAATAATTACAAGCCCCACGTGAAGAGGCTAATCATTTTAGTCTTGAAGTGTCAGTGATTCATAAGCGTGGGTTTGCAATGAAAATGTGGAGTGGCTCTGTCTGGCAGTGGTGTCGCGTCGCCCTCTAGTGGCCGCAGAGCAGTGGGTGTGCCTGCTGTGGGAGCAAGGATCCAGGCCTCCTCTCCAGGGGGCGGCCTGAGGAGCTAAGGGGCCTCCCCAGGCTTCCTGTGGCCCTGAGGCCTCCGGCTCTGACCCCCCCGCCCCCCGCACCTGACCAGCCTCAACATCAGACATGGATCTGTGTAAATACACAAACAAACAACCGGGTGCAAGTGGGGATGGAAAGAACTCCTGATGAGAGCCCAGCCTTTCCGCTGAGCGTTTTTCGTGAAACACTATGAGTGGAGCACTTTAGTAGCCACTGCACAGCCCTTGTTCTGGTCACTTATGACAACGGCCTCTGAAAGGTGCCCCTCGGTATCGTTGGAAGCAGACAAACTCCTTCCATGTTCAAACACTTCCGTCACAAGAAACAGCTGTAAATATCAGAAACTCAATGCCTCTCTTCAAGATTATTCCACAACCTCGTCACATCGCTCACACAGTGTCGCTCCTGGAGGCAAGGGGGGCCACTGCCTTTAGGACACCGTCACTCGTGTCTGGGGCAGGGCCTCCCCTTCTTTCCTTAACTTTATGAAGATGATCTCAATCATTGTTCTAACTTGCTTAAGGCTTGAACCCTTAATCATGGTTTGAGTCTCGGTCAGGGCATATGCCCCAGCTGTGGGCTCGATCCCCAGTGGGGGGTGTACAGAAGACAGTCAATCAGTGATGCTCTCTCATCATTGATGTTTCTCTCTCTTTCTCCCTCTTCCTTCCTCTCTGAAATAAAGAAAAACGGTGTGCAAAGACTAGGGCCACAGAAATCTGGCCACAGCCGCTCTCAATCATCTGGAGAAATACAAGGCCAGGGTATCTTGGACATTGGATTCTGATGGAGTCAGTGACTCCGGATATTGGCAGAGGTCGAGGGATCCGTTCTCACCAGAATGCACAGACCTTGAAGTTGCTCGGGCAAGACCCTCCAATGAGAGGTGGGGCCTTGAGGAAGCACCCCAGCAGGGTGCGGAGAGCCACGGCATGGGGGCCTCTCCCCCATGGTGTCTGCTCCGGCGGTTCCTACAGGCTACTGCTGGGGTGTGCCCTGAGCTTCCAGTGTCTGAGGGAGCACATTCATTCTGTACCTGGGATACAGGCTGAACTTGCCAGGCTAGTTAGGAGCAGAGCTAGGGTCTGAGCCTGGATCTACCAACGCAGAAGTAGCCAACTTTCAAAGGCTGACTGAGAAGCTGGGCAGAGAAGGCTGGTATTCTGGGAAACCTCCACGTGGGCACAGAGCAGTGAATGATGCACCCTGACGCCGAGAAGCCTCACGGCCCCGGGGGGCACTTACCCCTTCCATGGGTGCAATGAGCAGGTCGTACAGAGCGCGGAGTGGGGGCCTGGCGAAGGAGCTCTGCCTCCGGGGAAGAGATGAGGTCCCGTCCTTGGTGGGTGACATCGTGTTGCTGGCCAAGCTTGTCATGCTCTGGCAGCTCCTAGAGAGAGGGGCCAGGGATCAGGCAGGGCCTTGCCACTCCCCCCACGGTGCTCCAGCTCCTGGGAAGTGGACACTGCCCACAGCCAGAGCTGACTAACATCCCTCCTGGCATGGCCCCTTCTCCTCCTTTTCAGGTAACAGAAACAGGAGGGTAAGCCAGCTGCACTCAACAACTCACATTTCTGGGAGTTTTCCCGCATAATCCAATGTCCCAAAGTGCTGGTCAAAGGGTATGATTACATCCTTGCGTAGTGGGACCGTGTGGGGGCAAATGTGGGGCCATGAGAATCAGCAGCAGCCACCACACTGAGGGAGACAGTGTCCCAGGGCCACCAACCTGCGGGCAGGAGGCTCGGACAGGACAAGGAGCAAGTGGGCCCCAACCTCGGCCCCTGGGCAGCCACAGGAGCCCAAGACGCACTGGCCCAAGGCCCCCCCCCTCCCCCCAGCAGGGCGGCATTGGGAATATCTGAGGAGCACTGGCTGCAGAGCTTGGTTTTGCTTTGTTTTTCATGTTCCAGTGTTTGCGGGGAGGGCTGTATTAACACGGACGTGTTTTCAATCCCAAGGGCCCCAGGTTTCACACGCCCCACACAGGAAGAGCACATTCGTTCATTCACTTAGAAACTGCTTCCTGAGCGCCAGCTACCTGCCAGGCACTGCAGAGGCCCCGAGGACCTGCAGAGGACAAACCCCAAGGTGAGCAGAGGAGGCAGCAGGAGGGAAAACAAACCCTTTTCCAATGCAAGGACCAGGCTGCCCCATGCAACTCCCTGGCCCTGCCCCACAGCCTGGCTGGAGTGGCCTCAGGACAGTCCCTGGTGAGGTTTCTGCAGGGTAGTGGGCAGTCTGTGGCCTCTTAACCTTGATCGAGACACTGGCACAGTGTGGGGGTTTCTGTTGAGTCCTCAGGGACCCTTAAGGATAGACACCAGCTCTCACACCAGACACACTGCTGAGCTTTGCTAAGTTCCCTGGGCTGCTGCGAGTGGCAACTCCTTGTCACCTAAGAGAAAACCAGAAGGTGTTTCCCTCCTGGGCCGGGCCAGGCCAGGAGTACGGCCGTCACATGAAAAGATTTAAGATTTCTTTCTGTTTTCCAGACTTGGCTTCCACCCTGTCTTCCCCCCACCTATTCCGTGTTCTCAGCAGTGTCCCCGGGACCTCAATTCTAGGGTTATGAACAGCCAGGCTGAAACCACCCCCCCCAACCCCCCTGCTCATTGCCAGGGAAGAAAGAGCCAAGGACTTGGGGGCCGAGAGCTGCTCCCTCGCTCAGGAAACATAATTACAAGCGACCGAGGACACGGCCTGTCTCTGCCATCAGAGCCAGTGAAGCTCGATAGCCCTGGAGTGACACTGAGGCTGGCTGAATGCCACAGCATGTGGCAGAGAGCAACGCTCCCCTGGAGGAGGAGCGGCAGGCGGCTCTGCAGAGGGGAGGCTGTGGGGGACACGCACTGTCTGTGTGCGCGCACATTCTTGGTTGATGGATCTCGGCCTAGAGCCCGCGCTGACATGGGGACCGCACAATGGGGCAGGAGCAGGGCCGCCCAGTGCCCTCCCTTGTGCGCCTTTCATGTTATGCCCTAGATGTGTGTCCGCCTGGACTCACGACCTGAGTCTGGTTACTCAGCCACAGACATCCATGTCCCTGAGCAATGGCTGTGGCCATAGGTCCTCATGGTGACAGATGGGGTTGCTCCATAAACCCCAAGGCTCTGAACTAAAAAGCTGGAGAAAGAGACCACAGCCCTACAGCACACACACCCCCATCCCCTGCCCCCTCCAGCTCTGAGCTCCTCTCTGGGTACAGGAATCCCAGCTGTGCAGGGAAGACACAGGGCTCTCCCTCCAGCTGAACCACAGTACACGACTTGTTCCAAAATATCAGAACCACATGCCTGACCCACCGGACCCCTCCCTGGGACAAGTCATTTACCCTCTGGGCCTCGCTGCTTCTGCTGAAAAGAGAAATGCAGCCACAGGCAGAGTGTCAGGATTAGAGAGAGAGACTGCAAAGCATCCAGAACCCAAAAGGAGGTGGGATTTTAGCTGATGGGAGTGAGTAGGACAGAGGCCTAGCGGGAGGGCAGAGAAGGGCTGGATGGCCGTGGTGTCTTTTTATTGAAGTGCCAGAAGCATCTAAAAGGGCCAACCACTCTAACCCTCCACATGCAGTGCTCTTGAGTGGAAGGCACTGAGCCCTAGAGATGTCCTTTTCACTGTGAACAAAACCCCAGAAAACACTCAGCTGCTGGTTAAAAACAACAAATAAGCAAAAACAGCCAACCAATCTGAAACAATAATTTAGGTCAAAGACTTTTTCGTCAAGACTCTGTCCCCTGAGCTGGAGGCATCTGTTCTGAGCAGCCCCAGCCTCAGGCAGCAGCTCCCTGCCCACTTCCTGGCTGCAGCCCCTACCTTTGCTGCAGTCTTGGCAGGAACTGCCTGCATTTCTCCGCAGGGCAGCCCCCACGCTTCCTCTGCCTTGACAGCAGCAGCAGGTGGGTGCGCTCTGGAGAGCTGTCCCAGGACGACAGACTCAGGGGCTGCAAGCTGTGGGAGCAGGAAACCAAGGCCAAGAGCAACAGAGGGCTCCTGGACCCCCGAGTCCTGAGGTGCAGGCATGGAGAGGGTCTCGGGCCAGGACCAGGAGCAGGACTTCCCTGCACTGGCCATGGTGGCCAGCGGGCCATGTCCTCACCTCCCGAGCATTAGGTGCCACAGCCACTGCGCAGACTGCAGTCCAAGAACCCCTTTCACGTGTCGTTCCTGCACTGACAGGGACCTGTGGTGCTGGGCCCGTCTGCCTAGAGATCTGCCTGAAGACATTCGGTAATTCAAAGCAGCCACGCTGTCAGCTGCTCAGCCCTGAGCCTGGAAATGTTACAGACAACACAGGGGACTCACTGGCCATGTGGCTCCAGCGAGGCTTGTCCCTGTTCTACCCCTTTTCCTGCTGATAAAAAAGGGGCTGAACTGAAGTTCTTGTAGATCTCTTCTAGTTTTAAAAAACAAAAAATTTACTCAACTTAAGAAGCTATCAAACACAGTGGCTCTTTTAACCCCTGCTGAACGACAGGCCACTGCCACACCCAAAGCCCTGCAGCCTCCTGTGCCCACTTGTGTGAGCATCTTTAAAGTGCCACAATCTGCCCAAGACAGCTGGCAACGCTGATACCGCCCCCATGGTCAGATCTCAGTTACAGCTGAATGGCAATGGGTCCTCCGAGCTCTAAGCCTCTGGCTGGCAGAAGTGTGGACAGGTGTGTGGGACTCCCTGCTGGCCTTGCAAGCACATCTGGCTCCTTCCCAGCACGGTCCCATGGCCTGGTGCACCCAGAGCACCGTGGAAGACAACCACGGGGTCGGGTCAGGGGTCCTGTGAGGGGACCTGCTATTGTGCTGCTTTGAATTCTGCAGGGCTTTCCAGCCTGGCTGACTGCTCTCCGCCTCAGCTCCTGGACTCAGAGGAGAGAAGGGTGTTTCTGCTTCTCACACCGGGAGCCTGGGTGGTTGGAAACACTCCCACCTGGCAGGAGTGTGAGGTACAGGAGGGACTGTGCTCCCATTTAGGCACCAGCTCAACCTGTCACACCCATGTCCCCTGCTCAGGGCCTACGATGCAGGGCTGCTTCTCCTTTACGTTGAAGGAACCGGGGTGCAGAGAGGGCAAGAGACGTGGACAAGGCCACGGGTCAGGCCTCCCACCTGGCAGGGGAGTGATTTTCACTGAGCCTTGTCAACCTTCAGGACACACTGAGCAACCTGTAGGCCTGCACTGGCCTCCGACCCCTGGTCTCCTGGCTGCGGGGTCTAAGGGTGGAGCTGACAGAGGTTTCTCTGCCGAGTGCTGCCATCAGTGGAGGCCGGCTCTGATTCACAACTGCACCATCGCACGGCTCCAGCAGGTGGCACTGGCTCGCTTTCCTCCAGGCCTGTCCATTTACTGCCAGGGATTCTGTCCTGCTAACTGACAGCCTAGCTCTCGGCATTTTCTCACACCACATTGTCTTCATTAACTCAATCCTCAGATGATGTTTATTAATCCACTTCTGGAGAAACATTCGTTTTCTTCACTGCATGGCCACCTGTGTGGGATGGGTGAGGAGGGGGCGGGGCTGGTCCCTGTGCGTGCAGATGCAGCGCTCTGCGATGATACGTGAAGCGCTATGAGCAGGGCAGAGCATCAGGGTGCAGTCGATGTCTCTGGAATGAAGACAGATACCAGGCAGCATTCACTGCTCCTGAATCTCCTTTCGGGGATAAAGAGCTCCATTTCCCAGGCAGGGGATTTATAGCTGGGCTGGGCCTGCAGAAACCCTGTGTGCTGGCCTCACGCTCACACACGCTAGTGCCGCCCGCATGCAACCATGTCGAGGACTGGTGTGCCTGCCAGGTGTGACAGCCCCGTGGAGGGGACGCCACGGCCCTGCGGACACGGGTTGGAAGTCTCAGAACTGCAGTGTCTGGGCACACGTCGGCTGCTCTGGGCTCCTGGAAGGAAGGCCCAGGATGCCTGCTGGGAGACATGGTCAAAGGGAGCTCCGGTACTCGTCCTCCTGGAGCTTAGACCTGAGGCCCCAGCGAGGCCTGAGGCTGCTGTGAGCATGCATGTATGTGACCTTAACATTTGAACGCAGGTGGGAGAGCCGAGGCCACATGAGTGTCTTCTCCTTTCCCACCTCTTTCCCATGTTCTATCCTCCTGACCTCAATTCCCCTCCAGGCACACGGGTCCCGTCTGGACACAGGACTGCGGAATAAACCGAGCCAGGACACTCACCTTGGCACATCTGGCCACAACATCTTTCGGACTACCGTAAGGGAGGGGACAAAAGGGAACTACTCAACATGGGGATCTGGTGTGGGCCAGGTCAAGGCTGTGACATGTGTGCATCACTGCAGTCCTTGCCACAAGGTTCCCCAGCCCCTCCGCTGTGACAAGTGAGAAAACAGGACTCGGGTTTAGCATCTCACCTAGGGCCCTGCTCCTCAAAGTGGCCAGGCAACAGGAAACCCACAGCCTGGGGCCCTGTTCTCTGGGGATCCCGGAGCCTAGAGCTGCTGTGACCTCTGCTCCCTGTTCCACAGGGTGACACACACTGCACAGAGCACCCATTTCCAGGGCTGGGCAGGGGCAGGAAGGAGGCTGCTCCCAGTGGTAGTGAGCTCATTGTAGGTGTGGCTGCCTTGACTCGGCACCATTTCCTCCTCTGCTCAGGCGCAGGGCTCCTCACTTATCACACATGTCCACTTTCAAATGGTCAGGGGTCCCTGAGGAGGACAGTGACTGGACCCACCTATGTGGCTGCTGTTGGCAGGGAAGGCCCCTGCCCAGAATCGCCATCATGAGGGCTGGCCCAGGTCAGGGTTGGAGGGGACACTCCACCCTCTTGTTGGGCTAACAGGAAAGCAGACAGAACCTTGGCCTGGAGCCTCAGGGCCACCAACAGAGAGCAGAGGACAGGCCTGGCAGGACACCAGCCAGAAATGAATACGGAATCTCAAGACTCAAGCCAGGGCTGTGGCTGTAACTGATATCCAATCGGATCATCAGTCTGCATTTATTCAAAGGCTTTCTGGTATCTGGCAGCGAGAGAGGTTGTAAGGGGAGGAAGCATCAAGCTATTCAATCAGGTTTTGGGGTAAAGATTTGATTCAAAAAGTGGTTGAATCACCGACTTTGGTGCCATCAAAACCTCAGACCCATGCAGGGAGAGAAAGAAACTCCTTGCTACACAGCAGGGTCTGTCTATTCATCACATTTACTGAATCCTCATAACAACTCTACCCACAGGCATCTTTACCCCCATTTTCCAGATGAAAAAATTAAAGGATCAAGGTTACCCACTAACTAATAAAAGGTAGAACCAGGTTTCAAATCCAGGTCTGTCTGGCCCCGGTGCCCACAGTTTCTCCCCTCCACTCTGTGCCCCACCCAGAAAAATGCCCTGATCTCGGACTACAGGATACACAGAACACCCATCGGTCCAGGCCTCCTGGCCCACCGTGGACTTCGGTGGCATTGCATAGCTGCTTCAGTGTGGCCCTGGAGGCAGGCACCACACACATACACACTGGCCTTCCACCCTCAGCATAACTGTCAAAGCATGTGCAGAGATGAGAGATACAGGCCTTTCTGAGGGCTGCTGCTCTGCCGTGGGGCCCAGCCAGGTTGCTAAACAAGAGAAGCCACCTCGTTTTTCCTCACTAATGGTACCTGCCCCGGGCTCGACATGCACGTGTGTTTTCTGCCCAAGTGCACAGACAAGAAGAAAATTAGTGGTTGCAGAGACTCAAAAGCAAAGGCAGAACAAAGACCAAGTCTGTAGTGGCGAGAGGGAAATCTAAAGCCAAGGCTCAGTTGACTCGCATCAGCTTGGCAGCCTCATCGCCAAACCAGTTCAGCACACCGCCCGGAACAAAAGGACCGAGGAACCCTTGAATCATGTTGCTGGAGAGCCCGCAGAGAGAGCTGGGCTGCCCCTGCGTGCAAGGCCTTGCGCACTTGGCTGCTCCCGCCTCATCTCCGTGGGCTCAGGGACGAGGCTCTGCCAGCCAGTCGATACCAGGCGTCTGCAGAAAAGCCACTGCTTAGCCGTCCTGGTCAGTGGCAAAGCAGCACCTCGGAGCAGAGATCCCTGGCCATGGAAGGGACACGGGGGCCCACGAGGGGCAGGGGAGACACAGGGCTGGCCTCAAGGTGGCAGGCGCACAACCTGAGCCCAGCATTGGCACCTGCTCCTGGGAGGTCTCCACCCTCCCTAGCCTGCATCCCTCAGCTGTGAGAAGCAAGCCTGGCTGGAAGTTTGCAAGGACCTGCACCATTCTGACTGACAAGGATGGTTCTGCCTCTGGTTCCCCCAGTATCTCTGCTCCCCTTGAATGGAGGCTAAAGGGCCCACCTCCCCTTCCTGGGCTTGTCAGGAAGTGTCAAGAGCACATGCTATGGCAACCTGTCCTGGGCCTTGCCGCTCGCTGTGTTGAAGCTGAAAGCATGCAGGCCATGTCCCTTCATCCAATCTGCCCTCAGAAGGTCAAGACTGGAAGGGTCTGCAGATGCCACTTCCAAACCTTGCTCTCTCCTGAGGGCAGGCCTGCATGGCCCTGAGCCGTGTGAGGTTCTGCGGTGGGAGCTGGGTGCCAAGCAGTCCGACAGGGAGGCCCGGCTCCAGTGCCATGGCCTGGCTGCTCCCCCACTTAGCCTCGGGGTGGCCCAGTCCTCAGCCTGGCTGCGGGCACAGCTAACATTGTTTAAATGAACCAATAAATTAATCCAGAGTGTTGTGCTCAGAAGGACAGACGTTTTCCCAAAAGGAACAACTACGTGATGCAAAATTCACACCACGTCCCACCCTGGGTGAAGCGAGGATCCTAGGTGCACCTGGTTTGACCCTCCTTGCCAGGTGCTGAGGCCCAGAGGGGCTCCTGATTGCCAGTGCACCTGTGCTCAGGTCAGCCAGGGACACGAGGGCCTGCCTTTGGGACCCACAGAAAGGGCGTGAGGTGGGACAGGACGAGGAAGGGCAGGTGAGGCCACAGCCCACAGTGGCCAACACCTGCTGCACAAGTACATACAGATTTCTCCCCTTCCCGTCTATCCACCCACGTTACCCTAAGACAGTGGTCGGCAAACCGTGGCTTGCGAGCCACATGCGGCTCTTTGGCCCCTTGAGTGTGGCTCTTCCACAAAATACCACGTGCGGGCGCGCACGTACAGTGCGATTGAAGGAGTACCCTAATTAAGTTAATAACAATATATCTACCTATATAGTTTAAGTTTAAAAAATGTGGCTCTCAAAAGAAATTTCAATCGTTGTACTGTTGATATTTGGCTCTGTTGACTAATGAGTTTGCCGACCACTGCCCTAAGAGTTCCACGTTAGCAATGTCCTTCCCACCGATGCCAACAGCAGGAAGCCACAGGTGAGTGGGGCCATCCATGCATTAGGCAGCCGGTCAGTGTGTTATTTAGATACTAACTCCTTTACTTCCACGTTAAAGGACACTGCAAAGTAGGAAGCTTGTCCCCATTTCAGCGATGAGGAAACGGAGGCTAACAGTGGTGAAATCGCCTGCCCCCGTCCCACAGCTGGCACACGGCAAGGCCAGACCCTGAGCGCTGAGCTCTCCCCACTCTAGTTTACCACCAGGGACCCCATCCCCCGGCAGAGCGAGAATCACCTGCCCCTCAGGCTGAGAAGCTGGCCTAAGAGGATGTGAGCCCAGGTCCATGCCCAGGCCTCCCTGTGACTGTCTCCCTACACAAACTAAAAGCTGTGAGGATACCTAATAAAGGGGTAGGGAAGGAGGAGGAATGGGGGTGAACCAGCTTACAGTTTTGGTCTCCTCTCAACCAAGCTGCCAGTTCCTACATCCCTGGCCCTTGGCTCCCATCCCGCTCAGCTCACCCCTGGGAAAGGAAACACTTTGTCACCCTGACAGCACAATAGAGAGGAAACCAGGCCTGGAGTAGGGACAGACGGGCACACAATGCCCACACAGCAGGGCCGCCCGGCAGAGGCTGCCTCCCCCAGAGCACCAGCACTTCCCTCCTGAGTTCCGGGCTCAACCTGAGACGTGGCAGAGACCCGAGGGAGCCCCAGGCGCCCTTCTGAAAGGTCTACCTGAATGTGACTCCCAGGCTGCTGCCAGGCAATCAAATGCAGCAGAACAGGTGCCTCTCAACCCCGACTGCCTGCCCCCGTTTTTCTGGATGCAGCTCAGCCATCACCCCTGAGGGAACGATGCAGGGGTGTGCCGGTGGCAATTCCAACATCGACTCTCCCCAAACCACTAAAACCTATTGGATCAAGTAATTGGGGGATGGGGCTCAGGGCAGACAGGTAGGCCTGGGTCTGGACCAGCGCCCCCTCCACCAATGCTGGCTTCCCCACTCTCCTTGGCCCCCTCAACCTCAGGCCAGGGGGTCAACACAGGTGCCAGCCCAGGAGTTACGGGCACAAGCTGGCAGAGAAGGTGTGATGCTGCTCTGCTTCCACCGGTATTTAGGAAGTCAGCTCAAGGCTCTGTGAAGACGCGGCCAACCGCCTCCCACACAGCCACATGCAGACTGTCACTGCAAGCCTGCACTGTCCTCTCACCTGACCCAGACGTGCTGCTGTGACACTGAGGCCCCGCGGAGTGTGGGCTGTGGGAGGTCACGCTTGCTTCTGCAAACACAGGACACAAGCAGAAGCCCAGCAGCTGGAAGGAGCATCGCTGAAAGCAGGTTCCCTGCACCCAGGGCACCCAACCCTGCACTGGCTGGGGGCCCACACTCACCTGTTAAAGAGGTTGTTGCGGCGAACCATCCGGAGGAAGCCAGTGGGGTCCGTCACCGAATTGAGCTTATTGTTCATCTCTTCAAACTGCTGGTCCATGAGGTCCCCGGCTTCACTCTCGGTCTCGCTGCTGGCACAGGCCCTGCGGGAAAGAGCAGAGAAAGCCCGTCAGAGAGGGGAAGCCCTGAGCCGGAAGTGTACCGCGGTCCTGTGCCATTGCCCCGCCCAACAGGTCCCTGGTGCTGAGTGTCTCCCTGAGGCCAGGTCACCTGCGCCCTCCCTGGCCTCCCACAGCTTCTTCCCTCTTTCGTCCAGCGCTTCCCGAGATGCACTCTGGGTGCTTCTGGCTGTCGCCCGCCCTGGGCTGGGAACTCCCCGCAGGAAGGAGCTGTGCGGGACCAGCACTGCTCTCCGTGGTCTGGTGTGTGCCTGACACAGCAGGTGCTCGGCAACTGTCTGCGAAGGAACAGCGCCATTTGCCTTGTCTGCGAGCTGGCAGGTCCTCTTCTGAGAGTAAGCTCAGGTGGGTGTGCCGTGTGGCGACCCTCCCAGCACACATTCCAGCCCATTCCAGCCCAGAAATGGTAGCTGGGCACCTACCATGTGCTGGCACCACGCTAGGCCCAGGGAGACACAAGCCAAAAAGGCACTTCCCAGGCGAGGAGCCAGACGTGCACCCCGTGGCTGCCATGTCAGGGGAGCAGCGCCATTTGAAATGTGGGCTTGAGAAAGGCTGCCGATCGGAGCCCATTTTCCAAGCTCAGTAGGGGGATGCTACCATATTGGAATTAATAAGTTCCTATTTCCCCTATGACAGAATGAAATAGAACATCTCACAATGGCTTTTAAATAAACACGATACCCAGGAGCGCCCTGACTCATCAGTATTAGTAAACTGACAAAAGGCTTCTGAAGCGTAACCGCTGCGCCCCGCGGCCCCGTGAGACCACGTCAGCTGCCACAGGAGCACGTGTCCGGGGGGCGCCGCCACCGGGGTCCTCACCGCACAGCACACCTGTGGGCTCAGCCGAGGCAGACGTGTGCCGAGCCCCCACCTCCCTCCGGCGTGATGGTTCCACTCAGACGCTGCGGAAACGCTGATGACCGAGTCCACAGGTGACTCCCAGCCCACAGACCAGCTCTGCCTCAGGTGCCTGCTGTCTGGGGAGGGCGGAGAGCCCCGGGCACTGGGGCAGAGATGACTCAGTGACAAGCAGCTCCATGTGCTGGAGAGGTGGGATCTGGACAGGAAGGGCTTCCTGCTGCCCACAGGAAGAGGTTTCTGCATCGAGATTTGGGTTGAAGGTGAACATGACCTGCTTCAGACAGCCAGGCCGCTGCGCCTGTGACATCAGGGTCACACGACAGAAGGGCAATGAGGCGCTTACTGAGTCATGGCGGAGTCAAATG
Organism: Plecotus auritus; assembly: GCF_963455305.1. Classification (NCBI taxonomy): domain Eukaryota; kingdom Metazoa; phylum Chordata; class Mammalia; order Chiroptera; family Vespertilionidae; genus Plecotus; species Plecotus auritus. The sequence continues at coordinate 26,391,260 of NC_137779.1, forward strand.
AGATCTGGCGTGTGACACTGCCTCGTCAGCCTGAATGCTCCATGTGAGTGAGCATCCACCCTGGGAAGATGGTACATTTTGTTGTCAGCCTGACTGGGCCCAGGGTGTCCCGACATCTGGGTGTGTCTGTCAGGGTGTTTCTGGGTGAGTTAGCCTTGGGAGCAGTAGACTGAGGAAAGCAAACTGCCGCGCACCCCACCCCACCCCCGACCCCCAATGTGGGTGACCGCATCCAGTCCATCCACTGAGGGCCTGAGCGGAGCAAAAAGGTGGAGAAGGAGAGCCATCCCTCTCTGCCTAACGGTCTGCGAGCTGGGACACTGCCCACCTCCCGCCTGCAGACTTGGACTCAGACTGGAGCCGACATCATCAGCTCCCCTGGGCCTCTGCCAACTGCAGGCCTTGGGACTTCTCAGCCGCCATAAGTATGTGAGCCAATTCCTGATAAATCTGTGTGTGTGTGTGTGTGTGTGTGTGTGTGTGTGTGTGTGTCCGTCCGTCCGTCCTCCTGGTTCTGTTTCTCTGGAGGACCCACACTAACGTGCCTGGTGATGCGGCACCAGAGTCCTGACTTGGCCATGTTCCTTGCAGACTCGTCACCAGGAAAGGTTCCCAAGCGCTCAGGCCTAGAAAGTGCCAAGAGTGGAGCGTCTTCAGGGACAGCACAGAGGTGTGATCTGGGGCACGCCTTCACCCCAGAACCGTGCTGCCGGCTGGCGAAGGTCATTGGCCTGCTTTTCTTCCTAACGCACACAACCTGGAAACAAGCCTTCAAACCCAGCACAGCCAGCATGCCGGGCACGCAGTAGGCAGGCCATGAGGACCTTCCAAATGAAGGACTTAAGCCAGAGCGCATTTTGTTATGTGCGAAGTATTTGCACACAGATTTCATTTTATCTGTATGACAACCCTGTGAGGTGGCTCTTATCATCTCCGTCTTATTTCTGAGGAGACTGAGGTTTGGAGAAACCATAGAACTTGGCAAGGATCATTGGAGGGAGAGCCAGGGCTGAACCCAGCTCAGGTCTTGGCCCTGACTCCCGTACCCCCCGCCCTCCCACCCACACACACACTTTAAGGCTCTAAGCTTCTCACCTGTTTCAGGTCTCTCTGCTTGGGTTTGACTAGGGCAGGGATGAGGGTGAGTACAGGAAGTAAGAGAAACCAAGAAACGTCTGAGCACCTGAACACATCGCCATGCTCCATCCTGCGGAGAGCAGGGAACGAGGCTTTACTCCTCCCACCGCCCCAGGGCGTCCACTGGGCGGCTGGAGGCATGAAATGCTCTGGGGAACTGAGGGCCCTTCACGGAGACCCTGGTAAATATCACTCAGCAAGCCCTCTGGCCGGGGACACATTCAGCACCTGAATGCAACTGCCTGCTTGGAGCGGAGAAACCTGCTTTCCATTCCGCGCTTCGCCAAGGGGAGAAGAAGGGGCTGGAACCGGCATCGGCCCCCATTATCTTGCAGTTCCACTCCTGCAGGCAGCCAGACTGCGCCCTCCGCGTCTCATGCTTAATGGGGTTGTTTCCTATTTCCTGACCCTTCGAAGTATTAACACTGAAGGGAAAACAAACAGGCCATGGCACCGATAAGAGAATCTCCCTTTCACAAAACAAACCTCATCAATACAAGCACCCGGCAGGGATCCCCGCATCACACCATTTCTCTGAGAGACTTTCTAGAGATGGTGTGTCACCCAGTCCGATCACCTCGGGCCCTGACTCCATTCCTTCCAGGCAGCAGAGATTAGAGTGGCACCGATGTGGAAGCACGGAGGGAGGCGGAGGGAGGCTGAGCGAGTCCGTTAATTACCCCTGCCCTCAGGCACGCACCACGGCAGCTTAAGGAAGCAGCACAGGGAGGGACCAGCCTCCAACCAGATGGCGAGGCCTAGAGCTTCCTGGACTCAGCGGCGTCCGAAGGCTGTAACTCTGACGGGTGGAGACTGGTAGGTGGTGGTGGTGGCAGATAGAATGCTATGAGCGAAGGTGCGGACATAAGACAGTGTGGGGACTATCGGAGGCCAAGAGAATAGCCCAGTGGAGCTGGAGCAGAGGGTGAGAGTGGGAGAGAGAGAGAGACAATGGTAGAGGGACGGCCTTGAACTTGGAAGGTGTTGAGAGCCATCAGCCCAGGCTCAGGACTGCTCTTTGGGAGACAGTCAACTGGACCTGCGTGGAGAATGCCACTTACACAGGGAGGGGGAGGAGACTTGGGCTATTACCAGCATCCGCTCAGAAGCAGCCCCGAATCCCAGGGTCAAGCTCAATGAAGCTTAATTGGCCCCTCACACCTGCTAGAACCCCCTTTCTTGGGAGTTATTGTTGTGTTAATACATTAATGAGCTTGGGTCGCACTCAGCGTGCCACGTGAGGCAAGTTTCCCATATGCCCCGGGCTCTGAGATCTGGATAGTGGCTCCCTCTTCTGCCCCAAGCTCCCATCTCCTACCAGTGGTCGGCAAACTGCGGTTCGCGAGCCACATGCGGCTCTTTGGCCCCTTGAGTGTGGCTCTTCCACAAAATAGCACGGCCTAGGCGAGTCTATTTTGAAGAAGTGGCGTTAAAAGAAGTTTAAGTTTAAAAAATGTGGCTCTCAAACGAAATTTCAATCGTTGTACTGTTGATATTTGGCTCTGTTGACTAATGAGTTTGCCGACCACTGTACCTAGCCCAGCTACATTCTTGATTCCTCACGACTTTTTTGGTCTCTCTTGTCACTAACAATGATTCTGGCTTGTCCTGTGGTTGAGCCAGCTATCCGATTAGTCCAGATGTGTGACTTAGGGGTTAGGGGGAAGGCTGAGAGTGGAAAGGTGGGAACTGACAGGAGAAATATTACCCAAAAAAGAACTTATTTGCCTGGGAAACTCAGTGAAGGGAGAGGGTAAAAGACAGCTAGCAGTTAAAACATGGCAGATAGGCAACTGGTGGCAAATAGAGAAACTGAAAGAAGTTATTTTAAGCCACTGTGTGGTAAGCTGATGTTCAGCATAGAAAACTTAATACAAAATTAGGAGAATGAACTGCCAGCTGATCTCCTCTAAAATAATTGCTAAAGGAAGGTATTCAGAAGGGAAATGATAGCAACGAAGCTTCAAAATACACCTAGCCAACACGGGCAGGCCTAGAAGGAGAAATGGATACATTAAGAGACTTCAGCACTCCTTCTTCAGTGGTCAACAGAACTCGGAGACAGAAAATAGCAAAATACAGAACTGAACAAATCAATCAACTGGATATAATTGACATTTAGAGAGCACTCCACCGAATAACAGCAGAATGCATAGTCTTGTCAAACGCACATTGAAAATTGCCCAGGACAGGCCACCCTGGGTCACAAAACAAACCTCAACAAATTTAAAATAATTGAAATCATGCAGAATATGTTTTCTGCCCATCATGGAATTAGGTTTGAAAGTAAAAAAAGAAAAACAACAGGAAAATCTCCAAACACTTGGAAACTAAATAATACACTTTTAAATAAACAGCAAAGAAAAAGCCTCAAGGGAAATGAGAAAGATAATCTGAACTAAAGAAAACTGAAAATACAATAGAAAATGTGTGGGATGTAGATAAAGCCTTAGAGATAATCGATCGTATAAAATACATTAGAAAAGAAGACACTGGAAATATCGGGGGAACTTTTGTAAAGTATATGATTGGTTAACCACTATGCTGTATAACTAAAACTAATACAAAATAATATTGGATGTAAACTATAAATATTTTAATAAAATAAAAGAAAGATGACATAAATAATGTAAGCTTCTACTTTAAGAAATTATAAAAAAAATAGAGCAATATAAACCAAAGCAAGGCATTGGAAATAAAATAATAGAGCAGCAATCAAAGAAACTAAAAAAAGCAAAACTATATTTTTAAAAAAGAAAATCAATGAAACAAAAAGTTCGTTATCTAAAAAATAAATCAATAAAATTTATAAGCTTCTAGCCAGGCAGACCAAGAATAAGAGAAGGCAAAACTATCAATATCAGGAATGATCCCATAAAAATTCAGAGGATAATAAAGGAAGACCACAAACAACTCTACAAATATTGATTTAGCACCTTAGATAAAATGGAACAATTACTAACAAACCGCAAACCACTAACACACATCCAAAATGAAATAGATAACATGAATAGTCCTATAGCTACTAAAGAATTACATTCATAGTTGAAAACCATCCAAAATAAATTCTTAGTCCAGATGGTTTCAATGGCAAATTCTCCCTAACATTTATAAAAGAACTAATACTGATTCCACACAATCTCTTCCAGGTACTGGAAGAACACTTTTCAACTCATTTTTTGGGGCCTATTTTACCCTGATACCAAAAGCAGACAAAGATAACATGGGGTGGGGGGGAACCCTATAGACCAGTGGTCGGCAAACTGCGGCTCGCGAGCTACATGCGGCTCTTTGGCCCCTTGAGTGTGGCTCTTCCACAAAATACCACGGCCTGGGTGAGTCTATTTTGAAGAAGTGGCGTTAGACGAAGTTTAAGTTTAAAAAATGTGGCTCTCAAAAGAAATTTCAATCGCTGTACTGTTGATATTTGGCTCTGTTGACTAATGAGCTTGCCGACCACTGCTATAGACCAACATCCCACAGATCACATGAAAATAAACATAAGATTCATCAGTGAAGTATTACCAGAATTCAGGAACATATACAAAGAATTATATAGCAAAATTAACTGGGATAATTATTCCAGAAATGTAAAGCTTGGTCAACATTTAAAAAATCAATAAATGTAATCCACCACATTAAGACTAAAGAAAAAGATACCTGTTTATATCAATTGATGCAGAAAAGCATTTGACAAAATCCTGCTGGACTGTCTGGCAGTGGGCGGAACTCGAGGGCAGCTTTCTCTCAGAGGTGCTTGCAGCGATTACCGCGGGACACTGAGACCCAGGGGCCTCTTAGGCAGGGCAGACGGGAAGCCATTGCAGTTTGCTCCGCCCTGAGATCCCGCCCCACGAAGCCATTGCTGCTTGCTCCGCCCTGAGACTCTACCCCATTCAAGCTGAGTGCAGAGGCTTTTGCAAGTCTTTTCTCATAAGGGTGTCTCCAGCACAGAAGTTCTCCCAGCGTAGACACAGCTGATCCTCACAGCCAGTTGGCCTGGAGGTCAATTCCTCCCAGTGATACCAACAACAATCAAGGCTTAACTACAACAAGACTGTGCACACAGCCCACAAAGGGGTGCACCAAGAGTGTCCACCTTAGGTAACTGGGGAGGCTGAGCCACTGGGCCCTATCGGACACCTAGCACACAAAGCCACTCTATCAACTCAGGGAAGCAACCAAAATGCGGAGACAAAGAAACAGGTCACAAATGAAAGAAATGGAGGAAAGCTAACGACTGGATATAGAGTTCAAAACCACGGTTATAAGGTTTTTCAAGAATTTTCTAGAAAAGGCCAATAAATTTAGCGAGACCCTTGAGGATATGAAAAAGGACCAACTAGAAATTAAGCATACACTGACTGAAATAAAAATAATATACAGAGATCCAACAGCAGACTAGAGAATCGCAAGAATCAAGTCAAAGATTTGAAATACAAAGAAGCAAAAAAACACCCAACTGGAAAAGCAAAAAGAAAAAAGAATTCAAAAATATGAAGATAGTGTAAGGAGCCTCTGGGATAACTTCAAGCATACCAACATCAGAATTATGGGGGTGCCAGAAGAAGAGAGAGAGCAAGATATTGAAAACCTATTTGAAGAAATAGTGACCGAAAACTTCCCCCACCTGGTGAAAGAAATAGACTTACAAGTCCAGGAAGCGCAAAGAACCCCAAACAAGAGGAATCCAAAGAGGATCACACCAAGACACATCATAATTAAAATGCCAAGAGCAAAAGACAGAGAGAGAATATTAAAAGCAGCAAGAGAAAAACAGTTAATTACCTACAAGGGAGCACCCATACGATTGTCAGCTGATTTCTCAACAGAAACTATGCAGGCCAGACGGGAGTGGCAAGAAATTTTCAATGTGATGAATAGCAAGAACCTACCACCAAGATTACTCTACCCAGCAAAGCTATCATTCAGAATTGAAGGGCAGATAAAGAGCTTCACAGATAAGAAAAAGCTAAAGGAATTCATCACCACCAAACCAGTATTATATGAAATGCTGAAAGGTATTCTTTAAGAAGAGGAAGAAGAATAAAAAGGTAAAGATAAAAATTATGAACAACAAATACATATCTATCAACAAGTGAATCTAAAAATCAAGTGAATAAAAAAATCTGATGAACAGAATAAACTGGTGAATATAATAGAATCAGGGGCATAGAAAGGGTGTGGACTGACAATTCTCAGGGGGAAAGGGCTGTGGGGGGTATGGGAAGAGACTGGACAAAAAGCGGACATCTATGGATGAGGACGGTGAGGGGGGTAAGGGCAGAGGTTGGGGTGGGAACCGGGTGGAGGGGAGTTATGGGGGGAAAAGAGGAACAATTATAATAATCTGAACAATAAAGATTTATTAAAAATAAATAAAAATTAAAATTAAAAAAATAAAAATAGTGAGCATAAGCCTTGAACAATCATTTCACCATATAGAATATAAGATGGCAGATAAGCACATGAAAAAAATGTTCACTAACATTAACCTTTAGCAAAATGCAAATTAAAACGTGACGAGATACTACACTATATATACCACACTATCTATTTGAATGGGTCCAATTTTAAAATGCTGATAATATCAGGTGCTGATGAGACAGATCAACTGGAACTGTCAACTGGTGGTAGACATGCAAAAAGGAATAGTTATTCTGGACACTACTTTGTGGTTTCTTCTAAAATAACATATATATATATATATCATACGACCCAGCAATTTCATTCCTGAATAAATAAGTTTATTTACCCTATTTTCCCTAAATAAATGAAAAAATGAAGTCCGTACAAGCTGGCACGGGTCCTGATGAGGGGCTGAGATGAAGGGCTGAGAGGGGGGCTGGAGAGGCCAGCAGGTGGGCAGCCGCTTCCCCATGGTGCCCACCTGCCCTGCTGGCACTGCTCCTGAGGCGGGAGGAGCCCAGCCCCTGCCTGCTCTGGGGAATATAAATCATGCCATCACCATGCAGGCTCCAAAATGCTGCTCACATGCAGCTTTCCCCGGAGAGATGGAAATAGCCCATGAATCAAGCGCCCGGAGCCATGCCAAAGCTCATCCCATTCTCAGGGACAGGGCTTGGCAAGAGGCTCCAGAGAGGACTTTCATTTGCAAGCACGGCCTCCTGATCTCTCCCAGTCCACTCTCTTCGTCATCCCTCTGAGAGCGGCGGCTGCGGCTCCACTAGGCCCACTTTTATTTATGTCTCAGCATCCCCTTGCTAACTCATTCTTTCCTGCGTCTATTCTCCATCCCCACCTCTCGGCTTCTTTTGCACTGATAACCAGTTAGTTGCCAAAGACCAACCACTTGCAGCCCTGAAGCTAGAACAATGCTCTCGTGCACAGGGCGGGGGGTAGCTCTGTGCGCACTGTGTTACCTGGTCTAGTTTATTTGCCTTTTCCTATAAAGTTTAGACTCAGCTTCTGTATACCTACAAAAAAATTCTTGAGATTTTTATTGCAATTATGTTAAACTTGTAATTCCATTTGGGAAAAATGGCTGTTTTTATTGAGTCTTAAAAGCCTACACCATTAGCCCCAGGTCCGATGGAATCAGATCAAAAGCAGAAAAATGCCCCTTCTTTCAAAGCAGAAACCTCTTTACAGCTGCTGAAACTTGAGGGAGCAAAAGTCAGGCCATTTGCATGCAATCATTTTGGGCTTCCTGACAGCGAGGGGCCAGGTCTGGCTGTGCCAACACCCTGTGCCACCGGATTCCAGAGCCAGGCGGCAGAGCATGCGTGTCTTGCAGTTATGAAGATGCACAATGACAAGTACCAGGGGCATTTACTGGGCTTTGCGTGGCCAGTCTGCCGACAGCTGGAAAAAAACACTTATTCCAGAAGCCACTTAGCAAGAGTCCCAGAAACTGAAGACATGGGACTTGGGTAACTCAAGATGTCTGAGACCTTTGAAGTTTTCCCATGTAAATTAGTTGCCAGTTCCTTTCTGTTTTTATCACAGTGATTACAAGTAAATCTTTAAGAAAGAGCCTGGGGCTTACTTTTAGGGACAGCAAGGAGGGGGGAGCCAGAGCAAAAGCATCCTCTTCCATGGGGTTGTCTCACAAAAGAGAAGAACCCAGGAAACAGAGATGCCGGAGCGAGGCTTTAAAGCAGGAAACCGGTCTCCATCTTGAGGATGGGAGAAGGCGGTGGTGTAGGAGACAGCTTTGGGGAATCTGCCTTGAACATCAAGATTCTATTTCTAGACATTGCCTCCCGGAACCTCAGGGTCACAGGGGCGAGTTCCCAGAGCCAAGTTTATACACAATGACCCGCACTGCTGACTGGACCTGGGATTGGCCAGCAGCGCTGTAGGCTTGTGTGAGCAGAAGAACTGTTTCGGTGGCCATTTCCCACTCCGGGACTAGGAGCATTTTGTTGTTGTTTTAATATATTTTTATTGATTTCAGAGAGGAAGGGAGAGGGAGGGAGAGATAGAAACATCGATGATGAGCGAGAATCATTGATCAGCTGCCTCCTGCACACCCCCTACTGGGGATCGAGCCCACAACCAGGGCATGTGCCCTTGACCGGAATCGAACCTGGAACCCTTCAATCCACAGGCCGACACTCTATCCACTGAGCCAAACCAGCTAGGGCACAAGGAGCATTTTGCATCTCCACTTGCAAACTGAAGGTTCGCAGTAGGAAGTGCAAAATGAAGTGGCTGAGCAGCGATAAGAACCTGAGTGCCCTTTGGGGCCACGGCCTCCCCACAGCTCCCCTTTTCCACTCTCAGCTTGCCCTTGGATTTTGTGGGGCCCCTCGTCCCCATAACCTCCTTATAAACATCCCCTTCTTTGGTTTAAGCCAGTGGTCAGCAAACTCATTAGTCAACAGAGCCAAATATCAACAGTACAACCATTGAAATTTCTTTTGAGAGCCACATTTTTTAAACTTAAACTTCTTCTAACGCCACTTCTTCAAAACAGACTCGCCCAGGCCATGGTATTTTGTGGAAGAGCCACACTCAAGGGGCCAAAGAGCCGCATGTGGCTCACGAGCCGAGGTTTGCCAACCACTGGTTTAAGCAATCTTTTGAGAGGATTGTTGTCGGGGCAGAGGGAGCGAAGGTTGAGAGGTGTCCTCAGAGACCTGTGTGGCCTTACTGCAGAAGCCGGTGCCACAGCTGCCCATGTTGCCCGGGTAGCATTCAGACTTGTGGGCGATACGCGAGTAGGCCCGCAGGAGTCCGTGGGTAGTAAGAGTGTGGGGCGATATGGGAGTAGGCCCGCAGGAGTCAGTGGGTAGTTAGAGTGTGGGGCGATATGGGAGTAGGCCCGCAGGAGTCCGTGGGTAGTAAGAGTGTGGGTAGTTTTTCTATGGTCTTAGGCGACCCTGCTAGCGGTTCTCAACCCCTGTGGGTTGAGAACCGCTAGCAGGGTCGCCTAAGACCATTGGAAAACACAGATATTTACCTTATGATTCATAACAGTAGCAAAATTACAGTTATGAAGTAGCAACGAAAATAATTTTATGGTTGGGGGTCACCACAACATGAGGAACTGTATTAAAGGGTCATGGCATTAAAAAGGTTGAGAACCACTGATTTAGATGAAACTAGATTTAATTCCTTCCTCCTGTATATCCCTCTAGAAATTGCTTTTCTCAGTAATCAATACTATTACCTACAAGTTATTATTTATAGAACAAACCGTCTATTGGTCTGAAGACAAATGATTATATTTACCTGCCAGGAATCTACACACACTAAGCTCTGATCTGTACTATGGCTGTTAAACTGATAATGAAAGTCCTTTTCTGAAATGCCTTAAGATGATCATTTGAATTTACTGTTGTGCACTTTAACTCAGAAGCATTTTGCGCATCCGCTGCTTATCTCCTGGCCTGGAAGGATAGCCTGTACTTAAGTGTGAAGAGGAGGAAGCAGGGGTGTTGCCTAGCCTGTCTCCCTTCAGTAAACACAGTGATCAAACAAATGAGAAGGCTATGCTTCCGCTCGCTCAACAGTCTGTGCGCATGAAGACAGAAAGACTGTCATCCATCGGAAGACCCCCTTACTTGGTCTCTTATTTTTGAAATCTTTGCTGAGAAACTGTTGGCAATGGAGTGCTCCCCTAATAATATGATTCTGGAACCTTCTCTACCATCAGTTTGGCTTTGTCCCTTCGACAAAGCCCCGTTAGACCCATAGGGCCCTGTGTGTTATTGTGGGAGGAGCCAGAGCCCCCCCGTCGGGGACACAGGTTTGAATCCTGGGGGACCGCTGCCTGTGTCTCGGGGGCAGGCGGCCCCCCTCCTTGTACGTAAAGTAGGGATAACCAGAGGATGGATGAAATGATGGAAGGACGGCACCTATGGAACCTGGCAGGCACTCAGTGGACACTCCTCCTTTTCCAGTTCTATGAATACACGTGTGCTGTATGAGAATGAGACACACACACACTCACATGCCCAGACACATCCAGGAGAGAAAGTCCCCCCAACTACACAGAACTGCTCTGAGCACTGAATGAGGACAGAGAACCCCTGTAAAAAGCGGACTGTGGCAATGACAGTTACCGCTGTGCTGTTATTACACGTGTGGGATTTTTTAGCCAAACAACATTTAGCAGCAACGTGTGCTTTCCTTGGTGAAAACGCCGAACACTAGGAAAAAACAGTATGGTGACAATCTGGTTTGCCTTCGTTTAACTCTAGAAGTAAAACATAAATGTAAGTATTTAAATCGGTTCAAAAGGTAGACAAGTGAAATGTGACGCCACTGTCCTCCCACCAAGTAAGCACGCTCCCAACGTGTGGCCAGAGAAGCCTGTGCGATAGCTCTGCGTGGGGATGTGGGTGTGCGTGTATGTGTGCGCACAGGAACACAGGTCAAAATGAGCCCTTAACTGCAGTGCCAGCACCATGGACGTCAGCCATTAAAGGGACAGGCACCTTCCTCAGCTCCTCACATGCCGCTGAACACAGGAAATGGCTGTAGGAACCTGTCCCAGGACTCTGCATCCCCAGCTAAGTCAAGGGGCAAAGAGGGCCCAGAGAGAAGGAGTGAGGAGACTGGCGAAGAGAGTTCTCGGGAGGTAGCTACCCCGATACAGTGCACCCCCATCGCACCATTTTGGGCAAGGAGTGAAGGGCACCTCTTGTGCCTCAAGCCTGGTGGGAGATGTTTCATGGGGGTGCCACTCAGCCTAGGAGGGGAGCTGACATGCAGACACATGGGATGCTGCCACAAGCCGCAGCTGCAGAGCATCCCATACAGAGGGACAGGGTGCGGGCAGGAGAGGCGACTCACAGTCAGGGAAGACCCCCTATGTCCTCTCAGAGGGGGGGCACTTGAGACAAGTCGAGGTGGGATGACAGATTAGGGCATTTTGAGAGAGGAAACAGATACTGCAAAAGGATAGAGGTGACATTAAAATAAAATCTACACTAATAAAAGAGAAACATGCAAATTGACCATCACTCTGCTACACTCACCAGCCAATTAGAGCAAGTATGCAAATTAACCCAGCTAAGATGGCGGCCGCCACAGAGCTGGAGTGAGTAGGAGGCTTGGGTTCTCCCCAGCAATGGAGGAAGCCAAGCTTCCCGCCCGCCCTGGCCGGCCTTGGCCTCCACTCAAGGCTACAAAGTTTCAATTATAGAAGATAAATAAATGCCCAGAAAGATGGCAGCGGCTACGGAGCTGGAGCCAGCCAAAGGCTTGGGTTGCCCCCGGCAATGGAGGAAGCCAAGCTTCCTGCTCACCCTGGCCTGCCTTGGCCTCCGCTCAAGGCTACAAAGTTCCAATTATAGAAGATAAATAAATCCCAGATACCTGCTTCCAGCCAGCTCTGGCCTATGCTTGGGTCGCCGGGGGGGCGGGGGGGGGCGTGGCTGGCCTGAAAACCACCACAGGCCCCTCACCCAGGCCACCCCACGCCCCAAGAGAACCCCCACCCTGATCTGGGACACCCTTCAGGGCAAACCAGCTGGCCCCCACCCGTGCACCAGGCCTCTATCCTATCTAATAAAAAAGTAATATGCAAATTGACTCTCACTCCAACACACAAGATGGCTGCCCCCATGTGGACACAAGATGGCCAGCAGGGGAGGGCAGTTGGGGGCAATCAAGCCTGCAGGGGAGGGCAGTTAGGGGTGACCAGGCCAGCAGAGGAAGGAAGTTGGGGGCAACTGGGCCTTTAAGAAAGGGCAGTTGGGGGAGGAGGGGACCCAGGCCTGCAGGGGAGAGCAGTTGGGGGCGGGGGGGACTAGGCCTGCAGGGGAGGGCAGTTGGGGGGGACCAGGCCTGCAGGAGAGGGAAGTTGGGGGTGACCAGGCCTGCATGGGAGGGAAGTTGGGGGCGACCAGTCCTGCAGAGAAGGGCAGTTGGGGGAGGGGGGACCAAGCCTACAGGGGAGGGCAGTTTGGGGGGACTCAGGCCTGCAGGGGAGAGCAGTTGGGGGGGGGGACCAGGCCTGCAGGGGAGGGCAGTTGGGGGGGACTAGGCCTGCAGGGGAGGGCAGTTAGGGGTGACCAGGCCTGCAGGGGAGGGAAGTTGGGGGGTGGACCAGGCCAGCAGGGGAGGGCAGTTAGGGGCAATCGGGCTGGCAGGGGAGCAGTTAGGCATCAATCAGGCTGGCAGGGGAGTGGTTAGGGGGTGATCAGGCTGGCAGGCAGAAGCAGTTAGGGCAGTGGTCAGCAAACTCATTAGTCAACAGAGCCAAATATCAACAGTACAACGATTGAAATTTCTTTTGAGAGCCAAATTTTTTAAACTTAAACTTCTTCTAATGCCACTTCTTCAAAATAGACTCACCCAGGCCATGGTATTTTGTGGAAGAGCCACACTCAAGAGGCCAAAGAGCCTCATGTGGCTCATGAGCCGCAGTTTGCCGACCACTGGGTTAGGGGCAATCAGGAAGGCAGGCAGACGAGCAGTTGGGAGCCAGCAGTCCTGGATTGTGAGAGGGATGTCCGACTGCCTGTTTAGGCCCAATTCCAGTAGGATCGGCATCCTCGAGGGGTCCCAGATTGGAGAGGGTGCAGGCTGGGCTGAGGGACACCCCCCCACCCTCGTGCACGAATTTCATGTACCGGGCCTCTAGTACATACATATTGTCAGACTGATCTCCCTAAGACCAGCTCCCTGGTTAGGCGTTCCCTGCATGGGTGCCGCAGACGCTGTCCTAGAAGACAGAGGGCAAATGTGTGGTGTTCAGGACCACTGTCACCTGGCTCCAGTCCACTGGTCTTATCTCCCACCACTGCCCAGACAGCCTGCTCCACCCAAACCCGGGCACTCCCCAGTTCACGAACATACCTGCCACCCGTCAGCTTTGCTCTGGCCGTGCCCTCGACTTGGACGCCCCCTTTGCATCAATCTGACCCGCCTCCACATGTGGAAATGATGCCTCTCCCGCAAGTCCAGCTCAGATGTCTTCTCCTTAGAACGTTTCCCCTGACCCTATGTCCAAAATTGAGCTCTCCCTCCTTTGCACACCTCCAGGGAGACAACTCGCAAGCTTCAGACATAGAGGCCTTGCAGCTGAACCCCTCACTGGATGGACAGGTGTGGAGGTGGGGGTCCTTTCTCACATTGCTGGTCCTCACAAGGCCTAACGCAGGGCAGAGCTCAGTGCTGGCCGAGTGGCTGCAAAAGGACTACCCGGGGCCTCTGAGGGCTCACCCAGCACCCGGGAGACTTCCCCCACATCAGCACGGCACCACCAATGCTGCCTCGAAATGCTTTCATACACAAAGCCCCCCACACAGGTTGGCCTCAGTGCCCCTCCCAGGAGAACAAAGCCGTCCTTGGAAAACAAGCGTGCGCCTCAGCAAGCAGGGCCTGCACAGAAACGGAGTGCCGTTCTTGTTTCCTTCCTAGAACCGTGCATCTTTTCCCCCTGAGGTGGCCAGAGAAAGGGAGAATTGTTAACGAATGCTTTTAAAGCAGGGCTGGGCTTTTAGGGCCGATTTCGGGAGCACTGGAGGATGCTGCACCCCTCGGAGCCTGGTCCCAAATCCATGGCACTTTCCAGAACCGGCTGTGGCTATTCCTCTCCCCACCCTGGTTGGGGACCGTGTAAGGGCTCACAGATGCCCTGCTTCACTTCACCATGGGTGTGTGGGTGTGTGCATGTCTGCAGAGGGTGGAGTGGTGAGTGTTGCATTTGTGAGGGTGGAGTGTCTACAAGAGGAGTGTGTGTACACTGAGTGGCCAGGTTATTATGATCTTTGAATGCATAATAATCTGGCCACTCAGAGTGTGTGTGTGTGTGTGTGTGTGTGTGTGTGGTGTGTATACATTTTAGAGGCCCGGTGCATGAATTCGTGCATGGGTGGGGTATGGCCAGCCTGGCCAGGGGGAAGGGACATGGGCGGTTGGCCGGCCTGCCTGCTGGTCAAACTCCGGGTCGAGGGGACAATTTGCATATTAGCCTTTTATTATATGGGATATACACTGAGTGGCCAGATTATTATGTGTTCAGAGATCATAATAATCTGGCCACTCAGTGTATAGTGTGCATATTATGTGAGGGGATGTCTTGTGAGGGGTATGTTGTGTGAGGGGGTGTGAGGGTGTGTGTGAGTAGCTCTGAGCCCTTCTCCTGGGCATCTGAACTAAGGTCCCCTTTCTTATCTGTAGGGCCTCCCACTTCCAAATCCAAAGGGCAATGGAGTTGACACATGTTATTAATAACAACAGAAGCCAATAGCTGAGTGCCAGGGCCCTTCTGGCATCAATCCTTGCAGCACAGCGAGGAGGCAGATCTTAGCATCTTGGTGAAAGATGTTTAGGGGGAGATTCAGGGGAGTTCAGGTACCTGTCCAAGGCCCCACCGGTACTCAGCAGCAGGATGGGGCCCGGGAGCCAGGTGGGCTTGAACTCAGGCCACTATTCCAGCCTCCGAGGGCTCCGAAGCTGCCTGATGCAGGGACACATTTCCTAAAGGCAATCAGGGACTGAGAAGCCCAAGTCCAGGGAGGGGTTTTCTACACAACCTCAGCCCTCTTGGCGGCGGCAGCTCCTCCGTACGCTCTGCATGCTTTTTCGCTGCATTTGACTCTGTGTTCTTGTGTAAAACAGAGGCTGTTATACCTGAGAAGGGTCTTCACAGATCTCCATGAGGTCCATTTCCCTCGTCCACTAAAAGCCAAGAAAGGTTTCTGGGAGGAACATTTGCATACATGATGTACACACTTCAGATCATTTCAGAGCATTTGCACCTGGCGGAGGTGGCGCAGCATGAAGGTGCAGTGTGGAGGATGGGCATATATTTCACTCGCTGTGAAAGGGTGACCTGCCTGAGTCAGTCTTTAAAGAATTTTGTTTGCTGCAACCGCATGAATACAAGTTATGTTAGAAAGCCAAATGACCCCTTTAACAAATGAAAACGAAGTGAGGGTTTAGGATAATGAGAATATTATAGCAAAGCTCCTGCCTACTGTGTCTGCCTGTAATGGGAGTCCTGCAGCCAGCCCTCCATGGGACCCTGTGAGAGTGCCCCTTAGAGTTGCTATAAATGCCACCGGCGCTAATATGTCATCATGAAAATGCATGTTCTAATGCAACGTGAGCCCCTTAATGAGGAACACTGGAGGGGCTGTGCGGTAGTGTTATTATAATCCTCTAAATCTAGGTATATTACACACATTTGACGTTTCTATGCAAATAATCTCACCCAGAACTACCAAACACGTGTATTTGGCATGGCTAATGAGACCACTTATAAGCAGAGGAAGTCGAGGAGTGGCACAATGCTAGGGAAAAGCTGTGGGGAGGGGAGTTCTTTATCATGTGGGTGCAGTCGCTAAAAGATTGGGTGACTTCTAAAATCACCCCCAGGCCTTCCATCTTTTGTAAGACGGTTAGGTTAAAATGGGAAGCAAGAGTCAAGAGGGAACGTGAATCCTATGCTCCTACGAGAAATTGTGGAACGTCTCCGATCGCCCCTCTCCCGGTGATGTTTTGTGAATCACCATTATTTGTTACTGTTTACACTGAGTCTTTGTTTCCAGAGAAGGTACCCTGAAACACTGGTTTTCTGAAACAAGTCAAAGTACTATAGGGTTTCCCTTTGTTAATATTGAAGCATTTGCCTCTGAGGAGAACCTGTTCGCGTCCCTCTCTCTCTCTAAAGCATATTTCCGTCTCTCTCTTACTGGATTTTCTAAAAGGATCTGTGTCCCTTTTCTGTTCCAGATGCTGGTGACACAGCACTGTACAAAAGCCACTGGCCAAACAGGGTCCTTGTCTTTTTCTGCCACATTAACCCGGCAGGGGGCTTAACAGCTCGAGATTTTGAAAAGCTGTTGTCAAGTCATGAAAGCCCCCAAATGCAACTTAAATGGCCATTAGCCAGTGGGAAAAGCCCCCTGAATTCTAATACTCCATTTAAATAACAACAATAAAGAAAACAATAACAATAACAGTAAACTCCATGCCTTCCAAGCCTTGATTATAGGCTATCACCCACAGGCCACACAGTCTACAGCTAATTCATACAGGGCCTGGGGGCGAGGGCACAGCTGATTTTGAGAGGGATGAGCCTGCAGGGGAGAGCAGTTGGGGGCGGGGGGGGTGGGGGGGGAACCAGGCCTGCAGGGGGGAAAAAACCTTGCATTTAAGGTTTTGCTGGAGCGATATCCCCAGCCCTTCCTGCTTAATATTGAGCCAGCAGGGGTCGCCCAAGTCATAGCAGCTAAATCGAAGCTTCCATGACATCGTGGCTAATTCCTTTAAACAATCCAAGGCATAGACAAAAGAGCCAAGGGGGTTCTTTGCTCTATTAAAAGCCCTGAAACATATGTATTTGCCAAATGGAAAGGTGCAGAATTAATTGAAAAGGAGATGGAGTCTGTATGCCTCAGCTCCCTTGGGGGTTTTGTAATTAATAAATATTTGTAAAGCCTTTGATAAGTATAAAGTAGCATATATGTGCTAAACAAAACCAGCTTTTGCAGGCATCAGAATGCACTTGCAACACATCCTGCCTTAGATCGGAAGACATGAAAATTAAGAACCAGAGACATGGTCATCGTGCCTTACAGCGACCCTTTTCCGGGTGCCGGGTATTTCCCCTCTGTTACTGCTTTCATCACAATGACCCAGCAAGTAGGTACTGCTATTATTACTCCCATTAAATAAGTTTTCATTAAAAGCCCCTTAAAACTCTGAGATTCAGTCACTCGCCCCAGGAAGCCCAGCCAGGGAGGAGAAGGGCCCTCATTTAACCTGGGTTTACATCCAGCTCTTCCCAACTCCCAAACCGATGCTCTCTCTGCAGCCCAGTGCATAGCCAGCAAAACAAAACGCAGGAATTCCTTGTGCCAGGGATTCCCCGGAGGAACGCTGCCATAGGAAAAAACCACCCTGCCGTTTTCAAGAATAATTAATGAAGTACAAATTGTATAAGTAATACCAAAAAAATGAGTTGACTATGGGGCTTCTAAAATAATGTCTCAAGTGCTTTTATTTCCTTATGTATATTTAATACTCTATAAAATGTCTACAGATATGAAAATTATAGTAAATATGTTCTGCAGTCTTAATTGCTAAACGATTACCAAGAAACTAAACAAGAGGTGGCAGGTTGCCCTGTGGCTTTATTCATCTCTTTCCAGAGAGCAGCAAAATCATAAAGTCTTCTCCGACACAACAGGTTTCTATGGTTACGCGAGAAGTAAATATATTATATGTCCTGTGCGATGTGAAAGGACCAGCCAGGCGCCGTGTGTGCAGCAGACCCCCAGAGGGAGAGCACTCATGTAGATGGCACTCCACAGCCAGCTCAATATTTGTTTCTAGGTTTACAGCAGGGTAGGAGCAGGAATAAAAGCTGTTGGTGCTAGAGAGACGGTCTGCAGAGCTTGTGAATGTATCGGCATGTTGGTCACAAAGAAATGCACAGAATGAAATGGCTTCTGCTGTTTCAGCCTGGAGAGCAGGCCTCAGTGAGCTGTGTGAGGCAGGGGCTTTATCCATCACCCCCCTCGACCAGAATGGCCTAGCTGCTCCCACAGGGCATCTGCACGGAGCCTGCATGGACCCAAATTACGCTGCTGGTGGTCTTTTTCTTTTTAACCTTAAAGAAGCATAACTTGGTGATCACTGCTGAGAAACCAAACAGGGGAAGTAGTTTCCAGTCAGGATAGGATGGGGTGGAGAAATGCCGCCTCTGAATCCAGGATTTACGTGCATCACGAGAAGTGCCATGTTGCAATAATCTGCATCGTTAAGACTCGGGATAGAATATTGGAAAATCCAAATTCAAAGAGCAAGGGTAATAACAAGTTAGGGTTATGCATAAATCTCCTTTTACTGCCTACTTTGCAAAGCAATGTTAAATGGAGAAATGCTGTTCCTCATTAAATGGAATCTCTAAAACCCTGAACTCCGGGCTCTCCTGTTGAACTCGGAAGTGCTTCACAGATTGCCTGCCTTGGCTACACATAGTCCAGAAGCCCTGATATCCAAAAAAGTCGTTACTGGGGCAGCTGCATTTCTTTTTTCCTTTGCGATGATTAGATAAAAAGGAAGGACAGGCTAAGAATTCCTAGAAAGAACAAAGCAAGCTCTTCTGGGAAGACAGTTTTTACCCAAAGAGAGTGCTCAGCAGTATCACTTGGAGCAAAAGTAATGCTTTCCTTGTTTTTAAGGTTCTTAGAATACGTTAAACAATTCTTCTTTTAAATATAAATGCATTCTGATGCCTGTCATCCAAACCCCTAGCGCATTTACCCCGTCAAAGGGGATGATCTGGGTTAGGAAAATAACAGGGACCTCGTCAGGAGAAGGAGGGGCGCATGTGCTGGGTACCTGGCCCTCCCGGAGAGAAAGCAAGGCAGCTGGTTTCCTCAGCTGTCTTCCAAGGTTCGGAAATGAGGTGAAGACAGGAATGGAGAGGGAATGGTGAGCTGGACCAAAGGGAAGGCTCTGGTGATCCCAGGGTGGTCCCACACGCAGCAGAACCCCGGCCGGAAGGAGGCCTCCTAATGGGCAGTTTGGAATTATTTGAAGACATGGAAATACAGCCTGAGGCGGTGCCAAGGGTCCCTCCTGGGTCTGGGGCCTCTCAGCTGCTGCTATCTGCCCCAACACATTGCAACACCAACATTTCCGGGCTGAAATATGGGATTCCAAATGTGTCATTTGGATTTCATTTTAAAAATAAAAGGATTTGAGCCTGCCTTTGGCCCAGATAAAAGGAACAGGGGGTCAGGACCACATCAAGGATGAGATAAGGGTATTGCAAAGGACAGAGCAGAGAGGGAATGGTGATGACTTCCAACTCATCCACTCATCATTTGTCCTCCTTTCTGTCATGTGATAATCCTGATGTGCAGCCAACACCCCACTGTGGGCTCCCCTCTAGTGCATGTCTGCTGCCATCTCCAATCCCCAGCTCATGTCACCCTATACCCTTGGAATGTTCCACCCTCTCTTTAGACAACCCACATCTCTCCCCACCAATAAACTCCGCTCAATATTTACCTCCTCGAGGAAGGCAATCTCTCTGACTAATCCCAATTGGTTTTGAACAACCAGATCCTTTCATCTAACTTTTAGCATTTAAGGTTTTGATTACATAAAAGCTACGATCGCTTCCAGCTCTAACATGTAATCCATAGTTCAACAGAATAGCTGAAGGAGCACCCACAGTAAAGAGAGGGTGTCTGTCTTTGAGTCCAATGTGTTGCTGGAGCAATATCCCCAGCCCTTCGTGTGGTTTAAACTACATTTCCTTGATAACTAGTGATGTTAAGTATTTTTATGTCTCCACTGCCATTCACATAACTTTTTGTTCAAATCTCTCCCCATTTTCAAATTGGATTGTTTGCTATTTTATTACCAAGTTGTAGGAGTTCTTTACCTATTATGGGTACCAGTCTTTTGTCATATATGTATATGTCTTGCAGCTTGATTATTCATTTTCTTCATGATGTCTTTTGAGGGGCATACGTTTTAAACTGTGATGAAGTCTAACACGTTTTTTTCTTTTATGTTCTGCAGTCTTAATTGTTGTCTATGACCTGTCTACCCCAAGTCAGGAAGATATTCTCCTATGGTTTCCTCTAAGAGCTTTACAGCGTCAGCTATTATGTTTAAGTCTACAATCCATCTTGAATTGATTTTTGTGTTTGGAATGAGGTAAGAGTTGAGGTTCATTTTTTCCCTACAGATACCTAGTTATTCCAGCAACATTTGCTGAAAAGACTTTCTTTTCCCTCACTAGACTGCTTCGGTGTCTTCGTTGAAAATTCAAATGAACATATATGTATGGGTCTATTTCTGGTACTCTATTCTGCTCCATTGATCTTGTCAATTCTTATGCACCACACTGTCTTGATTACTATAGCTTTAAAGTAAGTCTTGGAGTCATGTAGTGTAAGTGCTCCAACTTTGTTTTTCTTTTTCAATATTGCTTTGGACATTTTAGGTCAAGGATTAGCAAACATTTTTTTAGGGTCAGACAGCCATATGGCATCCGTCATATACTCAACACGGCTATGCAGCATGAACACAGCCACAGACAGTATATAAATAAATGGGTGTGGCAGTGTTCCAATAAAAGCTTATTTACAAAACTGCAGCTGGTTCACAGGCCTTGGTTAGTGAGCTTCTGTCCTAGGTTCTTTGCACTTCCATACAAATGGTGGAACAACTTACCAAGTTGCGATTATGATCAATACTGTGTTGAACTAATAAATAATTTGGGTAAAGTTGGCATCTTAACAATATTGAGTCTTCATATGTTTATACAGTAAAGTAGATTGACTGATTTTGGGGATGTTAAACCAGCCTTGCATTCCTGGGATAAACCCATAGGCTATGCATATATGCATTATAAATTCCACAGTAAATCTCTCCCACCCATCCCCCAATCCCTACCTTCCCTCTGACATTCATCAGTCTGTTCCATGCTTCTATGTCTTTGGATCTATTTTGTTCATCAGTTTATTTTGTTCATTAGATTCCACGTATGAGTGAGATCATGAAATACTTAATCTTTCTCCAACTGTCTTATTTCACTTAGCATAATACTTTCCAGATCCATCCGTGCTGTTGCAGATGGCAAGAGTTCCTTCTTTTTGACAACCATGTAGTATTTCCTTGTGTAAATGTACCACAGATTGCATTTTTAAATGTATGTTTTTCACCAAATTTAGGGATGTTTTGACCATTTTTTTTTCCAAATATTTTTTCTATGTCATTCTCTCTCCTTTTTTTCCCTGAACTCTAACTGCATGCATGCTAGGTTTTTTTTTCTTCCAAGTTTTGACACTCCTCCAGAATGTTTGCTTCTGTTCACTCTCTAGTACCTTCACATGGTTGGCATCCCCCTACTCCCCCCGCATAAGATTTTAGTTATTTGTGAGAGGAGCTTAAGTTCTGGAAGGAGCTTATTTCACCATACTGGAAATAGAGCTACTGCAATATCCATTGTTGCATAATATGCCATGGTGTGCTTCAACATTTTACCTATCCACTCTACCAGTGATGGAGGCTCCGTTGGACTCTGACTCCTCCCCGAACACATATACCACAGTCCTTTTTACCATGTCTTAGTGGAGGGAAAGCATCTGGATGAAGATACCACCCCAAGCAAAAGCAGAGGTAGGCATGTGAACGGGGCATTTGAGGAGATGGAGAGAGGACTAGCATGGCTTGGGGAGGCAGAGGAGAAGCTGAAGTGGGGACCCATGCAGAAATGAGTCTTCGCAGCTTCCAGCAGGGGAGTAGCAGGATAGGTGTGGTTTAGAAGGACGCCTATGCCTGCAGAGAGTTTGTTGCCCTGTATTACACAGAGACTGGGGCCCAGGATTCTGGTTTGGTATTCTTTTTAAGCTCAGATGTGACAGGATATGAACGAGAAGCAGCATGATGGGCAGGGTTGGGGATGGATGTGAAAGAACTGACCTGGGCTTATTACTTTTTCTGTGGATGAAGGAGGGGTGCAATATTATTGATGGTCACTTTAAATTCAGTTTGCAAGGCTGCTCCTCAGAAGACTGGAGCTGAAGGAGTGGAAGGAATGTACTAGAACTCCATGTCTGTGGGTTTGGTGTCCTGGGAGGCTGGTGGTATCACTGACACACAAATCAGAGGGAAAAGGATGACTTCAGGCTTGGATGGAGTCTCTAAATAACCTCTCCAACTTCAGACCTCTCTGATTCTATGTTTCCAAGTGTGGTTTTATGATCGTGTTATTTATGTTCTAACGCTAATGTGTGTGACTGCTATGCTTTCAACTTGACGGTAACATCCTAAAAGCAGGAAGCAAGCTTTTACTTCTTTAATTTCTATGGTATTTTTAACAGAGGTTGGCACTTGAATTTTTCACCTTTTAATAACTGTTAATAAGCAGGACCCATATGTATTTGCTGGCTCTTTAAATCAATAAAATACGTGTGTTGTGGTGATAATAACCATTCTGGTCTGGGCATCCAATCTGGGGATGATCACTGCTTGGCCAAAATAGGCACAGATCTGGATTTGAATTCAAGTTCTACCACTTTCAGTTGTATAACATGGGCAGTTTACTTAATCTCTCCATGCCTCAGTTTCCTCAACTGTAAAATGGGTCAATATCATCCACCTCACAAAGTTGTGTGGCATTAAATGGCATATATAAAGCACCGAGTACAATGCCTGGGACAAAGAAGGGTTCAGATGTTAGTTATAATGGGATATTTTTCTCAGTATAGGTCTTAAACAACACTGCACAGTAGTCCTTCTTCCACTATTTGGTTCAAAGTGAGAGACAAAAGTATTTCTACAATCAGAACAGGTTCCATTTACAACTCAAAATATACAATGATGGAAAATCCGCCTACAATCAGGCTGGCGCCACTGGAAGAAGTATGACACAAAGGGACTCAGAAGAACATCTTTAGTCTAATTCGGCCAGATTAACTGTACGACATAATGAAAGGCGCTTACTTTCTCTTCACCTCAGTTTTCTGAACTGTGAAATGGAGATAATACCTGCTCTTATCTACTTTCTAGCTTGTAATATGGGTAAAATGAGATATAGAATAAAAATATTTTACTACTATAAAATCTCATGTAAAATTAATATTGTTAAAATAAAAATATAGTGCACAAATAGGAGGTGCATATAAGAGCTCTCAGTGCATCAATGCATCATTTTGATTCATTATGCATAGAAATGTGTGGTTTTTCCTATCGCATCCAGAAACCAACAACGCCTCTGGTATTCCAGCCAGGCCACCCCCCTCGCACAGCGTCTTGGCAGCAGCAGCTAGACCTCATTGGGCCAGCCAGGACATACTCTCACCACGCCGGGATATTTCCTTTCAGTGATTGTGGACACACGTTCTCTTCCCGAAGTGGCATACGCAAGGGCAATTATACTTCCCACCAAGATGAGATTCTCCCAAAGAAGGAAGTGGAAACCCGTGGTGCCGAAGGAAGTACTGGTTCCTCTGCCGCAGTTCACAACCTATATGCTTAGCCCTCAGTTCTTTCTCCACGGACTTCGTGATTGCGCCGAGGCCACCGAGCATCTTTCACCTAAGCACACTGACATTCCTTCCAGACTGTTCAGCCATAATAATATTACTATTTTTCCTACAATGACAGGGTCAACAAGGGTCAGGCATGCTAACTTTGATCATTTTTCATTTAAAAAAACACCCTATAAGGCCAAAATAATTTAATAAAACATGTTTTTCTAGGGTCGAAGTGAGGGCCAGTGAGCTCCTTTGTCAGTTCTGATGCTGCTATATTTAAAGACAGCTGAAGTGTCATAGCCTTGTCTGCCCTTCAGAAAAAGGAGACCATTCTTTTAACTGTTTTCTTTTCTATTTGTTTTTACTAGCACCATGACAAAAGCACTTTATTTTAATTCTCAATTAAAGTGACAGCCTCAGTGTAGGCTGTCACTGAGTCAGGCCTGGCTGTGTCAGGTGGGTTTAAAGAGAGAGGATTTTGGTTTGGACTGTATAGAGCCCCAACATTTCCTGTCCCCCTGAACATTCATCCCGAATAGGTAATTTCTGCCAAAACAATCAAAGACGTTACTAGGAAATGTACATATTTTATACTTGACTTACTCTTACAGCATTTGCTGGACCAAATCAGAATATTAATTTTTCAGTTTTCTCTAGAACTAGAAAGAGCCTTCCCATTGTATTCCTTGCTTGAAAGCAGATGCTCAACATGACTTCAACTGTCCAGCACGTTTTTTAAATGGTTCTCTCCCCCCCCCCCCCCCCCCCGCTAAAATAACAGGCCACACAGAATATTTAACTCAAGGCCTCGGAGACAACAGGACAAAATGATCTTGAGTCCTCAGTGGACAATTTGGACCATGTGTCCTTTCCCAAATGCAAACCTCCTGCCCTGGCTGTAGGACAACACCTCCCCTCTGTGGCCACACACAGCATCGGGCCCTGTGCACCTCTCGTCCTGTTTCTAGGAGTGCTTGGGCCAAAGTCCTCCCCGGACTTTACATTCCGATTGTGCTGCCCTCCCTCCACCTCCCTCAGTGGCAGCTGCCCGTCCCCTGCAGCTTGGCTGCACCCTCCACCCAACTTGCATGCTGCCTCGCTGGCCTGGCAAAAGCCACTGGACTTCACATGCAGCTCGAGCAGCACCTCCACAGGAAGTCTCTCCTGCTGAGCCCTCCCCACGTACAAGAGCCCCTCTGACCTCTGTGTGTGCCTCCCACTTCTCTCATAGCAACTGGTAGTGGCAACTACATGAAGGCTTCTTTTTTAAAAATATATATTTTATGGATTTTTTTACAGAGAGGAAGAGAGAGGGATAGAGTTAGAAACATCGATGAGAGAGAAACAGCGATCAGCTGCCTCCTGCACACCCCCTACTGGGTATGTGCCTGCAACCAAGGTACATGCCCTTGATTGGAATCGAACCTGGGACCCTTGAGTCCACAGGCCAACACTCTATCCACTGAGCCAAACCAGTTAGGGCTACATGAAGGCTTCTTATGGGCCCAACTCTATCCTACTGCTTCTCAGGCATTATTTTACTGCTATAAAAACTCCATGAGATGAAATTGCTTGTCAAAGGTCATACAACTAGTAAGTGGCAGAGAGCAGATTAGGGGTATTTGCTTATCATTTCTAAGGAGCTTAGACCGAGAGCTCCTTACAACAGGAAATCTATTGGTTTCATCTCTGTAACCCAATACCCAGTAGAGGGACAGGCACACAGTATGCATACTTGACAAATGTTTGCTGAACAAATAAATGAATGGATGGATGAATGTCTCAATAATTACTTTTCTTACCAATTAGACTGCAATATCTCTTGTAATATGAAATACTGAAAATTCCAACTGCAAGAGAATGAAAGATTTGGAAGTTTGGGGAGCAGGTAAAGTTGTTATCCATCATAAATGAATGTCAGACCTTTGTTACTCTTACACCTGTGCTTCTGAGTGTCTCTATTCATGACCCCCGCAAACCTACTGGGGTGTGTGAGCTCCTTAGCAACCAGAAATGTGTCTATTCTCTAAATTTTGGGGGTCCAGAACAGTGACTGGCATTTTAGGGATACTCAGCAAATAGCAGCTAAATAAATAAATGAATAAAAGAGTGAATAGATAAAAGATTTCAAACTCTATTTAGACACAAGGCTAACTTACTTGGAGAAGTACTTCTAAAATCGTCCACACTATATTCATTCCGAACACTTCACAGCTGTTCTTTTAAGAGTTGTATCACACTAAGTGACATCTTCTTTATTTCTTCTTTTCTACCTTTTTCATATCCCACTTTGATTTAAACAACTACAGATTTTTCCTGGGTTCCATATGCCCAAGCTAGGTAGAAGTAGACCAGTTTATTAATGTATTTTTTATATGTAGCTCACCTGAAAGCTTAGTGATACACAGAAAATAATTCTGAACGGCATTGTTGCAGCTCAAATTCCATTCTATAAATACTGTTACAAACTCCAGGCAACACCCACATGTCTCAATCATAGGAAAGTTCCATTATAATAAAAAATCTTGCACGAGGCTTGCCAAATTCAACAAGAGCTTATCCACAGTAAATACTTGCCTCTTAAGAGAGACAAATGGCTTTTCAGAAAGAGCAGGAGCTTGGAGTCTAGAGGCCTGGGTTCAAGTTCTGACTTTATTCTTTACTTGTGTGATCTTAGACAGGTCAGTCTTTGAGGCTCAATTTCCTTGTCTCAAAAAGAGGGATCTTAACAGTTGTCATGTCCATCTCAAAGGGCTACTAAAGACAAACTAAGGCATTCTATGTGAAGACGCCTGGTAGATGTTATTTGAAGTGCCACACATATAACAGGCGGTATTATTATTGTTAGAGCTGATATCTCATTCCATTCAGGGCTCCGCACACTTCTCTTTTCCTCTTTTCTAGTCCCCATGGGCAAAGGGTTTAAAACTCTGATGTCTCTAGTACTTTAAAATTGCTTCTCTCTTTCAAATGAAGTCAAATATACAACAGATCCAAGTCTGTTTCAAGGTTGAGCTAAAATCACCAAAGCAATTATTTAGGGAGAGTTCAGGGAATTGTATGTAAGATTAAATGAGCAGTTTAATGTTTGAACGGAAAATAGGTAAATTCTCAAGGACTGCTGAATTACGTCTTTCATGATATGGCTTGATATGAACTATTTTCATTTCAAGAACTATCCAGGGTAATGAAGAGTTTATTTTTTGAAAATATTCTTCAAGCCAAAGGAATTTTATTTCTCAGTGAGAAACCATTCTCCTTGCTCCTGAGTCCACTCAGATCGTTTCAATGATGTGTTAGACTACACTGTGACAGAACGTTTCTCTACTTTTTCATCTTGTATATTTTTCTACATTTTTCTCTCCTCCATTTTACTGCTGAGGCCAGTGGAGAATACCCAGTACTTGGAGACTCAGCGGAAGTTTCCAGAAGGGGAGGGGAAAAGTCTACTAAAATTTCCACAGGGACACCAGAAGTCTGGAAAGGCAGTGAATGAGTCATTTTCTGTCTGTCTGGTCTTTTTCTCATCCTCAAACAAGTTCATTTGAAAGCAGCAATTCTGGAGCCCCGAGAGGCATGCTGGCACCTGTTTGTGAGAAGCCCTTTCCAAAGCCCACCTTTGAAGTTCAGTCCCATCATTTAACTATTTCTCGGGCTGTGAATCCCCGACAACGCATTGGATGGCTCCGAGTTCCAGCTCCCTATATTACACATGGCTAGTGAGTGTGTGCACCTGTGTCTAACACATGAAAAACGGCCAACAGAGGCCACTTCTCTCTTCCTTGTCCAAAAAGAAGCAATCGGGGAGGTTCTAAGCAATCTGGGAGTCAGAGTTAAAACACGAGCATTACCTTGGCATAGCCGAGCACCCAGCAAGGCATCTTATGCATCTTGGTTTATTAGTATTATCTAGTAGAATAAGATGAACTTAAAGGTGTCCATCTACTGAGAAACCCTCTACCATGGAAAACTCATTTTTTACAGAATCTGGATTCTATTGCCTGTTTAACTCATTTTCAAAGACAAGTTAGACAAATATCTTTTTTCCTCCCTGTAACTTTCTTCCAACTATAATTCTCTATCTCTTTTAAACTTAGCCATTTCCACACCACAAACCTAAGTCCTTACTCACTATAAACTATGATGAGCTTTTATCTCGAGGACTTAAAACTCAACATTGAACCAAAGTAGGAGGAAGAAGACAAGAAGAAAAATA
Source organism: Plecotus auritus (assembly GCF_963455305.1). Lineage (NCBI taxonomy): Eukaryota > Metazoa > Chordata > Mammalia > Chiroptera > Vespertilionidae > Plecotus > Plecotus auritus. Next base: position 26,419,046 of record NC_137779.1, read on the forward strand.
CAATAAGGCATTAGCTCATGCTTGATTGAAAGAAAGTCTGCACGCACACCCACACTCTATGCTCTTGTTCTGTTTCATTTCAGTCTGGAGTTATCTTAGTTTGCTCATTCTGTGTCTTTCTTTTAAAATGCTTTTTCCTTGTACATAGCCAGACCAATTCTAGCATTGCTCAGAAACTTTCCTAGCTTCGGCTTTCACATAATTATGAATAGACAATGTTTATATGCGGGCGAGGGGCGTAGACCCATTTCATATAGCCATTCAGTGACTATTCCCTGTGCACTAACTATATCCCATGTTCTGTACTAATGGTTAATCAGACAGACCCCACCCCTACCTTCAATGGGCCTCTAGTCTAGTGGGAGAGACAGACATCACAAAGTAAACTCCACACAGTAAATAATACTGTGATTAGGAACAATCAAGAAGGAAACACTCCGGTCTGAGATAGAAGAAAACGATGGAAACCCACAGCAGCAAAACTACCCAGACATAACAAACAGGCCTTTTTAAACAACCCCAGGAGGTTCCTAAGTGCTCTACAGGGATGTGGCACCCAGGGCATCAGTAAGGAGCAAGTTGGAAAGAAGAGGTGGCTTGCAGTACAGAGCTGAAGGAAAGGAAACCAATGTCATGTGTCATTCGGTCTTTCCATTTGATCTTCCGAAGAAAGGCTCCCTCCTGCCTTGAGATGACAATCAGTACATGACACAGCCAGTTTCCGCCTCATCAGTTTAAGTTAATAAATGTATACGTTAACTTACAGTGAGGGCTGAGAGTTCTCTCATTGCTCTATCCTTCCATGGACAGGGTGTGTCAATCCAGCCCCTGGTTTTAGGAGGAAGCTTGATCTACCGGTGAAACTGCAGGCGGGGAAGCAGAAAATGAGCTGAGCCGATCAGCAACGTGCCTGAGGGGAGCCCTGGTGCTGAGGCAGGGAGGGAACTGAGCGAGGGATACTGTGGGCCAACGCGCGGGATGGGAAGGTGCTCAGTCTTTCCTGAAAGCAGGAAGCTTGTCTGAGGGCTGCCAGAAAAGGAAGGGTTATCTTCTGATGTTTCTAATTAGCAGAGAGAGGAGCAGCTCACACAGGAACAAAGAAAAAGACAAGTTTACGATGATAACTTTGTCTCCATCAGACAGTATTTTTTGAAGTGACGGATCCTTAAATCAACTCTGCCTCTCCCTGCTCATTAGCAGCGACTCCTCACTGCATGAGCATAAGCATATCAAAAAGTGGGAAAGAACATCTTGTTATTTTTAAGGCCTTAACAGATTTAATGTGTTACTGGGAAACAGGAGAGTTTCATGTGCTAGCCTCGGTAGGGGCCAAGTTTTATAAAGTAGATGTTAGTTCAAGCAAGGTCTCCATTAACTACCTGATCCGGATACGTCCGCCTCTTTGAGCTTCCAGGATAACATTGTGCTTTCATGATACTTCACAGAGGTGGAGGTGGGAAGAAAAAGGCTAGAGTAATAACTGTGCAACATATGTTTTCACGTGTCATGCGTTGGTGATGACACTGACCACACGCTAATGACGCGATGCTGACTGTTCAGAAGGTGTCCTCCCAGCTCCCAGCACTCTGCTCTTTCGCGCTTTCAATCATCCACTCGTCCAGTGAGCATTCATTGAGGGCCTCTGAGCTGCTAGGCACTTTAAGAGCGGGTAATGTAGAGATAAGACATGACCAGTGGCATTCAGGGACATCATCATTGGGACTGGGATACTGTGTATGATTTAAATCTAGTTAACCAGCAAGTATATCAGTCTCTGTACTGTGTGCCCAAACCTTTCTAAATCCTGTTTGGGGGAGGGGGGCGGGGAAGTGGAGAAAAGCAGGGGTGGGTCAGCTCCACAGCAGGTCTCCCCTGCTTCATCCAGTCTCCTTATACCTCCTCCACCTTGGCGTCTACCCACCTGTGTAAGCAATGCTGCCTGCAGTGTGTGCTTAAGACTCCGAAAGGACAGACCTGCAGGGGCTGCCACACGGGAGGAAGAAAGCGAGTGCAAACGCATGGGAATGTGCATGGTGTGCAGATGGCAAGGGGAAAGCTGGCCCCTGTTGGAACAGAGGGTTGACACCAGGAGACAGAGCAGGACATAAGATTTCTTTAAATTTTTCCAAAGGAAAGTCCAATAACAAGTGTGAGTGAGGGGAAATGCCAGGGTTTTGGAGCAAGAGGAAGATGAGAGCCATCAAGAGAGGCGGAGGAATGCCTGCAGAGCTTACCCACACTGCGCTGTGTTGAGGGGAGAGGTAAGCAGAAAAACGGTCAGGCATCAGATGCTGCCGGAACGGGAGCATGAAGCCTGGGGGAAACCCCCTTCTCTCTCTCCAGGTCTCTGCAGGTGGGGGGAGGGGAGACTATCTCCCTTTTCAGCACATTCGCTCATGAGAGAGCGATGTTTTCCAGCCCCACTGATGATCAGCTGGATATGTTAGGAGCTAGTAATGCAGAGACGGTTCCATTGCTTTACCCAATGGAACGTGAAAGGACGAGAGGTGAGCAGGGCTTTCAATGTGCCCGACTGTTTCGCCTAGTCTCTTGTGATCTTGACCTCTGCTGTGTGAAGAGTCTTGTTTGGTCACTGCCAGTCACAGGAAGATGACACACGGGGACCTAAGCCACACAGGCAGCCTAAAGCAGAACCCCAGCTCACCTACAGACGTAGAGCAAGAAATGCATGTTTGTGGCTACAAAGCTCAGAAATGCTGAGGTGCTACATGGCATTATTGGAGGAAAACGCAACTAGTACGGTGAGTTGTGGGTCTGACAAGTTAAATGTGCTCCTTGAAGGACAGCACCCCTCCAGACCCCTCCAGACCCCTCCAGCGTCTCCTCACCACGGCTCTGACTCATACAAGCACAACGGGATGCAGAGCAATGCCATCTTAGCAGGTCCCAGAGGAGCTTGGCAGCTATCGTGGGCTTATTTCCCTAAAGCAAGACAAGTCAGGAGTTACACTTTAAATGTCTTAAATATTGATTGTTAGACGAAGCTGCACAGAATCAATCGGAAGGGAAAGGCCAGGGAATTTCACTGGAGCAAGGGGCAGGATATACAAAGTCAGAGATATTGAAATTTGATTAGTTCAAAGAATTTTTACAAAATTGGTTATGGCATCAGCCAGCCAACAGTTGATGTGAAACTCTGAGGAAAGCACTGAATGTCCAGAGTGGTCAATGGCTTTGCCCCGCCCTCTCCCCCCCTCGACACTTGTTCTAACAGGAATGCCGTGCCAAGCTTTGGAACCATAAACAAAGGATCTGGGACAAGACAGAAAAGAAGAAACATCTGGTGTCCAAGAGTGCCCTGCCAGGTCTTCATGGCATCTACCAAGCCAGCCCCGCCCTGTGGCCAGGTGCAGAACTGCCAGCCCCGGGGCCCAGGGAAGCCAGGCCTTTCGCAGTCCCAGGCCCCACCCTCGCAGAATGACAGGCACTGACTGTTTCCCTGCGGGGCCGCTATCTGCTTTTTATCTTAGCACTGATGCTGCCAGTCACCAGGTTATCCCTCCTAGGTATAAATGGGAAACCGCATATCCAACAAGTCCAAGAATTCTGCTGTTTAAAAAGTTCATGAGAAATATAAACGGGATTCAATTGAGGCTATTTCAGAGGTTATACAAGATGACCAACCCCACTTATCCTTCTTGCTAAGCTGCTGATTTACACTAAGAAGCTTACCAAAGCCTTCTGAGCTCATTTTGTACTCAGCCTTCTGGAAGGAATCCAAATTCGGGAATCAGGGGCCCAAGACCAGAGTCCACAGTGTGTTCCACTCATTTCTGCAGCTGCGTCTCTTCAGTGCTCTAATCCCTAATGTGGCATCATCTTTTTTTTTCTCCCACTCAAACAGATAGCTGAGCCTGAGTGAGTCACCCCATAGATAAAGCCTGCCTTTTGGCACTCAGACATGTCACAAGAGGACAGCGCATAAGAGACTCCGTTAGGCAAACTCACCCCAAGACTTCAGATCTTATAAGAAAGAGGTGAGCCTCAGAAGGCGGCAGCTGAATGACTGTGATGTTAAAGATAATTCTTGCAGCAAAGGACAGATCATCCTCCTCCTGAAAATGCCATTCATTAGCTGAAGGCCTGGGCCCTTTCTTCCCTCCTTTCTTTGCCCAGGGAGGAGCGCCTCTGCCTAGAATGACTTTCTCCCCTTATTCTTCAGGGCCAAGCTCACCTCCCTAGAAGCCTCTTGAACCACTGACTTGGCCCCAGGTAGGCAGAGCGAAGCATGGCCTTCGTTGTTTAGAACTTTACAATAACATTTTGCACATGGTCGATTAATAATTTACACATTTGTTGACTGTTCCATAGTGTGAGCTACTGTGAGGCCAAGAATTCCAGCTATTATTCATGTATATATCTCCGGGCTCAGTGCCAGCTCTGGCACAGACTGACTACATGCTCATGAAATATTTTCAAACGGGCACTACCCTGATTTAGAATGAAATGGAAAACCCTTTGTCTTAAAGGGACAAAATAAGTGCCCCAAAGTATTATGTCTACTTTTACACTACAGAATTCTGGAAAAATATTTTATTTGTAAAGTAAAACCTTATTACTTGGGATTAATTGGAAGGTCAACCTTGATTAGCAAAAAGCCAGAATTAGAAAATATTAGAAAGATGGCTTTAAACATTCAAAGACCCACTGTCACTTAAAATAAGCTGATGCAGCAATGACCAGTGCCTGGGTACTTGCTTAGAAGGACAAATATAAATAATTTAAATAAGCCTATCAATTGTCCATTCATATGATTAAATATATCCTGCTTGCAACCTTGCTTGTGTAACTCATTTGTTTTTTTAAAAAATCCCTGCTTTTTTCCTCTTTTGGGGGATGGTGGTGGAATCTCTTTGAAATTGGATTAATCATGACCTTTGGTTCACAACAGCCTTTCATCATTGATCCATGCACAGCCTGCTTTCATTTATTTAGTAATTTTTAATAATGCAGTAAGTGCTGCCTGGCCAGGGTGGCTCAGAGGTTGAGCGTTGGACCATGAACCAGTAGGTCACTATCTGATTCATGGTCAGGGCACATGCCCGGTTGCAGGCTCAATTCCCAGTGGGGGGTGCACAGGAGGCAGCCAATCGATGTTTTTCTCTCTCCCTTCCTCTAAAATCAATAAAAATATTTTTTCAAACAATAATGCAATAAGTGCTTATAAAACCACCACCCAAAAGGAAGCTGGAGAATAACATACAAAATTATTTGTTAATTATTTGTTAACTTCCATGAAATCCATCCCCTGCCTCCCCAGACCAAGGCAAGTCTAAGCCTGAATTCCATGGCTATCACTCCCTGCTTGTCCTTTCTATACAAGTTTTACTGCCTCTAGCTGTAGTCCTAAAAACGTATTTTTATTTTAGTTATTTTAGCTCTCTTAAAAAAATGTCATGCTGTAGGGGACCTACTTTTTTCACTTAATATTATATTTCTAAGATTTAGCCACATCTCTTTCTGACTGCTGTCTAATATTCCATTTGGGAACTACACCAGCATATACTCATGCACTCTATCACTGATGGCATGTGGGCATATGTGAGTTTTGCTATTATTTACAGCGCAGCTCTGAACATTCTTGTTCATGCGCAACAGCCTCTCATGGATGTTATACCTAAGGTATATCCCTGGACCAAAGGATAGGTGAATATTCAGCCTTAGAAGGTGATGCCAAACTGTGTTCTGATGTGGTTATGCCAATGTCCTCTCTCACCAGCCACAGCTCCTCCAACAATCTGCACTGTCAGACTTGTTAAGAACGGCCACTTATTGTCAGGCTAGAACCAACTGGAATCACCAGCATTTACGAATTGTTGCAATCTAAAATAATCACTGTTTTGAAATAAGAAAATGCATTTGAGTATAAAATAACTTTCCCCGTAGAAAATAAAGAAATATAGAAAAGCACCAAAAGGAAAACACACAAGAGTTACAGTGTATCGAGGTTTAGTATTCACTTACAACGAAGGAATATTTACCCTATTGTGAGGGTACTCTGTAATTGTAAGTCATTTAAAACCCCTTGAGCGTACTCCTTCCATCTGACCTACTATTGAACACAGCCCTCTCAGTCAACTTAGCTTCCCCATAGCTATTGCACTGTCCCAGGTACCCAGGAAGCAGCAAGACTGCGGTTAAATATCAGAATTAAAAGCTGAAGATGTGTTTTGAAATTCGTAACATCTCCCTTATGAGAGGTTTGTGTTCTATACAGTGGTTTCAATCTACACCTCTTTTGATCTGGGAGGAAGGGAAGGGGATTTCTTATTAAACACTTAATAAAAGCAGTTCTTTTATTTTAAATCCATTTTCAGAAACTCCTTTGTAACACTGCACTACCTCTCAGCAGTAAAATGCCATTAAGGAGAGCAAACACGGTCTGTAGAATAACAAGGACACCATGGCCAGGCTGTGGGTGATTGAAGGATGGTGCTCCCCAAGGCATGGAGATTCAATTGCTAGGAGTACAGTGTATTTTACATCCACTAGAAAAAGAGCATCGGTAAGCTAGCCCGGCATGAACAGAGCGTCTGCTCCCAGCGCACCTTCTGGTGACTAAATTTCAAATGTACTGATATCTCCCCTCTTTGGTCCAGGAACCGTGTTAGACAGTGAGAATTCAGAGAGGAGAAGGACATAGCATCTGCTTTCCATGGCATCACCATCTATTAGGGAAGACACCCAAACCAGGTGATTATAAAACAAGGAAGAACGAAATAAGTGCAGACGGCACACAGAAACTACCTCTGCATGTGCAAAGGTTCAAATGGCAGGTGTCACACACCGGGGTCCCTTCCTGACCTCCTCTCAGTTCAGGCTCTAGACTGTGGCCTTCCAGGTTTGCAAATCTGCTGTTGCTGATGCGCTCACAGAGGCTTTGCCTCCTGGGAGCCCACTCTCATTGACCACGCCTTCCGAGCTGTGCCACCAGAATGCCAGCTGATTATGTGCATTCTCTGTCTGCAAGTCGATTCACATGCAAAGCCAAATGACAATCAGAGTCTCAAAAGAAGCATGGGACCTGAACAGGGAAGGCACTAAGACAACCTGCGAGGTCTCCCCTGAGGGCTACTGAGGGCCTTGGCACGCTGCCTGGGATGCCTTCATCTGGTTTGTACCTGGTCCTCCTGCCAAGCTCAGCTCGAATATCCCCTCCCCAAGGAAGCCTCCCCTGTAGAGGTTTCCCACCCCCGCTATATACTTTCATCACACCCTGCATTTTCATTTAAGCACTTGCAACAATTTCAGTTAAAAGATTTTATACCTTCTGTTGTTTATTAACTTTTAGTTCCCTGAGAGCCAGAGCCATGCTCACCTTACCACTGTATTCCCAATCTCAAGTGTACATAGTTCATCATAGGCACTCAAATATAGGGTGTCCCAAAAAACATATGCACACCTTGAATATTTATAAAGGCAGTGTTAAAAAATACGCTCCAGCTGTTAAAGTGGGCATTTTTTGGACACCCTGTGTTTGTGGGAGGGAAGGGAGGATAAGAGAGTGAGCTGACTGCAAGTCCACCCCGGGAACAGCCTCCAATGGGACTTCGAGTCCCTGAGCCAAGATTCTCTTTCCCTTTGACGGTGTCAGAAACGGGCATTGCCCTACTTGCTCTCCTGGTCTGTGTGTGTTTCCACTGCTGGCAACCACTGAATACTTGCTTTGGACATGCCCCACCTTTGGTCAGGTTACAGTGTAATCAGACTGGCCTAAGTGCCTTGCTGGCTGCTAAAGCAGCCTTGTACACCCCTGGCCTGACCTATTTGATGGTCAATTAAATCTCAGGGAGCAGCCTTGCTTCCAAGTCCTGGGGATTTCGACATTGTCGAGCACCTGTAATCGCCACACCATTACCCAGGGTTTGGGGATATTCCAGGGTGCACCGCAGTCATGGAAGAAATAAGACAACAATGTGTGCATGTGGCTGACGCCTGTTCAGATTTCATACAAGCAGAAGCTAGCGATGACATTCTTACATGCTTCAGCTATTTTCACAAAATATGATATTAATTTTGATAATGAGAAACAAAATGAGCACGGGCCTGGGAGTCTGGGTGAGATCTAGATTGTTTGGATCCTGGCCCTGACACTAATTCAGCTGTCAGCAAGCCCGATGCAGTGCTGGCTTATGTTAATGAAAGAATTGGACAAGGTGACCACTACCGTTACTTCCAGACTTGACATTCCACTAGCCAACGATTCTTTTTCATCGAAGAACTTCTCCTCAACTTTATAAGCATCTCAAAAGTCAGTCCAGCTGCGGGCAATGACCACCCACACCCAGGGGCCTGGGATAAGCATCTCTACAGAAACTGCAGCAATATCTTAGGATTTCATGATTACAAATGAAATCATTCAAGAGACAAGCAGGAATCCTAGGGACCTGACACCAGCTAACACAGCAGATTCTGTGGCACATGGACCTTCTCAACACGTGTTCATCTCGGGATGGAGGACTGAAACGCGGGGAATCCTGCTACACCCAGCTCTAAGGCACCCTCTTCTTGATTTTCCTCTGTAAATTATTTTCCATTTCTAAAAGAGTCAGTCATGACCAAGTGTTTCCGTAAGTATATAACTTTGCAAAAAGCCATTCTCTTCCCTATTCCTGATACTGGAATTCAATTTCCTTCACCTCAGCCTCCCAATGCACAGATCCATGCACAGACCCTGTCACTGGTGCTAAGTTACTCTCTCAAACAGGCGTTCAGCTGTATACAAACTCATTATGAATCTGTTTATAACCAAAAACTCGTCTCAGTTTTAATTAGCTGGTATGTTTAAATTCAAAGTCCCATTTATGTTTAAACATTCCACAAACCCTCCTTAGAAATGGGCATCTCCGATGAGGCCCTTCCCTGTCTGAAAGGAAACTACCAAAAAGAAAAAACACAGCAACTAAGGGGTTTGTACCCCAGAGACACATATCTTTTTCTGCTGCGGCAACTGTGAAAAGACTAAGCACAAAAGTGTGAATTCCAAAAGATCTCAAATCAGATATTTACTAGTACAAACACAAAACAAAAGAACTCCTGAGATTGTATCTGTGGCTGGTGTACGACTTGCCTCGAGTAGTAAGACTCCACGCCCAGCGCCTCCCGCACACTGGCGATGTGCTGCTCCAGGGCCGAGCTGGTGGCTGTTGGAAGGTTTGCACTGCTGCCGGCCTGGAAGTCACCGGCGTTTTCCATGGTGTTGTCACCCAGGTAGTGCTCGTGAAACTTCAGGATTCCTGAAACAAGACAGGCACGGCCATGTTACAGGACTGGGGTTGCGGGAGGGAAAGGTGAAGGAGGGACAGCAATGCCAATGCTGTGTGACCTCTTTGACAGGCTGCCTTCCTCCAAAGCATGCGCAGAACCCCTGAAGCCCACCCTCTGCAGAGGGTTCAGAGGGTGGTCACCGCCCTTTGGCAGCTTTCACCATCAGGTTTGTACCTGAAACAGGGAGCTCAAGACAGGGCTTCTGCTTTTGACGGTATGTTCTGAAATACTTCACAGGTATTTCAAACAGGAACTTCCACCAAATAGGGAAAGTTTTTTTTCCAGAATAGTGCAGAAGTATGCTACATATAGTCTCCCCAGAAACTGAAATCCTGAATAAAAATATAACCAGCCAAGTGGAAATAGTGTTACTCAAAGCCCTTTCATTTCACAAAAGCAAATCAAAACAAATATGTAGTACAAAGGCCAGATAAAAACATTTAAAACTATTTTTAAATAAGACTAACTGGTCAACAATCATTAATGGATTAAAGAAGCAAAAATTGATGGCTGCATGAAGCTGACAGAATCCATAGTGGTCTTCTAGCAATAAACATAGGACATATTCTCCAGTGGTAATGAGGTGTGTCAGCGCTGGAAAATGCTGGTCCTCTCTGATTTGATTAGGGCCCCAGTGAAAGCTTCAGAGTCTCATTAAGAGCAAAGAGGAACAGAAAGAGAAACAATAGGAGCCTCATTATACACGGCTCATTATTACAGGGATATGGATATACCACCTGTCAAATCATGTCCCCAAAACGTAACAACCAGAGAGAAAGAGCTTGATATCTCTGTTGTCAGCCGTGTCCTCCTGGGCATTAGTGCCCTGCTGGGGGCTGGAATACACAGGGATTCATTCCACTGTGGCTGACACTCGCCAAGTCACCATGAACATCACAGCTTAAAACCTTCAGCATAAAAAGGTCAGAGTAAAAATGTTCTTTATTGAAAGCCCATAAAAAATGGAGTTAAGGGGCAAGATTATAAACAATAATGCTGAGGCACAGCATGTACAGGCACGAGTGCTTAGAACCCAAGAAGCATCTGAGAGTTGTCATCCAGCCATCACTTTTTAAAATCAAAGCGATGGAGACATAATCAAGAAACCTTATCAATTCTCCTGGCAGTTGAACTTTTTGAAATTGGCTTACAGATATTCAAGAAGCTCATTCTTCAAGATTCCCAATTAGAAGATCCACTTCCCCAGTCAATAAACTCTTAATTGGGTCTGGTGTGTCTCCAACATGGTAAAGCCATCAGCATTTTATTATGCAAAAAGTAAGGCCCTCACAGCTAATTACTGGTTCTGTATTTAGTGAAACTGTTACAGCCTGAACATTTAATGCCAATTTAATCAAAGGAAATTTTTATTTCTGAAATAAATTTACAATGGATGAAACTGGTTCAAATGGATTCTGATAAATTCAGAAATGCCAAGCATGACTTCTTTTATATACCATGAGAAGAGTTTGCCACTATCATTTTAGTCTCTTTAACTTGACCATGACAAAGGGTTAAAACCATTAAATCATAGCTACAAAGAACTCCTTAGGACTTACAGTCATCGCTTTATTAGCTAATGAACAGCAGCTGCCTACAAACAGGCCTGCTAGTGAAATTAATCCTCCTGCTCTTAGTCTTCCTTGATAAATGCTTCCACATTTGCCAGTGCGGAGCAGCGATTTCTTGGGGGAATGAGAAAGCCGGACTGTCTTATTAATTGAATGCTCCACCATGGACTATCCACTGTGGCTGAGACTTTGCTGAAATCCCACATCAGCCTTCTTAGTCTGATCTATGGTAATGCACCTCTATTCATTAGACGTTCACAGTCTTGTGTATAATTGCCCTGTTCGTACAGAAAGAGATCTTACCTGCCCCAGGAGCCAGCAGCCAGCTATACAGGTAGCCCGCGGCCAGAGAATAGTACAGCACTAGTCCTCTCTGGCCATTCACCATCTCTAAGATCTGATCGATAGTGACTGGAGAGTAGGGGTCAGAGTCCTGTTGTCCTGTTTGTCGTTCTACCAGAAGATCCGCAAACGCCCTCGTCCGTCCTCTTTCTGCCACAGCCAGGGCTTCATCATGATGGCCTAGGAGACAAAAGGGACAGACCAAGGACTCCATGGGGCGTGTGCTTACAGAGAGGGGCATCAGCTACAGAGATCCTGGACAGACAGAGCCTCACTACCCCTGCACTCCAGTGTGTGGCAGCATCTTGGTCCAACCCCCAGCCTCAGATGATAGGTGTAGTGTCCCCTCTTGTAAACCCCATATTTTAAGATCCCACACCACCCCAAGGTCTCGGGCCTTCCCATCTTGCAGCCATACCATAAGAGAGCCAGCTTTGTTTAGGGGATCCATCCTTAGCATCTGCTCCACATCCCGAGTTGCCTCCCGGCCTCCTGGCTTCTGATCCCATTCACTTGGCTCTTTGGACTCTGGTTACCCTCTTACTTTTCTGCTCAACTCTGATTCTGATTTGACTCTGGCAGATGAGCCCTAAAGGACTTGGCTCTTGACTATCTTTCTCTCTCTCCTCAATGCAGCTCCTCTACACTTCCTCATCTCTCCCCCAAATTATATCTCTGTGCCTTTGTGCATGCTGGTCCCTCTGCTAAGTGGGTCCTTCCCCCTTTCATTGTCTCAAATAGAGGGACCCTAATAGTTGCCCTGCCCATCTTAAAGGTAAAGATTAAAGGAGGCACTGAATGTCAAGATGCCTGTGAGGCATTATTCAAAGCACCATGGATCTAACAGGTGATTATTGCTCGAGCTGATACCTCATTCCATTTTGGGCTCCCACACACTTCTTTTCTCTCTTCTAATTCCCACGGGCAAAGGGTTTAAACATCTGAGGTCTCTAGTTGTTTGAAATTGCTTCTCTTTTAAGTTTTCCCTCAGTCTTTCAATCCAACTTCTAATCCACACATTTTGGGGTGTAACAACAAATCATATTTCATCACAGCAATCACTAAACCACTTAGATACACAGCCCACACGCTCCAAGTGGGAACCCCAGCTGCTCTCACCTAGGCTGACGAGCACCCGTTGCAAGGCCTGGTAGGATGACGTCTGCAGGTCAAAGAGGGAGAGTTTGTAGTCGGTGCTCAGCTGCGCCTCATGTCGTATTGTTTCAAACAAGGCCGATGCCCTATAGAGCTGCAAGGAGGGGAAAAGGAACATTATCCATTCCCCAGAAACCACACTCCAGCCACTCACTGACTAAAGACAACTTTTGCTAGCATCTTGGTGTACAACCTAAAAAAATGTTTAAAGGGTGGAAAGGATGAATTTTATTTCCAGGTAGGTCCTAGTGGAAAGGCATCAGATCATATACCTGGTAAACTAGTTTATGGTATATAATCAATTCTTGACAGATAAAGGGATTTATTTATTTTTAATCCTCACCCGAGGATCCTTTTCCATTGATTTTTTGAGAGAGTGAAAGCCAGAGGGAAAGATAGAAATATCGATGTGAGAGAAACACATTGACTGGTTGCCTCCTGCATGCGCCCCAACCAGGGCCTGGGCCTGGGAAGAGCCTGAAACCAAGGTATGTTTCTTTGACTGGAATTGAACCCAGGACCCTTCAGTCTGCAGGCCGATGCTCTATCCACTGAGCAAAACAGGCTAGGGCGGATAAAGGGATTTAGAAGACAGGGGTTATAGACTTATAGTCTGAAGTTGTAAAACAAAAAATCAGCTACTAATCCAACCAAGTGCTGATTTTGAATTTTAAAAAATGTCTCCCCTCTTGTCATCAAGCAATCGTAATTCAGCACACACACTTCTCGGTGCCTAAGGAGTGAAGTGAGAACAGGTGTGGTGTAGGCAGGCTGGGAACAGACGAGGGGGGGAGGGCTCGGGGGCAGGGGACGAGATGAAGGCCCGGCACTCCCAGGAGAGGCATAGCTTTCTGTAGGCAGTTCAGCTAAATCAAACACTGGCCTCCACAGCAGTGTCCCAGGGTCAGGTCTTTGCTGGACAAGCCCCCCTGGAGCCACGCACACTCACAGGGACACCTGCAGAACCCGGCACTCAACATTCTAATGGGACACTTTCCTGCTGCTCTAAAGGCTTCTCTATCAATGAGATCACAAAACACTTCTGATATTTACATGCTGAAAATACAGTATCAAATGTGAAGTTCAGGCAAATATAAAAAATAGAATGCTACGACTAAGAGGCAGACTAGGAGAGAGGGATGACTCCCAGCTCTGCCCCTGACCTGCTGTGAGCTTACGAGCCTCCGTTTCTTCTCTGCAAAGGACAGTTATCATTCTTCCTCACACGGTTACTTAAGGAATACATGCAGTGAGTGAAAGTACTTTGAAAATTGTAAATTACTACATCCACACAAGTTTTAATGTTTAAAACCAGGAAATTGGAGAATTCTTTAAATTGCTTTAATAGTTTAAAAAGTACAGTAAAATACCATAACATTTCAGGATGCTATGGCACAAATTCAGTCACATCATGTGCTCAACTCCTATGAGCAGCTCTGCTAGGAGCCTTCATTCCCTCATCCTTTGCCCCTTCTGTCTAGCACAATGCCCTCCCCAGTGATCACTCACATGCTGCTTAAGTGGTTAAGTGTGTGATTTTAGATGATACCATCTCATAACTCCTCCAACCTGCCAGAGGAACCCGTAACTCCAGGGATTTTTTTTTTTAATATATTTTATTGATTTTTTACAGAGAGGAAGGGAGAGGGATAGAGAGTTAGAAACATCGATGAGAGAGAGACATCGATCAGCTGCCTCCTGCACACCCCCTACTGGGGATGTGCCCGCAACCAAGGTACATGCCCTTGACCGGAATCGAACCTGGGACCCTTCAGTCCGCAGGGCAACGCTCTATCCACTGAGCCAAACCGGTTAGGGCACTCCAGGGATTTTTCCAATCTCCAGAGCTAGCATGAGAGCAGGCTTCTCTTCCAGTATTTGTACAAAGACAGAACCATGAACTCGTGTGTGTGTGTGTGTGTGTGTGTGTGTGTGTGAGAGAGAGAGAGAGAGAGAGAGAGAGAAATCAGGACACTAAATCCAATAATCATGAATTCTTGACTGCTTCTATTATAAAATGTATGTATGTAATTTCATATTAAGGATTAATGAGGAACAGCAGCACATAATACAAGAATGTCAAAGAAATTATTGAGAAATCTATCACACAAATGAGCAAGAATCTTGACTATGCTTGAGCACTGTGGGCTGGTACAGCCTGGGAAACCTTTACGTCAACCCAAGTGCAGAGGCCAGCACCTTCTGGCCAATTATGACCACGATAGTAATCCCAAGATTTCCATTTGGGACAAGCGTTCTCCTACTCGCCTGGTGCTGAGCCTCCTCCAGGTTCCCGCTAGCCCAAAGGGAGAGGCCAAGACCGTGGCGAATTTTGGCTTCATCTTCTCTTCGGCCCAGTTGCTCAGCTAACCTTAAACCTGAAATTAGACGGAGAAATTTTAAGGAAACATAGAAGATACACAATTCCACCTGCCAAGGAGTCCAGGAGGGTAATTCTGCCTCAAGTGTAAATAAAATATGTTAACACAGCTAGATAAAGTGCAGGGCAAAGGGAGAGCCAGCCAAGCAGAGTAAGCATTCTCTTCAAATTCTGTGATGGTAGCAGCCTTTCCAGGGCACCCACGGCGCCCCAGTAAGAGCTCAGGTGATGGCTAACAGGTTTGCATGGCAGGCAGAAACACTGGAACGAATGGAACCTAACCTGCCACCCTCCCAGATGGGAAATCCCTAGCTTTGCAAATGAAAACTGGGCCTATAAGTGGATCTAACCCAATTCTTTGGCTGGCAAAAGCTTTTCCTGACAGTGCCACGGTCAAGCACAGAAGCCATGCGGATACATTTTCCTATTTCACTTGCACAGGATCCAATCAGTGTGGATGGGAGACATATCTGGTGTACTCCTGAAAGCAGAGTGCTCACACTGCCTGACACTGCCTTCTATTACTGATGCATTTCATGTCCAATCTGTTTTTCCTTTAAGGCTGAGATTTTGATGTGCCTCAGCGGGGTTGCAGAACAAGTGCTATTATGAGTCCAAAGTCTTAAATAAGACTGCCCTCGTTCTAAAGGCTTTCAGATAGACACCTGCAGTTCGGGTCACTTGCCTACAGTAAGCTTCTGAATTTCAGGACACCAGCAACCTCCAAGGCTTTGTGGGAGCCAAATAAGGGGGGCACCCACTTATTGTATTGGCCACTAAGCGGTTCTCAGCATCACTTTGTCCTCATTACCCTGCTCTCTGTACACAGGCATTAGCTTGTCCAGAAGACAGCATGAAGGCTCCCACACTACAGCTGCGCACACAGAGAAAGGACTTCCTTTTTCTAATCTAATTCAGGGTGGAGGGGAGCCCGCTCCTGAGCGAGCTGGGCCCGTGCAATTTCAGGCTTTTGAAAAGGAACTGAGTCAGTTGAGAGGCTAATAAAAGCAATACTCAGGTTCAAGCTCATAAAAATATTACGCATTTCAAAATGCATATAACTCAGAAAACTTAGAAATAGCATTTTAAGTTTAAATCATGTTACTGGGTAACAAAAATAATACTTGCAAGTTATTCACATTTTAAAATACCTCACAGAGTAGAAACACAAATGAAAGAAGATGGTTCTTGGATGAAAACCAGGAGAATACTGGCTGTTTAAACCTTCAACAAGCTAACCATACTCATTCTTCAACACAGCTATCCCTGCCAGCTCTGGGTCTATGCGTTGGAAGTGAAATCATTGAGATACGCCCGCCCCCCTCCACAATCCCGAGGTCCCTTCTGTGTAAGCTGGGGCTTTGCTTTGTTCCCTGCTGGATCTCCAGCAGGTAGGGCACTCCCTGGCCCATAGTCAGAGGTTCAACAATGAAGAGCTAAAACCCCACTGGACAGACGTCGTACCTGTTAACACCCGTTTCTATCTGCTTCTGTCTCTTAGGGATCTGATCTGATCCACCCATCCAGCTCTCCTGGAGCTGGCCTGCTAGGAACTAGTTGCAGGACTAGGTAAGGCCACTAAATTACTCCAGGCTCCCTCTCTTCACTTACAAAAAAAAAAAAAAAAAAAGAGAGAGAGAAAAGGCTGGATGAGACCGGTGGTTTTAAGCAGGGGCATCCATACAAATCACCTGCAGAGCTTGTTCAAAAGACCCAGCCTAGGCTCCATGTGTGAGATTCTCCTGAGTGGGGCCCCTGTGAAAACCAGAGAAGGCACGGAGGTGGTTTCTGACTGAACTGTTCCCTCCTTGCAAGAGGGTACGGACCCGACTTAGAGGACTCCGAAAGGCCTTCCAGGTGCCCTGCTCTGTCCCAGCTCATGAGAAGAGGTGTCTTGTTTGGCCGCAGGCACCCCGGCTCTCTGGTAGAGCACACCCACAAAACAAGCACCGAGGAGATGCCACAATACGCATTTAGGTCTCTGCGAGATGTAAAACTACAAGGAACAATAAAAGTGAAATTGAGTTTCCCATAAATATAGAATTATGTTACAATGTCTCAGGCAAAGCAGCTGCTTTATGGAAACAATATTTCAGGAAGTACAAAAGAACACAGCTGAAAGGTTGTCATATGCTGGGCCTGAATTTAACAGTGTTCACAAATTCAACTGAAAATCGCCCCCAGTCGTTGGAATGTTACCACAGTCGAGTTTCAGGAAACCAGAAGCCAATTCTCATATTTAATGCATCGAGGCAAGCTCCCGGTGAGGGGGAGCCAAATGAGGTCTGGGAAGCGGCGCCCAGCCTCTCAGTAACCTCTCAGCCTGCAGGCCAGAGCAGCCCCTGGTCTGTGCGAAGAAACATCAGCCCCTGGCCCATTTTCCACTTAGCTTCCTGCTTCCCTCTCTCCCGCTTCCCAGCTGGGGCTCCGGAGGAAGAGGGATATGACTGCTCCAACCCTGCTCTGTTCTTGGGAGGTTCGGAGCAACTCCACACAGGGTCTCACGTGGTTCCTGGGGTCCAAAACGCTGGGGGAGCCCCACTTCACCACTGCCTGACCACGTAGTCAGAATCAAGTCATTGTACTCTCCGAGTCTCAGGTTACTTAGCTGCAAATGGGAATAAAAACCTCTCAAGGTTACTGTGAGAATTAAATCCAATTAAATAAACTATATATGTTTTAAAAAAACAAAACACCTTGGAAACTATAACTGAGAGTTTTTGCTTGAAATCAGCAATGTCCTTTTACTAGTGAGCCAGATCATCATACCTGCGTCTTCCCAGGATGGGAGGATGCAATGTGCCCACGGGAGCAGCAGTGCTTTCTGGAGGAGAAAAGAGGTGAAGGAAGCCTCCAAGCACTGACTGCTCAGGTAACTGCAGGGAACTTGACAGCAGAAGGGAACAGGGAGGAGCAGGAAGGGGAAGGGGAGGGAGAGGGGGAGGAGCAACAGCAGCTGCAGCCACTTTCTGGGCCTGCCTGGAACAAGGTTACTGTGCCACCATCTCGAGCATTGAAGTAATAAGCTCTGAGAAGGAAGTCTAGTCAACTGCCTGAGTGACCCTCAGACTGATGCTTAGGATTAGACCTCAGCTGCTACGTCAAAATGGACTTCTGGATAGCTGTGATATAGTCTAAGAATTTTCCTCTGATTCTGACCCTTAAATTTTACATGATTAGACCTTATTTGATTCACCTTGGCAGAATGTGTTGTTCACTCAGAGGACTCTGAAAAGCAGGGAAGAAGGGTATCTGCTCCTTGGGCAGCTGGTTGGCAGAGTAAGACAAGCTGGGTAATGCATTCTGGACCCTAGAATGCCTTTGTGCTATTGAAGAACACCCAGTGAGGGGCACCATGGTTTTGGAGTGGAACCGAAGTGGCTTCTGAGATCCTCACTGCAAGCTGGGTGGCCACTCAGACGGTGCCTCCTGCCCTCTGAGTAGACTCTGAACTCCATCTCCGAGTAGACCCAGAGACCACGTGGGCCTTTGCACTTACCTTCCTGTAAGTACATGACCGCCTGGGAATAGTTCTGCAAAGCATGATGGGTCCTTCCGAGGCTACTATATGACACCGTCTTGGCCACCAAGTCGTTCATCTGGGCAGCGATACTCAGGTGCTGTTCTTGATAGACCACAGCCCTCTCGAAGGTGCCCAGAGACTCGTACGTCAGGCCCAGGTTCCCATAGGCGCGGCCCTGGCATGTGGGGTTGTTGGTTTCCTCTGCGATCTGCAGGTCGAGCTGGTGGTACTGCAGGGCTGTATCATACTCCCCCATCTGCTGGTAAACGCCCCCCAGGCCGCAGGCCGCATCGCTTTCCAGAGCTCGGTCTTTCATCTCCCTAGCAATGTTCAGCTGGCGTTCAAGGCAGGAAATGGCTTGTTCGTAATTCCCTAATTGGCTGTGCAGACTTCCCAGTTCTCCGTAGGCCTGGGCTTTATTAAAGGCCTCCCCGAGCTCATGGGCGACCACGAGCCTCTTTTCAAAGCACACAAGGGCCTGCTGCAAGCTCCCCATTGCCCTGCGGGGATGTAGACAGAAAAGCAATGATATTATTTTGTGCAGGTGCAGACATACTAAAGCCCCTGAGAAAATGAAAAGCATTTGTCACTGTCACTTACTATAGAAGCTCTTAACTCCTCTTCTAGCTAAAATCTATCATGTGCCCTTAGAGTGAGATGCAGGGGAATTTCATAATCTGGAAAGCAATTCAAAAGTCATCCCTTAGTGACCTTCCCAAGAGCTTGAGATTCAATGGGATATACACCCCAGAGGAAACATAAAATATATTAATAGGCACAATGATAGCAAGTGAACTGTTTGGTTCTTCAGGCCTCCCAATTTCCACTACTGCTTAGACTATGTTTTTGAAATCACTTTACAACAGCTATAAATCCTTCACCCTGAGCTCCTCCGAGCACTCTGTGGGTGATGATTTAGTTTGACCCTTGCCTTTCCCCCACTCCAGGAGCCCTAATCCCCTGACTATCTGGAGAAGCCGTATATTTTGCACACACAGACACCTTCTTGGGCTCCCCACATTCGGAAGGAAAAGCATCACCTTGGCCAACAGTGTGTCTTTTTGTGCTGCTGCTAAGAGATGACGTGATAAGACTGGGAAGAACATAGATTTTGGCAGCAGACCAAACCAGTTGTATGGAGGCACGTAAATTCCCTTTCCTGAGCCTCAGTTTCTAAATGATAATAAATCCCACATCCCATAGCAGATGATAATACATGTAGAGCAATACAGGATTGCTATAAATGTTAAGCAAGATATATATGTAAGGTACCTAGCATGATGATAGTATATATTTATTCACTCCTGCCATTATCAAATGGCTTTCCCTAAAAGCAATAAAATGGGGGCCAAATAATTGGTGGGTACAGATGATGTATTAAAAAACACTCCATATAATGTGGGAGGCATTCAGAAAAGCTCAGTTAAATTGATTCACTCATCTTTCCCATTCTTATTATCTTTGATCTTGCTCATTACAATGCAGTCAAAAAGGCAATGGGGTTGGAGTCAAAGAGACCTGGGTGTGACTTTCAGCTGTCGCTTTTAAACTGTGTAATCTTGGAGACTAACCTAACCTCTCTGGGACTCAGTTTCCCCCTCCGTAACATAAAGGCAGTACTATCCCCTGCTAAATTCACAGAATCACTGGACGAACCAAATGAGATAGGTATGAAAATGTTTTGTAGTTAACAAACCACATGCCATTGCTGTCCCAACTGCTCTTTGTGCAAGTTTATCAGCCACTCGTTTACCTGTGTCCGTTTCCTAGGCCCCGGTAAGCCTTGGCTTGGTCTTGCATGCGATTCAGACTCTGGGCAACAGATAAATATTGTTCATAGTACTTGATAGCTTCCTCATAGTCACCCAGGGCCTCATAGCAATCCCCCAGGTTGCCGTAGGCCCGGCCCCTGTCGAGCACAGACTCGTTTCCACTTAGCTGCTGCAGCATGGCCAGCTGCTGCTCGAAGTAGCCGATGGCTTCTTCCATCACATTCATGTTCATCTTTGTGATGCCCATGTTGCCATAGACCTGGGCTTCTAGACTTGGATCCTTCAGCTTCTGCCCCAGATCCAGCTGCTCCTCGTAACATTTGAATGCCATTGTGTATTTCCCAAGGGCCATGTAGACAGCAGCCAGGTGCCCGTGAGCTCTGCACTCCCCTGGCAAGTCGCTCAGCTCCTGATATACCTCCAGTTCCTGCGTGTGATAACCCAAGGCCTTGTCATATTTCTGGATCATTCGGTATGCAGTGCCCAAGGCTGCATATGCGCTGGCCTCCAGTCTTCTGTCCTTTACATGATGAGCTAAACCCAGCTGCTGCTCATAGAATTTTATTGCACCATTTATATCTTTTTTACAGATGAATATGTCGCCCAGGTTCCCTAAGGCTCGGAATTTGGCCTGGGAATTATTCAGGGACTGAGCGAGGGACAGCAGGTACTTTTGACACTCTTCAGCTTTGCTGAAGTTCAGCAGAGCCTTGAATGCTAGGCCCAAGTTGCAGTAAGCTTTCGCTTGGCTCAATTTGTCATGAAGGTCTTTGGCCAGTGCCAGATCCTGCTCATAGTACTTCACCGCCTCTTGGTAATTTCCCAGGCAGTAATGGGCATAGCCGAGATTGTGGCAGACCTTCCCTTCTCCTTCCATGTCTTGAAGGTCTGGAGAAAGCCGGAGGTACTGTTCATAATAGGGGGCAGCTTGGACATACTCCCCCCGAGAGCAGTGGAAGTTGCCCAGGTTGCTGAGGGCCCGGGCCTCACTCTGGATGTCGCGCAGCTCCCGGGCAATGTTCAGGTGGTTCTGATAGTGCTGCAGGGCCCGGTCGTGGGCACCCAGGGCCTGGTAGGCCACAGCAAGGTTCCCGTGTGTGGATGCCTGCGAGGCGCGGTCATTCACTTCCATGGAGATCTGCAGCTCCTGCCGGTGGTACTTGACTGCCTGGTCGTACATGCCCAGAGCATTGTAGGCATTGCCCATGTTCCCATAGGCACGGCCCTGGGCAGCGTAATCGCTCAGCTCCTGGGCAATGCACAGGTGGGTCTTGTGGAGTTTCAGTGCAGTATCATAATCACCTTTCATCTGGTGTATAATTCCTGAGAAAGAGAACAGAAAAAGGTTAGAATAACATTAGCAATTTGGGAAAAAATGTAATTGCAACTTAAGTTATACTCAAATACAATCCAGATGAATTAAAGAGCTTAAAATAACAGAAGGTAGAATTAAATATTTATTAGGTCTCCAGAGGGAGGATAGCTTTCTATGCTTCGAAGCAACAACAAAAAAAAGTTACAGATTTGATTATAAAAATAAGATGTTTTCTACTACAAATATATATCTAAAATTAAAAGGCAAACAATACTGGAAAATATATTAAAAATTCAATAGCTATTGTGTGTAAAGATTTATCCAGTCTGACTTTTTTAAAAATCAAGATTTAAATTTACTGAAACAGGCGAAGCACTGAGGCAGCAGACAACTCACATCCAAGGAAATCCAAAAAGTACCCAGAGGGGAAAATACTAATTTCTTTTAATAATCACAGAAATGCCAAATAAAGCAACCCTGAGGTACCATTTGAATTAGCAAAGAAAAAATTTAAACAACATCCTATACTGATGAGGCTGCCCTGAAACTGGTAAACACATCAACTGCTGGACAGAAGTTGGCACAGCCTTTGGAGAAGCAGCGTGGCAACAGCCACAAACACAGTGCTGCTCAGACCCTGCAATGCTCCTCCTGGGAGGGCGGCGCTCTAAGGAAAGCAGGCAACAAATGCAAAAGCTGTAAGCATAACAGTGTTACTGCCACAGTATCGCTTAGTGGAAAATCAGGAACATCTTAAATGGCAAACACAGGGGCCGCCATGTATCAATCCAATAGAGGGTTTTGGTCATTAAAAAGATAATTATGCCCCACCGGGGTGGCTCAGAGGTTGAGCATTGATCTTTGAACCAGAAGGACATGGTTGGATTCCTGGTCAGGGCACATGCCCAGGTTGTGGGCTTGATCCCTAGTAGGTGTGCAGGAGGCAGCCAATTGATGTTTCTCTCTCATGGATATTTCTATCTCTTTATCCCTCTCTCTTCCTCTCTCTCTAAAAAAATTCATAACATTTTTAAAAGATAAAGTCTATGCAGAAAAATGGGGGGGGGGAGATTCTTACAATAATGTTTTTTTGGCTTTTTTCAGAGAGAGTAGAAGGGAGGCAGAGCGACAGAGAGAGAAACATAGATGTGAGAGAGACATGCACCCAACCACAGCCGGCTGGGTATCCAGCCTGCAGCCAAGGTAAGTGCCCATGACTGGAATCAAACCTGTGACCCTTCAGTCTGCAAGCTGATGCTCTACCCATTGAGCCAAACCGGCTAGGGCGTCTTACAACAGTATTAAGTGGAAAAAGCAGAAAACAATGCTGCATGCTCCCTGTGACGAGTAGGAAAAAACGTGTAAATGGACGAGACTTTGAGGAGATTATGTAAAAACAAAAATAGATGCCCTGTTAAGTGATGGGATTTGAATGATTTTTGTTCCAAAATTTCTTGTAATTCTGCTATACAGCTTTTACTGTCAACAATAATAGCACTTCAAACAACCCTCATAAACTATGCTATAAGCTGCTAAGCTAAGCCATTGTTTTCACAAGCAGTTCAAATGAGACCATAAATATCAAGTAGTTCCAAATGAGGGATATTATAGAGGTAACTTCGGAGATGCCATTAAGGTGAGCCTGGTTCATCCCAGTTGAGGCCAGGGTGCGGCACTGGAAAAGCTAGAGGGATCTAGCATGCAAACAGGTTTCTCCTTGCCCTTGGTTTTGAACATGCTTTTCCATGCATCAATGTGGGAGCTTTGCAGTGGTGACAAAAACCTGCAGAAGTACAAAAACTCAAAGATACCACGATGGGTTATTAAAATATCTGAACTGAAAATAGAGGCACGGAGAAAGCTGTCAAAATCCAGCCTCTGCAATTTGCTTATCTCTGTGACACCTTTCATTAGTTCATTCATTCATTTACACACCCACCCAGAAAACATTAACTGAGTATTGTATACTAATGTTGTGGTGGGAGCAAGGGAGAGGAGAAATAAAGACAGGTGTCTGCTCTCAAAAAGCACACAGAGTCATAAGGGAGACAATCACGAAACAAGTCAGTACACATAATAAATGCTTAAGTGAGGCGGGGAGACAGGAGCAGGTCAGGGCCACTCTCTGGTCCCCACTTCCTCCCTGCCTACGATGGAGGTCTACACAGTTGTGTCCATCTCTGGGCCCAGCATCTCTTTGACATTGACTGGACTTAGGGTACTGCATACATCGCTTAGCCTCTCTGAGCTGTTTAAGGTTCATCTATAAAATGAGGAAAACAGTAATATGATACAAGCCTTAGAGGGTGGTAGCGAGGATCAAATGAAATAATGTGTGTACAAGTGTACTGTGAACTATAAAGTGAAATTCAAATGCTAGTTACTGGACTTACTAGATGCTTTAAGGAAAAGGAATGCTGGAGGTGCAGAGATTAAATAAACTATGGCAATTCTGTGTATTTGCTTGTATGAGTAAAATATGTAATTTAAAAAATAATTAAGAAATCATGGTACTCTATGCAATGCAATAACATGGTACCATTAAAAATGGTGAAATAGAAGTTTACATATTGGCATGGGGAAAAATTACAATATATTAATGGGATATCTGGTCACAAACAGTATATTTTAATAAAAATATTAATAGGATATATGTATATATGTATATGTTTACATTTATAATATACACACATACAACATAAAATTTAAATGTTAACAGTAATAATTTTTGGGTGGTGGAATGGCAGCTTTTTCTTATTATTTGTATTGTCAGTGTTTTTCCTATGATGAATGCATAACCCTTGGTTTAAAAATTACGGAAAGTATTTTTGAAACTGATCCAATAAGAGGAGTAATATTCCCGGGGATTGGGTCTGGCCATTCCCCTGGGTTGGAGATGTCGCCAGCATCCAGCTGGAAGGATGTGAGTTTTTCAGAACCTGTCTCAAGGTTAGAAAGTCTAAGCTGCCCAAAAGGCAACACCTCAGCATTACCTAGAACCCGTTAGTGGGGAAAAATTATTAGGAACGGTAAACATTTCCGTTCTCAAGACCTGCAGTTAGCCTGGACCTTTAAAATGCTTTTATCTAAAGAGAAAACTTTTAGATTTCAAACGTCCAGGTGTCCTTAAAGAAAATGAATCCTTTCCCTCCCTTCTATCCTCAGCTTCTGCATTTCTGGAACAGGAGTCAAAGACAGAGCCAGAACCGGGAGGGCAGCAGCAATGCCCACAAGCCCTCTGAGCACTTTCTCCCCAGCAATGTCTTTACATTGACCTCCCCTCCCCAGAGCTTTTGGGTTTCACTGCAATGATTTTTAAGCCAGTATGATCACTGGTCGGTTGCTAAGAGGGTGTTGAGACCTTCAGAGAAGGTGATCAGAGGAAGCTCAGGCTTTTTCCTGCCCCCTACCACCAAGGACATAGGTCTCCTTGCTAGCTCCCCGCTGCCCACCGGTTCCCCATCATCCGGGAAGCTGGCTAAACATCTAGAAGGCACACCATAATGGCAAAGAACAGAGCTTTAGGTCAGAAGTCCTGTGCTACAAGCCTGGCTCTCACCTCATTCGCTGAGCATCTCTGAGGCAGCCACTTTACGTCTCTGGGCTTTTCTTTCTTTTTTAAATGGAAAACTTGATGCTGTTTGCCTTCTTATTAATAAGGTCAGGTTATAATCATCTCAAAGAAATGGCATGAGAAACACATTAGTATATATCAGTAATCTGTGTAAACTATAGCATGCTTTCTAAACATGGTATGAGCAGAGTGAAAGGACAAGAAATGCTGTCTTGCTCTCAGGGCCTTAAGAGTCTGGCCTGGTTAATAGGGAGCAGTTGGGATGATAATGGCTACTCAGGGTTCAATGATTTGTGAAAGAAGCTGCCTGCTGGTTATGGCAAAATGATCTGACCCCCAGCCAGCTTGCCCGCGCACCCCCCTTTCCTCCTCCCTTTCCTCCTGGTCTGATACCTCCAAGGATCTATAAAGAATTATAGGAAGATTCTCAAAACAACTTCTGGACACGAGCAAAGGTAAAAGGATATGGATCTGGCTGAGTGGGAATTTTTTTCATCTGCCCTGTGTCTCTACTGTCTCGCCGCTGCCAGCCAGGAGAATTCTGAACGGAACATTACACACAATTGGCAGCCTTTCTCTTTATTGAGGCAACATAAAAGCTGCCGAGAGCTGCCAGCAGAGTGACGGCACATGCTGAGGAGATAATCTGCAGATCCTCCTTCCCTTTGGAGACCACAGCTTGATTTTCCAGGGCCGTCACTCAGATGAGGACTTACAGAGGGCCTGTCAGCGGGGTGCGCTAGGTGACAACGTGCTCGGGGAGGGGAATTAAATGAAGATTAGTGGGGCAGAAGACCTTCCACAAAGCAGAGTTCTCACAGGGGGTGTGGTGATGGATTTATACAGCAGCACCATCGGCCTCCACCTCTGTGTCAGGAGTGGTCACTGCCCCAGGAATAGCAATACCGACTACAAAGAGCCGCTGTGAAAGCCAAGGAGACCATGCTTACTAGACGCTAGCACAGTGTGGAGACATAGTAAGTGCTCAATGCACTTTGCTTTTATTACTAACCATGACCAGCAAACATCAATGGAGGGATGCACAGGACAAGCCAAGCAGAAGAACTTCTGCTGTGACTGGAATGTTTAGCGTTTCAGCAGTGAATTGTGACTGCATTTTCACTTGTGAATTCTGTAAAAGCAGGGCTGCAGTGTGCCTCCACAAACAATGGAAGTGCTCTTCTCATTTCCTGAACATATTACTGTTCTGATTATTAATAGTTCATGATCCAATGGGGGTTTAAGAGTTCCTCCACTGCTTACATCCTAGCCACAGCACCAGCTATTCTCAGGGGAAACATAAGAATTGGGATTGGAAGAGGCCCTCTCACAGGCTCACTTTATAAAGACGGGGTCCAGTGAGAGGAAGTGCATTAGTGGCAGAGCTGAGGAAGGGACTCTTGACCCACAGCCCATCTGCTTTCAAAATAAGCAGAAGATATGAAGGAACTGTTATTAATCAGTTTCACTAGGTGTGAACTGAGACAGTAGCTGTGTTTTATAAAGTTCTCATCTGTTAGAAATACATATGGAAGCATTTACAAATGAAATGACATGGTGTCTACGATTTACTTTAAAATACTCTAGCGGGGGGTGGGAAGTAAGCATGCGTGTGCGTTTATGAAAATAGATGAAACAAGATTAGCAAAATGTTGGTAATTGGGTTATGAGTTTAGTGGGGGTTCATTATACTGTCCTATCTCTGTGTTTGTGTGTGTGTGTGTAAAATTCCACAATAGAAAATAAAATCAAATAATAAAGATATGCAGAGAGCTGTTCTGCAGCCCATTCTGGACCAGGAAACTCTTTCTCATAGCTAAGTCCTGATGTGGACGTTTAAGTTCAAGTCCTTGTCTTTGGGACCACAGGACAGAAAGAAATCAGCTGGTCGCCAGCCTCCATAGCTATACCAACCTCCTTATCCTTCTCCAGGCCCAGAGGAGGGCATGCACATGCTGAAAACGACACGGTGCTTTGTCCCATTGTTTCAATTTTATAATCATGATATTTAGCTGGACCTCTCATTTCAAGTGATCTTAAAGGACAACATGATATTCTGTCTGTCAAACAGGGAACGTGGGAGGGGATGGGGAAAGCACTGGGAACACCTGCTGTACATGCTCAACGGCTCTTCCCAAGGCGCCCCCTCACCAGGAGGAGTGGCCCCAGTTTCTCCAGGACACCCTCACCCTAACTGCAGACATCTTTAGGTTCCCTGGACACCCTCTCCCTCTCGAGTTCCACATGAGCTTCTGTATATTGTTCCTAAAATATCTCAAAGCTTGGGGTGGGGAAGAGGGGAAAGGCCTGGTTAGTGAACAGATGGCTGGAATCAGAGTGCTCTCTATTAGAAATGCACCCACTGGATGTTCTCTCTCACCCATTCTCCGGTTACTGTTTCTGTGCCCGGAGACCAGTCCCCATTATTTTTTGTCCCTGAAGGACAGCAAAGGTACAGCTATTTTTAAATGGAGGAAATCCAAAAATCAGTTCTATGACGTCAGCTACAAGCATCTTCCCTGTAGGTAAGCTTTTCCTGAGAACTGGTGCCTGCTCTGCATCTGACGATCTCATTCACACTTCAGAACAGTCCTGAGGTCACTACTGTGGCCTCAGAGACCCGGAAGACTCAAGAACGTAGGGGGTCACTGAGCTCTCAGGGGCAAGACTAGCACTGGAATCTAGGTTCTTCTGACGCAGGAGTCCATCTCTTTCACCTGCTCCCCTCTGGAATGAAGCTGGCGAAAGCGGTCATGATTTCATACCCACTTCTTTACTAACAGTACACTGTCAGGCCAAAGCAGCCCTGTGGCAGCTGTATAACAACAGCCTGGCTAAATTTATATCTAGAGCAAAGAAGTGCACATTAGAGACCGGAAACTCCTAAGGACTGGAGGAGGAGGAGGGCGGGGGGAGAGGAGGAGGAGGCGGCGGCAGCAGATGTAATCGCTAGTGTGGGCACCACCTCTTGGGCCATCCATGTCTCTTCTGCCATCATTTATCTTAATTACATCTGTCTACTTTTCCTACCAAACCCACCGGCCCTTCCTGCCCCTCCAAAGGATAAGTGAAGCTAAGAGCCTGTTATCTTCTTTTGCTTTAGCAGCAATTCAGGATGTCTTTAGTGACACTGAAAGTTGAGTGTCACTTTTGTCCCAGATCCCAACTGCCCTTCTCTTCGGTTTCCCCTCGGAGGAGCCGCTATAATAGGCTGAGGATGCCACCTCTCCCCCCCACAAACACACTCCCTTAGAAACTACCTGTCTTCCTCTGCGCCCAGCTTTATTGAGGTATAATTGACAAAACTGTAAATATTTGAAGTATAGAATGTGATTATTTGATATATATACATTGTGAAATTATTGCCACCATCAAGTTAAATAGCATATTCATCATCTTTTGTAGTGGGAATGTTTAACATCTACTCTCAGCAAATTTCAAATATATTAAGTATTGTTAACTATAGCTGCCCTGCTGTACTTCAGGTTCCCCAGAATTTATTCATCTCATAACCAAACTTGGAGGAAATTAAATGTAGTCGGGATAGAGAGCCCTAATTGGCTCACTCCAGGCCCTCAAGGCTCCCCGGAGGCTGAACAGAGGCCAAGCCAGTTCCTCTGTAGTCCCTCCTGCCATTGTCCTGCACACCTGGGGTAAATAATAAAAGAGAAGCCAGCCTGGAGCCCACTGGAGCCCACAGGTATTTCACTGCCCGCATACCTGGCCCCACTTCCTACTTCCCTCAGAGAGTTAAAAACCAAGACTGCAGGTGAATAGCTCAGAAATTCCCTGGTTCTGCACAGCCGTAAATTCCGAGGCAGTGGGGAAGATTAATTGTGCCATGAAGCAGGGGAAATAATAATTAAACCTATTTAAGAAGGAGGTGGCTGGAGAGGGGTGCTCTGGAGATGGATGATGAGGTAGGAAGTGCTAGGCACAATCATCCCTAATGGCTGTGGCCAGGCCACGGTGAGAGAACTTGGTGGGAAGCCCAGAGCAGAGTGAAAAATATGCTGGGCCTGCCTGGCCAAGCTCCGCCATTAGTCACTGTTTGGAAAGGCAAAGTGTGCCTGGTTTTCATTGTGGATCACAATAAGAGGTGGGAGGCACCCTCATAAGTTAACAATGCAGAGAATGTTGCAGGGAGTTCGTTTCAATATGAAACAAACAGTTCTTTTGTTTCAAAGTCTGAGGTAGAATTACTGAAATGCAGAGATAGCCCTTCTGCTCCTCCCTTGAGCTGAGCCTCTGAATAAAGGACCAAGCCCACCTCCCTGGAATACCTTCTAAGGGCCCCCGTGGCCTGCGAAGTAAAGTGTTGATAGATTAAAATGCATTTACGAGCTTTCTGGACCCAGCTCTGAGCCACTCCTCCCTGCCCCGGGCTCCCTGTGCTATGCCAGCCACAGAGCAGCCCCACTCGCCCTTCCACTCTTTCCCACCCTGCTTTGTATGCCTGCCTTTCTCATTCCATCGCTTGGCTGGGACTGCCTTTCTCCCGCATCTGTGGCAGCCTTTACTAATGATCTATACTCTCTGGTTCTCTACTACATTCAGATATATATTTCCTTACTCAGGGAAAGCCAGGGGTGCCCGCTGCAATGCTGAGTACAAGCGATGTGTTACTTCCAGAGAGGAGCGTTAAGAGCTGGAGTACAATAGTTCATGCTCTCTCCCCCTGCCTCACTGACTGGGGAAGTATGCGTTCCAGGTGGTCCCGCTGTAGGCCTGGATCAGTGAGCTGCCCCTGAAGGCGGTGTGAGCCTGTGGTAGGCTGTGTATGAATATAGTACTTTCATGTTTTGGGTCACTAAGATTAGTGGACTGTTGTTACTGTACCAGATCCTAGCACATTCTAACGGATGTGCCATACAATATCAATCCTCCAAGCCCTTGTCATAACCTACAATTTCAAACTGTCCTTCCAAAGTCTGTGTGAGAGGAGAGATACCTATTAATAGAAGTGTTCTGAGGGGATTTTAAGGGATCCACACCTCTGGATGTTCTAAATTCTAGCCCGGAATCAAGGGAGCCCACTAAAATCCATAAACTTGAACCAAATTACCTTGGACCCATACTGGATAGGCTTCAATTAATTGAGGTTTAACCTTAATGATCTAGGGTTGACTTGTTTTTTCTTTACTTTTATTTATTGATTGATTTTAGAGAAAGAGGAAGAGTTAGGGGGGGAGAGAGAGAGAGACATCGATCTGTTGTTTCACTTATTTAGGTATTCATTAGTTGACTCTGTATGTGCCCTGGCAGGGAATCAAACCCACAATCTTGTCATATTGGGATGACCCTCTAACCAACTGCACTACCCAGCCAGGGCCAGGCTTGATTTGGCTTTGATTAAAGTTTCCTATTAGAAAAAGCATACAGAAATCTATTATAATTTTACTGTTAAATTATTGATGCTATAAATTTTGTTACCAGAATACCTTACATAAAATCTCCCTTGAGAAATCTCTTAGAATTCAGCTTTCCTTCCCTGGAGGAATTCTATGCTACCATCTTTTGGGTAAGGAGGACTATTTGTTACTCTTTTTGCTTTGGCCACCAGGAAGCTCTGACTCAACATGGACCTCTACTGTAACAACTGTTAGCCTTTAGGCTGCATGTTTTGGCTCTTTTCCCTGATGTTGGTTTCCTACTTTGATGTGTATTTACCGGATCTTAATTTTCTCTTTCTATTGTATCATCATCTGATATTGTAAGCTAAGTAAAGTCCTTTATGGAATGAAGTTATAAATGAGCAAGCCATCAAAAAACCCTTTTACCTTTGTTGCATTCTCAATTGATGGCCTAGGTCAGTGGTTGGCAAACTGCAGCTCGCGAGCCACATGCGGCTCTTTGGCCCCTTGAGTGTGGCTCTTCCACAAAATACCATGGCCTGGGCGAGTCTATTTTGAAGAAGTGGCGTTAGAAGAAGTTTAAAAAATGTGGCTCTCAAAGGAAATTTCCATCGTTGTACTGTTGATATTTGGCTCTGTTGACTAATGAGTTTGCCGACCATTGGCCTAGGTACCCTGCCTACCCCTTAGTTGCCACTTCTCGATTTTGCAATAATTTGCTTCAGAGGACCTTTTCTATCAACTTTAATAACCAAAAGTACCAGTTGCCTGGACATAGTGTTTTATGGTAGAAAGGCACTGTGACCAAATTGGACGTTCCCTATTCCTGGCTCTACCATTTCACTGGCTTATGGTCTTAGAAAAGTTACTTCTCCTGGCCTCAAGTTTTCATCTTTGTGATACTCCATTTTCTAGGATACTGCTATTATTCCAAACAGCTTTGATAACTATAGCCCTCAACATTACAATTCACAACATCAAAATATGCCACTCCCTCTAGCATTATTGTACTATAGAATGTAATTCACTCTAAGTCTTAGATGCAGCCATGTTTCTAAAGTGAGTACACTAAAGGGAACTTGACACCAGATCATCTCATCAAAGGGGAGAGAAAAGTCCTGGACTCTGAGAATACTGTAGCCAAGCTCTGCATGTATGTGAGAACGGGGCACACTTCCTTAAGGGTCAGTCTCTGCATGGGAGACAGGAGACCCCCAAGGGCATTTGGAAATGTGGTGAAGCATTTTTGGGTGTCAAAATATCTAGGGGCTTACACTGGGTGGGCTCAGGGGCACCAAACAGCCTGTACTATATGGGCAAGTCCTGCACAATGAAGAATTATCACCCCCAAATGTCAATAGACCACACTGAGAAATACTGGGTGCTCTGAGGTGATTTTATACCCGGCCACTAATTAATAATCTGGGGGGGGGGGACATAAAGTCATTTCTGTACTGTCATCCAGTTGAAGTTGTTAAAATTAATCATCAAAACTAATTACTTGGTAAGTCTGTTGGCTGGTATCCAATAATTTAAGCAAAAGACTGAGAAATTGGAAACCTTAATTTTAAAATCTGGCTTACTGACTGATTGCCTTCACCACAGTTTTTCTTTTTACCTGTGAAATGTGATTCACTGTGAAAATAAGTTATAGGCTTCCTCTCAATTTCATTTTGATAATTAATAAGGGAGAAGGGGCCTGGCCAGCGTGGCTCAGTGGTTGAGAGTTGACCTATGAACCAGGTGGTCATGGTTCGATTCCCGGTCAGGGCATATGCCCAAGTTGTGGACTCAATCCCCAGTGTGGGGCATGCAGGACACAGCCGATCAATGATTCTCTCCCATCACTGATGTTTCTATCTCTCTCTCCCTCTCACTTCCTCTCTGAAATCAATAAAAAATATTTTTTTAAATAAAGGAGAATGGAACCCTTCCTAAATAATAAAAATAATATACACAATTTTCCTTGGTGATCTCATTTAATACCATGACACCAAGACCCACTGTGTGACTCCAAATATGCAATTCCAGCTCAGAGTTCTCTCCTAAATCTTAGTCTCATAAGTCTAACTGCCTACTGGATACATACCTCAGGTAACCTAAAACTCAAGGTTTCCAAAAATGGTTGTAAATTGTGGAGCAGAATTAAATCTAACACTTCATGGCACTTGTCAGTTTTCGGAGTCCTTGGGCCTCCATTATCTTATTTGACTCCAGAACAAAGGCTGGGTCTGCTCTGAAGACACTCACCAAGGCCATGTGGTCCCTCAGCTACAGAGCAGGGATGAACTCAGGTCCACCGCCTTCCAGCCCAGCACTTTGCTCCTGGGTTACTTTGCAGCTCTGAGAGTCTGAGGCGCAACTGCTGCAGAATTGAGCTGTGTAATCTGGGAGGTGAGGGGGGGGTAGGGGTGGGGGTGTGGACAAAGCCCATCCCCCAGGGCCACATCATTCCTTCAGAGAGGATGAGAGGATGGCGTGGTCTGCCCAGGCCAACAGGGAGCCCTGGAAACAGACAGGGAAAGGGAGGAGGAGCAGAGGAGCTGGCCAAAAGAACAGCCCTTCGAAATGATTTCACTTTGCAAATTCAATTGCAAAGACAGATGGATTTTCCAGCAAGGCTGGAGAGCAAATTATGAAATCTGCTTTCCCAAGGCAATCAAGACTGAAAAGCTTCATTTTAAAAACTCATGCTGGATAGAAAACGCATACTCTATGACTGTGTGAAGTGTTCTAGCTAGATTAAGCATAATGCTATCAAAACAAGTGATTCATATACTCTGCTCGTTTTTCTATTAGTACATGGGCTTTTGGTTAGGGCAATTTCAAAAACACGGAAAAGAGCAAAATGGGATTGACATTGTGAATCCATTTACTGCTTTCAGTTTTTCTTCCCTTTCTGTTTAATTGAGAGAGATTTGCTTAGGAAATTAGAGGCTCATGACACTGGCTTACTCGTGTACAGCACAGAGATATTTGAACATGTCTTCCTAGAAAGCGCTTATGACCACTCTAAATCTAAAACCCCATTTACCGCGTTTATTCACATCAGAGAAGCCTGTGGAATCACCTGAACTAGAGCTTCCCAAGACATCTATTGGTTCTTGACAAACTGCAAACCTGTTACATCAGAAAGGGTTGGGTCCCTGTCTATCCTGCCAGGCCAGTCACCTGTCCATCTACACTCCTATCTCATCAACCACTTCTTCCATATAAATACAAGTAAACGAACCACCCAGTCTCTCCCACCCTGATCACATAGAGTAATGTTAATGTAGAATGCCATTTGTGTCAAGACCCAGAGCAGACAACTTTAATGCTCCTGTGGCTTTCTTTTTTCTTTCTTTCTTTCTTTCTTTTTTTTTTTTGTCTTCTTGGTGTGCATATTTTTACATTATTGAGATTCTATAATAGATTAAAATTGAACATAACAATCTCAAAAATATGTTTTCAATTATAAAAATAATACATGGTTAAAAAATGCTCTGGCAGCCAGCAAAGTTTGGCTCACCCAACACTCATTTTCAACTTCCCCCTTCTCCCTTGCTGCCTTTGGCTGTAAGGCTGGAAAGCTAAATATTCGCTCTCCTGGTCTCCCTTGCAGCCAGGGTTGGTTAAGTGACACTATTGTGGCCAGTGGATAAAAGCGGAAGTCTGCTGGCATTTTAAGGAAAGCTTTTGCTTTTCTGATAAGAGGATACAGAGAAGCTGGCTCAGCATCCCTTGCTTCTCCTGATTTGAACGAGTCCGAATGCCCGGGCTTCAGTAGCCGTCAGGTGATCATGAGGCATAAGGAGAAAGGACAAGAGAACTGCAGAGTAATAGGCCCTGTTATCCTTAACCCCTGAACCAATGTCAGGTGCCTCACACTTACTGTGTGAGAAAAAGAAGCCCCTATTTGTCTAAGCCATTTTAAATCAGATTTTCTGTTTAGCCAAAAAATTACTATTATGATATTCAATGAAGAAAATGTAAAATACAGAAAGATTCTTTTTTTTAATCTATCTATTTATCTATCTATTCACCTATCAATATTTGTATTATTCATGACTCTCTGAGATAATCATTGCTAACATTTTAGTATAGTTCCTGACCATTTGTTTTGGTGTTGGTGTGGAGTGTTTTGTTTATATTACTGAGATCATATTATATGTACTGATTTTTAAACATAATTAAAAGAAGATCAGGTTCTTAAAAGATAGGAATAAAAAGTATTTTGATGACAGATATCTGCACTAGCTCTTTGCTTAGGATTAGGTCATCCAGTATGGGTTTACAGATGTAGACAAATCATTTCTTGTCTTGATAGTTTCTTGGTTATGAAAGTGGTCATTATGTTGCGCTCTACAGTTCTGTTTTGTAGAATAAAAAATGTTATTAGTTCAGCTGCTCTTCTCAGAGTGTTTTCACAATGAAAAAATAGCCATTCTTGGAAGTGCTGGGACAGCACTCGATCAGATGGCTTTCAGAGGTATCGCACGAGACAGGAGATGTCATTCGAAACGAGGGGTGAAGGATGTGGTGAAAGAAACACATTTGATGGTACTGGCCAAGGAGCCAGAGAAGGGCAGTTCACAGGTACATGACAGGTTCAAATTTCTCTTATCAACAGAAGCCATCTTATAACACACCAGCAAACTATATTGTGGGAGCACGGTGAGACAAAGACCCTTCAAACCCTAGTAACACTTCCTAATTCTTGTCTTCATCTCTCTGTTCTTTCCTTCTATATTCTGATAGAGATAATTCTCCACTTCACTGATTCAGTTTCCTACTTTCTCAGTTCTGCTCAGTTCTAACTTTATTGCAGATTTTACATTTTTAGGTTTCTTGCAATTCACCTGTCTTCTTTTCCCTCTAATCCTTATTCCCAAACCAACTTGCTTTCTCATTATTATTTTCTACTCTTTTTTTTTTTTAATCCCCACATGAGGACACTTGTTCATTGATTTTTTTAGAGAGAGTGAGAAGGGGAGAGACAGAGAGGGAGAGGGAGAGGGAGAGGGGGAGGGGGAGAGAGAGAGAGACATCGATGTGAGAGAGACACATCAATTGGTTGCCTCCTGCACACGGCCATACCAGAGCCCGGGCCAGGGAGGAGTGCACAACCGAGGTACGTGCCCTTGACCAGAATTGAACCCAGGACCCTTCAGTCTGCAGCTGACAACTCTATCCACTGCACCAAACCTAGGGCTATTTTCTACTCTTATTTCATGTATTTTTGCATCTATTAAGGATGTCAAACTTGTATACACATTACCTTAGTACCTACAGTAAACAATTTTTAAAGGTCTGCTTACGTCCTGAGAATCAATGCTGCCTCTCCCTTATTCTGTAGCAATTTTTAATTTAGCTCTATTTTTTTTCTGTTTGACTTTCAAATAAAGCAAGTTGTGTCTAATATTTACTCATAAATAAAGTACGTGGTCTGTGCTCCAGTGGGATTTGGTTCCATTCTCCAGCTTGGGGGCTAGTCAAATCCTGGTCTCAGATCTATAACTAGATGACAGAATGACGATGTATATATAGTACCAGCTCAACTCCCCATGTATAATAATATCCATTTTAATAGCTAAAATTATTGAAGACTTGCTACTTGCCAGGCCCTGTTCTAGGCATTTTACATGTGTAAATATAATTCTCACAAGAGCTATGAGTTAAGTACAGTTGACCCTTGAACAATGTGGGCCCTCCCTACCCCACACAGTCAAAAATCTACATATAACTTTTGACTCCCCCAAAACTTAACTACAGTCGTCCCTCAGTATCCATGGGGGATTGGTTCCAGGATCCTTCACGGATACCAAAAGCTGTGAATGCTCAAGTCCTTTCTATAAAATGGTGTAGAAGAATGCATGTAGTCGCCCTCCACATCTGCAGATTCCCAACAAGAATCAAAAATACCGCTTTTTTATCCACAGTTGGCTGAATCCACAGATGGGAAACCTTGGGTACAGAGGGCTAACTGTATATTTATTGATAAAAATCCATGTATAAGTGGACCCATGCAGTTCAAACCCGTGTTGTTCAAGGTTCAACTTGTGTTCCAGATGAGTCACGAAGGGGTTCAGGAACTTGTCCAAGGCCATACAACTAGAAAGTAGCAAGGTGAGGAGTGAAACCGGGCAGTCTGAGTCTCAAGTTTAAGCTCTTAACCAGTATAACTAATAGCATTTAATGGCATCTGGGCCATAAAACAAGATTTCTGTGGGCAAATTATAGGTAAAGAAGATGGAATCTGGGGAGGTACTATCTATGCTCAGTGACTTCTAAATCATATCTAGATTGCTCACCTGAGATCTAGCCATTGGTCTCCATTTGTCTCTTCATCAACAATGGGGTTGGGGAGAGGTACTTCTTTAGGACAAAGTCCCATAAGACACCCTGCTACTAAAAAGATGGATTCTAAACTGCTTAACCAGCCTCATCTTCTATGTCTCACCAGTGTGAACCCTCCATTCCAGCTAGCTCTCTCCTCTGTTCTTCAAAGGAATAAATTGAATACATTGCACACCCTAGAGAAATAATAACCGTGGCAATTAGAATGACTTAGTGTTACATAGATCTTGCCTCCAAAGAGCTCACCATGCTCTCATCCCTCTCTTCCCTTTATCTTTATAGTATTACTCAGAGGGAGGCAAAGTTATTAATCATTCATTTTCCAGATGGAGAAACTGAAGTACAAAGAAGGGGAGCAACCTACCCCAAGTCAAACAGCTGGGTACTGTTAATATGTACCTGCTTCCCATCTCACCTCCTTAGAAGCAGATCCTGTGAGCTCTAAGAGTGAAAAATAACTTGATCTTTTCATCTCTTTCGGCTTGGACATAACTTGCTACAATGCCTTTATCATTTTTCAGCAAACATTTACTGCAGTGCCATAGTGGGCATTGGGACTGAGGGATGATGAACATTGGCGCCTGCTCCCGACCGGGTGGGGAAGGCATGATAACCTAGGGTCCTAAGTGTGGGAATGGAAGTGCCACAAACAATACACAGAGCCTTCTGGCAGGTAGGTGCTCTCTGGAATGACCACTGGTGTTGCCACCTTCCAGTGGGGAGAAAAAAATAAAAAAAGCTTTATACCCTGAACTTTGCTGACACAAAACAGTATATAGATCAATACAGTGTAAGCCTGCAGCAAGAGGATTCATCTTTCTATGCATAATGTGCCTTTTATTTCCAATAGTTCATAGAGGTCTGTTTGAAAAGGGGATTATCACCAATCATTAATAAGGTAGGCTAATTGGCTTAATAAGTGATTTTTAAAAAAATCACTAATGAAATTTATTCAGCATAAAAATACATTCATAAGTACTTCACAAATGCTTTAACCATACCCAACCATTAAATGTAAAAAATGTTGCATAGCTCATTACAAAACTGGGTAAGAGACAAAAGGATGAGTTTTCTTTTATGAGTTATTTGCATAAATTACCACACTGGGGGCTCGGAGACTACGCATACCCATCGGCAATCCTTAGAGGATCTGGGGGAATGGAAATTAGAAAGCAGCAAAGTCACTACTATATCCTCTATTACTGAAAGACACTGTACCTTTGAGACAAGAAACAACATACAAAATAATACTTTGGTCCTAGAGAGGAGTGAAGAGAAAGAATGATTGTGGCCCTCCATCTAGTCAGATATGAAGTGATACGGCAGCACTGACAGGTTTCTACAATGAGCAGTTTATGAAGCAACGTCCCCCCGTTTCTGAAGTAGTCAACATCCCATCCTAATAGTTCCTAAACTATGCGGCGCTAGGGGGTCGCTGGTGAAGGACAAGCATGGTTCCCCAAAAGAACAAGTGGCCTTTCCTTACTGTAACAAAATAATCCAATCACAAACCAGTTTAATCTAATTATTGGACGGGACCCTGGGCATGGTCAGATTGCTGGAAATTACGAATTTAGTTAACTCTAGTTGGGCTTGGCCACAGGGCACTATGGGTTTCCAGTGCTTTGCAACCCAGTGTTGGGCCGCACTTCCAGCCTCTTGTGGTATCTGCAGCCAATCCACATTCCACATTCTCTTCAAGTCTTGCTCTCTGTGACAGTTTCCTTAAATACAGAGTGACTCAAATCTAAGGAAGTACAAAGTCAGTATTTCCACAGAAACAATGACAGTTCTCAAGGTGCACTGGCCTGAAGAGTCCTCTCTAGCCTATACTACGGAAATTTAGATTGAAAAAGGAAAGGTTTTAGGCCTTACCCTTCTGGTGGGAAAGGCTACCATCACGTAAACATAGGGTCATTGCAAAGTAATCATCTAGTTTTGTGTTTTGCAAACCTTGCTCCACAGAGCAGCTGTGTTCTACAAGATGCTAATAAATGTGGAGACACATGTGTCTTCTGTGGTCAAATGAGTGTGAAACACTGGGTTAAACAAAGTTAATGCAGGACTTCTCAGAGCCTTTCATATGCTAATGTGCAGGGTAAAGTTCCTGGAGGGGGGTCTAATATCCCAAATTATTTGATCACAGAAAGACAGCCTTATCCACGTCTCCAGTTAGAGTGGTTCTATTGAACAGCTTATGATCTAGCCAATTTTTAAGATATTCTAGTAAGTGAAACACTATATAACTACAATTGTTACAAAGTCAAGCCCTATAAAATATGCGTGTTAATGCCCTGGCCGGTGTTGCTCAGTGGACAGAGTGGTCGGCCTGCACATCTAAGGGTCTCAGGTTTGATTCCTGGGCAAGGGCATGTACCTGGGTTGCAGGTTCTTCCCTGGTCCGCTAGTCAGGGTGCCTGCGGGAGGCAACCACTCTCTCTCTCTCCCCCCTCCCTCCCTTCTTTCTTCCCTCCATCCCTCCCTTCTTCCCCTTCACTCTCTCTAAAATTCAATGGAAAATATATCCTCGGGTAAGGATGAACAAAAACCAAAACACCTGTTACTGACAGGAAGCACCAATGGGTCACCAGGCTTCCCAGACACAGGTGACGTTTCTCTAAACTCTGCCAAGAGAGGGAATCGGTCATTTGGCTGAAATTTCTCTGAGAGCATTTACAACTGAGGGGCTCTCAGAAGCGTAATGCATTATTTCACTGAGTACAGAGATTCAGCCTAAGGAATACAGCACTACACGCACCTCAATGTGGGGCTTTTAGGTACCTTTTTAAAGTAGAAAATTGTCTCAACAACTAACCAACCTCCCCTAATCCCTGCTCCCCCAACAACAAATATAAGCTTTCCTCACTGTATCTCTAGATATGTACTGTTCAATATGGTAGCCACTGGCCACATGTGGCTACTAAGCCCTTGAAATGTGACTAGTCCAAATTGAGATGTGCTGTCATATAAAACACATGCAGAATTTCAGAGTTAGTATAAAAAATAATGTAAAATCTGCCATTAATTTTCATACTGATTACATGTTGAAGTGGTATTTTTATGTATTGAGTTAAATAACATATATTATTAAAATTAATTTCACCTTTTCTTACCTTTTAAATGTGGCCATTAGAAAAATTTAAATTATATATGTGGCTCACATTAGCTTTCTATTGGACAGTGCTGCATAAGCCCATTTGTCTCCCCTTCAAGACTGTGCACTCCATGAGGCCAACAACCTTGCCTTCTTCATTTCTAGGGCCCCGGAACTTAGCTCAGTGTCTGGCTCACATCAGAGTCTCCGAAAGTCTTCGCTGAACTAACCTGAATTCCCAGGGTTTGACTCTCTAAGGCAAGAACTTCCTTCTTATTAGAAAGTATGGCAAAAAGAAAAGAAAATAGACTGTTTGGCATTATTTTGAGTTGAATCACAGGTCCAGCAAATTTCTTACTTTCTCTGAACCTCAGTTTGCTTACCCGAGAAGTAGGGTACAGTGCGGATTAAGTAAAAAAATTAAGTATAGCCAACTTCTGTCACCAATTGGTGGAGCGGGATTAGAACTTTGGTACCTATATTCAACATTGCTCTGCCTAATACTGAGACCCACTTGCAGACCGACACACGAGATTTTAAGTGGTACCTGGAGATGAGGGCCAAGCTATGTGTGTAGTAAGCTAAGAGAATGTACTCATCATAACGATTGGGAAAGGTGAATATTTGCCTTTAGACATTCAGCCAGATCTGACTGTCCATAATCAATTTCTCTCACCCTGAACATAATGTGATTGTTGCATGTAACAAAGCATCAAGTGCTTTAGGTATTTATGCCACTACTCTGGCATCATCAGTGCCAGCAATTTCAAAGTCTACCCATGTAACAAGTGAACCAGGGCAGGTGAGCTGTTCCAGGTGAAGGTCCTGTCAACAGTGCCAAACAGAGAGACATTTAGCTCGTCTATAAATCAGTAGGTCTCAACTGTGGGGTACACATTCGAATCCTCCAGGGAGCTTTAAAAAACCCCAATGCCATGGCCCAGACCCCAGACCAGCCGTGGGCAAACTACGGCCCGCGGGCCGGATCCGGCTGTTCTATCCGGTTCTCTTGCTCTCCCCTCCGCTCCTTTACTTTGAATTTATATTAGTTCACACAAACACTCCATCCATGCTTTTGTTCCAGCCCTCCAGTCCAGTTTAAGAACCCATTGTGGCCCTTGAGTCAAAAAGTTTGCCCACCCCTGCCCCAGACCAATTAAATCAGAATCTCTGAGGTTGGGTGGGTGCTGGAGTCTGAATGTTGTATTCCTGCAACATTCATATATTGAAATCCTAACCCCCAAGGTGATGGTATTGGTAGGTGGGGCCTTTGGGTGGTGATCAGGTCGTGAAGAGTGGGATCAGTGTTCTTATAAAAGAATCTCCAGAGAGAGATTTCTGCCATGACCTGGAAGAGGGTCACTCAACCTCACCTCAGTCATGTTGGCACCCGTATCTCAGATTCCAGCCTCCAGAAATGTAAGCAATAAATTTCTGGTTTATAAGCCACCCAGTCTGTAGTATTTGGTTACAGCAGCCCCAACACACTAAGAGAGTGAGCATCAGTGGTTTTTAATGCTCCCCAGGCAATTCTAAAATGTAGCCGAAGTCCACTGTGGTGACCTCCTTCTCGCTCTGGCGTGTTGTTGACCACTTGGAAAGAGCAGGGGCTCTGAGGTCAGGGAGCTCCTTGGGTTCTAGCATTTCTTGGTGGTGTGATCTTGGGTGAGTTATCCTCTTGAGCGTCATTTTCCTCAACTATGAAGAAGAGCTAATAATCCCTCCCTAATGAGGTGTGGGAGGATAAAGGGACTATGATCACCTATGCAGAGTGGCGCGTAGTAGGGGCTCACGGAAAGGCAGTTGCTATCATCATTATTTCCCCACCTCAGGGGAAATGAGTCCTGTGTGCGGTAAGGTCAATATCACCTTCTCCTGTGTTCATGCTATGCTGGCAGGGGAGGTGATGCACGTAAAGTATCAGGCAGACCAAGGCTTCTCAAACCTTAATGTGCACAGGAATCACGAGGGACCTTGTTAACATACAGAAGCTGATTTCCTGTGTCTGAGGTGGGGCTGAGAACCTGCATTTCTAATAAGCTCCCAGGAGATGAGAAGCTACTGATCCATGAGCCACACTTTGAGTACCGAGACTATAAATGTTTCGTAAAGATCTTCCCAGACTAAAGCACTACTAGTATTTCCTTAATACACTTTAGGGAAATATCATCATATTACCCACTCTGTTGAATTTTCAAAATGTTTTTTTAAGTGTTTTGTTATTTTCATGGACTTTATAGGAAGTTTAACATGGACAAAGGAACCAGTCTGCATCAGAGATCCCATATGAAAAACTTGAGGTTAAGCTCCCTGTTTTTCACCTGATGGTCTTCTTTTGCCCATTAGTCAAGATCTGACTCAATTTAATGAACACGTTTCTGAATCACAGAGTGTAAAACACACACGTGGCTTCCAGTTTCCCAGGAATGAGAGCCCTTGTTTGCTCCTGAGGAAAAGCAGAATACCCATTACAACCTGCAAGGAGCTCTGGGCTTCTTTCACCATTTTAGCAAAACAACAATAAACTGTCTCTCTGATGCTTCAGAAACGGCCCTGGTTTCATCTTCATAGAAACAATGGTGTTCCTCAGCCGCAGCAGTGTTGTCCTAGCTAATAACTTAGTCCTGTGTGCGCCCTAGCAGAATGTTAGCAGGGTTTTTGTTTTCTACATGTGCATCCAGATTTACATATAAATATGACCCCCAAAAATTGGGCATAAAAAACTTCTAGATGAATGAAACCCAACTTTAGATGCAGAAAGACAGCTGGCTAGTTAATGTTTCTATGTAAGATAATCCTAAAAACCATCCTTGAACGTCTCCTTTGTTTTTGGAAAATCTGGATTTCCATTTTGTTACATGAATGCATTGAAACACCTCACTTAAGTAGTCACTTCTACAGAGGTTCTTCCAGCCTTATGGGTTCTGTTTTCTTCCTTTCTTGGGGGAACACAACTTTATCCATCACCAGAGAGGAACAGGTGTTTGGGTGCTTTTAGATAATAGTACCCAGGATAATAGCACCTTTTGGATAATAGCCAGGATGCCCAGCAAACACTGGTGGTGCCTGCTATATAGTATGTAACTCAGTGCTAGGTGCTAGAAGTGTTCAGGCAAGGACTGTGAGTGAAATAAGTCTAACAGGTATTTTTTAATTTGAAAAAATTATCAAGTAATTGGTATTATATGTTGAGAGGCTTGGTGCTGATTTCAAACAAACAAAAAGTCTTTTCAGGTAAATATTTTTTGGCTGAGATCAGTTCCGGATTAATTTTATGAAATAATTACATCTACCATATACTCCGTGACCTTGAGTAAATTTCTTACCCTCACTAAGCCACAATTTCCTCATCAATAAAAAGGTAGTAACATGTGCTACAAAGTTTGTTCCAAGGACTGAGCTGCACATTAAGGGTTTAGCACAGTGCTGCTATGGAATCAGTGCTCAATAAATGCTAGGGATTATAATTTTTATTATAAAGCACTGAATATTCAACTGCTTGTTCTGATTATTTTCTTCTGTCCCATGGGCTAATCCCTAAAACAGCCCTGGGAAAGACACCATCCATTATTCAAAAGATTCAGAAGTTTTGATTTCAGAAATTTGTGGTCATTTTACCCAGTAAATCATTAGTGTTGTGATACCTCTGTGATCAGTCTCCAAGGATCACATTCTAGGGAAAAGGAAAACTGTTCAGCTATATGCAATAAAAAGTAAAAAACAGAAGAGAATGAAAATATATTAAAAAAGAAAAACACAACTGCAAACTCTGGGCTCCTGGAGTCCAATGTGTGAATGCTACAGATGTATATCTCAGAGGGTGGCCAGGTAGAAGCCATCACGCTCTATCAGATTTGTTACTCCATAAAATTGCACATTTTAATAAGGCAACCCTTTTGAGAAGGAAATACTGAATGGTGAGAGGCATTCGTAACCTCTCATCCAGTGATCGCAATATGTTTCATAAGCACAGCTCTCAGCCTGGTGACTTCAACAGGACCTTCATTGTAGCACAGAAACAGACTAACAGCCAGGAGAAATGTCTTTTTCTCTTGGTTTAGTCATAAATCTGTTGTGTGATCTCAGGTTAGTCAATAAATCTCCTGAAACATACGTGTGTTTTTTTTTTATCAGTATAGTGAAGGAGTTAGAGTGAATAATATTTTACAAAATGCTTTTCTAATTCAAACATTCTATGGTTCTAAGACCCTTTTAATGCTAGGATAACCTAATATTCTGACTTCCTGACATGACTCTGACAATGCTAGGAAGCAACCACTGACAGCTTGATTCAGGTCACATGCGCCAAAGGGCAGAGGCCGTCTCAATCTTCTCAGCGAATCAAATGCAGTGAACTATAGAACATACCAGTGACTCTTGAAAATGTCTCTGTCTGCTCTGGAAGTCAAGAAGGTAGATGCATTAGAGGAGTTCACCAATTTGGGCATCCAGATTTGGCAGTTTGAGATTGCAAGAGCAAAATCAGTTAAGTTTCTTAAGGGTTCAGAATGGTAACCAAGCTTTTGATAAAGGCATTTACATCAGATGGCTTCTGATATTACTATCGTAATTGTTATTATAGTATAGTCATTTAATAAGAAAGATCAAGAAGCCTTAAAACAGAATATATGGGATAAATACAATAAATAATTCCAAAATTGATTACTCTTTTAGCTAAAACTAATCTGAATATACTATAAAATAGTGCTTCTCAAACTATCTTGGTGAAGAGTCAGTTTTGAGGAGGGGTTTGCTTTTTACAATATGTTGCAGACTAATCTTAATATATAAAGAGCCAGGGTCTGTAACGTCCAAAATGACCGAACGGATGACCGAACACCAGGCTTTGTGCGCAGCAGGCTTCCGTGGGCGGGGAATGGTGAGCAAGCTGAACTGCTGACCTCTCGGTCCCTCCTGGGTCGCGGGCGCCATGGCGACCCAGCACTGCCTGCCACCACCAAGGCGGGTGCAATGTGATTGGTCAGGGGGCCCTGCCATCGC
The DNA here is from genome assembly GCF_963455305.1 of Plecotus auritus. Taxonomy (NCBI): domain Eukaryota; kingdom Metazoa; phylum Chordata; class Mammalia; order Chiroptera; family Vespertilionidae; genus Plecotus; species Plecotus auritus. The sequence goes on from NC_137779.1 coordinate 26,463,754, forward strand.
CCCACAATTGCCCCGCAGAGGGAGGCCCAGGCCCCGGCCGGGGAGCTCTGTGATCGCCCCAAAGAGGGAGGCCCAGGCTACCCGGCCGGTGGTGGTGGGTGGGGCCTCCCTCTGCGGGGCTATTAATCGCAAGAGGGCGCAGGATGGGCTGAAGGACCCCCAGCCCGAGTGCACAAATTTCATGCACCGGGCTTCTAGGACTACTATAAAAGGCAATAAAATATCACAGCAGTTGCTGTGAAAGTTTTGAAATGCTTACTCTTGCTTCCATTCTCTTCATCTTCTCGTGGACAGGGAATAGACAGTTCATGGACTGACACTAGCCCACGCTTAGAGCAGCACTGCTCTCTAAAGCTGGACTCGGGCTGCACAGACCTCAGATTCAAAACCTCACTTCTCAACTGGGCTCCAGATGTCCAGGGATGTGTCTAACATGAGGGCACTCCATTTCCGTGCCCCTGCTTGTATTAATCAGAGTAGGCTAGGTTATGCTGTCACAAAGAACACTCCAGTCTCAGGGGCTTACCACATGTCTGTTTCTTACTCTGCAAGTCCAAGGTGAGTCAGCAGGAGGCTCTGTTCTGCACACCCACCACCTCAGTGACTGTGGCAGGAAACTGACAGTGGAGAACTGCACGTGTGCTTTCCAGGGCCTCACGGTTTATTGGCTAGAAGTGGTAACGCATCCTTGCCAAGGATGCTGGGAAACTTAGGCACACCATTTTAACCATAACAACACAGAGGAAGGTCTGTCGAAGTTCTAACTGGAAAACCACTAGTAGAGAACGACTTCTCTCTTCCCCTCACTCCTCCAGGGTGTGGGGACAAGGGGCATGGAAAGGAACAGGTGACTTAGTGAACCAGCATTCTTTTGGCTGTTGCTGGCTTTTTTGGCCTAAGACTGCCTACTGATGCTGCCTTTCTGCAGGCATTCAAATAATGGCCCCATTTGTGGGGGTCTTGTATAAGTTCTTGGAGCACTGTGGAGAGATCTCCCATTGTACAGTTCCCTGATGGGGGAACCCTCTTTCAGATCCCATCCTTAGAGTTACAGTCCATTGCCTCGTGTACTGGGGTTTCCTTATCCAGAGGCAGCCCTCTTTGGGAGGGGTTCTGGAAAGCTGTCTCGAGCCAACTTCTACTCTCTTTGGTCCACAGGAAATTCATGTGTGCTTGACCTGCCAATAGGGATTGCCAGTTTCCTGCTACTAGCCCGTCTCTACCGTTCTCCTCTCCCAGTCAGGAAGGTACAGGGACCAGACCAGCAAGTTCATTCCATAATCAGGCATCTCTCTAAGGAACGTGACTCCCGTTCCTGCAGGCACCTCAGACATTATAAGTAGTTCTCTTGGAGACTCCCTCTTGGTTTGGAGGGGAAGTACACACTTCTGCCCTCCACTGGGGCATTCTCAAAACATGGGGCTGAATGCCCCCAGAATGAGTTATCCAAGAGGGGGAGAGCCAAGTAGAAGCTGTATCCTCTTTATGGCTTTGCCTCAGAAGTCACATTGCATCACTTCTGTCATATTCTGATGGCTAAAAGGGCGTCACTAAGGCCGGCCCACATTCAAGAGAAGGAGAATCAGACTCTACTTTCTGAACAGAGGAGTATCAATGAATTTGTGGACAGGTTTTATTTTATTTTTATTCTTTATTAATCCTCACCTGAGGATATTTTTCTATTGATTTTTAGAGAGAGTGAAAGGGAGAGAAAGAGACATAGATGTGAGAGAGGCACATTGATTGGTTGCCTTCGCACACGCTCCAACCAGAGCTGGGGATTGAGCCTGCAACCGAGACACATGCCCTTGACTGGAATTAAACCCAGGACCCTTCAGTCTGCAGGCCGATGCTCTTTGCACTGAATCAAACTGGCCAGGGCTGTGGACAGATTTTAAAACCACCATACTCCTTAAACTCTTTCTAACTCAATCTGTGAAAAGAACTATAGTATTAACCTGCCAGATTTTGAAGCAAATAAATGTCTGACACAAAAATCATTGTAATCTCAAGATATTGTCAAAAGCTTTACTTTTATAAATGTTTAATAATGGGTAATGTGCTGCTAGACTCTTAGGAAATGAGATCCAAAAAATCTTTGAATGTTCCAATAAATCTCTTTCTGCTACAAATTTTTAAAAACACTGAGCAAATGTTTACAAGTATTTGCACAAGGGAAGCTTTAATAACTAATAAAACAAGAGAGCTGAAAGTGTGAGATTTTTATATTTTTCCTCCTACTCACTATCACCATCAAGATGCCCAACCTGGCAGGAGCCCATCCCTCCATCTGCATGAATGATGGAAGAAGAAAACCTGGGAACATGTTGCTGCTTAGAATGGTAATGATACTGATTTGGTCAGTACAGCTCTGGCATAAATAGTCTGGGAAAACCCTGAGGCTCATCAAACAACTTGCCCAGAGATGACCCACAGGCAGGATTTGAGAGACCTGGTGCCCCTCTGACTCCACAGCCTGAGCTCTTAATCACTAGGCGGCGTTGCCTCCCTAAACATCAAAACATAACTCAATATGCAGGAGAGATCTGAGGTGGCTTCTATTCCATTAAAAGGAAATCAATATTGCTGAACTGAACTCAAAGATAACGAACAAAAACAGAGGACAGTTCAAATGAACAAAGAATAACAATGACCACCAGTTCTCAAAATACAGGTTACTTAAAAGGACAACATGAGCATGAATCATGAGGCTCCACATTTTCCGTTAGCTATTAGGATTACAGAACAACTGCTTTCACCCTGGGTTGGGGGGGGCGGGGGGCGGGGGGGAAGGGGAGGAGGTGAGATTGAGGGGATTGAGGGAGAGGCAGTGTAAACATGCTCCCCAAATACATTTAATGAATGCCTCTGAGGGTGATACACTGTGCTAGGGGGCGCAACCTACAGGCTCAAAAGATCTGATGCCAGGCCTTCAAGGATCTCACAGCCTAGATGGGAGGAGAGTCATGGAGAGAAATAAGAATACCACATTGTGATACATGAAACAACAGAAAAGGAAACCACATTCTATGAAATGAACAACTATCTCCAGTGCCCAGGGAGCTCCATTTCTGTGGTATATTCACAAATCAAGGAGATGATAGTAAGGAAGATAAACCCACTGTACAAGGGGAGGAGGCCTTAATCACTGCTCTTATTTCAATTAAAGACATTTTAATCAGGACTGCTTTTAGGAACCATAAGCATTAGGTGATCAATTTAAAATATAAAACTGTCAAAAAGTAAAGGTTTTCCATCGCAGGAGGGAGATTAAGAAGAGTAAGCCTGATCTGAGGAAGGAAACTGGCTGGCCTGGCATTAGCAACACCAGGAGCTCACACTGCTTGGTCACAAACCAGCTCTGTGATTTCAATCCCCCAGCTTCCCTGAGTGGGGTTTTGTTCTTCTACATATTAAGGAGATTGGATGATATAATCACTACAGTTCCTCTCTAGCTCTAACATTGGTGATCCTAATGTTCCAAGGAAAGTCTCTGAAAGCCCTCTTAGGTGCCATCTGTCCCAGCATGGCTCTCTTCGGCGTCAAGCCCTGAGCCAAACCTTTCTCTCCTGTCTTGACTATGCATACAAATGACAGGATCACAGCACCAACTACAACCACCCAGATGATATTCTGTAGAAGGATCTGCCACAGGTCAGTGGCTCCAGTGCTGAGGAGGATAGGCCCTCTTAGCGCAATGGCCCAGCGGGACCTTGCTCACGAGCTTGGATCTGGGTGTACTCCTGGCTTCTTGGGTGATCTTGGACATGTGAATTCCGCACCCATCAGGTCAAGGGGGTCTGCCTTGACTCTCTGTTGGGCTGTTAAGGGGTCAAAGTAAAGCACTGTATAAATACCGAGTATTACGATGATGACTGTGATGACTAAATGCTCCAGATTCAGGGGCTCCTTCAGCCGGAAGTCTTGCCAGCACTGAGCTGTGTGCTGTATTGCTCCCTGAGAGGAAGCTTGATGTAAAACAGACACAGCCTTGAAGTTGATGTGCCTCTGAATCTCTCCCCAGAGCAGCTAGTGGCTCTAGAACTAATAAGGTCCCAGCGGACTCTTTCTCTAAAGAAGCTTTTAACGTTACTGTGAACTGTCAGTAATGCTGTCCACATCAATCCCACTCAGATCACAGTCTCTGGAACACACCACATTAGGAACTCTAACTGTAGAACTTTTCTGTCACTTCCCACTTAGGTCAACATTCATGCCACCCACGGTCCCATTTAAAGTTCCAAGAAGTTAAGATCTGCTAAAACTGACTTCTGGGCTCCCCAAAAGAGTTTTATGGGACTGTGGGCATTTAACATAGTTAAGGCATCCATGGGCCTGGATTTTCTAGAAATGATCAATTTCACGTAAACTTCTTCTCAATAAAGACAAATATTAATTAAATGTGTAATTAAGTATACTTAATTTTTGTAACTCCCTAGGATATTTATTCATACAAATAAATCAGAAATACGAACTTTTTCAGATCAGATTCTTGAGCCTTGAATTTTACTTGGAAAATATGGTTACTGTAAATATTATAAACTCTGGGCTAACCAGCATGGTCAGACAATATAAAGCTGTATTTAATTTTTAAATGCAAAAGAAGGAAGGAGGAGGAGACATATCAATAAATACATTCCTGCAAGCAAGGTGTGATTAACTGCACTTCAACAGGTGACGAGACCAGTTCAGAGAGGTCCACGGCGAGTCAGTCAAAAGGACGGAATTTAAACCGAGTTTGGCTCACTCTGAAGCTCACACTGTGCTTCATTCAGGTCTCTCTCCAACATTACCCCCTCATAAAGGCCTTCCCTGACCTCCCCACCTAAAATAAACCAGCCAGCACTCTGACTCCCTCCTTCTCTCCATCCCCTTTCTCTCCTTTTCCCTGGCTTCAGTTGTTTGTTTAAAACTATGTCTCCTATACTAGAGTGAAAGTAGGGATTTTGTTTTATTCACTGCTTTGTCTCTAACGCCTAGAATAGTGCCTGAGACCTGGTGCTCATTAAATAAACAAATGAATAACAAATCCTAAGTGCATGCATTATTCACCACATCTCATTGGAGGGTATAGTGAAAGAAAGCAGATACATACACACACATACTAACATACATACACACACACACACACACACACATACACACACATTCTACTTTATACTAGTAATTCTGTCCATGGTCTGGATGGTATGATCATAGAGTGACAGTTCAAATTGGTTGTGGAGACAACTCACCAATATTTTTACTAAAATAAAAGAGCAGCTGTATCCTAGGAATTAGAGGACACCCTTTCAACTACAGAAGCATGCTCTTGTCCATACTGTATTTCTGTCCTTTCTATCAGCTCTGTTACAGGATTAATATAAGGACTCTTTTCATGGAGAGTCCATAAATTTATTTAAATGATTATTTTTTGCCATTCTAAGGACAGTTTAATACTAAACTTCCCAGATCATACAGTTAATTCCACAACCACTAAACCTCTTCTGACTCACCAACAAAAGCCACATCAACATGGGGACAGGGATTAATTTACTATGCCAAAACAGTCTCTTTAGTACTTCTCAAGTAACTGCAATTTTTGGTCATCTAAATTATTTTGCATTTAAAGTAGGCTCTATTCTCAGATCTTTCTGAAATAGTTGGGAGATATAGCTAATAAAAATGTGTTTCAACAAAAAATAATTAAACAGATTATGGAGCTTTATAGACATCTGGATTTATGTGAGACATATCATTCACTATCTTATCAGGCATTCACCCCAGGAAGACAAAACTTTAAAAAGAAAGCGATGCCACCTGGCTGGTGTGGCTCAGTGGTTGAGCGCTGACCCAGGAACCCGTTTGATTCCCTGTCAGAGCACATGCCCGGGTTGTGGGCTTGATCCCCAGTGGGGGCCATGAAGGAGGCAACCAATCTATGACTTCCTCTCTCATCAATGTTTCTATCTCTCTCTCTCTCTCCCTTCCTCTCTCTTTAAAAATCAATAAATATATATTTAAAAATAAAATAAAAAGAAGTGATGCCTCCAAGGGTACATCTTAAAGGCTCATACCTACTTTATTTAGGCAGGGTAAGTGCCCAGTAAATGCTGATCCATTAATCATATATACCTTTCATATAATAGACACTCTGACATCTACATCACACCGAATATTCCACGCTGTGCCTAGAACAGAAGGAGAACCATGTCTGTGGGAGGCGGACGGATGGGAGTGGAAATGCTCCTCTTCCAGATACTCATAAGCAGAATGCTATTGCCTAGACCCAGTTTGTGTTTTTATAATTACCCAGATTCCCTTATTTTGTCAGAATTCATTCCCAGTAACAGCTTGAACAATGTAGCAATCGTGCTCTGAAATGACTTGTAAACCACAGATACAAATATTTGGGCCAAAAATGTGGAATCCATTGCTGTCACATTCCATTATTTCTGGTGGAGCAATTCACTAACATTTTGGAATCTAGATCATAAATTATGCAGAGCCTAGCAAAAGAGTTGAGGACACAAACTGCTGTAATAAAATTCCTGTTACTAGAGCCATAAAAACAGAACAAAGGCAAGGCAAAAAAGAAAAATCAGAGTTGGAGTTTTCTGACATTCCTTGTCCACCATTGTTAATGGCTTCACAAAATGAATATGTAACATTCAGGAAACCATCAGACAAGCCAAAACGATATGATGGACATATTGTCATTCATAAACATTACCACCACCATGAGATTCCCCAGAATAACGTGAGGTTTTTTTTTTTAAAGAAAGCTTGAATGTTGATACAAATTAAAGTGCCTAAATGCACAACAGAGCCATCTGTACATTTTTCATGATTCTCAAGGGATGTGAAATGTCCAAGCATGGCACACAGGCAGTGGTCAGATTTCCTATATGGATGTATGCTAAAATGTCAGAGGGAGAAAGAGCTCCGTGCTACCATGTTATGGAGTAAGTCCTTTCTCCGCTCTGTGGAAAGTGAGTTGATGGCAGAGCTGGAACAAACACACACATCTCTTGACTCCCAACCCACTGAGTTTAGGCTTGCAGAATGATACTTCAAGCGTGGCAGGGTATGAAAGTTATTTGATGGACAGATGGGTGAAGAATGGGTGAGTAGATGAGCAAATAGATAAATGGAAAATTAATGAAATATTAAAACCATCTTCTGTGGGTCAATGCTTATAGTCAGAAAAAGTCAGAGAAAACACACCTCTAAAATACTATGGAAATAAGGAAATAACCGATAAGCCAGATGGATCATGCTTTGCAACCATTCCCAATATGACTCCAACAAATCTTTCAAGTATAACTTTGTGCTGGAGAACACTGATTGATATATATATATATGATTTAGAAATTTACATGATTCAGAAATCTACCAGGGATAGATAGATGATAGATAGATAGATAGATAGATAGATAGATAGACAGAGATCCAAATGGAATAATGAGTAATGAGTGTGAGAAAAAACATAGGTGAACAAGTTTGTTAAAGAGAACTGCTATTATTTGACAACATTTAGTATGCCTCTCTCTTCAAGGGAAAACAGATAAGATGAGGAAGGGGGAGGAAGGCCCTAGCACAGAGACGGACTGAAAGTCAGACATGTAATTTACAAGCACAGCACTGCTTCTGCAATTATTACAAACATATTTAGAAGAAAACAATATGCTTTTCACGATCTAGAAGGTCTAAAATATTAAAACAGGGAAAACGGGCTCATTGCAAGTTAAAACCATAGAAAGGAAGAAAGTTATTTTTTTACCAGCATGGGAGGAAACTTATCTTCTAACTAATCCCACAGCACAACGGGAACTAGCTCCGATCATCTGTCCAGAAATCTCCACCTTTTCTACGTGAAGAACTATGGCCTTCTAATTTCCCCCGAGTTTTGACATCACTCAGGGCAGGAGGGTAGAAGGAAAGGGAGTGCCCAAGAAAGAAGGAAAAGAGCCTCGTGGTGCAGCAGTGCCCGAGGCAGAGGGAGGTCTCAGTGCGATACCAGCATGACTTCCTGAGCCTGTACTGTGTGCCAGGCACCAGGCAAAGCGCTTCCCATACACTGTCTCACCTAATTCTCAGAAGAGCTGCAGCTCCCACACCCACTCCGGATGTTCTATTCTTACCTCCATTTTACAGAGGAGGAAAGTGAAGCTTGAAGAGCTGATATAAGTTCCCCAAGGCTACCCAGCTCATATATGGCAGAGCTATGATTCAAATCCAGGCCTAGCTGACACCCAGGCTCAGGAGTTTGTGTCCCAGTTGCCACAGTCTCTCCCCTCTGAGAATCCCAGGAAGCTGTGGCTTTACCAGGTTTGACAGTGGAAGATGATTTGGAAATCTACCAGGTATCCCTTCAGGTTCTTTTAAGACTGTGCTCTGAGATCGCTGGTCAGAGTTTCAAAAATCTGGTTTACCATTACAAAACAACTGGCAGTCATTGCCTTTCTTTGGTAAAAAACCTTCTGGAAAGCCAAAATTGCTGTGCGATGGTCATTCTTCCTCAAGTCTGCATTTTAACATACAGCTAATTGAGATGAGTGGAGACATCTGTAAGCTTCTTTTAAAAGAGACAAATCTCTCCGAGCATAATGACAGCAGAACCATTTACTGAGTGCTTGCTATGTGCTAAGCACTACTCATCAATTCACACAGCATCAAAGATTAACAAGCAGAGAGGGAAGCACTGGGAATACAAATGCATCAGATGGCGAGCCTGCAGCTTCACCAGGGCTTGCAGGCTGAATGGAGAGAGAGACAAGGAAGATGACCCAGGGCAGGAAGGAGCGTGCTCCCTGCCTGTCAGGCACAGAGCATTGCAAGGGTGCAGAAGAACGCCGATGTGACTATGAGAAAGCTTCTTACAGAGGTAGCTACGTGTCCCTATAACACCAGAGGATGGAACCCGAGGGGCAGAAAGGTTAAGTGATACAAAGGTACATAGCTATGAAGTGGGCTGAGCCAACGTTTGCGTCACTTCAAAGCCATGCTTTGCCCATTCTCTTGCTGTAGAGTCACAGGAAAATCGCCTCCTTAAAGCGTCTGCCACAGAAGAAATCTCACAGGGGAAAAACTAAACAACAACAAAAGCACACACACTAACTGTGAGAGCATTATGCTAAGTAAATGTCAGACAGAGAAAGACAAATATATAATCTCACTTATATGTGGATTCTAAAAATACCAAACTCATAGAAACAGAGAGTATAAGGGTGACGACTGCCAGGAGTTAGGGGGTGGAGGGAATGGGAAGATGTACAAATTTCAGTTATTAGATGAGTAAGTTCAAGATATCTAATGTACAGCATGGTGACTATAGTTAACAATATTTGAAACTTGCTTTGAGAATAGGTCTTTAATGATCTCACCATAACATCCACAAAAAATGGTAATTATATGAGGTGAAGGATGTATTAAAGCACAATATATACGTGTAGCAAATAGTCACACTGTACACCTTAAACTTACACAATGTTATATGCCACTTATATCTCAATGAAGCCAGGAACAAAAAAGAGATGAAGAAATCAAATAACAGGTACTGCTGGCCCCTGATAACCACCTCGGATTTTCAATGGATCAGGATATTTTGAAGGATAAGCAATGGTATGTATTTCAGTAACATTTTTCACCTTTCTGTTAGCAACTTAGTTTTGTGTTAACAAATGATATACTCTTCTCACACATGATATAAAACTATGATAATGATTAAAACATTTGTGAGTGTCTATTATGTTCCAGGTATTGTTCTTAGGGCTTTCCATACAACTCACTCAATCCTCAGTTATCTTGTGTGATAGGTACTATAACCGTGCCTACATCACAGATTAAAAAACTGAGGCAGGGAGCAACTAAGCCAAGGTCACAAAGCCATTAAGTGGCACAGCTGAGATCCAAAGCCAGGCCATCTGAGTCCAGCAGTCAGGTTCTTCACACGTATGCTAGTTGTAGGGGGACTCTATATTCTATAGCCTGATGGTGCCTGAAATGGTCCTAGGGATAAATTATATAATACTGTCACCATAGCTAAACAACACTGTAAAACCCATAACGCTGGTGGTGAGAGGAAGCCATTTATGAATGGGGCCTCTGAGTGATCAAAATGAAGAGAAATCAGCACACAATCTGAGTGGTTTCCATGGTACCAGAAGGAAAAAGAACAGTCCAACAGGATGTTTTATATAAAAATGTCAAAGCCCCAGAGGACAGAAAGATCATAAAAGTGTTTAGTAAAGGATTTAGCAAGTGGGTGCTTCTTGTTCCCTTTATCACACACACACAGTAGTGCAAGTTCTTCACCGATGACAAAGAGAATGTCTTTCTCCATCAGGCATTTAAGAAGTACCAGGAGTTGTCAGGGCAGACATGCCAGCTCGCCGGATGGTGCCGCGAACTGGAGCGCACCATCTGTTTTGTTAAGGTTGACAGTCTGAAATTTCTGGTTAAACTCCAGATCTCCTTGTGAAGGGCTTGATAACTTTTAGTCCATTACCTTCTGCTTACTGAGTCACAGAGCATATTATGTCTCCCTCCAGAGCACTCCAGCAGCTGGGCCATGTTATAAGCTGTCTTTGTCTTATTTGGTATTAGGTAATGGATTTGATGGGACCTTCCATTTGAATCAGAAAAACACAATTACAAAATTGTTGTTGTTTCAAAGAAGTGGCCAACTCTGACATTCTGGCTCAAGAACACAAATCTGTTCCTTTTTGCCACTGGGGCTGTTCTGATGAGGGCTTCCTTTACAAGCACATTGGGCACATAACGACAAAGCATTTATTTCACTTTTTAATTGCTCTTGGAACCATTTTAAATGGCACCAATGCAATTTTTAAGAGAAAATGAAAGCACTCACTTCCCAGAGTAACTTAACTCTTCAAAGGAAGACAGAAAGGACCAGTTTCTGAAATCTGTTGAAAACTGAGAGCCTGTACTCAGGAGTTAACAAAGCTGTTTAAAAGTCAAGTGGGGACAGGCTGAGTCAGCAATACCAACGACAAGTCGAATTCCGGCCTTAATCCAATTCAACAAATGCAGTTTCTGCTGTGTCAGAGAGAGCCTTAAGAATTTCTGGGACAACGTGCTGAAAATGGTTCTTGGTGAAAGCTACTTTTTGAAGGTACCTTGAAATTACTAATTATGCTGAAGAGAGTCTTAAACACTTGAGCCTCTTGTGGATTTCATGCTGGGGAGCAGGGGAGAGTTGAAGTGGTATATAAGCAGCCACGCTCTGCCCTGCATTCAGTCCGTAGGTGTGCTTGTAAAGCGGGGATCAGTGAATGAGAATGAAAAGAAGCTGTGGGCAAAAAGAAATGCTCCATTTCCACTTACAATGTCAAGTTGTCCTTGTCATGTAAAAACAGTAGAGCTTTAGCTCTTTCCTAAATGATGTTGGCCCTTCTCTTTAGAGAAGCGGTGTGACGCAGTGTAAAGAGCACCGACTTTCCATTCAGACAGCTCTGCCGCATACCATGGGACTCGCTGTGGGGCCTTTGACAACTTAACCTCTCTGTTCTTTAGGTTTTCCATTTCTAAATGGGAATAATGAGCCTTCTATTTCTGAATGTTTAAATGAACTAACGAAACACTGCATAAAAAGTACAGTGTTGGCACCGGGGCATCCCATTTCTTATTATAATGACTTCTATGCCACTTCAAAGGTGTGCTGAAGATAGCACAAAGGCCTTTTCATATATCCTCTATGGAACCTGTTATTTGAATACCTAAAAAGTTTCCTAAGGCTAGATGTTAAATGAAGAGGAGAATAGACTGTTAAGTTCATATACTTAAAAGAAGAAACAGTGTAAGATCCTAGTGATTTTCTTGTCCAAAAGTAATAAATATTAGGGTTCTTCAAGGCTGCACAAAGGATCTCATTTTAGTAGTGTTTTGTAAACTTCTTGGATAAACATCCAAAAAGGTTAATATAGCCCTAGCCAGTTTGGCTTAGTGCACAGAGCACCAAAGGGTCCCAGGTTCGATTCTGGTCAAGGGCAGGGACCTCGGTTGCAGGCTCCTCCCTAGCCCAGGCCCTGATCAGGGCTCGTACAAGAGGCAACCAATCGATGTGTTTCTCTCACATCAATATTTCTCTCTGTCTTCCCTGTTTCTTCCACTTTCTCTAAAAATCAATGGAAAAATATCCTCGGGTGAGGGATTAAAACAAACACACACAAAAAGGTTAATATATTTTTAGTTAGCCTGCTAATCAGACTGTCTCATCCAGCTATAGGCCAAAGGATTATGTAAAGAAAGGAGAAAAATCTACTCAATTCTGTATTCCTACTACCAGTAAGGAGTAAAACTAAAGTGATATCATAAAACCTAATCACCACCTGCTGGTTTAACTATCAAGCTGATTATATTTTGGTTCATTTAAAAGGCTTTAGGAATCAAGTTTCAGCTTCCATATACATTGTCTTTCTACAGAAAAATAATAGAATTTGAGCTTTAAAGAGTAGTAAGGAGTTTTAGACATCATTTACACTGACAAGAATGTGAAGGTCCAAAGCTTATTTACAGAGACTGCCATTGGTTCCCAGAATTAGCCACCCTGGGCTATGGAATCAGCAGCAGCAGGAAATGGATGAAAATAGTAAATATGAAAGAGTAATTATTTGAACCCTAGACTCCAGTTATTAGTTTCTGACATTTTCCATAGTGCTTGGCTCACATCATCCTTCATCCATTCAAGATATATTATACTGGTGACCCGGTGCACAGATTCGTGCACATTGAAAGGAAATTAATTAGAAGGTGGTTAGTGGGGCGAGACTGGGCTATATGGATCCAACACGCCCTGAAGCCAACCTCCCACAGTCCCTCCCCAGCCGGCCACACCTGGGGTGGCACCACGGCTCAAAAGGTGTCTGCAGAGAGAGCGGGGTCCTTCCAGCAGGTGGAGTCCCTCAGCCTGGCCTGTGGAGATTGGGTGAAACCGGCTCTCTTACATCCCCCAAGGGGTCCCATTGTCATACTGGGTGTGGAACGCAAACGTAAGTGTGCAGTAAACCAGATTCAGGGCCGACAGTGCCCCAGCAACATAACCCATGGCTAAAGGTGGAATCGCGTGGCCCCACAAGGAATCGGGCTCCCTCCTCTCCAGTTCCAGGGTGCGTCATCCAAGAACCACCGCTGCAAAGTCACTGCAGCTTGGCAGCTGCTGCATTGAGCGTCTGCCCCCTGGTGGTCAGTGTGCATCATACCTCCCAGCCGGTCAGAAGTTTGGAAGGTCAGACGGTCACTTAGCCTTTTATATATATATATAGATATAGTGGGTATACCCACTGTAGTACAAGCATTAGCCACTAGAGTAAGAACACAAATAAGTTACGATACATATCCTACCCATTATTGGCATTTATGATCTAGTTGGTAAATAATTACAATATTTAATAAGTGCTATATACAAAAATGGTAGGAGGATACAGATGAACACTAGATTTCTTGGAAAAACCTGAGAGGGAGATTTAAAAATAAAGAGATCTTTGATTGAAGTTTGAAAGAATAAGTAAGATTTCACAGGCTTGACCGGAGAAAGATACTCAGGGCAGAAGAAATGGCATGAAGAAAGCCAGGGAGGAGTACAAGGACTCAGAGGTGTGGGGAACAGTGAGTGTGAAGGGTGGAATGGCAGAAAATGGTATTAATAAGATAAATTGGGGCCACTCACTCAGGGAAGAGTTTTCTGACACCCCCTCAATTAGAATTACACCCCATGTAATACTTTCTGAAATCACTAAGTACTTTTACTTTAAGCACTTAAAATGCCCGCTTTAGCAAACAGCCACTGGCATAGTTGCTAGCACATAGTAGGTATTCAATAAATACTGATTGAATGTTAAAGATTTTTGAAAAATAAATATGCCAGGTATAAAGAGAAAACCTATTTTTTCCTTCCTATGTAGGGAATCTTCACCTCTAACAATAAGTTCTCTTTAATAGAATTTGCTATAAAGGAGAACCACAGGGGTGACCTGAATAATCACTTGGTACATCTGCTCCAAATGTTTATCTAAGAGACCGGATTCTAATACTCTACATCTTCTACTATTTTGATTTTCTCAAGAAATCAGCCAAAAGTAAATTCCTCATAAGTCACCTCACAACAGATGGATTCCTTAAGGAAAAAAGATGAGACTAAAAGCAGAGCCAAATGATTCCAGAAGAAAGACCCCAAAGCTTATCATAGTCACGTGGCGTAAGTCCAGTATTCAGCGTCCAGCACAGATGGTAGGACCCAGGATCACATCTGCACCCACCATTGCTGGCAAAGCAAAGGGCTAGACAGGAACTGCTACAGATGGACAGACTTAGGTAGAGGCAGGTGTGGGAGGTGCCAGTGCCAGGTATGGGTGGTAGGAGCCAATGATTAGCATCATTGAGAGGCTCCCCGGCTTACTGCATGGTGCCAGGCTGCACTGCTCACAGAAAATGGCCACAAAATAGAGGCTAAAGGTAGGGTGAGCGCCAAAGCGGCAGTACCCCCAGCAGGCAGGAACCACCTAAGTCTGGGAAAACAAAGTTGTGTTCAGAAATCAATGCTCTTCAAAGTTATCACCCAAGTGTTCCTTTCTGAAGTCCTAACAGAAATGTTATCAATGCTCAGGACTGGGCTGCCTAATGGGAAATGCCCCCATGGGGGCTTTTGACTCATAAACCTATTCAGCCTCACTTGTTCATAATCATTTGTGTAAAGAAGGAAAAACCTCCAAGCACTAATTAGAAAGATAGAGCTGTTGTATTTTGCTCCAGATCACCTTATCTTCTTTATTCAGTTCTTGAAGACTCAGCTATTAAAGAAAATTAAGTAATTCATCAAGCCCATTTCAATTACCTGCTGCTGATAACATCAGATTACAATTAGCATCTACAAATGAACCAAGTGCCAACTGCCAAGCTGAAACATAAGCTAATTTACTGCTAGACTCTGCCTGCTGGAGACAGAACTCTGGGACCTGGCAGCAAGCATCCACTTCATTATTCCAACCACAGTTTTGCAGCCTCTTCTGCAACCGTCCACAGTGCAGCTCTGACCAAGATTTACTGCCCCGGCTGTTCCTGCTCACATGTTTACAGACGTGCTCTATCTGTAAGCAAATCGCAGCTCCTTTTAAATAGCAATGTCTAGACAAGCAGGGTAACAAATCTTGACATAAAAGAGAGAATAAATATTATTAATATTTATTAGGCACTGAGAGGTGTGGGCCACAGCACAGGATGTGCGTGTCATAACCTTAATGAGGGTCTGAATCATTTTCTGGGAGTCCTCTGGTGCCTGATCAGAAAAATCTCCTGCTTTGGTTGAGGCTCTCCATTCCTCCATTCCTCATTTCTTTCCAATGGGGAGAGCACATTCTTGTTACTTTCTTTTAGATGTCTAGAAAAATCTGTTTCAGGCTCTGGGGCACATTTTATTTTTCTGTATTTATATTTTCCCTTTTCATGACCCTTCATAAGATCTGCTTTGAATGAAAGCTGGGATGTGTGGTTTGGCTTCCTATATTATGGACATTATTAAACTCTGACAATCTGTATAGTCTTGTCTATGCTTCTCAAGCAGAAGAACCAACTGTTCAATAAATGAGCAGGTCTCAGAGGGGTCCTGTGGGCTGCAGTAGAAGAGAGCATGCAGACCTAGGTTTGGGTCTTGCCTCTGCTGCTTATCAACTGCATGGATATGGGACAAATCCTATGCCCACCACATAGCTTTGTAATGAGGATAAAAGAAAATAATGAATGCAAAGCGTCTAGCTCAGTGCAAGTAACCAATAGACAATAGTTTCTCTAGGAAAGAGGAAAGCGTCGTTCCACCCTACTGGTGCCTATGCTTTTCTAGGAATGCTTGCTGCCTTGTACTTAGGCATGAGCCGGGGCCACTGCTTCAAGGTGGCCTATAACCCCTTCAGTGGTGCTTCCTCGTTTCCATCTTCCTGTGTAGGCTGGGGGATAGGGAGGCAAGCTAGGAGGATGGATAGGTGCTGAACAAGAAGCATCTTTGGCTTTTAGCCCTAGGCCAGGTCATGCTAGCCTGGCTCCTGCTGGGTCCACTACTCTAATGGGAACAGTCCATCATGGAAGAGCTGTGAACATGGAATCTCAGACCTGTACGTAGCCTCTACTCTGCCTCTTACTCTATAATCTTGGGTGAGTCACAAACGTTTATTTATCTCTGAATCCTCATCAGTGAAAAGGAATAATAATAGTTTACCTCATAGGGTTCTTAGAAAAACAAACAAGTATTGTAATACACAAATATAATGGAATTACATTGCTATACCAAGAATTTCTATGTGAGTTCTCACAGACCCTTTGACATCTTGAGCAGTTAAACATGGTTCCATTAATCATTCTGTGTATTTCCAAAGAAACACACCCAATTAGTATAAATCAATTACTATATATGATTATTATAAACATTTTACCTGTAAAGCTAGCTTCTCTCCACCTAAAGAAAACCCAACATGTAAAATCTGAAATGTGAAAAACAGGTAAAAGAGAGTGACTAACATATTATAAAACTGTTTTTTCTCTTACAAAAGAAATTTATTAAAAGATTTTTTAGGATACTCAGTTTTTTTTTTTATTTATTTTATTGATATTTTACAGAGAGGAAGGGAGAGGGACAGAGAGTTAGAAACATCGATGAGAGAGAAACATCGATCAGCTGCCTCCTGCACAACCCCCACTGGGGATTTGCCTGCAACCAAGGTACATGCCCTTGACCGGAATCGAACCTGGGACCCTTCAATCCACAGGCCGACGCTCTATCCACTGAGCCAAACCGGTTTCGGCAGGATACTCAGTTTTATATGTGTTCATAATATGACTTAATTTATAAAATCTATTTAGGAATAAAATATAATTACGGTAAATTATGTGTATGAATCACGTAGAGAATATATAATATTTTCCCCCTTTCCTTGGGAATTCCAAAATTTCTCATTCAGATTTGCAGAATTTAATTTTTTAAATGTCATTTTAATAGAAGTTATCTAGGTGGTATTTCTTAAATCCTAGCATTAGAACAGCTGAGATTCACCATTTCTGGTGCGCTGTAACTACTACCAGGAAAGATGTTTGCCCACCAGAATGGCTACCAAACTTTTACTCTAACACATGACTCCCAGGGTGGGAGGGGAGGGGCGAAATGAAACTAGCCATCCTTCTAATTGTCTCCTTTTTCACTCTCCTAATTGCAGTTTATCTCTAAGTAAGATGAGAGGCATTCTGTCTGGCTCCCCAGAAAATGACAAGATTTGTGAGGCTCAGGGTGAGAGGACTTTGAAGCTGTAATCCAGTGACCTATTCTGCAGTCTAACTGAGGTTTGACTCCCAACTGCCTAAATTAGAACCATAAAGAAGGCCACCAAACAAACAAACAAAACAAAACAAAACAAAACAAAACAAAACAGAGGCCTCAGAAATACTGCCATGCAACTATGGTTGATTTGAGCATAAAAGAAAAAGAGAGACATTTTCCAAGCCAAAATTTACATTAACATTTTCACAAGTAAAACATGCTTAGAAAACAGGTAGGCTATTCTTTGTTGTTCATAAGAAACCTAAAGAGTCTAAATCATTTCTACTTGTTTTATTTAAAAGCAAATGAAAGGTGGATAAATAAATATTAGTATACTAGAGGCCCGGTGCATGAAATTCATGCACAGCGGGGGGTGGGGGGGTTATGTGTACCTCAGCCCAGCCTGCACCCTCTCCAATCTGGGACCCCTTGAGGGATGTCCAATTGCCCTCTCACAATACAGGACTGCTGGCTCCCAACTGCTCGCCTGCCTGCCTGCCTGCCTGACTGCCCTTAACCGCTTCTGTCTGCCAGCCTGATCACCCCCTAAACACTCCCTGCCAGCCTGATCGACACCTAACTGCTCCCCTGCTGGCCTGATTGCCCCTAACTGCCCTCCCCTGCTGGCCTGGTTGACCCTAATTGCCCTCCCCTGCCGGCCCAGTCACCAGTAACTGCCCTCCCCTGCCGGCCTGGTATCCCCTAACTGCTATCCCCTGCTGGCCTGGTCTCCCCTAACTGCTAACCCCTGCTGTCCTGGTTGCCCCCAACTGCTCTCCCCTGCAGGCCTGGCTGCCCCTAACTGCCCTCCTCTGCAGGCCTGGTTCCCCCCAACTGCCCTCCCCTGCCAGCCTGGTCTCCCCTAAGTGCTCTCCCCTGCTGGCCTGATCGCCCACAACTGTCCTCCCCTGCCGTCCATCTTGTGGCAGCCATCTTGTGTCCACATGGGGGGGGGCATCTTTGAACATGTGAGGGTGGCCATCTTTTGTGTTGGAGTGATGGTCAATATGCATATTACCTCTTTAATTATATAGGATGCTGACCACCAAAGCACAAAGCTTTCTTGTCATCTCTACCTTCTTTCTCTCCATTTCAGAAGCTTCTATTGTCAAATAACCTTCTTTGTGACTCAAATTTCATTGTCCTTGGCTTCTCTCAAGTAGGTGACATGTCCTCCACACCCTGAAGCCCTCTTCTCCCTTAGCTCCCCCTGGATCCCTCCACTCTGTGAATCTGACTCAGACTCGCTGGTGGGCTTTCCTTCCCCATCTCATAAATGTTATTAGGATGATACCATCTTAATATTTGTTTCCAGTTCTATTTGTTCATATTGCATTAAGTGAGAGAAATACATAATGGCCATGCACAAAATCACACTTACCACATGCTTCCCAAAACTAATTCCTCCTCCCAGCTTTCCTTTATCTTTCCAAAGGCACCACTATTCTTCCAATCACCTGGCACAATATCTTGCTATAAGCTTTGACTTGTTCAATCTAACCAATAAGTATATCTTGTGTACCGCTTATTATACTCAGTGATGCAGAGACTATAGAGTAGAATGTTGTTCATAGTTGTAATGATTTTAATCCAGTAATGATAACCACACAAGTATACAAATAACCATAATTCCTGATTTAATATGAATAGAATAAAAGACATTTTTAAAGTGTTACCAGGCTCAGACAAGGTAAGAAATTTATTTTATTATCAAAAGAGTACACTTTAGACAAGCAAAACAGGGACACAGAAGTTCCAAGTGGAAGAAACAGCTTGAGGAAATATATTAAAGCGATAAATCATGGCCAATGCGATGAGGTCAGGGAAGATGGAAAAGCGCAGTTTGGGTAAGGAGCATGTACGGAGGAGCAGTGGAATTAAAGAAAGGAAAGCATGACGGGTTTAAAGGTGAGGACTCTGACCATAGCGTGGCATGCCATGTGCACCGATGACTGCCTGGAATATAGCTCCAGGGAGGTCAGTCTTATTGATGTGGGGGATGGAGAAGACATGGGAAGGTGGGACGGTTGTGAAGAAAACCCAACTCGTAAGATAATACATTAGACTGGACAATCAGGAAGAGGCAATGAAAGAAAAGAACCTTTATGAGAACATTTATTTGAAAACTGTTAGACTGAGAGTCAACTAAAAAAAAAAAAGGGGAAGAAATCAATGATGACTTTAGATTTCTAAGTTAGGATGGTATGACAGGCTGAATAATGCTCCCTCCCCCCTCTCCCCCCAAATATGCTGTCGTCCTAATTTCTGGAACTGTGAGTGTTACTTTACATGGCAAAAAGGACTTAGCAGGTGTGATTAGGTTAAGAATCCTGAGATGAGGAGAGCACCCTGGATTATTCAAGTGGCCCTGAGAGAACCACAACAGTCCTTATAAGAGGATGCAAGAGCAGTCAGGGCAGAAGACAAGGCAATGTGATGACAGAAGCAGAGATCGGAGTGATGCGCTCTGAAGGTGGAGGAAGAAGCCACAAGCCAGGGAATACAGGTGCCATTAGAAGCCGATTCTCCCCTAGACCCTGCAGAAGAGTCAGCCTTGCTGACACCTTGACTTTAGCCTGGTGGAGCTGATTTCAGACTCTTGCCCTCCAGAACTGTGAGAGAATAAATCGGTGTTGTTTTAAGCCACTGGTTTGTGGCAATTTATTGCTACGACAATAGAAAATTAATACAGATGGCCAGAGGGGTGGGGCTGTCATCAACAGAATTAGGCAATCTAGGAGAAGCAGTTAATTTAGAAAAAAAATGTCATGTTTGTACTCACTTTGACAGATCAGCATGAAAATCAGATGGAGTATCCACTAGGCAGTTGGAAATACAAAAATAATACTCAGACAGAGGTCAGAGCTGGTGAACAAAAATTTAGAAATAATGCACATTGAAGCAGTAATTGAAAATGATAAAGGAAGATATGTAAAGAATAGAAAAAAATCAAGAAACAAAACACAGGAACAACCTATACATACATGTGTATATTTACTTATATGATTGTACTGCCATGTGTTTATACACATAGTAAAAAGGTCTGAAAAGATTCTAACCAACTCTGAGGAGTGGGAAAGGGGAAGGTAAAAATGTAAGGGAGTGGATCTCCTTTTTCTACTTTTGACACTTACATACTATAAGAATTTTTTTTTACAAAAGTAAATACCACTTTTGTAACTTTTTTAAATTGTCCATTTTCAAAAAATGCCAATGAAGAAGGCACAAGAAAAGCAGCCACGAAGAAAATTAGGAGAGCACGCTTCACAGAAACTAGGAGGGGAGAGAATTTCAAGGAACAGTTAGTAAATCACGCCGATGCTGCATACTGATGAGGAAAATTTAAAATTGTCAAAAGATCATAAAAGTCAGCATGAGGAGTTCACTGTTGATATTTTTTCAGGGGACAAAAGGAGCAAATCAAATTGCAGTGGGTTAAAAAAGAACAGCAGGAATTCCGGTTCCGTAATGGAGGCGGAGTTCCTTTCCATCTCACCCTCCTACAAATAATAACTATGAAGTCTGTGGGGGAAGAGGGTCACAGGATGGAGGAGGTTGGGGAGGAGTCTGTGTAAAGGCAATGAAGTACAACCATAAGAGTGAGACACTATAGAGAGGTTGGAGCTGAACATTTGAAGAAGGGAATGGCATTGGGTAAGTTTTCCATTTTTGAAATGCCAAAGAGCATCTTTTTCCCCCAATTAATATAAGGTGGTGAGGCTAAACATTCAGGTAGAAAAACACAGCCTTACTGGCTTGAAGAACCAGAGGAAAAAATCCCATAGAGAGCCACAGTGGGGGGCCTTAAATTCTGAATATAAATTCTAACTGAATCTCTAACTCCTGAAATATGTATGTGAAAGGCAGAGTCTAAGCAGCCCAGTTAAAGGTAAACGACCCCAACAGAGATTTCAACTGCCACCCACCACAGAGAAGACTGAATTTGGAGCCTGAATTCGGTCAAGTTAACTGGTAAAACAACAAAATCAATACTATTAAAGAGAAATATATCAGAATCAAGAACCTCTATCAAGTATCATTCACAAGGTTGGATATAATTCCATATTACTGGGTATAGGATATAAAAAGAAACAATAGCCCTGGCCAATGTGGCTCAGTGATTAGAGCGTTGGCCTGCACACCAAAGGGATGCAGGTTCACTCCCCACCCCCAGTCAGGGTGCATTGGGGAGGAAACTGGTGGATGTGTCTCTTTCACATTGATGTTTCTCTCTCTCTCCCCCTCTCCCGCCCCCTTCTCTCATTTTCCTCCATGCCTTTTCCTCCCTCCCTCCCTTCCACTCTCTCTGAAAAAGCAATGGGAAAAATAACCTCAGGTGAGGATTAACAACAACGAAAAAGAAACAATAAAATGTCACTAATACTCAGTACAAAAGGCAATCAATGCACAATTCTGTGAATATACTAAAAACCACTGAATTATCTACTTTAAATTGTATGGTATGTGAATTATATCTCAACCAAGCTGTTACAAAACAACATCAACAATAGGTAGTCAACATGGTCCAACTATAAGAGGAAGGACGTGGAATTAGCAGACAATGTTTTAAAAGGTTTTGTTTCCCTCTCCCTCACCCTGAACTGAAAATGGGTGAAAGCCTCCCTCCCCTTCATCATGCAGGATAAGGAGCAGCCACCATGGAGGGCTGTGATCTAAGGCTTATTCTTTGCTGCTATAACAGGTTTGAAAAGAGTAAAATAAAGCAATATTCACATATAAAAATAAAATAAAAGCTTTTGTAATATCTAGGCTCAGCAATGGAAAGAAAAAATATACATGTAATAAACATATAAATCTTAGCAGTTAAATGGAAATTTTCATTAAAAGAACCAACTGTAAATTCTACAGATAGAAAATACAATACATATCCTACAAATATGTTCTCTGACCACAATGAAATTAAATTAGAATTTGATAACAATAAATCTCCAACATATTAATATTTAAACAATACTTCTAAATAACACAGGTGTTAAAGGGAAATCACAGATGATTTTAGAAAATATTTTGAACTTATTGAAGGTAACCTAATAGATCAAAAATTACTGGATGCACCTATCGCAGTTTTAGAAGAAATTTTATATTTTTAACACTTGTATTAGAAAGAAGAAAGGTTTAGAATCAATGACCTAAAGTTCAACCTTGAGAAACAAGAAAGTTAGTAAGTAGCAAGAAGGAAATAATAAAAGTGAGACTGGAAATAAATGACATCGAAAATAGACAAGCAATGAAAAATTTAACAAAAACGCAGTTTTTTAAAAAGATCAAGAAAATTAATAAATATCAAGCTAGAATGATCTAGAAAATGGTCCAAATGTAAAAAAAACAAAACAAAAAACCCCACAAGCTACCAATACCAGAAATGAAAGAGGGCATATCATTATATATCCTACAAGCATTAAAAGAAAAATAAGGAAACATTATAAGTAACTTTATTTCAATAAATTACATGACCTGAACGAAGTCTTTGGAAAATAAAACTAATTCAAAATAAGATAAAGAAAATCTAAATAGTCCAAGCTGCACAGCCATTTAAGGTTCTCAGCCCTCCAATTTATCCTATGTGCCACTGCTTGACTTGTCTTCCTGAAATATCTGGTCTATCTTCTTAGGCCTACATTTCAAAACCATCAGGAATTCCTGCTCATTAGCATATCCCTTGCCTACTTTTCATAGTAATCTTTTACTACCCTCTAACTAGCACATTCCTGAAGTCTAATCATGCCACCATCCCTCAGATATGCCAACCTAACTTTCTTATACCTTCTTCCACATATTCCTTGCCATCCCATTCCTGGCCAAATCTCACCTATTCTTTAAGGTGTACCTGGGTCTAATCTCCTCCAAAAAGCTTTCTAGGTTATTCCAAACCCTCAGGCTCTCCCTTCTAGGAATTGCATGGCACTACAACATTATTAACACTGTCCTGCAGGGAGGCCACTGTTGTCCTATGTATTAGTTTTATTTCCCCAACTAAATTATAAGCTTTTTTTTTTAATTTCTCTATACCTTAAGGCCGTGGTCAGCAAACTGCGACTCGCGAGCCACATGCGGCTCTTTGGCCCCTTGTATGTGGCTTTTCCACAAAATACCACGGCCTGGGTGAGTCTATTTTGAAGAAGTGGCGTTAGAAGAAGTTTAAGTTTAAAAAATTTGGCTCTCCAAAGAAATTTCAATCGTTGTACTGTTGATATTTGGCTCTGTTGACTAATGAGTTTGCCGACCACTGCCTTAAGGCAACTATTCCAGGATTTAGCACATGATTCAATAAATGACTGATTCAATAATACTTGATCCATTGAACGAATACATAATGCCAAGAGCTTATTTCTATATTTCTTACGGACTCTCTAGACTCTCATTCTGACCTCAATACCATCGACAGAGTCATCTCCAGGAGTCTTCCAGACTTTTTCTAACAACCATATTCATGAAACATATGGTTACAATAAGCAGAGGTGGGGAGAGCAAGGAGTAGTGCTTAAATTACATAGAGATGAGGTGCCTTGGTTTCATAGGTCACATAAGAGGCTGATTTTTACATTCTGCTGCTACTAATATCTGATAAGCATACACTAATACCAATAAGGTCACTTTTTCCTTGTCCTCTCCCCTTCCTCAGTCCCTGTGGACACAGAACAAATCCAGGCACAAGGCTGAGTTCAGCTTATACTTCCAAACACATCTGTTCCTTCCATTCATTATGAACCCATACCTAGGTATAGAAACAACATAACAATATCTTCTAAAAAGTGGCCCGTTACCAATATTTAGTGTCTCTTACTATATAAATCCACCCAAATATATAAATCTTAACTACAACCAAGTACTATCAAAACAGTGACTGCAAATCTATCTTATTTCAATAGATCTTTCAAAAAATAATTTTGCATTTATACTAAACTATCAATATCATTTGGGAATACACATACTATTGAGGAAGAATACACTTCCTGTGGGGTTCAAGTCACCAAGTAAAGAAACCCCTTTGAACAAAAACGTCTCAAATTCTCTTTCATTGATGGCTTCCTAGCAGCTTCTCTTTCATTTAAACCAAACATAGCTTTACATCCTCATTTCATTTCCCTTCTCTCTAATTAGATAAATCTGGTCATTCTTCTCTCTAGACAGATTAAAAGGTTGCGGTGTTTTGTTTTCCCAGTATTTCAGAGTTCTAATCCTTAGAGCACTGTGATGACAGGAAGGATCATGTGATTTAGAGCAGACAGGCTCCAAGGAAATATAACTGAAGGAAATATACAACACACACATTGAAGAGACTCTTTTGACTAAAACACAAAGACAGTGCGCTACTCCAGCTATTTCCAGCCCATGGAATTGACCTGGATCGCAAGCCATTCTGTCCTTACCCAGGTTAGAGGATGCTCGTCCTTCTGCAGCCCGGTCCTTGAGGTCCTCAGCAATGCCCAGCTGCTGCTCATGGTACTGTTTAGCTCTCTCCAAATCCTGCATGCACCGGGCAGCATGGCCCAGGCCAGCGTAGGCCCGCATCTCAATGGCCTTCTCCATCAACTCCTGTGCCAGCTCCAGCACATAGTTGTGGTAAGACATGGCCTTGTCAAAGTTCCTCCTGTAGTGATAGGCACTGCCCAGGTTGCTGTAGGCCCGGGCCTCTTCTCGTTTGTTGCCCAGGTCCTTGGCTATCTTCAGATGCTGCTCATGACACTGCACAGCATTCTCAAAGTCACCCATGGCAATATACACAGCTCCCATGTTGCCGAGTTCTCGGGCTTCAGAAAGCTCATCTTTGGATTGCTTGGCAAGAAGAACACACTGTTTGTGACTGGCCAGTGCATTGGGGTAGTCTCCAATGGCCGTGTACACATGGCCCAGACTGCTCAGGGCTGATGAAGCTGCCTAGAGAAAAAGCATAAAGCAGAGAAATGAAAACACATCAGAAAATGGCTTTGGTTTGCTTCAGCAGATAACGTGCTACAGAGATTGCCTGTAACCACCCAATCCAAGCCCTGGTCTCTATCATTGGCTCACAGACCTACGCAGAACTGAAAAAGAGCCCATCCGAACAGCAAGCTCCTAATAAAAAGACAATGACGATTTAATCAGTAACTTTCAATACCTAATCTCACAGAAGCAGGTTGTACTACACAAAACCGTCATCTTAAAAACGTATTCCTATTTCTAATATTATGATATTATAGCTATGTTAATAGCTATTAACCTCTGTAGTCTAAGGAAATGTTGAAGAAAAGCAAAACTAGTTACAGTATAGCACAGGAAATTCGTAGGAGAAATCCATGCTTGGCTCTTTGCACTCCTGGGCATTTATCTAGCCTTCTCCCGAAAGCAAATGGACACATTAAAGGTAAGGGATATATTTAGAATGACTGATAATTTTGTGACTTAAGACCCACTGGAGGATCTGTTCTCTTATCTTTGTTCCTTTAATGTGACTTCATCAGTGCTGGTCACAGTGGAGGGCTTAGGTTTAGATGAGCCCCAAAGGAAAGCAATGGGTGGGTGACAAACTCTACCTCTGAATGGCGAGGACTCCAGTTAGCCTCACCCCTTTTCAGGCCCATAGTGGTTCTTCCAGCTTTGTTTTTGTGTTGTTTTTGTGTTGTTTTGTTTGCCCTACAAGCTCTTCTGACGCCAGCCTCTGTGCAGAAAAATGCTGTTTGCCTAGTCCCCTCACTGTGTTTGCTGCTCATGCATTTCTTGTCTAAAGAAAAAAGTACATGAGCCCTTTTTGTGTGAAAAGTTTTAACGAAAATGACTCTGTATCAGTAGAGAGAACCAAATGGAAACAACAAAAATAATAACAGGTTTTAGAATCTTACCAAGTGCATATAGTCTTAGATTCTTTTTGTTTGTTTGTTTTTTGTTAATCTTACCTGAGGATATTCTTCCATTGATTTTTAGAGAGAGTGGAAGAGAGAGGAAAAGACAAAGAGAAACATCGATGTGCATCGATTGGTTGCCTCCTACACGCACCCGGACCAGGGCCTGGGCCAGGGAACAGCCTGCAACCAAGGTACGTGCCCTTGACTGAAATCAAACCCAGGACCCTTTGGTCTGCAGGCCAATGCTCTATCCACTGAGCCAAACCGGCTAGGGCTTAGATTCTTGTCTTTAGTCTCTAAAGGGGAGTTACACTGGACTTGTACTGCCCTTCTCTTTGTTCTACAAGCTAAAGGCTTCCTTCATAATGTAACTACAGCTAGAGCCATGTAGCCCCCTTTCTTCATATTGCTCCCTCTTCCTAACATGCACAGGTGATGGTGGCAGAATAAAGGATGCCCTGTCACAAGCAGGCAAGTGGTCCTCACAAGGGCCTCCAGGCTAGGGAAAAACAGCGAGGGATGCTGTGCCACCCGGAGCAAGGGTATTCCTTTGTGAGATGTGTTCTATGTCTGTACACTTCAGAGCACTTTTATTAATAGTTTATAGATGAGTGAATTGCTACCGTATTTTTTTGCCCGTGAAATAGTTCTTGATCAAAATAATGGAGGCACTGATCATCTTTTTTATGTTTTTTTTTAAATCATCTTTATAATGCTTGCAAATTGTGTGTTTGCAAAGGATTTGGTATCATTTTGAGTTGCTTTTATCATATCACAGATGTTCCAACAAAAGATTTAGGAAAAGAGAGAGGAAATAAATACTTATAAGTTACTTTTTCGTTTTTTCCTGAGTGGTAGAGAGCAGAAACAATTCCACGAAAGTCACAATGCTGCCGCAGTGTGGTTCTGGCAGAAGCAGCAGTGACACTCACCAAAGAGCATGCCACCGGGACTGTACTGGCCTCAGGTCCCCACTTCGGGCCCTCTGCTTCATGTCAGCGCATCGTGCGGGGGCCTTCTGCCACTCACAACTCCTCTCCCCGGCCTGGTCCCTCCCCTTCCTCCTTTACTACAAGCCAGGGACTCTGCTTCTCTAGCTGGCCCTCCCCACCTCACTATCTGGGCTCTTCTCTACCCAAGCATGGCTAGGGAGCAGGGCACAGTCCACAAACCACCCCACCCACAAATTTGTGTTGCCCTCAAAGTAAAACCCGTGGATCTGTGACTGTGGAGCTAATGTAACCTAGAATCAGACACG
Source organism: Plecotus auritus (assembly GCF_963455305.1). Taxonomy (NCBI): domain Eukaryota; kingdom Metazoa; phylum Chordata; class Mammalia; order Chiroptera; family Vespertilionidae; genus Plecotus; species Plecotus auritus. The sequence continues at coordinate 26,491,154 of NC_137779.1, forward strand.
CTAGGTTCAAAACTGCACTGCCCTTGCCCTACCAGGTTTGGCTCAGTGGATAGAGCAGTGGCCTGTGAACTGAAGAGTCCTGGGTTCGATTCTGGTCAAGAGCACATGCCCAGGTTGCGGGCTCAAACCCCGGTAGGGGGCATGCAGGAGACAGCCAATCAATGACTATCTCTTATCATTGATGTTTCTATCTCTCTCTCCCTCTCCCTTCCTCTCTACAATCAATAAAAATATATTTAAAAACAAAAAAACGGCACTGCCCTTTACTAGCTCTGGGGACCTTTAGAAATTTAAATCCTCTGAGCCTCAGTTTTCTAGATGACATTTCTAGGCCCAAGCCAGGACCTGAGTGTTTTGAAACTCAGCCATGAGCCTCTGTCAAATGTGCAAACCATAAATAATTCATGTGATAATTCCAAACAGTAGAACTGGTTGGAGGCAATGAGCCCTTGAACACTGCAGGGGATGGATTTATAAGGCTTGGGGCAGGCACAACACCCCAGGCGTCACTGTTCCTAGGAACTTCTGGTTTATGGCAACTGCAAATGACAGCCCTGGGATTTTCAGCTTCTGGGTCTTCATTTCTCTAAATGCCAGGGAGACATAGGAGCTCGTTTGCTGAAGCTCTCCGAACATAAGGAAAGGGCGTATTGGGGCATTTCCCCTCTGGGATGGGGGGGACAGAGGGAGGACTACTGCATCAGCTCTCCCCTGCCTCCCTCCGGTTACCAGGCAGTGCTGGGAAGCTGGGACGCCTCATGCGGTGTCCTGGAAACCAACATCTCTAGAAAGGATGATATAATTTATGAAGCACATCATAGCCTCTGAAATTCGAGAGGCAGGGTGGTGCTGTATAAGAATGGAACACATAGACACCAGCATGGTGATTACCAGAGGGAACGGGGGATGGGGGCAGGCAGAAGTGAGTAAAGGCGGGGATAAGTGGTGACGGAAGGGGTGGTGAACAGACAATACAATATACAGACGATGTGTTACAGAATTGTAAACCTGAAACCTACATGATTTTATTAACCAATGTCACCCCAACAAATTCAACAAGTAAATAAACAAAACAAAACAAAATGGAACCAGATTTAGAGTCAGAGGCCCTGGCTGCCTAACCCTGTTAAGTCATTTTACTTCTTCACTTCTTACTTTATATGTGCATGGTGTGGAGAATGACAGAGTACTACTTCCCAGGGCTGGGATGGGATCAGATGAAGCAGTGCATGTGAGTGTCCGGCGTAAAGTGCCATGTTCTCTGTGAATGCATCACTGAGGTGTGGATGGATGTTTTGTGGCTGCAAGCTGGCCGGGCTGGGCTCTGTTACCAAGCAGGAGCTAGTAATGGCAACCGAAACCATCAGTCATTATGACCAAATGTCTATGTTCCTATCACTTGCCACAGGAAATAAAGTCCAGTGTTTTACAGCCCCTGAGCAAATAACCCATGATGATATTTATCAGCTGGGTGAATTACAAATTAATCACTTGTCTTTGTTGCTGTTCTTGTAGAATAAGCTGAGATCTGAAACATGGTTTCAGGCTGTTAACGAGAATCTGAAGACCCATATCTATGGGGAATCACAGGCCCCACCTCGAGCAGATGCTGCATTTGCCACTAAGGTTCACACTGCCTCTGTGTATTCATCTCTCTGAGATTTTTGTGCCTGAATAGCAGCAGCTGCTTCCCACAGGGGAAACGTTTTGGAACATCTGTATTTGAATGCTAAAATGCACACCAACAGTCATGCTAACAAACTCTCTGGTTGGAATAAGACAATACTTTTCTCTTTACAAGATATAAATGACCCATATTCTTGCCAAAGCATGATTCCCAGCTGTAGCCTTAGCACACAGGAGTCATCGCCCCTTGCTCTGTGACCCGGAGATCTGCAGAAGAACTACATCTGACAAGTCAGTTTCATGGGACATGGAGCTAAAGAAAAAAAAAAATTGCCTTTAAGGGATTTTAGTTTGAGGCATAAAATAGAAGCATTTAAACTACCCAAACTATAACCACATTGATGACACTATCATTAAACATTATTTTGAAGACTGAAACATGTTTTCCTTTACATCTAGCATGATTTCCCCTTATTGTATTTCATAAGAGTTGTATTTTGTGGAAGAATTAAATGTACATACAGGGAATGTTTGATATAACTGCTGACTGACTAATTGCTATAGTTTTATAAAGGGGGAATGAATCTGCAGTTACTACCAGAATCATGGTATTTCTTCTTTACTGTCCAACTCCACATGCACCATGAATTCCCTACCAGTGCAGTATCCAAAAATTCAAGGTCCCAGGTTAACTACCTATAACTCAAGAGACAGAAGGAGCCGAAACCGGTTTGGCTCAGTGGATAGAGCGTCGGCCTGCGGACTGAAAGGTCCCAGGTTCGATTCCGGTCAAGGGCATGTACCTTGGTTGCGGGCACGTCCCCAGTGGGGGGTGTGCAGGAGGCAGCTGATCGATGTTTCTCTCTCATCGATGTTTCTAACTCTCTATCCCTCTCCCTTCCTCTCTGTAAAAAATCAATAAAATATATTTAAAAAAATATTTAAAAAAAAAAGAGACAGAAGGATATAGAATAATAGGGACAGACTCTGGAATCAGACATGCATGGGTTCAAATGACAAACTATGTGATATTGCACAAGTTTTGCAACATCTCTGAGCCTCAGTTTCCTTATCTGTAAAATGGGAATATTAAGATCTCACAGAGCCTTGATGAGTATTAAATAAAACAGTATTTATGAAGAACCTGCCAGGTTCAGTACTTGGTACACAGTGCATGCTTCACCACATTCTCTCTTCTCTTTGTTAAACACTGCTCTATCAGAACAGAAATGAAAGTGAGAATCACAGCAACGTGGGACAGATCCCTGGCTGACTTATAATGAATATATAGTGGGCAAGAAATAAACCTTTGTTGTTTTAAGCCACTGAGATTTGGAGATTTACTGTTATTGCAGCATAACCTGGCCTAGCCTGACCAATATAATACTGAACATAAATTAATAATTTTCACGCTCCAGTTATCATAGTAATAGTTAACACTAGTCAATGGTTCAAATATATTAATTGCCATGTTTCTGGGTGATTAAATTTTAGGTATTTACCAATTATGGTAAGTTTCTGGATGATGACATTTTAGGCATTTTAATAGAAAAACTAAATTTGAGCAGAATTAAGTACTAAAATCAGGAACTTAGCTAATTTTTAAAAACCTGTATTAACACAGATACAAGAGTCTAACTGGTAGTAATGTACCCAAATTCCATGCCTATTTAAGGAGAATCAACAGCCACCCACATATAAACCTACAGAAACATAAGATTAAATCATTCCCTGGAGGGTCTATATACTTCCTACAGTCTTAAATGACATACACTCCCTATTCAATGTGTATACTAGAGCCTGAAAATCTACCCTTAATAAGCATTGAGGTGATAGGTAATTCTGTATAAAAAGTTAAATGATGATCTTGAGTTGCTTACTCAACAGTCACACACACACACAAAATAAATAAATTAATTAATTAAAAAATAGTCACACAAAACCAAACAGACAAAAATAATAAAAATATTTATAATCTATATTTTTGAGGACACTGTCCACAATATTACCCAATGTCATCTTTAAAAGGACAAATGGAAAAATTTATTTCCGATTTCAATGCTTCTACCAAGCAACTGCTATGGTTTTATCTTTTAACAAATGTGAATCTTATAAATGATCAAATTTATCTTTTTAATTGGGTCACCAGGAAGCTTATGGCTTGACTCAGAACCTCTCTTTAACAGCCAGATATAATCCCATAATATGTGCAAATTCTGCCCTGGCTTCAGCCTATGATATGAACTTAATCCTCTCATTACTCTGATTTCTTCCCTTTCATGCTTTATTTCCTGCTCCCACAAATTCTCCTTGGGTTAAAATAGAGAAAAATCAACAAAACACAAACAAAATATAGTAAATATTAAGGTTCTTGGCAGGGAAAGCTTCCTGAAATTGGATCTCTAAGAATTGTGAACTCACAGCCACAGACTGAAGACGAGACTTAAATACCACACAAACAGGGAACATTTTAATTACAGGGTCTTTAGTAGTCTTAAATCATTTTCATGCTGTATATACTTAATAATTGGTGTTGGGTGTATTACAATCAATCTAACCAGTTTGTTCCATTACATAAACCTAGGGTTGATGAACTATTCTGCAGTTGTTATTGAAAAGAGAATATTTGTTTACACCTGAATTATTTCTACCATTACACTATGTCATAGTTGGAACAGTTGGTTTTAATCTATTACTATGAGCTTAGAGAGTGGTTAGTGATAGTCATAGCTTTTCCATAGTAACCTGTCAGCCTTTTCTAATTCTATGGGGCCGGAGGAGTTTTCATAATTATTTTTATCTAAATTATATTAGGGTTGGAAGAATAACACACTGTCAGAGAGATCTGTTAGCAATACCTTAGAGTTGCTATCACAGGTGATAAATTATTTATAATGCCCAGCATTAATACACAATGTTTTCCAACCAAAAATTTGTAAATGTCGTTTGCAGATGCAAATTAACAGATTAATAAGGAAACAAGCTTTCTTGTATGAGAACCTGGGATGACAGATTAGCTATTAAGAGCAATTTATAGGTCATAAGATATGAAAGTTGGCAAGAAACACTACCTCTCCTGGCTCTATAAATAGTAAAACTGCATTTAGTTTCCCAGAGGTATCCTGTTAGACATTTTAATTATACCATAAAAACTGCCAGAATTTACAATGATTTCATTTTTTTAAAAACTTGATGCTCCATGTAAACTTGATGCAATACAACAGGCATCTGTGCTATGTGCTGCAGCTGCCAAGTTGCAGCCAATGGAAGAGTGTGTGCTCCCTCCTCATGAACGACTGTGAATGGTGAGGTTGATGCTGAATGTCAGAGGACAGAAATGTACTCCCTAACATTTCCTCCAGGTTACTTAAGGATTCTCCTCCCTCCTTTACATCCTAACACTGCAGCCACATACTATCCATTGAGGAAGATTTTTACAAAGAACTTCATTCTACAAAGCTCTTTGGCCGAAGAGTGATGACCAAGTAAAAATCCTAGAGTCTTGGTAGTCCTATCAGAGTCAAGATGAGTTTGATAGGGGATAAATTCTCTCACTCACTTGAAATAATCAGTTAAGATTATTTTTGGAAATTTATTTCCCACTCTCAGTTTCACCTACATCTTCAGTTTTATTTGGGAGGGTGATAAGCAGATAACCTCTCAAATGAGTTTTTTGGCCCTGGCTGGTTAGAGTGTCATCCCTATATGCCAAGGTTACAGGTTCAATCTCCCATTAGGGCAACCAATGAAAATATAAGCAAAACAACAAATGAATCTCTCTCTCTCTCTCTCTCTCTCTCTCTCTCTCTCTCTCTGTCTCTGTCTCTCTCTCTCTCTCTTTCTCTCTCTCTCAAAGCAATCAATAAATAAAAATTTGTAATGAATTTTTTATGACACAAAGCACTCGAGTTTCTTATACAATCATTTGACCTGGGTTAGGAGACATTCTACCATAATGCTGTTTTAGTCCAATCAAAACTGTTCCATTCCACACTTGCCAGCCAACCTGAATTTTAGTGAGCTATAAAACACTGTTCTGTAGGGGGTTGGAATGTAGTCAATCACCCTTTGAAGATATTACTTACATTAATCATGAAATCTGGCATTGGCTGGGAGGATATAAGGGAGAAAGTTGGAGAGGGAAAGGGATGGAAAACACATACGTGTGCAAGTGCACATACAAGAGGCAGAGGAGACATTTCTCAGAAGAAAAGAAGCCCCAGAGAAGGGGCTTATTGGCAGGGGCCAGCAGATGACAATTTAAAAAAGAAATCTTTAAGCTGGATGGAAAGGAGTCCTCAAGGAACCTGGAAAGATGTTATAAAATTAAGAAACAACTGAGAACTTCTGCAACCATCCATGAAGGAATATCATTTCAGGTCCTATGCAGGCTGAGACCTTCTGAAATCCGTGGCTTCTGACTGTTCAGGAATAAACTGCCCACAATCTCAGCTCTCTGCAAATTCTGGCAAACTCAACTTCTCTTCCTGTTGGGTAATTCTAAACTCAGGTTTCAGAACAAGAGACAGAATTTTAGAGCTGGAAGAGGTCCTATAGATCACTGAGTCCACTGGTTTTCAAACTTTGTTTAAGCCAAAATACAAATACACATGATTTGTGTAATAAAAGTGTAGTAGTTTAGGTTCACTTAGACTAGGGTGCACTTTTCTCCCCAAGTATCCTTAAGAGAATCTATGGCACCTGCGGGACTCTTTAGAGCGGAGTTTGAAAACCACTTAATAATGTAACTCCTCAATGTCTTTAGATGTAGAAACTGAGGCCAAGAGATGTCAGGTACCTTGGCTGAAGGTCAACCTACTAATGACCAGCAGAGGCAGGACTAGAGCCCAGGTCTCAGGCTCCCAGCTGGTATTCTCTTCACTCTGCTTTGCCAACATTCCATCACATCTCACAGTCACCTCAAGCTCAAGCCCTCATTGCCTTGCCCAAGTCTCCCTTACTCTTGAGACTTCCATGATTAATATAAGAAATAAATGTTATCACTATTACTTCTAACAACCAGTCAAAAGCTCAGGGTTATCATTGACTTTTCCCGGTCTTTTGGCCCTCATATTCAGCAGGCACCCAAGGCTAGCTTTATTAAACTCCTGAAATTATAATTACACTATTTTTTATTTAATAATTTCTACTTTAATGTCAATTATTTATATACTAGATCCATTTAGAATTTATTTCTGATGGTTTTACTTTAAATAATAAATATTACCTTTTAAATTATGTGACAATGTTTATGGATGAGGTTTGTAATATATTTTAAATACATACTGCTCTTCTCTCTAAAATCCAAGCCAGTATTCAGCGACAAATTCAATGCAAACTTTAATCAAATGTTAGTAACTTTCCTAACAGCTACTGATTTTGCTTCCATAATAATAATAGATTTAGCAATTCTAGAGTAATATAGTGATTAGACAGTGATTAAATCCTGTCTCTGCTCGCTATGTCCCCTTAAGGAAGGTACTGACTCTCTTTGTCCTTATTTCTTTATCTATAAAGTGAGGGTAATGATATCTGTCTTATAGGATGTTATGAGCTTACATTTAAAGAGCCTAGAATAGTGCATGGCACATAAGTATTCAATTACTGCTAGCTGTTATTATAGATGCTAAATACCAATAAAACTGAGTAAATTAAGTAATTTTAAAGTCATATATTTATATTCATTTACTCTATTTTGTAAGTTTATTTAAAATTTAAATGCATTAAATTAGTGCCTTCCTTCCCTTCTCATTATATTAATTAAAAAACCTGAAAATGTCATTTCCCGTGTGTGGCATTTGTCACTGTTCCTTTGGCACAGAAATTATTTGGGTATGCAAGCACACAGACATTTCTTTTTGGGAATACCCAAACAAAGAAGACATTGTACCAAGATATAAAAAAGAAACACAATATGTTCACTGAAGACAAACTAAATTCTTAATTAAGATTCTAAATTTTTAAAAAAATATTAACTTACTACAAAAATAGCCAACCTGATGTTAAATATAGGTTACACTGATAAATAAAATTTCTAATTACAAGTGTGATCAAACTCTTCATTTTGTTAGCTTTTAAATTGATTTTTCAGTGGTGTGCTTGTTTTGGATGAAAGAAAATACACTAAAGTTTCAATGAGTATGTTCTAAAGCAAAAGGAGATGACCCATATATTTTCTATTTGAAGCAATAAGAAAAGATACAGGATGTGGATGAAGGAAAGAGAAAGAGCTTGAGATAGGTCAGACTAAGGGTTTCTTAAAGCCAAGAGGTATCTTATTTATCTCTGTAACTTTAGAGTCTAGCTTGGCACATAGCAGGTGCTCAGCAAACACTTGAAGAACCAAACTGGTATTCATGGGACTTTCGATCTGCACAGGATATAAAAGAAGAAAACTCCATCCCTCCAACATAAGAATGCCAGAAGGACTGTGTGGTACCAATACCTCCCAACCTCTAGTTCTCTTTAAGCAAAACTCTGGTGCATTAAGCCTTTCCTACACCTGCAGGAATGTAGGACATCCAGATATAGGTGTTCTCAGTTGTCACCGTGCTGTCTGTCTGCATTGAACTCATGGTCCCTCACATCTGTCTTGTTCTTCTTTCTGCTGCTCCTCATTCAATCAGTCACATTCTTGCTAAGTCTTATGAAATAGCCTCCCTTTTACCTCTGCATTGTTCACATGAGACATGAAATGATTAAAGAGGTGCCACTACTATCTTTCTTATAAATACTATTTTTCCTGAGTATAATCACAATGGTAACCCAAATTAGGCTCTAGAAAAACTAGTACAATTTAGATTCTTTCTGACACCAGTAAAATCTTCATTAGAAAAAATGTCTCTTCATAATAGGTATGAATACTGTTCACTGAGAGCCAGACATACCATATTTCATCAAATCAAAGTTGCCATGAATTTAAGAAGCATTTTACAATATGTGCCACAAATAAAGAGATACGAATGTTGCAATTAAGCAATGAAAGTATGCTTGCTTATTGATTATAAGACCAATTTTATTTTAGAGACAATAAAATGTGGGAGGGAAAATGAGCATCAAAGAATCAATGAATTATCATATATCAGGTGCTTTACTTACATTATTCCAAATCCCCATCAGGCCCTCTGAGGTAGGAATTTTTATCTTCACTTTGCAGATGAGGAAACAGATGACATTAAGCAACTGGTACAAAGTCAAATAATTATTACTAAATGGAAAGATGAGGATTGAAATCAGGGCCTACCTAACTGCAAATCAGAGTATTTCCATCATACTGCCTTGCCTCCTCCGGAAATCCCCGGCAGAAAGTGAAGAAGAAGAAGGCAAGGGCGCTGGCTCTGAAAAGGACTGGTTATTATTACTGTTTACACTTAGGTGCTTAGAATAGCTTAGCAGGCGGGTGTTTCTAATTTGCAATATTTTTTTAATAGCTACTGTCAAACTGTATCACAAACTGAATACAAACTCAGAATGTTATTAAGACTGAGGAAGAAAAAACCTACAACAATTCTACTACACTGTTATTTTTTGAGCACCTTACAATTCTTTACTCCTCATCCCCACCCCAGATATCAAAACTACCGTTGGAATTCTCCAAGTTAGCCAACATACATATGAGGCTAAAAAGAAATGTATTTTATTTGATTAATATTATCCTCAGGATTATATATAAATTCGGAGATATGAAATGAAAGGTTTAGGGAATATGCCAAGTCTAGGACTGGTTAATGTGTCTGGCATGTCTGAAAAATCCCAGGAAGCTGCTCCCAAATGTCTATCATTACAGACATTCAGAAGATGGGTTATGATTCAGGTTTACGATTATTCCATTTAGGGATAGAGAGAGTTTTCAACAGTGGTATTGGGCTGCGAGTTCAGGCACGACCATTTAAAAGTGCTTTAGTAACACATGTGTCCTGGGAGCTCAGCAGGAAGCAAGAATTAGCCCAGCTCCTAGAATGGCAGGGTCCATGTCCAGAAGGTTCCATTCAAAGCATTATGGTATTAAATAGAGACTGCTGGAAATCATGTCGTTTTTTAGAAACCTCAGAAGCCTTTTTGTGAAAAAAACCTGGGATTAGGAGTGGATTGGTTTACTTTGCTTCTAGAAAACGGTGAAAGGGGAGGTGATGATTCTGTCACCGTTCAAGTGAAAAAGCAGTGAAAGGGCGAAGGTGAAGTGATGAGTGATGATACTTCTGATAATGCCCCTTCCAGATGAGGGTGGGATACAGCCTTTTCCAGCTCTGGCTTCTTCCCAACCAAGTAGCAGCACATTTTCCCCACAATAAAGCACATGTTGTATCATATCTGATTACTCCGAAAGCTTGTTTTACCTACTTTTAGAGTTCAGATGAGGAGAGAGGGAGGAAATGAAGGAGAAAACAGGAAGATAAAGTTTTGCCTCCCAGGTTCTAAGATTACTCTACTGGTAGTGAGTTCACCCTGTACTTGCTTATGTGCCTGGAATCTAAGAAAAATAGGTATAAATCCTGAATAGAGGGAGTTATTAAGTGAGGGTGAGGGTTAAGAGGTTTTCCATATTGTGAAAGTGTGACTACTTTAATTGGAAAGAAACACAGAAACTTAATTTACATCCAGTGACTTGTCAAAGAGACAGAACTCTGATTTTTTAAATCTAATTTTTGTGTAAGAACATTAAACTTGCTGAACCTGTGGTAGCAGGCAGAGGCCACTGTCCACACCCTCACTCTCAGCTCCCGTCAGGGGTCTGCCAGTCTTTTACAACAGAATCCAGATGTGCCCACGTGAGTTACATTTCCCCTGGGATGCTTCTCCCAACATCTTCTCTCTAACAAGATAGATGGTGGTCCTCGCACTTTTCATGGGCGCCATCAGAGGTGAAACCAGAGTAGTGCATTAAACATGTGTTGGGTACTTGAGAGCAACGTGGTGATTAAGTCAGCTGGGGGCCTCAAGGATGTGCTTCAGGGGGTTAGTAATAAGAGCCTGGGAGATATAGTCATCACTGGATACTTAATAAAATCCTCTGCAAAACAATGCCCACTGGGAATCTAAGTAACTGGAGCATTCTGTGAATATCAGCTGCATTCAAAGGAGACAGACCTGCCCCTATGGTAGAATCTGGAGTGGCACTGCAGGCACTTGCTTCCAGAAACATCAAGAAAATAAATGTTTTTCAGAGCTAACAAAGAATAGCTAAAATGTATTTATTCACCTGTTCATTCCACAAACATGGGAGTGCCTGCTATGTCCTAGGCCCTGGGAATATAAAAGTAAATGAGACAAAGCATCTGCTGCAAAGTCACTCACAGCTTAGGGGACAGACGGGAAAAAAGTAGGTGCAGCAGACATCTGGGTGACTGGGACACGTGGAAACACCCAAGTTTCTCAGCTTCTGTCAGAAACCATGAAAGGAATTTTTTTTTTAAGCGATAAGCCCATAAAAACAAAAAGATTGAGAAAGATACCAGCAGATGAGAGATAGCCACAAGAGCAGAAGATGGAAAGCAGATGGATGGATGGTAACTGGTTTAGTAGGACAGGGAAAACGGAAACCAAACTGCCTGCAAGGAGGGGTGCCAAGGCCAGCTGCAGACCGCTGGAAAGGAGCAGGGATTGAGGCACTAAGGCTTCTGAAGTTCAGGGGACCGGGTGCAGGGCTGAAACAGAGGATGGGATATAGACTTATATAAGAAGCAGTTAGAGCCTAGATCTGCCCCCTCAGTCTGGCAAAAGATGGAGGCCTGCTTTCTGCAGATGTTTAGAGATGAAGATAGAAATAAAATGCTACACTAAAAACGGGATCAGTGAAAATCTGCATTTTGAATGGTGAGATTCTCCTCACCGAGCACCCCTCTCCACATTACAAGCCCCTTTGCTCTCATCAGTTTCTGCTGTGCTGCAGCTACATATGGCAGCAGACTGGAAGTTTCTTAAAAATTGGTCCAAAGAAAAGATGTGCATATACTAGCATGAAGTGATTCCCCAAATAAAAAAGTAAATAAATAAGACCTCAGTGCATTTCAAGCTGCACTGAAATCTATCTGTGCCCAAGACCCACCCAACCATGCAGAGGCTCTAATCCATTTTTAGTGCCTTGTTCCTAATATTAGCAGTCAGCCAATGATGAGCAGACATTTGCTGAAACCTCCAACTTTAAAGACAGTGACCAAAATAAACAACAAAAAAGGAGTTCAAGAGGGAACAGATACAATGAAGGATGGGGAACAAAACGTTCAAAAAGGGACAGTCTTCAGGGACATAAAATATCGTACTGCAGCCATGAATCTTCTGTGCGCCACACAAAAGGGACATTTAGAAAATATGAGAGAAGTCTTCAAAATGTTTAATGACAACAACAACAAAAAGAGAAAAACAGTTAGTTACCTACAAGGGAGCACCCATACGACTGTCAGCTGACTTCTCAACAGAAACTATGCAGGCCAGACGGGAGTGGCAAGAAATTTTCAATGTGATGAATAGCAAGAACCTACAACCAAGATTACTCTACCCAGCAAAGCTATCATTCAGAATTGAAGGGCAGATAAAGAGTTTCACAGACAAGAAAAAGCTAAAGGAGTTCATCACCACCAAACCAGTATTATATGAAATGCTGAAAGGTATCCTTAAAGAAGAGGAAGAAGAAAAAAGGAAAGATAAAAATTATGAACAACAAATACATATCTATCAACAAGTGAACCTAAAAATCAAGTGAATTAAAAACCTGAGGGACAGAATAATCTGGTGAATATAATAGAATCAGGGGCATAGAAAGGGAGTGGACTGATAATTCTCAGGGGGAAAGGGGTATGGGGGGTTCATGAAGAGACTGGACAAAAATCATACACCTATGGATGAGGACAGTGGGGGGTAGGTAAGGGCAGAAGGTGGGGTGGGAAATGGGTGGAGGGGAGCTATGGGGGAAAAAAGGAGAAATAATTGTAATAATCTGAATAAAGATTTATTTAAAAAAAAAAAGAAAAAAATAAAAAAAGAGGAAAAACAACAGGTAATCCTATCTAATAAAAGAGTAATATGCAAATTAACCATCATTCTGCTACACCCCAAGCCACGCCCACAAGCCAATCAGGAATGAATATGCAAATAAACACAACCAAGATGGCTACCACCACAGAGAGCAGGAGGGAGGCATGGGCTTCCCGGCAATGGAGGAAGCCAAGCTTTCCGCCTGCCCTTGCTGGCCTAGGCCTCCACTCAAGGCTACAAAGTTTCAATGATAGAAGATACATAAAACCAAACAGAAATGGCAGCAGCCACAGAGCTGGAAAGAGCAGGAGGCTAGGGTTGCCCGCGGCGATGGAGGAAGCCAAGCTTCTGCAGCCCTGGGCGGCCCAGGCCTCCACTTAAGGCTACAAAGTTTCAATTATAGAAGATACATAAGTCTCAACAGAAATGGCTGCCGCCATGGAGCAAGCAGAAGGCTTGGTTCCGCTCCAGGCTACAAAGTTTCAATTGTAGAAGATAAATAAGCCCCAGATACCAGGGCCTCTGCTTGGGTTGCCTGGGGGCGTGGCCAGCCTGCAAACTACCACAGGCCCCTCACCCAGGCCGCCCCACGCCCCAAGGGAACCCGCCCCCCCTGATCTGGGACACCCTTCAGGGCAAACCAGCTGGCCCCCACCCGTGCACCAGGCCTCTATCCTAGCTAATAAAAGAGTAATATGCAGATTGACCATCACTCCCAACACACAAGATGGCTGCCCCCACCCATGTGATCAAAGATCCTGCCCCCATTTGGACACAAGATGGCCACCACAAGATGGCCAGCAGGGGAGGGCAGTTGGGAGGGACCAGGTCTCCAAGCAAGGGCAGTTGTGGGCGATTAGGCCAGCAGGGGAGGGCAGTTAGGGGTCACCAAGCTGGCAGAGGAGGGAAGTTGGGGCAACCAGGCCTGCAGGGAAGGGCAGTTAGGGGTGACCCGGCTGGCAGAGGAGGGAAGTTGGGGTGACCAGGCCTGCAGGGAAAGGCAGTTGGGAGGGACCCAGGCCTGCAGGGGAGGGCAGTTAGGGGTGACCAGGCCTGCAGGGGAGGGCAGTTAGGGGTGACCAGGCCTGCAGGGGAGGGCAGTTAGGGGCAAACAGGCTGGCAGGGGAGCAGTTAGGCATCAATCAGGCTGGCAGGGGAGTGGTTAGTGGGTGATCAGGCTGTCAGGCAGAAGCGGTTAGGGGCAATCAGGAAGGCAGGCAGGCAAGCAGTTGGGAGCCAACAGTTCTGGATTGTGAGAGGGATCCCAGATTGGAGAGGGTGCAGGCTGGGCTGAGGGACACACCCCCCCCACCCCGTGCACGAATTTCGTGCACCGGATCTCTAGATAATTAGAGGATCAAACCAAGAAGCTTACCATCTGACTAACAAAAATTATAGCTGTAGAGAACAAAGAAAATGGAGAGGAATAAATTATCAAAAAAAAATATTTAAAGAAAATTTCCCAGTAATTAAACACATGAGAGTCCAGACAATGAAGAAGAAAAAAAAGATCCACTCTAAAATTTCAAGAAAACCAGTATATAAAAAAGGGAGAAATATTCTAGGGAGAAAAATCTGCTAATATACAAGTAATTAGGAATCAGAGTAGCATCTGACTTCTAAATAGCATTGAAAGCTACAAGACAATGGGTCCAATATTGTCAAATATTTGGGAGAACAGCATTCCAGTCTAGTACTCCATTCCTAGCCAAACTATCAATCAAGGTTGAAGGTAGAACTAAAGAATTTTGAGATACTCAAAGTTTTTTCTCAGGAAACTAATCAGGGTGTGCTCTGGCAACACTTAGGTGTAAAGCAAATAAGAAGGTGCAATGCAGGAAACAGAAGCTACAAGACAGGAAGAGGTACAGGGATTCTCAGGATCACAGGGGAGGGAAGGGTCAGAACGGCAGCTGTGCGGGGTCCTAGAGAACAACTAGTCAAGCTTGGAGCAGGACACAAAAACTTGCAAGAAGGATTTCTCTGGGGGTGGGGGCGAGGGTATACGTAGAAGATATAGATCACTTGATATGTTTGGCATTCTAAGAGTTTTACAGTTCAGTTATTTATAGTAAAGTCTTATGTTAGTGACTGGCATATAGAAAAGCAAGCAAAACCACAGCAATAAGAACTAAAGTGATAATTCCAGTTTTGCAGTACGCAAAGATCACTGGGGCAGTTAAAGGATGACCTGTGGCAGGGCCTAAGGGAGATAGGTTAGGAGTTGAGTGACAAAGTTTATTGATGATAGCCCTTCTGCCCATTGAAAGGTGATACTTCATTGTGGTTTTAATTTGCATTTTTATGACAATTAGTGACACTGAATATCTTTTCATATGTCTATGGGTCATCTGTATGTCTTTGGAGAGTGTCTATTCAAGTCCTCTACTAATTTTTTAAGTGGATTGTTGTGGTTTTTTGGTGTTGAGTAGTATCAGTTCTTTTTACAGGACTGTGAAAAAGTATGTTCATAATAATAAATAACACAATAATAAATAATACAAGAATAAACTCTGTTTCACAACTGTAAACCTACTTTTGGCCACCCCTGTACATTTTAGATATTAACCCCTTATCGGATGTATCATTGGTGAATCTGTTTTCCCATTTAGTAGGTTGTCTTTTTGTTTCATTGATGATTTCCTTTGCTGTGCAAAAACTTTTTAGTTTGCTGTAGTCCCATTTATTTTTTTGTGTTTCCTTTGCCTGAGGCAACATATCAGAAAAAATATTGCTAAATGTCAGAGATTTTACCACCTATTTTTTTTCTAGGAATTTTATGGCTTGGAGTCTTACATTTAAGTCTTTAATCAATTTTTGCTTTATTTTTGTATATGGTATAAGAAGGTGGTTTATTTTCTTTTTTCCCCCAAGAATCTGTTCAATTTTCCCTATGCCGGACCCTATATAAGTAACAGAATTAGGAAAGTATTGTTATTCTCCATTTTACAGATGAGGCATAAAGAGGTGAAATAATGTATCCACGGTCACACAGTTGAAAAGTGTGAATAGATTTAAACCCACGCTGGCTGTGCCCACAACCTATTCCCCTAACTGTAGTGTTCACTCTAATAACCACTTACTAAGGAGTACTCTATATCAGGCATGGCCTAAAAACATTTCCCTTGTATTAACACATTTAATCTTCAGAACAACACTGTGAGATAGATGCTATTATCATCATTTCACAGGTGAGAGGTGAAGTGACTTGCCCAAGGTTATCCAATGCCCTAAGGATTCAAGCCCAGCCATTCGAGCTCAGGAATGAGCTGTGCTCTAGTGTGCTGCCCCGCGTTGCACTGGACCATATCACCTTCTCGGAAGCTGTCTGGAGTCCTCTAAATCTCCTTCTTTCCCTATATCCAATGATGAGCAAGTCCTACTGAATCTACCTCTGGGGTATGCCTAATGGAGCACATAGTGGCCAGTAAACACGTTCACACGGCGTGTTTTTGTTTAATTAGGAAATTGCATATAAAAAATCCAGGTTTTCAACTTCCAATGGAACAAAATAAAGGAACTTACAACACTGACCCATATTTTCACATAGGAAAAACCACTTACCAGAATAGTGGCTGTCCCCGTCAGACAATGTGTGCAAGCATTTTCAAGCTCCCCACAGAAACTCTCTGCTCCCACATCCAAACACACTTCATTAATTCGCAGCACTGCCTCCGCTCCTTTAGGCACCTGCTTTCTGAGACTCCTGTTCTTACTGTAGACCTTCCCCACTCTGGGCCTCTTTATCTCTCACCTGCATTGCTTTAATAACCTCTTAACAGGTCTGCCCTCTACATCTTCCATTCTCTACTACTCTATTAATTTCCCTAAAGCATAGTCTGATTATGCTATCCCTTTGCTTGAAAACCTTTGATGACTTCCCAATGCATACTAATCCAACCCCTAGGCTTGGCAAGTAATGATTTTCACAATGTAATTCCAACCTTCTTTTTTACTATTATCTCCCTCCGTGCAACCCAGACCTTCTGCATATTTGTTGTTCTCTAAACATCTGCTTCATTTCCTGCTTCTAGGCCATGGTTCATATTTGTGTTAAATTTTTAATCATAAGAAACATATTTCAGTGCAAGTTCCTTTTTTCAATTGCGTTAAAGGCTTCTTTAAAGATTCTGTTTATAAGTAAATAGAGCTGGGACACTCGGTTTAAAATAAACAGTTCTTCAAAATAAATATCAGAGATAAAAAAGTTAAACACATAGAACACACAAAACTCAAAGAAAATATAGTTTTACACAAATTTTCAATGGCATGACCCTGTATGGCTCAAGGGCCAAGGGTATATGAACCAAGTTAGATACATCTCTAAGGCATATTGTTAAGAGCAAAAAGCAAGAGGCAGAAAAATTAAGTATGATGCCAGCATAAGAATAAATTGTGTGGGCATATTCATAAAACAAGGTCAGGGAGAGGGTTACTCAACAGTGGCACTACAGACATTTTGGACCGGATAGTTCTTTGTTGGGAGGGGAGGCAGGGCTGTCCTAAACCCTGGAGTACGTTTAGCAGCATCCTTGGCCTCTACCCACTATATGCCAATAACATCTGCCCTCTCCCCACCCCTTAGAAGAATACACACTAAATGGACTAAACTGTTACTCTGGGCAGATGAAGGGGATTATTTGGGGAGGAACAAAGAGTACATTCACTTTATCTGTAATGCTTAAAAAATATACCAGGAGAATCTGTGTATTTACTGATTTTTACTTTAAAAAGTGTCAGAAATATACACTATTAACATTAATGATCTTTATCATGAAACTACGGATGACACTTGTTGTTTTTATAACTTAGCTATAAATATTGATTTAGAAAATTAAAAATAAACTGAACTTTATTTTTGAGGAAAGGGACTAAGATGAAAAAAATGCAAAATGTTAACAGTCCTTGCAGATGGGAAATGAAATAAAATGTCATTTTTGTTTGCGTTTTGGTCACTGCTTTCTAACTTTCCTACAGCAGCATGTGCTAATTTACAATTCAAAATAAATTTTTTAAAAATCCTAGTCTTATTAAGTCAGAATTAAAAAGAACAATCCCAAAATAATAAATTAAGACCAAGTGTGCTCAGAGATAGTGTTGGTACTTGACTTCCCTTTACAAAGCAGTTCAAAACCCCAGCCACAAAGATCAGACACCAAGGCTGGGAAAGGACAGTTTAGAACAGGGTTTTGAATTGCAGGGCTAGAAAAACAACTCTGCTAAGAACTTAAGAGCCACGGGAGGGCATTTAGGGCCCAGAAAGAGGAATAAACAAACGAGTGTAATGCAGTCTTAAACACTCCACCTCCAGCTAGCAATTAAGAAGCAGTATTAAACAGCATGGCAGACAGAAGGCTGGACATAGGCTTGGAGGAAGATTACCAACTCTGCTGAAAACAGGCTCTCAGAGACTTGCTCTAACTGATTTATAACTAGAGAGTTATGTGTTGGTATATATGCAAGTAATATTTTTGCTTTTATTTTTTAAAAGCACAGTTATATTTCTTAGAAAATCTCTTATCTTCTGACTTACCCATTCACGAAGGAAAAACAGTATTCATTCAGCATCCACTATGTGTCAGGCAGTTTACATCCACTATTAGCTCACTTGCAACTCACAACACACTAGAGTTGGATAATGTTCTCTCACTTCAAAAGCTGGAGAACTGAGGGGCAGTAGGGTCATTAACCAAGAGCACACAGTGGGTAAAGTATAGGAGCAGCATTTGCTCAGTCTCAAAATTCATTTATTTAAACAGCCAAACCAGTATTTTTTTTTAAATATATTTTATTGATTTTTTACAGAGAGGAAGGGAGAGGGATAGAGAGTTAGAAACATCGATGAGAGAGAAACATCGATCAGCTGCCTCCTGCACACCCCCTGCTGGGGATGTGCCCGCAACCAAGGTACATGCCCCCAGCCAGAATTGAACCTGGGACCTTTCAGTCCGCAGGCCAATGCTCTATCCACTGAGCCAAACCAGTTAGGGCCAAACCAATATTTTGAGTACCTATTATCTGCCAGCTAGGCTGAGGATATAACAATGACCATGAGGCACTCTGATTTCATTAAGAGTGTGAAGCTAGCTAGAGCACAGACTTCAAACAAGAAATTACAATGTTTGATGAGGACTGGGGAAGTGCAGCAGATGAGGTGAAAACTGCAAGATTTAACCTAGGGCAGGGATCAGAAAGCCCTCCCAGAGAAACAGATTTAAAACTAAGCCTGAACCAACACGTACATAAAAAGTGCTAAGCATCACCAATCACCAGGGAAATGCAAATCACAATGAGATATCACCTCACACCTGTTAGAATGGCTATTATCGCCCCACTGGTGTGGTGTGGCTCAATGGTTGAGCATCGACCCATGAACCAGGAAGTCATGGTTCGATTCCCTGTCAGGGCATATGCCCGGGTGCAGGCTTGATCCCTTGTAGGGGGTATGTTTCTATCCCTCTCTCTATCTCCCTTTCTCTCTGAAAACAATAAAAACATATTTTTAAGAAATAAAACGGCTATTATAAAAAAAAAAAAAAAAAAAACACACATACAAAGATAACAAGTGCCAGCAAGGATCTAGAGAAAAGGGAACCCTCATGAACTGTTGGTGAGAATATAAATTGGTGTAGCCACAATGGAGGTTCCTCAAAAAATTAAAAATACAACCACCATATCATCCAGCAATTCCACTTCTGAGTATTTATCTGAAGAAAACAAAAATACTAACTCAAAAAGATGAGTTAACTATGTTCTATGTTTTCTCCATGTTCACTGTGGTATAGTTACAATAGCCAAGATATGGAAGCAAACTAAATGCTCACCAATAGATAAATGGTGAAAGAAAATGTGATCCACACACCAGAGAGATGAATATTATCCAGCCATTTAAAAAAAAAAAAAAAAAAAAGGAAATCTTTGCCATTTGCAACAACATGGATGGATCTTGAGGGCAGTATGTTAAGTGAAATAAGTCAGACAGAGACAAACACTGCATAATCTCATTAATATGTAGGATCAACAAAACCAAGCTCATAAACACAAAGAACAGACTGGTGGTTTCCAGAGGCAGGGGTCAAACGGTACAAACTTCCAGTTATAAAATAAGCAAGTCATGGGGACATAACAAACAGCATGTTGACTAAAGGTAATAATACTGTATTGCGTATTTCCAAGTTGCTAAGAGAGTAGATCTTTAAAGTTTTCATCACAAGAAAAACTATTTGTAACTGTGTGGTGGCAGATGTTAACTAAACTTAATGTGGTAATCATTTCACAATATATACAATATCAAATCACTGTTGTACACTTGAAACTAATATAATATTATATCTCAATTATTCCTCAATTAAAAAAAGAGGCGGGGGGGGGGGAATGCCTGAAGAATGTGTGAGAATTAGAAAGGGAAGGTGGGGCAAGATACAGGAATGGGATGAGGGGAGGCCAAGAAGCAAGAGGCAAGATAGTAAGGACCTTTCAAGTTACTGCAAAAACTCAGTAGGGATGAAGCACTGAACGCAACTGAGAGCAATGAGAACAAAGATGAGAGAGGATGGCAGGGACCACCTGGGGAGCACCCAACAGGGAGCTTGAAAGGCTGAAATAAGCAAGGAAAGGTGTGGTCTGATTTGGGTTTCTGAAAGAGCTGAGGAAGCAATAAACTTGGAGGGGACCAGCACGGACATGATGGGCTGGGAGGCTGTTTATCAAATGCAGGTGAGGTTTGAATGCAGCTGGAAGAGGGATGATGGCCCTGGGATGAGAGAGAAGTTTGTAGATACAAGAAATGTTTAGAACACAGAACTGAGTAGAATTGGTATTGGTATAGAATTTCAGAAGACAACTAAAGTAATCTATCATGAGTACCTATTATGTGCTCAACCCTTTACCCATGTCATCTCTAACTCCCAGGAGGATCGGATGAGGTCGTGTTTTTCTCATTTCACAGAAGAAGCGATGGCTCAGGGCGGCTTAGTCATTTGTTCTCAGACATGTGGTCGTCAAAGAGGCAGGGCTGGGATTCAGACCTTGGTCAGTGTGACTTCACAGAACCCTGGCTACTTCCCAGATACCATACTGCATCGGAACAGATGCAGACACTCCAAAATCCTGCTTTAACTCAATAGCTTAAAAACAAGAAATAAGGAGAGGTAAAAGAATCTTCTTTGCATCATCATTCAATACCTTATATTTACAATGCTATCAAGATGGAAAACTAGCAGGGAGCTTGTCATCAGAGAACCATAGAGTTTTATAGCTGTCCTAGAGGGACTTGAGAGGCACATACTCTAGCTCAGTGGTTCTCAACCTTTCTAATGCCACAACCCTTTAATACAGTTCCTCATGTCGTGGTGACCCCCAACCATAACATTATTTTCGTCGTGACCCACAGGTTGAGAACCACTAGCAGGGTCGCCTAAGACCATCGGAAAACACAGATATTTACATTACGATTCATTAACAGTAGCACAATTACAGTTATGAAGTAGCAACGAAAATAATTTTATGGTTGGGGGTCACCACAACATGAGGAACTGTATTAAAGGGTCTCGGCATTAGGAAGGTTGAGAACCACTGCCTAGTTCCTTCTTCCAAGGCAAGTGCTACCCAAGTTTTCTATGTGGTAATTCAGGCCTTCTCCCCCCCTTTTTTGTTTTTAATTTAAAAAGTTTTTTCAGAGATAAGTATGAAAAATAATATGAAGAATACCCATGACCCAGCTTTAACAAATCTTAACATTCTCAGATTTGTTCTTTCCTTTTAAGGAAAACAAACATTACAGATACAGCTTACCCCACCCCCCTTCTCTTTCCAGAGTAACCAATATCCTGAATTTGGTGTGCATCACTCCCATACATAATTTACTATCAGTGTATATTATGAATCCATAGAGTTGTGTATATTATGAATCCATAGAGATGTGTTTTGATGTGTTTCTGAATTTTATATAAATGGGGACATATTGCACGTATTCTGCAGATCTTGTCTTCCACACTGTTTGCACAGACTTACATTTTGGCGGAAGACAACATGGTAACGGGAGCCAAACAGGCCTCTGGGCCAGCCAGAGGAGCACTGTGACTCTTTCACTTCGGCTACCGGCAAGCTATTGGCCGCTCCGAGCTCGGGCTTCTTGCTTTGTTAAAGGAGGGTAAAAAGTCACCTTGCAAGGCTATTGGGAGGAGAAGATAATAACTATCTTAGGCCTGGCACCAAGCAAATACTCAGTAAGTGTTAATCATTATTTGTCACAGTGAAATCGTACACACTCAATACCAGGTAGCTATTTTTACTGTAAGCTGTGAAGGTTCTTCACATTTGTTCAGGAATCCTGTCTTAGAATGGCCCCAAGGTCCCCAGTGCCTGACTGTGCTCATATAACAGGAGGTGTGATAATTTCCAGGTCAAGTCCCATGAATTTTTATGTATTCCCCTATCCAGCTGAGCTTGGCTTGTTTACTTTAATGGCAGAATTAAACTGCTAATTCTTTGATCTCTACGGAATGCCATTCTAGATTACTATGATCAGAAATTTAACTTGCAGAATTTTTTTTAAAGCCTAATCCTGTACCCTGGCCCCAGCGCTTTTTCCTGCCTACCTTCCCTGCAGACTAACCCACCCCACTACAATTCTGTGTTATCCATAAATTTGATGAGCATTCATTTGCATTTTCAATAAAGTTGCTAAACTCAGGCTCAGGACTGACACCAGTAGAGGTACTGCTGTTTATGTCAACTCTGCCTCACTCACTACAAGGAGACTGATATTGTTCCTTCAAAAGCTCTTCTGATTGTTACTGCCTTATTTTTAATACCTTGATACTACTTCTCATACTCTGCCTGTCAAAACATCACTCATTCTTCATGATTCCTTTCAACTACCAACTCTTTCATAAAATCCATCTTGACTTCCTCCGTCCCCAAAGTGGTAACCTCTCTCCCTTCTGAACGTCAGAGCACATGCCTGTAGCACAGAACTCAGCAAGTAGTTAGCCCTCCATAGCCCTGATTAAAATGCAAGCTCCTCTAGGGAAAGACACCCTACTCACTTCTCTCACGGGATTCAGAAGTACTCATTGAAAATGTGCTGAATTGCAATTCCACTTCTGGATATTTATCTGAAGAAATTCAAAACACTAATTTGAAAAGAAATAGGCATCCCTATCTTCACTGCAGCATTATTTACAATAGCCAAGATAAGAAGCAACCTAAGTGCCCATCAATAGATGAGTGAATAAAGAAGATGTGGTACATATAAAGTGGAATATTACTCGGCCATAAGGAATAATGAAATCTTACCATTTGTGACAACATGGATGGACCTAGAAGGTATTACACTAAGTGAACTGAGTCAGTCAAAGAAAGACAAATACCATATGATTTCTTTTACATATAAAACCTAAATAACAAAATAAATGAACAAACAAAACATGAACACACTCATAGATACAGAGAACAAACTGATGGTTACAGAGAAGAGAGGATTTGGGGGACTGGTTGAAAAAGGTGAAGGAATTAAGAAGTACAAATTGGCAGTTACAAAGCAGTTATCCTATGTAATAAAGATGTAATATGCAAATGGTCGTTACGCCATGAAGCATAACGACTGACCACGTAACGACCGGATCACGGATCAGCAGGAGGTGGGGCAGCGAGCTACAAGTGGGTGGCAGAGAGCTACTGAACAGGGCAGGGCAGCAAGCTATGGGGGGGGGGGGGGCAGGGGAGGTACAGGTGGGCGGGGCAGCGGGCGAAGAGCTACTGGAGGGCAGCATCGAGCTACTGGCGAGCTACTGGCAAGCTACTGGCGCACAGATTCGTGTGCTGGGCTACTAGTAGGGATATAAAGTACAGCATAGGGGATATAGTCAATAATATTGTAAAAACTATGTATGGTGTCAGGTGAGTACTAAACTTATCAACAGGATCACTTCATAAATTATATTAATGTCTAACCACTATGCTTTATACCTGAAACTAATATGATATTGAACATCAACTTTAATTGAAAAAAGTAATAAAATTTTAAATGTGCTGAATTGAACTTGAGGACTATCGGGACTGGGTACACTGTGATGGGACATTAGCCAATATGCAAACTGTAACTACCCCTGAGAGTAGGCCAACCTGCATACCCTGGTCCACATGGAATCTCTGTCTAAAGGGTACTAGTAATAACTATTATCAGAAGTCTCTGCTACGCCTGGTCCTTTATATGCATTAGTTCTATTCTCATATAAACCCTGCAAGCGAAGTGGGATTGTCCCCATTTTGCAAACTACAGTAGAACTACAATTCAAATCGAGGGCTAACTCTGAAGCCCATGCTCTTCTCACACCATGCCTCCAATATCATAAACACCAGCATGACTCACTGCTCTGCCAATGACTACCTGCTGTACAGAACTGGGCTTGAGGCAAGAAACACAATGAATAAGTCAGTCAGGATTGCCCTCGGAAACAGCCAAACAGTAACTCATAAAAAACACATTTAATCTTTCCCCAGATGCCTAAGCCTCTAGTCCTTCCATCCCCAGAGGAAATCCCAATCCATTTGGGATATTAATTATGATAAAAATGTATTAAGCACTCATAAATGCTACGCACTACAGGGAACACAGCTATGTACTAGTATCTACACTCTCATTCAAAGAAAATTAAGTGTCTAAATGATGAGGACTCCTGGTAGCAGTAAATACTCCTTTATTACTTGCATGTTCCCTACCCTTCTCTTCAAACTGTTTATTTATTTAGTCTCTTAGATTTCAGACCTAATACCCAACACTAATATGCATTCCAGGTAAAGTATGATCTTAGTAGCGAGCATACAACCAACTCACTTTGGCCTTATCTCCATCAGAAGGGTCCTTGTGAAGTATTACCTATAGTGTTTCATGTTTCTTTGCTCCTCCTTAGACTAAAACAGGGAATAAAAAGAGTTCAAACCCTGTAGATAAATACAATGATGATGACTAGGTGCTCTTTTATTTTATGCTAGAAACACACACAGAAATGACTCTATTCACCCTCTGTGGTAGAGTTGGATATTTTTTCCTTAAAAATATCCTCAGATTTCTTAAGGCTCACTTTTCTCAGAACCTCTGTTCAAGGTGGTGCAGCACAGTAATTAATACATGTGACAAGACCACAAAAGATCATGTGTACCTGGAGCCCAGACTGGATTTTACACCTGATGATAATTCTGCCTGGCTGCCCACACTCCAGGGTCAAGTTGATAATAAATTTTAATAAAATGACACTTCTATCTAGTGGTTTCCAAAGGACTAAGGGAATTGAGATTAACATAGAAAAACATTGGACAGGTGAATCATCGACCTATTTGGCTGATATAAATCAAATGTGAATTTTCAATGATGAAGATGTTAAGTGAACAACAAAATAAAACATTTGATGGGATGGATAAATACATTCAAATTAGATAGATAGATAGCCAGAGGGAAAGTGGGTGTGTAGTAGGTGGAGGTGGGCAAAGGCGGAGGGGGGGAGGGGGCGGAGGCAGGGGGAATGGAGATGGAAAGGAACTTTGCTTGGGGCGATGGGTGCACAGTGCAGTTTGCAGATGATGTTTTATTGAGTTGTATACTGGAAACATGTACCTAATAAATTCAATAAAAATTTAATTAAATGTTTGAGAGCAATCCTGAAATGAAGGTATGATTTCTTAGATCAGGGAAGGAACCTACATAAGCCCAAATCATCTTCCTTTCCCCATGCATGAATTTCTTTAACAAACAAGCCAAAAAAATAATTATTGCACCATTAGAGATCAAACTTAACTAAAAATAACCCCTTGGCAGAAGTAGCACATTGATTTTCATGAAATAACATTGATTTCCTTCCCCCAACTCCCCTTCCCCCCAATACACACACACTGAATCACGCTAAGGTATAAGGATCTAATGAGTAGAAGAGGGAACCGTAGACTGTCTGCACAGATACCTAAATAGCCATGGGATGTTAGAAAGAGGAACATTACTGGAAATTGGGTAAGGGAGAGGTTAGAGTCCTAGGATCTAAAGCACTTCATTACTTTAAAAATCAACCTAAGTTCCTTGGATGCCAGCTTGCAAAATCTACTCCCACGATTATTCTAATTAAGCATTGGGTCAGCTGTAAGATACTTTGCAGTAATTTCTAATTAAAATACAAAAGCCCATGATCACAGACTGGTAAGTGATGATAAATACACGTATTTATAGAAGGAAAGGAAAAACCTAAGATTTTAGTTAACAAATGCTCTAGCCTCCTCAGATTTCTTTGTTGGCTCTGACATAAGTTATGATCATCCAGCACCTCCAGATCTTTTGTTTTTTAACTCTATGGAGAAGTAACAAAATGGGTCCACTTTCTAAGCATCTTTCAACTTGAATAACATTAGATGCTAATTACAGTATTTGTGCTAGCCCAAGCAGCAGTTAAGTGTCCAGAGCTGGTATAAGAGAACCTAGATTATCATATTACTTAGATGTTAGGTCATCAAGGAAAATTTAGCCTACTCTGCTGATGTACAAATCTAGTTAATATGTCCCTTGCAGTAGATGAGCTCTGATTAGTATTATCTCTGTTAAATCATTTAAGACTTAGAAGCTGTATTTTGCCTTAAATAGCACTAGAGCTTCATAAACAAAGGAGATGGGTCCTCTCATCAAGGATTTGAAAAGTCACTGAATTTTGGCTATGGGGGAGCCAGAAAAAGAAAACTGACCTGATTCTACCCTGGGAGTCATACGACATTCTAGCTGCTTTACTCATTAGCACTTTACTCAGCACTATTACAAGAAACAGCCACTCAAAAGTAATTTAAGTGCAAGCAACTCATGTTGTTACAGATAATGGGGAAAAGCCTGTACTCTGGGCAGAAGAGAGGGAGGGACAAAGGCAGTAAAACTTGAAGGACAAAGAGAAGGACTAGTCAAGACAAGTAATTCGTTCTAATATTTCAACACTGGGTAATATAAAATATTATTAGGAACGTAAATTTGGGACAATCCTCCAAATGCAAATGATATTTACATTGTCCCAGTTGGGGATTATCTATTACTGAGGTTATCTATGTGTTGAATGTAGTAGCCTTATGGGGAAAATTCTGAGTGCAAATAAGCCACTAAACCTTTTGAAGAGGATGACACTTGATTTCGTGGGGGCTGAGTGGCTATCAAAGGGGGCACACAGAAAAAGGCCTTCAATAAATAGTTCTTTATTTCTGTGGCATAGTATAGTCACTGTGGGTTAACCCATCCTAAAGTCACTACGGCATGCCGCTAGAGGAACACAGAAGGACTAAAAAGAAAGTGACCCTGAAACACTATCCTTGGCTGCATGGTGTGCTAAAAAGGGCAAGTGGCCACGTTTGGAGTCAGAAGGAGGTGGAAATAAATCTTGGCTCTACTACTTAATATGCATGACCTCCAACAAGTTATTTATCCCTCTGGGCCTCAGTTTACTATTCAGGCTATAAAAAGAGGCCAACACTACTTGCCCTTGTAGATTCTTCACTATGTAAATCCATAGCAGAGCACCTAGAACACAGTCGGTATAAAGAAGAAAAAGATTTCTAAGCATTTTCTTAACTTAGCATTAGAACCATCAATATCCACATCGAAGGGTAGACTTCTAAGACACGGTAAAGCTGAAGGCAGAGACATGGCTCAGGGACACATAGGAATGTTCTCTATTTTCTCTCCATCATGGACTTGGCCTTGCTCACGCTGAGCCTGGTGGAGGCCCTAGGAGTGCTCTGTGTAAATATGCACTTAACCATTTGTACGCCGTAAGTGTCCATCGTAGTGTGTGGGATGGTTTCCGTTTTGGACATAAGGCAGTTAACTGGTTAAATGAAGCACTTAGATTGTAAGCGTAAACTCTTCTGGATGAAACCCTGAAAACAAAAGGGTGTGACTCATCAGCTGTATACATTAAATATGTGCAGCTTTGTGTAGGTCAATCAAACCTCAATAAAGTGGTTTAAAGATAGATGACAGACAGATAGATGATAGTTTTTTTAAAAAGGGAGGGGGTGTGGGGCAAGAGGTGCTCACCCTGGCAAAACTTAACATGCACGGGGACTGTCTCGGAAAGCTGTGTACCCTAAAGGCAAACAGGGGACAAGAGAAACACTATACAGCAGCTTTGACAACTCTGTGTGGCCATCTTGCTTCAACGAGTCCTATACACAGGATGCAATAAATCTAGAACTTTAGTAGGTGTGTGATTGTGTATATGTGTAGTTTCTTCCCTCCACTCTGTAACCTTTCTAAAATGCTGAAAGGTGCTTAAATATCTGCGAAATGAATAAAGGGCACACAGATTTCCCAAGAAGCACCCCCTGAGATCCACAAATCCTAATTTCTTAATGACCCCAGTAACTAGAAGTAGTCAAGCCTAAGGGTGCTTTGCTGTAGTTCTCATCCTCCTTCACCAGCCCTGCTCACAAGCTCGACATGACGTTAGGCTGTGCTCTTGAGTATATAACCTCTCTGGCCTTAACAAAATGAAGATTTAAAAGTAACCCCATTTCATAGACTTGCTGTGAAGATCATATGAGATGTGAAACAAGTAGCAACGTACTCAGTAGGTGTTCACAAAATGTTCTTTTTAACTCTCTATCCCCCATATAAAATGGAAATTATTCCATTTTTCCTTATATGCAAAAGCCAAGAGAGATTAAACAACTGAAGACTGGAAGACTAACAATAAATGGGTAAAATACTATGGAGATGATGCAGAAATAATAGATTAATCTAATACTGTTCTGAAACTGAGGGATTTTAAAATGCTTTGGACAAATGTTTACATTTTCTGCCAGTAAACATTGTAAGCTGTCTCAACTTCCAAAGTGATGGCAAATATTCATCCTGAACCATTTATTATTGTACTTCAGATACTACTGACACCTTCCCCAATACTTGCAAGAAAACCTTTAAGAATTCATCTGTTGCCCTAGCCGGTTTGGCTCAGTGGATAGAGCATCGGCCTGCGGACTGAAGGGTCCCGGGTTCGATTCCAGTCAAGGGCATGTACCTTGGTTGCGGGCACATCCCCAGTGGGAGGTGTGCAGGAGGCAGCTGATCGATGTCTCTCTCTCATGGATGTTTCTAATGCTCTATCCCTCTCCCTTCCTCTCTGTAAAAAATCAATAAAAATATATTTTAAAAAAAGAATTCATCTGTTTTTCCTTTGTTTGCTGCTACACACAAGGCTGCACTCAACATAATCTCTGTGATTGTAGCTGCTGGATCCCATCTGGTGTCCTTTATCTAGGACACCTGTTTCAGGATTGAGACAATTAAGGTGATGAACCAGTTTCTTGTAGAAAATAAAAGTTTCCCATTTCCTTAAGAACGTTAGAAGAGAGAGAAAAATGGTTAATAAAGCACAATTACACATCTAATTACCAGATGTCAAGTATTTCCAGAACACATATTCTAATTGCCGTATCTTGTTTTGCTCCACTGAGACATTGTATTAGTTATCTATTGCTGCGTAACAAAATTATCACAGACTTAGAAGCTTAAAATAACACACATTTATTATCCCACAGTTCTGCGAGTCAGGAGTCTCAGCACAGCTTAACGGGGTCCTCTGCAAAGCTGTAATCAGGGTGCCCTCCAGGCCTGGGTTCTTATTTGGAGGCTCAGTTAGCGAAGTACGAACTTCTTTGCTCCTGTGGCTGTTGGTGGTGTTCAGTTCCTGCAGTTGTGGTACTGAGAGCTTGAATTTTTTGCTGGCTGTCAGTGGAGACTTCCCTCAGCTCCTCATGGCCACCTGCAATTCTTTGCCACAAGGAGTTCCCAACATGGCTATTTGCTCCCTCGCAGCCAGCAAGGGAGAGACTCTAGTAACGAGTAATACAATCTTGTATGACATAGTCACATACATATAATCATGTACATTCTGTCATGTTCACCATATCCTATTGGTTAGGAGCAAGTCACAGGTCCTGCTCACACTCAAGGAAGGGGGTCATACAAGAGTATGAAACCATGAAGCAGGGGTCATGGGACCACCTTAAGAGTATGTTTACCACAGATATGTTGGAGCATGCAATGTGACTAGTGGGAATAAAATATTGATAAAAACCAAGATTAGGATGAGAAAACATAATGAATTCGATAGCTATGGAGAAGAAGTACAGTCCTATTATCAATACAAATTTACATCCATAGAGATGTAACAAATGCAGATGAGAACTGAGACAGTATTGCTATAAAACTTACGACTTGGTGGCCTGGGTACAACTGTACGAGTTCACAGGCACTCACAATAAGTAGGTGGCAATGTGTGGCCCCAGAAAAGCTGTGAGTTGGAGCAGGATCCCAGTGAGCAGCTAGAACACAGAAAGAAGAATCTGGGCTCAAGGAAGGGGACTGAGAAGAGACAGACTCAGTGTCAGGGCTCTAGCCGAGGAGGCAGAAGCCTGGAGCAAGCTCTAGTTCTGGGAACTAGAAAGCTGATTAGGAAAACAAAAGTCTAGTCACAAGGATCAGGTGAACAAGAACACAGTGAGGGTCCAGTCAAAGAGCTCAGGGAAGGTGTGAGTGTGCGGACATATCACAGTTTCTGGCAGCAAGGCTAATTCTGGATTCTATTGGCTAATAACCCAGAACCACTTTTGCTCTCGAGCAGCGGTCGCCAACCAGTGGTCCACAGACTGGTGGTCCGTGAGGTCCGAAAGGTTGGCGACCACTGCTCTAGAGAATGACTTGGTGAAGGACTTGTCTAGGTGAGGCTGAGCTTTAAGATACTGGCATTGGGTGCTCAGTAAGAGAAGACAGAACCCCGGCTTTGATAGATTGGCATTGCTTAGGACACTGGGTAGAGTCTAAATCCACAGCACAGTATGAACACCACCATAATCCAGCTTCAATCTGCCCATCTAGTCTTGTCTCCCTCCATGTTGACTCTTTAGATTGAAACCACTGGAATGGCTTGTCATGTCCTGAACATGGCATGAACGTGAATGCCTCTAAGACTTATCCTGTTTACTTTGCCTGGAGTGCCCTTCCTCCCCCATCTCCATCTGAAGAATTCCTACTTGCCTTTTAGGACCCAGTTCAAATGTTACTTTCTCTGAAATGTGTCCACTGTCCAAGCCTCTATTGCAGCACCTATCAAGTTATGATTGTTTACTGTCTTTACCCTCATAGGCAATGGGTGTGCAAGGGAAAAGGATTTATCTATCCATTTAACTTTGTATCCTTCCCACCCGGAATAGTGGCTGGTATCTCATGGTTACTCAATAAAAATTACTGAGCCCTAGCCAGTTTGGCTCAGTGGATAGAGCATTGGCCTGCAGACCGAGGGGCACGTGCCTCAGTTACAGGCTCCTCCCCATGCGGGAGGCAACCAATCGATGTGTTTCTCTCACATCAATATTTCTCTCTGTCTTTCCCTCTCTCTTCCACTCTCTCTAAAAAGCAATGGAAAAAATATCCTCGGGTGAGGTTTTAAATTTTTTTTTTAATTATTGGAACAACAAATCCAGGAAACAATTAAATCATGCTTTATTGATCTTGCCTTAGGAGCCTAATTCTGTTCCCCTACCCTCACGGACCCCCCCATCTCACCCCCCTGCTACACTACCCACTTCTTGCAATATTGATGGGGGCTCCGTGTACACGCCTGGGTTCACATAACTGCTGCTCTTTAATGAGCATTAATGCAGTTGAAGCCTGACATCGAGGGCTGAAAAAACAGCACTAAATCTTTTATGGACAAACTGCAAATCTGCGTGCACAGTCAGACATTTCCCCTGCTGACCCTGAGCTCTGATCACCAGATGTGAGAGGCAAAGCAGAACACAACACCCACATGTTTTAAAAAGAGAGAAAATCCCAAGTGTAGTTCACAGCTGCCACTGTGGGGAACCCAGAAAAGCCACATGACCTGAAGGTGATTTTAAGTCCCTCTCCCTTTGCTGACAAGAAAAACATACGCCTTGGCACTTGGTATCTTTAGTGTCTGAAGCTACAGTAAAAGTATTTCCTCTTCAAAATGCATTCTGCATGTGAGAATGGCTTCCTTCTGTCCTTGCATGTGAGATTTTAATGACTAAACCTAATGTACAAGCACCAAGCCGGATCGCAGACACAGCAATGACTATTTCTGAGGCTGGCTCTTGAGGTCAGCACTAAGAAATTTCTGAAGCTCTATACCTTCTATTGGGCAAGAAAGACAAGGGCTATTCATCATTCTCAGACATGCACGACAGTATCAGTCAAGTTTTTTCTGTGGTGAAAGATTTGAAGTTGAAATGAATCCTTCAAATCTGATGGTTAATGCTCAAGATGACCCCAAGAGGGAGTGGCTGGAAACAAGGTCTCAGCTAATCTGCATGATCCCTTTTCAGCCTCGTAATATGAATATTAAACCCTGGAAATGGGAACAAATTATGCACACATCTTTCCATTTTATTTTAAAATATGTATAGATCTGCATTTTAAAATGGCCCTTTGGCCTACGACAATGAAATAACTCCATTCATAATGAGGGACAAGCATTAAATATGCTGACCAAAAAAAAGAACTAATTTGATTAATATGTCCTTAGAGTCGGACTTACGGAGAGAACATGTCCGGGAACTGTAAGGCCCTTCTGTCAAGATGCTCTCAGCACAACACTGAGCACAGCAGGTGCATTCCATGGGGATAGTCAGCCAGAGCCAGCATGTCCTGTACCTTCATGGCTTGTCTGCTTGCTCTTCAGTCCTTCCTTCTTTCCATTCCACAAATATTCACTGAAAGCTTACTCAATGCTATTACTACAACAGATTCCTCCCTCCAAGAACAGAATTTATATAGTAGCATAAGTAAGTAATTAAGGATGTAAAAAAGGAACTTTTAAACCACATTAGGTGAAGCCAGCAAAGTCCCTTTAGAAAGCATACTTGGCTTACTTCTCCAAAAACAGAAATTGAAAAAATATTTACTTCCACTGTTCATTGTTAAAAGTTTAAGGTAGGCTATTGTAATGATTCTGGCTTTTATAATCCATTTGCATGAGCTTTAAACATCTGTGCATTAGAACTTAATTATTTGAGCTGGATTTGATCTGTTTTTACATCTCCACAGTTGGCCACAGCAGTGGAACTTCCTGAATGACTAGAGCTTAAACTTCCCCCAAAAAAGAAAAAAAAATTTAAAAACTTCCCATAGAGATTTCTTTGAAAGGGTCTCACTGTTAAATGACAAAAGGTATTTTATAAAAAAGAAATACAATTAAACAAGTAGCTAAGTTCAAGATTTAATGGGTACATAATATCTATGTGAATAAATATTTTACCACTACATCAGAAAAATAAAAAGAAATGGCTTTATAAACTAATGCAGTAACATGTACAAAAGTGTTACAAACCCTAACATAATAAAGAAATAAAACTTCACTTAAATCCTGATAGTAAACCTACCCTTTCATATAGCTTTCAGCTTCTGGAGGGCAAGTCCTATTAGACTGACTAATATTTGTATACATATTAATAGTTTATAAAACACTTTACATGTTATTTTTTTTTTTAATTCTCATCCGAGGGTATTTTTTCCATTGTTTTTTAGAAAGATTGGAAGAGAAGGAGGGGGGGCAGAGAGAGAAAAACGTGGATGTGAGAGAGACTTATCTATCTGCTGCTTCCCACTCACGACCCCACAGGGCCAGGGATTGAGCCATCCTACCGAGGTATGTGCCCTTGACTAGGAATCAACCTCAAGACCCTTTGCGGGGGGGGGGGGGGGGGGGGCAGTGCTCTAACCACTGAGGAACCCGGCCAAGGCTCCATGTCATTTCTATTAATCCTCTATAGCAGTGGTTCTCAACCAAGGCAGTGTTTCCCCAGGGCATAACTGGCAATGTCTGAAAACATGTTTGGTCATCCCAACTGGGATAGGGGTGCGGGTTGCTACTGGCAGCTAGTGGGTACAGGTCAATGGTGCTGCTAAAGCTCCTACAAGGCACAGGAAAGCCCCCCACCACAAAGAATGATCCAGCCCCAAATGTCAAGGCTGAGGCGGGGAAATACTGCTCTAAGCAGTGCTTCTTGAGCTTTAATGTGCACGTGCATCAACTGAGGTCATGGAAAAATGCAGGGCCTGGGATTCAGCTTTTCTCACCAGTTCCCAGGCGATGCTGACTAGAATACATGCCGTTTTCAATGTGCCTGTCTGATGCAGCCCTTCTCAGGAATCGGTTCTCAAAGCCCCCAGTCAGTGGGCTACCTGACTCTACCCTTCCAGCCATGGCTCATTATACCTCAAAGGGCCCCAGAGCCCAGCTGAGTCAGGTGACCTCTTCTGAGACTGTGTTATCAGGCCTCAGGGACTCTAGTTTCTGCTGACAACTAGGAACTAGCAGCCAATCCTGAGAGCTAGAGGCTGAGGTAGAGCTAGGTTTCAGGATGGCTGTGTGTCTGGCCAGTGTGCACAGAGAAACAAGGTCCTGAACTAGGGAGGGAGGAAGGGAGGGAGGAAGGGAAGGAGGGAGAGAAGGACAGGAGGGGAGGGGAGGGGAGGGGAGGGAATGCTGATGAGAGAGTGAAATCACCTTGGTTCCCACTGAACTCCCTGCCCCAGAATTCATTACTTATCTCTATATCTGTGATTACATTCTTTTTTTCCTTTTTTTTCTTATACTAATTTAAGGAGGTTCCTTCACTTACAACAATTGACTCCTGAATAAAATGCGTCCACAGCAATTGTTCTAAACCCTGCAATGTTAACTATGGCTTGGAGATTAATAAACTTATCCAATGTTAGTAAGAACCAATAAATGAAAAAATACAAGTTCTTTGCCTCCAAACCCCATGCTCCTTAAACTACACTGTCTGCACATTAATGATCCCATCATAAACCTCACAACAATGCCACATCTCACTGGAAAAACAAGAGTGCCTCATATTTCCACTCCATGATCCCAAGTTACTCATTCCTGCTGCCACCTGGGGAAATGTCTCCAACCAACCCTTCAAATTAAGATGAACTTTTCTGCCATGGACCAACAATGACACAAATATGATGGGAAAGTATAATAATGATCTGAAGAAGGGTAGAATTGCACAGATAATTCAAAATAGCATGCAACTTATTTAGTGAGGAAAGTGATGAAATAAAAAATTAATATTTTGCAGTGTACAATTCGATAAGCTTTGACATTTGTATACATCTGTGAAAACATACCATCATCCCAAGTTACCTCCTGCCACTTTGTAATCCCTGCCTTTAGCCCCTCCCCACTTGGCCCCATACCCAGGCAACCAATTTGCCTAAAGCCGTGGTCGGCAAACTGCGGCTCTCGAGCCACATGCGGCTCTTTGGCCCCTTGAGTGTGGCTCTTCCACAAAATAGCACAGCCTGGGCGAGTCTATTTTGAAGAAGTGGCGTTAGAAGAAGTTTAAGTTTAAAAAATTTGGCTCTCAAAAGAAATTTTAATCGTTGTACTGTTGCTATTTGGCTCTGTTGACTAATGAGTTTGCCAACCACTGGCCTAAAGAATAATTTGTATTTTCCAGAGTTGTAAATAAATGGAATCATATCATATGTACTCTGTGGGGAGGGGGATTTCTTTCACACAACATGATTATTTTGAGATTCAGCCATATTGTTACATGTACCAATAGTTTCAATGGTTTGTTCCTTTTTGTTAGTGAGAAGCATTCCATTATTTGGATATAATCACAACTTGTTTATCCATTCACCTGTTGAGGGACATTTGGATTATTTCCAGTTTTTTGGCTATCACAGATAAAGTTGCTATGAACTTTCATTGTGTGGACATATGCTTTCTTTTCTGGAGAGTAAATAAATACCTAGAGTGAAATGGTTGGGTAATATTATAGGGATGTGTTTAACGTTTTCAGGAAACTACCGAACCATTTTTTAAAGTGGTAGTACCATTTTACATTCTCAGCGGCAGTGTATGGAGACTCCAGTACACATCCTCACCAAAACTTGGCATAGTCAGTCCTTCCAGTTTTAGCCATTCTAATAGGTACACAGGGCTCAAGTTTGTATTTCTCTAAAAAGTATTGATGTTGAGCATATTTTTATGTTGTTTTTGCTATCCATTGCCATTCTTTGATTGTCTGTTCAACTCTTTTGCTAATTTTTAAAATGTGTTATTTTCTTTTTATTCTCTCAACAGTATCTTTCAAAATGCAGGATTTTGATTTTTATAAAGTCCAATTTATCAATTCCATTTCTTTAGTAACACAGGGCTATCCAGGTAATCTATTTATTCTTCAGTGAGCTTTGGTAGTTTTCATCTTTCAAGAAATTTGTCTATTCCATCTAAGTTACTACATTTATTCGCACAGATTGCCATAAACCATAACATTTCCATATTAGTTTTTAAATATTTATAGTGATGTCTGCTCTTTCATTTCTGATATTGGTAATCTGTGTTTTCTCTGTTTCTTTACTGATCAGTCTGACTAAAGTATCAATTTTATTGATTTCCCCCCCCTCCCCAAGTACCAGCTTCAGGGTTTATTGATTTTCTGTATGTTTTTCTTTTTTTCTTTCACTGATTTCAGATGTGATCTTTCTTATTTCCTTTTTTCTGCTTACTTTAGGATCAATTTGCCAGTTTTCTTTTCTTTTTCTCATTTCTTAAGGTGGAAGCTTAAGTCATTTTATTTGAGACTTTTCTCCTTTTATAATATAGCCAGTTAATGATATAGGAGAGAGAGAAGAGGGATGGATGGAGAGAGAGAGAGAAAGGGAGAGAGAGAGGGAGGAAGGGAGAGAGAGAGAGGGAGAGGGAGAAAGAGGGAGAGGGAGGGAGGGAGGGAGGAAGGGAGGGAGGGAGAGAGAGAGAGAGAGAGAAGAGGAGGAGGAGGAGGAGGAGGAAAGGAAGGAAGGAAGGAAGGAAGGAAGGAAGGAAGGAAGGAAGGAAGGAAGGAAGGAAGGAAGGAAGGAAGGATGTTGGCAACAATGTGGAAAATTGGGCCCTAACTGCTTTGGCTTCAGTGGATAGAGCGTCGGCCTACAGACTGAAAGGTCCCAGGTTCAATTCCGGTCAAGGACATGTACCTTGCTTGCAGGCACAACCCCAGTAGGAGGTGTGCAGGAGGCAGCTGATCCATGTTTCTCTCTCATCTATGTTTCTAACTCTCTATCCCTCTATGTAAAAAATCAATAAAAATTTTTTAAAAAGGACACCTCTTAAAAAAAAAAAAAAAGAATGTGGAAAATTGGAACCCTGGCGCACTGCTGGTGGACATGTAAAGCAGTGCAGCAACTGTGGAAAACAGTATGTGATTCCTAAAAAATTAAACACAGAATTACCAAATGATCTAGCAATTCCACTTCTGGCTATATAGCCAAAAGAACTAAAAGCAGGAACACCGAACAGATTTTTGGGTCCCTGCTTTTAATTCCTTTAGCCATGTTCATAGCAGCATTATTTATAACAGTAAAAAGGTAGAAGCATAGAACAGATTCACAAATCTGAGGGAAAGCAGGGGGGCAGGAGTGTGTGGGTGGGAAAACATCAACCAAAAAACTTGTATGCATATATGCATAGCCCATGGACACAGACAACAGGGTGGTAAGGGCTGGGGCGGAGGCCGGGGAGGGGGCTACAAGGGGTCAATTCAAGAAAAGAGACATATGTAATATTTTCAACAATAAAGATTTTTTTTTAAAAGGTAGAAGCAACTCAAATGTCCATCACAGATGAATGGATAAACAAAATGTAGCATATACATATAATGACATATTTCTATTTAATATATTTTAAAAGGAAGGAAATTCTGACACATGCTACTACATGGATAAATCCTGAAGACATTATGCTATGTGAAATGAGCCAGGCACAAAAGGACAAGTATTAGATGATTCCCTTATAAGCGATAACCAGAGTCGTCAAATTCATAGGCATAGAAAGTAGAATGGTGGTCACCAGGGACTGGTAAGGTGGTGGGAGGGGAATAAGGAGTTAATGTTAAAAAGGCAGTGTTTTAAATGGGGAGATGAAAAAGTTCTGGAAATGGATGGTGGTGATGGTTGAACAACAATGTAACTTAGTACCACTGATTACACTCCAGATCTGAGGAGAGTCACTCTAAGACAGTGAAGGCTCCTCTCCATTGATAGGAACTATTTTTTAATTTCTATTTAAATCAACAAACAAAATATAAGTATTTTCCAGATTGTTTAAAAACAAAAACAACCCCCAGTAAGATAATAAAGTTAGTTTCAAAGGAAAAGATAGCTAATCTTGTAAATTTTGAACAGATTATCTACTTCCTTTAAAACTCACACAAAGAACAAATAAACCCTCCATCTGGTTTTAAAACACGTACCAAAAAAATTAAGCTAGCTAAAACAAGAGGGACCAAATGGGTCAAGAAGATAATTAATTTTTAACAGCTATCATAATGAACTATTAGCAACTGTTCCCAGCAAAGGCCAACTCTAAAACTATTCAATTCACCTGAGCCCTATTCTAATGTAAACAAATAAAAGATGGAATCAACGAGCGTATTTAAACACTCCAGATTCGAGTAATTTCACTATTTTCTTACTCTCCTAACTATTTATTTGAGATTGTTTAATTACAGTAAAGGAGTCCTCAAACCAACGTTATTTGCAGTTTGGTAGAGTGAGAAGCAAGAAAGCATGTTCCTAAGGGCTGCTGGTACTGAAAACTGGTTCCCGGCACCCCTTCCACTCCACAAGCACATGAGTCAGGAGTTAAGAACGATCATTCAGGGTGGATGGCAATAACTTTGAAGCCTCATTGTGAGCATTCTGGGTTAGAGCCAGCCCAGCTTCTCAAAAATTTCCTCTTGTACCAGATCTAAATGGTAATGTTTTCCCCTCTCGATGAGAGGATTTTGAGAATTACAGTTCCATAAAACACTGAGATGCTTAAATTTTTTGAAAATTCTAAAGAAGAGCAAAATTCTGTTTATAATGACTGCCTCGTGATGTGGTAATAAATAGGATGCCACACCCAATGTGTCTGGGCTCCAGACAGAATATTCAAGTAGTGGGAACCTGTTCCCCAGGCTGGTCACCAGATGACAGACACCAGTTGGAAATGACAATGAAAACAGCCATTGTAGCAGTACCCTACGTCCTGCAACAGCAGATCCTGACTGGCATCACTTCTACTGTGAAAGGTAACAAAACCTGACCAAGAAAAATGCAGTCGTCACAGCGGCCCAAGTGGCAGTATGATGTACCAGAGACAGGCAACGAGGGAAAGCAATGTCCTTGGCCACGGAAAGGCCCTTTGCAGCGAGGCCGAGGCAGAATTTCTTGGGACAGGCAGCAGTCCCCACAGAGCTCTGCTGGCTGTAAAAGACTATTGATCCCACTGAAGCTTCCTGCAGGTTATTAAATCTCACTCAGGAGATCCAGACAAGACTTAATTACAATCCACTCACAGGTGACTGCAACACAGGACTGCACCTTCACACCAGGGGAAAGTCTTTGTCTTTTCATTGTCCAGAAAACAACCTTGCCCTGGCTGGTTTGGCTCAGTGGATAGAGCATCAGCCCTCGGACTGAAGGATCATGGGTTCAATTCTGGTCAAGGGCACATACCTTGCTTGCAGGCTGACCAATTGATGGGTCTCTCTCACATCGATGTTTCTCTCTGTCTCTCCCCCTCTCCTCTACTCTCTCTTACCTACAGTGACCTGAACTCAAATTCCAATAAAGGACAACACTTTGGATAACCAAAATGCTGCTGCCATGTAAATGAAAATAGATTATCAAGACTGCAGGCTTGGTTGGTTGCTTCTAAGTATGGTAGATAACTTGAAAAAGAATATTATGAGCTGAGCACTTTAAATTCCCAGCCTAAGGTCGGGATAAGAAAACAGAAAGCTTCTATGACTGTCCCGAAAGAAGTCCTTATTTTCTGAACCCAGATTTCAGATTATTGAAAACTAATTCTGGCACTGACTGTGAAGGAATGGGACCCTGAAAAAAACAATGAAGACATATGGGCATATTCTGATGTAGCCGAGGACCTCAGACTCCCAAGGGGTTAGTCTTCCTTTGCCTGACAACATATAATGAATAGCCTCTACTGAAGCAATTGCCTTGAAGAAGATGCTAATCTTCTTTGAGATCTTATTCCACCTCCATCACCTCTCACTGCTTCTAGACTAGGATTTCTCAATTGGGGTACTATTGACATTTTTGCCTGGCTGACTATTTGTTGTATGGAAATGCCCTGTGCACAGGAGTTGAGAAGCAGAGGGTGAACCAGGATAGAGGAATAAATGTAGAATAGCCTTTCCCCCTAGACCCTTGAAGCTGGACAGTTCATTCACAAATATTTATTGAGTACCTACTAGTATTTTGTGACAGGCAGTTACAGGCGCTAGAGATACAGAATGCACAACATAAACAGAACTCTTTGCCACATGGAGCTTATATTCC
This sequence comes from Plecotus auritus, assembly GCF_963455305.1. Lineage (NCBI taxonomy): Eukaryota > Metazoa > Chordata > Mammalia > Chiroptera > Vespertilionidae > Plecotus > Plecotus auritus. Next base: position 26,531,157 of record NC_137779.1, read on the forward strand.
CGCGGTGAGAAAAGTAAAATGAAGATACTAATAGACATATTTATTTTTCAGAGTCAAAGATGTCGTTGGTTGTTAGACACCCCCAATTTCAGATGTGTTAAATGGTAAAACATATCATGTGTCAAGAAGCAGTAAACATGGCAATAAGTAAGACAGCAATAGTTCTGAGGGGAGAATAAAGCAGAGAAGGCAGACGGGCAGGACTGGAGTAGGTCTGAGTAAAGGCTTGGAGGGGATGAGGGCGCTAAGTGGATATCTGGGAGAAGAGCAGACGGAAAGCACACATGCTCGATAGAGAACTGCACCACCAGAATGCTTTCACAGGAGGCTGTGGAGTCCATTCAGAGAAATCTCTTCCAACCACCACACTGACAGTTACCCTTCACTACCTTTCCACTATAGCGGGAAGATTTTACTGAGAAAGAAGTTATCTCCATTTCCTAATCAAAGGGTAGACAAAGAAGGACTTAATTATGGGGAGGGAAAAGACTCAACATAAACACACCACTATACCTAAATGAGTGATCATATAGAAAAGCGCTACTGAATGACTTAATAGATTGCAAAAAAGATTGTTCTCTTGCTAGCAGGGTATAAAGAAGGCAGGTGAAAATCTTCAAAATCTTCAGAAGAGAAACCCAAAGCTCTACATTTTCTTTTCCCCAAGTGCTAAATACATGCTCTGAATTCGAAGCACCTCTGCTTCCAGGGGCTCTTGATACATTATTCAATGTTTTAACTCATGACAAATTACATCTAAATTTCCTCACTCGTGTTCATTTATAGGACATTTTTATCTTGTCTTTTTTTTTTTTTTTCATGTACCATGCAAGCAAGAAGAGAACATCCAGCACAACATACCCTTCAGAAATAAGCTAATGGCACAATTTGGTGTCAATTTCACAGCTCAGTGAAGTGAAAGTGATCTAGCTGCCTGTCCCCACACACCTAGGAGGGGGTCTACTGAGAGTGCCCAGCCTGATGTTGCTTGTGTCATGCCTAAAAGCAAGATAAGTTCAAGTGGAGACATTATGTACGAAGAGAGAAAGCAGTTATCATTCAGATGCCCTCAGAGCTCGCTAGAGCAGAATGTAGAAAGGGAAAGCAGGCCAGACCTTCATTTTTATGTTGTGGAAAGTTGTTTTTCTGAAGTCATGCTTACACTCACAAATGGCAGGGAACAGTAGCTTCCCTTTGGGGTTTCGATAATGTTTAGAAGCAGAAATTGTCTTTTAACAGATGTATGAGAACTGAATAACTATTTTAACAGTTTTCCATGATTCATGATGGGGAAAAATCATAGGCTTCAACTATACTTAATATAAAACCAAAATTAAGTAGGAAAATTATGTATCTCCTATTAATCAGAATTACAGTTATACAGGTGTTATTTGCTAGCACACAGTAATGACTTCATTACACCCGTAAGCCACTTCTACAAAGTAGAGGAATACATATTAATGATTTCCCCCGTTTTTTCAGATAAGGAAGTGAATCTGGGTGATACAGATAATGATTAGTCAGAACTTAAAACTTGTTTTTTAGGGGATAGGGTCAAACTAGATAGCCTCTAAGGCTCTTTTCTGGTCTTTTTTTTTTAATATATTTTATTAATTTTTTACAGAGAGGAAGAGAGAGGAGAGGGATAGAGAGCTAGAAACATCGATCAGCTGCCTCCTGCACACCCCCTACTGGGGATGTGCCCGCAACCAAGGTACATGCCCTTGACCGGAATCGAACCTGGGACCTTTCAGTCTGCAGGCTGACACTCTATCCACTGAGCCAAACCGGTTTCGGCTCTTTTCTGGTCTTTAAACATTCTGTGATTCTTCGAGGAGTTAATCTTGCCACCTTCCATATTATACCACATAACTGCTATTTACTTGTTTCACGTGTCAGTACTTTATACCCCAAATAGACCCCAGCCTAGTTGCACATGGTAATGATCACAGCGATCCAAGTATTTGGCACTTAGTGTGTGTAAATTATCTCACTGAATCCTCACACCAACCTAATGACATAGGAACCATCCCCATTTTTCAAATGAGAAAACTGAGGCTCAAAGGGGTTAAGCCACCAGTCAATCACAATCTAGTAAGTGGTGAAGTTCAGCTTGCACCCCAGGTCTCAGACTTCAAAGCTCCTATTTTTCTCATTGTGCTATGTGGCCTCTTTAAGAAACAACAAGAAGAAAAAAGACCAAGTATGGCAAACTAGTAAAAATATTAAGAATAAAAGGTGGGGATATGCTATACCTCAATGAAAACAGTCGTAAACCGTTCTGCATACATCCCAGCACCTGGTTAGGAAGAAAATGCATTTCTTGAAAGTGAACAGCACGCAACCACACACTGAAGCAGTGAGAAATTTTATGAGAGCCCTGGCTGAGGACAAGATCTGGCCGACCCTGGGCGGCGAGGCCAAATAAAACAGGGAACTGTGTAAGATCATCAAGATACCAGGCACCCTTTCTAAGATACTATTTTTCTCCAATAGGTGATGTGGCTGCTAGGTGCCTGGGAGGACCCCCAGAGACAACACTCACGTAGGAAAACAGAGTGTACGGTTTGTATATCCGGGCTCTTCAATCATGGAAAATGGAGGGAGTCACACTGTCGGCCAGTTCTTCAGTATGAACTTTCTCATGGTGTGGGTGTGTAAGGCACTGGGGTAAGGAATATAATGAGAATCATATGTGACTCTGCCTGAGTGAGGCTCAGAGTTGCTTACAAGGCAGTTCAACTCAGTTCAAGAATCAGAAGTGGTTGCCTCCTCCCTGCTAGACGCACTGGGCTGGGCACCTGAGGCTGCTCACCCCAGCAGAGAGAAACTCTGTTTCCATACAGTGCGGGAAGAGCTGCCCGGGACAGATGACATCTCACCGCTCTCTGAGCGCTCGGAGGGAAATGCCAAGCCCAGGCCGGGGGAAGAGAAATAGGGAAGGCTTTGCTGGAGGAGGTAATATCTGACCTAGGTCTTATAAAATGAGATGCTTTACTTTGACGACGAAGGCAGAGAAAGGCCTTGTCAACAAAATGAGCAAAGAAGCAGAGGTCAAGGGAAGGCCAAAACTTATATGATATATGTGCAGAGCGAACAGCAGTTCAGCCTCCTGGAGGTAATCGCAAGGGATGAGGCTGCAGAGAAGACAGAACCCAGTCTTGAATAATTTTGATTCTCATAACTCATTGAAAGGTTTAAGGAAGGTAGACACATAGATTGCATTTTAAATACATTCCACTCTATAAGCAGCTAGTTAAATGCTGCTTCTTTGCATATGAACATGTGAACTGTTAAGAAATAGTATCGGGATATGATAAGCATTCTAAAAGAACTAAGTCACACTGTTTTGCTGCTTACTTATAGCAGGGCCTAAACGCCAGTCAGTATCAGTAAGTGGCCTATGATAAATGACCCATTCAACTCTGCAGTAAGGCTGGGGACAGAGAGGGGTCTGAAGTGTCCCTAATGGAAACAGCATGTGTTCTTGTATTTGTATTCACTGAACACACCACATGTGGTGCCCACACATGGCTGAAAACTCCAGGAAACCTTAGAGCCCCCATCTATCTCCCTGACAGTTCGCACTGTAGCCAGCCTGGAAACCAGAGGCCAGGCTGAGGGTTGAATTTACTTTAATCTCTACTACTTTCTCAGACTTTTATATGCCACGGAAAAATGAGAGTTAATTCCAGAGGTCCTCTTAAATTATGGGGACATTAGAATTCAAAACGGAACACAATTCTCAACACTGCCAACTACAAAAATACTGTGAAGATAACCCCTATATACCTTGTTATATGCACTAACCAAATAAATAGGTAATTTTTTTTTATTCAGTTCAAGAGTGATCCCATTTTTCTGGTTGCAGCTCTGCCCTTCTTAATACATAGCCACTAAGCCACACTGGAGTTTGCTTTCCATTGATGTTCCCTTAGAGAGAGAAAAAGGATCCTACCCAAAATGTCTTATAAACCTCTGAAGCTTCTAACTCATATGGGGCCAAGAATAAAAGTCCACACTTTTATTTCAAATCATAGTTCTCATGTAAGTTTGTTTCCTAACTCTTTCCATGAGGGCTTGATAATTCTCTAGTCTAGCTTCTCTATTTTTCCACACAGTAAGAAAAAACTAAAACTTAGAGCAGTATGGGGTATGTGGCAAAGGGAGAAAATGCTGAACTATGCAAACTGTTTACTTTCACACCGGTTTTACCATGTAAATAAATACTTCCTTCCAACCATAAATACTGCACATGTTAATAATAGGTAGGATTTTTAAGAATAACATTAATTCCTTAATCCGCCAAATCCTTCAATTTACACTGCATCATATAGTTATTTAAATAGCCTAATTATTTATTCCCAGAAGAAACACACAATTAGAAGACAAACCAAGTACCACAACTAGTGAAGGCAGAATAGCACAAAGGTTGAGAGCACAGCCTGTGAAATGAGACAAACCCTGGTTTCAAATCCCAACTCGGCCACTTGGGAGCTCTAACCCTGAGTTTTCTCATTTGCAAAATGAAGACAAGAACAGTATCTGCCCCACTGGATAGCTGTGAGAATTAAATAAGTGAATGCATAGAAAGTTTTTACTTCAGTATCTGCATAGATAATGCTCAAAAATGTGTAAGCTCTAATTATCTTTATTATCGTTAATTCCCATAGGTTAGCAAGGTGACTCACCATCCCTGCAGACTGTAGGAGTAGGTAGAACAAAATCTCCCACAGGTAATTTAAAAAAATACATCTTTACAATTAATTTTGAATTATACAAGTAGTACATGAAGACATTCTCCTTTGCCGGAGATAATTGAAGTAAATTCCTATGTGGAGTCAGAGGGCTGGATGAGATAATGTCGTACCATCTTAGCAGCTCTAGGAACTGATGAATTTCCCAAGGACAAGGGCAAAAGGGCAGCACCTCCGCCAGGACTTGTGATGCAACTGGGATTCCGCCAAGCTTCACTTCCCCCCGCGGCAGGGTTACATGCCCTCCATGGCTGCCTTAAGCTCTCCCTGAGGCTGGCAGGCCCTTAATGGTAAACACATTGTCCAGCAAAAGGAGAGGATGGATGTGTTTCCAGCTCAGGAAACTTAATAAAAATCCTTTATCTATTTTATTGAAAACTCAGTTCTGAGACATTACCTCAGAGGTCAGGCCTGAAGACCAGCCTCTCACTCGCTATTTCATGTTGAGACCAATTCACTATCCTAAGAGCAGCATCTTTGAGGTTTTACTCAAGATTAAAATGAGGACTCCCAGCCACTTAATTGTAACACTTCAATTAACACTCAACTAAGAAGTTAATTCTACACGTAAGAGAGGCGTCTAATTAAGTAATGGCAAATCATGGTCCTGAAAGACAAGTTGTGGAGATTCATGAACTATTTTCAAGATTTCAAAAGCCTCTAGGCAACTGTACTAGTAAACTACGCAGTCTAACTACATGTCACGTTTCTTTGCTGTGCCTAGAATTCCATCAGCATAGTCCAGTCACAATGATTATTCATACTGATCATTTCAGTGTGAGGTTTTTCTTTTTAATGTCCTAAAAGATGTAAACAGAAAAGTTTATTCAGGCATTCTTTGGTTTATCCATCCATTTGTTATATTTCAAAACTCAAAAACCCTATCACTCTTAAGATTTCAAGCTTAGTTTTCTTATTATTCTCTTTATACTACCACTTTTAAAAAGAGATTATTCTGCTCTGGCCAGGTGGTTTGGCTGGTTGGAGCACCATCCCATACACCGAAAGGTTGCATGTTCAATTCCAGGTCAGGACACATACCTAGGTTGCTGGTTCGGGAAGGCAAGTGATCAATGTTGCTCTCTCACATCCATTTTTCTCCCTCTCCCTTCCCCTTTCTCTATCTCTAAAATCAATATGCATGTCCTCGGGTGAGAATTTTAAAAAAGAGAGTTTCTATCTTTCTCTCCCTCTCCTTTCCTCTCTGAAATCAATAAAAATATATTTAAAAAAACCAAAGTTCACACCAGGACCATCAGCATTTCTCCTAGACCTCCAAAACAACTGATTATTAGCCATGTCCGCTAGCTATAAAACATTCTCCACTTACTCATTTTTTTTTTGAAGAGGAGGAAATCAAATTGTATTATATGCAGTGAGAACACAACTCAAAAAGAGGCATAAAATATTCAGAATCATAATATGTGCACATGAGGAGGTTACATGGTAACATGCTACAACTCTCTTTCCAGAACAGCCCTAGGCCAACATTGGAGTAATTTCATTTCTATCTTATGCTCCAAATCATTTGATAGAGCAATTCCAACAGATTTTCAACAACTCCTGTCCCATTACCCAGAGTAGCTAGAGACATTGGTTAAGATCAGCTACAACTCCCTCACAAAAACAGAGCTTCAGTATATCACTTGAAAAATAAGATGATGAAGTCTTTAATTATTTAACATGCCACACCTGCAATTTTGTATCCCAACTATTAGAATGTACTGAGTTGAGAATGGCTGCAAAATCAAGAAAGGAGGGGAAGAAGCAGATGATGGTGTGTATATCTCCATAATACTAAAGCCAGGTAGTTAAGCTGTAACTGCCATGATTAAACCCATAAATGCAGATGGTGTTGTCTCATCTTCCTAGAAGCATTTATCCAAATGAAAACAGCTGAAACCAGAAAAAAAATTTTCATTTGCAGTAAGTTTAATGATGGGATCTATTTTCCCCTCATTTCATATGGCCAGTTTCATCTCCATGAGCACTGCTGGAGTCTTTTAAAGATGTGGACACCAGGGGAAACACAGGTTCGTTTTCAAAGGCCACAAAAGACCTGGCACTATCCTCTGGCACAGTGGTTCTCAACCTTCCTAATGCTGCGACCCTTTAATACGGTTCCTCATGTTGTGGTGACCCCCAACCATGAAATTATTTTCGTTGCTACTTCATAACTGTAATTTTGCTACTGTTAATGAATCGTAATGTAAATATCTGTGTTTTCCGATGGTCTTAGGCGACCCTGCTAGTGGTTCTCAACCTGTGGGTCGCGACATTAGAAAGGTTGAGAACCACAGAACCTGACTAGAGGGACAGATGTGATGGTAGCTAACTCATCCAACAAGCCCAGATCCATGTTCTGCCCTCTGCTCCTCCCCCAACAGAAGTTATTAGTTACATGGTTCAGCTATTGGTTTTAGAAACACATTGGCTGATTGATCACCAACTGCACTGAAATCATTATACACTATTCTATAGCCCATAATAGGTATTCATTAAATACTTAATGCATGAGTAAAAATAAATTTAATAAAACTTTTAAGATTTAGCCCTAGCCGGTTTAGCTCAGTGGACAGAGTGTTGGCCCTCGGACTGAAGGGTCACGGGTTCAATTTCGGTCAAGGGCACATACCTCAGTTGCAGGCTGGATGGCCAATCGATGTGTCTTTCTCACATCGATGTTTCTGTTTCTCTGTCTCTGTCTCTCCCCCTCCCTTCCACTCTCTCTAAAAATCAATGAAAAAATATCCTGGGGTGAGGATTAACAACAACCAAAAAAAAACCTCTAAGATTTAAAAACAAATAGTGTATATACAAAGTCTGAGAATACAATTTTAACTTCTATATGAAGAACAATTTGACAGTAATGATGGCAACTTAACATTTGTGTGGTGTGTTTTTTTCCAGTTTGGATTCACAGTCCTAGAGATAACAAAGCAATTGATGTTAGTTCAGAAATACTTAGGTATGTCACAAAACTATGAGAAATGGCTGTGTCTCCAATATATAAGACAAATGCTAGAAAAATCTAGTCCAGACTATTATAGATATTCTCTGATCAAATCACATTTCTAAGGAAAAAAATGTGTTGCATGTTCAATGGATGGAGCACCAAATATGAAAAGACAGCTCAATGGGTTTGCATCATGATTTTTTTAAAAAAAGAATCAGCTAGCCACCTTTATGTATGATGTCTAGAATCCACTAAGAGCAGTTATAATGGAAATGTCAGATGAAACTACTTCACTATTTGCCTTTAAAAGTGGTGTGCTGAATTTTAAAGACACTTAGATATTTGGCATTAAAAACTGTAGTGACAGGGTCACATGATTTCTCTCAAGAGGAAATCGCAAGGAAAGGGGGAATGGGCAGAAGGAGACACTGTCTGGCAGAAGAGAAGGAAAGTCAGTTTTTAGCCCCAAACCCTCTAGCGCTGAGGTTTTCCAACAAATCAACTGTCAATGCATTTATCAGCAAAATGTCTTCCCACAATTCTGGTACTTTCAGTCAATGCTGTGTTCTCTTAGATGAATGCTTCAGAGAAAAGACAAGAACAGATGTGAAAGATGTAATAATTTATTAGGAACTAGAGGCCCGGTGCATGAAATTCGTACACAGGGGGTGTGTGTCCCTCAGCCCAGCCTGCACCCTCTCCAATCTGGGACCCCTCAAGGGATGTCCGGCTTCCCGTTTAGGCCCGATCCTACCGGGATCAGGCTTAAACGGGTAGTTGGACATCCCTCTCAAAATCCAGGACTGCTGGCTCCCAACTGTTCGCCTGCCTGCATTCCTGATTGCCCCTAACCGCTTCTGCCTGACAGCCTGATCACCCCCTAACCATCCCCCTGCCAGCTTGATTGATGCCTAACTGCTCCCCTGCCAGCCTGTTTGCCCCTAACTGTCCTCCCCTGCAGGCCTGGTCCCCCCCAACTGCCCTCCCTTGCATGCCTGGTCCCTCCCAACTGCCCTCCCCTGCTGGCCTGATCGCTCACAACTGCCCTCCCCTGCTGGCCATCTTGTGGTGGCCATCTTGTGTCCACATAGGGGCAGCCATCTTGTGTGTTGGAGTGATGGTCAATTTACATATTACTCTTTTATTAGATAGGATAGAGGCCTGGTACACAGGTGGGAACCAGCTGGTTTGCCCTGAAGGGTGTCTTGGATCAGGGTGGGGGTTCCCTTGGGGCATGGGGCGGCCTGGGCGAGGGGCCTGTGGTGGTTTGCAGGCCGGCCATGGCCCCTGGCAACCCAAGCGGAGGCCCTGGTATCTGGGATTTATTTATCTTCTATAATTGAAACTTTGTAGCCTTGAGCGAAGCTAAGCCTCCTGCTTGCTCCATGGCTGCAGCCATTTTTGTTGGGATTTATTTATCTTCTATAATTAAAACTTTGTAGCCTTGAGTGGAGACCTGGGCTGGCCATGGTGTGCGGAAAGCTTGGCTTCCTCCATTGCCGGGGAAACCCAAGCCTCCTGCTCGCTCTGTGGCCGCAGCCATCTTGGTTGGGTTAATTTGCCTACTCGCTCCTGATTGGCTGATGGGCATGGCTTGTGGGTATAGTGGAGTAATGGTTAATTTGCATTTTTCTCTTTTATTAGATAGGATAGTAGAGCCTGTGCTTTGTTTAGGGCAATCATGCCCTAAAGCAGTGGTCAGCAACCACGGCTCACGAGCCACATGCGACTAATGAGTTTGCTGACCACTGCCGTAAAGCATAATCTCACGGGACATAAACATACCTCTAAACAATTCTCTTTTTATGAAGCAGGAGAAGTGGAAAATTAGTAGTTGTGATTTTGTATTATAACATTTTGCATTAAAGGGGACAAATTATGGACTAATTCTCCAGGACACTATCCATTCTCGTTAGCTAAGGAAACAAAAGTAGTGTGTTTTACCCATCTGGAAAAGAGTAAGTTTAAAAGTTTCCTCTTATTTCTTCTTTATAAATATGTAATAGGAATCCCAACAAGGCAGACAGCTAAAAGATAAAAGTTTATTTCTTTGGAGCCAGAACTAGAATTATTATTATAGCACTGAGTCTCCAACCTTGCCTTTTATTGTTTTTTAAAAAACAAAAAAGGAATTCATTTTTAACATGATGGATTTGGAAAATAAAAAGTGAAATTATATCAAAATCCTGAAACCAAGTGAATGAGCTTTTCAAAAACAAAACAGCACACTTCCTCTCTGAGGAAGCACCAAATGGCAGATGACGCAGGTGCTGTGGGAGGCCCTGGGGCCCTGGAATGAGAGACCACAGGGGCTTCCGTGGAAGATTCTGCAATGGAGGCCAGATTGTGGCCAGGTTCTGGCCCAGGCTGAGGCTGCAGAGCTTGCGAGGCAAGGTCCAGGACAAGGTGTGGATCCCCGTCACCAAATTGGGCCACCTGGTAAAGGACATGAAGATCAAGTCCCTGGAGGAGATCTATCTCTTCTCCCTGCCCATCAAGGAATCTGAGATCATTGACTTTTTCCTGGGGGCATTCCTTAAGGACAAGATTTTGAAGATTATTCCTGTGCAAATGCAGACCCACATTGGCTAGAGACCCAGTCCAAGGCATTTGTCGCCATTGGCACTACAATGGACATGTTGGTCTAGGTGTTAAGTGCTCCAAGGAAGTACCATTGCCATCTGTGGGGCCATCATCCTGGCCAAGCTCTCTATTGTCCCTGTGGGGTGAGGCTACTGGGGGAATAAGACAGCAAGCCCCAGACTGGCTCTTGCAAGGTGACTGGCCACTGTAGCGCTATGCTGTGCACCTCATCCCTGCACCCATGGGCACTGGCATCGTGTCAGCCTCTGTGCTCATGAAGTTGCTGATAATGGCCAGAATCAACAACTGCTACACCTCGGCCAGGGGCTGCATTGCCACCTTAGGTAACTTCGCCAAGGCCACCTTTGATGTCATATCCAAAACCTATACCTCTCTCACTCCCAACCTCTGGAAAGAGACCATGTTCACTAAGTGTCCCTATGAGGAATTCATTGACCATCTTGTGCAAAGACCCACACCAGAGTTTCTGTGCAGAGGACCTGGGCTTCAGCTGTGGCCACCACATAACTTTATACAAAAAAAATAAAGTGAATTAAGCCTGTTTTTTTAAACACACACACACACACACACACACACACTCTAACCAGAATAAAATCTGTCACCGGAGAAATAACATCCCTCAAATAAAACTGTTCTTTGTATATCTTGCTTGGCATGACTTGGTGTACTGTAAATACATGCTAAAAGAGTGACAGGCCAGTGTTTCCTGGACTCAGGACCAAATCAGCTCTAGACTAAGGGTTCACTGTCAGACCACACCAGAGGGCTGCCCTTGTCCTTTCATGTGACACTAGATGTAATTACAGGAAAGTGTAGCACAGTAAGATGAGCAATATCACCTACTCTTATTTCATAATCATCAGACCTAATTTCCTGCTACTTCCCCTTCTCACCCTTGGTCCTAGAAAGGAAAATGTCACCACATTCACTGTACAAGATCATAACATGACTGTTTGCTCATACAGGCACTTCCTAGAGAGGATCCTCCAGCTCTGCTGTGCCTCTTCTCCTCCACTAAGGATGGAGGTGATAAAAATCTGTACCTTCTTCCAAGTCTCAGGAATATTACCCTAATATAGACTCTTGACTTCTCTCAAGGACAATTAGCTCATTTAACAAACAGCTGTTGAGTTTCTACTATGTGTGAAGCAGTATTCTAGATGCTAGGGGTACAACAGAGAACAAAATACACAAAAAAAATTCTGTTGTAATTGAACAACACTCCAGTAGGAGGAAACAGACAATAAAAACTTAAATACGGCAACAATGGAGTTAGTATAATGGAAGACATTGTGCGCTATGGAGAAAGAGCAGTGAGGGGGCTAGAGAAGACTGGCAATGGGGTAATCCGAGAAGGCCTCACTGAGAAGGTCCAGTGTGCCTGCAGCAGGGAAGGGAGTCCAAGAAAGGTTAGAGGGAGTCAGGAGCTCAAACCTTGAAGGTTCTTGGAGGCCTCGGTAAGCATCCTGGCTTTGTCTGGGTCCATGAGTCTTTCTTTTTTTTCTTTGAGTAATCCCTTCACTCTTCTCACCCAGCCCCCTATCTCTTCCCCTCTGACAACTGTCAGTCTGTTGTCTGTATCCATTATGGTGATTGCCAGAGGGAAGAGGGCGTGGGGGAGGTAAAAGAAGGTAAAGGGGGAATAAATGGTGATGGAAAAAGTCTTGACTTAGGGTGGTAAATATATACAATATACAGATGATGTATTGCAGAATTGCATGCCTGAAACCAGTATAATTTTATTAACCAATGCCATCCCAATAAATTCAATAATAATAATAATAAATAAATAAAAATTTAAAAAAGAACACTGGCTTTTATTCTCTGTGAGCTGGGAACCTGTTTCCATGGTTCTGAGCAGCAATACTCTGTGTTACTATTTTAACTGGATCCTTCTGATAGATGTTAATAGGTTTTCCACATAAGAATTCCAATAAATTTGAGTCACTCTTCCTACTTACATACCCCCCTTTTTAATCCCTTTATGATTAACAAAGTACCTTAGCACATTTAAACCTGTGAGAACTCCTACAGGCAGAAGCCTACCAAGCTTCCTTTTTAGCCCTGGATATCAGACACGTACTATGCCCATAAAACCTTTTTATTATTGGAACACCTTCTAACATCCTACAAAATACAGTTAGAACTCAGTCCAGAAAACACTGGGCTAGATGATCTTTAAGGTCCTTTGAGATCTAATATTCTAAGATTCTGTATCAGAAACATTTTAACAGAAGATTCCTAACTAAACTTATATTACATAGGATCAACAAATTTTGATGTGAAAAACAGATGAAACAGCTTCAGGCTTAGATATTTCTTCTTTCTCTCTCTTATTACAGTGAAATAATAACAGAGAAGGAAATCAGTACTTGGAAGCAAAATCAGGGCTAAAATCTCCCTCAGCATACTGTGAGAGTAGGGCAAAAATCAACGCTCACATCATGGTTCAAGCAGAGAGCCCTCAGTGGCTCTTATTTGTCACATCAGGGTAGTTCTACAGCTTGAACTATTACAACTAATACAACCCTGCAGCCATTTGTATCTGACACAAATGTTTATCTCAGCTACTGACCTTTTAAATTAGATTTTATACAAACAATAGTTCTGAGCCACTAAACTAGAAAAATAGAGTTTTCCACACTGCAGCAAGGCTAAATTAAAGTTACATTTTTCAAAGTGATATATTCATTACCCAATTTTTTCTTTGATCTTCTCTTATCCATATCAAAGTATCTCAAGTAAGTCTCATATGTCTACAATATCTCTTAGTCACTGAAACTTAATATAAACTAATAGCCTATTCCTATAGCTTCATTTCTGATACACATAACTATGAGATTTTCCTTCTTAAAGTTAAAAATATGTATAGAAGAAAATCAGTCTTAACGAAGAGACCTAGACTAACAGATGTAGGCATAAGACTGCCATTTGTTAAGGATTCCAAGGAGTCATATGTTTTATACAAATCACTGTTAAGTCCTAAGGCAGGGACTGACCAAACATTAGCCTGAGGGGTAGGACAAATCTGTGATCCCACAAGCCCCAACTAGCAATAAAGAACCAGGGCTTTGCCCAGCCAGTGTGGCTCAGTGGTTGAACATGGACCCATGAACCAGGAGGTCATGGGTTGAGGTGTGCAGGAGGCAGCCAATCAATGATTCTCTCTCACACAGGCTTTCCTCATGGGGAAGGGTGGCTCAAGAGACTTGAGAATGACTAACAGAAATCAGTCCCTCATGAGACCACCAGAGGATCCAATGTAGTTGACAACAGAACACACTAGGTGCAGGGTGGGGTGCAAGTTATAGAGCCTAAATAAAAGATGGAGGACAGGGGTAGGTCAGGAATTAGAACTGGCAAGGACAGGAGAGGAAGGCAGGTAAGCGAAGAAGGTGGTCTGGAAGAATTCCAGAATAAGGGTTAAGATGTGCAAAGTGTTGATTTATAGAGTGAGGTGGAGGGACGAAGGGAGGAAAGGAGAGAGAGAGAGACATTGATTGGCTGCCTTCCATATGCACCTGGACCAGGGATAGAACCTGCAACCTAGGTATGCACCCTGACTGGGAATCAAACCCACAACCTTTTGATGTACCAGACAATGCTCCAACCAACTGAGCCACACCAGCCAGGGCTACAAACTTGTTTTTAAGGAAGCCACGGGATAAGCTTTCATGGTGAAGTTTTATGTTAGATGTTGAATGAGATGAATAAGAGGTAAATGATAGTTTCTGGCATCAAGAAATAAACAATAATAATGGCTAACATCTATTAAATCCTTACTGTGTACTATGTATGATGTTAGTATGTTACATGCATTTAATCTCTTTAATAGCCCTGTGAAGTATTTTCTGTTTTTATCTCCATTTTACAGATGAATAAACAAAGGTTTAGAGAGCTTGAGCAGCTAACTGCGGTTTTTTGAAAAATAGCAAACCTCTACTCATAAATCTCAATAGCAAAAAATTAAACAATTCTCTTTAAAAAACGGACAAAAGATCCAAACAGATATTTTTCCAAAGACATACAGATGTCCAACAGGTACATGAAAAGATGTTCAACATCCCTAATCAGTAAATTAAGGAAATGCAAGTCAAATTTACAATGAGAGATCATCTCACATCTGGTAACATGTTATCAAAAAGACAAGAAACAACAAGTGTTGGCAAGAATGTGGAGAAAGAGAATCCTTGTACACTGTTGGTGGAAATGTAAATTGGTACAGCCACTATGGAAAACAGTATGGAGGGGCTTCAAAACATTAAAAACATAACTACCTTGTTATTCAGCAATCTCACCTCTGGCTATTTATCCAAATAACACAAAAACATTAATTTGAAAACATATATGCACCTCCCATATTCACTGCAGGATTATTTACAGTAGCTATAATATGGAAAAAACCCAATGCCCATTGATAGATGAGTCTCCGGAGAAAGCTATGGAATGTACAATGATATATATTTCGTATAAAAAAGAATGAAATCTTGCCATTTCTGACAACATAGATGGACTTTGAGGGTATTATGCTAAGTAAAACAAGTCAGATAGAGAAGACAAATACTGAATGATTCCATTTATATGTGGACTCTAAAAACAACAAAAGCAAGCTTATAGGTACAGAAGAACAGAGTGGTTGCCAGAGGTGGGAGGTGGGGGAATGGACAAAATAATGCAAATTTCCAATTATAAAATAAATAAGTCATGGGGATGCAATGTACCACATGGTGACAATAGTTAATAATACTGTATTGCATATTTGAAAGTTGCTAAGCAAGTAAATCTTACAAGTTCTCATCATTCAAAAAAATTTATAAGTATGTATGGTGATGGATGTTAATAGACTGATTATGGTGATCATTTCAATTTATACAGGGTAGGGCAAAAGTAGATTTATAGTTGTGAGCTTGCAAAACAGAGTTTATTCTTGTATTGTTTATTAATTATTGTATTTTTTACATACGAACAACTGTAAACCTACTTTTGCCCCAACCTGTATACAAATAATAAATCATTATGTTGTATACCTGAACTTAATATCATTTATATGTCAATTATACCTAAATTTAAATTTGTTTAAATAATAAATCTATTACATTTGGGCTTCACATATGACAATACATTATATATAAAATAGTCTGAAATAAATATCTCATGGCTAGTAAAATGAATAGTAAGCCAAAAAAAATCAGAAATATGTACATTACTTTTTCTTTAAAAAGAACATTCTAAACTGGTACAATTTTACCACATACAGATGCAGTCTGCATTTTATTTCATATAATCATCCTACTTTCCTATATCTACACTACTCAGTAAGTTCCTGTATCAATTTTTATATACATGTGGAACAAAACAGATAAAAGAATGTAGTACTTTGTATACTTAATGGAGTGATGTTGATAGATCAATGAACCTGAGGTACATAATGTTTTTCATTAAACCCTCCTCGGAGTCTATCTGGCAAGAGATCATGTTGACGCAGCATTTAGGGAACGCTGAGCAGAGAGGATGAAGCTTAATCTAAGGCTTGATCTCAGGACAAAAAGAGTAGGAGGTTAGTTCCGGCTAGAAGAGAGGACCCACAAACAGAATAGTCGGAAATGATCCTGGAAAGGCAATTAGGAGCTGAATCAGGAAGGGCCAGGGCTAATGAGATTAGACTTTGATTTGTGGTGAGTTACTGGTAGATTTGCAATTTGAAATTCTGCTCTGAAGTCTTAGGGGAAATGGGTCAAAAGGAGACAGTGGGTAGGCAAAAGGACCAACTCAGAGATTGTTGTGCCTTTCATCATTTGTGGAACAACATATTAAAAACAAGCAAAAAAATTTAAATGTGTTCAGGGGAAGATGATAAGGGTCTCTTGGAAAGGAGAACAAAAGATATTTAAAGGCTATAAACGGATACACATATATTGCATATGTATGATATATATCAACCTGTGTGTCAGCTTGGATAGGGCCTGAAGACTGCCTTCATTGTGGAGGATGTGAGAGGCTAGCAGGACTGTCAGGTGTCTGCAATGGGCATCAAGGAAGCCAGGAGAATCAGAGAGATCACACAGGAGGGAGAAGATGAAGAGCTTGGTTTAGACCTGATGAACTGAATGTGACTATGACACATGCTGGTAGAGATGAAGGGAAGGAAGTCAGAAATATGGGTTTGAAGTTTAAGAGAAAGGTCTAGGATGAAAATATCTCTAGTGATTCCTTATTTTCTCTCACAGATAACAGTACTGAATATTAAGTCAAAACATATGAAACTACCAATATTCTTTTTTTTTAACCTACAAAATGGTGATTTCTTTTTTTTTTTTTTAATATATTTTATTGATATTTTACAGAGAGGAAGGGAGAGGGATAGAGAGCTAGAAACATCGATGGGAGAGAAACATCGATCAGCTGCCTCCTGCACACCCCCCACTGGGGATGTGCCCGCAACCACAGTACATGCCCTTGACCGGAATCGAACCTGGGACCCTTGAGTCCGCAGGCCGATGCTCTATCCACTGAGCCAAACCGGTTTCGGCTACAAAATGGTGATTTCAACAAGATAATCTACTTTATCCATGAGCCTCTTAAAAATAAGACAATATGTAAATACATAGTATTTGTAAAAGAGAATCTGCAACAGGTATTTCACAAATAGCTTAAAAGAAATGGTTCAACATACATCTATATATCCTGTGCCCATATTTAAAATGTGACTTTGAGAAATCAGTATTAGCAACTTGCACAAATTACACAATTAATGGAACTGAAAGACTGATGTATTGCTCAATTGTAATTTCAAGCAAATGTCTTTTGTAAGTTCATGCATACCACGTGTCCATCCCTTGATATTTTTTGGCATACATTAGGAACTAGTAACTATAACTTTTCAAATGGCTTATTGCTCATTAATTCACTCCCTCCCAATCAGTCTTTGTGGAAGAAAGAAATGAGAAGAGGGGGGTACCCGATCACCTACTAAAACGTTTCCTCAGGGAAGGAACCGGAATTTCTGGATATTCCCTACTTCCGGGGCTTACTGTACGGATGAGAGGAAACTGCATGTATCCCGTGGGATACAAGAGAGGCTTAGTAAAAGGCTTAGTAAATAGTAGCTATTGTTATGATATTACAGTTTTGCTAAATGACCAGTAGCGCTTCTCAAAAATCATCTCCTATGCTAGGTTGTTGATAACTGACCTACATCAACTTATTTATCAACTTAAAATTCTTGGTTTCACATATATGTGGAATCTGAAGATCAAAATAAACAAATGAACAAAAACAGACTCACAGATACAGAGAAACAGACTAATAGATTGCCAGATACAGAGAAACAGACTAATAGATTGCCAGATACAGAGAAACAGACTAATAGATTGCCAGAGAGAAGAGGGGTTGGAGGACTGGGTGAAAAAGGTGAAGGGATTAAGAAGTACAAATTGGCAGTCATAAAATTGTAACAGGGACATAAAGTAAAGCATAGGAAACAAAGTCAATAATGCTGCAATAACTATGTATGGAGTCAGGTGGGTACCTGAAATATCAGGGGACCACTTTGTAAAGTATATAACTGTCGAACCACTATGCTGTACACCTGAAACTAATAAAATATAAAATTGATTATAAGCTGTAATTGAAAAATAAAATTTTAAATTAAAAAAATTCCTTAAAATTCTTGGAACAAGACAAATAGCAGAGAGAGTAATGTTGAAACAAAAAGTCCAAGTCATTTTGGCCAAGATAACATAGTAAATGAGACATATACTCAGAAAATCTATGAAGTAACCACTGAATCATACAAATCTTAGGGTAGAAATGGCCTTTAAATGTTCTCATCAACATTTCTTCAGTAGTACCCAGATAGAGGTGAGGCAGTCCAAATATTTCAGAGATAACAATAATTATTAGTTATTAAAATAATTCTTCTTGTAGGTTTTTGTGGGAATTAAATGGAAACAAAAATGTGAAAGTACCAGGTAAACTGATTCTTGTCACCCTTTGTCCCGTCTTTTTTTTTTTTTTTTTTTTTTTTTTTTTTTTTTTTTGGAGTACAAGTTCATTGCTTCCTCAAAAGGAATTACATAGAAAACAATACATATTAAGGTATTTATAACCTGGGTGTATCATTTTCAGTCATGCTCATTTATGAGATAATTAAGCCATCACACTGTGGTAGAGTGATTGCATTGACAGCTGTAATTCTTCACGTCCCCTATTGAGGATGTGGTGCTGACTCTGGCTAAGTCAAGTTCAATTGCTTAGTCCAATAAGATGTTAGCAAATGTGATACAAGCAGAAGCTTGCCAAGCACTTGCCCCTCTGTCTTCATAATTAGAGAATGCCCAGGGTGACCCACAGCTGTCCTAGAGGAAGTCTCACATACATGAGAAAGGCTGGACAAGATCAGGGAAGCTACCCAGCCACCACCCAGAGAACCTCAGCTAATTGCAAATATGTAAGTCCCACTAAGCCTAGCTTTGACGAGAGATATGTAAGCAAAAATAAATGTGTATTGTTGTAAAGCCCTGAGGTTTTGTGGTTTTTTCATGCAGTATTACTATAGCAACAGAAAACTGATATACACAATTATTAAGCATGTGACATTTGTGTACTCATTAACCCTATAAAAGCCAAATCCCATCAGAATGACTGACTACATGACAACACCTCAATGATGACATGAGTTGTGTGTATTTGAATGAAGGTTTTGAAGCATTTACATTTTAACAGAGTTGCATCAAATATGGGGCTTTTCCTATTTTACTACTTCTAAACTCAAGATCAGAAGGCCAGGATATTGAGTTGCCAAGTTATATTCATTGGAGACAATTATCTTGTATAATAGTTGACTTTCTATGTGTATCTGAGGGATTAGCAGAGTACTGTACTAAATGCTAGGCTAGCCGAAACCGGTTTGGCTCAGTGGATAGAGCGTTGGCCTGCGGACTGAAGGGTCCCGGGTTCGATTCCGGTCAAGGGCATGTACCTTGGTTGCGGGCACATCCCCAGTGGGAGGTGTGCAGGAGGCAGCTGGTCGATGTTTCTCTCTCATCGATGTTTCTAGCTTTCTATCCCTCTCCTTTCCTCTCTGTAAAATACCAATAAAATATATTTAAAAAAATAAATAAATAAAAAATAAAAAAAATAAAAATAAATGCTAGGCTAAATGACCTACAGTATCTTTCCTATTTCCAATTTCTATGATTTTTAATTCTATATCTTGAAAGAAGCTGTTGGCAAACTACACAGAAACACTGGTTTCTAGAGAGAAGAAAAAGCAGCTGGATTTCTATTTCTATTTCCTGGAAAGGCTTCTCCAGCATTCCAAAGTCTAATATTGGCATATCAATCTAGAAAAAAACTTTATAAGCTGGGAAATCCATTCCTTTTGATAGCTATTCAGGACACTAAAACAGCTAGGTGCCAGGGCAAGTTACACTTAGCAAATGGGAACAAGGCAAGGGAAAATATCTGAAATTTGGTGGGAGACCCAATCATTGCTTTCTTGTGATCCTTTACCTATGTCCACTTCTTTCTGTAACCAAGAGAAATAAAGTATATCAAGAAGAAAACATGGATGTCTGAGAGTCAAAACACTGAATGTGCTGAAACATATAAAATACGTTGAGATCTTCAGAGGGAGATCATCATGTATATTAACCTAGTACTATTAATGCTGCTGTCCAATCAGCACACATGAGTTAAACCTGTAGTACCTAATCAGAAATAGGCATTCTCTAGATAAAGCCAATAACATCATTATAGTTTCTAAATTCAAATGTTTTTGCTCAAGATTTCAGTAATTGTTTTTTTTGCAATCTCTCTAAAATGATTTATATCCCACGTTCCTATATAAGAAACAGGACAGAGGATTTAGTCCTTTGGGACTAGAGCTGCTCAGCTGCGGTGAAATCCTTTAAGGACATTTTCAAAGTTTAATATCAGGTATTTTACACCTTCTATAAACTTAAGGGGCATGCCGAAGCCGGTGTACCATCAAGAACAGACTCCTTTTTCCCCCCATTTAGAATGGAGATGCATACTCTGTACAATCAAGAGATTAAAAAGCAAATGGAATATATGAACCAGATTAAGGGGCTGGCCCCTGCAGCCCTAGTGAAGAGTTTACTTAAAATGAATGCTCTGAATGCCGATCCAACTTTTTAGATTGAACCAAGCTTCTCACTAGAATAGCCCACATGACAGTATTAGTACTGAAATCCACCAGCTCATTCTTAAGAAGACTGCTAGAAACAAGGTTATGACCAAGAAATGCAATCCAGACTACAGCCTGCAGTAGGTGCAGGAATGGTCTACAAGTTCAACAGCAGAGACAGGGTGGGGTGAATACCAACAAAAGCCCTTTTAAAAGACCTATTCATGAGGTTAGGTAAAAAATCTTTCCATCCAGGTTTCTGAAACACATCCTTGAAAGGCAGACTGACTTCAAGACTCATCTATGTTAATGATATATATGGGAATGAAAGCCAATAACCAAGGTAATGCATACTTAGTAGCAAAAACCATTGAACCAGAGCAAGCTCTGTGACATACTAGTTTGAAAATATCTGATTCTAAAAGAATCAGTTTTCCTTTCAAGTTGTAATGAGAATTCCAGATCTTCCACAAGTATGCAGTTAATGGGAAATGCAATGATCCTCACCATACCTTCATGCCCAATTCCTGCTATTTTCCCACTTACAGATTAATGAAGAGTTGGGTTTTTTGTTACTGTGGCATTCTTTATCAATGCATCTAGTTTCTTAGATGTTAGCTCTTGGACACCCTTCACTTAATCAGTCTTTTTGAGAAAAACAGTAATATTTCTTCTTCAAAGTTATTTAATTTCTATTTTTCTATGTTGGCAAGAAAGAGTGATATTTATTTATTATGATAATATATTTTTCTGATCTACTTCCTATTACTTAAAAAAACAACACCTCTTTACACTCATGATCATGAAGAAAAGACACTCTATCTTTAATAAAGCGCCCAATTTGGGTCTCAATGTGCTGGCCAGTGAATGCTTGAATACTGCCAACACCCAGCGGCCTTCTGGCAGTACAGGGCCTTCTAAAAGCTGTTCTCTGGCAATAGTCTTTCACGCAAGCACTAATTTTATTATAGCTAGTTTATGATTTTCCCTCATTTCCCTGCTATTTTTAAATGTGGGGCTGTAATAGGAGGCAGCTAGAGGCCCAGGAGATGAAGGAACCACTACACACTGTTGGGTCTCTGTGGTATAGTGGCCGTTGGAAGCTAAGGATTCAAATGCAATGTGAAAGAGTATTTGAATACAGGGTCCCTTAGGGGAGCTTTGCCCAACAAGAAACATATTGCTTTGCTGTCTTCATTTTCCTTTTAATTTCTGCTTTTAAGTCCTTGTGGTCTCTCAACAGTCTTCCCAGTTTTGTTCTTTAAAGTTATTTTTGTACATTGCCCATTCTTGCCAGACTTATTTAGCTACATTTAACAACACTGTCTTGGCGGGGGGGGGGGATGTGGTGAGTTTTTGACTTCTTGCATAATGTACCAATACTAATTTCTGTAACACAATAAAACAGCTTATGATGTGAACAAGACATTGCATGAAGAAATGCCAAATTTATTAGATGTCATTCTACATGTTACTATGGGGTGAAGCTTTTAGAAAGACTGACTCTGAATTTATGCTAGTCAGAAAAAAAGTTTGGAAAAGAAGAGTGGTGTTCAAGTATGGTATTACTGGGATAAAGAAAGATATTTATAAAATGGTATGTTGGGAGTGGGGGTGGGAACCATGTGTTTTTCTTATAAGCTTACTTTTAATAACCGAGATAAACAGAGATCTCAAATAGGAAAATGACAACAATCTCTATAATTAGAAAAGGGGAAATAGCCCAAGATACAGCCCGAGATGCACAATGAGAAATACAAAAGCATCCTGGCTTTAAGGTGGAAGGAAACACATGCAGAAGAGTAGGGATCAATGATAAAAACATTGAATTAGCAGTCAGAGGCCTGCAGACTAGTTCCAAATCTACTCTTACTCGGCTACATAGACAACCCTGTACCCTGGTTTCTTCGTCTATAAAATGATATCTCCCTAACTCCATTCCACCTCTAAAATTCACTTTCTAGAATTCTTTTCCTTTTTTTAAATATAGTTTTATTGATTTCAGAGGGGAAGGGAGAGGGAGAGAGAGATAGAATCATCAATGATGAGAGAGAGTCATTGATCAGCTTGCCTCCTGCACTCCCTACACTGGGGATCAAGCCCACAACCCAGGCATGTGCCCTGACCAGGAATCAAACCATGACCTCCTGGTTCATAGGTTGATGTTCAACCAGAGCCATGCTGGCTGGACCAGTTTCTAGAATTCTTAAGTGTCCCCAGGCCTGGATACAAAGAAATTGTTGATTTATTTCCTGTTGCTTACCTTAACTATCTTCATTTATTATTCCTTTAATTCTTGTGAAAAAAAGCAAAAAGCAAAAGACAAAGTGAGACACATTGGGGAAACATTTGAATCCTAAAACTGCATTTTAAAAAAGAGCAAGTATTAGAAATGTTACTCCGTGGGGCTACATTCATTCTAAAACAAAATAGAGAAGGATGAGAAGAGTCACAAGCACATAAAATTATGGCTCTGGCAATACTATTAAGTAGCAATAATCCCTGGATCAGACATTTCCTAACAAATGTACTTTGTCTGGAGAAGCTGAGAACACAAAGCAATACTAGAATTATTTTCCAGACTGTCATCAAGTACAGATTACATTTTGTCATTTAAAAACAAAGCAAAACACACTGTAAAAGTAGCTTTTATATGTACAAATGTCAAGTGTCATGCAATATTTATCCCCCATTAATTTCCTTTCCTATTTACCTATTTCCATTACTTATGTTTCACTTCTTGCAAATAAAAACTAAACGGCAACCTGGACAGTGTGGTTCAGTGGTTGAGCGTCGACCCATGAACCAGGTTGTGGGCTCCATCCCCAGTAAAGGATGTGCATGAGGCGGCTGATCAATGATTCTTTCTCATCGTTGATGTTTGTCTCTCTCTCTCCCTTCCTCTCTGAAAGCAATAAGAATATATATTTTTTTTAAAAAGAACAAGCAGCATTTGAATGATTCACAATACCCCCTCCCCCTTTCCAGGAAAGAGATGGATCTGAATTAGTAATAAGATTTGAATAGATAAATAGGTGGTTATGATACTGTCAAGTATACAAAGTCACTAGAACTTCTCTAAAAGCTTTCATGGCTAGAGGATGATAATACAGATGATGAGGCTGGTGACACTGACTCTTGTGACAATACCGACTAACCAGCCACATGCTTTATGCCCAACTGTGCTTAATGTTTTATTACATATTACCACTATTTTATGGGTTAGGAAAGTGAGGCTTAGTAAAGAAGCTTAAGTAACTTGCTCAAAGTCACACAACTAGATAAGTGTGAGTGAGGACTCAACCAAAGACTATTAGATCTTTTTTTTTTTTTTAATATATATTTTATTGATTTTTTACAGAGAGGAAGGGAGAGGGATAGAGAGTTAGAAACATCGATGAGAGAGAAACATCGATCAGCTGCCTCCTGCACATCCCCCACCGGGGATATGCCCGCAACCAAGGTACATGCCCTTGACCGGAATCGAACCCGGGACCCTTCAGTCCGCAGGCCGACGCTCTATCCACTGAGCCAAACCGGTTTCGGCAACTATTAGATCTTAAACCATGCTCTGCTTATACATTCAGATCAGCATACTTAATTTTTATATGCCTAATATTTCCAGAGATTTGAGGAATGTTATCTTAAGGATTTTACTCATCCTGTAATCATGTAAGCCTCTTGGTATGCCTAGTAAAACCTCCTAAAAGATAGTTAAAAGGTAAAAATGTAGGCTCAGTCAATTATTACAAATTCTAAATAGCATCAGTTAATTTAACCAACTGATTAACTAGTAAAGAGTTATCAGAGATTGAAATGGTAAAATTTAGGAGACTCATGGCTCTCTCAACCTCTCTCTTCCAGGAAAGGCCCAAAGATATGCACTAACACACCCACAGAAACCAGTGGACACCTGGTTAGGGAGCTGGCAGAAAAACATGGATTAAGGAATGAAAGCAATAAGCAATTCAGTGATAATTTCTTCGGGATGTAATTTCTCTGGAGAAAAGAAGAACTTTGAAATCAATACAAGTTTTATGGTAATTAGAGGAAAGTACTTTTATTCAGGAAGAATAAAAGATTCTGATTACTACTTTGAAAACAGACTGTTTTTTTCATAGTTAACTAAAATTGAAAAAAAAAAGGATTCCTAATTTGTATCATCTGTAGCAGTAGATGGGAAAGGCACTGTCCTTACAATCTATTCTCATCAGATTTTAATTGTTCTCACCCACAATGACATAAAATTAAACAAACCTCAGTGATGTCCTCACAAAATTAAAATGGACTGTAGGAAAGTATGTTTTTTGTTGCTGCCTGTGTTGTGGAAATTATCTTTTTAAAAACTGGACACACACTGGCTTCATTTCAGCAAGGATTAATGATTTGTACCAAAAATTCTATTCCAAGTAGCAAGTAGAATATATTTCATCTTGTTTTCCAAAACCTGATCCTGACACACGCTGTGTGGCCTAAAGCCCATCCCTCTTTAAGCCTTAATTTTATCATCTATAAAATAGGAATACCACCAATTTGCTACAGTTTCTCCAAGTTTCCATGGTCTCCAGAATAGTTAAGTCCCAAGTTAAAAATCAAGAAAGTGTAAGTTAATCCAGAAGCTGTTCTGTTAGAGCAGCCTGCCACCCATCACATTGTAATGAAAGCATCTTGGCGTTATAGATTGTCATCAAGTATGTTCAGGAACAATCGCATTCAAGACCTTAGATAATGCTGCAATCTCCAATATGTCAGATTTTATCTGTTTCTGAATCCTTTAATTTTGATTCTTTATGCTCAAATCTCTTAGCAAGCTCTTGGTTCAGGTTCAGTCCCTAATAATGATCCACATGTATTATCATGCAAAAGGCTTTTGGTATAGCCCAGGGAGCCCATTTCTCTGGAAAATTTCTGAAGTATATCACACTATCTAAAAATCCATTCCTGAGATGCAAATACTTGCTCTGGATTTCACTACACTACTCAGAACGGCATGCATTTAAAACTTACTAATTGCTTATTTCTGGAATTTTCCATTTAATATTTGTGGACCGCAGTTGACTACAGTTAAAGAAGCCATGGAAAGCAAAACCACAGATAAGGGGGGACAAATGCACGCGCGCGCGCACACACACACACACACACACACAAACATTCACCGGGGGTGCAAGTTCTTTTGAAGTAATAACTATTTTATCTGTAGGAGAAAGAGAGCACTTCATTATCCATTACAGGCTCAACTGACTTATAATACAAAGAGCATAATAAAAAAACTGACATCCTATCTCCATTCTTCACAATGTATACTTTCCAAATCCTACAGTCTTCCGTGATTTGAAGAGTTATGGCTTAACAATCTTATTTGTTTCTCAAAAGCCTGTGATACACACCACTGAAGAGGTTGTCAACCATTCCCTTCCTGAACTTAATCCTCGCTATGAGGACATGGTTCTCAGATAAAATGGAATGCTTTTTACCCTTTAGCCCACTCTCCTGTACTGCTGGAAGTAAAACAATCATCTCACTACATTCCTTCTCTCTGTTTCTGTCTCTCTTGTCTTTCTCTCACACACACACCCCATAAACCTTTGTGTGGATTTCATATTAGCACTACTAATATATTAATATACATGGTGTAGAAAATGTCTGCAAAAAGGTCCAAGAAAAATAGCATTGCTTTTGGAGAGAGTGCTATGGTCAGGATGATGTCATTGAAAACCATCTAATGAATTTCCTGTAGCCACATCCTAAAGAAAATCCAGAAGGCTCAGTTTTCTCACAAAGTCAAGTAGTCTTTACTTTGGGTCAGTAACTGTTCCTATAAACCTACAGGCATCATAAATTGCTAATGATTATGATTTACCTTTAATCTTCAATATCACAACAAATGAATTTTCATTTTAAAAGGTCTTTTATGTGGGAGGCATTATCAGAATATTAAATGTAAATTTTAGGTTTTAGTTACTGACAGCAAAGAAAGTGCCAAAAAAAAAAAAAAAGAGTAAGCTTGTTGACGCTTACTACTGGGCTTCATAAACTTCTTCCTCAGCTCTGAGTAAAACAAAGACCGCCATTCATAAGAATGAAGGAGGGGCGAGCACTCTTTACCCACAGTAAGCCCTCAATGTTTTTCCTCCAGGCTGAAAAGCATTTATCAACACTGGCCTGGAACACTACAGGAGGTTTGCCAGAAGATTTGAGCTACTTGAGGGCAAGAACAATGGCATATTCATCTTTTTTGTTGTTGTTAATCCTCACTCGAGGACATTTTCCCATTGATTTTTAGGGAGAGTGGGAGAGAGAGGGAAAGACAGAGAGAAACATCGATGTGAGAGAAACACATTGATTGGTTGCCTCCTGCACGAGCCTTGACCAAAGCCCCGGCCGGGAAGGAGTCTGCAACCAAGATAGGTGCCCTTGACCAGAATCGAACCCGGGACTCTTTGGTCTGCAGGCCGACGCTCTATCCACTGAGCCAAACTGGCTAGGGCATGGCATATTCATCTTTACACTCAAAGTCATTATAGCACCTGAAGCACAGTAAACACCCAGTAAACATATGTTGAGTAAATGGATAAATGAATGAATGAGAATATAAAAATTCTCCTTTCCCTGCAGATGCTGCCAGTTAAACAATGGGGAGACCACCATTACAAACAGGTAAACAGTAAGTGCAACTGAATAATGCGAAATAGAAGTTATAAAGGGGTTTGGCCTTTATTCTGGAGGCAACAGAAAACTGTCAACAGCTTTTAAGCAGGAAAATTACATGACCAGAACAAATTTTAGAAGGTAATCAACTGGATAAAGAAGAAACTAGAATCAGGGCAGAGTTCAAACAGATTTACATACTCCAGTGTGACAAGAGGTATGCAAAGGTATCTAACAAAATAAACAGCACTTTTTCCAAGGGTGCCTCGTTTACTTGAATATATGACGAAAACAATTTTACGCTAAATTAAAAGCTGATATGACATAGGCATATGCAACTTCCTTATGAATCATTAAATGAAGACAATTATAATGCCAATAATAATAGTAGCACTTTTTTGAATCCTTATTACATCTCAAACACTGTGCTAAGCAAACACCTTATATGAACTAATTTAATTTTTACAACAAAAAGCAAAGTAGTTACTATTAGAATCACTTCCTTCATCTAACTACACATACAGTTATTTACTCAGACACGTGTGTTTCCTTATACCTCTTTATTTTTTATTAAACCTTAAAAATCCCTTATGCTGCTGCTGACATAACTTGGTACAACTAGTCTGGAAAGCTCATAAAATCTAATATATCTAAATATACATATGACCAAACACTTAACAGATGTAAGTGCCAATGTCTATCAAAAGATCTATATATATAAAAGCCTAAGCAACCAGCCGACCAGCCGACCATTCAACCGGTAGACCAGTAGCTATAACGCGCACTGACCTCCAGGAGGCAGATGCTCAACGCAGGAGCTGCCGAGCTGCGGTGATTTGGCAGCTGTGGTTCTTGGGTGACGCACCCAGAACCAGAGAGGAAGGTGTGTCACCTGAGAACCGCCCTCTCGCAATCCGGGACCCTTCAGGGGATGTCAGAGAGCTGGTTTCGGCCCAATCCCCGCAGGCCAGACTGAAGGATCCCATGCACTGAGCCTCTAGTATATATATAAGAATGTTTATAACAGCTTTTCCATAATAGCAAAAAATTGGAACAACTCACATGTTCATCACACTAAGAAGAGTTATTTAATTTTAAGGGTCACACATTACCGAGTAGCCAAGCCAAAGTTCAAGTCCAGGTTTGTCTAATATCTAAGTTCACACTCTCAACCAGTTGAAATAAATTACTTTTGGCAGCAATTTCAAGCTACTTTCATAGTCCCAAATAGTAGACACCATCTCTCCCTTGCTTGTAGGAGAGTTTTTTAAAGTGTGAAAAGTTCTGAGAGAAAGCTACTTACTGCCAATGTCCAAGGAAAAGATGGCAGAAGGAAAGAACCAGAAAAGAGATTTCTATTATAGAAAAAAAAAGAATGCAGTAACAAACCAAACATGAGAGTGAGGTAATGGGGGCAATAGAACAAGGGTGAATATAGAAGTGGGTACAGATTGAGGACTAGATCAAGAACACTGAATTGAAGGTGAGTGTCCAGGAAGCAGCTGAATAAAGAAATATGAAGCTCAGGAGAGAAATCAGACTTATAAAAAAAACTTCAGTCATCAGCATATTTGCATATCAGATTCCCTGAATAGAGAATGTCTCTAGTACAGGATAATTTATGTATTCTTTTGACAATTAATATTAGCTCACAGGAAGGTCTCCATGGACACCTGAAATTAATTTTGAAACCATTAAAGCAGATAGAAAGTTAGAATAAAAAATCCTATGGAGAAGGTATCACTTCCCCTATTATGTATCTGAGTAATGGTATTAAAAAACAACAACACACATATTGCTCTTTAAGGTAAGTAGACAACGTGTTTTCAGGCTGCTATCTTGCTACTTGGGAACAAATTTTAAAGGTATTATAGCCAAAGATGTAAGAGGCAGAAAGAGGCAGCTTGGTATTCTCACCAGACATAGTATTCACAGTGGTTAATTTTTACTTCAAAAGGCAGTTTCCCATATTTTATTTCAATAGCAAAATAGAGTCGACCCTTGAACAACCTGGGTGTAAACTTTGTGGGTCCACATATATGTGGATTTTTTCAATAGAAATACAGTCAGCACTCAGCCTCCCTGGGTTTCACACCAGTGGATTCAACCAACCACAGATGGAAAATACTCTTTCTCAATCCCTGGATGGGGAGAGCTGGCTGTATGCAGTCCCTAAGCCATTTTATGTAAGAGACTTAAGCATCCACACAGGGGTTGCAGTATCAGTGAGTGGTGCTGAAACCAATCCCCTGTGGATACTGAGGGACAACTATAGCTAAGTTTTTGGGGAGTCAAAAGTTATACTCAGATTTCTATTGCACAGGGCTAGAAAGCACTAGAGCAGGAATTCAAATTTGGATCTATCTCACCCAAAACCCCACCTCTTTCCACTCTGTAAGCACTTTCTCATCATGTCACATCTACTAGATATCAAGTACCTGAGAATATTGTATTTCATTTCTCTAATAAAAATTAGGATGATATTTTTTTATCATTACAATTAAGGTCTCTTGATCAGACTTAATATGCATCTACCACCTGAGTTAAAAATCCACCCAAGAAACTATGCGAAGGGTTTGCAGTAATAATACTCCATCTCAAATAAAGAGAAATGTGTGCTTCTTTAATTTAATGAATATATCATGACGATATATATTTTTGCTAATTTTACATATATCTACTCCACAGCACATTTGAATAGAATAAGAACAAGGCATTTGACCAAGCTGATAGATCCTGAGGTCAGGGACCATGTCTCATTTATCTCCATATCCCCAAGGCCAATACATGATAGATGTCCAATACCTGGTTGATGGTGAAAGATAGAAGCAATAATTATTCACTTCTGAAAGTAATATTTTAAGGTACAGACTCCATGTTTAAAAAAAAAAAAAAAGGTTTTGGTCTACAGGTAAACTTCCTACCTCTCGATCCTTGAGTTTCATGGCGAGCACCAACTGATGCCTGTGGTTAGTGAGAGCCTCCCGGTAATTTCCTTTGGAGAAGAATGCAGAGCCTAGATTCCCATGAGCTCGGCATTCTCCTGTCTGGTCACCTGATTGGGTTTAAAAAAATATAAAACTTCTTTTAGTTATAGCATTATTTTAATATATAATGGCCATCTTAATTTAAGAGCCACAGACCTACTAACTAAGATTTCACTTGCCTTCTTGTAGAAAGTATTTTCTTCTTCTATAAGACTCTTTGTGGGAGGTTATGGTCCTAGAATTTACGTCTCTGGCTAACAACTATTATTGTTGTCATACAACTGTAGTCAGGGACATAAGTGTCCTGGAAATGAGAGGTTAAAGACCTTGACACAAAGCAGCTGCTATTTGAGTCACTTCACTGCTCTGCTAATGATTTTTGGTTCTGAACAACCATCAGCTTGTTGGTTCAGTCATTTGACTCCAAACCTACTATAACATATTGGTTCTTTACAAGTATGCTAATGGTATTTATCAAGTATTCTTAATGGTAGAGTCACCATATCCCTGATTTTACTGCAATCCTGCAAGTCATTGAATAATCACAATAACAATCATCATAATCATAAGCCACACTTATTTTACAAATGAGGAAATGGCAGCACAGAGAGCTTAGGCGGTTTGCTGAAGGTCAACCTGCTAGTAAGTAGCAAAGCCAGGATTCTAAGCAAAGCAGTCTGGCTCCACTGTCCACACTCTTAACCACTGCACTGTATTGTCTCCACCAATTAAATGATGACACATTCTAATGTAGGCTAAAATTAAAATTAAGATGAAAGATTCACCCACCAGTACTACCATTTGGGATATTGTATCTGTGGACCCAAATCTCTGAGGAGGGCAATGAATATGTTAATTCACATCTCTTGGCCTTTTGGAACCTTGGTACCTGTTACACGAAAAGCCCTAAAGACCTAAGAACCCTAAAATGGAGAATGTTCTAGAGACACTCACTTTTCATTGCACATGTTACTCCCGTTTATGCCAGGTAAATCAGCTTATTTCCTTTCTGTACTGAAATAAAGGAGAGAAGCATAACTCTACCTAAGGTCTTGGCTACATCCAAGTCCTGCTGCATGTATCCAGTGCTCTTCTCTGTGTTTCCAAGAGACCAGTAAGCGCTGCTCAGGGCAGAGAAAACAGAACCTCTCAGTTTGAGGCTGCAGGTGCCAATCTTCAGAGCAGCTTCTAAGACAACCACAGAGGCCCCATGATGGCCAGCTGTCAGGAGTTCCTGCCCAACCACAGACACGACCACAAAGGGACTCTTGTCCAGTTTCATTTTTTGAAGCTGCTGATAAGTGGGCTCGAGGGAGTCTGAAAAAACAAAACAAAACAAAATTAGAAAATGTAAAAGAATACACAAAATAGTATTTTCTAATATGCTCTAGAAACAAATGTTTATCATGCCTCTTTATGGCCTATTTCAAGCACAAAGTCTTTGCAATGACAAAACAGATGGAGAGCAAGGGATAAATTTCAGACATTTTAGAAGGAAAAAATCTTACAGAATTTGAGAAAAAATGTATTTAATATGCACAATACCTTATTCCAAAGGACTGTCTCCTATGGGTCACGTTCAAGGTAACTAACATTTTTATAGACTTCAATCTGTAAGGCTCTATAAAACATTCTAGAGCTTTCTGAGTTATCATTATAACAGTCCTCTAGCATATATGACTAAAAAGGCTTCCACTTTCCTAAAAACCCTGGTGAAACCACTACCAGCTATTCTTGGATACAACACTAAAATATAGTAACGAACTGCAAGTCCAGAAGAATGGGAGAAATAATCCTGGAATGAATCTCCAGAACAGGGGTCCAAAGAGAGAACAGCAGCTATTGATAAGGTAATAAGTAAGGGAAATATTATAAGGGTAAAATACTCCCCCCCAAAATAAAATTTAGATGTAAGGTTCAAATATTCACCTAATTTTAATTTTTACCTTTATTAAGCTAATTCCTAAAAGAGGAAATTGAATTAAAAATCATTTTAAAAGACAAATATTGTATGATTCCACTTATATAAGATACAGAGTAGTCAAATTCAGAGAGACAGAAAACAGCACAGTATTTGCCAGGAGCAGAGGGGAGAGCAGAATGGGAAGTTAGAGTTGAATGAGTTCAGAGAGTCAATTTGGGAAGATGAAAAAGTTCTGGAGATGGATAGTTACGATGGTTGCACAACACAGTAAATGGACTTAACGCCACTGAATTTCATAACTAAAAGTTGTTAAAATGGTCAATTTTACAACAATTAAAAAAACTTTGGTTCATACTAAAAAGCACAATTTAACCCTCCTCAAAAAAAAAAATCAAAATAAAAACTGATATGTTTCCCACTTTGTCTAAGCCACTCACATTTTATTCTGTGTATTTATTTATTATATTCTACTTCATTGAGAAATGATTCAAAGGCTTTCTATAGAAATAAGGTGAAAAACACAGAAGTCCAAGTGACAGGTACAGCCCTGACACACTTCCTAAAGGTGGCCGGGACACTGGTCTCCAAGCTTCATAGAGGACAAAGCAAAAGGATAAATGATCTCTTTAAAATTTCCCCGGCCTTTCAGATAAAAACACACCAACACTCATAGGAAACGCAGCTCGTCCTGGAACCGAGGCCTGAGGGAAAGTTAAAAGGACCGCGTGCACTGTGCAGTGTTCACACTCACAGCACTGTGCCTGCCACGGAGACCAGAGCAGGACTGTCACTGCTGCCACTTCTGTTCCTCGCTGAGAAGAAGGGCATCCCACTGCGGAGGAAAGGGATGTACCAGTAAAAGGTGTCTGCCTGTTAGGGCTTGAATCTCAACACCACATACGAGGCAGATATGATCATTTCCCTTTTACAGATACGGACTGAGGTGCAGAGGAAGTAAGCAGCCTTGCTCAGTCAATGGAATAGCAAGTGGCACTGCGGAAATTAGATTCCAATCTTTTTTTTTTTTGTGGAGGGGGGGGGAGTCTTTATTTTTTACATAATATTTCAGAAAGAGGCCTCCTGTAAAAAGTAACTGCCTCCTGAAAGAGTTCACGGAGGTTGGCCAATTAGGCAAATAAAAGGTGAGCCCCAATTTGACCCCAAGATAAAAGCTTATACATTCAACAGCCATTTGCCACCAGCACTTCATAAAATCAGCCTCCCTGGATCCTCTGGAGCTGGGAGAAACACCGTGACAGGTGATAGCCCATAAATGTAATAGTCTTTAGATTACCGAATTAACAGGAGGAGAGAAAATATACACAAGAGAACCCTTGGCAAGAAGCAGCCCTGGCATCTTTAAAAGAACAAATAAAGGTAAACTAAATCTCACTTTGTAATTATATTATTAAATCTGTGGTTGGCAGTAGTTCTATGCTACACCATTTACAAAATACAATGAAGTGAAACTGCTAGAAGACTATCTAAAAAGGAAAAATGGAAAACAGCAATAGGATAACTTGAGAAGTCATGACAAAGAGTATCATTTTATATTTACACTTATTTTTATATTTTCACTAATGATTTAAAGGAAATACATTATATATGATGTAAATATAACCACAGGAAAAGTAGTTTAACTGATATCTGGATATCTGGTTAGTGAGCATAAGTGAAACCATAAAAATAAAGAAAAACAGACAGAATCCAGTTAGCAATATTGGCAGCAACAATATAAAAATATCAAGTAAATTTCAATGTGGATAAATATAACATATTTATTCGAAAACAAGGGTATATTAATATAGATTGGCCCTATCTTTTAAAAAAATAAAACCTTGAAACTTCGAAAAATAGGCCAAACCACAGGAACACTGTGACTATCACGGGAGCTTTGCTTGCATACACAAGCACCTGGACTAGGGAGCTTTCTGTGTTGCATTTAAGAATTACAAAACAATAGCAATTGACACAACAGATCAGACCTATATATAAAGCGACCCAACTGCACTGCTATGCAACAACGGCAGAAACTTAGAAAGCTGCAGGAGGCTAAACTAAAATGCGTAAAAAAATGGGCAGCAAATAATGATAGATTTCGTGAATTACAACCATATGACAAAGAGAGGTAGGCCATTAAGATGTGAAATGATGCATAGAACAACACTGTGAAAAGCAACAGCATCCCTATAAACGTTGATAAGAAAAGCCCACCTGGAGTAGATACAGTGATAAAGGCAATGCTAAAAATAAATGAGAGAAATTAAATTGCCTTAAGGAAAAAGAAGAAAATATTGAAGCGCTCCAGGCACCTGTAAGTTGCAGCTTGCTTGCTCCAGGGTCAGCCTTAGGTCACTCAGTATAAGCTGGGAAAGAACATGGCACAGAAAACCCTAAGGGTGACAACAGCACTGAGCTGTTTCTCAGCGTGCAGGGAAGATTTCCTTACATTTATCTAAACAAATTGCTTCAAAGGCAAAACAGTAAGTATGGTTCTGCTGATCTCAACATGTTCACTCCAATATTCTAAGGCAGCAACAGAAATGCTTCCAAATAAAAAAGTGGTATCTTCATGAACTAAATAAAAATGTTCCATGAAAATTACTTGTGGAGGGGTGAAGGGAGAGAATGAGAAACTATTAGAGAAATGGAAAGGGGAGACAAATTGATTTTTTTTTTTTTTTTTTTTTTGTCCATACCTACCCCACCCCCACCCCTAAGCCCTGGAGCTCTGAAGCGCATCTGCTCTAAGTCAGAGTTTATTAACAGCAGGTCCCCCAGTGGGAGAAGCCATTAGGTTCCTGCAGCAAAGACTCAGCTTTGCATGGGGTTATAAAATCGCATGAAGAGGTTTCCTTACCACGTTTTTCCTAAAACATGAAATCTTTGACTTTCAGAAAAATATTTTTTATAGCTATGAATTGCCCAGAGACCATATAAGTAACATTTAGTTCATCAAATTTTTACTTAGCATATATTTGAAGCCAAATACTGTATTAGCCAGAATATTAAAACAATCTAATGCTGCAAACATTTTCAAAACTATATAAAATGTCTAATGAAACTGTCATCAACATATTTAGGTTCATTCAAAAACATCCCTTTTCAGAGACAAAAAATAGAGTTCTGCTTGACATAATCTAATTAATATGAAGCAATACTAGCTTTCCACTATATGCCATCAATATACCTTAGTGTCTCCATCACTCTGCAAAGATGACAATTGGTGTACACTTTCAGCCCAATCTTCCTTCCTAAGAGCTCATTCCTCAAAAATCAATGTTCCTCAAAGTGAAGCCAATCTGTTTTAGGCCTTAGAACTTCTTCATCTTCCACTATGTTCAATCCATTGTTTTTCCAGAATACCAATTGGCATAAAGTAGAATAACAGGGGGGAAAAAACATTTAAACTAGTGTCTGTCTATTTCTCTCTCTCTCTTTCCTTTAAAAACAAACATTTGTATTGATTTCAGAGAGGGAGAGAGAGATAGAAACATCAATGATGAGAATCATTGATCAGTTATCTCCTGCACATGCCCTACTGGGGATCTAGCCCGAAACCCAGACATGTGCCCTGACCTGAATTGAACCATGACCTCCTGGTTCATAGGTCAACACTCTACCACTGAGCCGCACCAGGCAGGCTCTCTCTTTCTTTTTAACTCAACATATTTTATAATGCTCCTCTGAAAAATGTTACACACACAGCCTACAGTTAGATCTATAATTCCTTTTATAAAATATTAGAATGTCTACTTAATGTCTTCGCTTACTTGAATATTTCTAGATGGCATATTGGTCCAAATAAACAAATCAATTTACTACTAGAGGTATTATAATTTAGAGGTACAGAATCTTAGAACTACAAAAACCTGAGGAATCTTCAGGTAACTCTAAAATACAGAGATGTCTATTCATTTACCCATGGTCATATAGTTAGTTAATGCAAAATTCAAAAATGTAATCTAGGTCCACAAACTTCTAGGCCAGTAGCCTTACACCATCCTATTCTGGTTCATTGTCTGCTACTGACAGTGATTCTTGATCTCCTTTGTCCACAATATATAATCTCTTCTAGGGCTACTAAAATAGAAATTTACTTCTGTGGAGATGAGCACAAAATTTTGAGAAAAAGCCAAATTCAACCAAGTTCTAAGAATAAATTGTTACTATTTTAAAATGTTATTTTGCCCTGACTGGTTTGGCTCAGTGGATAGAGTGTCAGCCTGTGGACTGAGGGGTCCTGGGTTCAATTCCAATCAAGGGCATGTACAATGGTTGTGGGCACATCCCCAGTAGGGGGTGTGCAGGAGGCAGATGATTGATGTTTCTCTCTCATCAATGTTTCTAACTCTCTATTCCTCTCCCTTCCTCTCTGTAAAAAATCAATAAAATATATTTAAAAATATTATTTTATTTCTTCTTTGTGCTCTGAAATTTCTTTCCAGTAGGTAGATATAGAGAAATATGAAAAATCTACCCTATTACTTATTTCCTGGAACTAAATTAAGGTTTAACTACAACATTGTGAGAGAAAAATGGGAACTATCACTGACTTTAGACAAATGAACAAGCTGGCCACTGCTTTCAACAGTATATAACAATCATAGTGTAACTTTTCTTTTTAATAAATATAGTATCTTACATTTTAAAAATAAAAAATATATACGATCTTAGCAAAATTGATAACCTATCAATTCTCAATACCGGAGTCTAAAGTTTTTGAAGGCTAGAAATGTTCTACTTTAAATTAGTGTCAGACCAAATACTGTTATCACACTTACCTCTCATGGGAGACTTCATGGCAGCTTCTACCATCCCCACCAGAAGCTGGAGACTCTTGGGGTCTTGAGCCAGTCCAGATGCGAACGCTGCCAGGGCATCGGCATGACGTCCGAGGTACTGGAGGGCAACACCCTGTCGGAAGTATGCCTGAAAATGAAGAAAATATAATGCATGTTTGCTTATACACCATGCTCCATCAAGGCTGCTGCTGATTCTTTATTAGAACAACAGATCAGTGGAACTATGACTGAGATGGTCTTGATTCAAGGATCTACTAAATAGTTTGTAACCAAGTCTGATTTCTTCCAGTATCGTAAAATGTAAGCATACTTCTCTCACACAAATTATAATTTATTCTTTTCAATTCTAGAACACTTGTAAATTTTATCACATCCTTTGGCATTTTGCTTTTATTGTTCTTTATTATTTTAAAAGTATTTCTTATCCCACCTTTAATAGCATAAGCTCCTCAAGGACAGGATTTTGGAGATTTCTTTATATCTCACCTAAGTATGTGGTACAGTGCAAGACAAATGAGAGACACTCAAATTCCACTTATTTTGTATTTTCCCCATTTATGTAATTAATGGTAAAGATAAATATGTGATTATTATTAAGGCAATTTTAATAATGAGTAACATAACATGGTCATATTTAATGTAGTGTTTCAGACATAATATTTAAAAACTTATCTAAAATATATGTGCTTTGCTTAGAAACAAAATCAGATTGTTTTTGTATGCTTTAATTGGATTAGTTTTAAAACTAGTATCATCAGTTGTTGATTGTAGGAGAACATCCTTCCTTCTAGTTAATTGAAGAAAGGGCCAAGATGTTAATAAAGTTTAGAATAGTCTTAAGGAAGTGAAGTTTGTTTTCAAGCTCACAGAGTAAAAACAAGTAAATGAACAGTGTTACTAGTATTTAACCAGCAAAGGAACTTGTACCTGATTAAATAACACATAAAATGACATATTAATTCATTCACTGTTTATGTAACATCTGCTTCTAAAATATTTAGCCTCCTATGTAACTTAAACATTCTTACAATACTACATGTTTATAACACAATTTTAACTTTTCATTCATATATACTTTGAGTTGTCACAAATTGTATTCATGAGATCTAAATGAAGTTTCAAGTAACTTCTAAAACTACTACTCACTAAACTTAACACATAATTTTATAATTTTATACGTACACATACACACACACAAATTGAGCGAGAGCACATTTAATGTTTACAAAACATATTTCTTTGCCTTATCTTATTTCATTTTTACAACTATCCTTTGAGATAATTTAAGATAGGCAATACTATTCAGTGTTTCTATTAAGAAACAACCCATAAGCAGAATGAATACTCATAGATTATTACAGGCTATTCAGATTTCTATTTCAGTTTAAACCAGGGGTCGGCAAACTCATTAGTCAACAGAGCCAAATATCAACAGTACAACGATTGAAATTTCTTTGAGAGCCAAATTTTTTAAACTTAAACTTCTTCTAACGCCAATTCTTCAAAATAGACTCGCCCAGGCTGTGGTATTTTGTGGAAGAGCCACACTCAAGGGGCCAAAGAGCCGCATGTGGCTCGTGAGCCGCAATTTGCCGACCACGGGTTTAAACTATCAGCAGCTGTTAAAACTGAGACCCCAGCCGAAACCGGTTTGGCTCAGTGGATAGAGCGTCGGCCTGCGGACTGAAGGGTCCCGGGTTCGATTCCGGTCAAGGGCATGTACCTTGGTTGCGGGCACATCCCCAGTGGGGGGTGTGCAGGAGGCAGCTGATCGATGTTTCTCTCTCATCGATGTTTCTAGCTCTCTATCCCTCTCCCTTCCTCTCTATAAAATATCAAAAAAAAAAAAAAGGTCTATCATTTAAAAAAAAAAAAAAAAAAAACTGAGACCCCAGTAAGACACTAACCTGTAAATGTACTTTCATTACTAATTCATAAGATCACTTCCTTTCACTGGACTCAGCCACTGTTTTAACCTTTAGTGTGTTTTATAGACATTTTTCACTATTCTTTTCAATTTCACATTTTAGGTGATTTCTAAAATCTGAGAGGCAATATATACAACATTACAACTAAAAATAACTAGTTTACATAATTTTAGAAATACTATGTTAAAGCCAAATTAAAAGAATTTAAATTTATTTATATAATATATACATGCCTAATACCTGTACACTATAATTTTAATTTACTAGAGGCCCAGTGCATGAAATTCGTGCACGGGGGTGTGTGTCCCTCAGCCCAGCTTGCACCCTCTCCAATCTGGGACCCCTAGAGGGATGTCTGGCTGCCCGTTTAGGCCCAATCCCTCTCACAATCCAGGACTGCTGGCTCCCAACTGCTCGCCTGGCCTGCCTTCCTGATTGCCCCTAACCGCTTCTGCCTGACAGCCTGATCACCCCCTAACCACTCCCCTGCCAGCCTGATTGATGCCTAACTGCTCCCCTGCCAGCCCGATTGCCCCTAATTGCCCTCCCCTGCAGGCCTGATCCCCCCAACTGCCATCCCCCTGCAGGCCCTATTGCCCCCAACTGCCCTCCTCTGCCAGCCTGGTCACCCCTAACTGCCCTCCCCTGCAGGCTTGATCGCCCCCAACTGCCCTCCCTTGCAGGCCTGGTCCCTCCCAACTGCCCTCCCCTGCTGGCCATCTTGTGGCGGCCATCTTGTGTCCACATGGGGGCAGCCATCTTTGTCCACATGGGGGCAGCCATCTTGTGTGTTGGAGTGATGGTCAATTTGCATATTACTCTTTTATTAGATAGGATGGAGAGAAACAAAAGATGTTTTTAGTTACGGATTTCAGTATATATTTTTTAAAAATGTATGCGGCAATCATTTGACAATATATGTAAGTCAAATCATTATATTGTATAACTTAAATCTATTCAATGCTGTATGTCAGTGGTATCTCAATAAAACTAAAAATACAAAATAATCTTAATAGCAATGGATTTTGATAATTTCTTGCTTATTTAAAGCAAAACTTTATCGTTCATTACTTCACTGAGAGAACAACTGATTTTCCTGCCTGCCAACAGAAACCATTTAAAAATGTGATATATCTACTTTTTAGTCGGGCAAAGTTGTGTTAAATGCCAGTCATGGTATCAAATTCACACAGCAGTTAAAGAAGGGTGTATACATTTGTTTTCTTAGGACACTCAATAATTAGATGAGAAAAGGTATGACTGGACCATGTCACCCACAATCTTGGCTTCCTTTCTTTGGGGAGGATTTTGAAAAGAGGTAGAGAAGGCTTTCAAAGGTCTCCCTTAGTCCTACCTCCCTCATTCCCTTCCACAATCGCTAACCCAAACTTCACACAATTTTTCTCAGTCACAAGCTTAGTTTATACTCCTGCCAAGATAGCATAATAAGTCAAACTCTGACAAACCCCTGTTCCTAAAGAGTGGGGCTCTCCCAACTTTGTTCCATGCAATATTCATTGCATGTACAAACAGCTGAATAAAAATTAGTTTTTGATACTTCTGTGAGAGGTACGCCACTATAAAGTTCAAGTGGATGATAATATAACCTAGATTGTGGGTTAATGTAATAGAATAAAAAGAATTCAGCACAGTGCCTGACAAAAGTATTCAACAGAATTAGCTATTTTGATTATTAGTTAAATAAGAAAAGAATCTTAATAAGAACACATAATTACAAACTAACAGAATGTAAGGAACCCAACAAATATTTTACTATTCAATATATTTTTCAATTCCTATCACTGCTTCATTTGCTCCACTCCTTGCTCCATAAAAGACTACTGGCAACTGGGAAACTCACTGCTGTAAGGCTCCCAGACAAAAATCTGAACCACCCAACGAAAAGAAATTGGCACTATCAGGTCTTGGGAGATGCAGCAGCCACCCACAGGGTCCACTGTCAGCCTCTTCCAAAGCAAAGGGGGAAATGTGCCGAGAGTCACAGCTGCTTCAAGAAAACTGATGTAATCTGCTATAGCCTATCTGCTTCACCCCTATTGATTCCTGCTACTAATTTTTCTCTTCCTCAGAATCAG
Source organism: Plecotus auritus (assembly GCF_963455305.1). Classification (NCBI taxonomy): domain Eukaryota; kingdom Metazoa; phylum Chordata; class Mammalia; order Chiroptera; family Vespertilionidae; genus Plecotus; species Plecotus auritus. Next base: position 26,572,012 of record NC_137779.1, read on the forward strand.
AGGTCTCACAGGAAGCTGCTTCATCTGGGAAAGGGGAAATTTTTGATCACTTAGGATTGAGCAGAGGCAATATATGTGCAGCATGCCGAAGGAAGCAATATTGAACACTTGGTGCCCAAACAACCTCAGAAAATATATTCCCCTGCCTAAGCGCCCCTCCCCCCACGCATACACCACATTCTGGTCACTGGTTATGTCACAGTTGGAGAAAAGGACAACATGAATTGACTATTAAGACCACCTATGCCCTGAAAACAATGGTTTTAACCTGAAGCTTTAGCCAAGAAGAGAAATGTATAGGGAGCTGGTTGACTAAAGGTAGATTATCAGGTGTTGCAGAGTCATTCATTTATTTTCTGTTGTTCCCCACAAAGAACCCTCAGTGATTATTCCACACATGCTACGAAACAATCACCTCACAAATACAACTGCGTTACAAATTCATTCCTTCCTCCAATTAATATTCCCTGAAAATCCACAGCACCAGGCACGATAAAACAGAGGACTCGTGCTCTCAATGTGCTCACAATCGAGAAGGGAAGAGAATATAAAAAGCTGTAAATGTCTTGACTGCTACCTATAGAGCTGCTTACTAGTAACATTTTGTAATACGTAAGCAGTGATAAAAATGTAACAAATGACTGAAGTATTTATGCCCTGTTGTTAAAACTTTTAGTATTTGTTCTTTATTAAGTGGCCATTCTTCTCACCTCAGAGAGTTTGCCATAGATTAAATGTCTGTGTCCTTCCAAAATTAGTATGTTGAAACCTAATCCTCAATGTAATGGTTTTTAGAGGTGGGGCTTTAGGGGGGATTATGTCATGAGAGTGGAGCCCTCTGAATGGGATCAGTACCCTTATAAAAGAGACCCCAGAAAGCCCTCTCTCTCCTTCCACTACGTAAGGACACAGCAAGAAGATAGCTATCTATTAACCAGGAAGATAGCCATCCATTTACCTCACCAGACACCAAATATGCCGTCACCTTAATCTTGGACTTCTCCGTTTTCAGAACTGTGAGAAATAAATGTTTCTCAGTTAAGCCACCCAGCCTATGGTATCTTGTTATATCAGTCCGAAAATTCTAAGACAGGGTTAAAGTAAAAACACTCAGAGACTAAACATGTGAAAGAGGGAGCTCTTCACTCTTCAAGTACCACTGGAAACAATGAAGGACCTGTAAGTCTTTATTTTCAACACTCCATTCCTGGTTCACAATTCTAAAACATCACTAAACCTAAAATCCTACTCTCACATGGCTCAAGTAACTTTTGAGGTAAACCACTATTATAGGTATATACATATATTTATAACAAATATAATATATAATAACATTTAAATTAAGAGTATTCACTTACATGTACAACAGTCTATTACTTAATTCATGCATTTACAAATATCGTGCCTTTGATTTAATTTATACTTTCAAATTTTATATTTTAATGTTCCAATCTGTCTTTCACTGTTTGAATTTCAACTTTTTTTACATCTTCTGAAGAATAAACATCTGTAACTATAACATAGTGATCAGTGGTTGGCAAACTGCGGCTCGCAAGCTGCGGTTTGCCGCTCTGTTGACTAATGAGTTTGCCGACCACTGGGATAGGGGCTTAATCACAAGGAACAACAACAGCCTGTAATTATTGGAATCGAGAGTCTAGGTCAGTGGTCGGCAAACTCATTAGTCAACAGAGCGGCGAGGCGCAGTTTGCCGACCACTCTGCTAGCCAATCACATCACCTGCTACCACATCATCATCATCTTTTTAAATAATATTCATAAGTTAAAAACTATTTTACTGAATTTCCCTTATTCTATTTAAAAATGCTAAATGGGGACAATAGAAATACTGATACAGCATCAATCTTTAATTTAACACAACTGGATCGAAAATGAAAATGATTATAGGATGAGACAAGACTTGCAAAAGCCTCTGTACTCCGCTTGAATGGGGCGGAGTCTCAGGGCGGAGCAGACAGCATTGGTTTCCTGTCAGGCCTGCCCTAATAGGCCCCTGTGTCTCAGTGTCCCGTGGTAATCTGAGAGAAAGCTGCCCTCGAGTTCCACGCACTGCCAGACAGTCCAGTTTCTCCCCAAATGAGTCTGGTTCCTCAGAGTCTCACCTGGAACTGGAGTTCAGCACAGTCGTGAGGTTTTGTCTCCCTCCCACTTAAGAAAGCCAGCCGTGCACTCAGTTGCCAGTCCTCTCATCGCATGCGTCTTAGTACCTCTGCATCCTGCAGCTCCTCTGAGTCTCAGTGTGCTTTTCTCTTTCCTTCTACTTGTAGAATTTCCACTCAGCCAGCCTTCCTGTGGTTCTGGATGATGTCCGTTTTATCTTTTAGTTGTAGTTTTGAAATTGTTGTGCGAGGCAGCATTTTAGGTGTTTACCTATGCCACCATCTTGATTTCTCTCCCCCCTCAAATTAATTTTTAAAATATCTTTGGGTGAGTGTTAAAAAATATATATATGGGGATCGAAAAAATGGCGGCGGAATGGACAGACGTGTCCTGAGCCTTGTCCCGGAGCAGATAGAAAGAACAGCTGAGGGTCGCACAGGGAGTGTTTGTTGGTGAGTTGAGGGACAGCTATACTCCAGGAGACGGTGGGGGACTGCTGGACAAGGTTCCCCTCACCGGGCAGCCCCCACTGCTGCTGGCTTCCCTCCCAGAGCGACCGGCTTGGACATGGAGACCACGCCATCTTGAAGGGGAAAGTGGATGTTACCAGAAGCCTGAAAATCTACAGCTACGGCACCCACCAGGCAGCTGCGAACCCCAGAGCACCGGTCCCCAATTGGCGCAGACACGTGGATTCAGAGGAGCTCTACACTCCACCACGGAAAGGAGAGAGAGAACTACATAACCAGACACCCGGAGAAGAGAGACCATGGGGAGACAAAGAAACGGCCCGTATATGAAAGAAAAGCAGGCATCACCAGAAAAGGAAGTAAACAAAATGGACGCAAGCAACCTGTCAGAGAAAGAATTCAGAGAAGTGGTCATAAGGTGGCTGAAAAGAATGGAAGACAAATTCGACAATATGTGTAAGAACCAAGAGGAAATGAAGAACCAAGAAGAAATGAAAAATGACATCGCTGCTGTAAAGAACTCAATAGAAAGCATCAAGAGTAAACTAGAAGAAGCAGAGGACCACATCAGTGAGCTAGAAGACAAGGTAGGAAAAATACCCAAGTAGAGCAGCTTCTAGAAAAAAAAAACTAAAAAGCAGGAGGAGAGCCTAAGGGAACTTTGGGATAACACAAAACAAAACAACATCCGCATAATAGGGTTTCCAGAAGGAGAGGAAACTGAGCAAGGAATAGAAAACCTGTTTGAAGAAATAATGACAGAAAACTTCCCTGATATAGGGAAGAAAAAACCCACACAAATCCAAGAAGCTCACAGAGTCCCAAGCAAAATGAACCCCAAAAGACCGATGCCAAGGCACATTATAATTAAATTGGCAAACACCAACGACAAAGTAAGAATCTTAAAAGCGGCCAGAGAGAGACAGAAAGTTACCTACAAAGGAACCCCCATCAGACTAGCGACTGATTTCTCAACAGAAACTATGCAGGCCAGACGGGAGTGGCAAGAAATATTCAAAGTGATGAATAGCAAGAACCTACAACCAAGATTACTCTACCCAGCAAAGCTATCATTCAGAATTGAAGGGCAGATAAAGAGCTTCACAGATAAGAAAAAGCTAAAGGAGTTCACCACCAAACCAGTATTATATGAAATGCTGAAAGGTATTCTTTAAGAAGAGGAAGAAGAATAAAAAAGTAAAGATAAAAATTATGAACAACAAATACATATCTATCAACAAGTGAATCTAAAAATCAAGTGAATAAAAAAACCTGATGAACAGAATAAACTGGTGAATATAATAGAATCAGGGGCATAGAAAGGGAGTGGACTGACAATTCTCAGGGGGAAAAGGGTGTGGGGGGGTGCGGAAGAGACTGGACAAAAATGGTACACCTATGGATGAGGACAGTGAAGGGGGGGTAAGGGCAGAGGGTGGGGTGGGAACTGGGTGGAGGGGAGCTATGGGGGAAAAAGAGGAACAATTATAATAATCTGTACAATGAAAATTTATTAAATTAAAAAAAATGGAACTGCCTTATGGCCCCTTCCACTTCTGGGGAATTATCCAAAGAAACCCAAAGCACGTCAAAAAATACATATGCACCCCTATGTTCATTGCAGTGTTATTTACAATAGCCAAGCTATGGAGCAACCCAAGTGCCTATCAATAGACAAGTAGATAAAAAAGCTGTGGTACATATGTACAATAAAATATAACTCCGTCATCAAAAAGAATGAAATCTTATGATTTGTGACGCATGGATGAACATAGAGGGTATTATGCTAAGTAAAATAAGTCAGTCAGAGAAAGACAAATACCATATGATTTCACTCATATGTGACTCAAAAAAAATATATAAATAAACAAAACAGAAACATACTCATAAAGAAAACAGACTGATGGTTGACAGAGGGGACGAGGGTTGAGGGACTGGGTACAAAAGGAGAAAGGATTAAGAAGTACAAATTGGTGGTTACAAAATAGTCATGGGAATATAAAGTACAACATAGGAAATACAGTTAATAATATTATATCAACTATGTATGGTTGTCAGTGGAAATATTGGGGGGAACACTTTGTAAAGTATATGGTTGTCTAATCACTATGCTGTGTGGCTGAAACATACAAAATAATATTGAATGTAAGCTGTAATTGAAAATAATGAAAATTTTATTTTAAATTGCTTTTTAAAATATTCATACTTTTGGCAGTTGCTTGTGTAGGCTCCACTTATCTAGTAAATTCATTGTTTGGGGAAAACATCAAGCAGATTAAATACGGTTCTTTGGCCTACGTGAAAAAGAAGACAAAAATGTATTTGTCTAAACATGAAACAGCCCTTCCTCTCAGCGTTCTTCCTAAAACACTTATTATTAGAATTACTACAAGATGTTCTGATACCTATCTGAGAATCAACAAGAACCCCGTCTTACAATACCCATCCTGCACTGCACAGTATCATGAGTCTTAGTGCATGTATGTAGGTGTTTTATTTTCCAAAACCTTTCCTAGCTATCATTTGTTGAACTACTATCTGTGCCCAACCCTGTGGTAGGTGCTTCCCATAGTTTATCATTAACCCTCACAATATTCTGCAAGAAGTTCTTATGACAACTACTGCAAAAAAGAGGTGATTACGAAACCTGTTCCAAATCATACAGCTACAGAGACAAACCTGCTGCCAAACTCTTTCTGCTATTCCACATTATCTCTTTGATTAAAAAAATTAATGGTATGCAATTAACCTCTAAATCAAGCCTTTTGTCTGGGAATTCTTGCACTTGTAAAATTCAACCTATGGAGGCAGAAATTAAGGAAAATCAGAAATGACACAGAAAATTTATGAACGTGAATATTTAATCTCTATTCCATTAGCAACCGTTGATTGTGGAACAATTTTTAATGAATTGGATGGAAAGAAAATTCATTTCATTAACCTTTCATAAAAATGTATTATTATTGAACCAAACAGGCCACTGTACTTGCAACTCAGTTCGATGTTAATTAGATTACAGGTTTGAGGCTTTAAATCAAAGAAACAAAAGGAGCCATCAGCAAGCTTCTCAGCCAATGCTTGTTTGTTTCCTGGCTAAAATGAATTTTTACCTGCAATACAATTTACTATGCTTCTTTTATTTTGTGACATTTTCAAGTGAATTTTCTCTTGCTTCTATTTGCTGACACGTCACATTAAAAATAAAACCTTAAGAATCAGCAAAGAACACATTCTTCATGTGTTTTACCTGCTCAGCTGGGAGTAATCATTCCTATCTCTCCAGAAAACTATACTTCTATTTTTACTAGTCTGTCTTATTGTATGCTGAAAGCACATGCAAGAGATTGGAGGCTATTTTAGAAAACACCATTATTTAGTTTGCAAGCCAGAGTCAGAGACCCAAATGGCCTCAACATAATGTTCTAACCAAATCTGCAGCTGTGAATTGCTTTTCTCCCAAGTGCTGCTTTTGGTACATTTGATATCAATTTCTAAAAGAAATCTGCTCTCAGTCCTGATTGTTTCATATCACATCAGCTATTTCTTTTCCCAAAATTAGTTTTCAGTGAATTGTATCAAAAGTGTTAAGGTAACATATTTTTTAAAGAAATTAGAAATTTGGTAAGAAGATAAAGATGAAATGACAACCAAGAGTTAAGTAACTAAACAGTATCATTTCCTAGCACTGGAGGGATTCCCAATGGTAAAGTATATGTCAGACTATAAAATGTGTGTACCATAATCTGGAATTTCTCTTCTAAACTTTCAAAATAAACAATGAAAGAAGTTTATGAAGTCTCCAAAAGCAATGGTTCTGAACTTCCTAGATCTTATGCTTTCATTCTATGGATATGGCATAGGAGAAATATAAAGTTGTGCCAAGAAGAAAACCAAGGGAATTTCCTGAACATTCTCCAAGAATCATCTGGCTTCAGCATGAGTTCGGTGCACCTGCCCTACCAATCCTCCCTTCCCACACATAGCCTGGTCTTGGGGAATATGGTAAGACCAGAAGCAAAATACACAAAATAAGAATAAGCAGAAAGAATGGTGGATTCAGAAAAACACTGAAGTCAACAACATGGGAATTACAGGATCCTGAATTCTAACTATTAGAAAAATCACTTGGCATCTTACCTCCCATAATGTAGATATACCCAAACTATGTCAGATTAATGGGAACCTACTCCCTCTAAAAGCAGTCTATCAGGAATTATTACCGTAAGTGCTATACTTGTATATTGGGATATGGGAGTTCTACATAAGGCTTTCTTGAGCAGATGAAATTCTACCATTAGTAATTCACTCCTTGATCTTTCTTAGCTTCTGATCTATCAACTCTTGCTTTTCTCATCCAATTATAATTCAAATGGGGGTCTGTGAAGGGCAAAGCCATACAGTAACATAACGCAGGGAGCGGGCCTAAGCCGGCAGTCGGACATCCCTCTCATATAGTAAATAATATTCTAATAACTATGTATGATGTTAGATGGGTATGAGATATATCAGGAAGATCACTTAGGAGGTTATGTAATGTCTAATCACTGGAGTATACACCTGGAACTAATATTATAATGTATGCTGACTGTCATTGAAAATAAAAATAATTTTTAAATGAAAAAAAAAATCAAAGCTCTTTTCACCTACATCATGTTGCCTCCCCACTTTTAAAGAGTCCCCTTTCTCAATAAAGTAGATAGGTAGGTAGGTAGGTAGGTAGAGAGAGAGAGAGATAAACAGATTTTTAAAAAATAACTAAATCACAAAAACATAATAAAAAGGACTTGATGACAAGTGCGATTGACATATGTGCTGTTTCTCTGCCTGTGTACATCCGGGGATCTTATGTACTTCTAAATAGTCACATCATATTGTTGACACATGTTCAGTGATTACATTATCATCCTCATAACACTATAGCCCCTTGATGCCAGGGCTTTCTCTCAATCATGAGCTAATCTAGCTTTCCCCTACAAGGCATGAAAAGAAAATGACTTTTATTTTATAGATGGGAAAACTAAGGTAAACAGAGGTTAAAGTTCACAATGTCTGCCTCTGAGTCCATTATAGTTGTACTAAACAGAGAGTTCTGTTTTGTACATGCTATTTACAGAGACTTTAATCCTGAAAGGGTCTATGCCAGGGATTCAGGTTTCCCGTTTTCTTTCTTTGTTTCTGTTTTCTTAAGTAGTTATTTATGTGGCTGTCCTCCTAACTAAATGGACCAATCTGGGCATAAACCATTTTCTCATTTTCTCTGCTCATAGGAAGGAATGGCTTATTTCAGCACTGCAGATAGCATCTTGAGGTCTCAAGAGGATGACAAATTGAAACAGTCTCTTTCTTGCCTAACATTTCTTACCCAAGAGTCAAGTGATGATGTTAAGGAACAAATCTCTCTTCTCCTGACAATTTGCACTTATTTTCTTAATAGCCCTGCTAAGATTCAATGAGTTTCAGTTTGCTTAGAGCCTACTTAGTGCCTGTCAACAGGCACAGGAGCTTTCATTCATCAGTGTAATAGTCCTATTGGTGATGCATTCTTATGAAATGATGGCAGCAATTCCAAAAAGGAAACGGCAGAGATAGGGCAGATGAATTTCCTTTCAAAAAAGCCATCAGAATAGCATAGCAGTTCCTCCATACCTAGAAACTTAATAAATTATTTTAATTAAGAAATGGTCAGAGATTGTTATTTGGGTATAATATCAATGTACTAAAATATTACCTATTCACGGGGATTATCTATATTTTACATAAAATCATTTGCAAACAAGCACAACCACCAAATACAAATGCATAGCTCTATCAATAAATCTAGGTCTTGGTAATCATGGATAAAGAGTGACATTCACAGACAATGGTGCCTCAGTTGGCTAAATAGTCCCAGATTAGTTAATGCTCTTCTTTGACTTATTAGGGTCTCTTATACCATAAATTCTGGTATGCTATTTGAGAGGTACTTTTTGTGCAAGAGTGACATGATTCCACGCCCTCTTCCAAAGATCACAAATTGCTAACATTGTTCCCTTCGTCATTTAAAACTCTCTTTCTATAAAACTTTTTTTTTTTTTTTTTTATTAAATATATTTTATTGATTTTTCACAGAGAGGAAGGGAGAGGGATAGAGAGCTAGAAACATCGATGAGAGAGAAACATCGATCAGCTGCCTCCTGCACACCTTCACTGGGGATGTGCCCGCAACCAAGGTACATGCCCTTGACCGGAATCGAACCCGGGACCTTTCAGTCCGCAGGCCGACGCTCTATCCATTGAGCCAAACCGGTTTCGGCAGCTTTCTATAAAACTTTTATACTTTTAATCTGACTTTGTCTAAATGGAAACATTTTCTAGTATTATTTGTTGACAAGTTTTAAACTACAGAATCAAAATTATTTCATATTTTTAATTAAATTCATCTTTGGCATTTTTTTTTCTGTAAAGGTTTCACCTTTTATCAAGAATGTGTTATAAGCCCTTACCGGATTGGCTCAGAGGATAGAGCATCAGCCTGTGAACTGAAGAGCACATCCCTGGGTTGCAGGCTCGATCCCCAGTGTGGGGCATGCAGGAGGCAGCCAATCAATGATTCTCTCTCATCATTGATGTTTCTATCTCTCTTTCCCTCTTCCTTCCTCTCTGAAATCAATAAAAATACATATTTTTTAAAAAGAATGTGTTGTCAAATGGAGTATACAGATGTTGTATTATAAAGTTATATAATGTTATATAACGTTATCCCAATAAATTTAATTTTAAAATATGTTCACTACCTACTATGTACATATAAAAGCATTCAGTACCACAGGGATATATAAGAAGAGATAATTAATATCAGATTTCAGAAAGTAGGTATGTAATCAACTTGGGGAGATATATATAAAAGCTGCCCACTCAATAACTTAGGATTTGTTTCAAGACAACATATAAGCAAGTACATGTAAAAACTGAATATGGGTCTTCCTCAGCTAATACAGGAATTATTTTCTACAAGTTCATTTTCAAGTCAATTAAGAATGTTTTAAGCATTTTTTCCATAAAAAGAAATTATGCTGTAAAGGGTGGTAATATTATCCACCCAGTTCACAATGACCTAGTTCATACATAATGTCACTGGTTTACAGGACTAGCAATATTACAGAAAGGAGAAAAAATGGAACTGATACATCCGTTAGTATATAACAAGCACTTTTACATAAGTAATGTTATTTACTCTTAATCCGACCAAGTAGATTATTATATCTCCCCTTAAAGACAGGGATGCTGAGGCTGCTAAAGGTTAAATAACTTGTCCAAGGTAACAGCTTGTAAGTGACAGAACAGAGATTCACATCCAGAACCATCAGGCTCTGAAGCCAGGTCTCCACACCTATAACATGCAGCCTCCCTTTGAAACAGTCTTCATAAGGGAGCACAAATGAACAAAATTAACAGAAAATTAGTTCTTCAAAGGCAGGGAGCTTTTTTTTTTAAATTCATATCCATACACTATAGCCGACCCTGGATATATAATCTATGCATCAATAAATATTTATTAGAAAAAAAAGAAAAAATATTTATTAACTAAAAATTTCCACACCACTAGCACACCTTCTCTCATTCTGCTTTTCCTAAATTATCAATCCTGACCGCTTTCAAATACATTCCTTGAACAGTGTCTTTCAAAAATCTCAGTTTTCTCCTGAGACACATTCCTGTCCTTAGACACTGAAATCCATAGAGCCTAAATCCATATTGACATTTTTTATGTGGCTCAGCATGCTCCCTAGCCAGGACAGATATGAATTTAACCCACAAAGCTTTTCCCATAATGCTCTTGGACCCGAGTTTGAAAAAGATGCACTGCCCCTTGGGGAGAAATTATCCAAACTAATATCAATGAAGTGGATTTATCCTGTCCAGAGAGAATGCAAATGAACTTGGTTGCATCAACTTTCTGAAACCACTTCTAAAGTAAATTAAGAGACCCATTTCATGTTGTTTGAAAGGAATGTTGGCTGACACTTGCAAATGAGTCTTCTACAGAGAAGTAGCTCTAATTCTGCAGCTTATCATTTCAAATGGTTTTAGAGATGAATATTCAGATCCCACATCAATTTTTAATGTAATGAAAAAAATCCCAAAAGCTTAAAAACTAGGTTCCACTTCATAATCTGTCATTTTTTCTACCTTCTTTCAGGATACATTAATTTTTTAATCAGTAATTTTATATAGGTCCTAAAATGCATTTTTAACCACTACAAGTTCAAAAATGATGCACAAAGCCTCTAATTTAATTGATATCTTATGTAAAAAATCCCTGATTATAAAATTGTGACCATAATTAAATAAAAATATAAAAGTAATGGAAATATAAGTTCTGAAATTATTACATTAAAAGTCTTCGAAAAAAAAAGACAAATCATTTTCTTACATTCCCAGGTGAGTATTTTTAATGTCCTATAGCAACAATGCTGATTATTTTCAAAATTATCCTGAATATTATTAATGGCAAATGTTAAACTACCAAATATTCTGCAATATTGATAAGTACTCTCTGAAGACATGGCTCAGCAATTGCAATGCATACATTTTGTGAAACAAGAGAACCAGCTGTATTTCAAGAAAGAACTATATTTTCATTCCCTTCAGCACAATTGGCTCAGAGCAATGAAAGAGAAATACTTGTTTTTAAAATATATTTTATGGAGAAACCAAGATGGCGGCATAAGGTATACACCTGTACGTGCTGCCTCTCACAACCACACCAAAACTACAACTAAAAGACAAAACCTCTATCACCCAGAACCACGGGAAAGCTGGCTAAGTAGAAGTTCTACAACTAGAAGGAAAGAGAAAAGAGCATTGAGACGTGCACAAGCGCAGAAAAGCTGAGGTACGCAGGCGCGCAAATCGGGCTGGCGGTTGGCAACTGGGTGCGGCTTCTTTCAACCCGGAAGGGAGACACAGCTCCCCATTACTCTGAACTCCAGTTTCCGGTGAGACTCTGGGGACCCAGACCCCTATGGGGAGAAGCTGGACTGTCTGCCATCAGGTCGGAAAGTGAGGGTGGCTTTCTTGCAGAGCTGTGCACAGGAATCATTGTTTACTGCGCTGGGGTGTCGGACACGGGGACTTAGAAACGCGGAGACACAGAGATGGCTGACTGGCAGCCATCGCTGTTTGACACGCCCTAGTGACTCCCTGAGACCACGCCCTGTCCAATTTACAAACCCACCCAAACTGTGTGCAGCGGCTTCTGCATATAAATGGCCTGCCCTATTGCAGCTTAACCTAACAAACTGCAGCTCTGGTCAGACCAGGAGAAATCTGCAGACCTCGCTGTAGCTCCTGCTGGGTGGCCTCAGATATAGCTGACCTGCACACCATTGGAGATCCAGATTGGAGATCCAGAAGCCAGTGTACCTAGTGGTCAGTGTAAGATGACACCAGATTTCAACTTCTCACATCCATAAGTGACACATTCAAGAGGCAGACTCAGTGAGCACCAAAGGCCCACTGAAACAAGCCCTGCCCCATAAGGGTATCTCCAGCACAGCAGTTCTTTTATTATAGACACAGCAGGTCCTCACAATCGGCCTGGAGGTAAATTCCTCCCAGTATACCAACAGCAATCAAGGCTTAACTACAACAAGACTGTGCACTCAGCCTACAAAGGGGTGCACCAAGAGTATCCACCTCAGGTGATTGGGGAGGCTGAAACACTGGGCCCCATAGGTCACCTACCACACAAAGCCATTCCATCAACACAGGGAAGCAACCAGAATGCGGAGACAAAGAAACATGTCACGAATGAAAGAAATGGAGAAAAGCAAACTATTGGATATAGAGTTCAAAACCACATTTATAAGGTTACTCAAGAATCTGCTAAAAACCTCTGAGGAACTTAGTGAGACCTTTAAAGATCTTAATGAGAATGCCAAAAAATTGGAAAAGGACCAGTCAGAAATTAAGCATACACTGTCTGAAATAAAGAATATACAGAAATTCAACAGTAGATCAAAGGACCCCAAGAATCAAACCAAAGATTTGAAACATGAGGAAACAAAAAACACCCAACAAGAAAAACAAAAAGAAAAAAGAATACAAAAATATGAAGATAGTGTAAGGAACCTCTGGGAAAACTTTAAGCGTACCAATATCCGAATTATAGGGGTGCCAGAAGAAGAGAGAGAGCAAAATATTGAAAACCTATTAGAAGAAATAATGACAGAAAACTTTCCCTACCTGGTGAAAGAAATAGACTTACAAGTCCAGGAAGTGCAGAGAACCCCAAACAAGAGGAATCCAAAGAGCATCACACCAAGACACATCATAATTAAAATGCCAAGGGCAAAAGACAAAGAGAGAATCTTGAAAGCAGCAAGAGAAAAACAGTTAGTTACCTACAAGGGAGCACCCATACGACTGTCAGCTGATTTCTCAGCAGAAACTATGCAGGCCAGAAGGGAGTGGCAAGAAACATTCAAAGTGATGAACAGCAAGAACCTACAACCAAGATTACTCTACCCAGCAAAGCTATCATTTAGAATTGAAGGTCAGATAAAGAGCTTTACAGAAAAGAAAAAGCTGAAGAGTTCAGCACCACCAAACCAGGATTATATGAAATGCTGAAGGGTATTCTTTAAGAAGAGGAAGAAGAAGAAAAAGGTAAATATAAAAATTATGAACAACAAAATGACAACAAATACATACCTATCAACAAGTGAATCTAAAAATCAAGTGAATAAAAAATCTGATGAACAGAATAAACTGATGAATATAATAGAATCCGGGGCATAGAAAGGGAGTGGACTGACAATTCTCGGGGGAAAGCGGGTGTGAGAAGAGATTGGACAAAAATCTTACACCTATGGATGAATACAGTGGCGGGGGATAAGGGCGTGGGGTGGGGAATCAGGTGGAGGGGAGCTATGGGGGAAAAAAAGAAGAACATATGTAATAATCTGAACAATAAAGATTTATTTTAAAAAAATAAATCCAAAATAAAATAAAATATATTTTATATCCACATTTAAATGCCTAATTAATCCTGATAATTAAATGCAACCACTAACCACTTTCTTTGCAAGATCTCTTTTTCATTTCCACAAACACTGGAATTTAATGGAAATCATTGTGTCATTATGGCCAGAGTAATAAATGCCTATTGGTCAATAAGCTCTGAACCTTAACAAGCAGTTAACTAATTCGGTTGGAAATAAGACCAATAGTTCTAATGGCCTCTAATTTCACTGCAAAAGAGGAGCCTTATGAACTATAGCTGGTTTTCATGAGCTCTTCCTACAGCAAAGAACAGCAATTTAAATGTAAAAGACATGCATTTGAAATTCAAGTGCTTACACTGATTTTGCCAGGGAGATCAGAGGTCAGAATAGGTCCTTCCTAAAGAAATATTTAAGTGCAATAGGCAGAGCCAAGGCAAACAAAAATAATAGGCTTTTAAATTATAAAAGCTCAATTTAGTCTATTTGAAAATCATTCAAATTTTCTTTTACTAATTTCAAACAATCTGAATTTTTTTTTAAGTGGACAAAAGTAACAACTGTAAAAACACCTTGCAATAAATACAAAAAGGGAGACTCAGAAAGCTGATCTCTTCCTGCTGTCTCCTTCATTCATCCTCCCCTGAGAGTGAAGGCCTCTAGATTTCAACATAAATAGATATAACTTGGTATACAGGTATCAGTATACTTGAAATCAAAATAGTCTGGAGACATCAATATCCACTCAAAACCTGATCCTTTCAGCTGTTTGACTCACATTTCAACAGCAGAGAGAGCGTTTCAAGCGATGAGGTAAGAATGTCCCTTTGCCCTAGGATGCTAGGGCATCATTCTCTATGAAGATGAACTACGTTATGTTCTTTGTTCTGTTAATATTCAATTCTGACCTGATCATTTTGTGCCTCTATCCACACTTCTGTAAAAGCTACACCTCTTAAATTACATATTTGAGCTCCTTATTCCAAATGACATTTAATTTAAAAAGCATTTACATGCCAAATTTAAAAATCCTTATACTTATTCATCATTTTGTCACTTATGGTAAAAGAAGTTTAAGTTCTCTGGCATAATCTTGCACCAAACTTTTGACAAACCTGAAGAAAATAAATTACTATATTTTCCAACCTTAGTTCAATCATCACATTTTCTGCAAAGCCTAAGCTTAATCTTCTTGATAGCACACTAATTAAGACAGTAATAATATATGGTAGTGAACTAGAACACTGGGCAAAAACCTTGGGCTAAAACTAGACTTATTACTGACAACCTATGTGAATTTCAACTACTTTTCCTCTCTGGGCCTTAACCCCCATCATTTCGAAAGGGAGAGTTAGGGTTCAGTGATCTCTTAAGGTTCTTTATAACTGTAACATCCTAAAATCCTATGCTATGAAATTCTATCTCCTTTCATTATTTATAGCGGGGCTAACTGCTGAGGCATCCCAAATTTCTCCTGAGTACCTTCACTATCGTTTGCAGCCTGGTGATTACCACTCGTGGTTTCATTTCATCGTCTCCTTTTCAAACATCTTTTTCCTAAAACGAAAACCTAACAAGGGTTTTGGATAGGAAATCTGCTACCACTATCCCCACAAAGCAGGGCAAGCTTTTCCTTTTAACAAAAACACTTGCTATTGGCAAAAAGGGTGTGAGCCAGTCTATTTCTTTCCATGTGTTAATGAACCACCTATTGCCAAATGGAACTCTCCTTAATTCCAGACCAGCAAACACCATTTTCTGATGAGGTAAAATGACAAAGTACTAATTGGAAGGAACCTAATCTGAAGTCACAATTTGCCTTAATTGGAAGTTACTACAGTGATTATTAACAAGTCACATTATCATTAGACCAAAGAAAATGTCAAAATTGATTTATACATTCAGGAGTCTCTAATAAAAACAGGGTCTACATTCAAGGTCCTCTATAAAATGACCAGAGTAAAGAAAATAACACTTTACAGGTTAATGAATGCTATGAAAATATCACATTTTTTATTGCTCAGATGCCTTTTTCCAGCATTAAATATACCCTGAAATACTGAATTAATAATTGAATTAAGAGAAAATATTTTAAAATATCTAAAAAGTACATGTAGCATCTTTTAGAAGCCTAAAATAATCCCTTATGATTAATGCCCTGAGGATCTTAAGATGCATCTATATCTAAGGTCAACTGGCTTATTAAGATGAACTGAAGATAAATGCAAACAAGCCCAGCAGCATGGCTCAGTGGTTGAACTTGAACCAGAAGGTCACGATTCGACTCCCGGTCAGGGCATATGCCTGGGTTGTGAGCTCCATCCCCAGTAGGAGGTGTGCAGGAGGCACCTGATCAATGATTCTCTCTCATCATGAATGTTTCCATCCTTCTCTCCCTCTCCTGTATTCTCTGAAATCAATATGTATATTACTTTTTTTTTTAAAGAAAAAGAACTGTGGGCATTTGGAGGCCAATACATTAAAACAATAGAGGAAAAGCTGCACAATTAACTGCAAAGTCATAATAACATGGGTAAATTTCATGTTTCTTTTGGAATTTGTCAGACTTCCTGATTCTTTTCTTAATTTTTTTGCAATTTTGAACTAGCTCAGCTTAATGTTAGCAAATTTTGGCATGTATTTGTACTCTGAATACACTTAAAACCTCTGTAATAAAAAGTAATCTAGCTTTTGTTTATGTGTGTTAAATTTCCTAATTGCTGCATATGGTCTGGATTAGAGAGCTGTGTTCTCAGAACATAATAAACATGATAATCTTATCCTATACAGTAGGTCCTCCGGTTACGTCGGAGATCTGTTCCTACGGTGCGACGTAATGCAATTTTCGCTGTAAGTTGGAACCCACCTACATAAGCACCTACATCACTCACATGGAGCACATACACAGCAGTAATAAAGTGAAACAGTAAAAAAAAATTTAAAAGATAACAATTCCTGACCTTTACTTGTGGTAAATACAGTAAATAATAAAAAACATAAAGCACATATGTACATACGTCAAAATGAAGGAACTTTTTTTTTTATGAATAAATGGGAGATGGCGACGTAACCATGAAACGATGTATGTCAAGTCTGACATAACACGAGGACTGCCTGTATATGTAAAACAGTTATAGGTTTATCTAATAGAACTATCTCCAAAATGTATTCCATGAAATTGTTTAAATACAGAATAAAATCCTATATAACAAAAGCCTAATATGCTAAGTGTCCGGTTGGCCAGTTGTCTGTTCAACCAATCAAAGCATAATATGCTAATGATATGCTAAGGCTGCTCAACCACTCGCTATGATGTGAACTGACCACCAGGGGGCAGAAACTCCTACTGGTAGGTTAGCTTGCTGCTAGGGTCCAGCCAATCAGGACTGAGCGAGACGGGCCGGACACATCCTGGAGCCCTCCTGTAGTCCCTACCCAGCTGGCCAACCTCTCGTGTCCCTCCCCGGCCCCGATGGGGTCCCTCAGCCTGGCCTGCACCTTCTTGCAATCCGGGACTCCTTGGGGGATGTCGGAGAGCCGGTTTCGGCCCCATCCCACAGGCCAGGCCAACGGACCCCACTGTGCATGAATTCGTGCACCAGGCCTCTAGTACAATGTAATAGAGATTTGACAGAAAAACCTGGATGGGAAAATCACATGTGACTTTAAAAGTTTTTGATATTAAGGAATAACAATGTTCTCAGTCTAACTCAAGAATTCCAATGGATTACTTTCATGGAGCACAGGTGAGTTCTTCTGGTGAGATTTGTAAAATATGGCACTAGAGATGAATATAATTTAATTTGGAACATCTGCAAACATCTATAAACATCTATTGGAGTCTGTTCTCTTTGCAGCAACATTTTCACGGAGTTATGTATTCTGCACACCGATACAGCTGCTTTACAGCTTTCAATGCTGATGTAAAACTAGCTTCTACCTACTTAAAACAGTAAAATCTTGGATTAACCCGGTGTTCTAGTATTTTTAACTTCCTTGGGAGCTTACAAAAGGATAAAGAAAATGATCCTTTACTTCAACATTAAATAAATATGACTGTTTATGCATGAACATAACCACGTATGTATATATGCACTATTACTCTTTAGCAATATTATAAATTTCAATAGAAACAAATAGCATTTACTATTGTAAAACAGCCTTAGTCATTATACTAGTCATTTGGCATCAGGTCTATGCCTTGAAAGAATGAATACCAATCCTGTGATCAATAGTCCAGCAGTCTAGTGTGGTGTCTCACAGCATAACACAGAAATTAGACTATATTCAAAACAAGTGGCTTCAAGCTGTGTCTTGAAGGAGACCCACTGACCACAGAGAATAATGAAACATACATTCCCTGAAGCAAGATTACCAATAAAATAACAGCAAATTCAAACAGCCTTTCTTTAAAATAATCTCAACTCAAAATTTCATCAGCTTTCTTCTTGATCCAAAGCATTTGGTATCAAAATCTTTTTGAAATATGCTTAGGAATTAACACATGACAGCCCAGCTGGTATAGCTCAGTGGTTAAGTACAGACCTATGAACCAGCAGGTCACAGTTCGATTCCCAGTCAGGGCACATGTCCAGGGTTGCAGGCTTGATTCCCAGTTTGGGGGGCAGGGACGGGGGGCATGCTGGAGGCAGCTGATCAATGATTCTCTCTCATCATTAATGTTTCCATTTCTCTCTCCCTCTCCCTTCCTCTCTGAAATCAATAGAAATATTTTTTTAAAAAGAATTAACACATAACAAATACCATGTTGCTAATATTGAGCCATGATATCACCTGCCAAACTCAAGAATCTAAAAGCACTTAAGGAAATTGTAAGGATGAGCCTCTAAAATACTGAAAGTCTAGAATGTTAAAGGAAATATAACTAAAAAAATAAATCCATTCTTTAATTGGTATTGTCGGTGATGGAGATTATTATAATTAACAATCTAAAGGAGCTTCAATTCAAACTTATAATCATTCTAATTCTAAACTCTGCATGAAATAAGATACAGCCCACCATTGGGATAGAGAAGTTTCCCAAAGGAGTGAGAAAATGAGTCTCCCTGACCTTAATTAGGAGGAGGAAGGGAGGATTTTCCTCTCCTTTCATGTTCAGTTGTTGGTAAGGCTCTGGCACAATCACAGGTTGAATAAGGAGTGGAAGAGGAAGGTGAAGAAAGGGAGTTATTAAGATGGACAGACCTTTACATATTGGACACTATATAAATAAGTGCTTTCAAACACCCTGAAACATAAAAATTGCTAATTCATTTTTTCCAGTGATGAAGGGGAGCATCTGAGAGGCTGAGCAGCTTGTCTTCCATCGCACACATTCCTTAAGCAATTGAGTTGGGATTCAAACTCAGATCTAACTTTCAAAGTGCCTACTTTACAGTGTAATATGCCGCCTCCCTGACTAAAGTTCTATTCAGTACAGTTTAGTCATAATGCCTTTCTGTATCAAATAAATAACTTTAACCAGCTGGTCATAATATCACAGGAACTGAAATCAAAAAGAAAAACCCACAACAGCCACAAATATTTGGAACCACAAAGGAATATGTCATACTACAGCCAATGAAGTGCTGGGTAACAGAACTTCCAAAGCTAGACCCCCGAAATAAAAACTCACAGGAAGGAAAGATACTGCCAAAATGCTAATCACCCCCTAGAAATCCTCATAGAGTACATGGACTATTGAATCCTCAAGTCCAGAACCATCTCCTTTCCCAGCCTTCTGTTCTCCTGTTTCCCCAGCCCTGCTCTTCTCAGCCAGCTAAGGACACTGAGTTAGTTGAGGTGCCGCAATGACCTTTTATGGATCTGCCTGAGCTTGCTCACAGAGCCCAAGGCAAAGCAACTTTGAGAGTTTGGCAAAGAAACTCAATTTTAGTTGTTTTTTATTTTTAAGGGAGAACATCATCACAAAAACATTAATGCTCCGGGTACATAAACAAGAAAAATTTCTTATGAAGTTCACTCCTTTTTTCAGACTTTTATGAAAGAGAAATCAGAACTTAAAACCCAGAAAGGCACCCAGCTAGTATGGCTCACTGGTTGAGCATTGACCTATGAACCAGAAGGTCAAGGTCCAATTCCAGGTTAAGGTACATGCCTGGGTTGCAGGCTAGATCCAGTAGAAACATGCAGGAGGCAATTGATCAATGATTCTCATCATTGATATTTCTGTCTCTCTCTCCCTCTCCCTTCCTCTCTGAGGTCAATAAAAATTAAAAAAAAAAAACAGAAAGGGATATTATATTGGTTTTTCAAAATCAACAAAGAATCATAAAACTATAGTGATTGAGGGGATCTTAAATAATTACTAGTACATCATCTTTACTTCAAACAAAATTATATTAAAGTGTTTAAAATAATTGGGAATTCATCCCATGTTAAAACCTTCTCGCAGAAAAAAATCAGCATTTATAGGCAATAAATCATTTTATATAACTAATCTATTTATATAGTTTCTTATGAAATGTTCAGGGTGCGAGTCAGTGGTAGAGATGGCTTGTGTGGATGAAAGGAAAATAAACATTAAATGTCAGGCACTAGGCACTACCATGGATGTTTTTTATATATATCCTGATTTAATTTCTACAATAGTCTGTGAAACAGGTACTATTAGCCCATTTTACTGAACAGAAATTAAAGATCAGAAGGATAAATTGCCCAAGGCTATAACATAGTAGATGGCAGATTTGGGACATGACCTTAGGTCTAACTCTCCACATGTCAGTCATAGTTCATCATTCTTTCGACCATACATCACCAACACTGTCAAAGTGGGGTACCAAAGGTTTGCATTGCTTTCATTCTAATGTGTCAGATTAGATTAGGGACAGCAACTTGAATATCTGGGATGAAAACGTGCTGGCCAACAGGTCTTAACTGAAATACTGGGTCTATTTTATGCTCTCTGGAAACTTCTGAAAGCCAGGAGAGTGGACACCAGCTCCAAACTTTCACCAGAGTTTGAGAACGGGGAATCCACACTGGCTAACCATCGGCCACAGAATACCAGGGAAGGATCCAAAAGGTACCACCCGTTAGGGCAAGTGGCTGACAACAGCTCTTGCAAGCAACAAGTGGGACTTGTGGAAATAACCTCCTTGAGTATACATGACAATTGCCTGACAGCCACCCTTGATAGATGGTCAACTTCTATAACATACAAGGCTTTTTACATACAGACAATGGAGATAATTTAGAGGAAGGGGGGCAGGGAAAGAACAGGGTGAAATTATGATGCTCAATCCGGAATTCAGGCAGGAGCTGGGGGACGGTACTAGACCAGCACACTGCTCAGCACAGCAACAAAGAAAGCAACTTAAATTAAAGGACAAAAAACAAACACACAAAAAATTTAGAAGTCAAGAAACAAGCAAGCAAAAAACACCCCCAAAACAAAGCAAAAACTATTCAGTGAGGTAATCAGGGTAAAAACAAACTAAAGATTTTAAAGGAAAAGCTCTTGAAAGTCACTGCCCTTTTCTCCTTATACATGCTCCTTCGATTCCTTCTACTTACCACTCCTCTTCATTTACAGTGCACTCCATTCAATTTCACCTCCAAAGTTTCACCACAGATAGCTTGAGATGCAATAATCAATATATTACTCAGCAACAATGCACGTGCATGCATGAAGCACCTAACACCCCAGCCCATCACATTTACTCCTAGCCTATTCAGGGCAGATGAGGTCCCCTGAGAATGGCAGCAGGAAGAACCAGATGGCACTAGGCCATCTCACACACCTTAGGAGGGACTTAAAGCATTGGGGTTTTGACATCATCGCCCTTCAGAACTCTCAGATTGGTATTGAGAGCAGGCTTGCCCCTCGAGTATGAAGCAAGCAGGAAAGAACCAGGCAATGCCTATTTACTGTTCCAACTTAGTCTAGATAGAACCTGTAGGTTGACTTCCAACAGTCCACGCACTGCTTGAGGGCTATGATAGAAGATCCCCCCTCAGGTAAAATTTATAGAAGAAAACAACTGTTACTCTCTTAAACACTGGGAACAATGATAGAACTCATACATGTGGCCTCAGGTTGTCAAAAGAAAATATAAAAGCAATAGATGAACCTCTCGTCCTTGCCCACATGCACTGAGGCCCTCAAGTCCTCTCACGTGCCCCCTATCATAGAAGGGTGGAGGATAGCTGAGGGACCAAGGGAAAGAGATGATATTCAGGACTCACTGGGGCTCCCCGAGGGTACTAGGTACTGGCCTAGCCTAGCAGGCCTCCAGATGCTATCTGAGCCAAGTGAGGCACACAGATTTCCTCGAGTCCTTGGAATTAGCTCTCACCTGAGAGGCGGTGAGGCTTCCCTGAAGCCTAGTGGAACAGATCCAATTCCCCATGTTTGAATCAGAGCGGGACAGACCTCCACAGGCTATAGATATACCCAATTGTTTGGGGGCTGACTTCCAAACATGTGGAGCTTTCATTCATGATCGAATGCTACTTAATAGTTATAGACTACTTCTAACCAATCGATGGCTTCTGATCCCATACTCCCTGCTCAAGTGAACACAAAGAAACGAAATGTCAGGCTCTTTAAACATGCCAAGTGGAAATCAAAGTGAAACGCTGAAGGAGAAGTGGCAGCTCAGTGTTTCCCTCTAGTACACATTCCTGATGTTAACTCTTAAAAGAACCATCTTAGTCCTTTCCTGTTTGACATTTCCTTCCTAGCTCAAGCTAAAGTGGGCCCTGTGCATAATCAGTGATGAACTAAATGCCCACAAGACCACCTCAAATGACACACACAGTGCCCTGACACAAAAAAACGAAATCAATAATCTGCTGCTCTATGTCACATGGAAATCCTGACTGCTGTCAGCATACAGGAGGAGGAGGGTTGAGGGTTGCAGTAGAGACAATTAGATCCCTTGGAAAAGCAGGGCAGAAAGTAATGAAACCTCCCCAAGTTCATTAGTCACACACACACACACACACACACACACACACACACACACTCACTCACTCACTCACAGAATGAAAAGGCCATGTAGCCAGAGGTCATATTTTTCCAGCCTGCTAAATTGAAGTGACTGAAAACCTCTGTAATTACATAGGAACAGATGAAATTGTTATCTTAACTACATTGTAAATGCACTTTAAATGTCATAACTTTTGATGCAATTTAATATTTTACATGGACAATGCTCAGTACAGTCACTGATTTTCTACCAAGCAGATGGGGACATAATCCATGTCCATTACCAAGACTGAAAAACGCCCATCCATCTGCCTGAGCAGCACAAAAGGATTCTGCAGAGAAAGCAAAGCGCAAACCCTCTGACTGGAGTTACAGATAAGAGCCCTATCAAGGAGCCCAAAAGCCCAAGTTTCCATTTCAGCGCTACCATTTAGTTACTCGGTGACCTTAGACAAGTCACAACTTCTCTGGGCCTCAGTTTCCTCTTCTGTGAAACAGAGATAAATAGTCCCTGACATATCAGTGTCCCAAGTTCCTGGGAGGGTACATTGAGATCAAATAAGTAAAAGTTTTCTGTAAAAAGTCAGATACAATGTAAGCAATTATTATAATTTATGCCATTAAATATTTGGGGCAAAATATGAAGACAAATAATTTCTTTCTGTAACCTAGAAAAGATATAAATTAACTTTTCACTAATAGGTTAGTAAAAAAGGGGGGGGGCCAGAAGGGGAACTTGGGGGCGAATAACATAATCCCAATGCATTATTATTAACCCCCGGAGTACCCAAAACGTCTAAAAAATTAACCCAGCATTTATGTTACAATGAAGAGGAGACAGTAATTTATCTTTAAGTACACCATCCTCTGTATATCATCTACATGTACACTATGTACCTGGGAGGTTGAAAGAGTAAATAAATGTACTTATTTTCCCATCTAATTCATTAGCAGAGAGCAACATAAGCACTGGAGAGAAACAGATCCATTATCTCTCACCTTTCTTTGTCCCTTCCTACACACACTGTTATATACAGTATAATAAAACATAGTATGCAAACATCCCCTTGACTGGGAGTTGACCGGGAGTTCGACCAGGGGACAGGGTTGGCCAGGGAAAGGGAGGGAGTACCCGGCCAGCAGCCAACAGCCACTAGGGACCCTACCAGTGCACGAATTTCATGCATTGGGCCTCTAGTTGTATATAACATAGCAACTACAGAAGGCTATAAGAGCAGTACTGAAGTGGCAAGTTTAGACATTAACTGCATTCCAGATAATGCATCATTTTCTCATAGCTATATCAATTTATTTTCCTATTATAAATTCTGTGCATCTAGCAGATTTACTAGCAATTTTAGAAATCAAATGTATTTTGTGAATAATTAATGTAGTAAGAAAATCTGGATCTTTATTTTGATTTCTAGTCTTTTTTTTTTTTTTTAATCCTCAACAAGGATATGATTTTCACTGATTCTGGAGAGACAGGAAGGGAAAAAGGGAGGGAGGGAGAGAGGGAGAGAGAAGGAGAGAAGGAGAGAGAGAGAGAGAGAGAGAGACAGAGAGAGAGAGAGAGAGAGAGAGAGAGAGAGAGAGAGAGAGAGAAATATCGATTGGTTGCCTCCTGTACACACCCCAACCAGGGATCCAACCTGCAACCTGGGTATGTGCCAAAACCAGGAATTGAACCTGTGACCCTTCAGTGCACTGGACGATGCTCTAACCAACTGAGCCACACTGGCCAGGGCTGATTTCTAATCTTTTTAAAGTACTAATAGTATTTCATTATCTGTTCATCAAAAAAAAAAATTCTTTTCATGGTTTAATGTGTTTTGCTCAAAATTTCTAAAAATGTGCTTTGAAATTAATCAAAGAATAAAAAGTTTTAGTTTTGATGCAACATATTTTGAGGTCTGGATTAAATTAAACTGGAAGATATGTCACACTTTGAGCCGTTCAGGACTCCACGGATAGAACTGTGTTTCTGTAATGTCTTATTATAATCATAGGCTCTACCCGACTGTTAAAGGGGTCCATTATTCTCATTCTCTCTCTCTCTCTCTCTCTCTCTCTCTCTCTCTCTCTCTCTCTCTCACACACACACACACACACACACACTTGAGAATCCCTGAGTTAGTGGAAAACCATCACTATGCAATCAAAAACAAAGAGGGTAATACTATCAACAATAAAAAATATATTTAAAAAAATTAAAAAATAAACCAAAATAAAATAACAAAGAGGGCCAGAGTTAATGTATCAATAGTGAAGAAATAGAAAATGATTCAAAAGGTATTTAGGAGACCCCCTTGCTCAACTTTAGATCTTAAAGCACCACTCTATGCATATATAGGAAACAGATAATTTTTATAGCAAATAAAGAGAATTAATGTTATAATCCTCAAGAAACATTTCTCCAGAGCGCTCAGGAAAGGACTGGCAACACTGCACATAAAGAGTGTCTCCTGACAACCTGTATTCTACAAACAAAAGAGCTCACTTCCATAACAAACAGATCTCCATTTCAGATGTGTAGAGAAGGCGTTATTTAGCCCACCTAAGAAGAAAAATACTAGCAATACAAAAAGAAGAACATCATGTCTTAATATAGTCCTCCATCGTTTCAGTGTTGGTCTCAGTTGATCTGAAGAATTCCATATAAGCTTTGAGAGGTGAAAAGCCTTTGTGAATAATTGAAGACAAAATAATGAAACCTAGAATGTCAGAGACATAATATAGTTTTGTAGAATTCATCATGGAGCTTTTAAATTCCCAAATACTACATGCTGAATAATTTATTCCTGTGTCAATATGGGGCCAGCAGATGTTCATTTGGAGCCAATATTAACCCTCCTCAAGCTGTAGAGGAGGAAAATAGCTCTGCCTGAGATGGAAGGAGGCACTTAGTTTAACTGAGATTATCTTGGTATTTATGAGAAAATTAAAGCAGCTTTGGAAGTCAAGAAAAAACACACTACTTAGTCGGCAATCTTTTATCAAAGTCTGCTTATAAAGATAAGGAGCTGAATTTCATGGGAAAACACAAATGGTTGATACAGAGGGAGCTGATAAGCACTGCTCTCTCCTTTCAAAGGGGTCCCTGAGGGCTTTTCACTGATTCTGTCTACGAATATCGTTAGTGACTTATTGATATTTACCTCCCTCTTCGGAGCACTAATTCCTGATGCAGTTTTGGTCTCTGCTGTGTTTTAGTTTCTGGGTATTCTATCCTCTAGGACCCACCCTCTATTCATTCACTTTAATTAAAATAGGTTACATAGTTCATTTAAAAAGAGAAAAAGGCCCTAGCCAGTCTGGTTCAGTGGATAGAGCTGAAAGGTCCTGGGTTTGTTTCCAGTCAAGGGCACATGCCCAGGTTACGGGCTCGATCCCCAGTGTGGGGCGTGCAGAAGGCAGCCAATCAATGACTATCATCACTGACGTTTCTATCTCTCTCTCCCTCTCCCTTCCTCTTTGAAATAAATTTAAAAAAAAAAAACTTTTTAAAAAATAAAAAGAGAAAAAGGCAGAAGAAAAAAGAAGTTAAGCAACAATAAAGTTTAAAGTCTCACCAATGGTCTATAAACTTCAAAACTGGAAATCAATGCCTTAGATGCTATTCATTCATTCACTCATTCAACTAGGTACTGAGTGCCAACCAACTCTGTACAAAGTACTGAGGGCTGGAAAAAGGGGAGATGTTTAATCAAAGATTCTAAAGACTTATTAGACAGGAGCATACACATACACATGTCTAGTTATTGGCAGAAGCTTCCAGTTAATATGGCAAAAATGGTGTACTGGGCTACTGTGGAAAGACATGGCTCTTAATCTGAACATAAAGAATGGGCAGAATATATGGAAATCATTTTAGGTTACATGCTTGAGCTCAGGTTCAAAGAAAGGAAATCCCCCAAGTGCTAGAAACAAAGAGGCGATAAAGACAGTGGTGAGCAGGAGCTGAAGCCAATAAGCTCCAGGAATAGTGAGTATTGGAATCAGTCCATAGGGTTCAGCGGCTGGAGGGATGTGCTGATGCCATCTCAGTGAGCAGTGTGCAGGCTGCAGGCCTCAAGCACGCTGCTCAGTGGACATGAACTATCTGAATAAAACCAACAGTTGCCAAGGTCTGCCCGTGAAACAGGGACTGGAAAAATTCCACCCAGAGTGGTGATGTAGATGGGAGAATTTGCACCACAAGAATAAGACATAATTTAACAGACTAAAAGAAACTTAAAAACAACTACATTTAAAATGTTGAAGGAGATAAAGGAAGAGAATAAGGTAAAAGAAAAAGAAGTGAGTATAAAAAATGACCAGGCATTTTTATTTTTAAAGGCATCAAATAAAAATTCTAGAAATAAAAGGGGGTACCTCACTCACATGGAGCAGGGAACCTTACCAGGTAGTCTGAACAATACACAGCTGATAGTTAACGACTAGAAAGAGTGACACAAGGAAATCACCCAAAACGTAGAAAAGATGGGAGGTAAGTATAGGAAAAAGAAGTTGAGACAAGGAAGATGGAATAAATGGAATAAGTAGTTCAAAACACATTTAACCAGGGTTCCAGAAGAGAGAAAAATGAGAGAAATATGTAACTAAAGATTTATAAGCTAGAAGACACTTTATTTCACAAGTGGGAAAATTCCAGCCCAGAATCATCTTCAATCATACAGCTTGTTAGAGGCAAAGATGGAAGAACACAGACCACCAGCTGCCCACTCTTCCATTATCCAACATCTACCCAAAAGGAGAGCCCCATTAAAAAGAAACCACATTAGCCTCATTTTTTTTTACTTACTTTATTTAGCTATCTTACTATCTGAGTATTTAAGTGTGGCTGACATTGTGCTAAAATCCTGGTATGTCATTACATTTAATTTTCATAACAACACTGCTGTTATTTTCACTTTACAGGTAAGGAAACCGAGTCTCAAAGAGAAGTAAAGAGCCCAAAGTCACACAAGTAGTGAATGACAGAGCCAGGATTCAAGCAAAGGTGTGTCTGCTTCCAAAAGTCACCATCTTAATCACTATATGACTCCACAGTGATATGGCTTTAAAATAATAAGGCACTCCTAAAAGTTACACACAACAATCAATTTCATTGCATCACAGTCTCACTATACACATAGAGGATGAGTTTTAAAAAGTATTGTAAGTCAACCAAGTGTATTTTGTACTGTCATATATATTGACAACTACAGGAAGATTTTAAGAATTGTGTTTTCATTTAATTCTCTCAACAATTTGTGAGATAGTGATTATTATTCCTATTTTATAGATCAATAAAAATATAGTAATCCAAAATACTCCTATCCACTACAGGGATATGTTCCAAAGCCCACAGTGGATGCCTAAAACCACAGATAGTACTGAACTTATATATACTAAGTTTTTTCCTATATATACATACATATGATGAAGTCTAATTATATATTAGGCACAGTAAGAGATTAACAATAACTCATAATAAAATAGAATTATAACAATATACAAATTTAAAATTTATGTGAATGTGATCTATCTCTTTCTCAAAATACATATTTACTGATCTGATAACCAAGACAGTTACAAAGTTACTAACAGGCAGGTAGCACACACAACCTGGATACCATGGACAAAGGAATGATTCACGTCCTAGATCAAGGGCGAGAGATACATCACACTATTCAGAACGACATGCAATTCTAAACTTATCAATTGTTTATTTCTGGCATTTTTCTTTTAATATTTTCAGACTGAGGTTGACAGTAACTAAAACCGTGGAAAGCACAACCACAGCTAAGTGGGGACTACTGTATTTTCAAATTTTGTTAAAAATTCTATTCAAGCAGGAGCCAATTCATTTCCATTCCCCAGGGAGTTAAAGAATAGTAAGCACTGCCAAAAGCTATCCCAGATACCTAAAGGAGCCAGTATGACAGCTGCCCCAGCATGCTGCATAGCTCAGTATTCAAAGCCCCAACAGATCTCACACCCCAACACATTGTGCAGGGCAGAAGATCACCCGGCTGTACGACTGAGTCACGAAGAAGGGATTGTGTGGCCTTCTGCTCCATCACCAGTCCATGACAGCTGAAAAGACAGCCAAATATGAATGGCCCTGAGCCACATTAAGGGGGCTCACACTGCCCTCCTCTTATTTGGGTATAAAGAATAGAATTTAAGGCACCTTCTGTTCTTTGGAAATGAAAACTTTTAAATCTCGGTTCAAGAATGTACAGAAAAACTACATGACAAATTTTCAGTAAATATACTGGAAATTAAACTCATTTAATTTCTCTCTCTCAACTAACTTCATCTTGTTAACATTTTAATATGCTCAGTTCTCTTTAAATAAAAATAATAATAAAGAACCCTTCCCAGTATTTTATCTCCTGGTCGAGTTACCACTCTCTTCCCTACTCTTCATGCCAGTCTTTTGAACAAGTTTGTTTCAATTGCTTCACCTTTCACTCACTCTTCTATACACTCCTATCTGGCTACTCCCTACTCCACCCCTACCAAACTGCTCTTGTCAAAGTCACTATTACCTATCCCTGGGGGCCCTGAGAAATCCTGGGGCTCTGAAGGGCAAAATTAGAAAATTAGTATACTCAGGCCTGGTTACATACTTCGTAGGGCAGCCGCATAATTTGTGGAGACCAGTGCAAAATGAAAATATGAGTCCTCTTGTTTAAAAACAGGAAAAGAGATTTTCTGTGGTCTCTCTCTAAAAAATGTATGGTGTTTGTGGTTTGGTTTTGTATTTTTACTACTTAATATTGTAAGGCATGAGGATGCTCATGGAGCAATGTATATTCTCATAGGCACCACCCATGACTTGGTATGTAGGAGACACACCAAATCCCACTCCTCCTGTGCCCACACCCAAGTCTCTGCCGGGGGGGGGGGGTGGTGGCAGCAGTCTCTGGGCAACGGCAGGGAAGTGGGCTGCTCAGATTTTGTCCCAGGGAAGTAAGAAGTGGCAAAAGGCTGGATCATAGCGGCTCCATGCCCCCAGCATATGCTCCATTGCACCATGTGGCGTCACAAATTGAAAGATACAATTATTCAGAATTTCAAGACAATGACCACAGAGCATTAAACTCCAATCACAGGCCCTCCTTCTGAGCATGAGATCCTGTGTAACTGCATTGGAAGCAGCTCCTGGCTATACTACACAATAATCATACCACCACCTTACATCTGCCTAAAACAGGGGTGGGCAAACTTTTTGACTCGAGGGCCACAATGGGTTCTTAAACTGGACCGGAGGGCCGGAACAAAAGCATGGATGGAGTGTTTGTGTGAATTAATATAAATTCAAAGTAAAGGAGTGGAGGGTAGAGCAAGAGAACCCTCCGCTCTTTCGGCTCCACAGGCTGAATAGAACAGCCAAACGGGCCGGATCCGGCCCACGGGCCGTAGTTTGCCCACGGCTGGCCTAAAACATCCTAGTTCACAAAAGAGTTCCAATTTCATTTATAGCTTCACAATAAACCTATATATAGAGATAAATATGTATCCTCATTTTACAGATGAAACAACTGACTCAGAAGGTAAAATGCATTGCCCAAGGCATGGAAGAGCAGGTGTTAGAGCCATCCCTCCTGACTCCACATCCAGGATGCTTTCCAGTGTAACGTGCTTCCTGAGTAAGGGCAGATGGGAGGGGCTAGAACAGTGACCGTTTCTCCACATAAGCTACTGGTTTAGTCATTAGGCAGAAATTATTTCTGTCAATTCCAGTCATATTTTTAAAATTTCAATAGATTTTTTACATCCTAGAATTCAATGGCTTTGTGTAAACATGTAGACTAAAAAAGGAAAACAAAAAGGTAACAGGTATAAAGTTAGTATTTTCCCCCATCCAGTATGTACTTTCACTCACCAATCTGGACCACACCCCTCCCCCACTCCGAATCACCAGCAATGGGTCACAAAGGACTCCAGAGCCAGCAGGTAAGACCATGCTATTCTGCATTACAATATACTTTCATTACAG
This sequence comes from Plecotus auritus, assembly GCF_963455305.1. Lineage (NCBI taxonomy): Eukaryota > Metazoa > Chordata > Mammalia > Chiroptera > Vespertilionidae > Plecotus > Plecotus auritus. Next base: position 26,602,534 of record NC_137779.1, read on the forward strand.
GGGAGCTTGTTCCTTGATTTAGTTGGGGGTAAATGCATAAAATGTCAGATAGGTAGTTATAACAGGATAATAGGGAGATACCAAAATCAAGGAGGGAGCTTTTTTCTTCAGCATAACTCTTCCTTACCCTCGTTCCACATACTTTATATAATTCAACCTTTCTGGTTAGTGAAATTATTGCTAACCTTCCTCATCTATATATATAAAAGGCTAATATGCAAAGTGTCCCCTTGGCCAGGAGACCGGGAGTTCGACTGCTCGCTATGACGTGCACTGACCATCAGGAGATGGCGCAGAACATGGCGGGCGACCAGCAGTGGTGCCCTAAGGGAGGGAAGGAAGGAGGAGGCGGGGAGCCTGACAGCCCTGATCACAGGCCAGGCCTAGGGACCCTACCCATGCACAAATTTCATGCACTGGGCCTCCAGTGTTAACATAAAGTACTCTGAGAATTGAACTCTCAACTCACTCGTTTCCTAATTCAGTACTCAAAATTCTCCCCTGAAAGCAAGAATCGAGCTTTTTGTTGTTGTTGTTGTTGAACTAATATGCACTTGTTACAACCATTCACAGTGTCAACCCTTCACACTGGCTGATCACCCAGAAAATATCCAAGCAAAAAGAAGTGCAACTGAATGTTAGATCCAAATAGCACAATCTCTCAGCTCACTAGAGCAGAATCTGTCTCTAATACACTGGTCACAGGTTATATTGCTAGCTCTTTTATCCTATCTCTAGGTAGAAATGCTATAATTTAAATTGACAGCATTACTTGTCATGAAGTCTGTGGGTTTACAATTTCTAAATGTCAATTTGAACTTCTGACTAGTTCCATAGAGCACTGGTGTTCGTTCCTAAATGAGGCAACTTGTCAGCTCTGCATACATAAAAGCAGTTAATCAGCAATTTGCAGTGCAGCATGAGAGGAATCAGCTGCTATGCTAATAATGGGCCCACAAAGCACCTCCAATTAGGAAAGAAAGCCATGTCCTAAGCCAATAATATCCTCATATATCACAAAATTCATTCTCCTACGCAGTAGATGAAACATTTCATGCCAAGGAACTTATTATTTTGAAGTAAGTGTCTGCCTCCAGCCTGAGTTACCAATGTGCCCACTGGCCAAGAATGGAGGAGCTGCAGGCAGTGGATGAATGAGGACCACTATTATGCATCCTGACCTTCCTTGCTTGCAGCTTCTATTCAGTTCCCAATAAATTCTTATTCTTGACTGCATCCTTGTTTACTGTGCTGCTCTCCTGGCCTTCACATCTCCTGTCTACACCTCTCTAAGTAAAATGGCACAGGATCTTACTTGAGAAGTACTCTGGTGCCTGTAAACTAGAAATTACTGAGCTGTATAACAAAATCAATTCCTAAGATCACAATAATAATTCTAATAATCACATTATTTAATTGGTAAGAACACCCCACTGCAAGAGTAAAAACAGTTTGGTATAACTTTAACTACTAACAGGTTTGAACCTATGAACTGAATCCTAGAATATAGATTGGAATGACTAAAATCAACTAGTAAGCAAAAGAGCCCTGGCCAGTTTGGCTCAGTGGATAGAGCGTTGGCCCGTGGACTGAAGGGTCCTGGGTTCGATTCTGGTCAAGGACATGTACCTAGGTTGCAGGCTCCATCCCCAGCCCTGGTCCGGGTGAGTGCGGGAGGCAACCAATCAATGTGTCTCCCTCACATCAATGTTTCTCTGTCTCTCCCCCTCCCTTCCACTCTCTCTAAAAATCAATGGAAAAATATCCTCAGGCGAGGATTAACCATAAATAAATAAATAAATAAATAAATAAATAAATAAATAAATAAATAAATAGTAAGCAAAGGAAAGAAGTCTAAAAGACTTTTTAAAAAATCTCTTCCCAGTGGCTGTCATATCAGGATAGTATCAGGAAAAAAAATTTGTTTGTTTGACTATGATCATGTACCTCACCATTTAAACAATAACCTTTGTCCTTCATAACCTCTCAAATCAGATTCTGAATTGATCAAGCAAATTCGTTTAGCGGTAGGGTTAAGGAAAAGAGCTCCCAGTCAGAATTCAATAATCTATATTTCCTCATATAAGACACATTTTATTGGAGTTAGAGACTAAGGGCTTCTGTGTATGCTTCATAGTTATTCTTAGTGCCTACATCATCTGGGGGGAAATTCATTTTGGATCCAATCACATTCACCTGCCTGTCAAGTAACATGTAGTAAAAAGTCAGGTCCCAAGAAACACAACCTGGTTCATGGTAAGTCCACATGTCACCTACCAACCAGCAAGCAAACACACTTTGGCCACCAGAAAACTATGTTTATAAATTACGACAGACTGGCATAGTGGGTCCATTCAGTCCAGATGGAAATTGTACGACAATGGAGTGGCCTCCTATCAATGTCAAGCTGCCATATTTCTTCATGAGACCATTTGGCCCCTAGGGTATAGTACTGGCAGAGAACTCTAACCTGTGTATGCTCAGGTTGCCCCTATTCCACAATGCACAGGATACAGAGATACCGTGTACCTTCCCATTTACAAAAGACAAAATCAAGGCCCAGTCACTTGCCCAAGATGACATGGAACTAACAGAGTCAGGTCTGCTTCTAAAACATCTGATCCTTAATCTAAACATTTTCTTCTACTCTTTCTTTCCTCCATCCTCCCTTCCTCTTTTCCTCCCTCCCTCTCCTCCTCCTCCCTCTCTTATTCTTTCCCTCTCTTCTCCCTCCCCCATCATCGTCATCATCATCACCATAAAGCATTCAATATCTTTCTTCTAACAAAATCTTAGCCGGAAGTGTAACATATAAACAGATTAAAAGGGTGGGGGGAGGGAAGGAGGCTGCTTTGCCCTGGCTGGTGTAGCTCAGTTGGTTGCGGCAACCAATGCGATGTTTCTCTCATACACCTATGTTCCTCTCTCTCTCTCTCTCTCCCTCTCCCTCCTCTCTCCTTCTCCCTTCCTCTCTCTCTAAAACCAGTAAAAACATCTCCGATGAGGATTTTTTTTAAGGGGGGGGCCTGCTTAGATGCAAAGAAGAGAGACAGTGTTATGTGCTAGAATCCTACCTACTTAACTAAGCCTATATCCTCTGGGACAAAGAGCAGAACACTGTGAACAAAGTGCCATGGGGACTTCTTACTTGATAGAGTGCAATAAAGCTAGTTTCGAACATTTAGAATCATAATATTTTCACATGAAATTACTATTTTCTAAACACTAGTAAAATATACATTGGGGATGGCATTTTTAAAACGTATTTTCTTAGGTTTGTTGGTTTTTAAAAAGAGCAGTTTTAGGATGATAGCAAAATTGAGAGGAAAGTACAGAGATTTCCTATATACTCCCATGCACACATAGCTTCCCCCCATTATCAACATCACCCACTAGAGTGGTACATGTGTTGCAACTGATGAACCTACAATGACGCATCGTTACCAACCAAAAACCACGGTTTACATTAGGGTTCACTCTTGTATTATACATTGCATAGGTTTGGACAAATGTATAATGATGTGCATTCACCATTATAACATCATACACAATAATTTCATTGCCCTAAACATCCTCTGTACTACACCTATTTTTTTGTTTGTTTGAAAACAAAGGCCAACATTCTCAAAGCTGGGTTCAAGGGTACCCTTCTAACGAAGACAGGGATATTAAATCTGAAACTCAGAAACATTAATCTTCTTTCAATACCATCAGCACACATGAACAACTCTGATGTGATAGATTTATTTAGGTGATATTCAATATTAGAAAATAAGGTCATGAAATGATTGATAGCTATGAAACATAAATGTCATTCCTAACAGCTTAGCTACCAAGAAAACGGTACATGAACCTGAAAACACAGAGGCAAGCTTTGGGAAACTCTTTGTAGCAGAAAACATACATGAGAGCATATGTGCAAATACAAGATAGCCACCTTATTTCTTTGGGTGACTCTTTTCATTAGTGGTAATGGGCTCAGGATTTCTGTTTAGAGGCTATTTCTGCCAATGCTGGAAGAACACAGATCTTATTCTCTTCGGTGAAGTCCATTCTCATTAACAAGAAAAAAAAATCTATGTGTGGATATTAACACAGAAACACATATATACATATTTGTCTGTGTATTACTTCTAATCACTTGTCTCTTCAATTTTAATTTATTAGTCTATTAGAAATACTGCCAACCATTACTGAGTAACACAATGTAAAAATAGTATCAAAATTAGACCCCACAAACATTTCTAATTACATCACTTTCATCAGGATTAAGAATTTTAAGAAACTAGCTGGGTGGCGTGGCTCAGTGGTTGAGCATTGACCTATGAACCTAGAGGTCACATTTCAATTCCCAGACAGGACACATGCCCGGGTTGCGGGCTTGATCCCTAGTGGGGGGCATGTAGGAGGCAGTCGATTAATGATTCTCTTTCATCATTGATGTTTCTCTCTCTCTCCCTCTCCCTTCCTCTCTGAAGTCAATAGAAATATATTTTTTAAAAACTCAACAATAACAAACAACCCAATGGGGAAAAAATGGTACTACAAGATTTAGACACTTGACCAAAGAAGATATATGGATGGCAAATAAGCACATGAAAAGATGTTCAAGTATCATTAGTCATTCGAGAAATTAAAACCTTATTAAGATACCACTATGCACCAATTAAAATAACTAAAATTAAAAAGATGGACCAAGTGTTGGCAAGGATGTAGAGAAACTAGAACTCTCATAAATTGACAGTGAGTGTGTAAAATAATACAATCATTTTTAAAAAGTTTGGCAGTTCCTTTAAAAGTTAAACATATATCTCCTCTATGATGCAGCCAACCTCTATAGACAACTATGGCTCCCTTACCCCTGGCTTCAGGTTGAGCTCAGCAAATGGCAAAATCAGTATGCAAAAGGAGAGAGGTATCGGAGTGTTTATTCCTGATCCCTCTGTCACAACCCCTCAGCTCCCTCTCTGCCTCCTTGTGACTATTTCCCTGTCTTCATTCCTCTGCAGCCAGAGCTTCTATCACATAGCTCTTCGACAATGCCACCTCTTATCAGGCTTCAATAACACTGTTCCCTCTTTTCCTCCTGACCTGGGGGAGGTGGTGACAGCTTCCCAGGGATGTTAGTTCAGATATATCACTGTCCTTTTTCAGTTTCTTTAACCCCGCCAAAACCTCTGTAACTAGTGCCCTCATTAATTTCTCTTCAGTTAAACTTTGACTTTCTACATATTATATTTCTTTAAGGCAAGATAACCTGTTGTGAGGAATAAATGAATATTTTACACAAAGGCTATTCTACACCTCATCCAATCCAATATTCCCCAACAATCTGAACCTTCATTGTGATATCAATGACTGCACATACCAACCTGCATTACTACCTTTACATTTATATATTTACCCAAACATTTCCCTGAAAAAAATCTAAAGTTTTATCTCAGAAGATACTTAATTACCTAGCAACTTAAATAATTTGAGAGAAAACATATATGTGAAACTTTGAGATGTTGAATCCAAGGGACCTTCAAACTCGCATCAGTATATGAGTACTGCATCTAACAAGTATAGAAAAAAAAACACAACTCAGATATATAAGAAATTCAGCTCTTCAAGACCCTATTCATTCTACTTTGTATCCTCATTTCTTCTCCACCCAAATCAAAATAAAATCCAATGGATGTTTCCAAGATCCATGATATCGTGTAAAACAGTTATTAGTTGTACTTCTGTTTAGTGATAATAAATAGAGAGTATGCAGAGCACCAAAAAGTAAGATACTCATCTGGGCTTTCTAGGCTTCAGCTTACCTAGTGCTAGCTATTATGTCCAACAGTGATAGCTCCAAGAAGCTCCCCAAGTACAAACCGTGTCTAATAGCAGCCCAAGCAAACCAACCAGGAAGAAAATTCTGTTGTAATTAAATAATGTGTTCTAAAGTAAATCAAGATGATATTTTGCTTATATTACCCATGACCTCTATTATCAGAGATCATTGAGAAATAAATATATTGATTAATCTTCAAAATCAAACTCATAACATAGCCCCATTTTATAGGGATTGGGGGGGATTTATATTTTGAAAGGAAAATGATCCAGTCATTTGAACAAACTAACAGTCCATATATGAAATGTTCTTTACCTAATGATTTTTTAAATCATAGAATGTCATAGCTAAAAGGAACCTTGGAGACAATCTAGTTAAATTCTTTTATTTTACAATCTAAATATACAACAAGGTTTAAGTACGTAGTTCAAAATTACTAGCTAACAGGTCTGAACTCTATCAGGACTAAATCTTGGGGGCAAGTACTTATATAGCTGTAGGAACTATGACCACTTGAAGGGTTGTGATTATTTTAGGGGGTGGAATCCAGCTTACCAGCTAAGGTTGCTGGATTCTGAATTACCATTGTACCTTCTGTAATGACCAAACTAGCCTAGGAGATTTATGCTCTTTTCTAATCCTTATGAGGGAACCATGTTCACCTCTAGAAGGATGTCTCAGTGTCCAGAATCCCAATGGTGAATAAAAATTCAGACACACTACCCCTTGGCATTTTTTCATTATCTCTGAGATCAGGGAGAAAGAAGGCTTTAGCTTAGACTAAAAATGGGAACTACATCATTAACATTAAATAATGGCAACCAATTTTATTGACCATTTCTGTGGCCTACATTGTAACTGTCAATATGCTCAATATGTGTCTATGTGTGTTATGTGGGCACCAGCACTCACATGTAAGAGAGAGAAGGCTGAAAAAGGAGATAAGCAGAGAGGCAGGTTCTCAGAAAGAGGAAATAGAGGGAATGCAGAGAAGGAGAAAACAGAGAGAAGCAGAGAGAGAAAAAGGCAGATAGACAGAAAAGGTAAGGCCGAAACAGAGAGAGATAGAAGCTGAGGGCAGAAAGAGAAAGAGCTGGAGAGACTCTCAGCTCAAGAAAGATAGAATTGCCCTGGCCGGTGTTTTTCAGTGGTTAGAGCATTGGCCCTTGAACCAATGGGTCGCTAGTTCAATGCCCATCAAGGTTACCTATCTGGGTTGCAGGTTTCCCGCTCCGTTTGGGGCACTTGCGGGAGGCAACCAACTGAAGTGGCTCTCTCACATCAATGTTTCTCTCTCCCCCTCTCCTCTCCCTTCCACTCTCTCTAAAATCAATAGAAAAAATATCCTCCAGTGAGGATTAGAAAAAAAAAGATGGAACTACAGAGAGGAGGAGAGTAAGACAGTGAAACAATACTATAAACCCTTGTCATCCAATGCTGTCCTTGGCCCAGAAACATTAGTACCACCTGAGAATTGGTTAGAAGGCAGAAACTTAGGTATTGTCCCAAATCCGCCAAATCAGAATCTGTGTTTTTAAGAACATTCCCAGATGATTCAGGCACTACTACAGTTAACTCTATTTACTCAGAATCACTTTAACTATCATTAAAGCAGTCAAATGGTTGCTCCTGTGTGCAAAGTCCAAGGTTCCATAACTTAGAAAATTTCCATCACAGGCCAAATAGGCTGAATGCAGACATGTAGATGCAAACTAACCACCCTGCTACGAGTGTATTTCATAAGTAGTTCACAACTAAGTAATTAATATACAACCATTTGTTTCAGTAGAAATTTTCTTTCAAGAGTTCAGAAAGGAGGAAACCCTCAAAACTGACAAATAATAGATTTAATCAGGTAACTCTGAATTGATCATTCTAGTTGGAAAACTAGTGAACAGCTGCTACTAAAAACATCTAATTTCTTTTTCCAAAAAATTTAGGATGTAGGACCCATCCCATGACAACATGTGTATTTAAGATATTCTGCACTTTAGATACAGCGTAAATATATAGTAATTTCACTACAGGATGTTTTTATTAAACAGCCAAGCATGTAATTACAGGATTTTCAGTGTAAAATTACGGCCATTTTGAAATTCCAGCATTTCACTCACCCACATGGCAATGTTTTTTCTCTCCCTAGAGTTCCAGCCACAGTCCCTGAATCCTCTGCCAGCTGCCACTTTCTCTCCCCACATCCCTATTGTTCATGGGTTGTCCTATTTATCATTCATTAAAGGAAGTATAAGACACCAATGTCTATTTTTCCCAATATTATGCTCTTTGTTCTATGCCCTGGGTAGAAACAATTACTATTCCTAACAGAAGGACCAGGAGGGGGACTCTTGGATGCTGATGGTCAGCTTTTCCTTCTCTTTCTCCTTCCCTTTTCCTCTCAATCAATCTCAGTGACCCCTCACCCCTGCCAACATGTCCTAGTAGCAAACATCTAAAATGTGAAAAGCAGCAAGATTTGTGCTATAGGGAATAAACACTGAAGTCAGGAGAACAGAAATGTAGACCACACAGTGACTGATCAAGTGACATTGCACAAGCCATTTCCAAAACTAGAAATGCCTCCATTGGTAAAATGTGGGTTAGCTAATTCCCTTCCAGAACAGTCTATGTTTCTAGCTGAAGTTTGCATTTGGCTGAACCCCTCTTTATTCTAATATACAGCCAAGGGCTGAGGGGTGAAGAATATCATAAAGCAGGGTAGAAGAGCACTCACAGCAAGTAAAAGAGAGAATATGAGAACATTAGATATTAGTGAGCTCATCCCCAAAGATAACTTTACACTCTGTAAGTACCTTCACAATATTTACTGAATCCTTTCATTTATTAAAATAACAAATATTTATCAAGCACCTAAATGCCAGTGTTGTGCCCGATGTTCAACATACAGAAAAGATCAAAATATAAGGCAATTTTTATTCCTATTTTACAATTAAAAAAACAACTCAGAGTTTGACTTTGATTTTAAACCTTCAGACCCTTTTTGAAGCCCTTCCTTTATATGGTACACAAAGGTTTTCTTGCTTATAAGCATCTAATGTTTTGTAAAAGATGAGCAAATCAAGAGGATCCCAAATGCTCAGACTGCTTTATTTATATAGTAACACTTAGCATGCCAGGGCATTAGAGGGCTATTGACAGAATCCTTCCATTGGAGAACAGAGGATGAAAAACACTTGTCTGTAGATGCCAATCACATCTTCCAAAAGACCACTGTTTAACATCTGCACTCACTAGGTATTTTAATTATGAGACGAGGACCACCGAATGTAGATTTATTAGCTAGGGTAATATACGGCCAGTAGCTACTGAAATAAATATGACTACTACCAAATAAGTATACTTAGTTTACAGGATGATGCTTCTGAACATGATAGCAACCCTCTGCCTAGATCTGTAAGCAGTACAGATTTTTTTTAAAAATGATCAAAATAGCCTCCTTAAAAGAATACAACTATTGGCCCTGGCCAGGTTTAGAGTGTCGTCCCAATTTGCCATGGTTGTCGGTTCGATCTCTGGTCAGGTCAAGTACAAGAATCAACCAATGAATGCGTAAATAAGTGGAACAATAAATTGATGATTCTCTTTCCCTCCCTCCCTGTCTTCTCTCTAAAATCAATCAATAAAAATATAAATAAATAAATAAATAAATAAATAAATAAATAAATAAATAAATAAAAGAGCCCAGCCAGTGTGGCTCAGTGAGTTGAGTGTCGACCCATGAACCAAGAGGTCACTGGTTCAATTCCCCACTTAGGGCACAATCCCGGGTTGTGGGCTCCATCCCCATAGGGGGTGTATAGGAAGCAGCGGATCTTTGATATTTCTCTCTCATTAAGGTTTCTATCTCTATCCCTCTCCTTCTTCTCTTTCTAAAAGAAATCAATAAAAACATATTTAAATAAATAAATAATACAACTATTCTAATTCTAGGAAAGTAAAAGGAAAAAAATCAATTACCCCAAATAGGTCATGATGATATCCTATATAATAAAAACCTAATATGCAAATAGACCAAACGGCAGAACGACTGGCGGAACCACCGGTTGCTATGATGTGCACTAACCACCAGGGGGCAGACGCTAAACGCAAGAGCTGCCCCCAGCCCACAGGCCCCAACTGGCCTAGGGACCCTACCCATGCACAAATTTCATGCACCGGGCCTCTAGTAACATATAATTAACAACCCCAAAGAAAATTTTCTCCCTATAAAGATACAAAAATGTAGGCAAGAACCATGAAATAAAAGTTGAAGGTGCTTTTTGTTTTGTTATTCTGAAAGCAACATGTCGGAACATAAAACATTTTTCAAAATTAGAACTATTTTTCCAAAAGAAACAATAGGAAACATCCATTATTTGAAACATCCTGCCTCTCATTTTGCTTTAAATTCCATTGAAATCAACAATAATGATTTAATTTTTTAAAATTCCATAGAAGTTATTTTGAGCTTATTGTTTTGATAAGATTTAGCTGTAAGTAATCATATTTAGTCCATGACATTTGATCTATAAATGAAATTACTAAAGAAATTACTATAACGTTCATGAAATTGGCAAATAATAGTTCCTTTTTAATGTGATTCTAGAAAAGCTTTATCCTGAAAGGAAAATTCAGTAAATTTACCTACATAGAGGATATTTGCTTTCAAAATTAAAATCTCTCAAGACTGCAATTATACATCTACATTTTGAAGAATTACCATTTAATAGTATCACAATATAATACACAAATATGTATTGCTTACTCAATAATCACTCTTATTTGCAGGGAGTAAACAGCAAAAGAAAAATTATGTTTTTCTTTTCACAGATATCATGTAAAAATATCTCTATGTTGAATTTTGGCCACTAAGCAAAATAAAAATAGTAAGATACTTCATGATCCTTGCCCTAAAAGAATATAAAATCCATTGTTGACATTACTGTATGTAAATCTAGACACAAGTAAAATGTTTCACTTGGAAGCCACATGACTAGTACAAAGAACACTTAAACAATTCCCTCTTCACTGTCTAGCTGTGGCTCTCTCACTTACTAACCGTATGGCTGTGAGTTCATTGCTTATCTTCACTCAGTCTTAGGTTCTTCTTTGGAATATAGAGACAAAGATTCAAGCACCTAATAAGATAATGTATGTGAATATATTCTGTGATCTATAAAGTGATACACAAATATTATTACGTTGTATATTACCAAGAAAAGGCCACTAAAAGGAAACCATGGCCTAGAAAATTGGAGTTAAATGTGGTCATTTCAATTTTAGATCTCTGGTGTGAACTTTACTATTAGTAAAACTAAGTCCTAACTATGTGATAGGCACTGTGCTAAAGGGCTTTATGTACATTAACTTAGCTAATTCTCCCAACAGCCATATGAAGTATGTGGTGTGCTCCATTTTACAAATAAGGCAATTGAGGATTAGGCAGGCAGAATAATTAAACTGCAGATTAGTAAAAGGGTAAGCAAGGATTTCAATTCAAGTCTGACTCTGCCTACTGTGCTCCTAATCGCTATATATTCTGACTTTTAAAAAAAGGGGGGGAGGGGGTTCTTAATACTCTAAACTGATTAGAGGATTAAGAATGATGTTTTAGGCCTGGTAAAGAAAAATAATAAATAAATAGGAAAGGGACCAGGATGGAAGGGGAGGGAGGAAAACACTTCCACTAATAGCTCTTGTTCTTTAATAATTACAAAGCAGAGAACGTGAGTCCAAATAAAAAGAACCACTCACGTTCCTAATTTCCCAGATTGGTTCAAGCCATTCGCTCCCCTTTTTGGTGCCAATAATAATAACAACTAACATTTACTGAGCACTTAGTATGTGCCAGGAACTGTACTAAGTACTTTATGTCTATTATCTTATTCAATCCTCACAAATCCATAATTATCTTCATTTTATAGATGAGTAAACTAGAACATAGGAGATTAAATAACTTGCTCAAATTCTGCCCCCAGGCAAGATGGAGTAACAAGAACAAGATTTATTTATCTAATTTAATTTATCTAATTTAAACAACTAAAAAAACTGGAGGGAAGCATACCAGAAATAACAGTTTTCAGACATTGGACCAGAGGTAGCACAGAACAATGATCCCCGAGAGAGGAGAAAGAAGGAGGTGAGGCCTATGACTGCCCAAGCTCACTGCACAGAGCTAGGCTGCAGCTATGGGGAAGGGAACCCAAGAAGAGCCCAGCAGTCTCGTTGGTTGGTAGACCGAGGAGGGAGCTCAAGGAGACTGGTGGGTAGCATTCACAGGGCAGAATACTGAGAGGGGAGAGCTGCACTGGGAGAAAATTACAGATTATCTTCAGAGGGTCCTCCCATCCCAAATATCCATCTGAGAACTGATCAGTGCATCCGTAGGGTAACACTGTCTCAGGCTGGGGGAAGAACCACCAGAAAGAAGCAGGTGAAACGCTCTCCAGAGCTCACAGAGCCGGGAATAAATCATCTTCTCACCAGCCAGAATGAAAAAACCTCACAACACATCAGACATGGAGTATTCTGAAGACGTCGGCCTCAATAGGAAGGCAAATTAGCCTCATTGAAAGGCTGCTCTGGTCCCACCTAACAAATGTGAACAGCAAGCCTCAAAAGGATCAATCTATTTCCAAGTAATTTTACAGCAACAGAGCTCCACATCGAAGTTTAAACCCTTTGTAAATACAAGAATACCTAGCATCCAACAAAGTAAAATTCACCATGTCTGACTTCCAATCCAAAATTATCAGGCAAGCAAATAAGCAGGAAAATATAACCCACCATGAGGAGAATAATAAATTAATAGAAATCAGAGGAAACTTTGATATACAGGTTCATGCTATTCAAAAATGACTCAGATTAGCAGAATATAATATTAAAAGAGTTATTATAATAATATTCCATATGTTCAGGAAAATAAAGGAAAACATGACCATGATAAAGAGAGACCTGGAAGATATTTCTGAAAAGTTACCAATCAGAAGTCTAGAGACAAAAACATAGTATCTCAGATAATAAAATGCAGAAAATGGGATTGACAGCAAATTAAAACTAAAAAAAAAAAAAAAAAAATTAGTGAATTTGAAGACATACCAATTGAAACAACAGTGTTGCAATAAAACACCAGTGGGTTCTGTGAACAACTTCAAGCAGCCGAAAGGATGTGTAAATTGGAGTCTCCAAAGGAGAAGAGGGGAGAGGGCAGGAAAACATATCTCTAGAAATAAGAACTGAAAATTTTCCAAGTTTAATAAAAACTATTATCTTTAAAATAAAAACTATACAACAAAAACAACAACAAGGCACATCATGATCAATTTCTTCAACACATTAATGAAGAAAAGATCTTAAAAGCAGCCAGAGAAAATCAAGCTTTTACACAGGAACAAATCTAAGAATGACAGCAAGCTTCTCACTGGAAACAATACAAGAGAGACAAGTGGAGCAACATCTTTAAATCTCTGAAAGAAATCTCTAGACTTAATGAAAATATCTTTCAAACATCATAGCAAAAAAAAAGATATTTTCAGACATATAAAAGCTGATACGGAAAATAGTATTGTGGTTCCTCAAAAAATTAAAAATAGAATAACCAGCAATTCCACTTCTGGTATGTAATAAAAAGAACCTAAAGCAAGGACTTGAACAGGTATTTTACACCCATGTTCATAGCACCATTGCCCACAATAGCCAAAAGGTAAAAGCAACCAGGTTTCTATCAACAGATGTATGGATCAACAAATGAGGTATGCACGTACAATGGAATATTATCCTGCCGTAAAGGGAAGGAAAACTTTGATACACAGGTTCATGCAAAATATGGACCTTGAGAACATTATGCTAAGTGAATAAACCTGTCACAAAAAGACAACTACAATATGATTCCACTTATATGAGGTATTTATTTGTCAAATTCAGAGACAGGAAGTAGAATGGTGGTTGGCAGGGAATTGGGGGAGGCAGGAATGGGGAACTGTTTCATGGGTACAGAGTTTCAGTTTGCAAGATGAAAAGAGTTCTGGAGATTGGTTGCACAATAATGTGAATGTACATAACACTACAGAACTGTATACTTGAGATGGTTGCGATGGTAAATTTTGTTATGTGTATTTTACCACAATTAAAAACAAATAAAGAGTGTTTTTAAAGTTGGAAGAATTTATCATCAGCAGACTTTCATTACCAAAAAAAAAAAAAAATGTTAAAGGAAAGACTGATAAAGATGAAGACAAGCCACATATTAGAAGCAACTTAAGGAGATATCACAATTAAGTGCAATGCGGGATATGCTGGATCGTATACTAGAGCAAAACAAGGACATTAGTGAGAAAAACAGTGAAATGTGTATGGGCTGTAATTTAGTTAATAGTATTGTACCTGTGTTTATTTATTAGTTTGCTTATTCGAAATGCTAACATTAAAGAATGCTATTTGAATGGCTTATAGGAACTCTATTCTGTTTTTGCAACTTTTCTGTAAGTTCAAAATTATTTCAAAATAAAGTTTTTTTAAAAAAAGAAGAAATCATGGTTAGCATAACACTTCCAACAAGAGTTAAATTGCCACTGTTAATATAAGTGAATTAAGTACAAAGTGAACACATTTGGATCTAACTTAGAGAAGAGAAAAGCAATTTTGTTCTGTTTGTTTTAGACAGGAGAATATGGGAGAATAAGGTCATTAAACACTGCTGGAACAGCATAAAAATCATGATCTACACAAAGTAATAACAAATGCTTCCTTCCCACCCTGGCCGGTGTGGCTCAGTTGGTTGAAACATCGTCTCCTACACTAACCAATGGACACAGACAGTAAGGGGGTGAGGGCCTATGCTGGGGGGTGGGAGAGGGCTAGGAGAGGTCAATGGCGGGAGAAGGAAACATGTAATACTTTCAACAATAAAGAATTTTTTTATTTTTATTTTTTTTTCTTTTTTTTTTCAAATTTTTATTAAGGTATTATATGTGTACATATCTTACCATTGCCCACCCCCCACCCCACTCCCATACATGCCCTCACCCCCCAATGTTTTGCATCCGTTGGTTACTCTTATATGCATGCATACAAGTCCTTCAGTTGATCTCTTATTTCCCCCACCTCTGTCTAATTACAGCGGTAAGGGTAATAAAGAATTTTTTAAAAAAGATATAATCAGCCAAAAAAAAAAAAAAAGTGGCGGGTTCAATTCCTGGTTGGGGCGTGTGTCAGGAGGCAGCTGATGGATGTTTCTCCCTTACATCAATGTTTCTTCTCTCCTCTCCTCTTCTCTTCTCTTCTCTCTTTCTCTCTCCTTTCTTTCCCTTCCTCTCTCTAAAATCAATGTTTTTAAAAGGCTCCTTCCCAAAGTTGTGACACATGAGACAGACAGTAAAACAAATCCCAAAACTAACCCAACAACTGTGGGAATCTGTGATAAGAACTATCAGAGGAGCTAAGAATAAGGAACGTGCTGTATGAAATCCAGTCACTTATAATCAATCCTTGCTGCTAAAGAGTAATAATTTGCCCTAGCCAGTTTGGCTCAGTCATTAGCTTGTCAGCCTTCGTACTGAAGGGTCACGGGTTCAATTCCAGTAAAGGGCACGTACCTCGGTTGCTGGCTCAAACGCCGGCCTCAGGTCAGGGTATGTGTGGGAGGCAACCATTCTATGTGTTTCTTTCACATCGATGTTCCAGTCTCTCCCCCTCCCTTCCACTCTCTCTAAAAATCAATGGAAATAATATCTTTGGGTGAGGATTAACAATAAATAAGAGTAATAACTTACTGCTTAAATTTCCATAAAAAAACAAAAACAAACATGCTTTCTCCTCTACTACTCCTGTCCATGAGATCCATGTATTTCATGCTTAATGTTCTTACCCACTTTAACCTGGAGAGGCAATTTTACAGAGTAGAAATGCATGAAATTGAAACTAATATTTATTGATCAGCTACTCTGTGTCAGGTACTGTTCTAAATACTTTTCACATGGATTATCTAATAATCCATTTAATCCTCACAACAAGCCTAAGAAGAATGTACTATTATCCTCATTTTTACAAATGAGTGCTCCAGTCCTGGCTTTCCCTGTATGTCAGTGGGAAAATTTACATGACTCACAACTTCTCTGGACCCTGGAAATCAACACTTGTTCAATGTCTCTGCCAGCATTTGTTACATGCGTGGGACAGTGGGGCAATATTCACCTTGGGATTAGAAACATACATGCACTAGATTGGCAATTGTTGAAAGAGAATGTTAGGTGAGAAGGCTGAACTAACTAGAAAAACGAACCACTAAAGTTTCTTACAGATCTACCACCCAATTCACCAAAAATCAAAGCATCAGGAGATGCAGTGGAATAGACTAGGGATGAGAAATTTGGGGTCCGGTCCCAGCTCTACCACTGACTGCCTATGTGGTCTTAGGCAACTCACAAACCTCTAAGATTCCAAACCAGTGCAACAGAAATTACAATATCTGCCCTTCTTAATTCAGCAGATTGTTGTGTAGAATGAACGAGCCTATCTTATTAAAGGCATATTACAAACCTAAAGGAGATTAAAATATGTAAAGCTCGTGGTACAAGATGTGCCCACTGGTATCAGTTCTCTCCCTTCCAAAACAAGGATTCAAATGCCTTAATAGTAAGTGGTGCCTTCCTGTCTGCTGCCTTTTGGTAACCTGGCATTTTCATTCTGACAATATTTTTTTGTGGTATCCTTCAAATGTTGGTAAAGAGAGTGATTCATCATGTAAACTAAAATCACTGCTTGCAAATAAATGCACACTGCAAATTACAGGGAGAATAGAGGTTTTAAAATGTACTTTAAAATAATAAAAACTCAAGTGAAGTCACTTAATCCAATATTTTATTGGAAATTGGACACCTCCTATTCTCTTAAGGGTACCACAGTTTGGTAACCAGATGTTAATATTATTCTTATGCCAAAGAAAACTGCGAGATTTAAAGACTACTTTTTCCTTAAAAATTGTATTCTATTTATATTTCAAAAAATATATTTCTCTGATACCTCAATATATTAGATTAAAAACTAAGTATCCCTTTGATCTCCATGCGACTCTGAGATAGATGTGACATGCACTGGCAGGAGGCACTGAGTGAGAAAGTATCTATTCTTCATTATTTAGCTAAAGGATAAAATGGACACCAGTGTATAGCCAGCCCAACACTCAGATGACAGCTGAACCGTAAGCGCTGTGGAAGCAGCCCAGACCAATAGAAGAACATAATTGTTCTATTGTAACTAGCAACATGAGCTGTATTAAGGGATGATCGCAGCAGTCATGAGGGAGCGTGACTGCTAGTATGACCCAAGCTATCAAAAGAAATAAAGCAAGCCATCATCCAAACCAACCAAATGTCAAATTTAAGTAAATTCTCTGCATTTTCCCTCAAGATACAAATATGAATATATTAATCTACAGCATCATAGTAATAATTACGACAACTCTACCAAGGCATTTTCTGACTCTATTAGGCTTGGCAAGAGGTCTGAGCTGCTTTCTCCAAAGCGTTAGTTGTGTATTTCCTAGAATTCCAAAGCTGTTTCTGAGATAAATGAGGCACAGCAAATACGACATTCACCTTGTGCTGTCTTCAAAGTATAGATAACAGAAGAGACTTGATTCTCTCACAGATTACCTATGGACCTGACCTTTGCTAAGTGCTCCTAAGTTCATCAGCTACCCAACACAAGTAAATGAGCAAACAAAGAAGCGAGCTAGAATGCACCATAGACAAACCCATATCACAGTGTAAATACCTTCAACTTAAAAATCTTAATTATTGTCTGCCAGGGTGGCTCAGTGGTTGAGCACCAACTTACGAACAAAGAGGTCACTAGTTTGATTCCGAGTCAGAGCACACTAGAATATAAACTCCTTGAAAGCAGGGACTTTATTTTGTTCAGTTCTGAATCCCCATTGCCCTCATAAGTAGCAGATATATAGTAAATATGCATTAAATATTTAGTGACCAAATGAAGATATTCTCCCAGTTAAATGTCTATCTTAATACTTCCCACTCTTACTACCTTCTTCCCATTAGGCTCTAAGTTCTTTCAAATCATCCATACCACTTCTTTACATCTCTCCATTTCCATTATCGCTGCGAGTTCAGCTCCCCATCATCTATGTTCTACAACAGGCTTACTGTTGCTCTTTCGGCATCCAATCTCGTTTAATGCACATCCTAAGTGGAAAGATGACAAACTTTAAAAATGGACAGGTATAAACTATGCTTGCTTGAGCATTAAATTACCAGCTGTATGATCTTGAACAAATCATTTGAAATTTTCAGGGTTTCAGTTTGCACATTTGTAAATGAAGATAAAATTTACTTTAAAAAATTTATAGACTTTACTTTTTAAAACAATTTTAGGTTCATAGCCAGATTGAGCAAAAGGTACAAAGAGTTTCCACATACTGCCTCCATACACATAATAACTACTTTTAAGGACTAGTATGAGGAGTAAATAAAATAAGAATATAAAGCATGTAATGTTAGTAGCAGTTGTACATAAGCAGGCACTCAATTGTTATGAAGTGGTTTTTTTTTCCCTTTCCAAACTCTGATCATGTATTCCCTGGCTCAAAACTTTAGCAGGCTTCTCACTATATATACAGTAAATCAAATTCTTCAGTCTGGTATCCAAATACTTCCACAATTTGGCTCCAACCTAGTTTTCCAACTTTATCTTTTACTAAACACACCCGTCCACTAGCCCCCATGCAAACTACATTCCACCCACATCACATCTCTAGTCACTATTTCTGGTCGCAGTCAGCACTTTCCTACATCTATTCTTTGCTCCACATCTACCAAAAACACTTTTCTCCTCCAGTATGTCTGACAAAATATTGCAATCCAAGCCCAGTTCAAATCCCATTTTTTACAAGAAGACACCCACAATTTTACCAGTTCACCTTTCTCTCCCTTTCTCCTACACTTTCATGTTACTTTGTTTATGCCTCTCTTCCTACTCTCTCCTGATGGACAGGGACCTCGTCTTATTCAGGAATTAGCACAGTGCTATGCAATACTTGGCATTGAGAAAAAAAATGTTAAATTGAACTTACTAACTATACAATCACAAGTTTTCTCAACACCAGAAGAGAAAGCTAAAGACTGATCCCTAAAATATGTATCTTTGAATGGTTACTTTAAAAAAATGCCTTGGGGTGAAAGGGAGGCAGGGAGGAAATAAGAGGGAGAAAGAATACTAAATATCTAGTAACTATAGAATTTTAAGAATTGTGTAACTCCTCAGAAGCATTAAGTTAAATGTTTTTATTTCACTTCATCCAGAAAGTTAGAAACTAAAATCAATGATCCACCTTGTCCTAAACTCTCCCTGACCATCCCCTTCTGAAGAGCTCTTTCCTCATCTCTAAATTCCTAGAGCAATTACATGTTCATTAATCATTTGATAATCATATACTGCATTTTGTTATTTCTGACAATATTTCCTTGAGCCATTTTCAAACCTTTCATCACTTAACTTTATTTCTCATATTTTCAACTATATGATTAATTCCATGTAGGTGGTGCTCATATCTGTACCTTTATAGTCCATTCTGCTACAAAACATTTCTACAGCACCATTTAGCTCATCTATATATATATAAAAGGCTAAGTGTCTATCCGTCTGACCGGTAGCTATGATGCACACTGACCACCAGGGGGCAGATGCTCCATGCAGGAGCTGCCATGATGCACACTGGCCATTTAAAAATAAATGGCACTACGGACCTGGTGCCGACAAACCAACACTTGGCTTCCCCCAAGTGGGACACAGGTCCTGCCACCACCCCAGAGCAATACCCCACCAAATGGCAGCCAATGCTGCCAAGACCCATGGCGCAAAATGCGGCCCACAGCCCAGCCCAGCCCAGAAATGGTCACTGTGGGTGCCCGGGTAATGGCGTCATGTAGCAATGTCCAGCTTCCTCTCCCTAACAACTAGCCTCCTTGCAGTTTCTTCGGCCCAGGAACACGACTTGCTTTATAGCCAAGTGCAAACATTTTACACTTTCACCAAATATCTGTGAAGCATTTTCACGTGCCTCATCTCATTTGATCCTCACAGAAGTCCTGGAGTAGGTAGATAGGAGACTTGGTAGAATCCTATTTTCTTTTTATTCGCTGGAAAAAGGAGATTTAGAAAGTTTAGAAACTTGACCTGATTGAAAAGAAGAAATGGTGGAACTTGAAAATGACTTGAGGTTTTCTCACTGCACAGAATATAGTCAAACACTGCTACAGTTAAATATTTTACCCTTTGTTCTCCCTGCGTTATCTACAATAATAATCGGCTTTGTGTTGATATTTACTGCTGTGCTGCTAACAATTACCTGAAAGAGAAGTTGGGGTGCTTCACTGGGCTGGAAAAGGTTTAGCTAAATCAAAAAGCAGGTCTAATTAAGCAAGTTTATTAGTTGACTCGCACATTCGAGATACATATAAAGCTCTTGCTGGTGCTAATCACATGCGTGTGTTTCGATCTGAATTTGGTTGATACTTCTATTATAATGAAAGGGCGAATAGTGATATTAAAATATTTCTTCTAATTAATTTCCTTTCAATGTGCACGAATCCATGCACCAGGACACTAGTGTCAACAGAACATGGAACTTGGTTGCATGGTTCACAGGTAATTTTTTCTTAGGCAAGAGGAGCTAGAATAGAACAGAATTGTAACCTTCCAAAGGAAAAGTAAAGTGGCTTCTGCTGGGCTGCTACACAGACAAGGCTCTTTGCTCTATTTAAGAAAAATGAAAAGTGAAGGCTTACACAAAGATTAAGAGAGATGCAATTTCTGGTTCTCATCTCAGAGCAAGTCTTACTTCCTTCTGTGGCCACCTTAATGGCAACCCCACTGGCTCAGGGCTCCACTTTCAAATGCATTATCCCACATTTTTACAAGTCAGCATTTTAAAACTCCTTTTTTAGTGCATTTTAATATCTATGGCAACTTCCACCCATGCTGAGCTGCCTGCCTGGGCTGTCCAAGCTATTGTTTTTTTTTTGGTTCCATGGTTCAAGTTGCATAGATTTTGAGCAGTCTACACCGTCTATTTTTCCCTATTATTTTCACAATTTTGTAGAATATACATATATCACGTTATAGTAAAATGCCTGATGATCCACAGTCACTAGCACAGCACCTTGAATAGAACACTTAACGGTTTGCATTTAATTATGAAACATTTTATTTTGCCATGGTCCCCATGATATTAAATCTAAAATCCAAATTCTGGGATTCCTAAAAACCCTCATCCCCAAATAAGGAATCAGTCCTTCCCTGCTAAGGTTGCTATGTATCATACCAAAATCACTCCTTAAACAGCTTATGCTGATACAAGATACAACTCGCTGTTATAAAAAGATCTAATTCACAACAATGTCAGTATGACTCTCAAACCCCAATAAGCAATGTGACCTCTCTGCTTGGTGATTCTAAACTTCTGGACAAAATGAATGGAAAAACTGAGACAAACAGGGACAGTTTCTATTCACTTTCACAGCTGCTTGGGCTACTGCCCAATCTCCATAATGAGGGGGATCTCTTGCTTTGTTTTCATGAAACCTATAGCATGTAGAACATATAGCATTTCAATAGTGCAGGCTTCAAGATATTATATTGTTCCTGGTTGCTCAATATTTTGTCTCTCTCCTCCTCTGAATAGTCAGGTACACACTGGAGCTGTAACAGTGACTTCTACTGAACCAGCTAAATGATCTACTTACTGTAAACAAGATCAATAACCAACTTTTCACTTTAAAGTGAAAGCCTCCACACTTTCATCTTTAATTTCAGGTCCCCAGGCAGGGACTTGAGTTTCAATTAAAAAACTTGGAGATCAGAAGTACATTGTACTATATTCTCAATCAGGCCTGACAACACTCCTTTAACCCAATTTAGAGAAGTGCACATGTATGTGCATATTTTCATGGGAACAGTAACATGATTTGTTTTTCACACACACAAAAATCTGCCATACATAATTTTTTTAAAAAGAGCAAATCAATTTTCCTTCCTTTCACACTCTCTTCCTCTTTCTTCCTTCTTGAGGGAGGCAGCTGTGGTGCCTGAAAACATTCTCCTTTATAAAACAGCAACAATCCCAATATTCATTGTTATTGTATATTTATATAAATCCTGTGTAAATAACCCCTATGTCCTTGTAGGGATATTTTACCCCTGACATAATGCTGACCAACCAAAATATTTACATTACAAAATATATCCAAACAAAACCATGCACCCAAGACCTAATCACAATTTGGATATGAACAGTGGCTTATCTTGCATCAAAGCAGGCAAAATAAAAAAAGTCACGGGTAAATTTCATATTTTTTAGAATCTGAGAAATATGCACAACTATGGCTAATGCAGACAAATAATAAAGCACCTTGAAATTATAATTCTAGGACCTAAATCCTAGAATTCTAAAATATCATTCTGAAGGTATTTTAAAATCAGATATTCCAACCACCTCATTTTCACATAAGAAAATTAAATTTCATACTGAGGAAGTAACTGGTCTAAGGTCACAATGCTGTAATTCCAAGTCTGCTGATTCTTAAGCACCATGATTCCTCTTCTCACAGCTTAAAAATATACATTTTTTAAAGCAGATTTTGAAGTAAATTGAAGCACTGGTAAAAGATAATTGATAGGAACTTTTTGCAGGTTTCTGAAATGTATATGTTAATTTAGCAGCTATACTTGTTAGTTACCTGTGTTTTCTACTTATTAATTGTTTCATATTTGTAACACCAAGATGACATTCCCTTGCAACTCAAACAATTTTGGCAGCCTTTCCATCCATTGGGATATACTCAGCAAAAATAGGCTACATTAAATATTCATTGAAGTAGAGTCATTAGGGAGGCAAATTCATTGGGGAAACAACAAATTAATAATAGTAACACTTATTAAGTACTTAAGTACCAGCCACTGTAATAAGTGCTTTACATTTATTACCTAATTTAACCTTTACCAACCCTAGGAGGTGGGCATTATTAATATCACCACTTTATAGATGAGGAAACTAAAGTACAGAGATTAAATAACAGCAGGATGGACTACCAACTAGTAAACTGCCGAGGAAGGATTCTGTCCCAGGCATTCCAGCTCTAGAGCCCATGTTTTTAACCACTATACACAGGGCCTCTCTATAAGGAAATCATACATTCCATAAGAAAATATATTTTTTGATTAGCTGAAAGTTGAAAGATTAACTAGGCTATACTGCATTTCATAAAGTAATAATGTAGCAATGAATGATAAGTATGAATGATATACATGAATGTTAAGTAGCAAAACTAGGTATCAGATAGTCTAAAAGGAAAACTTGACCTTAGGGAAGTAGAATTTCTAAAGACTGACACATCAAAGAACAAAGTATGTGTGTAATTTGGTGATTGCATGTTCCACAAATAGGCAAAAGAGATTTCACTAGCTCAAAGAAAGCCAAAGCCAAAGGTTACATTCTCCCGTAGAAAAGAAGAGAGACTCTGCCAGAATTGATTGGCCCTAACTGAACATGGCCCAAATGCTGCCTGGCAGGAAAAAAAGCCTGTCCATTGGTTGGCTGTTCACACTTGGCATGGAGCTCAACTGGTAAAGGCCGCAATTCAGACTTACCCGTTGGTGAATGCAAGTGTTAAACAAAGCCTACAGCAGCAGCCCAGATCACTTCCTTCCCCCCTCCTTTTTTTAATGAAGCCACAAATTCAGTGGAGTCTGGAGATTTAAATTCTAATCATTTTCCCTCTGCCCTTTAACATCGGTGCTCCCAAGGGAACCTTTACTTTCAAGCATTACTATTCTAGGCCCCTGAATCAATAACCCACAGCTCTAAAAGGCAAGAATGCCAAGTAAATGCTGTTCTCTCTCTCTCTCTCTTTTTTTCTCTCTCTCCCCATCCCAATTAAAGAAAATGAAATCTATAAGGCTGTGGAAGAGCCTCAAATTGACATTATAATAATAAAAAACACTCAGAGTATCTCAAATCAGACTAAACAAAATGCTGCAGGCCACATGTACACAGCAGCCATGCAATAATCCAGCTGACTGCATTAAGGAAGAATGCTTCTCAGAAGAAGCCACCTAAAATCTTCTGCTCCCCATTTAAAGCCACCAGAAGCACCAAACACTCACCTTGTTCCTCTGTACACAGGGTGAGATCTACCAGTCCACAGCTGAGCCTATGCAGAACGGATGCCACTTTGCACAGAAGAGGTTGGCTATGTGGCAAAACAATCCAATATTAAGAACAAAAATAATTTAAAATTTCAATGTAATGAATATTTCTTTACTATTTTTTATATGCCAAACACTGAGCCACATGTTAGGAATAAAGGAAGAAAAAAAAATCCAGTCCAAATTATAACAATATTACTGTCTAGTAAGGCAAAGAGACAAGCAAACAAAAATCCCTTACAATTCTTAAACCTTTCATAACATTATAAAAAGTGTTAGAAAACAGTTTATCCTTTATACCTCAATGATCCTCCCAACAGTCCTGAAGTAGGTATGACAGTTCTTACACTCCCCTCTTAAGAGATGAGAGCACAAATTCAGAGTACAGATTTGCTATGAACAGAGAGGCAAGAGGACTTACACACCACAAGCCTAGTGCCAAAGACAGAGTGAATTAACAGAACCACAAATACTGTTGCATTGTAATTTTATGAGCGAGCACAGCCACGTAGACAACAGCTCTAACAGCAGAACAGTGCTGAAAGAGTGACCAAGTAAAACATACCAACCAAGAGGCTTTTATAGATGCCAAGACTTGGTGATACTCTGAAATAACTGTACTGAATTGTTACTGGTTTGTTTAGTGCTGTTTTGAGATTTTAGCCCCTTCAATTATGTCACCAAAACTCAATTAGAAAATGTGCCACAAACATAAAAGCTAAGAAACATTGACTTAAGAACACAGAGCAAATCAGTAGTGGCACAGAACCAAGTTTCTGATCTCTCAGTCAGTGCTTTGTCTACTGTACAACAGCGTCTCGGGCTGTCCAAAGGAAATCCAGGTCACGTGAATTTCACTTTGGAGACTCCTCTAATACCCAGAGGCCTTTCAACCCAGGATCCCCGCATATATCCCAAGTCTCAGATATCCCCCCCAAAAACCCCCTAGAATCCCCACACACCCTCAGAATTTGTGAATCAGGCCTGAACATTATAAGGGCACCGCACTGAATGCCCTTTTTAGACCCAATCCTCAAGGTGACACCAGTTGTCCCAGGAATAAGTGGCCCCAGAAACACAGATATTGTAAGGTGCAGTATAAACCTTGTCTGGCTAGAGCACTGGTCCCCATGCTAAAGCTGGTTCTAGTGTATAAAGCCTGGCCCAAAAATGCAAGCCACATATATCTGGGTAATTCTGACTATTCCATTTTTCACTTCAGGTACTGACTTTGGAACCTACTTCCCAAGTAGGATACAACTTCATAATAACATTTTTCTCAAAGTAAACATGACTTTCCTACCACTTGAGTATCTAGCCTTTTGCCAATATTCCCTCTTCTAATTCCAGTTTATCATTTCTATATCTTTCTTCCTACTCCAGTTTACAAAAACAAAACTGTAATAGCTGGTTCAAATATAATGTGATTTCTTAAAGCTTAAATATGGACTAAAGAAATCAAAACCATTTTTTTAATCTCTAACTTTAGTGATTTAGCAATCAAAATTCATTGCATTGCTGATGATCCTAATATATGATGTACGTCAACTCTGCCAGACTTGTTCATTTTAAAGCCAACTGTCTCCTGTCAGCTTTTGTTTGAAATTCTTAACTCCTGGGGATTTCAGCCCAACTCTGAATACCATGAACTCTGCATTATCTCTGTAAAATTTAAATCCCAAGATGACTTCCCAGCTACCCAGCTCATTTTTTTAGCTCTATCCAAGCCACCCAGCTCATTTTTTTAGCTCTATCCACTACATCTGTGTATAATCTGAAAATAAAAGTGATTATCACTCTAAAACATAATTAGAAAAGTAAATTTCTCAAACTCATACAAATTGATAAATTTATCTTAAATATTATCAGTTAAAAGATAAGTTTTGACTCTGGCCGGCGTGGCTCAGTTGGTTGAGCGTCACCAGAAGGTCAGTGCACCAAAAGGCTGCCACTTAGATTCCTGGTCAGGGCACATGCCTGGGTTGTGGGCTCCATCCTGGGTAGGGGAGGCACATGAGGCATCCAATCAATGTTTTTTCCCCTCTCTCTCTCCCTCCTCCCTTTCTGTCTCTCTAAAATCAATTTAAAAACATATTTTTAACAAGATAACAAGATGTGTTTTTTATTCTTGATGTTTTATATTATCAAACCTTTAAGGCACTCAGTACCTTGTCTTACCTCACCTGCCCCCACACTAAGTTATCTTCATCTACAATCAAAAGGAGACACGACTATTCCTCTCCAATAGCCAATTTTCAAAACAGCCTTCGATAATAATAATAGAAGCATGTGCATTAATAACATTAGAAAATACAGATGAGCAAAAACATCTTTAAATAAACTTTCACATTATCATCATCCAGAGATCAGCAGTGCTAATTTAACATCTTGATGTATATCCTATTAAGTCTTTCCCTTTGTCCCATATACACATATTCAAACACGTTTTCACAAAAATAACATTTTATTCAACACACTCTTCTGAAACCTGGTTTTTTAAAACATTCACCTTTCCATTCCAATAACGTTGTATCTCATCTAATACCCAGACCAAATTCAGATATCCCAGATAGATCACAGCTGGTTTGTCCAAATTAGCATCAAACCTAGAATCATAAACCATTTTTTACTTTAAGCTGCTCTCCCAAGCCATGAATGACCTGCCTTCTTCCCTTTACCAATCTGCATACCTCAAGTCCAATATCTCAAAAAGTGCCAGGACTCCTCCTCTAAGTCCCAATATACATATAGCTTACTCATCAAGTTCCCTAAACTTGTCCAAATGTAAAGCCTGATTTCAATACTAATTAAACTTAAATATGGGCTCCGAAGGATACAGCTCTTTATCAATGCTGATGCACTGTAGGCTGAAGTCTTCTGTTTAACCCCTGAAATGGTAAAGTGGGAAGAGCAAACACAATACCACCACTGTATATGAGTTTGTCCTAGGAAGCAGTGGGATGGTAGGCTTCGGGGAACATGTTTCCAGTAGCAGGGGCAGACGGATGAAGGAGAAAAGTTCCTGGTTTCAGCACTGAATAATACCTAACATGGTGACAGGAGACACAATGCCTATAAGCACTGTCACTTTTAAAGCTCAGAAAATCAGTTCATTAAAAATTCTGTGGTGGCACATGTGAAAATAAGAGCTATTAATCCTTTCTTTTACCTGAAATCACCCCAGAATGTTAGTTAAATAACTCACTCCATAATTCATTCTGATTATAACATGTTGTTGGTTTGTGATCTTCAATAACATGTTAAAAACTCTGCTTTCTGGGCTCTTAAGACTTAGAAGTTTTACAACTACTTCTTTGTAGACCTGTTTGTAATTTTGTTTTTCATCTTAAAGGACATAAGTATAGAAATTGTGCAGCACACCTGTGTCAAATCCAGGTTCAAATCCCAGATCACTACAGGTACTGCCTAATTCTATGATCACCAGCAAGTTGCTGACCCAGTCTCAGACTGTTTCCTGCCCTGTAAAACAGTCATTATAACACCTTCTTGCAGCGTCGTTAAGACATGAAATAGGTAATGGTGTCAGTGCAGTGTCTAGCACATAAGAGGCACTCAGTAAACGGCGGCTATTATTATCATTAGTGTTAATACCTTTCTCCAATTTGTCTATGCCTTTGTTTTAGCAAAACTGGAAAAGAATTTCAAAAGTTTTATGCCCAATCATGCCTTACAAACAATAAATCAGATGTTCTTTTTATTGTAAGTCTAATTATTTTGGGGGCACAGACTAGTGAGAGGTCTATACAACTTATATACAATTTCCTAATTTCCAGACGGTCATTTATGGAAGTTGTCAATCTCAGAGGTTATAGATACTGTGCTTTTATGTCTTAACTGTACATCAATCTCTTATTAAGTAAACCAAAGAGATATACACAAAAGTTCACCAACAGACTCTTGCCAAACGTACCAGAAGAAACACAGAATACAATCATTGCTCTTTACTACTACTGGCCAATCATCTATTGTCCCTGGTGCTAGATCCCCAACATGACTGCTACAAGGCTAACACATGGAAAACAACTGGTAAAACATTTTGACCTAGTCACAGACTATCTGGTTATGAAAAAAGCTGTTATCCCCTTATATTAGTGATACTGAGGTCCAAAGGGGGATGTAGCAGTGAATGGCCAGATGGAGTCCACAGTGACAGTTCAACTCACTCAGTGGACAATTGCCCCGATTCCTTGTTAAATAAGACACGAAGTTATCAAGTCAAAGCATGGTTAACATTTGTTCATGTTACCCCCTGTTGAGGCCCTTTGTACAGATACTATCCTGAGTCAGCTATCCCCATAAAGGCCCATTTTGTTCTTCCTCAGCTACCATGCCCAAGTGCTTCTGGAGAAGCAGTAAATCAGGGCCTCTTTGACTCCCAGCATACGTGGCAGCCAATCTGAATTGTAAATAGCATCCTGTCTCACAAATGCCCAACCTTTTCTGCTTTACATCTAGCAAGGTATGAGAGGCTGAGAGAGTATTAGACAGGTTTTACTTGGCTTCTTGCCATCAGAGGTAAACAACTTTGTGTGGTTCGAAAGAGTGATGGGTCTCATTTTGTCATGAAAACAATCTCTGCAGCCATTCACACCATAGGTTTGAGAGAGTCGGTTGGAGCTGGGAAGGCAATAGAGAAGAGAGACACTTTCTTTTTTAAGTAAAGAAACATCTGTCCAAAAAGCTGAAGTAACGAGCTTCCATCTTCACGTGACTATGACTTGGCTTTTGATCTCTTGGCTTCTAAAATGACAGGTCCCAAAAGCAAAAGAAACATAGCACTAACAAAAAATACATCCTGAATATTAATAAGATGAAGACAACTGGGATATATGTATCGTTTTTAAGACATACACACAAAAAGGAAATGTTGTTACAGTGTGGACCACTGTTCTCCTACACACACTTGCTACCCTCTCCAAGGCCCAGCCTACCTATCAGCCCATCCTGTTCTCTCTTGCTGCTTGCTTCTCACTCAAAGCCTGTATCCCAGCACCAAACCTCTAGTTTCCTCTTTCTCCAGTCATTCTTTCTATCACCTCTCTCCCACCTATTCCTGGTTTTCTCTCCCACTATCTGCTCAGGTGTCCTTATATGACTTCTTACTAGGAACATAAACAATGGATTATTATTAACTGACAAAATCACAATGTTTGTTTTATGAAAAGTATCTAGGGAAGGCAGAGCTTTTAAGGAAGATGGAGTCTGAGGAAGTAAGGATGATAATGATCACCACACAGAGTCAGAAAAGTATCAGACAGCGGTGATAGAATTGGTTTTCAGAGTAGCAAATGCCCAAGGGCTGACGGAAGCAAAGGTTGATCAAATATTTTACTTTCTAATACCTCCTAAATACCTGGCAGTTTTTTCTGTTTGCCCATTGGTTTACCATATAATAGTGTGTATTCTCAAGACAGGAGACTTTAGTGATAACTCTGAGTGCTGTGCAATTAATGAAGTCTTCATGAATGGTTTTCTTTTTTTTAATTTATTGTTGGCTATATTACAGATGCCCGCCATTATTCTCCCTCTTTCTCCCTCCACCCAGCCCCAGCCCACCACAGGCCTTCTTCACACTATTGTCTTGTGTTCATGGGTTATGCATATATGCATATATGCTCTTTGGTTAATCTCTTCCTGTCCCCTCCACCCCCTTTCCTCTGAGAGCTGTCATTCTGTTCCATGTATCCATGCCTCTGGACCTATTTTGTTCATCAGTTTATTTTGTTCATTAGATTCCACTATAAGTGAGATCATGTAATATTTGTCTTTCTCTGACTGGCTTATTTCATGCAGGGTTTTCTTGAAGAAGGTTTGATATATCTGGTATTTTGATCTACAAAATTCTGTTGATTCTACTAAGTAAATCACATGTCAGTTTCTCACATAAAATTCAACATGCAAACGTTTTTTTAATGATTTTAACTTAATGTTTTGGAAACTTACAAAGAAAAACATCCCTATATGCCTAAGAACAGGCTCTATGTCCCTTCTCAAGACTTGGAATATGATTATGTAAAATAGATTAAAGTCTGTAGTAATATTGTTTCTTTCTTTTAGTCATTCACTTGACAAATATTAGTGAGTAAACCGCAATGTGTGAGCCATTATACTAGGCTCCCTGGGAGAAAAGAGAGTGGTCAGTCATAGAGCCTACCTTCAAGGCGAAGCATTTCTACAACATGTGTAGAGAAATAGCTACAGCAGAAAGAACAAAGTACCATAAGAAGGATATAGGGAAAGCAATCTGAGAGTTCAGAGAAAGAAGAGATCAATTTCAGTTGAGGGACTTGTAGAAAAGATAGTGGTAGTAGATAGTTCAAACAAGAGGCTATTTAACCATGTACTAGCATTTCAGTTTCTGTGAACTTTACTGGGTAGCTAAATTTCCTGTGAAATGTACAAGTACTACATCTGTTGCTAGTATTCCTCTTCATAACATTTCTTCAGTTACTTCTTCCACTGATTGAAATGAAAATGTAGGAAAAACATAGGATTTAAGCTCCTGAATTATAATAAAGTTTGTAAAGGCACTAGAATACAAGCATAATTCACTCAGCTAACACTCATGTCTTTTGTGTCTGCTAGCAACAATCCCATAGCAACTAGAAAACACACTTATCTTATTAACAAGACTGGAATTATTTTAATTAGGTATCTCCACATGCACCAACTGTTAGAAATCAGACTGTTTTGAAACAGTTGTTAATGACTTCACACGGCAAACGTTTTCCTGAATTTCAGGAGGAAATCTATGGTTGAGACAGATGGAGAAGCGCCTGGCCCTGCTGTGTAGCAGAGGGACAGCCTTGCGGACCTAGAAATGCATTTTCCACTGGGATCTAGCAAAACAATCCTAGAGACACCCAGAAAGACCATCAGAAACTTTGGTAACATCTGCTACATTACAAGTTCAAAACCTGGCACTAGTGAACATCTAATTACGGTCCGGGAAGAAATGCTTTATCTCAGAAACAAGTCTCTAAATTTCAGTCTCACAACACCTAATGAGAACATCAGGAGTCAAGATCTAACCTTAGTCTTCTGGTTAACCTGGGTGAGTTTAAGTTCTACCTCTACTAGACTCTTCCCTTGGACCAGAAACGGGACTCATAATGGAGTTCCATTCCATGTTTTACTCCCTCTTGGGAATCAGGTTTTCAGTTTACTATGAATTCATGGAAATGCTTTAAACCTTTGAAAAGGCTGTCAACAAATTTACAGAAATATAAAAAGGGTCAGTTTTGTCCCTCTGAGGAGGCACGTGCCCTAGAAAGTCTAACCTGTGTTAAAGAAGTATGTATCTGGCCTGCCTGAAGCAAGATGGAGATGTATTAAAAAAAAAAAGAAAACTAAAAAGAAACAAATTTTATGTTTTAGCAACTGGATAAATACTAATCCTTCTTGGTACTTTATAGGTGAGTCTAGCTATTTATTGAGCAAAAACGTCAAAAAATCACACACTATTGTAAATTCATTTATTCTAACTTATTTTCTAGCCTAATTAGAAGAAAAGCAATAGTTTTCTTCCAGCCAGTCTAGTCTTTTCCTATACCTGGGACAAATGATAATCCCAAGGCTTATGGTATTCTGGGCCTGGTATTTCTCCAAAGTTGTAATAAACAAATGCCTTTCCCTGGCATACCTGTCTGGCATTGCCCAGGCTCTCTGCGCTCCAAGGTTTGGGAAAATGAGAGAATTATTATGTGCACATGCACACAAGCACACATAATGTTTTATATACAGTTTTGGTGTTTGGACGAGACAGAAACTGTCCAATCTCAGAGAGAAGGGGAGGCAGTAGGTGGGTGGGTAGGAAGAGATCAACCTATGAACTTGTATGCATATATGCATAACCCATGGACCAGACAATAGTGTGGTGAAGGCCTGGGGCCAGTGGGCGGGGGTGGGTTTATAAGGGGTCAATGGGGAGTGAAATGAGGACATAGGTAATACTTTCAACAATAAAGTTTTGTGTGTTTTTTTCTAAAAAAGACAATGCCTTTTAATTTCTATAAGGCTGAGAGTCAAGGTTTAGTAATCCACTCAACTGCTTCACTGATTACAATTCTCAGAGTTCTAATCTTATTTTATAAGAAAGAAAAAACTTTCAGTTGTTACAAGGTATGATAACATCTTTAGTCCAGGTACTTTTGCAGTATAATATGCATTGTGAGTTGTACATATAACGAATACAAGGACTGAATCACTCTGGTGACAAATTTCTTATCTCGTCTAGTTCTAGTTCTCACACAGCCAATCATTTCTTTTGGTCCTTGAGGGCCATTCTATTGGATCTGGTACAATGCCAAGTACCACAACCTAAGAATTGAATGCCACAGAGTCAACATCCTCTCTAAGGGAAATTAGTTGGGTAGAAAAGTTAAGGCCACAGGGTGTCAATTAACTCTTAGAATGACAAGTAGAGATATAGTTGCTTCAACTATAATAATTATAATATTCATTAAGAATATTCCAGAAAAGATATTTATGAATTCTTAGTAATCTCTCCTAGATTTTGGTTACATTATGGAAGAATTACTATAAACTCAGCTATAGTTTCTGTTTTTCCTGTTTTGTAAACACATTTTTATAGAGTAGACCTAATTACTGTAATAAAATGCTTAGAAGTGAACTTCCTAAAAGTTGCAAAGGATTGAAAAATAATAATAAAAGAAGTTCCTAAAACATCACTATTGTGTGTGGCAAACAACTTTTCAGTCCCACCCATTTCCCAATGAGTTGTTTTAGTTCCTTGGGAAGAACAAAGAGATAGGATCAGGTGTCTTCTACGGTTCCTTCTATCTAGAAGATTCCATAATTCTCAAGGTAATGTTCCATTTCATAATGCATACAATCAGCAAACATTTGAGGAAAAAGTCCCAACTTTTATTAAAATCTTTACTGATTGATTTTAGAGAGGGTGAGGGAGAAAGAGAAACATCAATTTGTGGTTCCATTTATTTATGCATTACTTGCTTGCTTCTTGCACGTGTCCTGACTGGAGACAAAACCCACAACATTGGCATATGGCGATGACGCTCTAACCAACTGAGCTAGCCGGCTAAGGCCCAACTTATATTGTAAAAGTTCAGTATTAAAGGCAATGCTTTCTATATCTGTTCTGCAGCTGACCACAGGCCACCAAAATGTGTTGGAAATTAAACTGCAATTAAAATAGAGCTTTTCAAGCGAAACCTCAGACTGAAAGAGAAGGTGAATAAGGAGATCTGCTTCTCGTGTAGAGCAGAAGTTTTTGGAAGTCACTTAAGAACGAGACAACAGAGTATTTCTTGCACAGAATTTCTTCAGATCATGTTTCATTATTCATTAAACTTGGAGCTGAATCCTTTCAGAGCTACTGCAGGGTAAAGAAATCAGTTTCAAGCTTCCAGCTGCAATTTATGACTCTTATCCTTGCTTCCTTGCTTCCTTGTCCTCCCTGCAATGTTATACAATATCCACCTTCAAGATTTGGGAGTTTCACTCCACCCTTCTCCTACTGTGAAGAATTGGGAAGAAAAATAACAATTGTTGAATAATATGGTTCTAAATTTAAAACTAAGAGAGAGGTCACTCTCATAATTATGCCTATTGTTTAGTGGCTCCTATATTACTGAAGAGATGGGAAAAATGCATTTTCAGGATCAAAGAAATACAGTGTAGCCCTAGCCAGTTTGGTCAGTGGATGGAGCATCAGTCTGCAGATTGAAGGTTCGATTCCAGTCAAGAGCATGTATCTTGATTGCATGCTCCCAGCCCTGGTTGGGGCATGCGGGAGGCAACCAATCGTGTGTCTCTCACATCGGTGTTTCTCTCTGTTTCTCCCTCTCGCTTTCACACTCTCTAAAAATCAATGAAAAAAATATCCTCGGGTGAGGATTAAAAGAAAAGAAAAAAAAAAAAAGAGCCCTAACAGGTTTGGCTCAGTGGATAGAGTGTTGGCTCACAGACTAAAGGGTTCCAGGT
This sequence comes from Plecotus auritus, assembly GCF_963455305.1. Lineage (NCBI taxonomy): Eukaryota > Metazoa > Chordata > Mammalia > Chiroptera > Vespertilionidae > Plecotus > Plecotus auritus. The sequence goes on from NC_137779.1 coordinate 26,636,564, forward strand.
TCAATTCCAGTGAAGAGCATGTACCTTGGTTGCGGGATCCACCCCCAGTAGGGGGCGTGCAGGAGGCAGCTGATCAATGTTTCTTTCTCATTGATATTTCTGACTCTATCCTCTCCCTTCCTCTCTGTAAAATCAACTTTTAAAAAATTTACATTAAAAAAAAAAAGAAATCTAGTGAAGAAAAAAAATTTAATGAACTAGCAAATAAAGTGAATATATAAGATAGAATTCTTTCTTTTTTATAATCTTTTTGAAGAAAAAGAATTCCATCTTTAATGATGTAAATTTCATTATACTTTTTTTTCATTAATAATTCTCCTCTCCTTGGATAGAATTAAAACAAAAAGATAATCTGAACAACTATTTCTAAAACGGTACTTTGGGTATGCTATTGGATAAGACCATTTATACTCAATTCTTTTATTTTCAAGTTTGTGAAAAAAGGGATGAACTAAATTCTCTTGCTTTACAGGTAAATTTTTAAATTTCCTAATGAAAATTTGTTCAGAAGACATTAGGTTTTTTTAAAAAAACATATTCAGATTAGGTTCTTCTAACAGAGTTTGGGTAAAGGTGTCATATTTTTTATGCTGTTTTGTCACCCTTAAAATCTCTCTCATGTCCAGCTGCAGTCAATGACAGCTACACTTGGAAATCCTAGCTATCTGGAGCCAAGAAAATCAACTGCAGAGTATTCGACTCTTAAAGGAAGCCAGTCCCACTCACAGATCAGCCGTGTTGATCATGTTTAGTGACGTAAAAGCAAGCTTCTTTCAATAGTCCACTCCCAACACACAGTCTTATAAAGAATTTTGGTTCAGGAGATCAGCCTTATTTGTCCTCAGAACCTCAAAGAGAATCTGCAGATAAAGTGTTCCTCCTGCAAGAGATCGTCAGAAAGAGTGCTCATAAGAGCACCATGCTCCTTGAGGACTACTAGTAAATGAGAACTACAACCTTTCCAAAAAGACAGACTTAAGACAGGAAAGTACTAGTTTCAAGCAATAATTGTATTGTCAGTTTAATGGCCTTTACCATTGATGATCACCATTGGTTTCGAAGGCAGTGTAAGTAGTGCCTTAAAAAAGAATATTTCCACCTACTTTAGAAACTACAACTACTGCTAGGTAGCAGTATAAAGCAGGAACAAATGTTATACCCGAAACATTTAAGTTTTCCTTATGAGAGATATGGAGAACAACGAAAACCAAAGTTCTTTGTTGTTGGTCTGAGATCTGACAACAAAATTATAACACACAAACCTCCAAGATCCTGCTGTCCAAAAGTTCTAGACCTTGCTGTAGTTATTTCAAAATCATCAAATATTTTAAAGCACTGTCATTTCAAAGTAATAAGAATAACACATGCCTGGCTGGCATGGCTCAATGGTTGAGTGTTGATCTATGAATCAGTAGGTCACAGTTCAATTCCCAGTCAGAGCACATGCCCGGGGTTGTGGGCTTGATCCCTAGTGTGGGGCATGGAGGAGGCAGCTGATCAGTGACTCTCTCATCATTGAAGTTTCTCTCTCTCCCTTCCTCTCTGAAATCAATAAAAATACATTTTTTTAAACGAATACAGTCGCATAAAAGTTATGAGAAGAGAATTGTAAGGCAAGTTCTAGAAGTAGGTTGACAAGTCACTAACCCTTATACCTTGGTTCTAGTTGGAGAGAGAAGCTGGGACTTCATGAGTCCCCCAAATACATCCCTTGATAAAGGACACAAGACTGACTTCAGACACCTGAAGATCTGTCACGTAGAAGATGAATGAAGACTGTGCCAGAGGGTCAGAATCAACATCTTAGTCCAGCTTCATTACTCTTTTTTTTAAAATATATTTTATTGATTTTTTACAGAGAGGAAGAGAGAGGGATAGAAAGTTAGAAACATCGATGAGAGAGAGACATCGATCAGCTGCCTCCTGCACGCCCCCTACTGGGGATGTGCCCGCAACCCAGGTACATGCCCTTGACCGGAATCGAACCTGGGACCCTTCAGTCTGCAGGCCGACGCTCTATCCACTGAGCCAAACCGGTTAGGGCTTCATTACTCCTTGATTAGAACTATTGCAAAGTGCCTCAGGTAGTTAGCAAATCTTCCTGCTACCCCTTCTCCACAGCTACTTCTTTCCAGTTCATCTTCCATCATGCAGCAAGAGAAAGACAGAGAGACAGAGAGAAAAGATGGTCATGGTTCTCTGACAAATTTGAAAAACATTTCTTGGGTGTTCACTGGCTCCTAAACAAAATCAAAACTCCTTATCTTGGCATACAACGCCTTCACAATATGACCCCATCTACCTTTCCTGCCTTGTCTCCTTATAACTTCCCACTAAACTCATTAAGATTCCACCACAGTCCAGCCAGCATGGTTCAGTGGTTGAGCGTCCACCTATGAACCAGGAGGTCATGGTTCGATTCCCAGTCATGGCACATGCCCAGGTTGTGGGCTCGATCCACAGTATGGGGCGTGTAGGAGGCAGCCAATCTCTGATTCTCTCTCATCATTGATATTTCTCTCTCTCTCTCTCCCTCTCCTTTCCTCTCTGAAATCAATAAAAAAATTTTTTTTTAACAAATTCCACCACAGTGATCTTTTCCACCTACCAGGTATGCCAGGTGTTTTCAAAATTCTGTGCCAGATATACCCTTCCCCCAACCTTCCTCCATCTGACAAAATTCTACCCCTCTTATTCTACTGCTCCTCTGTTCATTTCACAGTATTAGCACATACTATGGTTTTCTATAATACTTTGTATTTAGAAATGGTGATGCTTTGTGACAGGATAGGCAAGGAATGAATGGATCAGGTGGGCTGCAAGTGGATAGGAATACAAAACAGTTGTAGACAAACTTTCTCCATTTAACGTATTTTATCTAAACCATTGATTGCCAGCTTTTTGAAAAATGATTTCACTTGCTACATTATTTAGATCTCTAATGCCTTGGGAGCACATTCAGGTAGGCTTCTATGAAGAATCCAGGCATCAGTGTGCCTAATGACTCCTTTAACATCAGACTATTTCTAGGCATCTGATATATCATTGAAAAACAATGGGAATTGGACTTTATTTTCATGAAATACAGAGATATAAAAAACTAAATGCTACAATGAACTCTGGTACTTATACTGATACCAGAAGCAGCCTGGAAGGCAGCCACAGGGGTTAAAGAGAATCAATTTTGTTATAAGAAAACTTACTTTAAATGTTTAATGCGGGAGTAATGTCTTATTCTTCAAAATACCTTGTCAAAATTATTTAGAATGCTAAAAAGACAAATTCATGTTTTCAGGAATTTTTAAGATTGAGGATTCAAAAAAAACCTGGGTAACTTCCCCCCACCATTTCCATGAACTGTGTTCCAGTTCATGATGATACAGACAGGAGAATAAATGAAGGAGGACTATTTGCTTTGGGTTGTTCTAAAGCAAAGTACAATGACAGCCAAATGGCATTAAAACCAACAGAGAGGTAGAAAGCCAAGTTATCTTAAAGCTTTGGAGGCGATATTATAAATAATGAGGAGAATAAACTACTGACTAATTCAAACTCAGAAGCAATTCTCTGTTTAATTCACTATGAAACCCAGGCACATGTCAAAGCTTAGATGAGGTTAAACATTCTTCTTATTTTCACCTATTTCTGCCTGTCAATCATTAATATGTCATATCATTGTCTAATTGTGTGTGCTGTGCAGCACATCTGAATGGAGCCTTAATTTCTCTTCCAAGTAGGATGAATACATAGAGAAAAAAGGCTGTTTTCTGGCTTGATCTCCTTTGGTTGGAATTCACACCAGGAAATGACCTTTCAGAAACAAACACCCTGCACAGATGCAGCGTAGCTCTCTAGAGAGCAACAGTAAATCTAAAGTTGATCAGGGGAGTGCCCACAGGAAGGAATATTTGAAACATCTGGGATGCTAACAGTAACCCTCTAAAATAACGCAAGGTTGCCCAGCCGGTGTGGCTCAGTGGTTGAGTGTCCACCTATGAACAAGGCAGACACGGTTCGATTCCCTGTCGTGGCACATGGCTGGGTTGCCAGCTTGATCTTCAGTGGAGGAGATGTGGGAGGTGGCTGATCGATGGTTAGCTCTCATCATTGTTTCTGTCTCTCTCTCCCTCTCCCTTCCTCTCTGAAATCAATAAAAATATACTTTAAAATAAATAAATAAAGTCATGCCAGGCGATGAAGAGTGTGGAGAGAGCCCAATGTCTTATGTTCAAAGGGGATGGTTCTTGTCAGACTAAAGTATCTCAGGATTGAAGTCAGTTCTGAGTTGAATACTGCACCCACATTTGCCTATGATGGGGAAAGCATTCTCACTGGAGACAAACCACTGGAGGCATGTGCTTCAGAGATGAAGAGGCACTGTAGACAATCGGGATGGAACAGGACAAGTATTGAAAAAGCCAAGATGGTTTGTCCAAACATTTATATTAGCAGGTGGGGAGGAAGAAGAATTGAAGAGAGAAGGACAAAACAGGGAGGTAAACCAGTCCCTGAGGGAGGAAAAGTGAATATGCCATTATCTAAACACCAAAAGTGGAGCAAAATTCTGCTAAATGCCCAATAAATTCATAATCTGTACAGTTCAATTTCTAATTTTGTATAGAAACTTCAAGAAATGCCTTCCTTTGAAATAAATGTAGTAAGCAATAATCAGTAAAATATTTACAGCTTTTAAAAACATGCAAGCAGCCGGGCCAGTGTGCTCAGTGGTTGAGTGTTGATCTGTGAACCAGGAGGTCACGGTTCAATTCCCGGTCAAGGCACATGCCTGGGCTCGACCCCATTGTGGGGTGTGCAGGAGGCAGCCAATCAATGATTACTTCTTTCATTGATGTTCTATCTCTCTCTCCCTCTCCCTTCCCAAAAAAGAAAACACACACACACACACAAACATGCAATCAGGTCAGACAGACTTGACTTACTTTTAATATTTGAACTGCATAATTTGTTGAATTGGGGAGAGGCGGGACAAAGATCTAAACTGTATTCTACTAAAATATCTGAGACAGACTCTCAGTCTAATTCACAAGTTTAATTAAAATTGGCCTAATATGAGCAGTGCCAGATGGATTAAAAAGTGGTTCTGAGATCACACAGGAAAATGATAAAGGGAAACATGTCAAATGGGAGGAGGGTCTGCTGCATGTGCCAGGGTTGGTATTGAGTATGACTTTAATTAACACATTCCTTAAATGATAAGAGAAATGTAAGTTAATATCAGATAAATGGAATTCCCTTGAGATAAATAAGAGAAATTTTAAACAAAAAAATAATTACAGAAAAGTGGAGCCCTGGCTGGGTAGCTTAGTTGGCTAGACCGTCATCCTGATTATGCCAAGGTTGCAGGTCCCATCCCTGGTCAGGGCACATACAAGACTCAACCAATGAATACATAGATAAATGGAACAACAAAGCAATGTTTCTCTTCCCCTCTCCCTCCCTCCTTCTCTCTCTCACACACAAGAAAAGTGGAGACTACTCTTTGGAGGCATGCAGATAAGCAATTATAATTTTTATTAGAAAAGATATATATGGTACAGATTTAAGAGAAAAATGTATCATTTTATTGAATCAGAATGAAACATGTTCATTGTGATTCTTGAACTCTGATAAAATCACATTTAGAAACTAATAAAAAGAAGTTTAAATAGATGTATTTATAATAGATCATAGCAACAAAAAGGTCAATATGATTTGAAACTCCCTTTTATAGAAATGATAATAAGATTTCCCAAATGCCTTCACATGCATTATCCCTGAGATCCTCATAATAGCCCTCTGAAACAGGCAAGGTTCTTACCCAATTTTACAGATAAGAAGCCTGAGGCTCTGAATGGGTACCTGATGTGCCTATGATCACACAGTTAGGACACAGAAGAAATGCCAGCCATCCTCTACTTGCTGACTCCTATTCCAATGAAAGGAAAGAGGTCACATCACTGGACAAAAAGCTTATGCTGCTACAGTTGTAAATCTCCCTTCAGTGCTATATCAGGTGCTTCATCCTCTAAACTGGGCAAAATCCAAACAACAATGCAACTTATTAAAAGGACCGAAATAATTTCAAACAAATTTTTAAAATATCACAAATACAAATGCATGTATTTTCTACATTTTGCAACTTTCAATAAAAAGTTTAAGAATGCATATATTTACAAAGAGCCTAGAATTTCCAGGAAAGTTCTTGAGCAAGAAGAAAGATTTAAATGCTTTCTTATAAAGAAGTTCCAACATTTCTAGATTAAAATTTGAATTTTCCTAAAGATCTCCCTATCTATGAAAGAAGAATCTATTTTAAAAATGGCCTGATTTTTTTCATTATGCAAGTAAACAAAACTCTAAACTCATTGGAGAAGCCAATCTCAATGGTTATAAGGAGTATATTCAATTGTCTTATTCTCCATCTCTAGTCCATTAATTGCAGCATAGCAGATCGCAATATATGGATTGATTAGTTGTTTTTCAATTACGCTTTGAAAAATTTCCTCTAAGCAAAAATATTAATTGACATGATATTAGAGGAGTCTATCATACTGGTACTGTCACAATTTATGTAGTTATTACATACTGAATACAATCCCCACACACACACCTCCACACCCAAAGAACTTTCACTTTGCTGGAGACAAACCAGAGGGAGATTTGCCAGGCTGTAAAACAGGACTTGTTGTTGTTGTTGTTGTTGTTATACTCCTCGAATATCCTTTTCTATGTCCTCAATCTTACTGCTTCAATAAAACATGACACGTTCGGGTGAGCTGCAGCAACGTGGCTTGGCTCAGCTTCATCACTGCAAATCCTCACCCCTACCGGTCCTCACGAGTCCTCTGGGAAAGCACAGCACTCAGCACTGAAACAAAGGCTGGGTGAGATAGCAACGTGCTCTGTGAAGAGAGCTCGGAACATCTGAGCCAAACAGGAAGACTGCAGTGAAAGGAAAGATTGAGAACTCCTATGATAAAACTTCATTACATTCATTCAATCAACAAATATTCACTGAGTACCTTCTCTCCATATAAAGAACACATTCATAGTAAATGGCACATCCATAGCACAGTCATAATATTAATAAATTTCCATAAAGCAAGTGTTCAAAGGAGTTTCTTTTAACATAGTCATTTTTTCCCCAGGATAGGCAGAATTCAGAAACACATTTGCTTGCACAATTCCAATGAGAAGTACCTTATGTTGACACGGACCTTTGGAAAAAGAATGAAATCACTGTGTTCTATGTTGGAAGGAAATTTTTAAAAGCAGACATATGGCTGATTTAGATGACTCGGGAATTTATACAACTTAGATTCTATCTACCTACCAAGCACTGTGGTAGATATGTTCATATAGTTTTATTACCAAGGCATATGCACATGCATTTTCATTACATTAGTAAGTTACAACATCCCAAGTTAGGATTCCTGACAGAAAAATGGCACAGCATTTGATTGCTAATCTACATAGCAGGCAAAGCTTTGGGAATCCTACTAGCTCTGAGCCTAAAACCTCAAGCCCTCTCACTGATAGATGAGGACAGCTGGTATGAGTCTTAACCCAGGAATTACTGTGGCTTTTTAAATATTAGCTATCTCTTGCTCTGAATAGTACTATTCTATGGTTTCTCCAAAATACAGTCAACTTCTTACAGCACTCCCAACACACAAAAATACAGATCTTTTACCTTTTGTTTGACTGTAACAAAAGAAAACCCAGTTTTAAGCAGCACACAAGATAATCTACAATGGAGGCAATCTCTCAAGATTTGAGCAAAGAAAAATTAAGAGGGAAAACCTTGAGGAGACAGTAATTGGGCCACTGGAGTTTCTTCTCACTAATTATCCCACAGTGGCCATTAGCTATGTAACCAAGGAGGAAAGTGTGTCAGACTTCAGTGAAGCTGTGTCCTCAGCATCTTATGGAATGCACCCTAAAGCCACTGTGTAATTAACTGCCAGGAAAATGCTGAGTGAGTAGAATAAAGAAGCTATAACAAATCAAATATACTGCACAGTTCAACCCCCAATGACAGCAGTTGAACTGCTTAGATTCTAGAACTTCAAAATACTCATGAGCATACATTCCCTTTTCAGAACCTCTAGAAAGCAGATTTTTGGTTGAGTGAAGAAGCAAAAATACAGACTACAAAGGAGTCTTAAAATTATAGAAATTCAGCAATACAATTTACTTTACCATACTGTCCTTTACAATGTTATAGGACTTACTATCAGGGATGCTCAAAGCCTGGGCCACAGGGAACCTACAGGGCTTTTCCGAAAATCTAAGAGCATTATATACTACTGTGATCAAACAGAGAGAACAGACAAAAGAATGAGTGAGCCCCTTAAAGGAAGTTATTGTAGGGTACTCTCTAATACAACCTTAAGATTTTTTTAGTGCAGTGGTCGCCAACCAGTGGTCCGTGAGGTCCGAAAGGTTGGTGACTGCTGTTTTAGTGCATTTTTATCAATTCAACAAATACGTATTGAGCACCTATGTGCCTACAGCTAACAAACTCCAATCCCAATTGAAATTTCAAGGATCAAATAACTAAGCATAGACTGGAAAATGTCCATTTGTTTTGTTTCTATTTGGGAACTTAGAAATCAGAGGAAGGTTGTTTTTAGTGAGCAATGAAAGCTCATGAGGCAAGTTATCTTCCAAACCTGGCGGGGCAGAGTCATGGAGAACTAAATGCAGAATCTGGAACCTATCAAGATTTACTGAAGCAGACTCTATAGGAGCAGAGTCCAGAAACATGTAATTTTTAAGACTTCCTAGGCTTAGATTATAATGACTAGCCAGGTTTAGAAATCACCATTCTATTGAATATTTGTCTCTCTTCAGAGCCTAAAAGCTAAATAGCCCCCATTAAATATAAAATCATAACTAAAAATTCTATATAACTATCTGAAGCCATAATTTTTCATTTTATCAACATTTCCCTTGTTTGAACTTATTACTTGAAAATAAATGAATATCATTATTTTAAAATATTTTCAGACCCTACATCCACTTGTTAAAATTCTATCCATTTTTCATGACAAATTAAAATGCTATTTCTTCCAAGAAGCCTTCTCTGATCGCTCAGCAGGAACTGGCCCTTCCTGTGTCACACAGCACTTCGTGTTTCTTATATTCTGTCTTACATTACTCTAGGTTGTCCGCATTGCTCACCCTGACGAGGAATTTCAGAGATGGGAACTCACCTATTGAATCTCTGGACTTATTTCAGCATCTCATTCCTTGCTCAAAGCACATGCTCCATAAATATTTGTTTAATTGAACTAAACTTACAAACCAGAAAAGAACTTCAGCCTTTTTTCACTGTCTGAGAGCAATATGAAGAAGCATTGCTAACTTAAGATCCTTGCTGAAAACATTACATTAAATAGCAAATCAACAACCTAAATTAAAAAACAATCACCTTCTAGACATGGTATGTGTGCATTCTGGTTAAACTAAACACTCAATTATGAGTAAATTGACCATAACAAAAGAAACTATTTCACTTTAAATAAAATCTGAGTCATGTTCTAAGTGTAAGACTGTACACTTTCTCTTTGTTTTGCTTCTTCCAAGTATTATAAATACCCAGATAGCTTCAAATGCTATTGTTTCAATACCAGCTCTAAAATGGGACTGAGATTTAGTGCATTTTCAAGAAAAGGAGCTGCACATAAGACTAAGTAAAAGGAAAATGTTCCAAATCCATATTACAGGATATTAATTTACAGATTTATCAGAAGTTGTGTAACCGAGTTACCAATCTTATAAAAGGCTGATTTATTTCAGATTAGGCAAGTTTGATTCTGAAAAGTTGCATCTTTATTCTTTGGCAGCTGCTAGTAGTGTTTGTACAGCCCTTGTCATCACCCCAGATGATTTGATTGACAGGACTAATAGCTTTTGTTTTAATTGTAAAAGAAGACAGATGAAAGCTTTTGGCTGGATGACTAACTGTTCATCTTAAGTAATAAACATGCCTACTTCTCTCCCTCCATATTAAAAATCTATTTTTAATTCACTATTAACTAATAACTAGAGTTGCAGTTAAAAAAATGGATGAGGACAATACAAAATTTCATGTGTAACTCTGAATAAATAGTTTTACTTTTCTAACTTTTGTACCAATTAGAAATTACTAAATACAAGCACCAGGTGAAATATAAGTACTTTCCTGCAGCTTCTATGATTCTCAAAATTACACTTAATACAAAGAGAGAGAGAGAGAGAGACAGGGAGAGAGAGAGAGAGAGAAAGAGAGAGAGAGAGAGAACACACCTTAGCTCTTTGGCCTGCTGGGTCTTTTGTCTCCCTTAGCAGTTGAAAGAAAGCAACTCTAATCCTGTTTTTATAGTCACAAAACAAAAAAACACAACAATTTTAACAAGACAGACTTGGAAAAGTAGATGCCCTCTGTTAGCTATATTTTATGTGAATTGATATATATATTCAAATGTATCATGTCACATTGTATACAAAAACTATGTAACACACTTATGACTGACCTAATAAAAAGTTTTTTGCAATTAAAATGCTGTAAGTAAAGAGAGATCTTACTCTGTTACAGAATTGCAACCTACAGAAGCTAGTACTATTATGACCAATAACCAAGTGTTCATGAAAAAGCCACAACATTTCCTATTTACCTTACAAAGCAATCTATAAAGATGCTATAAGACCTCTTCCATCCTTTTGTCCTATATCAGCAAACTATAGGAAAGGAATATAGCATATCCATTCTGTTCCATCCTAGATGCACACACCCAAAAGCATGCTATGATGCTTTGTCTTTCAAAATTAACAAATAAAACTTTAACCCTGGAAAACTGATTTGTTTCGATCTAAGAAAACACAAGTAATAGAGTGAGATCTTCAAAAAGAATTGTTTTTATTCCATTTCACCTGGTAATTTATTGACTTTTTGAAGAAAAATACAAAAAAAAAAAGCTATATCAGATTTCTCTGATGACTCATGAGGTTGGAATGTTTCTTCCATATATATTAGCAATAATTATTAATTTATGGCTGATTATCTGCTTAAGGAAGAAATACCATTTACACAAGAACTGGTGAAACTATATAACTGTTTAAGGCATTTATCAAAATGCCAACAGTTGCTACTTCAAATCAAAAAGAACTATAATAAATAATTAATCAAGGAAAAAAAACAAAGAACAGAAATCTGGTCTTATATAAGTTTCAAACAGATTTGATGGAGATGTTATGGTCACCAGTTGCATTTATCTTAAAAAACTCCAATGATTATTTTTAAGAGAAAAACAGAGGAGTAAATGAATGTTAAGTAAGTATCTCTGTTAATTCAGCAAAACACAAAATGTTATGCTCAACACAATAAAAGTAATAATATAATGCTCAAAAACATGAAATCTCTTTTCCTCTCACTTTCTATTTGAATGGCCTCTCTGCTAAATAGCTTTGATGAGTAGTAAGGATCCCCTATATAAATGAACAGATGGATAGATGGATGGATGCCTTTCACGGGTTAATGGTCAAAAACCTATTTTGGAAATACATAAGTCAACATCACAAACACTTATTTATCCTCACATATTTTCACTTGTGACTTTAAAATCTCATATACTTCTAAATTCTATGTGGTCTGCACCTTTTACAATTCAATAACATTACATAAGTTAAATTTTATCTATGCTTCTATAAGAAGCTTGAAAGCATTTTAAAACTCAGAGAGAAAGCCCTTATTTCATAAACACTAACGGTCTAATTTTATTTTAAAATGCAATGATATATTTTAAAAATGTATTTTAACATTAACAATTCCTATCAATGGATAATACAAATGGTGATTTTATCTTCAGTCAAAATAATGAAAGCATAGTTCAGTTTTTTTAATGAAGAAATATAGATATTCCATACCATGTATCTGAGATGAAGAAGAATCCAGAGTAAGAGTCAAAAACTTAAAACTTATAGATCCCTGGCATTCCTAAAGATCTCTGAATCATTCTAACTCCCCACATTTGCAAAAGATACTACAGCATATAGCTTCCCCACAAAATTCCTAAAATTAACTGAAAAAATTAGGCAACCCTCTTCAAAACTTCAATGGTTCCTAAATACTGGACTAAAGTAATTTATATGCCATTAAAATAAATCCTGTCATGTAAATAAACTCTGAAGTCCATTACGTTGCATCATTACAGTTGCTACATTAACCTTATCTGTCTGTGAAAACCCAGAACAAGGTTTCCAAATGCTAACAATGGCTACTACATAGCACATCAGTTACTGTGATAAAGAGAAGGATGGAAGATGGCGGACACTGCATAGTAAGGAGAAGTCAAACTACATTAGCAGCAACCCAAATGTGTATTGTATAAAGTGGTTTAACAGGAGGTTGCTGGATAGTCAGCTATGCTCACTCATTAGTTAAGTAACTCACAGGGGGCACATGGGCCACTGTGTGCTTTATCAAGATCACAAATTTCCACATCGCTCTTTGGGATGATTAGAACAATTCAAATCTTGAATGTTACATCTGAAAATGCCAGGTTCTTTGATATACCTGACTCATGTAAAATTAACTTTATGAAATAACTTGGAAAATCACCTAATAAAATACTAGCACATAAAAAGATGTAATAAAAGATTGTCCTTTCACTCATTTAATGGATACTACATTAAACATTAGGAAATAGTAGTAAGACCCAGAGAAAATTTCATTTTCCTGATTATTTGTCATTTTGGGTACCAGTTTATAAAAAAAATCAAGGAATACAGGAAATCAGGTTCTTATAGTTACTTGTCCATCATACTTTACACTTTCACAATAAATAAATAAGTAAATAAACAAATGTAAACTACTGTTTCACATATTCCTACCTTTGCCTATGGTGATGTCCTGCCTCCAACAATACCCTCAAGTGTGGGAAACCTCTATTTCCCCCACATTCCTTTCTCAGTCTTCCCATGATTAGTAGTACATACTTCCATTAGAATACTTAGGATACTGTATTATAATTGAACTAGAGGCCTAGTGCATGAAATTCATGCATGGGTAGTGTCCCTAGGCCTGGCTGGTGAACAGGGCCAATCAGGGCCTTCTGGCTGCTGGCCGGGGCCTCCCTTCCCTGGCTGCCAGCTGCCAGCCGGGGCCTCCCTTCATTCTGCACCACCCTCTGGTGGTCAGCACATGTCATAGCTAGCGATCGGTCTCCCGGTCAAACTCCTGCGGGGACAATTGGCATATTAATATATGCTTCCCAACTGAACTCTAGTGGAAATCATGCTTTTTTACGTAGTTTTGAAGCATTATCTCCTTATCCAGGCCCTAGTATAAGTCTGATAACTTCCTTAAATATAGAACCAAGTAAAGGCATCTCATACCTAATTCTGTTTTTGTGCCACAGCTGTTTGCAGTGGAGTTCTTTCTCACCACTAGGTTTTGGTATGAGTCCATTTCTCTCCTCTGTGTTTTATCACTCCAAACTATAACCACATTCAGTCAAACGTTCAGATCTTTGCTAATTTCCAGTTAGCCCTGATCCATGTGTTCCCCTTTCACAAACCTCCTGGATTACATCAGTAAGGAATGGCTGCTGGCAGCTGATGGTCATTCGATTTTGCTACCACTAAAGCATGTGAGTATTTCATTGTTTAGGCGTTGCAGAGACTTTCGGCAAACATTTACTCTGGGTTCTTGGATTAGAAGAACATTTGTGGTAAACAAAAGGTAAATAATAAACCACAATGCTACTCAACCAGTGACCTAAAAGCCTTTTGACATCTGACTCTATTGCTTACTAAATCACTGTACATATAAACAAAGCTCAAAACCTTTGTTTCTACTACAAATTATATTTCTAAAACATAGTTCTTCAGTTATTTGGTTTATTTAAAATAAACTAAAGTAAGGCATACTAGTTCAATGGCTTGCAAACTAATGTAAAAAGTATCATAATATGAATTCATCTGTTACTGACTTACTAAACACAGCTGGATATGTCACTTAATATAAGCTGTCAGAACTTTGGTTTCCTCCTATATAAGCCTATTATACAAATTTCAACTATAATGGAGCAATAGACATGACTCTTCAGTCCTGTGTGCCAGAAACAAAAACCAATTAAATATATTCAAAGGCACGTGCTGAATGCCTTGTACAGTCAGGCACTATGCTGGGCACATGGGAGAGGGTGAATAAGAGTCATCACTGCTCATCAGAGGGTTAAGATCTAGTGGGAGAAACCAATACCAACAAGCAATATGCAATGCACAATCAGTTCACTGAAGACAGAGATGGAGTCTTATTCATCAGCCCCCTCTCTGATATGCCGAATAGCTGATACAGTGTTAACAAACACATTGAAAGAATAAACTAGTCAATCAATTCATTGATCAATTGATCAAACTGCAATAATTGCTCTAATAATATTAGGGCAAAATGATGCAGTGAATGAAGGGATTAATTCCAATTTGGTGAATCTCACGAAGCCTCATGGAAAGGGGGGCTTGAGTAAGGCCTTGAAGAATGAGTTCAGTTTAAGCAAGTTGAAATAGAATGGGGAAGATTAGAGAAAGAGTAAGGGAAACTCTTCCTCACTAAAACAACAGAACCCAAAACTATCTCCTCAGTCTCACTTTCTCCTGCAGTCCATTCACTTTGATAATGGCTGTCACCATTTCATTGTCACCAAGAAGTGTGTTGCTTCCCTTATCAAAATTCAATAGGCACTTGGTAAATATTTATTCAATGAATGACTTATTCATTGACTAGTGGAAGTGCAGGAAAACAACAATAAACCTTCTTTTGGTTCTCTTCAGTACAGCTGATAACATTAAAAAATTTTTAATATGCCAAGGTTAAAAATAACTAAGCAGAGAATATTATGAATTAATATAATTTAATAAAAAGTCCAACTTACACAGTTTTCTAATCTATCTTCATGTAGTTAGTTGGAGTTATATCAGGCCATTCTAATTCCTAATATAGCTACATCCTAACCCCAAAGGATCTCTACAACTCCCCAGATTTCTTACCCCCCATCTCCTAAAGCTGCTTTGGTGTAAAGTGACTACTTGATGATGCACCAAGCAAGAGCTAACTGGAATATTTTGACAGGCGTTAGAGCATGCGCCTCCCACTCAACTTCTTTTCTTCTCCAAGCTATCTGGCAAAACTAGGATGGACTCAATGGCTCTCCCTGACCCTCCCCCCCACCGCACCGCCCAATCCAGTTCAGAAATGCTAGAAATACTAGAAATCTTATACTAGTAGAGGACCAAAGGAATAACAGCAGCACTCCATCAAAAAAATGTAACCAAATAGTTAAACAATTCAAACCTTCATTGAAGACTCAAAGACATTCTACTACAGTTCACACAACCTCGGGCAGATAAATAAGAGCACCTCTAACTTATCTGCTCTTAAAAAGTCAGGAAGGGAAAATGTTTTCCCAATTGTGAAATTCACGAAGGGAACTACACCCTCTTATCTAACTTTATATTGTTAAAATTTTAGTCCTTTAATAATAAAGTGAAACCCTTTTAATGTTTTTCAGGAAAAACAGTAAGGAAATGTTTTGAGCACTATAAAAAATTAAATGTGAGAAAAATGCTTTGGCACTTACCAATATTTTCATATCTCTGGGGAAATGTTAAATCCAGGAACCTGATAAATGGATTTCACTATGTCACATTTTCATAACATTTTGTAACTTTTATAAGATAAGTTTCCTTTTTACCTTTATTGCTGCTGCCAATATTTTTCTCTCACAGCTCTCTATTTCTATAGTCTTCTCATTTTATTTCTTTCTCTTGCCTTCTTTCTTATTTCATTCTAATAAATTTCAGCCATAAAAGAATATTTCCATATTGACCATGTGTATGAATTCTTATATCTAATTCCAAAACAAAGATAGTTAAGAAAGCAATTCCCAAAATATACTTCCATATTATTTTTATAAAGAGGTAATATTTGGGAAATACTTGGTTAAATAAAGGTAATCTCTCTTCTCCTCCCCTCCTTTCTGAGAACCTTCACAATATGCCAAATGAATCTCCAAAAAAGAGACAGTGTGTACACTTCTAAATTTATTTAACCATAGAATTTTTTCCTCCTCAGTAACAAGTGGAATATACTTTAAGAACTGATTTTTTAAATCTAAAATAAACTAAGGAAAAAATTAATATGGTATAATATATTCAAAAGGTCTGTATATTAAAGTGTTTTTTAAAGGAAGACACTATGCCATAAAGCAAAAAATTTAAAAAGGCTACAGGTACCACTCATTTTATTAAGAATCTAACTGTGAAAACTAATCTAATTGGAGGTGATTGTGTAGGAAATGCACATTTATCTTCTAAAAGTATTTAAGAGGCAATCAAGCTATGAACAACAATGTGATAGCATGGAAATAATAAACGAAATCAGATAGTGAACCCTTTTAAAATTATTTTACTTTAGTTACTTTTCAAAATCACTACAATAAAAATAAAAGGACAAGTTGTGAGAAAGTCTATTATATAAAAATACATGGTGAGCCCTAGCCGGTTTGCTCAGTGGATAGAGCATTGGTCTGCAGACCAAAGGGTCCCAGGTTCAATTCCAGTCAAGGGAACATACCTCGGTTGCAGGCTCCTCCCCAGCCCGGGCCCTGGTCTGGGCACATGCAGGAGGGAACCAGTCGATGCGTTTCTCTCACATCAATATTTCTCTCTGTCTTTCCCTCTCTCTTCCACTCTCTCTAAAAATCAAAAATATCCTCGGGTGAGGATTAAAAAACAAAACATGATGATTATTAACCTAGACAACTTCTACACACGGTTCCATGCTTAGCTCACATCACCTCCTCCTGCTTTCTCCTGCTTTTCAGTGTTCCCACAGCACCCTGTATGCGATACTATTGTTATCATATTGTATTGCAAAACTTTATTTTCTCATCTGACTTCCTGTCTAGACTGTAAGCTCCTTGAAAATGTGGATTATATTATATCTAAATCTGCACCCCCAAGGTCTAACACTTCATAAATTATTAGTTCATATAGTTAGTAAATTAGTTGGGTCTCTCAAATTCAGTAATTACTAACTTACTTAGCAAACATAAAGATAAACTGAACTAGCTCAAGTTTTGAAATAATAGAATCACCGTTAAGCATTACTCATTTTTCCTCCTCATTATGATATAAATGGCAGCACCTGACACATAATAGACCCTCAAAAAATACATATTGAACTGATTATTCAATCAATTAATCCAAGTTTGACTGCAAGTTTAGGCCTTAGCAGAAAGGACAGGACACTGCGAAATCTAAGAACCTTTGAGCCACTTTCGGCTTTTACATCTCACTGGCTCTATCTGATCTGCCTAAAGCTGCTTTACTCACGAACGGCTTATGATTGCTGCTGAGTACTGTACCTGGCACCAGGGGAGACAGAAATTTTAGCACTAAGGTACCAGCTTCAACTCAATGAAGCCAAAAGAAATTCCTGCATAATATGAAGAAATCAGTGCTAATTGAAAAACTCAGAATTTTTTAAGTCACCCCAGCAGCTCTGAAGACTGAAATCATTTATTTTTGTGGACAATCATAGCCTAACAATGAGTTAACTTTCCATACATAGCACCTTTGTCACCTATGTAGACATATATCCATCATTTCTTGTTCAATATTATTTCCAATTAATGATATTCTGGCATAAACCCATTCTTCCCCTTCCAATTTTCTCTCTGTCCTAACTATGTACAAGTTACCTTTCCCAAATGGTATAATTAAATACTTAAAAATTAAAAAATAGTCAGAATTCTGTCTTCATAAAAATGCCCAGAGACACAGCATTCCTTTTAAGCCATAGCAATTACCCATCAGCCTTAAGGCCATCTAAATTTTAAATCCTCAGGGAATAGCATGACAGGAGACTGCTCCAAGTATGAGTTAAAGGCTTTTTTCACCACCTAGACTATGACTTCTTTGGAAATTTATTCTCCTAGTAGAGATGTAGTATTCTTTTACAATTTGCTTAGGATGGACATGTAAGTTCTCTTCAACAAGGGCTCTGGAATATCGGGTTTTTTTAAATGAAGACTGAATTCAACAGAAATTCAAACAGAAGCTTGAATTAAAGGGGTAATTTCAGATGTAGTGAAAAGCTGTAATGTCCATTCAAAGTAATGAAGGCACACAGCATTAATCTCCTAAAAAGATTCAAATGCTATGAGTAGAGCAATTCTGTTTCTTAGTAGGAACAAATTAAGATGATTTCCCTTACAGAAATTGCCATAATTACAAGTAATTATCTTGTACTCTCTAAATTTACCACTATAGCACATTTTGCAAATATCATTCCCTTCAAATACTTTATTTGGAAATACAGGAGAGATTGCTGCTTTGTGAATTGTGCTACAGACTTCAAACTGGTTGTTTAACAGTCCTACATAATATGTGTAGTAAAGAGATAACATTCTGAAGTCAGAAGTGCTTAGAATTCCAAATTTAAGATATTCTTATCATCAGGTAAGTAATTCTACCCAAAGGAGTACAAACAAATGAGAATGGCAAA
Source organism: Plecotus auritus (assembly GCF_963455305.1). Taxonomy (NCBI): domain Eukaryota; kingdom Metazoa; phylum Chordata; class Mammalia; order Chiroptera; family Vespertilionidae; genus Plecotus; species Plecotus auritus. Next base: position 26,655,117 of record NC_137779.1, read on the forward strand.
CATTCAAAGATAAAGGAGTCAAATGTAGACTTATGAATGAAACAATGAAGAGATTCATTCTGATAGGCATAGGGCAATCATGAAAAACATGTTAACAGCTGCTGTAGTATTTATAAAAATCCTTGCAGAGCCAAATAAAATCCCACCATTTGCAACCTACTCAGTTTTTCATTTTCTTTTAATAAGAAAGTGTGAGGAAAACCAGTTACTAACCAAGCATTAGGAGGAGAATAAGCATGTGAAACCCTAATTTCACCATCTTTGGGGCCAATTACCATCTGGATTTCAGCTGGCATTTGCAGTCTATTCTCCAGCCAAATTGGGATTCCTTACCATGTTGTAAAAACATACTTAGAGCTTGCCTTTCCCTATATTACTCTCACTGCCTGGAATGGCCTCCATGTCTCCATCTGGTAAAAATGAGCCCACCAAGTCCAGTTGAAATACCATTCCACCATGCAGACTCTTTTGGTCCACTAATTCTTATCCCACTCCAAACCCTTCTTCTTCCACCAACTCAGCTGTGACCTCTCCTTTTAGTCACTCTCTCTGGTGATACTTAACATATGCCACCTCACAGTTCAGGTATTTGTCAACTTGTCTTATCCTCCCTTCTAGAGGAAACGTATTTTATTCATATTTGCATCCCCAACAACTTTAGTAAATGTTTAATCTTTTAATCATTTAAAAGAAATTTGATTTTAAATATTATTCCCTTTAGAAGCATATCATTGAAAAAGCCTTTAAAAGGACTACAGAGTCCATTAAGAAATTATGTATATTTTAAACTCTGAACACATATCTGGTTCTATTTAACCAAAATTTGTACATTTTATATTGGTGTTTAAAAGTCATCCATGGTGAGATATAACCTCTGTGCCTATTAATCTTCCCCGGTTTATTTGGTCAGTATAAATGTTAATTATATTTTATATGTAATTATTCATCTACACTAATAAAAGAGTAAGCTACAAATTGACAGTACCTTCGCGATGCCCACCAGCCAATCAGGAGTGAGTATGTAAATTAGCCCAACAAAGATGGTGGGTTAATTTGCATATGCAGGCTCAGAGCGGCCGGGGTGGGGCAGGATGCTTGCGTCATCACCATGGCGACAATGCAGGCATTCTGCACTGCCCCAGCCGCTCCAGGCCTCTGGGCAACATGGGAAGGTGGAAAGGTGGCTCTAGGCCGGAGCAGAAAGGCAGCTCCGGGCCAGAGCGGAAAGGCGGCTCCAGCCGGAGCAAAGGCGGTGCCAGCAGCCAGGGGAAGGAAGGCCCATTCTTGCATGAATCTTCATTCATCGGGCCTCTAGTAGTCAATAATATGTAATTTTTTAAAAATATATTTTACTGATTTTTTACAGGGAGGAAGGGAGAGGGATAGAGAGTTAGAAATATCGATGAGAGAAAAACATCGATCAGCTGCCTCTTGCACACTCCCTACTGGGTATGTGGCCACAACCAAGGTACATGCCCTTGACCAGAATCGAACCCGGGACCCTTGAGTCCGCAGGCTGATGCTCTATCCACTGAGCCAAACCGGTTAGGGCAATAATATGTAATTTAAGATTCTTTCTGTAACTGGTATCTCAAAGTTGAAATTTTACATATGAATTTTAAACAAAAAGATAAAAATGTCTACTTCTCCATAATTTTATTCTATTTTAATCAACTTATAAATGTCAGCAGCATGTTCTATAGATTTATAATAATTTAAAAATTAGCTTTAGGAATTTTACATTCTCATTCATTCTTAATCCAGTATGATGCAATGCAAAGATATATTATGGATCCACTTTAAAAAATGAGACAGTTCTGTTCAAATTGACACTGATCATTTACCCATAGTTACAGTTGTTTACTGGAAACACTGGTTCCATAATAGCCCAGTTCAAAATTGTTTTGTGACCACTATAAATGGGATAGCAATTAGAATAGTGTGACAAGTACAACCTGATGATATGCTTATCAATGAGATCTATTTCATGTTTGTGTTAACCTACATAAGTTGTTTACTTTTCAGATAAGCTATTCTTGGCCTTTTTGTGTCATCTACTCTGACCTAGAGCTGGTTTTCTCTTGAAATTATGACATATGTAAAGTTTGTGGTCAACATCTCTCTATTCCCACTGTCAACTATCTCTTTCTCCTGTCCCTCCAACACACAGACACCCTTAACACTGCTTCTTGACTACTCAGGGTCCCTATCAAAGTGACCCCATTTTCCACCTCAAACCAGGTCTCTCAGTGACTATGATGCCAATGTTTCATGAATCCCTCCTTACCAGCTACCTCAAAAAGTTATAAGACATTTTTCAACATCTTGCTGTGTGATAGACCAGCAAAGCTAACAAACAGCAAACAAATGCTACTAATATATATGCATTTTACCATGGAGTTCTTAAGCATTAGCACAAAGGGATTTTAGGAAAATAAGTCATAAAAGATGTATCTAAAAGCAAATAGATTTCTTGTGTTTTCAAAATATACCATCTATATAACTGGGGGCTTGGGTTTTATTTTTTTACACATAAGCCCAACCCTACATTGTGAACTAGAGAAGAAGTAGAAGCACTACAAGTCCAGCAGAAATGGCCCTCTCCTTAGAATAGTGGTGGGGAACATCTGGCCCATGGGCCGTATAAGGCCGGAGAAATCATTTGGTCTGGCCCTGCCAAGGCATTAGCAATGAGTTAATTAAATGTTTGACCAAATATAGCAGGCTAATTTTTAAGTTGATAATTTTGTATGGCCTGCAAATGATGTTATAAATATCCAAATGGCCCCTGACAGAAAAAGATTCCCCACCCCTGCCTTAGAGTATTCAGGTCTAGGGCCAGCCTCTGAAGAGCTACATGCTTCTTCTGAAGGAATCACTGTACCCTACTGGCACTCTGCTTCTGAATCTGTACTAGTAAATTAAATGCTCCTTTAGGTTCCTTTCATTTATAAAAATGTTTAAATCTCAGTATCATAAATACGATCTGTCAAAAATCTAGGCTAAAGCAAAAAGAGTTGTTTAAAATAAATAATATTTGTGTTACAAAAAAATGTTTTGGTTAATTGATATGTAACTAGTTAACATTTAAATGAATCCCACACTCCTTGGTTGTTTCTTCTCAAAGGTAATCACATATACTCCCTAGGCTATGCAATTCTACCTTTCACATAAACTACTAATACTAGTTCCTTCCACTATAATATTTTATTGCTTGTATATATTTTAACAAGTTATTGGGGGTTGGGGGAGAAGCCAAGCCAGAAACACCGAAGTAAAGTCAGAAAAGGGAAAACCACAATGGTATTTATCAAATCGTTCAGTCTCTCTGCCCATGCATCCTCAAATATACCTACCTCTCAATAATCAATAGCGTAACAAATATCTCACTTATAAAAAGGTCATTATTTAACCATCTCAACTACCTAAAACCCAGCCTCAAACCAGAAAGTAAATTTTTTTAAAAATCTCTAAGCAGTCAAAATGAAAAGCCACAATTCACACTCTAAAGTTCATATATTCTTAAGAGAAGCCCTCATTCAGTGTCTACTTACTTTCATCTCAGTCACAGCTAAGGCTCAGTTAGTGGCATAGTTTACCCACCACGGAGAGGAAACATATAAAACAGAATTTCAAGAGGTAGGCACATGACAGCAGCATTCCTTTGGGCAACATGTAAAGAAAGATAAAAACTGTACAAAGAAGACATGGAAGTATTTTAAAAAAAAACAAAAGGGCAATCTGAGGTCATTCAGAATAGGAACAAATAATTCCACATTCCTTAAAAGCTCCTATAATGTTGCTATATTATAGCAAAGTAGAATAATTCATGCTTGTGATAATAATCCTGAATAATCAGGAGAACTTTAAATCATGCTTAGTACCTTCTGTGTATGAAGGCAGAAAATGTGTAATGTATTTTAGAAAATTTCACATAAAAAAATGGTTGAAATTTAACAAGGGCTGGCAGTTGAATTAAATTTCAGTTAACAGGAAATTCACAAGAATACCACAGATAAATTAAATATTAGAGTAGCAATTTTTTCCATGGAAACCATGGTAACTATGGAATATTAAAATGCATAATTAATCTCTCAGACACACTGTAGTCTTAATTTTTAATATTTATCACCATCATTCCTAACCCCCCAAATATTAATTGGACCATAGTAAATTTCTATTTTTGTATGTAAAAGATAGCCATACATCAGCAATTTCACGTAGTTCAACCTAATGTCTTTACCAAAATTCTTAACAATAAAACAAAGTAGTTTGTATTTTATCTTTTTTTCTCCAGTCCTTCACCTTCCATTGGAAAAACACACACTAATTATATATAAAAGCCTAAGCGACTGAACGACTGAACAACTGGTCGACCAGTCACTATGATGTGCACTGACCACCAGGGGGCAGATGCTCAATGCAGGAGCTGCCCCCTGGTGGTCAGTGCACTCCCACAGGCAACCACTACAGCACCCCCCCACACACACCCCAGCCGTCTGGCCCCGATCAGCCCCGGACCCTGATCAGGGTGGGAGATAGCCCTGATCAGCCCCGATCGCTGGCCAGGCCAAGGGACCCCACCCATGCACAAATTCGTGCACTGGGCCTCTAGTTAACTAATAAAGACCCAAAGTCCACCAAAATGATCACGGTCCACCACCACTCACTATGACATTTTCTTTCTACTCCTCAAAAAAAAAAATCTCATTTATGCCTGAGAATCTCAACTTCACAAACACAGCTCCAAAAATATCTAATAGATCTGTGCTTACGCATACAGCTTTTCACAGATATCACAATTTAGCATGATCCTAAAAATATGTGTATACATTCCTGTTATGTTCATTTATAAATATTAAAAATATAAAATATGCTCAACATACTTAACAATTAATTTTCAGAGCAATGAAGCAACGATCCAGATAAATATAATAGGTATTCAAGGTTTTCAGTTATATAAAACAAGTGGCATTCAGTCTGTTTTCAGATTCAAAATATTGTATTTTTATCTTATTTAAAACAAAGAACACCTACATTGGATAAGTCAAAATAAGGAGTCATTTATCCATTATAAAAAGAAACTATTTATAATCTAATAAGTGTTGTTATGCCAATATTGGCTATAACAAAGCTATCCCAGGATGTGCAACAAAGTTTCCTTGTCAGTTTCTTCCTTCCATACTCCCCACTATTACATTTCTAGGTTCAAGTTTAGGCATACTGCATGTTTGGGAGATGATGTATCCAAACACAATGTGTTCCCACAATGACCTCCTGGCTCCCAACTTCACTTTGACCCTATTCCACAGGTTAAATGCTCTCTAACTCACAATTGCCTCAATATCTGTGTTTCTACAAGTCTCAGTCCCCCAACATGATGTAAATTTGAAATACTACATCTCACAACTTCAATAATGCTATAAATATGGGTGCATTTATGAAGGGACATTGACTTACATAACAAAAAATAAGCAAGAGAAATTTCAGTCCTTCAAGAGTCCAAACTGAGGCCATCAAAAAACTTAACGTGCAATTTTGACGACTGCCATCAAACTATTTCCTGTACCCTTTCTAGAAATGTTAAGTTTATTATACAAAAGGTATAAGCTAAAGGATATAATTTTATGACTTTCCTTAAAATACATGCTAAAAGGATACTCAAAAATAGCAAAGACAAAACTCTAACAGGTTAAATAACAGCGTGCATAAATAAATGGCTCAATTACTATATATGAGAATACTCCTCTTAGCTACAAAAACTAAGAGGGGGACTAACAAGAAAGTTTAGCACAAAAGCTCATATAAACCTGATAATGTCAGTTAAATGATATAATTTTTATACCTTTCAATAAAACTACATGGTTTTAGCACATCAATAAAGCAGTGTTATAGCTGAGACATAACATTGTTATTATTAATGATATAATGAATTCACTGTGGAAGCTAAAGCTACCAGGGATTTCAGGTTTTCCCTTGCTTCCGCTGTGTTTTCCACAGCATGTCATCACCTTGACTGACTAGCAAAGTGAAGGTGGCTGCTGGCTCCCTCTCTTGAAGTTGGGCTAATTAAACTCTGTAGCCTCTCACACTGGCAGTACTTACTGGCTAGCTCCTGAACAGTTAAGGTGCCAAATCAAATTTCCTCATAACTGACTTCCTTCACTTCTTATCAAGTCTATCCATCAACCATTCCCAGCTTCTCAAAGATTCCTGGAAATAGTTTTCTATAGATGACCATTTCCTACCAATTTTACAAAATCAAAAATATTTAGGGCTGAAGGAAATAAAGACTCACTACAGTGTTTTACAACTATGCTGTTGCTGCATTGATGTCTTATAATAAGTTGTGAGATACGTCAACTATAACTACAATTTTTTTCTATTTTTTTCAATAGAGGTGAAGTTTGTGTAACATAAAATTAACCATTTAAAGTGTGCAATGTGGTTGCATTTAGTACCCAAAATGTACAACCATCACTTTTATAACTGTGACTTTATTTTTATTAGGTTCATGGTTATTATCCCTTTAATAAATTACCCTCCCTTATAATCAATACTAGTGGCCCTGTGCACGAATCCGTGCACAAGTAGCTCGCTTGCCGCTTGCCTCAGCTGGCCGCCCCGCCCACCGCCACTCGTAGCTCTCGGCTGCATGTAGCTCACTGCCCCGCCCTCCTGTAGCTCCCTGCGCCGCTTGTAGCTTGCTGCCCTGCCCTCCTGCTGATCGGTCATTACGTGATGGCATCCTGACCAATTTGCATATTACCCTATTATAAGTATAGATGGTGTTCTGAGAGGGTGAGAATAGGTAGAGGTAAACTTGCGAGTTACGCCATTTCCAATAATTAACAAGTCAGAGAATTTTGCCAACTGGTTGAAGATCATTGCCCATAACTGCATTACATTTTTTCAAATATTCACCCATTGAGTTCCTACTCTATGCCTATCCCTCAAAACCAGGCGTCCTCAAACTACGGCCCGCGGGCCACATGCGGCCCGCCAAGGACATTTATCCGGCCCGCCAGGTGCCGCTGCCTGTCCTGCTTAGCAGCCGACTCGTCCCAGGCCCGCAGTACACATAGGAATTTGTTCATAATTTTTTTTAAAAACTATAGTCCAGCCCTCCAACAGTCTGAGGGACAGTGAACTGGCCCCCTGTTTAAAAAGTTTGAGGACCCCTGCTCAAAACCTTACAATGGTAGAGACAGACAGACATACTAACAGTTACAGTACAAGGCTATGACTGTGGCCCATACAAGGAGGTGTGGCCAACTATGCCCAGCAATTATCGAAGAATTCATACAAACAAGGTTGTGCTAGTTCTAAAAGCATAACCAGGGACAAAAGGAAGACAAGTTAGAGTATGAGGAGAAGGCATTCTAGGCAAAAGATGGACTTACATGCAAAACAGAATCCTGGTGAACCATATCCAACTAGATTGTAGGGTACAATCGTACTAACAAGAAAAATGTAGTGAGCACATTTATGTGCCAGGCACTCCTTGTAAGCATTTTACATTATACCCTCAAAGTTACATTAAAAGCTAGATGCCAGTCACATTAAATAGATAAGACATTTGAAGTACAGAAAGGTTAAATAACTTGGCTACACAGCTATTAAGCTGGAATTCAAACTCAGGCAGTCTAACTTCAGAGCCCACCCTCTTCGTCACTATATAACCTACACTACATTCTTTTTCCTTCTTTTCTTTAATAAAATTAATCACTTAAGGCAAGCCTTTTCATGATGGAAATGGCAGTATACCACAGCACACTGACGGTGACATGAACAATGAGTGGGCACCACTAAGATCTCCTTGTGACCTATGAACGAATGAGGACACAAGTGTCAAACTACCTTGAAAGATTAGTAAACCTTAATTTATCTCTTGTTCTTTTATATTTAAAAATACGTAAAAGCAGAAGTTCTCATATTTTCCCTGTAACCCAGTCATTTTCTTGCACATCCGCTAGAACAAGATGGGTTTACCACAGTTTGGAGACCTCTACTAGCTAATGGAGAGACTTGGCAGGACTTTAAGAAGGTTAATTTAAAAAAGGAGAAATCTGTAATACTTTCAATAAATACTAAATAAATAAATGGTTTTGCCTAATGAATAAAAAGGTGAGTAATGTGAGCAGATGTGTGTTGTTTTTAACAATTACTCTAAAAGGAATAAGAAGGGAAAACCAGAGAATAAAAGGGGAATGGGGATGAAAAATCATGAGGATGCCATTTGCAATAGACCCAGCAAGTGATGCTGAGGAGCTAAAAAACTATAACAGTGGGGAGTCATATGAGAAAGATTAAATGACAACGCCCAAGAACACAAGTCATGGGAACTGTCAGAATCAAAACCTGGGTCTCAGTTGCACTGATCTGGGAATGGTATATAGAATGGATTTGCAGAAAGACCTTTATCGTGGAATTTCTAAGCCTTTTCTTTAAAACTACTTTTGTCCACAATGCTTGATTCTTTTTATGTCTAATTTTATACTATCACACCAACTGTGGCCCAAAGTAAATAATTTAATCATATCAACTAGTACGGCATTTAGGAAGGTAACTAAGTAATTTAGTATAGCTGCATTAAAATATGAGACTTAAGCTTCCTAAACCAGAAAGAAAATACTTTATCACAGAGAAAATGCAAGGATTCGAAATGCACTCTTTTGTAAAAGTAATAAGCTATTCCAAGAGACAAATTTACAGGATGAAATCTTTACAAGTGAGCTTCCAAATAAGCTTTTTAAATGAAGCTCCATCAGAGAAGTCATTTAAGAAGCCAGATTCACATTATATTAATGTGACAAGTATAACAAGATAAATACATCATATGATTCTAAAATGACATTATTAATGTAGCTTATGTGACACATTCCTATTAATGACCTTTTATTATGTGTGAACAGTAAAATAACATTAGATAAGCAATAAAAAAAATCCAATCAGCAGCAGCTTCCTGAAGGTTTTGACTGCAGTCTTACTTACACAGTGTTATCTGATACTAATCCCTGGATTTTAAAGAGCAGAAATCAATCACTTCAGAAGTGTAAACAAGCATGTTCCTATGAGATGAGCATTTTAATTACTATCATTTCTGCAAATACAAGATAAAAGTAATGTGCTGCATGATAGCCTATTACTGTAAAAACAGGGGGAAGTACATTTTGCCAGGGCAATAAGGTTATGTTAATAAAAAGGATCATCACCCGGATCAGGAGCCTGGTCCCTGGAGCCTGGTGGTGTGTCTTAACAATGACTGCCATGGAGATTTTGTGAAAGTGTACTTGTCCCCTCCCTCCCTGATGATGTCTACAAAAGATTAGAAGTGAGTGTCCAAACATTCTGGTTTCTTTAATAATCCACTCCAATCTAATATCTATGAATCAACTGAAATATTTTAAACCTTTTTACATTTAAAGTTCATACCACCTCTTAGAATAAAGTCTAAAAATACCAGTTTTATAAAGTAATAGTTATTTACCTTTATATCAAATAAATATTTATTGAGCATCTATATTATCTTTGGCACCAAAAAAGAGGTATGAGCTCGGCAGGTGTAGCTCAGTGGCTCAGTGTAGACCTATGTATCAGGAAGTCATGGTTCAATTCCCGGTCAGGGCACATGTCCAAGTTGCGGGCTCAATCTCCAGTGTGGGGCGTGCAGGAGGCAGCTGATCAGTGATTATCTCTCATCATTGATATTTCTATCTCTCCCTCTCCCTTCTCTATGAAATCAATAAAAATATAATTTTTAAAAAAAGGTGTGAAGTGTGAGATATGGTTCTTATACTCAAGGAGCTTGAAGTATAGAGAGGCAGGATATATACATAAAAAGATAAAGATATACATAAAGGGATATAAAGGTTACTATCAATAAAAAACCATCAGCCTAAAAGGGCAAAGATTCTAAATGCTCCAAGAATTTTGAGGTAGATAAGATCATTGTGTTTCTTCAAGAAGAAGGGGAGGCAAGAAGTCTGTCTTGGTGCTGATATCTAGAAAGAGGAAGCAAAGCTATGGCTAACCTTCATATACTGGGATCATCTCAGCTCTCAGGCTTTATCTTTCTTGTATAAAGAGCCCTGGTCATCAAAATCCCCAAGTACACATGTGAAGAACACATGTCTTGAAGTAAATAAGGCCTGGTCTAATCTAAGCTCTGATGCCACCATGCTGTGTGACTCTGATTAAGTCATTTCACTCCAAGTCTATTTCCTTATTTGCAAAATGCAAATTATAACACCTACCGCTTCATTAGATAGATATAGAGCATGCAGAAATGCCTAGCATAGAGCAGGTACATAAAAAATGGCACCTGCTATTTGTGCGATATTAAATGCCATCCTTACCATAATGCCATCACAACTGCACAGAAGCTTGCTATTAGGGGAATTACGGGCCCTTGGTGGGAGGCACACTGTACTCTGGAAGACTGGGCCTAAGGTCCTCACTAGTCCTGAAGGTGGAACACAATTAATCATGTTCTGGTGGTTTCTTTGTGAAAAAAGTAGCAAATCCTATTTGAATCCTCCAGAGCCCACATTCTGAATTTCAGTATTTAGTTTAACCCAGCAAGTAAGCAAAGAAAAGCAGAGTGAAGAGCTCCACTTCAATCATGTATCCCAGCTGCATGCTCAGTTAGAAACAAAGAAACCTAGAACCTAGGGTCTTTCTCTTACAGTGAGACCAGCATGAACAAAAAAGCCAGCCAGGTAGAGGTTGACCGGGCACTATGTTAGCAAGTTACCAGCAATCCTAGTCATGATGGCCAGCTAGAGACAAATGTTGCTTACAGCTGCAGTGTGCGGATGATCGTCCTAGCTTTGTTAAAATCACATCAGTGCAGTCTCACTTTTCATCCGTAGTGTAAATGGCTTTTATGAAACAGTTTGGCAAAACACATGGCCTGTGACTGTACCACCACAAATGTGCTAACAGACTCAGCCAGAAACCATGGCAGTGACCTGATCATGTGAATATTCTTGCAGGAGTAAGAAAATAAACCTCATCTTTGTAAAGACTTGCTGGTGCCCTACCAGAGTTTAATACTGAGTCTCTTCCAAGGAACCTTCTATTTCCAATGTAGAAGCAAGAATTGTTCTCAAGCCACCACCAAATAATCATACAATATTTGATGGCTCAGCTTATTTTTTAATCTTCTATGAACTCTTCAGAATTATATCTGGATCCTTATAACATGATTTGGGATTATGAATACAGTGAATAAACACAACCTTCTGGTATAGCAATTTAAGCATCAGAGTGAATAAATACTGCGGAGTGAATCCTAACACTTGAAACAGAATCTTCCAGAGTCCAGAAATCCACCTGACTGCCAAGAATAATACTTCCGTGGTTCAAGCAATACCAGTACCCAGAGGGGTTTTCACAGACATAACCACATGAGTTACTGCATATTGGGTAAAATAGAAAAAACAGACATTTATGAATGTATAGTTTGCAGACATCTTAAAAGTACTCATAAATATGCAATTTACAAATATAGAAGAAATTGGGGGGTGGGGGGAGCTTCAGGAATACACAGCATCTGTTTAAACTGCTTACTTAACTGTATGGTTTCTTCTGTGGGTTTTCCTCATCCTAACTCTGATTTTTATGAGGATCTGGGGGGAAGATACATGGATTGCTTAACTAAAATAAACCAATCTCACTGAAAGAAGCTCTATGATGAGAACTAATATATGAAAGATTCTGACTTTGGAATGAGGGAGAAATGACTTAGTGTCAGAGATCAAAACTGAATCAATTAGCTATCAAAGAAAACCTTTCCATTCACCAGGCTGTACTGAAGCAGGTTTGTGAGAATCTCTAGAATAAAACAAATGCACAGTATGTTCTCATGCATTTCACACGATTTCCATTTCAGCTCTGATGTAAACATGGTATCACACATCATGCCACAAAGAAAGAGTCAGTTTAGCTAGTTCAAGTAAAACACCAGGCAGCAGCTGCTACCAGAGACAGGTCACGGCTGGGGAAGGGCACAGCACATTCACTTCGCTATGTTTTCCCTCAGAAGAATGTCAATAAAAACCGAGGCCAACTGAGGTGGGGCGGGGGGGGGGGGGGGGGGGGGGGGCGGTGTCGTGCTGTGCAGTGAACCACTGGGTTCATCTAACAGTTAGCGCCAGTCAGACAAGTTAGCAAAAGGGAGCCCTAGCCAAATACAGATGCCAACAACTTGAAGAAAGCTGTCTTTCTCCCTGACCGTCCTGGGGTAGGGACCAGTCCCACATTTAGAAACGTTATTTCTGGGACCAATAGCAATTTATTTTGATAGAACCACTGGATTTTTTTTTTCTTGAGTTCTCAACAAAGGAGCCATATTAGGAAATAATCTTGCAAAAAGCAAGTGCCCCCTCCCCCTCTTCCCCACGATCGATGTACACACGCCCGTGCACGCTGACACGCACAAGACACACACCAGTGCACAATGGCCGGCGCTCTCACTCACGCGGGCCCACACGACTGCCCAGGAACCCCGCAGGCAGAAGGCCCTCCTGGGCAGGGCCCCAGGCATTCGGTCAGGAGGCCCCGCAGCCTCAGGCTGCACAGGAACCAGCTGCTGGGCGGTTTGTGCTGGGGATGCTCGCCCCCCAGCGGGGCCCTGGGGAAGCGGCTGCCAGCAGCTTGGAGCCTATTAACCCCTTGGGGAAGTAGGTGCTACAACACCCACCTGCGGGGATATTGGAATGTGTTGGGGTACAGCCCCAAATGGCTCCCCGTGAATGGGGCGTTCCCAAGTCCTTGGCAGCTCTTGGCTGGCTCCTGCAAAGCTAATCGTGTCCCTGACTCCGCAGGGCTTCTAAAGCCACGGGTGTTTCCGAGCTGTCACCCCTGAGGCTCAGTCCAGACAAACCGAGAAGGAAAAACTTAAGCGGGCAGTGGACGCAGACCAGACTTGGTAACTCGTCCCTAAGGGAGTGGCACAAGTCCCTAAGGGGACAGAGCTGCTGGAACCGGCCAGCCCAGCAAACTACGGAAGCAGTGGAGGGACCCAAGGGCCACTGCTCCCTGTCACCCTTCCCTGTGGAGGGCGTCCGGGCCCCGTCCCCACTCCAGGACACTTACCTTCTTCCGGGGCTGCCATTTCATCATATTTGTACAGCCGATACGTGGAACATCAAGATGCTGGCTGGGGGCTGAGGGCAGACGCAGGGCAGCAGCGACTGCAAGTCATGCTGCCTCCCTCCCACCCCCTAATTCTTTCCCATGTTCACTGCGAAGGGAAAAAGCCCAGGAGAGTCCAGTCTTTTCGCTTTCAGTTCAATGAAAAGTATCCCCAAACCACGAACACACTTCCCACTGGGCTAGGAAGTCCCAGCTGCCAGCGTACCCCTCCTGCCAAAGCGGGGCATTTTCCGCCCCGGCCAGAGCCTGCAAAAGGAGCCTGTGGCAAGGGGTCTCCCAGCCTGCTGCAGAGACCCTCCCTCAGAGAAGAGCTGGAAAACACGAGCTGCTACAGAAACCCAGCCGGGCTTCTGCCATCCAAACCCCTTTTGGCGAATTCTCCTCTTCTCAAAAAAAAAGAAAGAAAAAGAAAAAAAAAGATTAGACAAGCAATCAAACCCTCACGCGCAGCCTGGAGCAATTCCCAAAATTCTGGGTGTATTTCTCGTTTGTAAAATTTAGCAAAGAAAATTCCAAAGATCTGTAATCAGAGCTTCTTTACGCTGTTTTCTCTTCCTTCTTGGATAACTTGGGGAAAGGATCTGCCCTTCCCCAAATGCCTACCTTCCCTAAACACTGTAAATAGGAAAACTTGGTTTGTGTGTTTAGATTTTTTTTTTAATTCCCAAGAACCTTAGTGGGGAAAGGCTGGAAGGAAATCCTGCAAGAACCCAACTCCACAGCTCAGTCTGCACTAATGACTTCCTTCCCTTCAGTGCGAGCGAACAGCCAGCCCAGCTCCAGCCACACAGAGCAAACGGTTTCTGGGTCTTAGTGCCACGACATCTGCTCCAAAGCAAAAAGTAAAACACACGTTTCAGAGGTACCCAACAGCTCCTCAGGAATCACAGCCAGAGAGACCTACAAAATCAGGAAATCATTTCAAAAGATGTACTCAGATTTGTAAGTTATGTTGAGAGAAAAAAGAAACAGGAAAGGACTCTAGATCAAAAGGCTACAAAATCTTAATGTGTGATTTGAAGCAAAAAGCTTTGAGTATCTGACAAGATAAAAAAAATTAATCAAGAATAGACTCTGTATATAATAAAATAAAATAAAAACAGGCCACAAACTAAATACTAAGTGTAAGGATAGGAAAAAGGAATCTAATTTTTAGAAATTAGGAAACATACATATAGATGAGTATGTATATCTACATAGATAGATGACACATAGATAAATGATAGATAGATAGATAGATAGATAGATAGATAGATAGATATGGAGTTGAAGCTTACTTTAAGGGACAATATGTACTGCTAAAATGATACCACAAACACCCATTTACCTGCCCCCAAACTTCAGTAGAATATTACCAGCTCCTCTGACAACTCTGTGGCCCTTCCAGCCCCTATCTCCTAATCCCTAAAGGTGGCCACCAGCCCAAATTTTGTGATCTTTCTCTTGCTTTTCTTTATGTTATCCACATATGTATCTGTCCCTAAACAATGCATTGCTTAGTTTTCCTTATTTTTGATCTCTGTATAAATAAAATCACTTTATGTAAAAAAAAAAAGACTCTGCTTCTCTAAATTTAGCAATATTTCTTACTATAAAAAATCTTTTTTTTTTAATATATATTTTATTGATTTTTTTACAGAGAGGAAGGAAGAGGGATAGAGAGTTAGAAACATCGATGAGAGAGAAACATCGATCAGCTGCCTCTTGCACACCTCCTATTGGGGATGTGCCCGCAACCAAGTTACGTGCCCTTGACCGGAATCGAACCTGGGACCTTTCAGTCCGCAGGCTGACGCTCTATCCACTGAGCCAAACCGGTTTTGGCTATAAAAAATATTTCTTTGGAGATTGAGTTTCATTCATCTTCTGTAAGATGATTCCATCCTATTTATAAGGAGATACACCTCTAAATACAAAATACTATGTAATTCTATTATTTGACATCCAACATGTCTATCAACTCCTATCCCATCATGAGGTTATTTTGATAGCTAGGATTATAAAAAGTAGTAAGCTACTAAAATACTAACTGGTGTATATAATAGTAGTAACTGGTGTATTATGAGTCCGATGTTCCAACAATGTTTCACTCATTATTCTTAGAGCTCTATATGCATTGGCAGGATTGGCTGATATGGGTGGTTATATGCAAAATGGATGCTAGCTATATTATAAATGACATTAAAATAGTCAAGGCAGTCCTGGCCGCTTCCGCTCAGTGGTTAGAGTGTTGGCCTATGGACTTTAAGGTCTCAGGTCTGATTCCTGGTCAAGGGCATGTACCCGGGCTGCAGATGCACTCCCAACCCCTGGTCAGGATGCGTGCGGGAGGCAACCAAAAGATGTGTCTCTCTCACCTCAATGTGTCTCTCTTTCACTCTCCCCTCCCCACTCCCTTACACTCTCTCTCTGAAAAGCAATGGAAGGGGTATCCTCAGGTGAGGATTAAAAACAAGTAAAATAAAATAGTCAAAACAGTTAACTGAAACAGATTACTTTCGAGATATTTTCTAAGCCTAAGAGCCTGAAATATAAGTGAAAGCATTATCTTTGTAATAGTATTAATTACAGCTGAATGAATAGATACTATTTCTTAAGTCGCTACTCTATGCCAGGATCTATGCCTGCAATTATTATCTCACAGCCCTGCAAGGAAGGTCCTCATTTTCCAGATGAGGACACAAATTCAGAGAGGTCACTTGTTCAACCAAGACAACACACAGAAGGTGATAAGACTGGAATTCAGACCCACAATGAACTGATTCCAGAGCCTACTGATTCCATGATGTGCATCAGAGCTATACACCTACCTTACCTCTCATCTTGATAACACCACTAATTGCCTATGACTTAAGCACCTATTATTTGCCAGCCCCTGTTCCAGGCACTAGAAATGAGTAACAGGCTGTCCATGCTCTTGTAATTACATACTGCAGGCAGCAGTCACAAATAACATCAATACTCTGTATATGTTCTGACATCCAAGTCATTCTGCACAGCTTAATCTGAATATCCTACTGGCATGGGAAGTTCAATCAATTCCAAACCAAATCCACCAATCTATCCCAAAATCGGTTTATTTTGCCAACTTTCCTTTATCTCTCCATAGCACTGTTACTCTTCCAGGATCACAAACTAAAACCTTAACATCATTCCTTACATCTAATCTATCACCAAGTCCTTTCACTTCTTTCTTAGACATTGCTTTCAAATTCCTACCGCTGACATCTGAGGCCAGAGCCTCATAAAACAAACATATATTAAGTACCAATGACGTGGAAAGCATCATGTAGGTGAAGGCTATGTCTATGCTGGAGGAAGTTACAAAAAAGTTAGGACAGAACAGAAAACCTATAAGAAGACAACCAAGCATTGCCTTATCAGTTAAGCAACATATGAGTTATGTATTAAATAAGTGTTCCAGGAGTTAGAATGAGAAATTACTGTAAATAGAGATGGTTAAAGAAAGTTTTACAATTGAAAATTCAGAGATGATACAACTCATTCTAGAGCAGTGGTTCTCAACCTTCCTAATGCCGCGACCCTTTAATACAGTTCCTCATGTTGTGGTGACCCCCAACCATAAAATTATTTTCGTTGCTACTTCGTAACTGTAATTTTGCTACTGTTAATGAATCATCATGTAAATATCTGTGTTTTCCGATGGTCTTAGGCTCTACAGCAGCGTTCTCAACCTTTCAGAACTCATCCCTTACTTCTCTCTCAGCCCTTACCATACCAGCCATCTCATGTCCCTTGAATACGTCAAGCATGTACTTGTTGCACCCTCTGCCTGAATCACTCTTCCTCTAGATACCCTCTTGGTTCTCTCGGTTCCTACAGGACTCTGTTCAAATATAAGAAAGGCTGCTTTTCCTCATTTCCTCTAAAATAATAACACCATGATTCACACAAAAGTACTTTCTATCTTCCTAGCCCTGCTACATTTTACTTCAAAGCCCTTATGACATCCTAAAGGCCCGATGTACGAAATTCGTGCAAGAGTAGGCCTTCCTTCCCCCGGCTGCCGGCACCAGCTTCCCTCCGGTATCCGGAACCCAGGCTTCCCTCCAGCGGCTGGCAGACACCTGGAACCCGGGCTTTCCTTGCAGCCCCGGCTTCGTCCGGAAGGTCATCCGGAAGGACATCTGGTCTAATTAGTATATTATGCTTTTATTATTATAGATTATTATAGAAGATATTTTGTTTATTTAATGTCTTATGAATCCCACAAAAACATAAATTCCAAGGAAGCAGGGACTTTGCTCTGTTATAATACCAACATCCAGTAAATCGTGCCTGTCACAATAAGCAATCAATATTTGTTGAATAAAACACTGAAAAAAAAGAGAGAAAAAGGAGAATAGTGTGAGCAAGGGAGGCAAGCATACATGTAAGATGTGTACTCAAGATACAAGATATTGACCTGCCTAAAATATAAGGCTTAAGTATAAGAATGTTAGAGGTAGTGACTTCGTTTTGTTCAGCTTTATAATCCCCAGGGCTCACAACAGTGTCTGGCACAGCAGAGGTGCTCAATATTTAGGAAATAAAAGAATGGAGAGTGAGGGATGGAGGTAGGAGGGTGGAGAATGAACAGTAAATGAGTGACTTTCCATTCCATTCCATACAAAGTAAAAGATATTTTGGCAAGGTGTGTTAGAACCAAATTGTAGGGAACATTGTAAGGCAAAGAAATTTGGACTTTATCCTGTAGAATGCAGGGCACTGAAGGTTATTAACAGTAGGCAAAGGGCATACATAGTGAAAGCAGCATTTTTAAGCAATCTAACATATAACAAAATATTAACTATGACATTATAAGGCTGTTTTAATATAAGCCTTTAGATTTTTTAAAATTATTTACATGATTAAATGTTTATTATGACCATTTGACAGGTATCAAAACTGAAATTCAGAGGGGTTAAATCACCTGTTCGATGTCACACCGAGAGTCAATGGCAACAGAAGGGCAAGAACCCAGGGTTTATAAACCAATGCCTAAGTAATGACAGCAGGGACCTACAACTGCTTAGGGGTCAGGAGAAAAGGTTCTATTTTCCACTCTGTCTCTGACTTGCTATATAACAAAAATTTCAGAATGGCAAGGCAGGTGAATGAGTAAGTGAAGCAGAATCAGGTATAAAACAAAAGGGAATTGTAAGGACTGCTAACCTGGAGATATATAACTCCTGTAAAAGAGGCAGCCACTAAGTAACGCTAGTCAATTAATGTCATGCAGGAATATCACTCCGATCCCCGAATTTTCACAAGAAGCTAAAAATTTCCTGATTTTTAACCATTTGCTCAAAAATTTTAAAGCATCCTAACAGGCCAAACAAAACATGCCTGTAGGTCTGAATTCCATCTGCAAGTCATAATTTGTGACTGCTGGCTTAAACCACTCAAGGCTTCACTTTCCCATATGTAAATTAAGGGACCTACATGGTTCCTAATCTGTGGGGTGGTTTTCTGAAGGCATTTGTGAATCCATATGCATATCACGCAAGGTCTGTGGACTAAAGAGCAATCTCCCATGCTCAGATGTTATTGGACTTAAAAGACAGTTATTTAAATTAGGGGGGGAGGGGTCTGAGAACAGTGGGCTGTCTCAGGAAAGGAGACAGAAAATATATTTATGTTTCCATAGAAAGACAGAACCAATCTAAAGCTTCAAAGTAATACAAGCCTTTAAATTGGTTTTCAATTTTTTAGGTATAGTTCCTTAGGGTCACTTACTTGTATGACATTTCTTCCCCTGCTGTCTGGTAAGTGTTTCAGCTTTCATTTAATAGGTACCACTCAATAGAAGACCATTACCTAGAAGCCTTTAAATACCAATACTATCTTAAATTACCTTATTGTTTTTCCTTCATGTCTTTATTTTGTTTACTTCAAGTTGAATCAGTAATTATACCTGAAATATTTAAGGAATTACTATTATACCAATATATTTTCTCCATTAGGATTATTAATATAGAGCTACCAAGCTAACACAGTTCAAAATGGTGTCATTTAGCCTTTTGTTTCAAAGATCCAATATCAAACAGTAAGAACACTATTTCTCAGATTTGCAGCTACTAGAAGACATTTTTACAACTCCTTCATTTTTTAATGTAGCACTTCTCAAATCACTTCCCTAAAAGCATATATTGTAAAAGTCTATTAAAATAGTATTTCCTCATTAACTACTTGCCAATTCAAACTGAACAAAAAGTAAAAGAGAGGAAATGTAGAAAACACAGCTTTTTTCATTGCTGTGAATTTCTTCAAGATCTCCTAAGAAGTGATATGTCTGACACTCATCAGAGGGTAAATACCTGAAAAAGCTAGCCTCATACTTATTTAGATTTATTGTTTTTAGAAGTAGGATATTAAATTCCATGTGAAACAGTATTTGAAAAAAATCTATTAATATTCCTAAAGATGTCTAAATTATTTTCAATTATCTAAAGAGGTGTTAGAAAAGTAAAGGGGTAAAGCTAGAAGCAGATTTGAGACCAAAAAAGTTTGCTTCATTAGTGATAGTTCACACACTTGAGTGCTTTCAAAGTACAGAGAGGTCTGTCTTTGCTAAAACCAGGAAACTGGGAACCTGCAGTAGTAGGAATTCTCCCACTCCGCGGGAGGGAAGCTGCTCCACAGCATCCAGAGAGGATCACCTCTGTCCTTACCCACCTCACTTCCTTCCACTATCAGGTGGCGTCAGAGAGGCTGAAGCCCAGAGCTTTACAGTCAACACACGTTGACTGAGTACTCATTCTACACAAGGGACTATACTAGGCACTGTGAGAGGAGACAAAAATAAATCAGATGATTTGGGCACTGGAGGAGATAGCAGTATGGTGAAAGTCAAAGGAGAAAACAGATATGCAACTAATAAAAATAAGAACCACTCCCAACACTTACTGGTCCTGCTATTGCTTTGACTTTTTTTTTTTTAATGTATTTTTATTGATTTCAGAGAGGAAGGGGAGGGAGAGAGAGATAGAAACATCAATGATGAGAGGGAATCACTGATCGGCTGTCTCCTGCATGCCCCCCACTGGGGATTCAGCCCGTAACCAGGGCATGTGTCCTTGCCTGGGACCCTTAAGTCTGCAGGCCGATGCTCTATCCACTGAGCCAAGCAGCTAGGGCCCTTTAACTCTAAGAGCCCAAACACTTAGTGTAAGCTTAAGTGCTAGAAGAATAGAATAACTAATCATGTATTCTTTCTTTAAGACTCTGGAAGCCCTGCTCTGCTGGGTTGCTCAGTGGTTAGTGTCAGCCCTCCAACCGAAGGAAGGCAGGTTTGATTCCCTGTCAAGGGCACATACCTCGATTGAGGGTTTGATCCCTATCTCTCTCACACTGATGTTTCTCTCTCTCTTTCTCTTTACTCCTCCTCTCTCCCTTTCACTCTCTCTGAACATCAATGAAAAAAATACCCTCAGATGAGGATTAAAAATAATTTTTAAAAAAGACTATGAAAGCCCTAAAGAGTATTTAATTCTGACTGTAGTAACTAAAAGATGTTTTACAGCCTGGCCAGCGTGGCTCGGTGGTTGAACATTGATCTATGAACCAGGAGGTTTCGGTTCAATTCCCAGCCAGGGCACATGCCCAGGTTTGGGGCTTGATCCCCAGTGTGGGGTGTGCAGGAGGCAGCTATCAGCGATTCTCTCTTATCATTGATGTTTCTATCTCTCTCTCCTTCTCCCTTCCTCTCTAAAATCAATAAAAAAAAAATTTGTTTTGAAAACGGTTTTACAGGAGAGGTGGTAAGGTATCCTTTCAAAAAGCAAAGGGTTTGTGGAGGACTGTTCCAGATTAAAGGAACAGAGCCAAACGTGGGGATATGAAAATGTAGGCCACGTTACCAAGTCATCTAATAAATCTGAAACCTATAATGCAAGGCAACATATAGTGGAAGTTAAGGTTAGAAGGCTGTGAATGCTATTATCTTAACAATATTAATAGTAACTATGATTTTATTATGTGCCAGGCATTAAAGTATATTTTTGTTGTTGTTGTTGTTGATTCTTCCTAATACCTTTGTGAGAAGGAACTATTATTATGCCCATTTTACAGAAGAAGTAGTTAAGGCTAAAGGGTTAAGAAAATTCCCAAAGTACCGTGGCTAGAAAGTAATAGAAAGAAAATTCAAGTCAGTTGGACTAGAAAGCCTTGTTCTTAATTCTTGACTTAGAATACAATGATGAGCAAGCACAGGATTTTAAGGATTTTAAGCAAGGTATCGGCAAATCTATTTGAGTTTTATGCTAACTCTGATGGTATTGTGAAGGATAGAACAGAACAGGCTATATGAACTTTGAGGGAAACAACACAAATGAGGTGAGCTGTGTGACCATCCTGGCTTTCTGCCTGGAAACACTTTCTGGACCACAGCGCAGGAAGGGGGATCCCAAACAGAGAACAATGATCTTGCTGAGTTGAGGAGACAGAGATCAAAGTTTGGAAGACAAAGTAGCTGGCACATTCAGAATAAAAAATGGAGGAGATGAACTTTAAAGGGGCTACACAGATAAGATACTCCCAAAATCAACACAGGGATCTACTTGAGTTTTAGCTGAATACAAAGTTGCCCAATGGAGGGTGAAAGTCCAGGCAAAGGGAAGCTGTAAGCCGAACAACTGCCAGAGCTCACTAGGGCTGCAAGACCCTTTCTTCATTACAGACATCATTAATATCAACTGGACTACCACAATAGATTCCACTTTGCTTCCTGTAATTCAGTCTCTCCATGTAGCCAGAATGATCTTTCTATAATGTAAATCAGATCATGCATTTCCCCTGTTTAAAATCCACATGAGGCTTTCCTTTGCAAAAAGAATAAAATTGAAAGCCTTTTACTATGACCTATAGGCCGCTACATGATCTAACCTCTCCCTTTCACCTTCATCTCTTACCATACTTTCTCTTAACTGTGCTGTAGCCAGACCTACCTTCTTATGCTTCTCTTAATTATCTTGGTGGTTGCAGTTATGTCTACCTGGAATTCTCTCCCTCCGGAATAGGTATTTCCTTCTCAATATTCAAGTTTCTTTTCAAATAGCAAGTTGTCAGGGAGGCCTCCTTACCAAAATTAATTCCTTTCCCTACATTCACTATATATTCTATTACTTTGTTTTGTTTTCTTCATACCACATTTTACAATTTGAAATTGCATTGTTTACTCATTTGATACCCATGTCATCCAAGCAGATTGTAAAGTCTACAGAATGGTATGTATTGTTCACCACTAAGTCCAGTACTTAGAACAGTTCCAACACATATTAGATTCTTATAAAATATTCATTAAATGAATGAACAAATTTAATGTCAGCTATATGATAAGATTAAATACATATTTCCTGCTGTAGTAAAATTTTCAGCATGGTATTTATTCATTTATCAAGGGATAATTATAAATACATTCACTTCTGAAAGATACACTCTTCCAAGTGACATAAAAGGAAACCTTTCCCCTTAAATCAGTTTTATACTCAGGCCTAATACTGCAGATGTTCAAATGAAAGAAATAAGAGCTTCTGAAAAATTGAGCAATAATTATTTGAGCAATAATATGTTTTTATTGCAAGAACTCTAGTACTATCACATTCTATTTTCATTTGTATTAGGGAGAATCTTACATTACCCAAAAATGGGTGGATAAAATGATCTTTAGGTAGTTTAACAAATAAATTAAAAACCCTTTGAAATCTTGAGATGAAATACAAATCACTTGTCAAAAGTACAATCTTATTTGTCAAAACATGAAAATGAAGAAAGAGAAGGCACAGATATAACGGGCTCAGAGCTGCCAAACTGACAGGCTGTCTTAAATGAGAAAGTCAAAACATTCATATGGTAATTTTTAAAAGTGCTGTCTATCTTGGCCATCCATATAAAAATATCACAGGGCCTTTTCTTCCTATTTCAAAAGTATGTGTTTGGGCCGAAACCGGTTTGGCTCAGTGGTAGAGCGTCAGCCTGCGGACTGAAAGGTCCCGGGTTCGATTCCGGTCCAGGGCATGTACCTTGGTTGCGGGCACATCCCCAGTAGGAGGTGTGCAGGAGGCAGCTGATCGATGTTTCTCTCTCATCGATGTTTCTAACTCTCTATCCCTCTCCCTTCCTCTCTGTAAAAAATCAATAAAATATATTAAAAAAAAAAAAAAAAAAAGTATGTGTTTGGGCCCTGGCGGCTGGCTCAGTTGGTTGGACCATCATCTCATACACCAAAAAGTTGAGGTTCAATTCCCAGTCAGGGCACATACCTAGGTAGCAGGTTCGATCCTGGGTCAGGCTAGTACAGGAAGCAACTGATCGATGTTTTTCTCTCACATTTCTCTCTCTCTCTCTCTCTCTCTCCCTTTCTCTCTCTCTCTCTCTCTCTCTCTCTCTCTCTCTCTCTCATCAATAAACATATCTTTGGGTAAGGATTAAAAAAAGCCAAAGTTATATGGTTGGGTCAGACAGTAGATACTCTGATTACCAAATTAAGCAACAGCAATTAACTAGTTTTAATTATAAAGTGGAAATATACTGTGGCAGAAATGCAAACAGAAGGGTATAAAACAGAAAATTAAATTCATCCCTGTTTGAACTTTTCTATGCATAGACAAACTTTTTTCCCCGATTTACATGAGATAATACTTTACATACACACCTGCAACTTGCTTTTCCACTCAAAAGAATAGGACATCTCGTAAGCTACCTCCTCTCATTTTAAATGGCTACATCATATTCAAAATGCAATAACTTAATTGACCCACTGGTAGGATTGTTTACCTGTGGCCTCCTTTTTAAAGAGTACCTGACACATTCCCATGCTTGTTCCTTATTGAGGTTCCCTTGCCTATTGTTATTATTTCATCTTCTATAGTTATCATCCAATTGCTTAAAACTTTGTTAAAAGCAGGATCTCTGTCATTTCATCTGTATATCTCTAGTGCTGCAATGGTGCCTAGTACACAGTAATATTAAATACTTACTTAGTTGAATGAATGACCACTGACTTATCCAAAGACAAATGGCTAATAAGTGGCAGAAATATATATATTATAAAAAAAGGCTAATGTGCTAAGTGTCCCACCGTAGGACCAGTCGCTGCCATGATGCACACTGGCCACTTAGAGAGAAACAGCAACACGACCTGGCACCCACAAAGCAACACTCGGCTTCACCCAAGTGGGACACAGGCCCTGCCACCACCCCAGAGTGACACCCCACCAAATCGCAGCCTTTACTGCCAAGACCCCATGGCGCAAAATGCAGCCCACAGCCCAGCCCAGCCTGGAAACAGTGGCTGTGGGCACTGGGTAATGGCGTCACGTAGCAACGTCCAGCTTCCTCCCTAGCAACTAGCCTCCTTGCAGTTTCTTCAACCCAGGAACACGACTTTCTTTATAGCCAGGTGCAAACATTTTACACTTTAACCAAATGTCTGTGAAGCATTTTCCTGTGCCTCATCTCATTTGATCCTCACAGAAGTCCTGGAGTAGGTAGATAGGAGACTCGGTGGAATCCTATTTTCTTTTCATTTGCCAGAAAACAGAGATTTAGAAACCTTAGAAACTTGACTCAACTGAAAAGAAGAAATGGTGGACCTTGAAAATGACTTCAGGTTTTCTCACTGCACAGAATATAGTCAAACACTGCTACAGTTAAATATTTTACCCTTTGTTCTCCCTGTGTGATCTACAATAATAATCTGCTTCCTGTTGATATTTACTGCTGTGTTGCTAACAAGTACCTGAAAGAGAAGTTGGGGTGCTTCACTGTGCTGGAAAAAGTTTAGCTACATCAGAAAGCAGGTCTAATTAAGCAAGTTTATCTATTTATATAAAGCTCTTGCTGGTGCCAATCGCACACGTGTTTCAATCTGTCATTGTTGATCGTGAATTTGGTTGACACTTCTATTATATAGAAAGGGTGAATAGCGATATTAAAATATTTCTTCTAATTAATTTTCAATGTGCATAAATTTGTGCACTGGGCAACTAGTAACATCATAATAATCTAGCTAGCTCTCTCTCCACTAGATCATATGGTTCCATTGAGTCTATCTTAAAAATTGATGAACACCCTGATATATATAATATCAAATCCAGTGTGTTTTTTTTTGTGTGTTTTTTTTTAATATATTTTATTGATTTTTTACAGAGAGGAAGGGAGAGGGATAGAGAGCCAGAAACATCGATGAGAGAGAAACATCTATCAGCTGCCTCCTGCACACCCCCTACTGGGGATGTGCCCGCAACCAAGGTACATGCCCCTGACCGGAATCGAACCCGGGACCCCCCAGTCCGCAGGCCGACGCTCTATCCACTGAGCCAAACCGGTTTCGGCTATCAAATCCAGTTTTTGCCTTGGTTTTCGAGGTACTCCATAATCTGGTCTACCCTCTCTCACAAGCCCTACCCTCCCTAACTCTAAAATCAGATCACCCTAATTTATAAATAATAATATTGGCCTCCTTTCTGTCTTTTCCACCAGTTATACTTACTCTCATCAAGGTCATAGCTTAATCTGTTGCCCTATTCTGGAACTCTCTCCTTTCTCATGTTCTGACACCCCATCATTCACCACGCAGCTTGTCTCAATATCTTCTCTAAATCCATGTTATAATTATACTTAGTGTATATAGTTTAGCATTAGTGTTCTCTCATGGTTGCATATTTGTATTTTCTCTATTACCTCCGAAAAATATAAACTATATTTTAGCAATAATAGCTACAATTTATTGAGCAACTGTGATAGATTGTATTATGTGTTCAAAATATTCATTGTCCTTCTCTACCTGACCCATAAAAAAAAATCCCCTTCTTTGAGATGAATTTACTTCCTGCTCAGTGATTATCAGTTTTGGCCATATGACTAGCTTTGGCCAATAAAATATGAGTAGAAGTGGCTATGCCACATCCGAACAGAATTTTAAGAGCCATCATATGGTCCCATCATGTTTCTTTTTCCTCTGCCATGACATGGGCATGTCTCAGATAGGGACTGAGACCAGTCTGGATCCTACAAGAAAAAAAGGAGCAGGCCTTCAATTGAACTGCAGCCAACATGAATAAGGATGGTGAGTGAGAACTAAACCTTTATATTTGTCAGTCACTGAGATTTGGGATTGCTACACCAACACAATATATAGTACAAGCTAATACCCCTAAATAACAACACTCCTGCTGCTGCTTTCCCCACCCCTGTCTTTCCAGTCTATACAAATATAACAACACCATTATTAGAAATTCCAAGAAGTTACTTGGGGAGTCCTATGGCTTTCCCCACCCCTAATGACAATGAGGCTGGAGGCTTCCAAAAAAATAATCAGAAAGAGTATTTGTGGTGAAAGAAGACTGGCATCTGATTCCCTATTTGGATAATCCGAGAAGATGTTCAAGCACGTAAGAACACAGTTCAGTATGCCTCACCAGGCCCAAGAATTTGCATGTCAAACAAATTTCCAGGTGATGCTGATATTGCTAGAGAACACACCTTGAGAGTTATTGGGTTAGGCAACAAAGAGTTGATCTGCCCTGATAATTTGAGAGAACTACCAGAAAGGGGGCAGAATAGCTTAAACTCCTATCATTTGGTATGGCGAAGATACAACAATTTCCAAAATTTAGATACCACAGAAGATGGCTTGGGACATCTTGCTGGTATTCCATCCAAGACGACTACCTAGAGGCAAAGAGATTCCAGCAGCAGGAGGCTTTAGAGTGTACCACTAGAGGTGGACACAGAAAGGCTGGAAAAGAGTCTCTCATATTAAGAAACTACCATAGAGACACTCTTAAAGGGACCTGAAAATATTCATACGTGTGTTTCCATAAGAGAACTAGCATTTGGACACCTGCCAATGATGACCAGAGAAACTGCAACAATCAACCGTGAGTGATCTACAACTGCACCAATCAAGTGAGAGACATTTAACCCTTTCTATCTCCTTCCTTCTAATACACTGGAAGAGCTAGAAACCCAGAAGAGATGGGGAAGAAAAGTTTTCCTGGTGAATCCTGGGACACTGGCTCTGAAAAAAGGAGAAAGAAAGAACTTTAAATTTGATATAATATTGGAGTTTTAAATTAAGCCAGAATAAATTTTCAAATACCCCAAAAAGCACACAGAAAGTTATGAAATCTGGAATTTGACCAGAAAGAGAGATTTGGCAAAGCATGGTTGAAGGAACTGCCTTTAGAAGAATAAAGCTTTGTCATGTTTATACCCCCATAAGATTGGTGAGGAAGCCAGATGCTAATTTAGAACCTCCATTTTCTTGATTAGATACATATCTTTTATAGTTTCTTGATGATGCTTACTTTTCAATTTTCTTCACAAAATGTTTTTCTTATCTATGAAAAAGACTAACTTGAGTGTGATAAGATTCTATTGGTCTTCATTTACTCACTTCAGAAGGGAAAATATCACCAGATTTGTATCTTCTTTAGAAAAGGATTTTAAAAATATCTTTCTCTCTCAGTAGCAAGACATGTATTTTATCTCTACTTTTTCTACTATCTCTAAATTTCACCCCTGTTTTCTTTTCAATACTGAAGGAGATGGCACCTTTGCAGTGTTGACCCTCCAAGGATTTTTACATCCACCTAACTGAACTATACCATTCTTCACTGTTTTAATATCCTTTTCCAGAACAGAAGGAAGCAATACCACTTGGAAGCCATTTAGATTAAGTCAAATTTCAATTTACAAAAGAACTTGAAATGACCTGATATTGTGGTCTTTTAAAGACTTCACACCAGATGCTTTCCATTTTATAGATTCCGCAAAAACTTCAATTTCTTGCTGTATTTCTGCACTTCTGTGTCCTATGATCATATAAAATGAGCAGACCCATAAAACAGCATAGATTTACATTTTCTGGTTACTGACTTAGGTTTACTGACAAACTCTGGTTTCTTTCATTTGGGAGAAAACTATTTTGTTCAGCTGTCTTCCTAAAATACAATTATTAGGGTGATTCTGCATGTAGGAAAATTCCAGAAATAAAATAGGTTAGATATAGATAATAAGAAAACCAGAGCTAAATTTTATTTAAAAATACATATCTAAATTCCAGAAATAGTCAATTCCCTAACTTTATACTAGGCAGAGAATAAGTCTTAACTTGGAATGATTGATTATATTAGTCAGAGTTAGATTTAGCTGCATGTATTAGGTGACTCAAAATAACAGTGGCTTAACTAAGAGAGAAGTTTAATTTTCTCAGACAATATAAAAACAGTCCAGTCCGGCCAGCGTGTCTCAGTGGCTGAGCATCAACCTATAAACCAGGAGGTCATGGTTCGATTCCCGGTCAGGTCACATGCCTGGGTTGTGGGTTTGATGCCCAGTGTGGGGCATACAGGAGGCAGCCGATCGATGATTCTCTCCCATCACTGATGTTTCTATCTATCTATCTCTCTCCCTTCATCTCTAAAATCAATAAAAATATATTTTAAAAAAATAAATAAAAACAGTCCCGAGATCGGAAGTTCAAGGTTGGTCTACCATCTTCACTATCACAAGGATCCACTCCCCATTCCCATCTTCAACACATTGCTTTCAACTATAGTCCAAATAGCTACTTAAGCACCAGCCATCATATCCATAGTCCAGCCAGTGGGGAAGGAGAAAGACAGGAAGAAAAGCACATCCCTCTCTATAAAGATATGTCCTAGAAATTGTACTTCACACTTCTGATTACATCCCGCTGGCCAGAATTTAGTTTCATCAATACACCCTCGCTGTGAGGCTGGGAAATGTAGCCTTTATTCTGGGTGCCCAAAGGTCCAGTTAATAATTGCCAAGTTTATTGCTACAGAGAAAAAGGAAGTGAATATTGGGGAGCAGCTAGCAATTTCTGCCACAGTGATGATTACCTTTCATTGTTTCTGAGCACCAGGACTTAAGTTGTGACCTCAGGCAAGTCAATTTACAGCTTCTCCTCAAAAGTCTCTCAACTAGAAGAATATCAACTAGAAAAATGTAAAAAATACCAACTTCCAGTTATACTCTGAATAAGTTCTTGGCATCTAATATATAGCATGGTGATTACAATTACTAGAACGGCATCATATACTTGAAAGTTGCTATGAGAGAGGTTTAAATCGATTCACCACAAAAAAAAAAAAATTAATTATCTGTGACATGATAGAGATGTTTGTTAATGCTATGGTAGTAAGCATTTTGCAATATATAAGTATATTACATAATGGAGTACGTTATTTATATCTCTTAAAGCTGGGGGCAAAAAAAAAAAAAAGAAAAATGCCAGAAAATATACGGTTGTACCTGAGAATGCCAAGAGATTCTTAACTTAGAGGCAGCAGTAAGGATTTTAGTAAATTTGAGCAATGACAGGAAATAAAACAATGCTTATTTGATGCTCTCTGTTTCTTCTTTTCCCGTGACATCCATCCTCCACATTGCAAGTACAAACATAAAAAAAAATTCCACTGTAAAGCTTTAATGCTGTATAAAAGATTGTATACCAAACAAAAGTAATAAATCTAAAGAAATCATACAGAGTACCAAGAAAGTGAGATGTGATTTGGCACTAAGACTAGCAAAGAGCAGCACAGTGCATGATTAATCCTGCATGGCTACATTTACATCTCTAATTTGCTCATATAAATGCATTAAGCCAGATGGTTTTAGAGACTAGCACTCTGCATATACACGTGGGTCAGCACCCACATCTTCTGTACTTTATGGGTGCCCAGACTGGCAGTACCCACCCCTCAACCTTCATTAGTTTCCTAAAATGCCCCTTTATTCTTATTTTTCCCAACTTCCCATAATCAGCATTCTAACATCCAATATACTAGTACCTATGCCAACATCAGCTATCGCCTTGCTAAGTAATATATTAGGAGGATGGGAACAAGCAACTATTACTTTAACTTAGAATACATTCGAAAGACAATTAAATGAGCACTTTATTTAATTTGTAAAAAATTAGCATACTCTCCAAAAAAAAAAAAGCATTTTACATTTTACTACTATAAATCCTATTGCATCTTTTAAAGAACAATCCATACTAATAACTGGAATTTTTACAAATTCAATAAAAATTACAAAACCAAAGCTTTTGTTAAAATTTAATACTGATTTTCAATTATTATAATAATTCTGTACTTATTGATCTGTTGGCATCTAGCTCCAACCAGACTAGCCTATTCAATAAGGCAGCTGTGATAGCAATTTGTTTCTAGACTAACAATATGCTGTTAAATATGGTCATTTTCTTCTATCTCAAGTACCATCAATTAATGGATCATCAATTAGTCTTTAGTATGAAATTGTCTTATTAGAAATTATACATGATAAGCAGATATAAGAAAAGATATGCCTCAAGCGTTCACAAGCTTAGAATTCTTTTATATCCTAAAATAAACCTGAAATATCCCCAAAAAGATCTGGTTATTTTAGAGACTATTTTAGAGAAAGTAAGAATGCTATGAAAATATGAATATATGTCCAAAAGAAAAACATCCTCAAAGAATGTGAGTATGACTTGGGAACAACAGATACAATGTACTCTGCAAAGAAGCAGAATGGATACCATGCCAAATCTGTAGCTGGTCTACAAATGGTGGGAACAGTAAAGGAAGGGTATCTTCAGGTGTGCAAAGCAACCAGGAAAAGCCCAGGTTGCAATACCAAGACCCACAGAATATATTTATTTGAGTGATGGCAAAAGCTATTTAAATCAGCAATCTCAGAGGAAATACAATGGGTAGATACAAACTATTTAATTCTCATTTTATATGACCTATCACTCCTCTAAAGTTGGATTATCATGTTTTTCATCCTCTATTCCTTTCATACATATGAGTTTACCAAGGAGAAACCAAGATGGCGGCATAGGTAAACACCTGAACTTGCTGCCTCGTACAACCACTTCAAAACTACAACTATGCCCTAACCGGTTTGGCTCAGTGGATAGAGCGTCGGCCTGCGGACTGAAGGGTCCCAGGTTTGATTCCGGTCAAGGGCATGTACCTTGGTTGCGGGCACATCCCCAGTAGGGGGTGTGCAGGAGGCAGCTGATCGATGTTTCTCTCTCATCGATGTTTCTGGCTCTCTATCCCTCTCCCTTCCTCTCTGTAAAAAATCAATAAAATATATTTTAAAAAAAAACAAAAAAAAAACTACAACTAAAAGACAAAACGGACATCATCCAGAACCACAGGAAGGCTGGCTAAGTGGAAATTCTACAACTAGAAGGGAAGAGAAAAGCACACTGAGACTCAGAGGAGCTGCGGAAGTAAAATCCAGAGGTACGGATGCGCGCACGGAAAGGGCTGGCAACTGAGTACGCGGCTGGCTTTTTCAATCTGCAGGGAGAAACAAGCTCCTGACTGCTCTGAACTCCAGTTCCGGGTGAGACTCTGGGGACCCAGACTCATACGGGGAGAAACTGGACTGTCTGGCAGCAGGCAGAACGCAAGGGCGGCTTTCTCTCAGAGGTGCTTGCAGTGATTACCAAGGGACACTGAGACCCGGGGGCCTCTTAGGGCAGGGCTGGCGGGAAGCCATTGCTGTTTGCTCCACCCTGAGACCCCGCCCGATCCAAGCTGTGCGCAAAGGCTTTTGCATATGAATGGTCTGGTCCTTCGAAATCTAAACTTACCTAACAAACTGCAGGTGAGTCAGAGTGACCCAGAACATCCAAAAGAAGGCCCATGGCCCCACAGCAGCTTGCATTGCTTCACAGCTGGGCTTTATCTGGGCACCTCAAAAACCCAAACAAAGAAGAGGAATCTGCAGATCTCTCCGTAGCTCCTGCTGGGTGGCCTCAGGCAGAGGCTAAATTAGCACCTCCTTGGAGATCCGAGAGCCAGTGTACCCAGTGGTCAGAGTGGGACCATCCAGATAACTCCTCAGACCCTAAGGGACACACTGAGGCGGCAGACTCAGTGAGCACCAAAGCCCCACTGAAGCAAGTCTTGCCTCATAAGGGTGTCTCCAGCACAGAAGTTCTCCTGGTATAGACACAGCTGATCCTCACAGCCAAATGGCCTGGAGGTCAATTCCTCCCAGTGATACCAACAACAATCAAGGCTTACCTACAACAAAATTGTGCACACATCCCACAAGGGGTGCACCTAAAGTGTCCACCTTAGGTAACTGGGAAGGCTCAGCCACTGGGCCATATAGGACACCTAGCACACAAAGCCACTCTATCAACTCAGGGAAGCAATCAAAATGCGGAGACAAAGAAACAGATCACAAATGAAAGAAATGGAGGAAAGCAAATGACTGGATATAGAGTTCAAAACCACAGTTATAAGTTTTTTCAAGAATTTTCTAGAAAAGGCCGATAAATTTAATGAGACCCTCGAGGATATGAAAAAGGACCAACTAGAAATTAAGCATACACTGACTGAAATAAATATTATACAGAGATCTAACAGCCGACTAGAGGATCGCAAGAATCCAGTCAAAGATTTGAAATACAAAGAAGCAAAAAACACTCAACCGGAAAAGCAAAAAGAAAAAAGAATCCAAAAATATGAAGATAGTGTAGCCTTAAGCGGAGGCCTGGGTCGGCCAGGGTGTGTGGAAAGCTTGGCTTCCTCCATCGCCCGGGGCAACCCTAGCCTCCTGCTCTTTCCAGCTCAGTGGCTTCTGCCATTTCTGTTTGGGTTTATGTATCTTCTATCATTGAAACTTTGTAGCCTTGAGTGGAAGCCTAGGCTGGCAAGGGCAGGCGGAAAGCTTGGCTTCCTCCATTGCCAGGGAAACCCAAGTCTCCCTCCTGCTCTCTGTGGCCATAGCCATCTTGGTTGGTTTTATTTGCATATTCGCTCCTGATTGGCTGGTGGGCGTGGCTGGTGGGTGTAGCAGAGTGATGGTTAATTTGCATATTACTCTTTTATTAGATAGGAGGATTCTATTAGTCTGAACTATTCTCTTATGAACCCAGGACCTAAGGCCACCATTGTGTGCTAGATATGCCAAAACAGAGAAAGCTGGTATTCAGAAAAAGAGTAAAGCATGAACAGCTATAGATAGAGGGGCAGTGATATGAGACTGGAAAACTGAACAATAGCCCACAAAGATATCCAAGTCCTAATCCTTGGAATTTGTGATTACCTTTTGTGGCAAAACGTACCTGCAGATGTGAGAACATTAAGGATTTTTTTATTAATTTCTTTATTGATTAAGGTATCAAGATTTTTTTAAATACTGTTTTTTATTGATTTTGGAGAGAGAAACAGAAACATCAATCAGTTGCCTCCTGCATGCCCCCAATCAAGCCCGAAACTCTGGCATGTGCCCTGACTAGGAATCAAACCGGCAACCTCCTGGTGCACTGGAGACTCAATCAACTGAACCACAATGGCCAGGCAGAAAATTAAGGATCTTGAGATGAAGAGAGTATTCTAGATTACCCATGTAGCCCCAAAATATAATTACAAATGCCCTTATAAAAGAGAGGCAGGCGGCCCTGGCCAATTGATGTTTCTCTCTCACATAGATGTTTCTCTTTCTCTCCCTGTCCCTTCCTCTCTTTCTAAAAGCAATAAAAGCTTTTTTTTTTTTTAAGAGAGAGAGAGGCAGGCATTGGGAGGTTTTGCTACAGAAGAAGGTAATGCGGTGACTGAATCAAGATGTCATGCTGCTTTGAAGATGGAGGAATGGGACATGATCCAAGGCATGCAAGACATGTAGCTCTAGAAGACAGAAAAGGCAAGGAAACAGGTTCTCCCCTAAAGCCTCCAAAGGGAACATGGCCCTGACAACAGCTTGATTTTAAATCAATGACACTGATTTCAGACTTCTGAGCCTCCACAACTCCAAGAGAATAAATTACTGTTTAAGCCACTAAGTTTGTGGGATTTGTTACAACAGCAACAGGAAACTGATACAAAGTGTCATCTGGCCCTAGACAGAGAGTCTGAGAAAAATGGTTGCCTGAGTTCCTAACTTTTTTCTAGTTCATTCCTTCAAGTGGCCTAGCCTGCACATCTTGCCATTAGGTCCCCCAAGATACCATAGTTTCATTGTAATAAATCACATTTTGCTTAGGCCAGTGGTCGGCAAACTGTGGCTCTGTTGACTAATGAGTTTGCCGACCACTGGCTTAGGCCATCCAGAATCTTAACTAAGATGTAGAGCAAGCCCAATAAAGAGAAAGTATAAGAAGCTACGCAGTGCAATTTGAGAAGAACCATAATGCATGATGTCCAGATAAAACTGTATATGACACAAAGTCGAAAACAGTGCCCCCAAAATTTCTACCACAGTAGTCACCCTTGTAGCTTTAGGTATTATCTCTAGCATGCCTTACCTTACAATGAAACTCTTTACCTGATAGTAAAATTCCCCAATTACATCAACAGAACATATCAACATGGCTTTGTCCACAAAATAATGTGACAAAGTTTTATATTTGGCCCAAAAGAAATAGGACAAAGAAAAGGTACATTTGCAAGAAGAAAACTGGAAGACACTAGAATTTAAAACAGCACCTAAAAAGGCAAAATTCAGCAAGGTGGCTGTGATACAATCTATATATATAAAAGGCTAATATGCTAAGTGACTGACCATCTGGGTAATGATGTCACATAGCAACGTCCGGCTTCCTCTCCCTAGCATCTAGCCTCCTTGCAGTTTCTTCAGCCCAGGAACATGACTTGCTTTATAGCCAGGTGCAAACATTTTACACTTTAACCAAATGTCTGTGAAGCATTTTCCTGTGCCTCATCTCATTTGATCCTCACAGAAGTCCTGGTGTAGGTAGATAGGAGACTCGGTGGAATCCTACTTTCTTTTCATTAGCTGGAAAATGGAGATTTAGAAAACTTAGAAACTTGACCCAACTGAAAAGAAGAAATGGTGGACCTTGAAAATGACTTCAGGTTTTCTCGCTGCGCAGAATATAGTCAAACACTGCTACAGTTAAATATTTTACCCTTTGTTCTCCCTGTGTGATCTACAATAATAATCTGCTTCCTGTTGATATTTACTGCTGAGTTGCTGACAATTACCTGAAAGAGAAGTTGGGGTGCTTCACTGTGCTGGAAAAAGTTTAGCTACATCAGAAAGCAGGTCTAATTAAGCAAGTTTATCCTATATCTATAAAAGGCTAAGTTGACTTGCACATGCACAATACATATAAAGCTCTCACTGGCGCCAATCTCACGCGTGTGTTTCGATCTGTCATTGTCGATTGTGAATTTAGTTGACACTTCTATTATAGAGAAAGGGTGAATAGCGATATTAAAATATTTCTTCTAATTAATTTCCTTTCAATGTGCATGAATTTGTGCACCGGGTCTCTAGTAAAAAATATATATTTGGTGTTTGACCTCAGTTCCTCAGACACAGATCCTAAAAACCTTTGGTATCTCTGGAGTGGTAAGAGTCTTCTATATGCTGATGAGATGAATGGTCCCTGGGATCTAGCCTCCAAGAGAGACCAAGGCATGATTATAGGACTAGAACTTTCAGCCCTACCCTCTGACCTCCTAGGATGGTTGAGTTAATCACCAAGGGCCAATCATTTGATCAATCAAAAACAGCTTCTGAGTTGGTGGACACAATTAGGTGTTAGGGAAGATGGCATGCCCAGAGAGGACATGGAGGTTCTGTGCCCCTTCCCTCATACCTTACTCTATAAATCTCTTTTCCTGAGTTATGTAAGCTATTATAGCAAATTTTCACACCTGAGGAGGGGTCATGGGAACCTCCAATTTATAGTCAGTTGTTCAGAAGTACAGGTGGCAAAACTGGGACTTGTGACTGGCATCTGAGGTGGGAACAGTCTTGTTGGGACTAAGCCCTTAACCTATGGGATCTGTGTTAACTCTGTATTTAGCATCAAAATTTGAAATGAATTATAGGACCCCTAGCTGATAGCTAGAGAATCAATCAGAGAATTGGTTGTTGGTGTGGGGAAAATCCACGCACTAGCAATAAAAAAAAGGAGGATGTGTTAGCTTGTAGAGAACAGTACAAGAGAAGTGGGTATCCAGTGAAGGTTAGTTTCAAAACCTGGAGATTAAATTAGCAGATTTTCCCTACATTTCAGCCTAAGGCCTACAGATTTAGAGGATCAACAGAGAATCAAAAAAGCTCAATACAGAAATTATATTCTCCCAACATTATCATTAGATCTCAGTAAAGTAAGAGAAGCATTTTTCCATTTTCAACAATGAGAAACAGATGGGTTCACCAATCCTTTCATCTTTCAAAGCTTGGGAAATTACACTGTTGTGAATAATAACTAGCCTATAGATCTTTTATTTACCTTTTTAATAATATATATATACAGCTCTTTTTCCAAAATGTGTTATCCTTCCTTGTAGTACCTTTATAGAACAGGTCATTATAGTGCTGGAATTCCTAGTAATTCAGTCTCCAAGTGACATGAAAAGATGTCATTAAAACTGTTTGATTAGTGATGCAGAAAAATAAAATCCTAACCTAATAGAAATCTAATCTGGACTGAAATGTTACAACTAAAATCACAGGAAATAAATATATGCTTAGTTAGAAATGACTGTGACAAAAGAAAAGACCTAGAAGGGAAAATGCATGCTTAACATAAATTAGGAAGATACTATATCTTTTGGTGACAAAAAAGCAGGGTGCCCTGAACAATAGATAACTAAAGTGCCCATTTATCACTTGGAAAACACAGGGAGCATGGAAGGTCAGAACAGGGTAGCAATCACCCAAACAGAATTATTCATGAACTCTAAATGCTTGTCACTAATTACTAATTATCCATAACTCTGTAAAATGATCAAATAGGTAAAACAGGATTTGAATTTATCTTTCTGATTTCAAATTTTCCTCTAATCCACTAAACTTGGAATCAGTGAAGTGTGATTTTTGCATAAGATGAGAAAGAACCCTGGGAACATTAACATAACATTCCAATCTCTTGCCAGGCCAGTTTCAGATACATCTCCTTTGCTTGGGTAAAAACTTAATGCTTTATGTTCTGACCTTTATTAGGACCTACCTTTTAAAGAAAGGTCCATTTGAAGTCAGAAAGCACCTTTGAGACTCTGGAGTGTAGTGAATGTGCTCCGTGCATTTTGGAATCTTCAGTGCTTAATAAGTTACGTATGGTTGGTTGATAAATGAATGACAAGTTAATATCAAAAAACATTTCCTGCCTGGCTGGTGGCTCAGTGGTTGAGCATCGACACATGCACCAGGAGGTCACCGGTTCAATTCCAGATCAGGGCACATGCCCGCCGTGGTTGTGGCCTCGATCCCCAGCCGGGGGAGTGCAGGAGGCAGCCAATCTATGTTGATGTTTCTCTCATGGATCACAGATTCTGCTCTTCCTTCCCTTATGGTTAATTAAAGCCCCAAACACCATACCATAAGCAACTAAAAAACATGAGAGCATCTATTAATATCTATCATTCCTTTATGTTAATTTACATTAAACATCATATATAGGTTTCATGTTCCAATTCTCCACTCTGGATAATTTTCTTCCTATCACTTTTTTTTTTTTTAATACAATGACATTTCTTTTAGTTAAATGGGTGCTAGTCTCTCTATAAAGAATAATGGTAGCCGGAACCGGTTTGGCTCAGTGAATGGAGCGTCGGCCTGTGGACTGGGGGGTCCCGGGTTCGATTCCGGTCAGGGGCATGTGCCTTGGTTGCGGGCACGTCCCCAGTTGGGGGTGTGCGGGGGGCAGCTGATCGGTGTTTCTCTCTCGTCGATGTTTCTGACTCTCTGTCCCTCTCCCTTCCTCTCTGTAAAAAATCAATAAAATATTTTTTTAAAAAAAAAGAATAATGGTAGCCCTAGCCGGTTTGGCTCAGTGGAAAGAGCGTGGGCCTGCGAACTGAAGGGTCCCAGGTTCAGTCCCGCTTAAAGGGCACTATCAGAGTTGCAGGCTCCTCCACCTCGCGGGCCCTGGTCAGGGGCATGCAGGAAGTAACCAATGGAAGTGTTTCTCTCACACCGATGTTTCTCTCTGTCTTTCCCTCTCTCTTCCACTCTAAAAATCAATGGAAAAATACCCTCGGGTGAGGATTTTAAAAAAAGAATGGTAAAGACCGACTTGCAGCCTTCAGGACTGGACTCAGCCCTTCTGTGTGGAGGTGGTGAATTGACTGACCTTTCAGGGCTAGACTCCGCCCTTCGGGACTGGGTTGGGCTGTTCTGGTCAGGGCAAGGCCCTTTGGGACTGGCTACAGCTGTTGAGTGAAAGGAGCCAGTTTCAAAACAATGTATTAGTTCGAGCCCATTCATATGAAGTTCTGAACTGCTACAACTAATCTATGATAACAGAAATCAGATCAGTGATGCTAAAATGGAAGAGAAGAGATTGACTACAAAGGGGCAATGGAATACAAACACTGAAATGTTTAATATTTTGTATGGGGTAATGGTTACATGAGTGTACACATTTGTCAAAATCATCTATGTATTTAACTACATGTAAATGTACCTTGAATTTATAAAAAACAATACAAAACATAAATCAGATCATGTTCCCCCAACTCCAAACCCAGCATGGCTTCCCAACTGCTTTTAGAATAAAAGCCAAACTCCTTCCCATAATCCGTAAGGCGCCAAATGAATTAAACTGTACTCTCCAAACCTTGCCTTTCATTCCATCCCTCATTACTACATTCTAGTCACACTGATCATCTCGGTATGTATTAGAAATTCCAAATTCTCTTCTAAAATATAAAACACAAGGTAAAAAAAGAGAAGGTGGGAGAACCTGGAAAGTGCAACTAATCACAATGTGTGGGCTTTAATTTGAATTCTGATTCAAACAAAATGTAAAAGAAAATCACAGCATCTGTTCCATTGATTGCATTAATAAACTTGAATGGCTTTTCTGAATTCACCCCACTTTGTTCTGCATCTCTGTAGTCCCCTCCAACTCTTACTTTGGCCAATGAGATGTTAGCAAAGGTGAGGCAAGCAGAGGCTTGAAAGCACTCATTCCTTCTCACCTGCTCTTTTGTACAACTCGGCTTTGCTCTCACCATGAATGCCCAACAGTGCCTACTGGAGGAAAAGACGTGGGGCATAATCAAGATGGCCCAGTCAAGACCCTAAATATGAGGAAGAAAAAAAAAAACAAGGTCAACAAAATCACCTAGTCCACCCACGGCTGACCACAGATACATGAGTCCCTGCAAACCAAACAGAGAGAAACAAAAACACCTAGATCAGTGGTCTGCAAACTGAGGCTCGAGAACTGCGGTTTGCTGCTCTGTTGACTGAGTTTGCCGACCACTGACCTAGACTCTTGATTCCAATACTTACAGGCTATTGTTGTTCCTTGTGATTAAGCCCCTATCCCAGTGGTCGGCAAACTCATTAGTCAACAGAGCGGCAAACCGCGGCTCGCGAGCGGCAGTTTGCCGACCACTGACCTAGATGATCCACAGATTCTATGTTTACTCTTTTTTTTCAATTTAATAAATCTTTATGGTTCAGATTATTACAATTGTTCCTCTTTTTTCCCCCATAGCTCACCTCCACCCGGTTCCCACCCCACCCTCTGCCCTTACCCCCACCCCACTATCCTCATCCATAGGTGTACCATTTTTGTCCAGTCTCTTCCTGCACCCCCCACACACCTTTCCCCTGAGAATTGTCAGTCCAATCCCTTTCTATGCCCCTGATTCTATTATATTCACCAGATTATTCTGTTCATCAGATTTTTTTATTCACTTGATTTTTAAGTTCACTTGTTGATAGATATGTATTTGTTCATAATTTATATCTTTACCTTTTTCTTCTTCTTCCTCTTCTTAAAGAATACCTTTCAACATTTCATATAATACTGGTTTGGTGGTGATGAACTCCTTTAGCTTTTTCTTATCTGTGATGCTCTTTATCTGCCTTTCAATTCTGAATGATAGCTTTGCTGGGTAGAGTAATCTTGGTTGTAGGTTCTTGCTAGTCATCACTTTGAATATTTCTTGCCACTCCCATGTGGCCTGCATAGTTTCTGTTGAGAAATCTGCTGACAGTCGTATGGGTGCTCCCTTGTAGGTAACTGTTTTTCTCTTGCTGCTTTTAATATTCTTTTTGTCTTTTGCTCTTGGCATTTTAATTACAATGTGTCTTGGTGTGGTCCTCTTCGGATTCCTTTTGTTTGGGGTTCTCAGCGCTTCCTGGACTTGTAAATCTATTTCTTTCACCAGGTGGGGGAAGTTCTCTGTCACTATTTCTTCAAATAGGTTTTCAGTATCTTGCTCTCTCTCTTCTTCTGGCACTCCCATAATTCGGATGTTGGTACGCTTGAAGTTATCCCAGAGGCTCCTTACACTATCTTCATATTTTCGGATTCTTTTTTCTTTTTGCTTTTCCGGTTGAGTGTTTTTTGCTTCTTTGTATTTCAAATCTTTGACTGGATTCTTGCGATCCTCTAGTCGGCTGTTAGATCTCTGTATAATATTTTTTATTTCAGTCAGTGTATGCTTAATTTCTAGTTGGTCCTTTTTCATATCCTCGAGGGTCTCATTAAATTTATCAGCCTTTTCTAGAAAATTCTTGAAAAAACTTATAACTGTGGTTTTGAACTCTATATCCAGTCATTTGCTTTCCTCCATTTCTTTCATTTGTGATGTTTCTTTGTCTCTGCATTTTGATTGCTTCCCTGAGTTGATAGAGTGGCTTTGTGTGCTAGGTGTCCTATATGGCCCAGTGGCTCAGCCTCCCCAGTTATCTGAGATGGACACTCTTGGTGCACCCCTTTGTGGGCTGTGTGCACAGTCTTGTTGTAGTTAAGCCTTGATTGTTGTTGGTATCACTGGGAGGAATTGACCTTCAGGCCAATTGGCTGTGAGGATCAGCTGAGTCTATGCCAGGAGAACTTCTGTGCTAGAGACAACCTTATGAGACAGGACTTGCAAAAGCCTCTGTGCTCAGCTTGGATGGGGCGGAGTCTCAGGGCAGAGCAGACAGCATTGGTTTCCCTTCAGCCCTGCCCTAATAGGCCCCTGTGTCTCAGTGTCCCATGGTAATCACTGCAAGCACCTCTGAGAGAAAGCCGCCCTCGAGTTCCGCCTGCTGCCAGACAGTCCAGTTTCTCCCTGAATGAGTCTGGGTCCCCAGAGTCTCGCCCAGAACTGGAGTTCAGTCTGTCAGGAGCTTTTGTCTCCCTCCCACTTGAGAAAGCCAGCCGTGCACTCAGTTGCCAGTCCTCTTTGCGCGTGTCTCGGTACCTCTGCCTTCTGCAGCTCCTCTTGAGTCTCAGTGTGCTTTTCTCTTCCCTTCTAGTTGTAGAATTTCCACTCAGCCAGCCTTCCTGTGTTCTGGATGATGTCTGTTTTTGTCTTTTAGTTGTAGTTTTGAAATTGTTGTGCAAGGCAGTTTAGGTGTTTACCTATGCCGCCATCTTGGTTTCTCTGTTTAGTCTTGTATACCTCCGAGTGTTTGCATAATTGCGACAATAGATAACAGATAAACATTTATGAGACAGCTGGAAGTTAAACACTGACTCAATATTTGATGATATTAAGGAACCATTGTTAACCATTATTCATTTTTTTCTAGTTATGATAATGACATTATGGTCATTAGCATAACTTTTTTTAAAGAGTCCTTATCTTTTAAAAAACACTGAAATATTCTTAGACAAAATATTATAATGTCTAGAAAATAATATGATGTCCAAATAATATGGGGGTGGGGTGGATGGTTCATCATTGAAACTGATGATGAGTATAAGGGCTCATTATACTTTTTCTATATTTTTCTATATGTTTTACATTTTTCCATAATAACAAGGTTTTTAAAAAGTCCAACCCAACCAATCTCAGGGCCTCTGCACTAGCCACTACACCTTCCGCCACAGTTCAGGCCTCAGATACAATTTTACTTTCTCAGAGTAACTTTGACTACCCGCTCCAATACAGACCCTCTCCCCAGTCATCTGTATCACATCACTCTGATTTACTGTCTTCTCAGGACTTATCACCATCAGAAATTACCTTGCTCATTCATTTGTTTATTTTCTGTTTTACCACCTCCACATTCCCAAAATATAAACTCCATGAGGCAGGGGCCCGCCTATCTTGCTCACCTATTTCCCAGCATCTAGCATACATCTGCTCACTATATATGCTAAAAAATAAAAGTTTAAAAAAGGAAACCACAGCTGACTGAACTGTGTTTCAAATGCACAAGTCAAACCAATGTATATGGGCTAAGTTACAAGGGAGAGAAAACACTTCTGAGATGTCTTCACAGAACCACAACCAAAAGGGGTACTCAATGAAGAGCAGCAAGCTGACCCAATCAAATTCTCTCTCTTGAAAATATACAAACAGTAGGTGGAATGATGCGAGCAGACTGGTTTCTCCCTAATAACTAACTTCTGCATTTCTGGTGTTTGCATCAGGGGTGAGTCCAAGTACATGTGTCCTCACAATGTAATGTGTTTCTTTTCTTTGGGACTATGAAGACTTATCTAATCACAAGACAATGACAAATCTGACCTTAAGAGAATTTTACACTAGTCACTGCTATTGCATCTCAGAGATTTTCCATTTCAGTAGGCTGCTCTAATTTCCCAGTTTGGAATGAAACCTCTAATGACTTAAGTTTTAGAGCTGGTGCCCTGGCCGGTTTGGCTCAGTGGATAGAGTATCGGCCTGCAGATTAAAGGGTCCCAGGTTCGATTCCAGTCAGGGGCACATGCCCGAGTTGTAGGCTCGATCAATGGTTCTCTCTCACCACTGATGTTTCTCTCTCTCTCTCTCTTTCCCTTCCTCTCTGAAATCAATAAAGAACATGAAATAAATGTTTAAGAATAAGTGATTAAAAAAAAAAAACAGCAGGTCATTTGCAGAAACATTATGTATATTTAAAAAAAGTGTTAGAGCTGGTGGATCATAATTAATTAACATTTTCAAAAAACAGTAGGTAACAGGTAATAATCAGAATCTTAAAGATTAAAATGGGAAGTATATAAATTCTCATTGACACAAATGTCCAAGTAATCATCTTTGTTCTCTCCCTCTATCCTCTCCCATCCTTATACCGGACACCCCCAGTCTCTTCATCATTGCCATTCTGCCAGCTACTTTCAATTTATCTGTTCCTTTCCCTTTCTCCTCTTTTCCTCAACACCTATTCCAATCCCCTTGTCTTAGCTCCTCTTTCTTCCCTTCCCCTCCAAGCTTCCATTAAAATTAAGTCATTCATATTTTAAAATATTTATTGAATAATTAAGACATGAAAAATAAAACTATTAAAAGATAGTGTTTCTACCTAAGAGACTGAGCATCTCCTTTCTGAGGGAGAGAAAAAGGCAAGCAGCAAGCTCATATTAACAGATGAGGCAAATCCAAATGGGGGTTATCAATATGCATATTTTACAAGTCTCCAGATGTGAACTGTCAGTCACAATGATTACCACAGCAATCTTACAAAGGCTATGTATGAAAAACAAGAGTGCTGCTACAAGTCTTCATTCTAAAAGCATTTGTTTAATGAGTTGGGGAAATTTTTGCAAATATATCCAACAATTTTCTTCCTCTTGTTATTTATACACTTGTTTCTCATTTAACTAAGCTATATATAGATTAAGGTTTTATGCCAACTATCTTGCCATAAAACTAAATTTTACACTTGTGACCTCACCATCAACTTTCTGGCAATAATATATCAAGTCACAGACCCTACAGAAAAACTTAGGAATATAAACTCAATAAAAATCTTGAAATGTTCAGAAAATTAATTAGTATTTGGCATGCTGTTTATAAAGCTTTCCATTCTGGTTCTGTCAAAAGCAGTCTGGCACATTTCTCTCGTATACTAACAGTCTGATTATTGGTAAAACCGAAATTTTATTTAGGTCCCTTCTACAGTTCTACAGTGTTCCATTTGCATACATACATAAGAACCAAGTCAAAAGCTGAGGTTCCAGACACCAGAGGAGAAAAAGGCATTTCATTATTAGATCAGTCTATTTTTATAGGCAAACGTCAATGTTCTTAAAGCAACCAAGTGGTTTGGTGGGTCTGGCACTGGACTGAGCACTGGAAATATGAGTTCTGGTCTGTTTTGTTATTAGCAGAATATCCAGATTCTAATTAGTAAAACTCACAAAGTCTGCATGTGACAATCATTGTGGAGCCTAACAAAGCTAGAGAATGAAACTAAGTGAAAAGATAGAATTCTAAATTTGTTCTATTTTGAAGAAGGGCAAGCTTTTCCAGCTGCTGCAATAAAATGATTGGATTCAAATGTTGAGATAATTGGATTAATTTCTTGGTACTGTTCTCCTCCTTCATTCCCCTAGGAAGAAAGATCATGTCACTCAACAGTGATACTTCTAGCCAATTAAAGGGTGGTTTGAGGCTGCAATGCTTCCACTGTATCTCCAAGCTGGAAAGATTTCAGCTGTAATGTAGGAGCTACAATAAGGACAAAGTAAGAAAGAGTAGGTAAAATGAGCTCTGTCATACTGGCAGTCACTCTCATGGGAAGGAAAGAGCCAAAGAATTAGCATTTCTGAACTTGACAAGTGAACGTCACAGTCATAGAAAGACTCTATAAGCAATCTTATTCTGCCCTGTCCCCCATATTACATCAGGTTTTAGGAACTACTATTTCTAACTGTGCTCCATGTCAATCAAATATTTCCCTTCCCCCATATGAATAAAAAA
This sequence comes from Plecotus auritus, assembly GCF_963455305.1. Classification (NCBI taxonomy): domain Eukaryota; kingdom Metazoa; phylum Chordata; class Mammalia; order Chiroptera; family Vespertilionidae; genus Plecotus; species Plecotus auritus. Next base: position 26,699,900 of record NC_137779.1, read on the forward strand.
TTTCTGGAGAATTTTAATCTAATCATTGCTTGTACCCACTCTCCCATTTTGCTCAGATCGCAGAGCTAGTAATTGGCAGTCTTATACACAATACCCTACACACAGCAGGCACCCAAAACAAACTAACTACATTCATTATTTAGCAAGCAAGCAAACAAAAATAAATAAATTTTTAAATTAAAATAACTTGAGGTAAAATTTCCATAACATAAACTTAACCATTTTAAAGTGAACAATTCAGTGGCGTTTAGTACATTCACTATTTTGTGCAACCACGACCTCTATCTAGTTCCAAAACACTTCTATCACTCCAAAGTAAAACCCCATACTGACTGAGGAGTTCCTCCCCATGTCCCCCTTTTCCTTACCCCCCCCAAAAAAAAATCAATCTGTATTCTGTCTCTATAGATTTATCTATTCTGTTCATTTCATACAAATGGAATCATACAATATATGGCCACTAGTGTCTGGCTTTTTTGTCACTCAGCATAATATTTTTTAGGTTCATTCATGCTGTAGATTTTCATTTCTTTTATGGCTGAATAATATTTCATTGTATGTATATTCCACAATTTGTCTATCCATTCATCTACTCATTGATGGACATTTCCATCTATTGGTTATTTTCCACCTCAAAAATGTCCCCTATTCTCATGGCCTAAACTAACTCTATAATTATTCTCTTTCCCTGCTCCCCAGATCCTCTACTGTGAATACTAAAGTCATGATCGAGTGGGGCAAAAAAGGAAAATACTCCATTACTCCAACCCAAAGAACCTCAAATGGCAAAACTATGTAGATTTGCAATGAAATAACTCAATGAAAGTATACAATAAGAGGAGTAAGTAAGCAAAAGTGAAGAGAAAAGGATAGCAGATCCGCCACGCAACTATTCTCTCAAATCTGAAGTCTCTTCTGGGTTATCTCAGAATCCTCGAACATGATTTATGTATCTGATCTGCCTCCTCAGCTCAACACTAAGTATACCGAACAGCACAACATTTGTAAATCTCCCTAATAAAAATATCTGTAAACTGCTTCCCTTGAATGCCCCTCAAAGTCTAGTATATTTTTACTATCCTGTCAGTTTTCTGCCATGATATTATGACAGGGTTATTTCATTTTAAAGGTTACCATGCCTTCAACTGCCAGATATCAGCTATCACAGGGGTAAATAATGGAATGGTATTTCTGTAATCTAAATAGAGTTAACATTTTTTAAAAGGTTGTGAGTGAATGAAATGATCTGATAATTCTAAAACCTAGTCTGCTGAGAAAATTAGAAAAGGTCAAAAATTAGGAAAATTAAATCCTTCCATTGTTAAACTGGTATTATATCATGATTGAATCAAGCCATTTCATCACATTTCAAGTTATACAGAAGTCAATATCCTATGTATAATGTAAAATAATCCTAAAACCATTATAGTCTATAACAGTGACTTTTATATTACCTTTAAATAAATTTAATATAAAAATACAAATTGTAATGTTAACATAAAGTATTTGCTTAATTCCTAATTAACTTCACTTCCATCCTTTCTTTCCCATATTTTTCCTCATTCAGTTGGTTTAAATATAGTCATGCTAATTCTCCATGTTCTCACCACATGATTAAAAGTTTTTTAATACAACATTTGTATGGGATACAATTGATAACAATCTTTTTTTTTTTCAAACTGATTCCTTCCTAGGTCTGTAGGGTGAGGAAAAAATGTTAAAAGTGATTTAAAAGCTAGATTTTCTGAAACCCCACTGTTTTAGATGAATACCAAAAGAGAAAGAAAATGAGCATGTAATCATTCTACCTTTAAAATGAAAAGTCCACACTGTTAAAATAGAGAAAAAAATATATTCAAAGAGACCAAACAACAAACTGCTCAAGCCATTTCCTTTAAAAAAAAATTGCATTTATGCATGTAACTTAAAATTATAGAAAACAGCTCCCTATTCTTCAAAAAACACTTTTTAAAATGGCCCCCAAATCATAGGTATTCTTATTTTTAAAATGTGAAGGTATTAAGAACAAAATTATGTTGTTAATAAATTTAAGTAATGAGCTGTTGTGCTGGAAGACAACTACGGTAAGATATACACAATATTAACCCGTCTTGCCAAAAAGAAGACAAAGAGTAATAAAGACAATTATAAAAGAAATTTGATTAAATCCCTTTTTAAAAGGGGTTGATGTCTTTGAAATCGTGTAGTATAAAATTTTTTTCCTATGGGATATTGCACAAATGTCTCTGTCTTGTCCAAAGTGTACTGAAGGTACAAACACACACTCGTCCTGAGGAAAACTGCTTTTACTTATCAGGTTGAAAGAAACAAGAAGGCCTTAAAAAACAGTTATTTCCAGGGAAGAAAAGTAAAGCAGGAAAGTGAAGGTATAATAAAAGGACTATAATCAGAGATATGGGAAGAAGACAAACTGCATTAATTAATTTTCTTTAAGAAATGAGACTAGCTACACACTGAGATGAATTGTCTCATTTGCCAAATGTCCCAAGTGGCAAAGTCAAACAAATAACTCTGTAATTCTTCATTAGTATTTCATCAAGTTTAACCATTTGCAGACTGCCAAAAAGGGGGGAGGGGTTCTTCAAATCTTATGAGAATTACAACTAATCAACTTTTTATGTGTTATTTTTCAATATCTTCCTTTTTTGAAATACCCAAGTACTAAATGGTATGATTACAGAGCAAAATCAAATAAGATATACAGTAGGAAGGGCCTACTCTTCATGGGAGACCATGCTGGACAGAGCAAAGCCTTTCAAATCCTTCAGAACTGGGCTTAATTTCTGACTCTTCCACCTCGTAGTTAAATGACTTTGCCCAATTATTTAATCTCTTCAGTCTCAATTTTCACAAGTGTACAAAATGAAGGATACACCATGCATGGTTGTAAGATTTAAAATTATTGTGACAGCCCTGGCTGGGAAGATCAGTTGGTTAGAGCATCGACCTGGTACACCAAGGTTGCAGGTTCAATCCCCAGTCAGGGCACATACAAGAAATCAACCAATGAATGCATAAATAAGTAGAATGACAAATCAATGTTTCTCTCCCTCTGTCTCTCTCTCTCTCTCTCTCCTCTCTCTCTCTCTCTCTCTCTCTCTCTCTCTCTCTCTCTCTCTCTCAAAGCAATATTTTAAAAAAATGCTTTTAATGATTGTGACATTAAATATCATATATATAAAGTACCTGGCTCTTTTCTCAGTAAATGTTAATTCCTCTAATAAAGTATTCAAGTCACGTAAATTTAAATGTTTGAGATTTACTGTTAAATGACCAAAAACTTGAGGGTACTATGTGAACTTCTGAAGCCTAGTGACTCTCACTCACCATTTTGTTAAGAAAGTTAGTCTTGCCCTAGCCAGTTTGGCTCAGCGGATAGAGCATCAGCCCATGGACTGAAGGGTCCCAGGTTCGATTATGGTCAAGGGCACATGCCTTGGTTGCAGGCTCAATCCTCTGCCCTGGTTGGGGCAGGTACAGGAGGCAACCAATCTATGTGTCTCTCTCACATCGATGTTTCTCTCTCTATGTCTCTCCCTGCGCCTTCCACTCTCTAAAAATCAATGGAAAAAATATCCTCAGGTGAGAATTAAAAAAAGAAGAAGAAGAAATTTAGTCTTCAATGTTCCTGTACTTTCATCACAGAGGTAAGAGCTATGGAAAGATTCATTGTGAATTTGTTTTTCCTTTGAACATAAGCTTTTTTACCCTGAGCCCCAGTAAAAGATAATTTTTAAACCAAAGCCTAGTTTTTATAGCCCATGGGATATTTATTCCAAAACAAAAACAGTTTTATCATTTATCATTATAAATTATCATTTTTAAAACCTGGATATTAAAAAAAATGTCATAAAGCATACTTTTAAAAAAATCACTTGAAATCCTACCAACCGGAGATCACCAATATTTTGATATATAACATATACATTCACCCATCTTAGACTTCTTTCACTGTATAAATGTATACATAGATTTTAATAAAAATTGGATAATATCCTTTGAAGAAGTTTTAGATGTCTTTTATTAACTGTACAATCATAAGACAACACTAGAATGAAATGAACAAAACTTCCACAATCCTAACACCTTAAATCAAGTGTTTTTACCTTTGCTATGTCTATTTTCAATGCTTACTCACATGAATATGTAATTGACATAATTATGATTATAAAAGACTAGTGGCCCGCTGCACGAAATTCGTGCACGGGGGGGGGGGGGGTCCCCTCAGCCCGTCCTGCACCCTCTCCAATCTGGGACCCCTTGAAGGATGTTCTACTGCCAGTTTACAGGGATCGGGCCTAAACCGGCAGTCAGACATCCCTCTCGCAATCCGGGGCTGCTGGCTCCTAACCGCTCACCTGCCTGCCTGCCTGCCTGATTGCACCTAACCACTCTGCCTGCTGGCCTGCTCACCCCCCAAATGCCCCCCCTGAGCCTGGTCACCCCCAAATGCCCCCTGTGCCAGTCTGCTTGCCCCCAACTGACCCCCTGCTGGCCTGCTCACTCCAAACTGGCTCCCCCCCACTGTCCTGATCACCTCCAACGGACCCCCACTGACGGCCTGTTCCCCCCCCAACTGGCCCCCCTGCTGGTCTGCTCACCCCCAACTGCCCCCCCCACCAGCCTGATCACCCCTAACACCCCCTCCCCCTCCACTGGCCTGATCACCCTCAACGGTCCTCCCCCCACAACCAGCCTGATCACCCACAAATGCTGTCCCATCCTGGCCTGATCACCCACAACTGCACTCCCCTCTTGGCCTCTAACTGCCTCTACCTCGGCCCCACCACCATGGCTTTGCTTTGTCCAGAAGAACGTCCGGAAGGTCTCCTGGAAGGTCTCCCAGTCTAATTAGCATATTACCCTTTTATTAGTATAGATACAATTTTATATTCTTTCCTTATCCATTGTAAGCATGTTCTCTGTTACTTCATGAAAATACTTAAGTAAAATACAACAAATGAGATACTTTGTTATAGACACTAATATCAAAATATCCTTCCTAATTATGATTTATAGAGCCAATTCCTCATTCTTGGAAATAATTAGTTTTAATAACAAACATGCCTACCTTTGTTTTTAAAGCTTTTATATTTTGTTGCTGTGGAGACTAAATGAGAAAAAAACATACAAAAACTCTTGGTAAACCTCCATATTAATGGAACTTATCATTATTACCAATGGAACACAGAATGAACATTTCAAGTACACAAGTATATATGTGATGTCTCTCAATATACCTAGGAATGACTTTCTAGATTTTTGCTCCTAACAAGAAAAAACAAGACTTCCTCTATTATATAACTAGATCCAGGGTATGCTATAAAAAAATATTTTTAATGTATTTCTGAGCTTCCAAGTAAGTAAGGGAAAAGTCTAAGGGAGAGAAAGTAACAATGAGCTGAAACAGAGTGGGGGCATGGAGGGACTAAACCTGGATGAAATGAATCAGAATCTCCCTCCTAAAATTAAGTCAAGACTCTTAATTGGTGCTAAAGTGGTCTCAGATCTACACAACCCTTGGCTTCTGACAGAAATATATGCAAACCCTCCATAAAATAAACAAGCCTCAATTTAGGATTAAGATTAAATACACAAATATTAATAATTTTTTTAAATCACTAAATTATTTAAGGAAATAAGCTACCATAAGTGAAAGATACACACACACACACACACAGCAGATTTAATCTTCCGAGCTTATTGCTTTTCCTAAAAGAAAGCTGTATTTTATCTCTAAGTTTTAAAATCCTTTCTATAATGTCAGAAATCAAAAGCTCTATTTTCTGTGTCCTGCGATACAACCGTAACTATTAAGGATACAAAGAACATATTTCTCCAAACTATCACCCTAAAAGCACTTAAATATTTCATCCTTTGCCCTGGCAGGCTGGCTCAGTTGGTTGGAGCATCTTCCCATACACCAAAAAAGGTTGCAGGTTCAATTCCTGGTCAGGGCACATACCTAGGTTGCAGGTTCAATCCCCTGTCAGGGCGCAACTGATTGATGTCTCTCTCTCTCTCCCTTCCTCTCTCTAAAATCAATAAAAACATATCCTCAGGTGAGGCTTTAAAAATTTTTTCATCCTTCATAAACTGAAGCTTAATTTTTAAATAGTCATAATTTTTTTTAAAATCAATCATCTCTACCTTTTTGTTCTCAATTGCCTAAGCCAGTGGTCGGCAAACTCATTAATCAACAGAGCGGCAAACCGCAGCTCACGAGCCGCAGTTTGCCAACCACTGGCTAAGCAGAAATCGAGGGAAATGGTAGCACATTTTTCTAAGTAACTTAGTCTTCACTGTGCCTTTAAGTAACAAGTTTTTGTTTTGTTTTGTTTTGTTTTGGGGGGGGGGTTCTTGCTCTCCCTGCAGATCCATTGCTCTGCTCTTCAGTCTTCATCCAAGGATGCCAGCTGCAAGAGCTTCTACTGTATGGAACAAGGGAAGTCACAGGCAGGTTGAAAAGAAAATGGCAAATTGTGGGCTGATTCCTTGACATTCCCATGGTCAGAGCAAGTCATATGACCATGCCTAACTTCAAGTGGGTAGGAAAGTACAAGCCTACCATGTCCCCAGAATTAAGGAAAATAGTAATAATAATGTGGGTCAGAACTAGGGGAGTGGCAGTGGAAATGAAGAGGAGAAGATGGAATTTGTTGTTGTTAATCCTCACCCAAGGATATTTTTTCCATTGATTTTTACAGAGAGTGGATGGGAGGGAGGGAGAGAAGAAAGAATGAGAGAAACAATAATGTGAGAGAGACATAGCAATTGGTCGCCTCCCAAACACACCCAACAGGGGTAGGGATAGAACCTTCAGTGCATGGACTGACACTCTAACCCAGGGGTGGGCAAACTTTTTGACTCGAGGGCCACAATGGGTTCTTAAACTGGACCGGAGGGCCGGAACAAAAGCATGGATGGAGTGTTTGTGTGAACTAATATAAATTCAAAGTAAAGGAGCGGAGGGGCGAGTAAGAGAACCAGATAGAACAGCCGGATCCAGCCCGCGGGCCGTAGTTTGCCCAAGGCTGCTCTAACCACTGACCCACACCAGCCAGGGCAACCAAATGGATGGACCTTTATGCTAAGTGGAACAAGTCAGACAGAAAAAGACAGATGATTTCACTTACATGTAGAATATAAAATAAACAAGCAGAACAGCAACAGACTCGTTCATACACAAAACAGGTTGCCAGGCGGGAGGCAGGTAAACGTTTGGGTGAAAAGGTGAAAGGATTTCGAAGTACAAATTGATAATTACAGAATAGTCATGGGTATGTAAAGAATAGCATAAGGAATGCCAAAACCGGTTTGGCTCAGTGGATAGAGCGTCAGCCTGCGGACTGAAGGGTCCCGGGTTCGATTCCGGTCAAGGGCACGTAACTTGGTTGCGGGCACATCCCCAGTAGGAGGTGTGCAGGAGGCAGCTGATCGATGTTTCTCTCTCATCGATGTTTCTAACTCTCTATCCCTCTTCCTTCCTCTCTGTAAAAAATCAATAAAATATTAAAAAAAAAAAAGAATAGCATAAGGAATATAGTCAATAATATTATAATAACTATATTGGGTATCAGATGGGTACTAGATTTATCAGGGTGATATAAAGGTCTAATCACAGGCTTGTACACCTGATACTAACAATGCTGTACATCAACTGTAATTTAAAAAGAAAAAAATAATCTAAAAATTGATCATATAATACCATAAAAGTGCTGTCTTTTAGCAGCACTTTTCTCAAGGGGGGGGGGGCATTTTCTCATTTAAATTGAAGGTTTTATATTTTTCCTACTTCATCACACATACCTCATGCATGGTAGGCACTAAATAATTTGTGGAATTTTTCTGCTAAAAAGCATGAGATTTGGACCCTGAACCCTAACTACCTCACCAGACACCTTTTTCAGTCATTTTTGTGATTCAAACACACTTGCCCCATTTCAGTTTCTCAACCTAACAATATTCTTCCCTCACGACTACTGCCTATGCTGCTCCCTCCGCCTGGAACACTCCCCCGACCTTTTTCACTTCCTTCAGAATTCAGGTGAAATATTTCTCCAGGGATTTCCACACTACGTCAGATCTTCCTATTGTATGCTCTCATTTTGCATTGTGCTCCTTCACATCATCAATCACAATTGTAATTAAATAATTAATCCTGTGATTGATTAGTTTAATATCTGGCTCTCCATTAGGATGTAAGTGCCATGAGTTTTCACAACTTTATTTCCAGCGCTTTGTACAAGCAGACTCTAAATCAATATTTGTTGATAAATAAATGAGTTTCAACCCTAGCTTTACAACTTACTAGGTAAATTTTAAAAGGTCACTTAATATCATTAGGCTTCAGTTTCCATATCTAAGAAACAATGATAATAAAAAGCCTACCTTACTGAATTTTTTGGTTTTATGGCAAACTCTAAATTTTAAAATGTTCTAAAAAATGTTAACCTATTACTATCCTCTGTGAGGATATTTCCCATATTATAGCTAATGTCATTAGCTATATCTTAATAGTATTAGCAAAGATCTTTCAAAATCTTATAGATTATCAAGATGCTAGTAAATAATGGGACTATCTGACAAAAATTAATAAGTAGTCATTAGTTCCAGTCAGTAGCATCCTGTGACAGATTCTAAGCACTGATATAACGATTGCCAGTTTCATAATAATTGTCCACCTCACATGAAAGCCTGGCAGGCCTACTGTAACTCATGCTTCAGAAAAAAGCAATTCCTATGAGGCAGCCTCATGAACAAATACACCAGTTAAAGTGTGGATCAATATTGGAAAGATGAGCTTCTCCAATTCACTCACAACTACACTTGAGTCAATAGACTCATGTAAATCAATAATTTGTTATATTTTCTACATTTACAGACTTTGATCTTTAATATAAACCTGGCAATAAACAAAATACATTTCTTTCCCAATGTTCTACAGTAATCTGATCACGAATATGGTAAAGGGAAAAAAGCCCTTTCCCTCTCATCTGTGTAATAAATATAAACCAAATTGTTCATTAACCTCTTTTAGGTATCTCTTTCTGGTAACCGTCTTCATAAGAAAACAAAAAAATTTTATGTAAACAACTAAAAGTAAGATTCACAAAGAGAAATTATTAATCATATGTAATTTTATACCTTGGCTATATAATTCTCCTAGGTATTCCTATAGTATTCAACACACATATGTGTGCATTTATGTGTATGTATGTATATTTATCCCACATATACACATATACATACACATATAGGATACTATGCATACTCACGTATATACAGAGTGTGGCAAAAGGAGGTTTACAGTTGTTTGTATAGAAAATAATACAATAATAAATAATGATACAAGAATAATCTGTTTCACATACAACTGTAAACTTACTTTTGCCCACCCTGTATATAAACTCAACATTTGCTCTATCCTATATAATAAAAGCCCAGCGACCAAACGGCAGAACAACCGAAACGACCAGAACGACCATGGCCCCTCGACCCGGCTGGCCCCACCCCTGATTGGCCCCATCTGGATGGGCTGGCTGGATCCCACCAGTGCACAAATTCGTGCACTGGGCCTCTAGTTGTATTATAAGAATGTAGTGTTTATTATTTAGGAGTGCATTCATGCCTAGAAAGTGAGCTCTTTGAAAACATGGCCGAAGTCTTTGAGATCTACATCCTCAGCACCTAGTACAGTGTTTCAACATAACAGGTACTCAGCAAATGTTTGCTAAATGAAATTTACAGTTTCTCTCCATCATAATATTTTTCTGACACCTGACTCACACTTTGCAATAATCAATCTTTAGGGTTGTCCATTTACAGTTTCTGAAGGAAAACATGCTCTTAATAAAAATACTTTCCTGATACAAAGTCTGTTAGAAAAGAAAATACAGTGTGTATGTGACAGGGGGAGAGGGAAAGGGTAGAGTGACATAGTAATAAGATTGTCTATGAGCAGATACTTTTTAAATTTTTTATATAGATTCATTATACTATTGTCTATTTTTGAAAATTTCCATAATAAAACTTTTTAATTTAAAAATTGTCCATATAAATTTTACATAATGTGCTTTTTATTTTTAATATTTCCACCTGAATATTTCTTGCTCAATATTCACACACTCAGGCCAACAGAGTAAATAGTGGTTATTAACCATCCTACACTTTGAATTTCTGATGCAAAGTCAGGAAGATATTAGCTCCTGCTTTTTACCTATTGTCTGAATGAAAAGAGCCAATCTGCCTGGCTAGAGAGGCTCAATGAGCGTTAACCTATGAACCAGGAGGTCATGGTCTGATTCCCAGTCAAGGCACATGCCCAGGTTGCAGGTTCAATCCCCAGTGGGGGCATGAAGGAGGCAGCCAATCAATGATTCTCTCTCATCATTGATATATCTATCTCTTGCTCCCTTTCTCTCTGAAATTAAAATATATTTTTTAAAAAGAGCCAATCTGAGAGTTCATGTGTCAAGGGATAGCTTCAGCCACCTCACTATTTAATCCTACCCACTACTTCATTGGTTCAAATTTTAGGAGGTGAAATGGAAGGTATATTGACCATTTTCTAATCCAAAAGGCAGTATTTCCTTTTTAAAAGAAAAACTCATTTCTCATTAAAAATGAGATTCTAAAAACATTTTAATGACATGAGAAAATCTCATGATACATTAAGTAAAAATAGTCAAGAAAATGTTAATTTCAGAGGGTTTCATATGCACTTATCTATATAATCTACATAATAAAAGCCTAAGCGACCGTTATGGTGGAACGACCAGTCACTATGATGCACACTGATCACCAGGGGCAGACACTCAAGGCAGGAGCTGCCCCCTGGTAGCCAGTGCACTCCCACAGGGGGAGCAGCCGCTCAGCCAGAAGCCGGGCTCACAGCTGGCAAGCGCAGTGGTGGTGGCGCTAAGGAGCAGCAAGCCCAGCACTAAAGAGCCTGCCACTAGGAAGATTGGGCCTAAGCCAGCAGTCGGACATCCCCCAAGGAGTCCCGGACTGCAAGAGGGCGCAGGCTGGACTGAGGGACCCGCCCCCGCCCAACCAGCACACAAATTTTGTGCATCGGGCCTCTAGTGTCTATATACACACATATTTATATTCATGTATATAAGCATGTGTACATACACAGAAAAAAATCTAGAAGGAAATATATCAAAATTGTAACTGTATTCTGTCATAATAATATATTTAATTTTCTTATTTATATTTATTATATGTTCTAATGTCCTATATAAACAAATATTGCTTTTATTTTAGATCATTTTAAAATCATACTGTTTGTTATATAAGGCAGTCTTTGTATATAATACAAAACCTCTTATGATTACAAGCTTAAGAAAAATTACGCTTGGTTTTTACTAAGACACTGTGATTTGCTAATAAAAGTTTAAGGATAAAATAACTGAGTACTTCACATTTTTGTATCTCCATGTATTCTTCTATTCTATCTTATAGGCTATAAATTCCTGAGAGGAATCAATTGCTCTATTTATTTGATATATCCGTTACTGTACCATTAGAGCATAATGTCTTAAATAATAGTAATGAGAACAATTAAAACAAAACAACCATATCCTTTCTGATATATTAATGAGTGGAAAAATGGTTAGCAGTACGAATCTCTCAGATAATGCTGCTCTACTGGGAAAAAAAGAACAATTCGGCAAGTTAGCTAAATCAATTAATCATTTCCATCTGTTGCAAATCATGCACACTAAAATACTCTCCCAGCTTTACTTTAATGGAGAAAATGGAACTTTCATTTGGTGTTCATATCATATCAATAGAAAGAACATGCTGAATAAGGCCTTCCGAATGGACTACTTTGAGAGCCAACAAAAGGCCGGAAGCTGGAGAATTAAGAAGAGAAAACCTTACAGGGAGTATTCATACTTGGCAGCTACTGGTGATTTGATCAGGCCCAGGACAGAACATTCTTGTTTTACTTCTCTGTATTTTCATAAAAATGATTTTTCCATTCCAACACTTACATATGCCTGTGCACGGCAGTGAGAATAACATTCACTTACTCTCAAATACATATGGTATGCATTCAATGACATCATTCACCAGTACATGTGCCAAGTCGAACCTCTCCTATAGACCACCAAAACACAGTTTCACAGTCCCAGAGGGGCTGAGAGAGTAGTTCCAAAGCAACAGGTCGGTCCTACAGAATGGAGAGGTTATTAATGTTTCATCCTATATATTCCATACCCTCCCTGTACCCTAATAAATAAAAACCTTTGTAATCTTGTAATGTATTCAGTTTTTATTAACTCTTTCACTGTTGTGTTGCATAGTGATGTGAATACACACTTGATGGCTCTCATTGCTACAGTGCTCTGGCAGGTGCTGTTTACTGTCTTTTTATGCAAGAGATTAAATTTTTATTATGAAGATAGATTAAAATTACTATGTGAGTTGTAAATCATAACCCATGGAACTGGTATTTTTAATTAATGACTATGAAATAAAAATCAAAGCAGGTTTTCTGGCAAAGAAAAGCTTTCAATAATATTCTGATTTTCTAATTTAAACACCCCACTTAAAAGATTTAAAAATGACACAGACACCAGTGGGGTGAGGGCATGAGTGGGGGGTTGCGGGGGAGGGCCATGGGGGGATAAGGACACATATGTAATAACTTAATAAAAATAAATAAAAAATTTTAAAAAGTCTCTATGAGGTGAGTACTACTAGCCCATGAGACAGAAGAAAAAACTATCTTATGCAAGTTCACACAGCTAGTACATGATAAAATGCTGATTTGAACCCAGGCAGATGGCCTCTTAAGTCATTACACTGTTTGCAAAATTGTATTGTTATCTCCCGCTTTCAAAATTATGTTTGTTACATTACTGCAATAGTTAAAATAAAGCATGCAAATTTTTTAAAATATTTAAAAATGATAATATAATGTGTTCTATATTTATGTTCAAGATAGTTAAAAACCTTGATAATCCTTTCAAAGATGTATTAAAAGTTCTTCTTAATTGTCTTATAAACAGTGAACAAAATTGGAAGGAAAAGCAACATTACTCACAAAAAGTTATTTTTTTCCCATTGGTCTATATATACAACCACACATGTAAGTACAGGAAAACTAAAAAATATTGGTGAGTCCGGCCGGCATGGCTCAGTGGTTGAGCATCGAATATATGATGTGAGTTCTAAAATTTTATAAATTATAAAGTATCAGGCATTACATAACAAATTTGCTACATCCTTGTTATAAAAATGGAGAGTAACATATTTCCATTTACAAGAAAAGTTCGGTGAATTCATGTGTTTTCGAAAACAGATGATTTTATTATCCACATTTTAATGTAAATAGTGAATATGGTAATACTATACATTTTCTAAGACATGAGCATGTCTGCTAGACATTATGATACTACTTAAGCATTATTTAAACATTTCAAAACCAAAATCTATTTAGAAATGTATATGCTCAGAAATAATAAATATCTTGCCCAGAATTGCAATTAGTAAGTGGCAAAGCTAGGTTTTCAAACCGAATGTTTCTGACTCTAAAGCTTTCCTATACAACAAACTGACCAAATTTATAGGGACTTACAATAAAAGGATAAAGCTCAAATTACCTAAGATCAGTTAGCAGGGAAGATTGGGACTAGAACTATAGTTTCTATAACATGAAAGTAAATAGAATAAAAGCAGAAATCTTCTAGCATTCTTTGACAGCCAAAAGTAAGGATAAATCTATCTAACTAAGTTCAAAGATATATACTAATTATTTGGTTAAGATATATGTAACTTAAACTACTCCACAATTCCAATGTTCAGTGGACTCCCTAATATAAACCATTTCTAAAATTCTATCATTCTATTTGTGCCCATTCTATTTGAAGATAGCAGTCCCCTAAAACCAAGAGATAAAATTATCTTCCCAAAGGTAAAAACTGATGGGTCCTAAATATTAAGACAAGTGTAAATAAGTCACTAATGAGTTTCTTCTAACAAACTTTTGCCCAGCTATAGGCAAAGCAGAGCATCATTAAAGACATGGCATACCCCAATAAAATTAGCAATCTAAAGAAAAAAAAAATTCCACAAAAGATAGTCAAGTACCCACCCTCCTCTATGCCCCAAAAAGGAATAGAAACAGAGAATTCTAGGCAGAGCCTAGTGGAGACAGTATCTTAGCCAGTGAACTTCCAATTGGGTCCAGTATACAAGGCAGCAGCAAGGCTATCTTTGTGGGAAGGAAATTCTTACAAGCTACAGAATATCTGAATCATCATTCTTCAAGAATTTCCCTTCCCAATAGCAAGGTTAACCTGGAGTCCCACAATTCATCCTGAGAAAACTATATAAAGTCATTTAAATTTCTTAAATATACTTGTTAAATACTTATTAAAACAACATTATATGGGAGGTGGGGGGTAATGGGGGGATACGGACACATATGTAATACCTTAATCAATAAAGAAATTTAAAAAAAAACAGGCAACAGATGTGACAAGTCAATTCACTAAAAAAAGAGTGCTCATTAAATACTGAAATACATTCAACCTTTCTGATAAACAAAGAAGTGCAAAATAAAAGCTTATCAATTGCCAAAAAAAAGAATTGTGTACATATATTAATATGTTGTATGTAACTGAGTTATAGACTTCATTAAATGATTATGGAATCTGTTTTTATTTTACAAGCCCCAAAGTCAACAAGCTTGACAATTTTACTACTTCATATGCTATTCTTTTTTCTATATCTTTTAAAATTGAAATTTCTAAAATAAAAATAAAAAAACAACATTATGACTGTCCTAATTAAGACCATAGAGAGAAAATGCTTTCCACTCTTTACTTCACCAACAATGCTTCAACACTTCATAATACGTTAAACGTGAACTCATTCAAAGTGACTTTAAAACAACTTTTCTCTTTTCTGAAGTTTTCAGAGAATTTTTTCAAACATTTATTAAGCATCTATGATATATCTACTATAAATTATGCTCAGCAATTTTAAGCAGAAATCTTCAAATATTTCTATCGTTGGCTTTTTCTGATTTCAGCATGGAAATATCAGATTCATGAAAATAAAGACTGCGTAAAGGGTTTTTAGCTGCACAGGTTTCAGTGAACTGAGATGGCAACTGCTGTTTATATTAACAGATACCTGTTCTAAGATCACAGATGACAGACTTAAGTTTTTAAGATTAAATAAATATAAAACACATACACACAAACAAACCAAAATTATGATGAAGTATGGCAGAATTCATCTATCAATTAGGAAGGAAGTAAAAAGGTGCCTAAACATTCAAGAATGGTGTGCTTTACTCATTAGAGGGTTCTAGGCCCTTATTCAGGGCCTAGAAAATAAGAATGATGGGAAAATTGAAGATCATGCTATAAGCCATAGAAAAGAAGATTTATTCTTCTTTGTCCTGTGTTATGTAACTGGCTGTGCATCTTGGGGAAGGCACTTAACTTCTCTGGACCTCAATTTCATTATAAAATAAAATTACTCCGACTACCTTCCAAAGTCCTAAAATGGTATTCTTATTTTTTAAGACAATTTTAACACCGTTGGTTATCTAGTTTTCTAAGCAATGGCTGATCAAAAATAGTCAATTAGAGAGAGAAGAGGAAAGTATAAGAAGAAGCAAACCATTGATAATGTTACACAACAGCTAACAAAGGAGGAGGTGACTGAAATATTTTAAAAACCAGACTCAGGAACCCTGGCAGTAATCTGAGCCTATAAGGAATAGGAGAAAATAGCTCTTCAAGCGTCTTATTTCTCTTCTGGCATCTTCAATTTTGCTTTGGTCATTTTACTAAAATAGAGGTTGAAGAAAAACATAAAAGTAAAGTTTATCACTTTCAAATGTTGATAGTTAAAGCAAAACAGAACAATTTGTGAGCTGATATTATACTTAGGACAAATTAAAGAGAAATGTATCCTTTGAGGATATCTGTGTACCCTCTGAGTATATCTGTGTTATACACTACTTTACAGTTATAATACTTTATAGTGCTCTATTAAGCAATAAGACAAATCAATTTACACAAAAACCAGTTTCTAGAGTTCCAAATGCATGCAGGTGGGGAAAAATACTGAATTTGGGGTCATATGATCTGGGATTGAGAACTAATTCCACCCAAAAGCAGCAAATGAAAGACAGAAGACAGTCCCAGTCTTTTCAAGCTCAACTTTTATTTGAAAAATTGGAAGATAATGCTTATCCTTACAAAGTTAAAAGTGCCAAAGGAACTAAAATCTTTGAAAAGGTTCTGTAATTATATAAAAGACTTTCACAGACTAGTGTCTCATGTATACATCTTATAAATTTCCATCTCCATGGTTTGGAGTAATTCATATCAACACTTTACCCTCTTACAGTGAAAATTTGGAGGTCAACTGCATAGATATGAATAAACTATAAAAGTTAGTGTGTTTCTCTCATCAATACTGCTGACTCACTCATCAATGAAAGCAATGAAAACATCCAGTTAAATCGAACTATTCATTTTAGGTATTGATGGAGTAGTTGGTGACAGATGAACTCTCCCATCAAAAATATACCGCCCTAGCTGGTTTAGCTCTATGGATAGAGCCTCAGTCTGTGGACTGAAGGGTCCCAGGTTCAATTCTGGTCAAGGGCACAATGCCTGGGTTGCAAGCTCGATCCCCAGTAGGGGGCATGCAGGAGGCAGCCATCAATGAATCTCTCTCATCATTGATGTTTCTCTTTCTCTCTCCTCTGAAGTCAATAAAAACATATATTTTTTAAAAAGAAAAAAAAACTTCATCTTTAAAAATATATATTCCCAAAAATCCAGATAATATTTTCTGTCTGTTTAAAGGAATCAGAGCTGATAAAGCAACTAGAATTATAGAAGCCAAGATTCCAGAGATGAAAAATGAAAGGAGAAGTGAACAAATATTCTGCTGCCCCTCTTTCCCTGAGGGCATTGCTAATTCTGGGCAAAGGTCAAGAGGCTGAGCATCCATCCAGGCTTTCCTCCAGACAAAAGGTTGCTTCTGGAAAACATAGAAACAAGCAGAGTTTTTGCTTGTCTCCTAGGACTAGTAAAACAAAATTAGAAACTTGAGGGGCCAAGATCCAGAGAGAAGAGAAAGGTAGAGAACTAAGCCTGACATACTGCCAGCTTTCACATTTGCCAAATAGTGCAGTACTAAGAGGCTAAGCAGAAAGCCTTCAAAGAGCAGGAAAAAGTTCCAGCAGTCTTAGAAAGCTGAGGAGAAAAATCAGAGCTCAGAACCCATCAGGGCAAGCAGTCCTGGTGAACACTCAGCGCTCTCAGTTGAAAGTTCTAGAAGGGTAACCTCAGCTCAATCTCGGATTGGATTAACATGGTCAAGCCCCACTCTATCTGCCTATCAGAGGAAAGAGAGAACCTCTCCAGAAAACAGTATCTGTAGACTCACCAATTTTATACACAATGTCTACCTTTCTACCAAAATTTATCAGCTATGCCAAGAAAGACAAGGCAGACAACCAAGAGGAAAAACATATGAGAATCACAGGTGATTCAGAAAATAGAGTGAGCAAATAAGAACCATTGAGATACACCACCCAGGGCCTGTAATACTTCTTTAAACTTAATGTAGCTTTCAAATGATCTACAACTAAAATTTTCTGTTATTACAAATTTTTTAATCCAAAGTTTTATTTTTGTTAGTTATTCTCTAGTACAAATCTTTCAGGCATAAACATTTTCACATCTTTTTAAATGATTAAAAACAGGATCACTCTGGGGAAGGGAAAGTACTTAAACTTAAACAATAGAACACATTTTTCTTTTATAAATAAAATGTTTAAATATTTAGATTATCTAAATTCCGTAAGGGTTAGGCAGGTGTGGCTCAGCAGTTGAGCATCGACCCAGGAAACAAGAGGTCACCAGTTCGATTCCCAGTCAGGGCACATGCCCACGTTGCAAGTTCAATCCACAGCAGAGGGCATGCAGGAGGCAGCTGAATAATTATTCTCTCTCCTCATTGATGTTTCTGTCTCTCTCCCTCTCTCTTCCTCTCTGAAATGGATAAAAATATGAAATAAAATAAATTCCATAAAGATTTAAACAAAGAGGACATGAATATTACAAATGGAGTCTGTGCAGGTGCCATGAATATAATGCAGAATTCATTCTTTTATTCTGAATATTACACTTGATCTTAGCAAAAGGCCAAGAAGCAATTGTATTCTGAATATTAATTAAAGCTTCATGGGAACATGAGAGTAAATCTGAAAACCAACAAAATACATATTTAAGAATTAACTAACCTGTTAAAACCCCAAAAGTATTTTTATTTAATAACTTAATAATACATAGTACTTACAAATATTTATATGGCTTTTCAGACTGAAACAAATCCAATTTAGCAAATACCTACTAAGAATCTATAATGCTCCGTGTATATAAGAATTCATCACAAAAAATGAGATAGCATACTATTTTTGCGCTTAAGAGACTAGAATTCTAATAAACAAGTCAAAACACTAATTAAAGGACATTTTCTTGACTTCTTATACTAACACTATGAACAAAGTTGTACTTATTCTTATATCTGTAAGTAAGGGATATGCACTGTGGAGTGGGACACATTTGCACTCAAGCTCTGCCGTATGACCTCTGTAAAATAAGGAACTCTATGAACTTCAATGTCTTCATTCTGAAACACTAGTAGAGATAATAACTACCTAGTATTTAGGCTGAAATAACATATCTCATATGACACATGGTAAATATTCAGTATGTGTTAGCTATAATTATTTTAACAAGTATCTTTCACAGCTTTAAATTTTTCTTTCCATAATAAAAATGCAGGTTCCACTTCTAGTAATGGCAGAGTAGCTTACATAGACCTTCCCAAAATAAATGTTGTAAACAGTGAACAAAGTATAAAAATTATTTAAAGGAAACTAACAACCAAATCAGACAGAAGATAGAAAGTAATCTACCCTTGAAAGAAGAGAACTGCAACTGCCAAGAATTGTACGTACATGGCTTTTTGCCTGAGAATACTCCGAGTCCACACAGTGCTAAGGCAGCTAGAACTCATACAGAAAGCCATACTCCTACTGGCCTGAGGATTTAGAGGATGAACTTGTCTGTTATTAATTTATTGTCTCTAAGCTCTAAATTCACCCTTCAATACCTGCTCTGCAACAATGCATGGAATTCTCCTTTACAGTCAACATGATATTGAGCTTTCTCAGTAGAGGGCACTAGAGGACCAATAGAGGAGGAAGCAGCTCTGATTTTTTTTTCTGGCTGCTGCACAGATCAGTGTCACTATGAGGACATCTGGTGGCACTACAGCCCAGGTCCGTGTGGTTCAGTGGTTGAGCGTCGACCTATGAACCAGAAGGTCATGGTTCCATTCCCGGTCAGGGCACATGCCCAGGTTGCTGCCTCGATCCCCAGTTGGGAGCATGCAGGAGGCAATCAATCAATGATTCTCTCATCACTGATGTTTCTATCTCTCTCTCCTTCTTCCTTCTTCTCTGAAAATATTAAAAAATAAGGTTGTACATAAACTTACTATGTATACACAGAGACTTGTATTTGATGTCCACAAAAGCTTTATTCATAGTATAAAAAAATAAAACTAGCACAAAGGTCCATTAGCAAGTGAATGAATAATTAAATCATAGTATATCTAGAACACTACAATAGAATACTATTCAGCAATAGAAAGGAATGAATTATTGATATAAGATGGATAAATCTCAAAAACAATATGCTGAGCCAGGAAGCCAAACATAAGAGTCCATGCTTTATGATTCTATACATATGAAATTCTAGAAAGTACAAATCTGATGAGTGGTGGTGATGAGGAGTTCAGAGGTTTTCTTGGGTGGGGACACAGGTATGAACTGATTAGGAAGGGGCCCAGGGAACTTTCTCGAATCATAGAAATTTTCTATATCTTGACAGCAGAGTCAAGATATATATCTGATTGTACAGATATTTATATATTTGTTAGATTCATTGAACTATACACTTAAAATGGGTACATTTAATATATGAAAATTATACTTCAATAAAGTGATTTCTTAAGGCAGATCTCTCTATCTATCTCTACCTCTGTCTCTGGGGGGATGACTGCCAAATAAGTGTTCCCCACACAAATGCAGCCAAAGATGAGTTTAATAACCAATCATCCTCCTTTATACCAACTGAGGAAATGAAGATAAAATAGTAAGACTCTACTCTTCATTCATTTCAACTAAGTGGCTCTACCATTAATAAATTATGCAAAACTACACTCAAGATTCTCATCTCTCTTATAAAGTATGCAAAACATTTGCTGCCTCTCAAACTAAGTGTCCTATTATCTTTCTACCCCCAGTCTATGAATCTAGTATTTTTGAGTCACAACTTGACAATGCAACCAAATCCAAGAAGCTATCATTTTTTATTTAACATCCATTGGCTGTAGTCATAAAAAATTTATTCACTGTAATACAGTTGCATTCTTCCACAGTCAGACTCTCATGATATAATGCGATATTCTTAAGGACACTTTAATGCTAAAGCATGTTTTTTAAAACTATCATAAAACAATTCTAGAGATATGTAATTCTCACTAGCCAAAAAATTCAACTGTGCCAAAACAGAGTTTGTATTCTATATACCCACCTCTCTATTCAATCCTGGTCTTAGGAAAAGATTGAGAAATTCATTCATAGTTAGCTTAATGCATACCATTCTCTAAAAATATGTGTTTTAACAGTGGATAAACAGTTAAAATTATTTAATCTTTAGCCAGTTTTTAAATGAGAACATCTTTAATCGTAGTTTTTTTTAACACTTAATCACTCCATCAAGAATACTACATATAAAAATTATAAGTCTTTAATCTAATTCTAATCACCTAACACTACTGCTCTCTTCTGGAATTCTTTTACGTCACATAATTCTAAATTACTAGTCATTTACCTAAATATTGTCTAACGAAGGGCAGATGCTCAATCAAGTTACATTTGATTTTCTTCCCTATAAGTCCATACCCATGTCCCTGATACAAAATTACAGAAGAAGGAAAATACAGTTTGTGGTCACTGTAAGGGATCCAGATTAGCCCCAGTTCATCTTGGAAGGACGAGGTAACCCAACCCCCAAACAAATCTGGGTACTGAACTCTGCTCTGGGGCAGGGCAGAGGCTGACTCCAGCATAAAGAATTAATAAGTTTGGCCTTGTGCCTTCAGTCATCAGTCCCCTACTAAAATAGGGGTCCAAACAGAGACATGTTAAGTAAGCTAGATTAGCCATCCCAGACCTATTCTCACATTCTGGAGGCTCTACCAAATCAGATTATTCTTATAAGTAGGTATCTGTTGAAAGGTGTATTTCATATTGAATTGTTACTATATCTCAATGTTGAAGCATTTACAGTCTAATTCTACTTCTACTAAATCAATAAAAACTATGGAGGCCCAGCTGGTTTGGCTCAGTGGATAGAGCTTCAGCCTGCTGACTGAAAGCTTCCAGGTTTGATTCCGGTCAAGTGCTTGATCCCCAGTGGGGGGGGCGTGCAGGAGGCAGTCAATCAATGATTCTCTCTCATCACTGATGTTTCTGTCTCTCCCTCTCCCTTCTTCTTTGAAATCAATAAAAAATATATTTTTTTAAAAAAAAACCTATTGAGGAACTCAAATCAATCAATAATGCTTGTCCCTGGACAGCTCATATAAATTATATAGTTTTTAAATATACTATATAATCACAATAACATATAATAAAGCTAACCAAGAACTGATCAGTACAGCAAAAAGATAATTCTAGCTTATAAAAGAGAAAGTATATACCCTGTGAACAACTGTCAGCTTAACTCTATAAGAAACATAAACACGTCCCTTAAGTATTTTTATCCAAATTGCAATTGTTAGGGGTTTTATTATATGTATCCATGAACTTCACTGAAAGCTATGTTATTCCATTGCTCACAGAGATTCACAAAATTTTAGGACTAAAAGAGAACTCAAAGGTTATTTCACTTGGTTCTTGTAATCTTTTCTCAAGAAAGAAAATAGCCCGGCTGGTGTGGCTCCATGGTTGAGCGTCAACCTATGAACCAAGAGACCCCGGGTTCGATTCCTGGTCAGGGCACATGCCTGGGTTGCAGGCTCGATTCCCAGTGTGGGGCGTGAAGGAGGCAGCTGATCATTTATTCTCTCTCATCATTGATGTTTCTCTCTCTCTCCCTCCCTTCCTCTCTGAAATCAATATATTTTTTTCTTAAAAAAAGAAAAAAGAACTATTTTGTTTGAAAATCACATAGCTAATTAACAGGCAAGGGTAGAATAAGAACTCAATTATTCTCATCACCAGTCCCTAGTGTACAGTTTTATTCAATCACTAAATTTAATCCTAATCTACTAGTACATTCACGATAATATTAAACCAATCTGTAATTATCTCCAGGTGAAGCTCTGAGCAAAAGTGTAATGTGGATGAAATTTGCCATTAGTTCTTCAAGCCCATTCTCTGCCCTCCAGGCTGTTTTGCTCCCTTTCTACCTACTTTTCTATTAAATCCTGGTCTTAGGAAAAGACTGAGAAATGCATTCGTGGTAAGCTGAGCATGGCCCCTTCTCTAAAGGTATGTTTTATCAGTGGGCAAAGATGTCATCAATTGATTCTGGCATCTCAGGGGGTTGAGGAAGTAGGGTGTGGAGTGAGCAGAGATACCTTCCAGTCTGGTAACATAGCTGCAATGGTAACCTCTAAATAATAGGGTAAGCCTAGCCTATCCCACACCATTTAAAGTTACATTTTTTTTTTATTTAACATCACCATGAATCATTAGTCATAAAGCTTAAAATCATGCTGGTTTGGCAGCTTTCACAGAGGGTAGGTTTACTGATACTAACAGCACCAATTCTTGCCACCTATGCATCTGTCAAACCATCTGAGCAAATAGCTGAGAGGCAGTGTACCATGCCGACTACTGGCAGATGGATATGGCTAGAAGCATTCAGATCAGTTCTGGTGATAAACAACAAAATTGCAATTTGGAAATCTAAACTCTTCTGTCTAAGCAACACCTACCAATGCAATCTTATTATAGTTTAAGTTTTCCAATAAGGTCATTTTTCTTATTGGCCCATAAACATGTTTTCTCATGCCCATATCAGTCATGTTGTTCTCCTCACCTATGATGCCTTCCATATTCATACCCAAATCCTACCAATCATTTAGAATTTGTTCACGTCCCACTTTCTTCAAGACTTCACCTGACCTTGTAACCATAAATTCTAATAGCATGCCAAATACCATGTTTGAAAACTGTTTTAGTATTTCCTTCAAATTATAATACTTATACATTATATTTATTTAGCACACAATAATATTATTATCTATTATTTAGTCTGGTTTTCTGTATATGCATCTTATTTATCTAAGGGCTCTAAGTTTCTTGAGGGCAACCATCAAAGTCCTTCTCATTCATCTCTTCATTCATTTAACATTTAGTAAGTGTCTACTATTAATGGGCCCTGTGCTAGCTATCAAGAATATAAAGAGCCGTGCCGAAACCGGTTTGGCTCAGTGGATAGAGCGTCAGCCTGCGGACTGAAGGGTCCCGGGTTCGATTCCGGTCAAGGGCATGTACCTTGGTTGCGGGCACATCCCCAGTGGGGGGTGTGCAGGAGGCAGCTGATGGATGTTTCTCTCTCATCGATGTTTCTAGCTCTCTATCCCTCTCCCTTCCTCTCTGTAAAAAATCAATAAAATATATTTAAAAATATATATATATATAAAGAGCCGAAACCGGTTTGGCTCAGTGGATAGAGCGTCGGCCTGCGGACTGAAGGGTCCTGGGTTCGATTCCGGTCAAGGGCATGTACCTTGGTTGCGGGCACATCCTCAATGGGGGGTGTGCAGGAGGCAGCTGATCAACATTTCTCTCTCATCGATGTTTATGCCTTTCTATCCCTCTCCCTTCCTCTCTGTAAAAAATCAATAAAATATATTTTTAAAAAAAAAAGAATATAAAGAGCCGAAACCGGTTTGGCTCAGTGGATAGAGCGTCGGCCTGCGGACTGAAGGGTCCTGGGTTCGATTCCGGTCAAGGGCATGTACCTTGGTTGCGGGCACATCCTCAATGGGGGGTGTGCAGGAGGCAGCTGATCGACGTTTCTCTCTCATCGATGTTTCTGCCTTTCTATCCCTCTCCCTTCCTCTCTGTAATATATCAATAAAATATATTTTTTTAAAAAAAGAATATAAAGATAATATTGTACCATCCTTGCATCCCCAGGATAAATCCTACTTGGTCATGGTGTATGATCTTTCTGATGCACTGCTGGATCCGATTTGTTAGAATTTTGTTAAGGATTTTGGCATCTATGTTCATGAGGGATATTGGTCTGTAATTCTCTTTCATTGTGTTAACTTTATCTGGTTTTGGTATTAGGGTGATGCTGGCTTCACATGAGGAGCTTGGAAGTGTTCCTTCCTCTTGAATTTTCTGGAATAGTCTGAGGAGGATAGGTTTTAGTTCTTCCTTGAATGTTTGGTAAAATTCCCCTGTGAAGCCATCTGGCCCCGGGCTTTTGTTTGCTGGAAGCTTTTTGATGACTGCTTCAATTTCTTCCATAGTTATCAACCTATTGAGATTTTTAGTATCTTCCTGAGTGAGTTTTGGAAGGTTGTATTTTTCTAGGAATGTGTCCATTTCCTCCAGGTTGTCTAGTTTGTTAAAATAGAGTTGTTCACATAAACAAATTGAGAGATAAAAATCACAGTCATATTCAAATGATGCAGAAAAAGCATTTGACAAAATCCAACACCCTTTCTTGATAAAAACTCTCAGCAAGGTGGGAATAGAAGGATCATACCTCAACATAATAAAAGCCATATATGACAAGCACACAGCCAACATCATACTCAATGGACAAAAACTAAAACCATTTCCCCTAAGAACAGGAACAAGACAGGAATGCCCACTCTCACCACTCCTGTTCAACATAGTGCTGGAAGTACTAGCCATTGCAATCAGACAAGAAGAAGAAATAAAAGGCATCCAAATTGGAAAAGTAGAAGTGAAACTGTCCTTATTTGCAGATGACATGATACTGTACATAGAAAACCCTAAAGACTCCATCAAAAAATTATTAGACTTAATAAATGAATTCGGCAATGTAGCAGGATACAAAATTAATGCCAAGAAATCTATGGCATTCCTATACACCAATAATGAACTTACAGAAAGAGAGACTAAAAAAGCAATCCCATTTACCATTGCACCAAAAAAATTAAGGTACCTAGGAATAAACTTAACTAAGGAAGTAAAAGACCTATACGCAGAAAACTACACGACACTGAAAAAAGAGATAGAGGAAGACATAAACAGATGGAAGAACATACCATGCTCATGGATTGGTAAAATCAACATCATCAAAATGTCCATACTACCCAAAGCAATTTATAAATTCAATGCACTTCCCATTAAAATACCAACGGCATATTTCACAGACCTAGAATGAACTTTCCAAAAATTCATCTGAAATAAAAAAAGACCCCGAATAGCCATAGCAATCTGGAAAAAGAAGAACAAAGTAGGTGGGATCTCAATACCAGATATCAAGCTGTATTACAAAGCCACTGTTCTTAAAACTGCCTGGTATTGGCACAAGAACAGACATATAGATCAATGGAATAGAATAGAGAACCCAGAAATCGACCCAAATCACTATGCTCAATTAATATTTGACAAAGGAGGCATGAACATACAATGGAGTCAAGACAGTCTCTTCAATAAATGGTGTTGGGAAATTTGGACAGATACATGCAAAAAAATGAAACTAGACCACCAACTTACACCATACACAAAAATAAACTCAAAATGGATCAAGGACTTAAACATACGACGGGAAACCATAAAAATACCAGAGGAATCCATAGGCAGAAAAATCTCTGACATATGCCAAAGCAATTTCTTCACTGATACTGCTCCTAGGGCAATGGAAACTAAAGAGAAAACAAACAAATGGGACTACATCAAAATAAAAAGCTTTTGCACAGCAAAGAAAACCATCAACAAAACAACAAGAAAGCCACTGCATGGGAGAACATATTTGCCAATGATATCAACGATAAGGTTTTAATTTCCAACATTTGCAGGGAACTCATGCAGCTTAACAAAAAGAAGATAAACAACCCAATCAAAAAATGGGCAACTGATCTAAATAGACACTTTTCGAAAGAAGACAGAAGGAAGGCCAAGGGACATATGAAAACCTGCTCAAAGTCACTAATCATCAGAGGGATGCAAATCAAAACAACAATGCGGTACCATCTCACACCTGTCAGAATGGCTATTATCAACAAGTCAACAAATGACAAGTGCTGGAGAGGATGCGGAGAAAAAGGAACCCTCGTGCACTGCTGGTGGGAATGCAGACTGGTGCAGCCACTGTGGAGAACAGTATGGAGTTTCCTCAAAAAAACTAAAAATGGAACTCCCATTTGACCCAGTGATCCCACTTCTAGGAATATATCCCAAGAAACTAGAAACACCAATCAGAAAGGATTTATGCACCCCTATGTTCATAGCAGCACAATTCACCATAGCTAAGATTTGGAAACAGCCTCAGTGCCCATCAGCAGGTGAGTGGATTAGAAAACTGTGGTACATCTACACAATGGAATACTACGCTGCGGTAAAAAAGAAGTTCTTACCATTTGCAACAACATGGATGGAGATGGAGAGCATTATGCTAAGTGAAATAAGCCAGGCAGAGAAAGATAAATATCACATGATCTCACTCATTTGTGGAATATAATGAACAACATAAACTGATGAACAAAAATAGATCCAGAGACAGAGAAACATCAATCAGAACGTCAAACCTCAGGGAAGGTAGGGGACAGTGGGGGTAAGGGGGAGAGATCAACCAAAGGACTTATATGCATGCATATAAGCCTAATCAATGGACACAGACAACAGGGGTGTGGGGGCATGAATGGGAGGTGGGGGGTAATGGGGGAATAAGGACACATATGTAATACCTTAATCAATCAAGAAATTTAAAAAAAAAAGAATATAAAGATAAAAACAAATGGTCCTATTCTCCTAAGATTTAGATTTATTGTTTTTGTTTTGTTTTTAATATATTTTTATTGATTTCAGAGAGGAAAGGAGAGGGAGAGATAGAACATCAATGATGAGAGAGAATCATTGATTGGCTGCCTCATGGCTCACCCCTCACTGGAGATCAAGCCCGAAACCTGGGCATGTGCCCTGACCAAGAATCAAACCATGACCTCATGATTCATAGGTCCACGCTCAATCACACCTGCTGGGCTATTCTTTTGGTTTTTAAGTCTATCTTAATTCTTTTGTGCTTACCACAGAGTCTAGTATAAAGTTAATATATAACTAATCAAACATTCACCAATTAATTTAACAAGAACACATTCAAATTTAAAAATACAATAAGGATATTTTGTAGTTCAGATCCTTTTTCAAAGGAAGGCTATGTATGTGGTTATCTGCTTATTACAATGAACACATTTGTGAAACAAAATACATGCTTGATTTGCCAATTGGAAGAGAAAAATAACTGTAGAAACCATGGCCTTTAACCCTTTTCCTCAGCCTAAAGATAGTAATTTTACAAAACACAACTATAAATGATTCTATTATACCCTCAAATCTCCACACTTCTGTATTTAATAAGGCAGTTTTGAAGTTACTTTTGCTCACAAATAAGATCTACCCATTGATCTCCCAATATTTTTAGTGCAATGAGGTGTGTGATAAATTCTTAAGATAAATAATAACTATCTTTTCTACAGTTGTTCAGTGAAAAGATATTTTCTACTAATAAGATATAACAATTTTAACAGATGACATTTTTCCATTTCCGAAAGTTAATGTTCCTTCCTGTAAAAAAGAGGTAAATGATATTATTGACATTTTACGCAAGTAGACAGTAAATTCTTTTGAAGAATTTCTTAGTTACAGAAAGCCATAATGTCAGAATTAGGACTACAATTCATTTTGAAATTTTAGCCAAAGCAGCTTAAGACCTGATTTCCCTTCAAAAGTATAAAATGTCAGTAAGGTTTATCTACATTAGTATGCTTTCATTATTCCTTATTGAAACTACAGGTCTTTAGAGAAGAGACTGTTTTAGGTCATTTCATCAATCACAAAAATTCTACATACCTATTCAAATAACTCAGTGTTCAGGAATCAACTGTAACTGAAATGTATATTCTCTGTAACCAACACTGTGAACAATTAATCAAGCTTCCATGCCCTGCTTCTGTCAGGAATGCATTTTTCTCGTTTGTTTGTTTAGATACTTTTGTTTTTAAAGTTCAATCTTTTAAAATATTATACCTAAGACCCATAACACTCATCCCATCCCATTACCAAGTTTGTTACTTCTGCCTCCTGAATTTGCCAATGCCTCTCCATCCCAATTGCCTCTGCCATAGTCTAAAGCACTATTTATCATTTCTTTTCTGGGTAAGTGCAACAGAATTCTATTTCTCAACTTCTAATCTTGCTTCTGCGTAGTCCATCATCCATACTATACACCTTTGGCCCAAATGGTCCTTGTTCATGGCAGATCAGTCCCTCCTTCACTTAATTTCTAGGATATCATATTCTCCAGTTTTTTTCTACCATATTGGCTGCTCCTCCCCAGATTCCTTTGCTCATTGCCTACCTCCTCCCACTTCCTAAATGTTGAAGTGCCACAGGGCTCAGTTTTCAAACCTTCTCTCTTCTGTATATACACACTCTCTAAAGACCTCATCAAGTATAATCATAGCTTTCATTACCATGTATGTCCTAATGAATCCCAAATTTATAGCTTAATCTCTGACCTCTCCCATGGGTCAAGATACCAACTTGTCCTCTCCACCTGAATGTCTTAAGAGAAATCTCAAATTTAACATCTAAAACAGAACTCTTAGTTTTATACCATTCCCTTATAATAAATATCTATTTCTCCGTTAGTCCTTCCCATCTTAGAATTGGCATTAGCATTCATCCAGTTGCACAGGCCAAGGACCTAGCAATTATCCTCTCTTTCTCTCAAAATCCCACAAAGTCCTCAGCAAATTCTATTGACTCTATCTGCAAAATAAATCCAACTATTTTCACCATTTGAACAGCTACCACCCTGTCTAGGTCATCATCATTTTTTTTTCCTAGATTGTGGCAACAGTCTCCTAATTGGTTTTCCTGCTTCAATTTCTATTGTCTACCAGCAGCCAAAGTGACCTTTTCAAAACATAAATCACATTGTCCTCCCCCCAAACTTTCCAATGGTTTCCAACCATCTATCTATCTATATAGAAGCCTAAGCAACCATTACGACCAGACGACCGAACAACACGTCGACTGGTCGCTATGACGAGCACTGACCACCAGGGGGCAGACGCTCAACACAGGAGTTGCCCCTGGTGGTCACTGCACTCCCACAGCGGGAGCACCGCTCAGTGAGCTTACCAAGTGGCACAGGCTCCTCCCCAGCCACCTGTACTTCGCGACTACATCCCTCGGGGGATGTCGGACTACCAGTTTCAGCATGATCCCCGCAGGCCGACATCCCCCAAGGAGTCCCAGATTGCGAGAGGGCACAGGCCAGGCTGAGGGACCCCACTGGTGCACGAATCTAGTATTTAAAATAAAATCCAACTTCTTATCATGGCTTACAAGATCCTATAAGCTAGGACTTGGGGTGTGTCTACCTCTCTAATCTCATGCCTAACTTGTCTTCTTCTCACTCATAAACTTCCTGCAGTTCCCCCAAATATATGAGGACAAGGCCAACATAGTGTAAATACATTCCCTCAAATAGATGAACTGAAATTTACATGTCCATCTACCTAATATAGGACTTTAGAGTTGTTAATAGATTTTCATTATTTTTAAATAATGCTGTAACAGACATCTTTCTAAAAAACCTCTGCACTTTACATTGTTTCTTTAAAATATGTATCTAGGCCAGTGGTCGGCAAACTCATTAGTCAACAGAGCCAAATATCAACAGTACAACGATTGAAATTTCTTTCGAGAGCCAAATTTTTTAAACTTAAACTTCTAAAGCCACTTCTTCAAAATAGACGCGCCCAGGCCGTGGTATTTTGTGGAAGAGCCGCATGTAGCTCGCGAGCCGCAGTTTGCCAACCACTGATCTAGGCAAACATAATTTCAAAGTACTGAGTAATAAAGACAGTGATAAGAATACATACAGGTATTAAGAAAACACAGAGAAAGGGTACTTCTGTCCAACCTGGAAGACATTTTTTATTTATTATTCATTCTCTACAGGATAATAGGTAATTATATAGCCTAAAAGGATAACTGTACCTTCCAAAAATTAGGAATTTGGTAGTAAATTAAGTAATATCAGGAAATTCCAATAAATAAATCTATAATGCTGTTATTTAGTAGAGAAAAGCCTAAATAGCTATTAAAAGTGTTTAAGAAAATGAGTAATTTAAAAAAAAATTTTAATACTCATCCAAGGATATTTTTTCATTGATTTTTAGAGAATGGAAGAGAGATGGAAAGACAGAGAGAAATATTGATGTGAAAGAAACACATCGATTGGTTACCTCCTGCACGCGCCCCAACCAGGGCCCAGGCTAGGGAGGAGCCTGCAACCGAGGTATGTGCCCTTGACCGAAATCAAACCCGGGACCTTTGGGTCCCCAGGCTGATGCTCTATCCACTAAGCCAAACCAGCTAGGGCTAAGGAAATTAGTAATTTTTAAACACAAACATACAATTTGAGATTTCAACAGGTAGGAGCAGGATACCACTAATATATAGAATTATTTTTTTCTACAGATATCACGTAAGAACATTTCTTCCTCTTGTCACATGGTTATTTTCCTACGTATCTATGTTACTTGGCATAATCTTATTAGTAGACTAGTGACCCAGTGCACTAAATTCGTGCACATTAAAAGGGAATTAGAGGAAATATTTTAATATTGCTATTTGCCCTTTCTCTATAATAGAAGTGTCAGAGATGAAAGAAAATTAGAAAAATGTATATGAAAATCTTCCTCCTGTCAGAGTCTGGGGCATACCACGGGAACCAGAGTCAAGTCCCCACCCACTCACATGTGCCTTGAAATCGCATGACACCCAGACCCAGCCGGCCCCACCCCCATTGGGCTAGATCCAGACCCGGCCAGCCCCCGGGGGCGCACCTTGAGGTCCCCTGTCAAGCCCCGCATGGTGAGGGGCGCGGCCTAAGGTCCCCTGGCCTGGCACCGGGGGGCGGGAGGGGGGGGGCGGGGAGGAAAGGCCTCGGGTCCCCAGCACAATTTGCATATTCCCTCTTTATTAGATAGGACAATGCATTTTAAACAACCCACTAATATATATGGCATCTCAAGTATCTGATACAAGACATAAAACAGCGTTAAGGGCTTATAAAGTTTTGACTGAGTGTATTACTGAGATGTATTATTGAGAATGCTTTGGCAGGCACAGTGTTTTTATCTCAAAATAATATTAAGTGGTTCATTTTTTTAAACAAAGCAATATTATTGTAATAATTTTGTGGCCTATAAACCAAATATTCATACCTATAATTACTACTCAGTTTACTTAGCTAAAAATAGATTATTACTATACAAGTTTTTAGGTTTATTTTATGAGTATATTAGGATGATTAATTACCAAGCTCTGTCCAGTGTTGGGATTAGAGTGTCTTAAATATTTGCTACAACATTAAGGGATGACAGGGAAAAGATCCCATAAAACAGAGGGAAAAGGTATTTGTTTTTTTAGTGCCACAGAAGATACAGTAGAATAAAAAGTTCCACACTTAAACACAGAGCAGCAAAAATACACTTAGATTATGTCTCACAGAGGGTAAGTAAAATGAACTAAATGATCCAAGATGTTGAAAATGCCTTAATATTTATTTCAGGGAAGACCTGGTTGGTAACAGCACCATAAAAACAGTCTAACAGCTGCAACTGTGCATTATTTAAGGAGGACTAAGGTGAAACGCCATCTAATTATTTTTTAATATCGAAGAGTAATGTCTATGTGAAAATGAGAAAAGGAGATTGAAATCCATGAAATGGCATATGCTGAATTTCAGGATAACCTAACATGACTAGAGAACTAGTGAATCCAAAAAAGTCCATTAAACAGTTTTATGTCTGAAAAATTGGAATGCATCTTTTTCACAAATTAAAGACAGATTGTAAAGAAAGGGTTAGAGTTGGAAAGTTCCCTGCTCATCAAATTAAAAACAAGAGCTCTATTCATAAAAAAAAAAAAAAAAAAAAAAAAAGGAATACTTATGTGGTCAAGTCACATTCTTTGTTCTAAAGTTTTTATATGCAACTTGTGGTGATTCATAAAGAAAAGTGACCAGTGCAACAGAGGCTCCTAACAAGACATGAGTACATTTCAGGTGTTATGTAAGTAGCCGTTTAAGATGCCATACGAAAAGAGAAAACACACGCTTAATACCCAAAGGAAAGAGAATATTCACATGACCAACAGCTGGACTTCATTAAAAAGAAATACCAGGTTAGGCTCTATGGTGGTTCTTCCATAGTTACATGACGACACAAATGAGAAATGTTACATTTCTCACAGCCTGTTGCCTAGTGATCTCAATGACTGCCCCTTTATCCACCCTTGCAATGCAACCACCTCTTCTCCCTTTCTTCCTCTACACCATTTCAATATTCTTATTTTACAAAACCATTTTTTAAAGGACATAAAGAGAAGGAGCAAGTGTAAATAAAAGTCAGTTTCATTTGTGATTCATTTTCACTTTCACAAGCATGAGAAAATAAAAACTGGGGTTTACTCATCAATAATTCAGTAAAAATTACAGATGTGTACAAAATAATTCAAAAGGATTAAATTGTGCTGGGACAGAATTCCTGCCTTTTGAGGTTTGAAAGTTAACATGCAAAATGGGAATATGGCAAATGTAACACTTCTTTCATCCTTAAAATGTCTAGCTGTGCAATACAGCAGCATATTAATACAGAATGCAGTACTATGGGAACAACATGGTTTTACTGAACTGTGAACTAAAGAGTTACATTAAATACCCATAATTCCTTGTGAAAATCTCTTTGTTTTTCTGTTTGTCAGCATCTGCATTTTACAGCTGCCTACTTCAGTATGAACCTTGTCTTGTGGAAGTTCAGGAACTTAAAACATTAATATCCAAGAGCTTTAAAAAAATCACAGCATTATTCACTTATACAGATGGGAGTAAATCAGTCACAGCATTCTTGACTATGAGCTGAATAGAAAATAAATCTAAAGACTAGAGATGACTATTAAAATATGAGAATAAAAATGTATCTTTCAGCTCAGGTTTGCATTATATCATTGCAAAATTCATTTAAGCCAAAAAAGCCAATGGATTAATTTCAGGTTTGAGGTTTCATTTACCAAAAGATTAAAATTCCAAGAAACTGTTTCTCAAGCACCTAGTTTTTCTCTTAATAAAAATATAAACCTTTTTTTTTTCAGTGATAAATGCTGAAAGCAAAAAAGCAAAATTTCCAGCAGTTTTCCAATTCTTTCTCTCATTTAGTCAATGTGATTCCTTTTATTCTTCATCCATAGTCCAGCATAATGACCAAAGCAGCTCCTGCTCCTCCTGGCACCTCAGTCCTGCTGACCTCTCCAAAGATAGTGCTCCTCATTCCACGGCAGCTCTGCTTCTCAGGAGCCCTGACTCTGTAGGTTAACCATATGAGCTCTCTAGCATCATCACTCTGCTTCCCTTGCCCAAGCCAGCTAGGTCTGCCAATCTGTCTTCCTTTTTTACAAATATATTGAATTCGATCAGCACTGTCCAATAGAACTTTATGTGATATGAGAATATTCTATAACTAGGCTGACTGATATGGTAATTATCCCTAACTGAATTATAAAAATAACAGGGAACTTGAAAATGTTCCCATAACTTCCTATTTGATCTCATGGGCATCTTTCAATTTCTAAATCTCACAGGGGGCCTCGGTAATCTTCCCCATGAAAAATTTAGAACAAATCTGCAAGAACTCCCAAAATCTCCAGCAGTGATGCAAAATATTGGCTTACACAATAAATTAGCAGGATCAATGAACCTTTCCAAAATAATTATAAAAATTGTGATTTATTTTCACTTTCAATTAAAGTATATTAATAGAATGCTATCACAACTTCCACACCCACTTAAAATAAACCCAGCCCTGGCCAGTTTTGCTCAGTGGTTAAAACGTTGGCCCATAGACTGAAGGGTCTCGGGTTTGATTTGGGTAAAGGGCACATACCTTGGCTGTAGGCTCGATTCCCTGCCCTGGTCAGGGCACATGCAAGAGGCAACCAATCGATGTGTCTCTCTCACATTGATGTTTCTCTCTCTGTGTCTCTCCCCATCCCTTCCATGCTATCTAAAAAAATCAATGGAGAAAAAATCCTCGGGTAAGGATTACAAAAAAATAAATCCACTACTTTCAGAAACAATACAGTCACAAAGCATCTTTTGATATATACATTTTCAGTATTCTGATCATACTCATGCCCAATGATAATTGGCCCAATGAGATATACTATGGCTTCCAAGTTGCCACACTCTCTTGTTTATTTCTGCATCACTCATTACTCCTCAGCCTCCTTTGCTTGTTGTTTGTCTTCTCCCTGACCTCTGAATGATAGAGCACCACCAGACCTCTCAGGAGGTCCTCAGACCTCTTCTCTTTTCTATGTACATCCCCTCAGTAATTACAGTATTATAGTTTTAAATACAAATTTATCTCTCTAATTCATACCTCTAAAACTCCAGACATATATTTCACTGCCCACTCAACATTTCATTTGGATGTCTTTTAGGGATCTCAAACTTAACATGTCCAAAACTGAATTGCTGATCTTCCCAATCTAATTGCAACAATACATAACCTTCTCCATCTCAGTTGATGGCAAAATCTACCCTTCAAGTTGCTCAGGCAAAATACCTTGAAATCATCCTTTACCTCTTCCAAACTGTCAGAAAATATTGTTGGCACTATTTCGAAATGTATCCAGAACCTGAATATATAACACTACTCCACACTGCCACCATCATTTCTCACATGGATTACTGCAACGGCCTCCTAACAGGTCCCTGTGCTCTTATTCTTACCCCATCACAGTTCAGCCTCAGCACAGCAGCCAGAGCAATCTTAAAAGGGAAGTTAAGATTTAAATTTCTTTGCTCAAAACCCTCTATTGGCTCCACATTTCCCAAGTGAAAACCAGAGTTCTTATAATGGCTTACAATGATCTACATTATCTGGTCTCCCTAAAGTCCTATTACTTTCCCCTTCGCCCATTCCTTTCTCACCATGTGAAATTTCTCTCTTGCCCATTAGAAAACTCCACCTCACTCTATGACAACTTTTTCTTTTGGTTTATAGACGTATCTCAAGTGCCTCTAACATAATCCAGCATGAGTGTTATTGCATGAAAGAACCAAAACTCATAAGACAGTGACCTATTAGTGGCTAAAGAATTATAATGGACTACAACTACTAAAAACCTTAAAGCCCTATTCCTTTTTGTTCAATCTAGCCTAAGATGTATATTATAAAACCTACTGGCCCTACTGACAAGCCTTGCAAATGACAGCTTCAAGCTATTGTTCCTAAGACAATAAAAAAATGAATCTTATCCAAAAGGGACCATAACCCACTGCAAATTTTACTATTGAGAATATACTAATAATTTACAGGTAAAACCAAGTTTAGAATAATTATAACCTTAGAAAGTAGAATTAAAATTCAAAGCTTCAAAGTGATTTTGATGAATTCGTGAAATGGTGTATGAGAAAAAGATCCTTAATATCTAACCTGTCAGCATCTATATCTTTGTCACAGAAGACTAAAACCAGGTTTAAGTGTCCATTGGTGCTTTCGGGAAGCTCTGAACCCAGTATTCCCAATCAGAATTTCCTGAAATTTCACTAATACAATGCATTATGTAAAACAACTTCCAAACACCCTCTACAGCAGAAAACCTTTGTGAGTGGCATCTGTTTCTAAGTATTTTTATTTAAAATATCTCAAGGCCACACAAATCCAGCATTTGTTTACAATATTTGTTGAGCACTTACTATGTGCCAGGCACCAAACTGGGCCTAGAGCACATAAGTGAACAAGACAAAGTCCCTGCCCTCAAGAAGCTCACAATCTAGGGATACAGACAAAACTGTCAGTTATGACACAGTGTGACAAGTCAGTACTTAGTGTAGAGATAAGGGTTGGGTATTCTAGGAGCACACAGAGGGGCCCCCAAAAAGAACCTATAAATTGTCCAACTGCTTCACTATTAAAAATCTTTAAAATTTTCACACTTTAGAAAACTCTGTTGCTAGTATGGTAATATTTTTTTAAAAAAACCTTAAAGATAAATGGGATGCAGGGTAAAATATTAAGAATAATATTCTTCTTAATGGCCACTTACCTGGTCTCTGTGAAGATGGCTAACCCTAACTCTCTGAAGTAAAACTCTTTAATTAGATAATGAAACATGAAGCTCTCTAAGACCTAAGAAAAAACTGCCATAAATTGAGAATCACTGAAGCAGCAAGCCACTGTGAGAATTTAAGTGTATCTTATCCCATAGTACTTTCAGCAGAAACAAAGATTGAAACTCATCGCCAAAATAAATGTAAAGTAAGATTCAACTTACTAATTTTCCAATCTATTCATTACTTTTAGAAAAAAAAATCTACAACATAGCATAGGATAGTACAATAAAATATAACGTGAGGTACCCCGATATACATATATAACAATTCCTAAATATCATTTCACTCCAAGATCTGAAATAGATAGAACCCTTTCTTTGAAGAAGAAAAACTCTTAAACACAAGAGAACACAATACTATGGGAAAAGGAAAGTTAAAATATCTGTTCAAACCTTCAGTATTTCATCGGTGAGAAGGGAAGTGTCTGTACGTCAAATCAAGTCACTAAGCACTAACAGACTTGCACTGCTGTTTAATAAGCTTGCCAAAGTACACAATCTTCTTGGTATACTACTGCCCCCTGGGGGTTACAGTATATTACTACTCTTCTGAAAATCACTGGTGTAGATAGAAAATAGTATTATTTTCTACAAAAAATGCCAAAAAAAATGCAAAAAGGACTGAGTAGGCCTTTCCTAAATAATGTATTTTAAAAGTGTCATATTTGTTTCTATCTGAATAATCAGGGACAAACTATATAATAAAACTTAATTATAGAAAGTGGTTGTTAATATGATTAAGATCAGGACTACATAGCATTTTGCATTGTCAAAGCACTTAGCCAACATTAAATAATCAATCTTTACAGCATTCTTGAGGTCAATATAACCACCATCTTTTTACAGAAAAGTAAACAGCAAGGTTACATGAAGTATTAGAAATTCAAGAACTAGTCAGTAACTAATCAGCAAAGTGCCGCAGAATGGTTTCATGTGAAATAGGAAGCATTAGTACATTAATTCATCTCTAATACCCCATGACCTACCTCTAAGAGAAATTAGTTACTCTTTTATCTGTGGCCCCATAGGATTTTATACATCCCTCTATAAGACTTGACATTTTATATTATAGTTATTTAACTATCCATCTCTGTGGCTAAACTCTGTATCCCCACAGGACTTGGCACAGTGTCTAGCACAAAGCAAGACATAACAATGAATCATTCAGTCACTGGTCCAACTATTAAGCATTTCCTACAAGTAAGGCAGGGTTCTGAGCACAGGGGATACAGTGGGAAAAAGAAAGCCAAGATCCCCCCCTCACCCTGACCGGTTTGGCTCAGTGGATAGAGAGAGCGTCAGGCTGCAGACTGAAGGGTCCCAGGTTTGATTCCGGTCAGGGGCATGTACCTTGGTTGCAGGCACATCCACGATAGGGAGTGTACAGGAGACAGCTGATCGATGTTTCTCTCTCATCGATATTTCTGGCTTTCTATCCCTCTCCCTTCCTCTCTGTAAAAATATCAATAAAAATATATTTTAAAAAAATAAATAAATAAAAATAAAAATAAAAAAGATCCTCCCCTCTTCTCATGGAGCATACTTTCTAGGAGGCTAAGCAGATGACCAACAACAATGAAGAACACTAAAATACAAAACTATCAGGGAGAAAGAAAAGCCATAGGCAAAATTAAAGTAGGGCACTGTGACTACAGATGGTTAAGTACTTACATTAGATTAGGCAGTGATATTTAAGCTGATATTTGAATGCAAGAAAGAACGCACCATAACTATATGTGGAAAAGACAATTAGACAATTCCAGGGGGCAAATAAAAAGGGCCCAAAGTGGACAAGAAAAGCAAATAATTGAGGAAAAGGAGGGAAAAAAAAAGACTGGGTAGAGTACTGTGATTGAGTGAATGATAAAAGATGAACTCAAAGAGGCAGGCATGGGCCAGATCAGGGTTTTCTTGGACCATGATAAGAATTTTACTCTAAGTGAGATGGGATTTAAGGTTACATAATAAGTATTTGCCTATTTAAATTGCTACATTTGCATAGTACGTAGCACTCAAAGGAAAATTAATACTGAGAAAGGAAAATTACTATGCTATTGGTTTGGGAACCTTTCTGTTTTAATTAAATTCTTTTTAGTGAAGTTATTTTATAATTAAATCTTCAGACTAAAATATATAATAGAAATGTCTACTAACATTTTAATATAAGTTAGAATAATTAGATTTTGACAGTCATTATTGGAAGAAACTGAAGAGCTCCTGCATAAACCACTATATATTACATATGACTATACTAGGACCTTAAGCTAATCACTTATTAATTTCACAAAGCCTAAGGTATCTCCTGATACAGCTCATGATGAGTGCCAGACAGACATCTGGAGAAGAGGTTCCTGAGTAAAAGTATGGAAATGTCATTAAATATAATAAATCTTTTCATATTACCAGAGAGACCAGAATGAAAAAAAAAAGTGACAGATTTAAAAGCAAAAATACTTCTCACCATATTATCTGAACAAAATACAGCAATAGCCTAAAACTTAAGGGCAGGTTTTATATTTCACCTGAGATGGTACAGGTGCTGCAGAAACCTCCAAGCTAATAGCAAGCTATATCACCAAGATTCAGTTAATCACCGCAAATAATCATTGCAGAGAAATTATCATCATTTGCTCATTCTAGGAGCAGGTTTCTAAACATCTGATGTATTAAACTTTGTATTCTCTACCATTTTAATGTTTTTTATAATAAAATTGAAAATTTTTTAAATTTTTATTGTTTTTTTTTTTGGGGGGGGGGCATCAATTTGATGTTCCACTTGTTTATGCATTCACTGGTTGTTTTTTATATGTGCCCTGACCTGAGATCAAACCTGCAACCTTGGCATATCAGAACGATGCTCTAACCAACTGACCCATCTGTCAGGGCTTAAAACAAAAAATTTAATAACAGATTTTAAAACCTGTAAGAGTTCCATCTTAGCTAATTTTAAGGGTACAGTTCAGTAGTGTTAAGTTTATTTACATTGTTGTGCAATGGGTCTCCAGGACTTTTACATCCTGCAAAACTGAAATTCTACACCTATAGAACAACTCCCTGTTTCCTCCGCTCCTTAACAGCTACCATTCTACTTTTTTTGTCACTCCCTGTTTTTTTTAACAGATATTACATTTTTCCTGTCACTCCCTGTTTTTTAACAGATAATATGGTATTATAAAAGTCTCTATAAAAGAAACTGTGTGTGTGTGTGTGTGTGTGTGTGTGTGTATACTAGAGGCCTGGTGCACGAAATTCATGCACAGGTAGGGTCCCTAGGCCTGGCCAGCAATCAGGGCCGATCTGGGCCTTCTGGCTGCTGACCGGGGCCTTCCTTCATTCTGCACCACCCCCTGGTGGGTCAGTGCATGTCATTGCGAGTGATCAAACTCCTGGTCTCCCAGTCGAACTCCCGAGGGGACACTTTGCATATTAGCCTTTTATATATATAGATGTACATATATACCAGTGGTTCTCAACCTTCCTAACGCCACGACCCTTTAATACAGTTCCTCGTGTTGTGGTGACGCCCAACCATAAAATTATTTTCATTGCTACTTCATAACTCTAATTTTGCTACTGTTAATGAATCGTAATGTAAATATCTGTGTTTTCCGATGGTCTTAGGCCAGCCTTGGGCAAACTACGGCCCGCGGGCCGGATCCGGCTGTTCTATCCGGTTCTCTTGCTCTCCCCTCCGCTCCTTTACTTTGAATTTATATTAGTTCACACAAACACTCCATCCATGCTTTTGTTCCGGCCCTCCAGTCCAGTTTAAGAACCCATTGTGGCCCTCGAGTCAAAAAGTTTGCCCACCCCTGTCTTAGGCTCTAAGACCACTAGCTAGCAGGGTCGCCTAAGACCATCGGAAAACACAGATATTTACATTACGATTCATTAACAGTAGCAAAATTACAGTTATGAAGTAGCAACGAAAATAATTTTATGGTTGGGGTCACCACAACATGAGGAACTGTATTAAAGGGTCGCAGCATTAGAAAGGTTGAGAACCACTGATATATACATTTATACATAAATATATATATATGCTTTTGAGTTGGTATTTTAGTTAGTTGGTGGGGGGTTGTTTAAATAATTTCATCCTTAACCAAAAGGCGGATAGGAGAATGGGCCAACCCTTGCCTCCAATATGTAATAAAAAAACACAAAATAAATGACTGAGAATTATATTATAGTACACACTACACTGTTTCCAATCCACCATGCATACTAACAAAATTATTACAAACAAACAGGGTTACTGGCCAGTAGCAGAACAGCAACTAAACAATATGACATGACCTTTTTATATGGAAAAATACATGGTACATAGAAAGAATGAATATTGGACTCACTTTGAAAATAGCCTAATAAATAATAAAATTCTCATATTTTAGCCTTTATATTTCACAAGAAATTTCCACATACACCAATTCATTTAGTCAAGTTACAAACCATCCAGAGCTGTTTTCTTCATCTGTAAAAGACATCATAAAAATGCCTACCATGCCGACTTCAAAGGGTAGAAACAAGGAAAAAAGTGAAATAATAAATGTAAACACAATTTGAAAATTGCAAATACTTCTACATATATGTAAATTGTCTAAAGATAAATCCAAACAACTGTAGTACTTATAACTAAGGAATAATCCACACAGTCTCCTGCATACAATTACTATTTACTGAACATTTGTCAAATAATTTATAGTTTCCTGAATATGATGAGAAAGCAGAAATCCTCTACACATTTGGTACATAGAAAATGAATTCTCTTAAATCTGCTAATGGTGAGATCAAAGTTAAAAGGAGGTCAAAATATAAATCTACATGCTACATATTACAAGAACAAAAGGGACCGGATTATGGGTATATTTATTTGTGATACAGAGCAGAAAATCTTTAGAAAAATATACTAGATAAGTAACTTTTTCCAAAATTAATTTCCCTTTGAATTAGTGATTTGGTGGACTGCAAAACTATCAGTGAAATGCTTCTTCAATGAAAATTACAAGGGCATAAGTACAGCCAAGATTCCATACAGGACAAATTAATGCTAAAACCAAGAACAAAGCTCCTCTGTGACATTAGTTACAGAACTAAGTGGGATTTACATGAAGAATTCTACATCTCAATCTTTAAAAGGTAAGCAGTGAGAATATAATTTTAAAAAGCCATATAAAGTCCTTTAGCTCCATCTTTA
Source organism: Plecotus auritus (assembly GCF_963455305.1). Taxonomy (NCBI): domain Eukaryota; kingdom Metazoa; phylum Chordata; class Mammalia; order Chiroptera; family Vespertilionidae; genus Plecotus; species Plecotus auritus. Next base: position 26,741,653 of record NC_137779.1, read on the forward strand.
AATTGTATAATTTCGCCTATAGTTGCCTATACAAATCAAATGTAAGAGGGTTTTATTATCTAGTAGGCAGGCAAAGCATTCTCAAATTCTGAACCTTTGGTAATGAGCTCTTTATAATCACTTTTTTAATTGCTCCCCCATTTGAAAGAAATGCTTTGATTATGACACTATTTGCTAAGCCTCTATAATCATCTTGGCACAATGACTCATAAATCTGCATCAAAGTTGATCTGATTCTAACAGGATCCACAAAATCAATCAAAAGTAATTCAGTCCATAAAGTGTCCAGATAAGGGGGGAGGGGGAGCTAGTTCCATGAAAATTAGAAGGTTGTTGTTTGAGATTTTAATATAGTTCTAAGTACTATTACATATAAAGGTCCTACTTCAATTAAATACTAACCCAAAGATCAAAAATCTCTTGTTCTCTAGGTGTCTTTGGAGCCATAGTAATAAACTCTCTTTCAGAATATATCAAGTTGGAAATTATCCAACTAATTTCAATTCTTTCAGTCAATAAGAAAATACACGTAATCAGTTATAATACTTCCACTCTTCATTTCAACAAATATTTACTGAAAGCCCACAGTGTGCCAAGCACTTACTAGCTTGATAACTCAACATAGCTTACAACAGCCACAGAACCTTCATATAAAGAAGATAGTATAATTAAATTTTCTTAGTCTTTTTGCACATAAAATTATGTTCAAGGACATATACCTCAATTACTTAAATATAATAAAATTTGATGTAGAATATGTTAAAGTAAATGTAGGGAACAGAACCAGGGGAGCACTTAACATTCTTTCCCCTTATAATATTTATCATTATACTTGAAAATTTTTAATCTCTTAAGAAATGTACAGCTACTTACCCAACCCATCAAACTACTGAAAGCCATATAATGTAGCATAGTCTTAACGATAAGTTAAACACAAGAGGGCGCACAAGCCTGGGAAATTAGTAAAACCAAAGGCAAGTTGCATTTTACTCAATTCGCAGCTCTTAATGCATGGATTTATAAAGGATTCTTCATGCATGTACTTCGGGTTAATTGCACTGAAAATATTTCCCTTTCTCAGTACTTTCCAGAAACCAAATCACTGCTTCTCAGATAATACAAATTATTTATTCAAATTTAATTTAAACCTAAATTTAATATTATATCATTAAGAAAAATTATGACTTTTAATCAGAATTTTATGCCACCTTTTAATCTAACTTCTCCTTGAAAAACTTCTGTGCAAATGCTAGCCAATTTTTAGGAGCATTTGAGATCTCATTCCCCAGCATATCTTACAAGTTTGGCTCAAATAAACTCTTATTTATTTTTTGGAGAATTTATATAAGTAAATGCTAGCCAACTTTCAAAATTCCTATTTTCAAATATCATTAAAACATTAATTAAGTGATTGTAATTACAATAAACTTACTTGCAGGAAATAGATCTCCAACTTTTTGAAAATGACAAATTCGTATCATAATATCAGCTCTTTAATTCTCAAGCATTAATAGATCATTCTGTCTACAATGATCTATCCCAAGAATGGCAACCAATCCCAAATGGTAGGTTATGACTTCATTAGTTCACTTCCTCATGAAATAATAAACTACCTCAGGAGTTTGTGTAGGAGTTTGTGAATAATCAGATTAAGATTACAAAGCCTATAGTCAGAAGCAAAATCCAAAGTAATTCCAGAGCACATTCTGCCTACCTCAAGATTCACAGCAGAATATAATCTACACACACACACACACACACACACACATACAGTTCTAGGTATGTAGCGCTACTCAGCTTTATATATACACTAGAGGCCCAATACACAAAATTCGTACAAGAGTAGGCCTTCCTTCCCCTGGCTGCCGGCACCGGCTCCTCTCTGGCACCCGGGGCCCAGGCTTCCCTTGCAGCCCAGCTTCATCTGGAAGGTCGTCCAGAATGTCATCCGGAAGGATGTCCGGTCTAATTAGCATATTACACTTTTATTATTACAGACAGTCCTAATGCTGACTGTGACACATGAAATTACTCTGAATGTCAACAATTTCACATTGTATCTAACTTCTACAAAGAAGAGGCACATGACATGAGGACCTGGCATGGTAGACAAAAGCACAAAAATATTACCTATCCTTTATATATCCTATATAATAAAAGCCTAATATGCAAATTGTCCCCTCGGGTATCATTCGACTGGGAGTTGGACTGGAAGACTTGGAGCTCAACTGCTCACTATGACGTGCGCTGACCACCAGGGGGTGGCGTGAAACATGGTGGGCATCCGCGATGCGCTGCGACCTCTCGCAGGCTACCTGGGGGTGGAGGTGATGGAGACAGAGGTGCAATGAGAATGCGGGGTGTCCCCTGAGCTCACTCTCACTCCTCCTGCTATTCTCCCCCGGGACACCAGGGCTGGCACACGGGGGAAGCCCCTGCGCTCAGGTGCCAGGCGCCCACGAGGAGCCCACCCAGCTTCCTGCTGGGTGGCCTAGAGGCCCACACTGCACCCCAGCTCACGGTGTCCGGCTGCGCTCACCGCATCTCTGTGTGGGGACTTGGGCAATGTGACTCAGGTGGAGGGGTTGTGTGGGGGCCCGGGGGCCCAGGTGCTTCCCAGGGGCCAGAGGTCAGCTGGGACCTGCTCTTCCACACCAGACACTTGCGCATCAATTGCTGGCCAGGACTAGGGACCATACTCATGCACAAATTTCGTGCACCAGGCCTCTAGTTATTATGATAAAAGAAAAAAAGAGAGATGAACCGACTGCTCGGATCAACAGAGTCAGGCAAAAAGTCCATGTTAGTAGCAATGAGCTACAGGTTAGGGGGTATGGGCAAAGGCTGACAGTCCAGAACAAAGGATAAGACATATATTATTTTAGTGATCAAAATTCAGGGCCCAAACTAAGGAACTAACAATCAAGAACCCAAGGGTGGTAAAAATCCAGTCAATTAAATAAGGTATTTGTAATGTGAGCAGGTGGTATTGACCATATACTACAATCTATCTAGCTGAACAGACTCCTAATATACTTCTTGCCAGTACTTCTGGACCAGAAAGGGAAAAGTGCCTATAAAGGATATCACTGGGACAATCCTTGCAATTTCAATAGGATCGTCAATTAAATAGCAGTATCGTTTCAATGCTAATGTCTTAAATTTAATGATTATTCTGTGGATATATATCAGAGTATTCTCAATACATACTGAAGGATTTATGGGTGATGTCCAATAACAATTTATTTGATGTGGAGTATATTATAAGCCAAATATGGTAAAATATTCACTATTGGAGGAATCTAGATGTAGGATATTCAGGAGTCCTTTGAAATAACCTCACAACTTTTCTATATGTTTCACATTATTTCAAAATTAAAAATAGACCATCCGGCATAGTTCAGTGGTTGTGGGCTCGATTCCCAGTCAGGGGTATGCAGGTGGCAGCCAATCAATGATTCTCTCTCATCATTGATGTTTCTCTCTCTCCTCTCCCTTCTTCTCTGAAATCAATAAAAATAAGTATTTAAAAAAAAAATTAAATAGCCCTGGCTGGTGGCTTAGTTGGTTGGAGCATCCTCCTATACACCAAAAAGGTTGTGAGTTTGATTCCTGGTCAGGGTACATACCTAGGTTGTGAGTTTGAGCCTCAGTCAGGGCTCATACAGGAGGCAACAGATCAATGTTTCCCTCTCACATCAACGTTTCTCTCTCTCTCTCTCTCTCTCTCTCTCTCGCTCTCTCTCTCTCTCTCTCTTTCTCCTTCCCCTTCTCTCTTTAAAATCAATAAAAAGAAGAATGTTCCAATGTTGGTAGTAGTAATACTTCAACTTGCAAAATAGATTAATTTTATTTAGGTATACTTGTCATATTAAATAAGATGTTTCTATCTTCCTCTCCCTCTCCCTTCCTCTCTGAAATCAATAAAAATATTTTTTAAATAATAAAACAAATTCTCAATTTTCTAACAGTTTAAATCAATGCACTAAATAGTTTAATATTTTTGCATTGCTTATACGTTTATAATCTGCAGTAAGGAAGTTTTTAATGTTTTGACAAAAACTTTTAAAAGTCACAGAACAATCAAAGCTTTTCCAAAGATCACACTGCAAGATTTTTTCAGCTTGCAATCATTTCTAATTGTACTGTAATACCATGCAAAGTAAGGACTGCCTTTATATGCTATTTCCATTATACTATGTTATCTCACTAAACATATGAAAGGAAGTTTTAATGTGGGATATTTGAAAGAAATGTTAGATTCCTTCCAGAAATGATTAAAAAGTAGACTAAAACTGTTGAGGAATTCAGCTAACAATAAACAAGAACTTCTAAACCATCAGGGTGATATGTTCATGGTCTGTGAAATCTGCATCCTTAGAAGACTTCAAGAAGAAAACGTAGGCCGAAACTGGTTTGGCTCGGTGGACAGAGCGTCGGCCTGCGAACTGAAGGGTCCCGGGTTCGATTCCGGTCAAGGGCATGTACCTTGGTTGCAGGCACATCCCTAGTGGGAGGTGTGCAGGAGGCAGCTGATCGATGTTTCTCTCTCATCGATGTTTCTAGCTCTCTATCCCTCTCCCTTCCTCTCTGTAAAATATCAATAAAAATATTTTTTAAAAAAATTTTTTTAAAAAGTAGAAAATGCAGTTACATATCCTAATTTTCTCATTGATTTCGACCAGCGGTGGGGAACGTCCGGCCCATGGGCCATATTAAGGCCCATGAAATCATTTGGTCTGGCCCTGCCAAGGCATTAGAGCTGAGTTAATTAAATATTTGACCAAATACAGTAGGCTAATTTTTAAGTTGATAATTTTGGATGGCCCTCGAATGATATTATAAATATCCAAATGACCCCTGGCAGAAAAAAAGGTTCCCCACATGATTTAGACACTGATTTTTTTATTTTAAGTGGCCAGCAATGGTAGGGCTATAAAATAAGTAAAAGACAAACTTTCTTTTTTTTTTTTTTTCATGGTATAGTATCATTTTTTTAAATTCTTTATTGTTGAAAGTATTACACCATTGACTTCTCCCAGCCTGCCCCCACCTCCCAGCACAGGCCTTCACAGAAGACAAACTTTCAAGGAATTTTCAAACTACTTTAAGACTCAGATACATTCAAGTGACATGTTTATATAACAATATAAATAATTAAGTGAAATTAGCAATAGACAATGTTTTATTATATTCATAGCTCAACATTCCAGGAAAGCTTCCAGGAAAAGGTTAAGGGTTGACCCTGGCCAGTGTTTCTCAGTGGTTAGAGCGTTGGCCCGTGCAACCAAGGGTCTTGAGTTTGATTCCCAGACAAGGGCACATAGCTAGGTTTCATGCTCAGGAGGCAGCCAATCAATGTATGTGTCTCTCTTGTCTCTCTCATCTCTCTCATCTCTCTCTCTCTCTCTCTCACTGATGGCTCTCTCTCTCGCCTCCTCCCTCCCTCCCTTCCATTCTTCCCCCCCCAAAAAAAAAATTCAATGGAAAAAATATCCTCCCATGAGGATTAAGAGGGGGTGGGGGAAGTAAGAGTTGAACTGGACCTACTTAGCCCAATAATATTGGGAGCAAAGGAGAAAATTTCAAGCACAGAGGTTGGCATAAATAAGAAGGAAGACGAAAAAGGAAAAGACTAGACCAACAAAAGCAGGTTTTTCAGCAGAGCAGCAAGAAATAAAGGCGGAAATGTAACCAACAGTGCAGTCTTGAATCTCAGGCCAATTGGCAACATGGAACAACAGAAGATTCTATGAAAGTAAATAAAATTTCTACCTTAGGCCATTTGGGATTGAGAAGCCGAGCTTTGATTGCATCGTCCAGGGCCTTGTCATACTGCTGGATTTTCATATATGCTGCAGATCTATTGCTGTACAAGATGCAATTCTGAGGGTCAACAGCCAGAGCTTCATTGTATAAAACAATAGCTGTGTGGAAATCTCCATCATGACAGGCCTGGTTACTCTGACGAACTTTCTCAACAAATTCAGCTTTGCTCAGCACTGGACCATCAGGACTTCTCTGGCCAATAGTCTTAGCACCAAAGAGAGGAATCTACAAACAAAGAAACTTTGTGAGACAAAGTTCTGATAATCCAGAGGGGTTCCTTGTCTGACCAACATGAGAACATGAACATTCTCCATGTTCTAATCTATATTGTAGTTAACTTTTGTGCCCTGAAAGACAATAAGCTTTCCAAGAAGCAGCCAACATAGTGCCTTGAGTGTGTGTGTGTGTGTGTGTGTGTGTGTATTTATAAACTTACATATTTATACTTATATATGTATATATTTTTTGATAGAGAGAATGAATGAGTACAAGAGTACTCAAGCTTTTCCTTGGCAATTTAAAGTTATACTAAAGAGCCCAAGCTGGGGTTGCTCGATGGTTAGAGCATTAGCCAGAGCACCAAAGGGTCACGAGTTCCATTCCAGGTAAAGGGCGCATACCTGGATTACAGGTTTGATCTTTGGCCAGTTGGGGCATGTGTGGAAGGCAACCAATCAATGTCTCTCTCTCACATCTGTTTCTCTCTCTCTCTCTCTCTCTCTCTCTCTCTCTCTCTCTCTCTCTCTCTCTCCCCCCCCCCCACACACACACACACACACACACCCTACCTCCCTCCCTCCATCCCTAAAAGGCAATGGAAAAAATATACTCAGGTAAGGATTAACATACATACATACATACATAAAGTTATACTAAGGGAAAGATAAAAATATAAACCTACCCCTAGCTGGTTTGGCTCAGTGGATAGAGCATCAGCCTGCGGACTAAAGGGTCCCGGGTTCAATTCTAGTCAAGGGCACATGCCCAGGTTGTGGGCTCGATCCCCAGTAGGGGGAGGTGCAGGAGGCAGCCGATCAATGATTCTCTCTCATCATTGATGTTTCCATCTCTTTTTCCCTCTCCCTTCCTCTCTGAAATCAATAAAAATATATTTAAAAAATAAAAATAAAAAAAGATGGTTGTACTTAGGAAAACAATGAAAGAAACAAGATCAAAGTATTAACAATGCTAAGTTATCTTTGAATGTAAGATTATGAACTATTTTTCTTAAAATTTTCTTTCTCTTCTCCAAATATTAGGAAATGAGCATATGTTTTAAAATAAAAATAAAATTTTAATGTACCAATGAATCTTTTTAGATTGGCAAATTTGGTAACTGTAATTTGGCTACTACCATGGAAATTCTAAGAGAAACACCAGTTTTTGGAGATCACTAAAAAGAAAAAAATATCTGCTAGAAATTATACCTTGGCAATTTAAGACCTTATTTTGATGTTGACTTTTCCAACTCACTAAGTTTTCTATGACTTTATAGCAGTGACCTTAAAACCAAAGGGAGTGACTCAGTCAAATGTAATTCATTTTTAAAACATGAAAATTATGAACTGCATTAGAGTCTTAACGGAAGAAACTTAAGACAGCAGTGTCAAGAGACAGTTTGCATGTCTAAGTAGGCTTGCCCTAACTGAAATTAAAACAAAAAAGTGTAATTTTCTTCCCCATGTCTTCCTTTAAGATTAAGTCCAGTCCCTCAATTCAAAAGAGGGCAGATCTAATATGTAACACACCACCCTGTACAAAAGCAACAGACTCCTCAGAGATATCTGCATTAAAAAGAACAAATTCGACTGAGAGGAAAAAGAAAGGCAGAGCTAATCTCTCACATAGACAACCTCTAGTTTTCCTCTGCTTCCCGGGATATCATATCCTAGATGTCCAGGACAATGTACAGGGCTATGAAGTAGTGCAAAGACAATGAAAGGTACAAACTTCATAGACTCAGATAACCCAGAAAGGTACACTGCATTCCAGACAAACTAGTTTCCCATTGAAGATACCCAGTAATCTTCTTCCAAGTCCATTTCAAGTATTTTACAGTTTTTCCCAACAGTCCCAAAGTGAAGAGAAAAGAAACTATCTTTTATTGAAATAAATATGATCAAAAGAAGCCTATCATGAGATAATTAGAAGAAAGGGACGCTACAGCAAAACACACTCAATCCAGCAGGAACCTAGAAATTCAAAATTAGTGAAAATACAATACTTTGTGCATTCACATCGCTCAGAGAGTGGAATCTAGGTCAAAACATAGAAGTACAGAATTCTGAACTTCAGTCACCAATACTTTTACAAAACCTACATTTTAATCCAATGTAAGAGTCATGGTTGGCAAAAATGATCTTTGATAACCAGACAAGTGTTCTGTGAGACTTAAAACAGGATTATAGTTTAACTCCTCCTCTCACTTTCATCGTTTGTTTTTTTGTTTTAATCCTCAACCAAGGATATTTTTCCATTGATTTTTAGAAAGAGTATGAGAGGGCCAGAGAGAAATATTGATGTCAGAGAAACACATTGATTGGTTGCCTCCTGCACGCGCCCTGACCAGGGCCAGGGCGGCGAGAAGCCTGCAACCGAGGTACATGCCCTTGACCAGAATCAAACCTGGGACCCTTTGGTCCACATGAGATGCTCTATTCCAGCCTTGGGCAAACTATGGCCCGCGGGCCGGATCCGGCTGTTCTATCCGGTTCTCTTGCTCTCTCCTCCGCTCCTTTACTTTGAATTTATATTAGTTCACACAAACACTCCATCCATGCTTTTGTTCCGGCCCTCCGGTCCAGTTTAAGAACCCATTGTGGCCCTCGAGTCAAAAAGTTTGCCCACCCCTGCTCTATTCACTGAGCCTATCGAGCCAGGGCAAAAAAGGAACAACTTTCTATTACTTCTACTGACTCTGGTGGTAATAACCTAACTGTATATACTTTTCCGAAGTCAGAAAACTATACACTTTAAAATTGGTAAATTTGAGCCCTAACAGGTTTAGCTCTGTAGATAGAGCATCAGCCTAGGGACTGAAGGGTCCCAGTTCAATTCTGGTCAAGGGCACATGCTCAGTTGGGGGCTCAATCCCCAGTAGGAAGCATGCAGGAGGCAGCCAATCAATGATTCTCTCTCATCACTGATGTTTCTCTCTCTCTCCTTTCCTCTCTGAAATCAATAAAAATATATATTTTAAGGGTAAATTTTATAGTATGTAAATTTTAACTAAATCAAGATTATTTCAAGTAAAATAAAAATTAAAGACATTTTGTGCAGTTTTATCTTACTTGAGTTAAAATGCCTATATGTATTTCTGTGAATGTGTTTGTCTATTGTTAGAAAGATGCACAGAAAAAGTTACAGGAGGGAAAAATGTGTACGGTATTGAAAGTAGCAATCTCTGTATGAGTAAGATTATGGAGTTTGGTTTTGTTTCTTCTTGTCTTATATTTTCTAATTTTATACAATACACACATTCACCTTTCATGATCATAAGAGGGAGTTTTGTTAAAATAAAGATCAACTTTGGGAGAGAAACCAAGATGGCGGCATAGGTAAACACCTAAACTGCTGCCTCACACAACAATTTCAAAACTACAACTAAAAGAGAAAACAGACATCATCCAGAACCACAGGAAGGCTGGCTGAGTGGAAATTCTTCAACTAGAAGGAAAGAGAAAAGCCCACTGAGACTCAGAGGAGCTGCAGGAGGCAGAGGTACTGAGATGCACGCGTGTGAAGAGGACTGGCAACTGAGTGCACAGCTGGCTTTCTCAAGCGGGAGGGAGACAAAAGCTCCCGATGGACTGAGCTCCAGTTCCAGGCGAGACTCTGGGAACCCAGACGCATTTGGGGAGAAACTGGACTGTCTGGCAGCGGGTGGAACTCGAGGGCGGCTTTCTCTCAGAGGTGCTTGCAGCGATTACCATGGGACACTGAGACACAGGGGCCTATTAGGGCAGGGCAGATGGGAAACCAATGCTGTCTGCTCCACCCTGAGACTACACCCCATCCAAGCTGAGCACAGAGGCTTTTGCAAGTCTTCTCTCATAAGGGTATCTCCAGCACAGAAGTTCTCCCAGCGTAGACACAGCAGATCCTCACAGCCAATTGTCCTGGAGGTCAATTCCTCCCAGTGATACCAACAACAATCAAGGCTTAACTACAACAAGACTGTGCACACAGCCCACACAGGGGTGCACAAAGAGTGTCCATCTCAGGTAACTGGGGAGGCTGAGCCACTGGGCCCTATAGGACACCTAGCACACAAAGCCACTCTATCAACTCAGGGAAGCAGCCAAAATGCGAAGACAAAGAAACAGATCACAAATGAAAGAAATGGAGGAAAGCAAACGACTGGATATAGAGTTCAAAACCACGGTTATAAGGTTTTTCAAGAATTTTCTAGAAAAGGCCGATAAATTTAGCAAGACCCTCGAGGATATGAAAAAGGACCAACTAGAAATTAAGCATACACTTACTGAAATAAAAAATATTATACAGAGATCTAACAGCCGACTAGAGGATCGCAAGAATCCAGTCAAAGATTTGAAATACAAAGAAGCAAAAAACACTCAACTGGAAAAGCAAAAAGAAAAAAGAATACAAAAATATGAAGATAGTGTAAGGAGCCTCTGGGACAACTTCAAGCATACCAACATCAGAATTACGGGGGTGTCAGAAGAAGAGAGAGAGCAAGATACTGAAAACCTATTTGAAGAAATAATGACAGAAAACCTCCCCCACCTGGTGAAAGAAATAGACTTAGAAGTCCAGGAAGTGCAGAGAACCCCAAACAAAAGGAATCCAAAGAGGACCACGCCAAGACACATCATAATTAAAATGCCAAGAGCAAAAGACAAAGAGAGAATATTAAAAGCAGCAACAGAAAAACAGTTAGTTACCTACAAGGGAGCACCCATACGACTGTCAGCAGATTTCTCAACAGAAACTATGCAGGCCAGACGGGAGTGGCAAGAAATATTCAAAGTGATGAATAGCAAAAACCTACAACCAAGATTACTCTACCCCGCAAAGCTATCATTCAGAATTGAAGGGCAGATAAAGAGCTTCACAGATAAGAAAAAGCTAAAGGAATTCACCACCAAACCAGTATTATATGAAATGCTAAAAGGTATTCTTTAAGAAGAGGAAGAAGAATAAAAAGGTAAAGATAAAAATTATGAACAACAAATACATATCTATCAACAAGTGAATCTAAAAATCAAGTGAATAAAAAAATCTGATGAACAGAATAAACTGGTGAATATAATAGAATCAGGGGCATAGAAAGGGAGTGGACTGACAATTCTCAGGGGGAAAGGGGTGTGAGGGGTGCAGGAAGAGACTGGACAAAAATCGTACACCTATGGATGAGAACAGTGGGGGGCGGGGCATAAGGGTAGGGGGTGGGGTGGGAACCGGGTGGAGGGGAGCTATGGGGGAAAAAAGAGGAACAATTGTAATAATCTGAACAATAAAGATTTATTAAATTTAAATTTTTAAAAATAAAAAGTAGATCAACTTTGATTTTAAAGTTTCTTATAGAAATTTCTGTGAGTTACCAATTTGTGGTTTTACAGGTTATACTTTTTTTTATTTTCCAATTACAGTATAAATTTAATTATAGTTGTGATTTGGGAGGTAAGGTGTTATTGATAAAATAGTATTTCCAGTGTAAATAATTATTTTCTTTAATTCATAGTGAACACACATTCAATGAACACAATATGTACGTTCATATTTGGGTTAAATTGTGTCTCTGATTTCTTCCCATGCAAAATAGCAATCTACCCTACCTACAAAAACACTATTAAGCTTAAGTTCAACATCAACCTTTGTCTCTAACAGAGCTTTTTTTTTTTTTTTTTAATAGCAATCATACAAAAGAAACAATGGTAATCATCAATTTTTATTTTAAAACATATTGCTTCTGCTTTTAGAAGAAATAAGCAGTGAAAGAACAGGACAGTATATAAGAATTTTGGGATAAAAACGAACAGCTTTGAGTTATACTTACTATTTTTAATAATAATTACAAATACATTGTCAAACACCCTATAAGCAGCTTAGATTTAGCAAGCTTTTACAATGCAACAGTGTGGTGCGAGATGTTTTCATTATTCCTCAAGCACTCATAGAGTTTTCTTGGGTCACAGAAAAGTGATAGGGACAGGAAGAGGTTTGAGGTTTTTGTTTGTGGTTTTTTTCTTTGTGGTTTTTTTGGGTTTTTTAATGTATGTGTGGGTCTGTGGTTTTAGGTTTGTTTGTTTTAGGGAGGGGTTGGTGTTTTTTTTTTTTTTGCTTTTTGTTTTTTGGCATGCTTTTAAATGCAGTTCATTAACACAAGAAGATAAACAACAAATACCAAATCCCTACCCACATGCAAGGCATTGTTCTGAATACCTACTTACATTCTTTTTTATTTGTCAATTATATGGGATAGGTCTTACTATCCCATTACATATATGAGAACACTAAGATGTATAACAGTTAAACTTTGTCAAAACTCATACAAACTAGTAAGAAGCAGAGCCAAACTTGGAGATGTGAATCTAAATCTGCATCTATACTTAAGCTTTCAAAGACCATTCATCATTATTTGAGGGAAAGATTTGAAACAGAAAATTGGATCGGTCTACCATTAAATGATGAAGTTAGAAGATATATCCCAAACTAACTTGTATTTCTTTTATATACTAGCAATGAACTAGTGATGAAAAATGAACAATACAAAATTAAAATTTTTTAAAAGTCCGTGTATAACAGCATCAAACGATAAAATACTTAGAAATAAATTTTTGAAAGAAGTGAAAAAAAAAAGTGCAAGAGTTGGGACTGGAAAACTACAAAACATCACTAAAAGGACAGATTAGGCCCTGGCTGGGTAGCTCAGCTGGTTGGAGCACCGTCCCTATGGACCAAGGTGCAGGTTCAATTCCCAGTCAGGGCACAAAAGAGTCAACCAGTGAATGCATGAATGGGTAGAACAATAAAAATTGATGTTTCTCTCTCTCTCAATCTCTCTCTCTCATTAACAATGTTTTTAAAGGACAGATTAAACAATGCCTATAAAAATCCCAAGTGTTTTTTGGCAGAAATTGATAAATTGGTCTTAAAACCCAGAGACTCAGAAAAGCCAAAACAGTCTTGAAAAAGAACAAAATTACAGAACTTACACTTAATTTCAAAATCTATTAAAAAGCTACTGTAATCAAATATTATGGAGCTGGCATTAGAATGAATAAGAGAATAGAATGGAGAGTCCAGAAATAAATGTAACATATAGACAGTTGATTTTCAATAAGGGTGCAAAGGCCATTCAGTGAGAATTTTTTTTTTTTCAATATATAGTGCTGGGACAACTGGATTACCACATGCAAAAGAATGAATCTGGACCACTACCTTACACAAAAATTAACTCAAAGTGGATCAACAACCTAAGCATAAGGGCTAAAAACTTAAAACTCTTAGAAGGAAGCATAGCGGTAAACCTTCATGATCTTGGATTTGAAAATGGATTCTAAATATGACACCAAAAGCATAAGGAACAAAAGAAAAAATAAATGGACTTCATAGCAAAACTTCTTTTGCACAAAGAACATTATCAAAAAAGTAAAAAGACAACCTACAAAATGGGAGAAAACATTTGCAAATCATATATCTGATTAGCAGTTAGTATCCAGAATATTTTAAAAATTCCTACAACTCAATAACAAAAAGGACAAGTAACCCAATTAAAAAATGGACCGATTTGGCTCAGTAGATAGAGCATCAACCTGTGGACTATAGGATCCCGGGTTCAATTCCAGTCAAGGTCACATGCCTAGGTTGTGGGCTTGATCTCCAATAGGGGGTGTGCAGGAGGCAGCCAATCAATGATTCTCATCATTGATGTTTCTATCTCTCTCTCACTCTCTGAAATCAATAAAAATATGTGTGTTTTTTTAAATGGACTCCCCCTCCCGCTGCCCTAGTCGGTTTGGCTGTGAATAGAGTGTTGGCCTGCAGAGCAAAGGGTCCCTGGTTTGATTCTGGTCAAGGGCACGTACCTCGGCTGCAGGCTCCGACCCGGTGCAGGAGGCAACCAATCACAGTCTCTCTCTCACGTTGATGTTTCTGTCTTCCCCTCTCTCTTCCACTCTCTAAAAATTAATGAAAAAACATCCTCAGGTGAGGATTTTTTAGAAAAAGAACTCCCAGCCCCCCAAAATGGACAGGGATTTGAATAGACATTTCTCCAAAGAAATACATAACCAATAAGCACAAAAAGTTATGCCTAGCATCATTAGTCATCAGGGAAATGCAAGTCAAAGTTGCAATGAGATGCCATTTTACACCTACTAGGTTAGCTAAAGTCAAAAAGACAGAAAATAGCAAGTATTGGCAAGAATGTAAAGAAACTGAAACCCTCACACATTCCTAGTGGGAATGTAAAATGATGCAGTGCCTTAAAAAAATAAAGTTTGTCAGCTCCTCAAATGGTTAAAATGGAGTTATCATGTGACCCACCAATTGGGATATACCCAAGAGAAATTAAAACATATGTCCATATGTCCACACTAAAACTTGTACATAAATGTTTATAGCAGCATTATTCATAATACAGTAGGCACTCTGTATCCACAGGTTCCACATCCGGGATTGAAAATGTTCAGATAAAAAAGTTACATTGTTGCTAATGTGTACCATGTAGTTAATCCTAGGATGCTTGCCTCTGAACATATACAGACTTTATTTTTCTTGTCATTATTTCCTAAACAACACAGTGTAACAATTATTTATATAGCATTTACATTGTGTTAGGCATTATAGTAATTTAGAGATGATTTAATGTATACAGGAGGATGTGCATAGGTTATATGCAAATATTATACCACTTTATATAAGGGACTTGAGCATCCTGGGATCTTGTTATCTGGGGGTGGTTCTGGAACCGAAACCCCCCAGATACCAAAAGGCAAGTGTAACCAAAAAGTAGAAAAAATTCACATGTCTATCAACAGATGAATAGATAAACAAAATGTGGTATATCCTTTTAACGAAATATTATTCAGCAATAAAAAGGAATAGGGTGCTGATACATGTTACACAGCCTCAAAAAAAAACAAACAAACAAAAAAACACTATGCTAAGTAAAAGAAGCCCGTCACAAAAGAAACATATTATAAGTTACATTATGTAAAATGTCCACAATAGTTAAATTCAGAGACAGAAAGTAGGTTAGTTATTGCCAGAGGCTGAGAGAAAGGCAAGGAATGTTAATGGGTACAGGATTTCTTTGTGGGGTGATGAAAATGCTCTAGAAGTAGGTAATGGTGATGTATAGACACATAGTGAGTATACCATAAACCAGGAATTGTACAATAAGAGATTAATCTTATTGTAAGTGAATTACATCTCAAAAAGCTAGGTTTTTTTAAAGTCAGTCATGGGGATGTGATGTACCACATGGTAACTATAGTTAATAGTACTGTATTATATATAAGGTAGTTAAGAGAGTGAATCTTAAAAGTTCTCAACACAGGAAAAAAATATGTAACTGTGTGGTGACGTTTACTAGACTTATTGTGGTGATCTTTTTGTAATATATACAAATATCAAATTATTATGTTGTAGACCTGAAACTAATGTATCTTCAATTATATCTCAATTTTAAAAATTGAAAAATAACAAAGAAACTACAAAAATGCCACACTGAGACAATAAAGCACCTAATTTTCAATACTATTCAGGTACAATCTCAACTCCTAAAGCCTTGTCATCCTATACATTCACAGTTTGTCAGTGAACAAAAATAAACTAATGAAATCAACTATTGAAATTTTAAAAACATGAAAAAACAGCTCCTGAAATATCAAATCACTTTCACTCAAACAATTCTATTTTAGCATTGACTCTGAACTAAACATAAGTCTCAATTTCAAAATATCACATACAGAGGACAAATACTCAGAGGTTTAAGCAAATTTCCAACTGTTCTGAATAAACAGTCATTCAGATTTGCTTTGATGAAAATGTAAATATTTACCTGCCTCAAAGAAAACAAAATCCTTATAAGCCTAGTGTTCCCAAATGATGGAGAGAAAGAGCCATGCATTTTTTTCTATTCAGAATTTTGTTGCAAAATTAGTGTTAACCTAGCTAGGGTACTCAGAGTTGATGGCTTATACTAAGCAACGTATACCCTGCTTTGCCTACAACATACTAAAAACAAGGCATTATAAACAGTCACAGAAGTTATGTTTGTACCTGATAAAAGTCACGTTAGCCAGTCATTAATCTCAAAATGTCTCAAGAACTATTTTGGAAACTCCCTAAGTCCTTTAGTCTTGCTACAAATATTGACTGACCATCTACCACGTGCCAGGCACTGCACCTGGTACCAGGATGCCACGGTGACCCATAAACAGAACAGGTCTCTCTGCTCACAGGAAGACAGTGCTTGTCCAAGGAGCCTGATGATGACAACTTGGGAGCTTGTTTAAAAGCCAAAATCTGCTCATAAGCCTTGGAGAGTCCTCGGGCCTGGGGTGAGTCGTCGCGACGCCTGTATTTTCATCAAGCGCTCCTATACCCCCGCTGTTTTTGAGAACCCAAGGCTCAGGGCCATCCCACTACATCCAGCAAGATGCCACACCTCCAAAGTCCATTTCCCTAAGCATCCTTCACCCAAACCAATATCCCAAACGCACCACAAAGCTGGGGTGGAAGGGAAGCATTCCCGAATCACTTGGTTCTAAGCCACCGATAGACTTGCTTCCTTCCTGGGACGGACAGCTCACTCTCGGAGATCCCACCCGGGGCTGTCTGCACCTGAGCCTCCCGCGACTGCGCGGACACCTGTCTCCCAGCGGCTGCCGTCTACCTCTCCGATGGGCTTAGTTTAGGGGCCCACCGCCCCAAAAGAACGGAGGTAAGGCGGAGACGCCGCGCGCATTAGGCGCCGACTGTATACCGCTCCCCCAACCCCGGCACGCGCACACATACTCCCGCGAAAACTGAGGCGGACAGGCGACAGGCCAGTCCCCGCCGCCCAAGGATGCAAGGCGGGGCTCGAACCCGTCCGGCGGGCCGGGTTCCGCCTCGCGGGCGCTCGTCAGCCGCCGAGGCCCGGCCGGGCTCCCACCGACGGAGTTTCACAAAGAAAGTCTCCCGGCCCGCGCCCCTCACGCACTCACCGGCGCCGGCGGCGATTCAGGCTCCCGCCGCCTCCGGCTCCGCGCCGGAGTCGGCCCCGGGGTTGGCTCGAGCGCCGGCGGCGGCGACTGCTCCATCCCCACGGGGCCCGGGCCGCGTCCGCCTCGAGCTAACGGTCCCGCCAGCTAGGAGCGCGCGCCGGCTCCGCGCGCCATGTTCCCGCCGTGCCGCGCGCCGCCGCGGCAAACCCCACCACCCCTCACCGCGCACGCGCACGCGCGCCGCCGCGAAGCCCACCACCGCCGCCGCGCACGCGCGCGCGCACGCGCCGCGCCCCCCTCCCCGCGAGCCCCGCCTCGCGCCCCTGAGCCGGCCGCTGTTCCCGGCGTGGCGCCCACCCCCTCCGCACCCGTCCGGCCGGGCTGGAGCGTTCGCCGTTCTGAGTTCAGCGCCGCCGCCTGCCGCACAGCGGACCACCCCAGGCCAGATTCCAAGGCTCCTTCCCGGCACTGCTCCCTTGGCTTCGCCCGTCGCACAGGGCGTGGGGCGAGGGTCTGGACCAGGAGGGACTTACCCCCACCAAGTGCCGGGCGAAGGATGTCTCTCTGATGAGATCCCCGGCGTGGAAGTGTACAAGCACGTGCGCGAGCAAGCGGCACAGTGAAAGCCCTTGTCTCTGGGAGAGCCAGACTCCATGGAGACCCTGAGTTACAGTCCCGCATCTCCACTAACCTTTGCGTGATTAAGGTCAGGTATCCGGGTCTGTCTCTCCTTAATGAGGAAGGTCCGACAACTAAGGCATGATGGGAGGACTCAAGAAATAATCGAGATAAAGTGTCAACACCGGGCCTAAGGCGTACCAAGTGGTAATCAGATGTCAAGACCTCTCAAGTAGGTTTGTTTACTGGCTAAAAAACACGGGCTCTTGAGAAGGGAAATCTCGGTTCAAGTATTGCCTCCACCTGTTGGTTCAAGTATTGCCTCCACCTGTTACAAACTGGGGACCTGGAATAGGACACTTGACTGAGCCAGAGAGCCTTGATTTCTAAATCTGCGAAGTGGGGAGTGGCAGTCCAATCTCAGGAGCTTTCAGAAGATGATGCGTGTATGCTCCTGAGCACCATGCCTGGCACACACCAGGCTCTCCAAGCTTCCCTGTATAGCTCCGCCCCGTCCTTCCAAGACTCCTAAAAGGTTAATGAAAAGGCTTGGCTCCCAAACCCTGTGGTATAATTAGCTGGGAGCGGTTAACTCAACCTGGGAGCTGGAAGGTCTGTTACTTCCCTCATCTTTGCTTTGCATTCTCTGCCCCAAACGTCTCTGAAGACCCTAAACTGGGCAGAAAACAAAAACAGAAGCAGAGAATGTTTTCCCTAGTAGAAAAAAAAAAATGTTTCCAAGGGTCTCTTGGAGTTTATAAATGGTTGAATTTATTAGTCTGGTCTTTTCCAGATACAAGTGACAAAAAAAAGAAAAAGAAAAAGAAAAAAAGAACCTCAACCTGAAGTAAAACAAAGGACAAGTATTAAAAAGTCCTGGGGTGGGCCCTGGCCGGTTTGGCTCAGTGG
Organism: Plecotus auritus; assembly: GCF_963455305.1. Classification (NCBI taxonomy): domain Eukaryota; kingdom Metazoa; phylum Chordata; class Mammalia; order Chiroptera; family Vespertilionidae; genus Plecotus; species Plecotus auritus. Next base: position 26,760,192 of record NC_137779.1, read on the forward strand.
AGAGAGCATCGGCCTGCAGACTGAGGGGTCCCGGGGTTCGATTCCGGTCAAGGGCATGTGCCTTGGTTGCGGGCACATCCCCGGTGGGGAGTGTGCAGGAGGCAGCTGATCGATGTTTCTCTCTCATCGATGTTTCTAGCTCTCTATCCCTCTCCCTTCCTCTCTGTAAAAAATCAATAAAATATATTAAAAAAAAAAAAAAGTCCTGGGGTGGTACCTCATTACGGGCATAGCTAGATCCAGGTGCTCAAACTGTAACCTGTCTTTCTCCAATCTCAGCTCCGCTTCCCTCTCTGATGGCTTCATTCTCATACAGTTCTCTTCCCGTAATATCCCATGCAGCTCATATTGGACCAGGAAAGCAGGAGTTGATCCCCAAAAGTTCCCTCCAGAGTCTCGGGGTTGACTCTTGAGGTTGGTACTCTTGTTGCACCCATTTTGAAGTAACTTGCCTAACGCCGAAGTCAGAAAGGGCAGAACGCTCAGATTAGCACAATATTGCTCCCACCACCGGTGTCCTCATACACGTGCTTCATTCCCATTTGCTCAGTTTTCAAAGTCCTGTGATCATCTCTAGCTGGGTGGCCAGTGGAAAGAGCTGTACCAGGGAAGGAGCCTCCTTCAGCTTCTATAGTGGGGGTCAGGCAGGCAGACACTTAGCCTTAACATCTCCCTCGCCCCCCACCCCATGATTTCATGGGGTAGAGGGATCCCCCAAAAAAGTAAGAGTTGGACAAGTCGCCTTACATAGGGCCCCTTTGGTCATTACTGGGTCAACAGGACACACTCACAGGCCTTATCTGCATTTCTAGACAGGAAAGAATGAACTGCTATGCCTTCGTCTTCTCAATCCCCTAGACCAGTGGTCGGCAAACTCATTAGTCCACAGAGCCAAATATCAACAGTACAACGATTGAAATTTCTTTAGAGAGCCAAATTTTTTAAACTTAAACTTCTTCTAACACCACTTCTTCAAAATAGACTCGCCCAGGCCGTGGTATTTTGTGGAAGGGCCACACTCAAGGGGCCAAAGAGCCCCATGTGGCTCGCGAGGCGCGGTTTGCCGACCACTGCCCCATGCTGTGCATGTCTGCTGCAGAAATATTAATGCTTGGTTACAGGACTGTGCTGGGTATTACACATAATAAAGTTGATGGGCCATGTCCCCTTCCTAAAATCAGGAAAATAATGAATTTTACAAATTATCTGGCCCCAAGGTTTCAGGGACTGTGGCCCTCTATTTTTATTTATTGCTAATCCCCACCTGAGGATATTTTTCCCATTGCTTTACTGAGAGTGGGAGGGAGGGGGGAAAGGCGGGGAAGAGAGAGAGAGAAACATTGATGTTAGAGACACATCAAGTGGTTGCCTCCGACGCTTAACCAGGGCCTTTTTTTATTATTATTGTGGTAAAATACACATAACATTTAACATCTTAACCATTTTTTAAGTATACAGCTGAGTGGGATTAAGTATTCACATTGTTGTACAATCATTACCACCATCCATCTCCAGAACTCTTTTCATCTTGCAAAAGAGAAACTCTATAATCCATTAAACAATAACTGCCCCCTCCTCACTGCCCTTCCCCCGGCTCCTGGCAACCACTATTCTAATTTCTGTCTCTGTGAGTTTGACTCCTCTAGGTACCGCATCTAAGTGGAATCATATACTATTTGGCTTATTTCCCTGAGCATAACTGTGGACCTGCATCTTTATTATAGAGGGCGAGGATGAGAATTTAAAATAGGCCCGTGGAAAAATAAAAAAATTAAAATCAAATAGGCCCGTGGTATTTGCACCAGGCTACCCACTGCCTCAGGAGGACTGTGGCAGCCAGTCACTCTCTGCACACCCCACCCCAACCTCGCAATGCGCCTCTCCCTGCAACTGTCTAAAGAGCCTTTAGAATTTGCATGCATCTCACCTAGGCTGAGACCAAGGACATTTCCTGAGAAACCTGGCTGGTGACAGCCAAGGTAGAGTTCCAGATAAAAAGCACATGATTTCAAACACCCACGCAAACAGGCCTGCACCTCAAGAGCTGACCATAAAGCCGAAGCACACAGCCCAGGCTCCATTAGGTTTTTAATTGTGGACTGATGCCTCTGGCAAAGCAGCTGTTCCCATAATTAAAGCACAAAGTCTAAAAACAAACAAACAAACAAAAACAAATATAAAGAAAAGAGCAGCAGGGTTCAGGAAGGTACTTTTCTTTCACAGTCAGCCAGTGTTCAGGAGACGGCAGCACAGACAGCCAGGCGCTTTGCGGTGCCAGCATCCTCCTGCTCCCCTTCAAGGAGCCGCTTTCGACTCGTAGAAGGCTGGGGAAAAAAGGAAAAGGGAGAAATGTTCAAAGACCACTGGCTTTTTAAAGATGATCAAAGTTTCCCACTCTGCTCCCAGTAAATTTGGAGACTTCCACGTGAAACTTCTAGTACCAACAATGACTGGTTTTCCTCACTGACATCTGAATCCCCATCACATTCCACCGGACTCGGACATGCTCATCAAAATGACATTTCTCTCCCTGTGACTTTCCGGTCACTCAATGATTTATATATTTTTTTAAAATATATTTTTATTGATTTCAGAGAGTAAGGGGAAGGAAAAAGTAAGAGAGATAGAAACATCAATGATGAGAATCATTGCTCGGCTGCTCCTGCACGCCCCCTACTGGGGATGGAGCCCACAACCCCAGCACATGCCCTCACCAGGAATCCAACTGTGACCTCCTGGTACATGGGTCAATGCTCAATCAATAAGCCACAAGGGCTGGGCTCAATGATATATATTGACAGTAAGCAGCATTCACAGCCTCCTCGTGGTCATCTCCTAAATCATGAAATTTAAAGAGACGACGATTCCTTTCACTGGGAGCCCCAAATCTTGCTCTTTTGTGGAAAGACAAGTCTTTTTTGTGTCTTTGTTTTCCAGTTTATAGAACTGCAAGGGGAGAGTGGGAAGAGGAGTGCTATCAGTCATCAAAAGAAGGTGAGGCGCCCTGACTAGTTTGGCTCAGTGGATAGAGCATCGGCCTGCGGACTGAAGGGTCCCGGGTTCGATTCTGGTCAAGGGCATGTACCTTGGTTGCGGGCATATCCCCAGTAGGGGGTGTGCAGGAGGCAGCTGGTCAATGTTTCTCTCTCATCGATGTTTCTAACTATCCCTCTCCCTTCCTCTCTGTAAAAAATCAATAATATATATTTAAAAAAAAAAAAAGGTGGGGCAGGAATGAACAGATATTAACTTACCCTTACAAAGAACAATGGAGGGATAAAATTATAATCACTAAATCACCAACCACTCACCCACATTTTTAAATTTTCAACTAATTTCTATTTGAGCCTCAAAGTCTTTTCATCTTGCCTTGCAGGAGACTTCTTCAATGACAGTCCCAAGCTGTGCTTCTCTAATAAGCATACTGCTCATTATTAAATCTTCTAAGGGTGCTGGAGTAGAGCAAGCTGAAACAAAGTATCTACTGCATCATTCCTGTGTGTGTGTGTGTGTGTGTGTGTGTGTGTGTGTGTGTGTGTAAAGCAATTTTTATTAGACTATTCAAACTCATCATACTTGCCCACTGGCTCTTTCAACTTAGCCTGCATTTAAAGACCATCATCTGGAATACCTGGGCTGGGAACTGGGGTAGAGCCGTTGACTTATTTTCTTCAAAAAGCAAATTTTGAAATTTTGTCTTCATGTCCTCATCCTGTAAAGAAATGGAAAACATAAGCAGCCTATGTTTGAGGGAAAGCTCCTAGGAGGATGGGGCTAGCAAGCCCCTGGAAACAGAGAAGTGGGCAAAGACGCCGGGTCTATCAGTTGAGTGGCGTGCCCTTGCTGAAGCTCTGGGAGGGAGAGGACCCCGTGCCTTCCCCGAGTAGTCTAATCAGCAGGCAGCGCTCAATCAACACTGGCTGAATCAAAACCACATGCTTAAGAGCTCTTGGCGGGTCAGAGAGAACCACAGACCTAAGCAGTCAAAAGACTTTCAGAACCAACATCCCAGATCCTGACTGAGATGGCAAGCGGGAGGCCAGAGGCTGGGGCTGACTCCATGCAGCTGCTAAGTCTTTCCAGGAGGTCGCCCCCCCTCTCCCTGCCAACATGCGGCCAGTTCCTGGGGCCATTCTGACAAACCCACCCAGCAAGTGCTGTACAAATCGCCAGGAGGACTTCAAGCCCACAATATCCAGAGCCTGGGTCTAATGAGAAAGGAAAACCCTAGCTGGTTTGGCTCAGTGGCTAGAGGGTCGACCTATGAACCAGGAGGTCACGGTTGGATTCCCGGTCAGGGCACAGGCCCGGGTTGCCGGCTCAGTCCCCAGCGTGGGGCATGCGGGAGGCAGCTGATCAATGAGTCTCTCTCATCAATGATGTTTCTATCTCTCTCTCTCCCCCTCCCTTCCTCTCTGAAATCAATATTATATATTAAAATGTAAAAATTAAATTTTTAAAAACACCTAACTGCATGAAGAAATGAAGCCACACTAGAATGGTCCCCAGATGGCAGCTCTTCAGTGCAGCCAAACAGAGCTGACCTCAAGCCTCCTTAGGCCTGTTGTTTAAAACAAGTCATCCATTAGCAATAATATGTAAAAAGAACTCTTTACCTTAACACAGCACAGGCAGTAATGTGTATCTGCAAGTGCCCTTTCTTTGAAATGTCCACATCTATTCAAAAATACAAACTGTAGCCTTAACCGGTTTGGCTCAGTGGATAGAGCATCAGCCTGCAGACTCAAGGGTCCCAGGTTCGATCCCGGTCAAGGGCATGTACCTTGGTTGCGGGCACATCTCCAGGAGGGGGTATGAAGGAGGCAGCTAATCGATGTTTCTAACTCTCTATCCCTCTCCCTTCCTCTCTGTAAAAAAATCAATACAACATATTTTTTTTAAAAATACGAACTGTAAGGTGCCTCAGAGGCAAGCAGGAAGGAATCCTCTATTTCAGGAAGTGAGGCAAAAAGTGGATCTAAGGGCCGAAACCGGTTTGGCTCAGTGGATAGAGCGTCAGCCTGCGGACTGAAGGGTCCCGGGTTCGATTCCGGTCAAGGGCATGTACCTTGGTTGCGGGCACATCCTCAGTGGGAGGTGTGCAGGAGGCAGCTGATCGATGTTTCTCTCTCATCGATGTTTCTAGCTCTCTATCCCTCTCCCTTCCTCTCTGTGAAATATCAATAAAATACATTTAAAAAAAAAAAAAAAAAAGTGGATCTAAGGGATGCTCCCCAAACTGGATCCTCTGCTGATGACAAAACAGACCAGAACTCCTATTCCCTGTGCTCAGTCCAGTGCCAGACCCACCAGACCGCCTGGCTTCTTCAAGAACACTGCATCTTCCCAACAGAAAACCTGAACTATCACTAGCAGGTGTGGGCACTCGGCATCCTTGTCCTCATTCACTGTTCACTCCGCCTTTTGCTGCCAAAACAAAATGCAGACAAGAGGATTCAAGTGAGACCCCTGTGGTCAGGTTGAACTTCGCCTTTGCCTTGGCTGTTAATAGCACTTTTCTTTAGAGGCAAAAAAGTACAAGAAAAATAGGCTGTTCTTGTTCATAAATCCCGGGGAGATGCAAACCCTGCTGTTCCCGGGCCTAACTAGGCAGCTCCATTTTTTTTTTTTTTTTTTTTCAAGACGTAACACAGCTCCTCCACTTCCACATCCAGCCCCCAAGAGTCTCCCTATAAGGGCACATGAAGGGAGCCAGAGGCATGTTTTCCCTTCTCATCAAAATTAAATCCCCACATGCAAAGGCACCCTTTGTTTCCAAACTCCTTTTCTCCAGGGCCCCCGTGGTTCCAAATCTGTGTGGTCTATTAAGTGCTAAATCATCTGACAGGTTTCTGGCGGGGGGCGGGGGGGGGTGAAGGGGAGGGCTGCTGTTGCTAGGTCAACATCCCAAACACATATATCTACTTTTCAAAAATTTCTTTTAAGGATGTGTTGCTCTCAACCTGAGCTGACCGGAGCCAAACTGTTAGGTGTGGAGGGTTGGAAGAGGAAAAGAAAGGGGACGGTCTTCCCAGAATCCCAGAATCCCAGTGCTCAGATGGATGGTTCCGTCTCCACCCCACAGGGAACAGAGAGAGACCAAAGGCAAGTTCCTAGAAAGGGGTATGGCTGTGCTGCATGGAACTGCACTTAACAGAAGACCTGACATCCATCAGAAAACCTGCCGGATGCTGTAGCTGATGCTTAAACCAAAGATGACCCCAGCAGAGCCACAAAGGACTTCCAACTCCTACAGCTGGAATGAGCTCAGCGCGTAATCTCATGGCAGCTGAACACCCAGCAGGGACGCAGAGGTAATGCACACTTGGAAGGCACAGGTGACGGTCTGCACGAAAGGCATGCTTCCTCTCCACGAACAAGCGGGGTCCTTTCTATCCAATCACTTGGGCCAGTGGTCGGCAAACTCATTAGTCAACAGAGCGGCAAACCGCGGCTCGCGAACTGGTTTGCCGACCACTGACTTGGGCTTAAGAGAGAGTTAGATTCTCCCCCCAGGGAAGCTGCCCTTCCCCTCCAACACCTGCTTCCTTGATTTAAAGTGGAAGAGGCTGGAATGCAGCCCAACCCACCTGTTTGGGGTAGAGGGTTTGAGGGAAGAGGGGGGCACAGTGAGGGATGAGATTCCGGGTTAGAACAACTCCTCCAAGGCACAAAGCGAAACTGCGGACCCCGGGGAGCCAAGCAGAACCAAGACCGGCCATAAAGTGAGCTTGTCCATCCAAGAGCCACAAATCAAGTTTAAAAAGATTGCACCAGCCCTAACCGGTTTGGCTCAATGGCTAGAGCATCAGCCTGGGGACTGAGGGGTCCTGGGTTCGATTCCGGTCAAGGGCATGTACCTTGGTTGCGGGCATATCCCCAGTGGGGGGTGTGCAGGAGGCAGCTGATCGATGTCTCTCTCTCATCGATGTTTCTAACTCTCTATCCCTCTCCCTTCCTCTCTGTGAAAAATCAATAAAATATATTAAAAAAAAAAAAAAAAAAGATTGCACCCAGACACCACACAGACACACCCACATATCTACATACCCCACACACCTAAAGCTTCATCTACAACAGCTGCAGGCAACAGACCCAAAAAGCCAACGCTGAGTTTCCAACCTCCTCCTCATCCCTCAGACACAGCTCAGGGCTGCCCAGGTATTTAATGCCACGAGGCGGCATCGCCCATACCCACCTGAAGCCACGGGTGTTTTAAAGCTTCTTCTGTCGTGAAACGTGCCTTTGGATCCACTACCAACAACTTCTTGATGAGGTCCAGAGCTAAAGCAGTAAGCCCCAGTGAGAAAGGTAAATGCACTGAATCAGCAAAATTAACAGCATGCCAGAATCACAGGCCAACATCCAGAAAGACGAGAGAGGGGCTCAGGTCATCAAGGAGTCAGCAGGTATGGTGGGCAGAGCCCCCTAACCCTCCCTCACTCTCCGTATTCATCAGAGTGCTCTGAGAACAGCAGGAATGACCATGGCTCCCTGCTCAGACATCACCACCTCTTACCTCTCTGCTCCTTCTCTCATTGCTGGATTCAAGTTCAAAGTCATGAAAGCGGAACTTACACCCAGTTCTAAGACACTCGGGATGCAAGCCCACGCTCCCTGAAATCCACAGATTGGTGGTGAGAGCTCCTCAGGCAGCGAGAGGCTCCTAGAACTGCGAGAGGCTTGGCAGACAGGCACCTTGATGGCCAGCAACAAGTGGAGGCTGGCTTGTGTATCGCAACAATATTATTCCTTCCACACTGACATTTAACACAACCAACTATGTTACAGTTACTCGTCATTTAGTTTTACTTTTCTGCTTTTTTCTTTTGAGAATTACAAAGTTGCACAGTGATATTCTTAAACACAAAGTAACTAGCTACTCTTCCATGCTTATTTAGTCAAAGGAAACCTTGTAACTAAAAAAGTCACGTGTTGCCCTAACCGGTTTGGCTCAGTGGATAGAGCGTCGGCCTGCGGACTGAGAGGTCCCGGGTTCGATTCCGGTCAAGGGCATGTACGTGGGTTGCGGGCACATCCCCAGTAGGGGGTGTGCAGGAAGCAGCTGATTGATGTTTCTCTCTCATCGATGTTTCTAACTCTCTATCCCTCTCCCTTCCTCTCTGTAAAAAAACCAATAAAAAATATATTTTAAAAAAATAATAATAAAAAAGTCACATGTTATTTTGCACACTTACGTCGGTACCCGGCACTTGTGTATGTTGTACTTAACCCTTACAAAAACCCTTTAAGGTAGGGGTTTATTGTGTCCCCTTTACAAATAAATAAAGTGGAGACTCAGAGAGTTGTAGCCATTTGCCTAAGGTCACACAGCTAGGAGGAGCAGACCCAGGACCTCAGTCTAGAGCTTCCTGGCTTTGGAGCCTGCGCTCTTAATACCTTCCGTTGCCTCTCAAATGGTACAAAACAACAGGAAGTAAGAACAGAATTGACAGCAGAGGAAAACATAATGGAATTCGAAAAGAAACTCTCCCACCACAGCGCACACAAACACACAAACACACACACACACACACACACACACACACACACACTTAAGCAAACCTTAAATTCTTAACCCTTTGGTGTCCATACCCTGCTCTGAGACCTCTGCCCAGACTTCAGGAATGAAGTTGTATTTCCCGCTGGTGATTTGATCCTTCAGTGGTACTTGAGTCTTCTGTTCAGAGAAAGGTGGATACCCACTAAGGCTGCATTTTGGTAGAGAGAGAAAGGAAAAGAAATCACGTGGTATTCTCAGGGGCATTCGGATATATAGACTTCTTTCTTTTTCCCCCCAGCATAATGAAAAATTCGATTGTTCTATAAATCAATGGTTAAAAAAAAAAAAAAGTGACCTAAATGAAACACAAGCCCTCTACCTGGACATGTTTCTGATTTCACCTAATTGACTCCAACCAGACTCTGAAGCCATGGTTTCTTACCAAATAAAAAGAATAACTCCTAAACTCCAGCAGTCCACAGCACGGTTATATCCGGCAGTCCCAAGGGAATTAAGAACCTCAGGAGCCAAGTAAGTAGGGGTACCGCATAAGGTTTTCATGAGAGAGGTCTCCCCCAATATCTTGGACTGCCCAAAATCAGTGATCTAAAAAAATCAAAGACAAAAAGGAATCAGTTTTAATCAAAGCATAAAATGAAAAGATTAATATAGTCTACCAGTCCCCAAAGACAGGCAGGTTAGATCAGTTTCTACCCTACAGTTCATGTCTGCTGTTAATCTGGAATCTACAAATTCGAGTCTAATTGAAGGCAATTCTGAGCTTTTTCAAGTTATTTAATTTTGCTTATATTAAAATTCCTGAGCCAAGAAATCTCCAAGGCTTTATGCCAACTTATCTGTGTTCTCTGTAACCTTACAAACGGTTTATAGCTCCTATCACAGTCCTCCAGGATTCTGATTAGTTATGCATGGTTCCTCTTAGACCCTGGTTTCTCAACCTTGGCTGCGCACTCAGATATCTGAGGAACTTGGGAAAAAATGTATCTCTGGGTGCCACCTTTCGAGACCCCAGGAGCAGCCTGGACGACATGATTGTACTTATTCATTCATTCATTCCTTTATTCATTCATTCTAATCACTAAGAGATTCCAAAGCTAAGCCAGGTTTGAGCAGCACTGCCTCCGATAGAGGGAAGGAGAAGATGGGATGTATGTAATTTACCCTCCATTTAGATAGCTCTCCCTCCCTCTGAACATAAAAGTGGCTTGTACACAGTGGAGCTCAACAAATGCTCATTAGAATCTGGATTAAAACAATAAATACCACCCTAGCCGGCTTGGCTCAGTGGATAGAGCGTCAGCCTGCGGACTGAAGGGTCCCAGGTTCAATTCCCGCCAAGGGCAAATGCCTTGGTTGCGAGCTTGATCCCCCGTAGTGGGTGTACAGGAGGCAGCTGATCAATGATTCTCTCTCATCATTGATGTTTCTATCTCTCTCCTTCTCCCTTACTCTCTGAAATCAATAAAGAAATATATTTTTTTAATTAAAAAAAGACAATAAATACCACCTGATCTGTAAAAATAATTGCTAAAAGTGGAAAGATAAAATTCTCAACATTTTTATGCTCATACTGTTTACCTGACGAACCTAACAGTTTCTGAATAGAAATCTATTGGAATGGCCACATACAGAACATACATTTCTTACCTTTATCAGACAGTCCTCTTTTTGAGATGAGAGTAGAACATTCTCTGGCTTTAAATCCCGATGTATAATACCATTTTCATGAAGGTACTACACAGAAAGGGAGGCATGGTCCTTAATTTAAGGAGTATGCATGAGAGTAGAGACACACACACAGCACGTACGTCTTACATCGGGGTGAAACAGTAAGCCACGTTACTCACAAATATATTTCCCCAAATCACAGAAAAACTCCTGGGTAAAGGGGTGAGGGTTGACAAATTTGTTTTCAAGAAAGTCTTCCAAAAGTTCAGAAATGAAAAAGGCAACTTATGGCAGCAGGTGGGCAATTTACTTCACTTTTCAGGATAATAAATAACCCTTCAGGCTGGCAGCGACGTGAGGTGTCAATTTCAAAAAGAAAAATGTAAGTGGGTGACATAAAATATTTTGAAGACCATATTATACAATAAACTATAAAAGTCCCACCAAGATGATACATTTGGTTATTCCAACCCCGAGAATAATATTCTTAAAGGGACTCTGTAAAGTGCATATTGTAAGTTTGTTTAAATACCCAAAGTTAACAAATTCGTCCAAGTGAGGAATTTCTTAGTCTTCACAAACGCTATGCTCTGAAATACAGATGCTCCTTAACTTACGATGGGGTTACATCCTGATAAACCAGGGGTCCTCAAACATTTTAAACAGGGGGGCCAGTTCACATCCCTCAGACGGTTGGAGGGCCGGACTATAGTTTAAAAAAAAAAACTATGAACAAATTCCTATGCACACTGCGGGCCCAGGACGAGTCGGCTGCTAAGCAGGACAGGCAGCGGCACCCGGCGGGCCGGATAAATGTCCTCGGCGGGCCGCATGTGGCCCGCGGGCCGTAGTTTGAGGACGCCTGTTAAAAAACCCATAAGTTGAAAATATCTTAAGTCGAAATGCACTTAATGAACATAACCTACCAAACATCGAGCCTAGCCTAGCTCCCTGAAATGTGCTCCGTTGGGCAAAATCATCTCAACACCGCCTTTCCTGCACAGAGTAGGTTGTCTGCAAGGGAAGAAACCTTGGCTGAGAAGCGCCATGACCAAATCTGGTTTGAGAAAGGGTGTTCTTCAAAGCAAGCAGAATGCCACCAGCTGTTCCCCACGCAGCTCTTCCATGGAATGAGGAGAGGGCAGCCCACCTGCCTGGCCGCTGCAGGGAACGTGCTGCCTACGAAGGGAACACCTAGCACCAGCCACGGGAGCGATCGGAATGTCACAATCACCCCAACTTGCCGGCCTTGTCCTCATACCTGCTTCTCTGCCCCCAAGAAGTAAGGGGGGCCGGGCTGTGACGACTCAGTGGATTGAGCATCGTCCCATGGACCAAGAGGACCCGGGTACAATTCCCAGTCAGGGCACATGCCCTGGGTTGTGGGCTGATCCCCAGTAAAGGGGGGGCGGGGTGCAGGAGGCAGCCAATCAATGAGTCTCTCTCATCATTGATGTTTCTCTCTCTCCCTCTCCGAAATCTATAAATATGTTTTTTTGGTGTGTTTTTTTAAAGAGAGATAAGGGGAGATTCTACAAGGTTCAGGCAGAAGTAGCGATCAATGCCCCGCCACAAATACCTCCACGCTAAAGAGAAGACACGGGGACCACGTGTTTATTTCTTTAACTCCCTTTCTTACTCTCTCTTTTTATTTTTTAATAATCTTTTTTTAAAATATATTTTATTGATTTTTTACAGAGGAAGGGAGAGGAATAGAGTTAGAAGCATCGATGAGAGAGAAACATCGATCAGCTGCTTCCTGCACACCTCCTACTGGGGATGTGCCTGCAACCAAGGTACATGCCCTTGACCGGAATCGAACCCGGGACCCTTGAGTCTGCAGGCCGACGCTCTATCCACTGAGCCAAGCCAGTTAGGACTCTTACTCTCTCTTAAGCTTCACAGCAAGCGCTTTCTCATCTGAGTCAAAGAGGGGGATGTTTTTGCCAAGAACAGAACAAACAACACACACACACACACACACACACACACACACACACACACACACACACACACACACACTGTTCTCCAGGTTTTCCTCCAAGCTCCCTCACTTTCTGAGTAACTCAGAGAGTAATTCGCCGGCCAGAAAGCAGGCTGTCATAAGCCCCGTGGGCTCCTTACCTGTACAGCCAGGAGCATCTGGTAAAAATACAGTTTGCACGTCGCTTCTTTCAGGCGCCTGTTCCCTACCACCCTGTCAAACAGCTCGCCCCCTTCCATCCTGAAACACACGGGCACAGCAGGGCGTTCATGCCTGGAGGGAAACTCACTTGGGTGGACAACAATAACACAAACAAAACAAACTCCTGGAGACAAGCAAAGACTTGCCATTTTTATTCACCCTTGACTCCCGTTGTCAGGGCAATGAGGTAATAAGCTTCCTCCACAAGGAAGATGTCCCCAGTGGATACTAAGAAACAAGGAAAGATGGGAAGAGGGTGCAGTGGGCAGTGCAGACACTTGGAGGGCTTTAAAAAGTCTGACTCGGTGGATCCGAAGCAGGGCCCGGGAGTTTGCGTTTTAATCACCCTCCCAATTAGACTCTGCGACTGGCACAGAGCAGCAAGCAGGAGTAAATCATCAGGGGACTAAAGTCCAATGCCACAACTTCCCAGCTGAGGCGCTTTGGGAAAATTATGTAACCTCTCTGATTTTTTTTTTTAATATATTTTATTTTATTTTTTATTTTTTTAATATATTTTATTGATTTTTACAGAGAGGAAGGGAGAGGGATAGTTAGAAACATCGATGAGAGAGAAACATCGATCAGCTGCCTCCTGCACGCCTCCTACTGGGGATGTGCCCACAACCAAGGTACATGCCCTTGACCGGAATCGAACCTGGTACCTTTCCTTCCGCAGGCCGACGCTCTATCCACTGAGCCACACCGGCCAGGGCATAACCTCTCTGATCTTGTTTCTGCCTCTTAAACACAGAGGAGAGGAGCCCAGTTGGCGTGGCTCAGGGGTTGAGTGCTGACCTAGGAACCAGGAGGTCACGGTTTGATTCCCACTCAGGGCACATGCCCGGGTTGTGGGCTCCATGCCCAGTCTTGGGTGTGCAGGAGGCAGCCGACCAATGGTTCTCTCTCATCAAATGGGGTGTCATGATCACCCCATTTAACACCAGGAAAATGACTGTGAGAGGTCTCACAGTGGGCAGTGAGCTCATCCCCTGCAGAGTGGGATTCAGACACAGGCCTCAGATCTGGGGCCTGGGACCTCTCAGCCACCTGCCTTTGGAAACACGGAGGGCGTTCAGATCCGGTAGGAAACCCCTCGAGCACTTTGTGGGCCCCACCACCACACGCATCTGTCCCGGGTCCCCAGGACGAGAAATGCAAGCCAGCATTAGCCTTTAAATAAGCATTGAAATGGAAACAGATTAAGAAGCTTACTACTTACAATTCCAAAACAATATAAAAATCTTCGGCATCAAAAAAGTCTTTAATCTTGATGATACAAGGCTAAAGAGGGAGAAGAGGGAACGTAGTGAGAAGCTCCCAAGAGGAAAAACTACGAGAGCAGGACTCCCAGCAACTGCCCGGAGAGTCGGGGAGGCCAAGACCAGGCACTGGGCCCCGTCCTGGGACACTCTGAAGTTCACGCAGGGGAGAGGGCAGAACAGAATTAATCCGGCTCCTCAGTGAGGACTTAAAGGAACTCGCCCCCCCCACCAAGTTAGCAAGGGACTGGTTCACGTTTCCCATAAGGATGGCACCGAGGAAGGCAGGCCGGTCTCCCCGCAACCCCCTCCTCATTGCACCACAGCACAGGCTGTTGTATCGTCAATCAGCAAGCGGAACACGGGACGCCTTAACGAGCCAATGAATTAGGAGTCTTGATTAACGCCAGCGGGTCCGGAGGGAGCTGACTCCCAAGTTTCTGAGCAAAAACATGGAGGAAGCGTACCCTATTTATATGCTTCCGGTTTATTTGTCTCCCAAATATGGGGGTTCCGGACCTTCTGCAGACTTTACAAAGAGGTTTGTGTAAGTTATTTTTGCAGACAGCTTATAACCTTTAGTACATAACTAATAGGGAGTAATATCAGCCCCTTACGTCAGATGGCTAGCCTGCAAGGTCAGACAGCTAACTTTATTTTCCCTATTGTTCATTTAAGCTAAAAAGTAATGTTAATTTACAGGATAAGGGACTATTCTGTATGTCTAAAATAATAACAGAGTTGACTACATAGAACAAGGGATCATTTAAAAACAGCAGAGGATTTTAAACAGTCATTTTACAAAATAGAGATTATTATGCTTCAAGATACGCAAGGACATCTCATAACCGGGAGGAGCCTGACAAGGAGCATGAATGGAAAGCAGGTCAGGTGGGCGCCTGCCATTTTGCCAGACGGCGGGCTATTCAGCTCTGCACAAATGGAACCAACCACAGGGGAATGTTACAAGATCTGCCCATTTTCAAGGAGATACAAAATTTAAGAGATTTGCCCTCGCCGATTTGGCTCAGTGGACAGAGTGTCCGCCTGCAGACCAAAGGGTCCCGGGTTTGATTCCGATCAAGGGCACGTACCTTGGCTGCAGACTCCTTCCCAGCCCAGGCCCTGGTCAGGGCGTGTGCAGGAGGCAACCCATCGATGTGTTTCTCTCACATCGATGTTTCTCTCTGTCTTTCCCTCTCTCTTCCATTCTCTCTAAACATCAATGGGAAAATATCCTTGGTGAAGATTAAAAAATAAATAAAATGAAATTTAAGAGATTTACTATGTCTTCTGTTCAAGAACTAAATCAATATAAATATCACATAATTATTTAATCATGAAATCTTTACACAGAATTGTCCTTTCAAAAGTTCAGGGTAAAGCTCTTTCCAGCTAAATGACAACTAAACACACATATGCATGCACATGCACACACATGTACACACACGATTAAGGAACTCACGTTTCATGCTAGCTTTATTATATTGAAATGCTTTGCACTCCTCCCATATTTTGAGATTTTTTAAGAATGGGCCATATTTCACAGAAGTACTTACATGATTTAATTTTTTCAAAATTTCGATTTCTGTTTCAACATTGAGAGCTGGATCCTTTAATAAATAAAATAACATTAGAGTTTATTATTAATAATAATAACAACCAATATTTAGAAAATATTTACCGCCCTGACCGGTTTGGCTCAGTGGATAGAGCATCGACCTGCGGACTCAAGGGTCCCAGGTTCGATTCCGGTCAAGGGCATGTACCTTGGTTGTGGGCACATACCCAGTAGGGAGTGTGCAGGAGGCAGCTGATGGATGTTTCTCTCTCATCGATGTTTCTAACTCTCTATCCCTCTCCCTTCCTCTCTGTAAAAACTCAATAAAATATATTTTTTTAAAAAAGAAAATGTTTACAGTTAAACTTAGTGGAGTAACAGCTTCCTGAGTTCCAAACCCATCTCTACTCATACAGAGCAATCAAGGCCTATAGATCAATCATTTAAACAACTCACTTAAAATCACTCTATACTACTGCCAGAACGGGTGTGGCTCAGTGGATAAAGCGTCGGCCTGCGGACTGAAGGGTCCCGGGTTCAATTCCGGTCAAGGGCATGTACCTTGGTTGCGGGCACATCCCCAGTAGGGGGCGTGCAAGAGGCAGCTGATCGATGTTTCTCTCTCATTGATGTTTCTAACTCTCTATCCCTCTCCCTTCCTCTCTGTAAAAAAATCAATAAAATATATTTTAAAAAAAAAATCACTCTCTACTAGTAAAGTGCATGGCAAATAGGAAGCATTCACTAAATGACCAGGCTTTATCCTAAGCTCTTTATTTAAAAGGATAATGTCACATAAGCCACATAATCCCCAAGCGAACTGGTTTCCATAATTATCCCCATTTTACAGATGGAGCAACTGAGGCTTAGAGAAAGGAAGCCAACTGCTCCAGTTCCCACAGCCAAAAACAAGTATTTCCACTGTTCTCAATGCTTACCTGGTAAATTCTGCTTGTCTCATGAGCTGTGGGATTGTTTGCAGTCATAAAAATTATAAAACAAAACCGCTGACAAAAAGGTTATTTTATTAAACTCTATGAAGAAACTATCAAGTCAAATACCTCATAATACAACAGACACAGGTTTCAATTTCCACTGCAGGCTGACATATTTATTGAGACTTTTAACTGGAGGAAGGTTCAGGATCCTGAAGTTGTTCTCCATTACAATTCCAAAAGGATGAATCAAATTACTCAACCTCACGGGTTACACCCTCCACAGGCGCAGAGGATATAGAATTACATATTTATGTAAAATGGACTTCAGCTAAGAAACCCAGATGTTTAATTTTAAAAGCCTGCCCCTTCCTGTAAGCCGTTAAACTCATTACCAAGTCAGGGTGTGCTCTGATGACAGAGAGGTCTGAAAGAGTTCACAATGATTTGAAAGATGAAATTAAGAACTAAAATTTTGCTGCAAGTCATTAAGAATCTGGTAGGTATTTTCTTCCACAAATGGGCAACAAATCCAGAATCACAGGGGGAAAGCTCTATAACAAAGTGAACACAGAAAGGAAATTCCTCTTGCTATGTGAGAATGGCATTGTGGGGGGGAGGGGGGGAGCGGGAATTGATCTTTAAAGAATGTTAAAGTATAATAGCCAGAAACAGCTGGCCACAGAGGAAACGTGATTACAGATCACATTTTACATTACTTTGTGGAATCATGTGTTGAAAGACGAATACATTTGGCCATTTCACTCAAGCAGTAAAAGTGTATCCCATAAAATGAAGGGCTAGTATAGAAAGAGACTATGAAAATAATTAAGATTTTTAAAAAATCTGTAAACGCAAAAATACTCATTGCCACATTGACTGGGAAGAGCAAAGAATTAGAAATTTATCTAAACGACCAACCGGAGAAATGGTTGAATACATTATGATAAAGTCGATGAAATAGAGACTTGACCATCAAAAAGGATATGTTAGGGAAAAGTTTATGTCTTAATGCTTGTATGGAAAAGCAGGATAGAAAATTGTATATACAATGTGATTTCAACCATCTGAAAACACGAATTCACATGAACAAAGACTAGAAAGGAAAAAGAAAACTGAAAACAGCTGTGGAGTTACAGTGGTGGGGATATGGCTGGATTTTCCCCCCCTAATTTCCTTTCATTTATTGTAAAAACAGTCTTGTGACAACTTAGAAGGAGAAGAAAAAAAAAAAATCAACTTCCTGCTAGTACATTATGTACAACCAAATATCTTTTGGAACCAAATTACAAGTTTCTAGAGTAGTTGAATACACTCAAAAATGTTCAATGTTCTTTCATGCCAGTTCACACATCTGAGCCGTAAATTCTTCCTGACATGGAAAATGACCATCCCAAAATTACTCTGGGAAATTAAGAACGCTCACGAACAGCGGCGTAGCCACACACAGGTACTTACGACTTCCTTCTCAGAGCCAATAGCAAACTTCCTTTTGCTGATGATCTTTACGGCTACCTTCTTACACGTTTTCCTCTCAAAAGCTAGCTTCACCTCCCCACAGGCACCGCTGCAAGGAAACACACAGAGAGTGATTGGCAGACTCTGTTTTTAATCAGGAGACCCACCCCGCCCAAGTTGGCCTCGACTATTACAAGATAAAGGCGGTGCGGTGCTTGCTTCGGCAGCACATACGCTAAAAAATCGAACACGAGAGAACGTTAGAATGGGCCCTGCACAAGATCGCTCCCTCTCTCTCGCACTCTTTCTTTCTCTTTTTCTGTTTCTCTCTCCCTCTCTCTCTCTCCCTCTCTCTTTCTCGAACGAGCGTGCGCACGCAGTGAATACACAATCCTTCCATTGTCCCTGTTTATCGAGGACACGTGAAACCTCCCCAACCTAGCGTGTCAAGGGCATAGGTAAATGTGGACCATCCAACAGCACCAGGTCAGCTCCAAATCCCACTTTTTTGGAGCAGAGACAGGCGTGTCGTACTGTCACTTCAGACGGTAAACGTCTACTAAAGACACTAACAACAAACCGGAGAGAAATGACTTATCTCAGAGATCAAACAGCAAACAAAAAAAGACTCAAAAATGAGGGCCTGCCCTAACCAGTTTGGCTCAGTGGATAGAGCGTCGGCCTGCGATTCCGGTCAAGGGCATGTACCTTGGTTGCGGGCACATACCCAGTAGGGGGTGTGCAGGAGGCAGCTGATCAATGTTTCTCTCTCATCGATGTTTCTAACTCTCTATCCCTCTCTCTTCCTCTCTGTAAAAAAATCAATAAAATATATTAAAAAAAAAAAAAAATGAGGGCCTGAGCAAGTTACAGCAAACAACGTCTGCAAATTACTTTCATCAATGCCATTTCTTGATTTTTGTCTTCAAAGAAAGCGCATAAGCAGCTGATGCCATGAACTGCACCCTAAATAAAATCACAATACCTACGAAACCAAAAGTATTATAACCTGCTTGCAAAGACTGGCAATTAATTGGGATACTAGAATAGAGGAGAAAACGCTAACCTAGGATGCCACTTTTCCATGACATCTTTTTTATTGTACATTGTACATATACATACTAGAGGCCCGGTGCACGGCTCCGGTGGGTCCCTCAGCCTGGTCTGCGGGGAACGGCCAAAACCGGCTCTCTGACATCCCCCGAGGGGTCCTGGATTGCGAGAGGGCGCAGGCCAGGCGGAGGGACCCATCCGGTGCACAGATCGGGGCCAGGGAGGACTCGCAGGAGGGCTCCAGGGCGTGTCTGGTCCGTCTCGCCCAGTCCAGATCGTCTCGCCCAGTCCAGATCGGGCGGATCCCAGCAGCAAGCTAACGTACTGATCGAAGCATCTGCCCCCTGGTGGTCAGTGCTCATCATAGCGACTGGTCCAACAGTCAGATACTTAGCATATTTTATTATATAGGATCATAAAATTTACCATTGTAATCATTTTAAAGGGCATTAATTCAGTGGCATTAAGTACATCTATAATGTACAACCATCACTCTTATCTATGGAAACCCATATGTACTAAGCATTCACTCTCCCATTCTACCGTGCCCCTAGCCCCTGGCAACCACGGATCTGCTTTTTGTCTATGAAGTTGCCTAATTCAAATATCTCATTAACAATAACATCATACAATATGTAGCTTTTTGTGACTGGCTTCTTTCACCTAGCATGTTTTCAAGATTCATCCATGCTGTAGCATGCATCAGTATTTCATTCCTTTTAATAGCTAAACTAGAGGCCTGGTGCACAAATTCATGCACAGTTGGGGTCCCTCAGCCTAACCTGCCATTGAGCCGATCGGGGCCAACTTGCCCAGTCCCGATAGAGACCTGCTGGCCGGGAGGGGGGAGGGACCACAGGAGGCTGGCCGGCCGTGGGAGGTTGGCTGTGGGAACGCACTGACTACCAGAGGGCAGCTCCTGTGTTGAGCATCTGCCCCCTGGTGGTCAGTGTGCACCATAGCTACCGGCCAGTCATCTGGTCATAACAGTTCCTTAAGCTTTTATATATACAGATAATATTTCATTGTTTGGATATATCACATTTGTTTACCCATTCCCTTGTTGATGGACACTTGGGTTGTTACCACCTTTTGGCTATTGTGAATAGAGCAGAAATGAACATTCATGCATGTGTTTTTGTTTGAACACCTGTTTTCAATCGAGGGGGGATATACCTACAAAGGAAATTGCTGAATCATATGGTAATTCTGTTTAACATTTTGAGAAACCACCAGATTATTTCCCCCCGTGGCTGCAGCATTTTACATCCCCACCAGCAGTGTATGGGGGGTTCCCATTTCACCACATCCTCACAAGCACTTACTATTTTCCGTTCCTTTATTATGGCCATCCTAGGGTGTGACGAGGTATCTCATTGTGGTTCTGGTTTGCATTTCCCTAATGACTAGTGATGCTAAACATCTTCTCATGTGGTTTCTGCTCATTTGTATATCTTCTTTGGAGAAACATCTATTTCGTTCCTTTGCCCATTTTTAAATTGGGTTATCTTTTTGTTGTTGAGTCGTTCAAGAGTTCTCTATTCTGGATACAAGATCCTTATACGATTTGTAAATATTTCCTCTCATTCTGTGAGTTGCACTTCACTCTCCTGACAATGTCTTTTGATGCACAAAGAGTTTTTAAATTTGATGAAGTCTAATTTATCTGTTTTTTCTGTTGTTGCTTGTGCTTTCATGCCACATTTCAATAACCGCTGCCCAATCAAAGGTCATGATTCCTTCGCACAGTTTTATAGTTTTACTTCTTACATTTAGGCAACCAATTGATGCATCTCTCACACTGATGTTTCTGTCTCTCTCTCTCTCACCCTCCCTCCCTTCTACTCTCTAAACGTCAATGGTAAAATAGCCTTGAATGAGGATTAACAAAATAAATAAATGAATAAATAAATATTGGAAAATGCTGCTGCAGCTTAACAGTCACCTTTTGCCTGAGAAATCTTCCCTGAGTCCAGTGGAATGTCTCTAATAGAACAACATACACTACTAGAACGATGGGGGGCAACATGTAAAATTAAGCCAATCAAGGGTTTTCCCTGGAATCAAAGGCTGATGTTGGGGGAGAAACAGTTCTCTCTGCTGTGGTTTCTGGAAGAAAGAAAACAGGAATGTGGAGTTCCTGGAAGCCATTTTTCCTGCCACACAGAGAAAGCAATTCTATAGGAGGGCCACAAAGAGCAGCTGAATCAAGGGATGGAGCCAGAGCCCTGGCAACACGACGGGAGCCCGTAGATCAGGCCGCAGACAAAGCCAAGTAGATAATCAGAACTCCAAGAATGGCGTAAAGCTCAAAGGCCTCCTGGTCGAGCCAGGCCTGAAGTCAGCTGTGCCCCTGTATTTCCCAATTACAAGAGCCAATAAATTTCTTTCTTTCTTTCTTTGAGAGCGAGGAAGGGAGAAAGAGAGAGAGAAACATCAGTTTGCTGTTCCACTTATGTATGCATTCATTGGCTGATTCTTGTATTTACCCTGACCTGGGATTGAACCCACAACCTTGGTATAGCAGGACAGACAATGCTCTAACCAACTGAGCCACCTGGCCAGGGCCAGAAGAGCCAATAAATTTCTTCACTGACTCATTTAAGTGTCTGTCACCTGCCACATGTTAGAGGATTTGTATGGAATCCTCCCTTAGGAAAAATGTAAGAAGCCCACATATTTCTTAAGAGTGGACACAAGCCCTAACCGGTTTGGCTCAGTGAATAGAGCATCGACCTGCAGACTGAAGGGTCCTGGGTTCGATTCTGGTCAAGGGCATTTACCTTGGTTGAGGGCACATCCCCAGTAGGGGGTGTGCAGGAGACAGCTGATCGATGTCTCTCTCTCATCGATGTTTCTAACTGTCTATCCCTCTCCCTTCCTCTCTGTAAAAAATCAATAAAATATATTTTTATTAAAAAAAAATTAAAAAAAAAAAAGAGTGGACACAAATTTGGCTATGAGCTTCCAAGCAGCCAATGCAAATGTGAAAACATGATGAGTTTTACTGAATTTAATGCCCATAAACTGAAATATCTCCTACAGGTGGTCCTAGAGAGGACACTGGGCTTGATTTTATGTGGCAGGAATATGGTTGATTACTTCCTCCTATTATTTTCCGTTTTCATATTTGTAAAATAGCAGCGGGTAGAAAGGTCTTTGGGACTGGGAAAGGAGTGGTAGGGCGAAGGACACTGGAATGTGGTGAAGGTTTCCTGAATACCCTCCCTAAGGAGGTGGTTCTCAAAGTATGATCAGGGAACCCCTAAAGGGACCCAAGACCCTTTCTAGATGTCCACAGTCAAAATTATCTTCAGAACAATGCTAAGAGGTGATATTATTTCCTTTTTCATTCTCATTCCTCATAAGTATATAGAGTTTTCTTTTTTTTTTTAAATATATTTTATTGACATTTTACAGGGAGGAAGGGAGAGGAATAGAGAGCTAGAAACATCGATGAGAGAGAAACATCGATCAGCCGCCTCCTGCACATCCCCCACTGGGGATGTGCCCGCAACCAAGGTACATGCCCTTGACCGGAATCGAACCCGGGACCCTTCAGTCCGCAGGCTGACGCTCTATCCACTGAGCCAAACCGGTTTCGGCAGTATATAGAGTTTTCCAGAGGCTACATGGCATAGGATATTAAAACAGACCAAATAAAGAAAAATACCAGGATCTAGCCATCTTCTAGTAAGCTAGTTAGCAAAGATGAGCAAAGATGTGAAACAATGCCCTTCTTCTCATTAATCTTTTTGAAAATCAGCATTTTTTCATTTAAAAATGTTATTTATCTTAACATATATGAGTTTATTTATTTAAAGAATAAATATTAACATATCTCCATTTTAATATCTGATATAGTAAATATGAACAGATTTAAGCCTTGCCCTGGCCAGCATGGCTCACAGGTTAGAGCATCAGCCTGCACACTAGTAGGCCACAGGTACATTCCCAGTCAAGGGCACTACCTGGGTTGCAGGTTCGATACTCACCCCGGGTTGGGGCACTTGTGGGAGGGAACCAATAGATATGTCTCTCTCACATCCATGTTTCTCTCTCTCTTTCCCTTCTTCCCCCCATTCTCCCTTCCCTTCTACTCTCTCTAAAAATCAATGGAAAAAATGTACTCACTCCTCGGGTGAAAAATATATAGAGATTTAAGCCTCATGAACAAAAGCTCTTTGGGGTCCTCAGTAATTTTTAAGGCTGTACGGAGTCCTGAGACCAAATATTTTGAGAGCTTTGCCCTATTCAATGGTCAATTTCATTTTACTTCCCAAGATGTCACAAATTCTGAGGGGACCGAAAGGCAGTGAACATTTCTTTCTGGGAGGTAATAAAATGTTCTAAAATTTATTATGATTATGTGAAAGGCTTCACAACTCTATGAACATATCAAAAATCACTAAACTGGCCGAAACCGGTTTGGCTCAGTGGATAGAGCATCGGCCTGTGGACTGAAGGGTTCCGGGTTCGATTCCGGTCAAGGGCATATACCTTGGTTGCAGGCACATCCCCAGTGGGAGGTGTGCAGGAGGCAGCTGATCGATGTTTCTCTCTCATCGATGTTTCTAGCTCTCTATCCCTCTCCCTTCCTCTCTGTAAAATATCAATAAAATATATTTCAAAAAATAAAATCAGTAAACTGTACTTTAAATGAACTGTATGGCATGTGAATTAAATCTCACTAAAACTACTTTTAAGAAGTTATTACAGGTAAAATTTATAAGGAAAAAATATTCATTTCAATCGATCATTACTAAGTAAATCAATAACACACTCATCTATTATAAATTAGTGGCCTACAATTATGTTAGAAATAGATAATCTATACTAATAAAAGCCTTGGGGGTGATCAGGCCAGCAGGGGAGGGCAGTTGGGGGCAATCAGGCTGGCAGGGGAGGAGTTAGGGGGCAATCATTGGCAGGCAGAAGCGGTTAGGAGTTGGCGGGCAATCAGGCAGGCAGGCAGGCAGGCGAGTGGTTAGGAGCCAGCAGTCCCGAATTGTGAGAGGGATGTCCAACTGGATCAGGCCTAAACCAGCAGTCGGACATCCACTGAGGGGTCCCAGATTGGAGAGGGTGCAGACCGGGCTGAGGGACACACCCCTCCCATGCACGAATTTCGTGCACTGGGCCACTAGTGAATATTATAAAACCAGGAGCAAGCCTGGTTGGAGTGGCTCAGATGGTTGAGTGCCTTCCTGTGCACTAGAAGGTTGCTGGTTCGATTCCTGGTCGGGGCACATTCCTGGGTTGTGGGTTAGATCCCCAGTTGGGAAATGTACAGAAGGCAACCAATTGATGTTTCTCTCTCACATTGATATTTCTCTCTCTCCTTCTTCTCCCCCTCTCTCTCTTTCTCCCTCCCTTCTTCTCTCTAAGCATGTGAAAAAAATAATAATAAAATAAAACCAGGAACAATAAACTAAGCGATAACAAATGTTTAGAAAAAAATTAAGTACAATTTCCATAAGAAAAAGAAAATTTACCTTCCAAGAGTTTTTGACATGATGTATTGGTCTCTTAATTCCTTGGGATAAACTGATTGGTCATCTACAGTCAGATCGAAAAATACAAAAACTAAGGAAAAAAGGGCAGAAATAAGTCTCATTAATTCATTCGATAAAGAGAAGGCAAATGGTCCTATATTTTAGTAAACATATGGAATATAAGGCAATTGTTTTAATTACATTTACTATCTAACCCCAAAGAAAACTATTTAGCTAGGCTAAATGTCATGAAACCCATGGAAAATGATGACGAATGTCATTCTTCAATGGAGATACACAGCTTCATTCTCACTGTAGTGCATAAAATCCATACATAAATACTAGTTTTATTCCTTGAACTCGGAATTTTTTAATCCATTGCACTAATATAAAATACCTGAGCTCGTATGGCTCAGGGGATAGAGCGTTGGCCTGAGGACTAAAGGGTCCCAGATTTGATTCCCGTCAAGGGCACATGCCCGAGTACGGGGTGTGCAGGAGGCAGCCGACAATGATTCTCACTCATCATTTATGTTTCTCTCTCTCTCTCTCCCTTTCTCTCTGAAATCAATAAAAAAATATTTTTTAAAAATTATTTAAAATAAAATAAAATACCTGTGCTGATTAGCATGCGACCAGAACCTAAAAGCAATTAGTTTGAGCCTAGAAAAAAACTGTTCTGGGCAAGTAAATCAACGGCCTAATAAAAAGTAGGCCATAGGTTATCATACTAGAATTAACTTCTCTTAGCCATTTATACCTTTCCATCGCTGGCATTTTCTGATGCAAAGCATCTTGAACCTACTTGTAAAGTTAAATAAATAGCAATTTCCCCCAAATTCCCCTTTATTTCTCCATTATTTGTGCTGTATTTCAGAAATGAAAACAAATTTAAAAAAAAAAAAAAAAAAAAACACCCTACTCATTTTTAGCCATCCATGTGGGCCAAGCTTGCAATCAGTTGTCAAAGACTTCAATCCTACTAGGTCAGTGGTCGGCAAACTGCAGCTCCCGAGCAGCATGCAGCTCACGAGCCGTGGTTTGCCGCTCTGTTGACTAATGAGTTTGCCGACCACTGAGATAGGGGCTTACTCACAAGGAACAACAACAGCCTGTAATTATTGGAATCGAGAGTCTAGGTCAGTGGTCGGCAAACTCATTAGTCAACAGAGCGGCAAACCGAGGCTCACGAGCTGCATGTGGCTCGTGAGCTGCAGTTTGCCGGCCACTGTACTAGGTCATCAGTGATAAATTTGCAACTGCCTATAGTGTCTTGAAAGAGTGAACTTTTGCCCTGCCGGTTTGGCTCAGTGGATGGAGCGTCAGCCTGCGGACTGAAGGGTCCCAGGTTTGATTCCAGTCAAGGGCATGTACCTTGGTTGCAGGCACATCACCAGAAGGGGGTGTGCAGGAGGCAGCTGATCGATGTTTCTCTCTCATCGATGTTTCTAACTCCCTCTCCCTTCCTCTCTGTAAAAACTCAATAAAATATATATATTTTTTAAAAAGAGTGAACTTTGTTAAGACCCTTGCGTTTCTCGGATTTGAGGTGACAGGTTTTGAGCTCCCTGGATCAACTAGAGATCAAGTCTCTTGACACAAATCTGAGCCACCTCAGGACGCTTCACTCCAGGCTGGCCTATGCGAGGCTAACCTTTGCTTAGTGAATAAGACCTGCTGGCCACCCAGGGTACAGCTGTTCCTCTCTGCTTGAGGACATGTATGAACCTAGATGTCCCAATGGCATCTGAGGATCTGGGAATTTGAGGGGCTCTGGAGATGTATTTCTCACAAATGTCCAGGTCTGCTTCAGGGGCTACAAACCCGGTTGTCCACACAAGCCAGGAAGGTCATACATGCAGGAGAGGCTGGGTTGAGCTTTTAAGGCAACGGGGGACAAGTGGGGACTTGAACATGAAAACACACCGCCCATCTAAAAGAGGCAGCCCCTGCCCTAACCGGTTTGGCTCAGTGGCTAGAGCATCGGCCTGGAGACTGAGGGGTCCCAGGTTCGATTCCGGTCAAGGGCATGTACCTTGGTTGCGGGCACATCCCCAGTGGGGGATGTGCAGGAGGCAGCTGATCGATATCTCTCTCTCATCCATGTTTCTAACTCTCTATCCCTCTCCCTTCCTCTCTGTGAAAAATCAATAAAATATATTTTAAAAAGAAATAAATAAAAAATAAAAGAGGCAGTCCCCCCAAAATAAAACAAAACAAAGAGGCAGCCTCTGCTCAGTGTGACCATCTTTTTCAAAGAAATCTAGAATTTTATGTCCAAGTACAAACATCAACAAATGCCCAGTAAGAGGTCAATAAGGATGAGCAGCCTGCGGAACACCAGTTTGATCTATCTGAACCAGGGCCCACCCTGGTCCGTACAACACCTTGTTCAGGTTAGAAAAGGTGCCCTAGGGCCGAAGCCGGTTTGGCTCAGTGGATAGAGCGTCGGCCTGCGGACTGAAGGGTCCCAGGTTCGATTCCGGTCAAGGGCACGTACCTTGGTTGCGGGCACATCCCCAATAGGAGGTGTGCAGGAGGCAGCTGATGGATGTTTCTCTCTCATCAATGTTTCTGACTCTCTGTCCCTCTCTCTTCCTCTCTGTAAAAAATCAATAAAATATATTTTAAAAAAAAAGGTGCCCTAGGGACAGACCCAGGGGAAAAGGTGGCACACAGCTTGTCAAGTGGAGGAAAGGTCAAATTTCAACACCCAGCTGCTCCTCAAACACATGCTCTCAAACAGCAGAACCCGGTACAGCTGCCTGACCATGTCAGATAGTAAACAGAGAGTCATGAACGGGAAAAAGTAAGTCAATCATCAAATGCATTTCAGGATGCTCAGTACAGCCATCTTCTCAGACGCCAGTCTGAAGAATGACTGCATGAGAATCACCCGGGCAGGATTTTTTAAATCCCTGGAATGACTGAATCAGAATATGTGGAAGAGTGCCTGTGGGGATCTATATTTTCAAGGTGTTAAATCCCCATATCCTTCCAAGTCATTCAACTTTCAGATCGTGTTGGGAAGTTCTGTGAGTTTTTGTATGTTTTTTGTAATGCTCACCCCGAAGATATATTTTTATTGATTTGAGAGAGAAAGGGGGGAGGGGAAGAGAAACATCAATGGTTGCCTCCCTTACGTGCCCCGACCTGGGATTAACCCTACAACCTAGGTAGGTAGGTGCCCTGACCAGTCATCAAAACTGCAGCCTTTTGGTGTACAGGACGATGCTCCAACTGACCCACCCCGGTAGGCCTCTGTGGGGCTTTTGAATTTATTATTACTAAAGAAACAGGAGTATTCCTGTGGTCCAAGGTTTTAAAATCACCATGAGCTTCATTTAACTCTGTAGGTTGTTTTTGTCAATTATTCTGAGTTGAATGACAATTTATTCAGTTTACATGAAGTTTTAGGTGTGGGTACTTATAAAATGCTACCTGATGATGAAGATACACGCCTCCACTTTCAGAAGATAACCAAATGGTATTTAAGAAGGTGGAAGATCTAAATTGAAATTGCCACAAAAAAAAAAAAACATAGCTCAATGCCTGGCATATCATAGGAGTTCAAATATGTGTAGAAACAAATGAATGGAAGGAATGAAGAGAAGAATGAGGGAGATGAAATAATGGCCTAAAACAACTCATAGCTATCTAAGACTGATGTAGTAGAAAATGCATCAATCAATGAACTATCTTTTTTTAAATATATTTTTATTGATTTCAGAGAGAAAGGGAGAGGGATAGAGAGATAGAAACATCAATGATGAGAATCATTGATTGGCTGCCTCCTGCACACCCCCTACTGGGGGAGATTGAGCCCGCAGCCCTGGCATGTGCCCTTGGCCAGAATTGAACCTGGGACCCTTGGTCCGCAGGCCAGATGCTCTATCCACTGAGCCAAACCAGCTAGGGCTAAACTATGAACTATCTTAATGGACAGCATATGACTTTAAATAAAATGAATGTTTTATTCCAATTAAACCTTAGGAAGCCTGACTTGATGGAACTTTTTCATAACTTAAAAATGCAACAAGGGCCCTAACTGGTTTGGCTCAGTGGATAGAGCGTCGGCCTGCGGACTGGAAGGTCCCAGGTTCGATTCCAGTCAAGGGCATGTACCTTGGTTGCGGGCACATCCCCAGTGGGAGGTGTGCAGGAGGCAGCTGATCAATGTTTCTCTCTCATCGATGTTTCTAACTTTCTATCCCTCTCCCCTCCTCTCTGTAAAAAATCAATAAAATATATAGTTTTAAAAAAATGCAACAAGGACTGAGTAGAATCTTGAATGCTAACCTACATACTTTTTTTTTTACCTAAACCACTTTCTGCAAAGAACACAATATCAATTTTCCTTTTATATGGGAGGGGGAAAAAAACCCAACAGCCATAAAATAATGATTTACCTTTGTTACTCCACACGGACAGTGCAATTTCAGAATTGTTATTCAAAGGAAGGCGTCTTCCTTTCCCTACAAGCTCTCTGTTTACAAAGGTTCCATTCCCACTGTGATCTTCTATGTATGCGATGTACGAGTTTTTAGGTCCCATTTCCTAAGACAGAGAACATTTTATTTCCAAGTTTTTTTTTAAAGCTTTAACAGTGAGGACTAGATCACCAGCTCTCCCAAATATGTGGCTACTTGTCACCTACCCTGAAAATCCGAAAGTGCTTCTTACTGTAAGTTCGGTATTTATCCGTTTTTTTCAGCAGTGGTTCATCAAAGCAGTATTCGCAGCTTCTATCCCTCCCGAACCAGTAGCTGTCATTAACACACTCTGCAACACAGAAGCACACACCAGGGGGCTGTGGAGTTTCATCTGTCAAACACCTTTAAAAACTGCTCATAAAATCCACGAGCAGGAAAATAGACGAAGAAGGCAATCTAAATGATAGATGTTTATCAAGGTATTATAAGATTAAAATGAGGGGCAGGGCCCTAACCGGTTTGGCTCAGTGGATAGAGCATCCGTCTGCAGACTCAAGGGTCCCAGGTTCGATTCCAGTCAAGGGCATGTACCTTGGTTGCAGGCACATACCCAGTAGGGAGTGTGCAGGAGGCAGCTAATCGATGTCTCTCTCTCATCGATGTTTCTAACTCTCTATCCCTCTCCCTTCCTCTCTGTAAAAAATCAATAAAAAAATATTAAAAAAATAAAATAATGAGGGGCGGGGGAGAAGAAACAAAAACTTTCCAACAATGAACTTCATACATGATGGCTTACACACACCAAAAAATAACAAGTGGTCATTAGAAGTTCTCCAGCAATTTTTAATCACCTGGAAAAATACTTCGATGCAATTTTCTACTCGTTATCCTCCTGAGTCTTCCTGTCACACTGAGTATGTATCTGCACTCCTCACGGCAGGCTAGATGCTAAGGTCTGGCCTCTGACCCCCTCCAGCCTCACCTGGTGCCCCTCCCCGTGCTCACTGCAGCCTGACCCCTTGGCCTCCTTCCCAACTATGCCAGGCCAAACTCGTCTTGTGGCCTTTGCATACTTTGTTCCCAGTGATTTCACCGGCCATTTTCCCTTTGCGTCTGGACTCTTACTGGTATCTATTCCTGCACCTGTTGCGGGTTTTGGAAGCAGTTCTAGAAACCAATTCATTAACTAATGGAAGCAGTTAATAAAAAGTGACTAAGAGCCCTAACCGGTTTGGCTCAGTGGGTAGAGAGTCGGCCTGCAGACTCAAGGGTTCCAGGTTCGATTCCGGTCAAGGGCATGTACCTTGGTTGCAGGCACATCCCCAGTAGGGGGTGTGCAGGAGGCAGCTGATTGATGTTTCTCTCTCATTGATGTTTCTAACTCTCTCTCCCTCTCCCTTCCTCTCTGTAAAAAAGCAATAAAATATATTTTTTTAAAAAAAGTGACTAAGAGCAGGATGTATAAATTAAGTACTAAAGTTTGACACATCATTAACTATTAAGAGATACATTAAGATTCCATGTTTCAATGATCAGACTGACAAAAATCAAAAAGGTTGGTATCACACTACGGTACAGGGACTCCCGTGCGTGGACAGAATATAATTTATACACTGTTTAGGGAGGGTCATTTAGCAAGAGCTATCAAAATTACATATGCAGCCCAGCCGGGTGTAGCTCAGCAGTTGAGCATCGACCCAGGAACCAAGAGGTCACCGGTTCGATTCCCCGTTGGGGAATATGCCCAGGTTGTGGGCTCAATCCCAGTGGGGAGCATGCAGGAGGCAGCCAATCAATGATTCTCTCTCATCATTGATGTTTCTCTCTCTCCCTCTCCCTTCCTCTCTGAAATCAATAAAAATATATTAAAAAGACCATAATATTTTTTTAAAAAATTACATATGCAACCACTTCACGCCCATAAAGATGGCTACCATCTTTTTTTTTTTTTTTAAAAAAGGAAAATAAGTACTGGTGAAGATGCAAAGCAACTGGAACTCTCATACATTCCTGGTGGGAATGTAAAATGGTACAGCCACTGTGGACAAGTTTGTGGTTCTTTAAAAAGTTCAACACAGCCGGCCGGCGGGGCTCAGCAGTTGAGCGTCGACCCATGAACCAGGAGGTCACGGTTCGATTCCCGGTCAGGGCACATGCCCGGGTTGCAGGCTCCATCCCCAGTGTGGGGCGTGCAGGAGGCAGCCAATCAATGATTCTCTCTCATCATGGATGTTTCCCTCTCTTTCCCTCTCCCTTCCTCTCTGAAATCAATAAATATATATATATTTAAAAAATAAATAAATAAAAAATAAGAAGTGCAACACAGCCTGGCCAGTGGCTCAGTGGTTGAGCATACCCACCCAGGAACCAAAGAGGTCACTAGTTCGATTCCCAGAACTGGTGGACGGAGAATGCAAGGAGATCCTCCCCTGGAAGGCCTGCTCCGACCTCTGCTCAATTAGGAGACCCCTCCGGCAGGTGTGTGCAGAAGGGCAGAAAGAACAAGGCAGGAGGAAGGGGACCAGGAGCTCTGGGAGGCAATGAGAGGTAAGAACCCAAAGAAGGATGGGCCCCTCCGCCTGGGAAAGAAAAAGGGGGTGCGGATGAGAGGTGTGTGGGGAGAGAGGAAGACATACATTGTTTTTGACCTGTGAGTTGAAAGTTCAATTAAGTTCTTTTCTTTGCCAGGATTCTAGACCTCTTCGAAGTTCAAGCTCACTGTCCTCTTCTCAGAGGATCCTCTATCACTGAAAGATGAAGGGCCTCTGGGAAAAGTTAGCCCATCTCTCCCTTTGGTCCCATTCAATCCCAACATTTGGTTTCTCTCTCTCACCTTTGCTTTAAAACGATTTCCCCGTTTAACAGATGAAGACTGTGAGGCTCCAAAAAGTAACATCGTTTGCCTGGGGACATAGAGCTAGAGACAGAGCTTGAACTTGAACTCGTGTGTGATGGCAGCACCCTCACCCTTTCCCCAGCCCCCCAGCTATATATTCTCTCTTATTTCCTTCCCACTCCAGCATTTATAAAAATGTTTTTAGGGAGGAGGGAAAAACACAGATCAGCTGCCTCCTCCATACCCCCTACTAGGGATCGAGTCCACAACCTGGGCATGTGCCCTGACAGGGAACCCAACTCTGACCTCTGGGTGCATGGGAATACACTCCACCGACTAAGCCACAGTGGCCAGGACCCCACTCAAGCATTTTAAAGATCTCTTCGCTCTCTCTTGCCACCTTTTCTCTCACTCATTTCATGCTGCAGCAAGCCTTCCTTGGGCTGCACAGTCCCCTTTGGCTGCTAATTTCATTACTTTTCTCACTCCACTCACTTCTTTCGGAATGACTCATTAATGACATAGGTCTAAAGCAGCCGTGGGCAAACTATGCCCGCAGGCCGGATCCGGCTGTTCTATCCGGTTCTCTTGCTCTCCCCTCCCCTGGCTCCTTTACTTTGAATTTATATTAGTTCACACAAACACTCCATCCATGCTTTTGTTCCGGCCCTCCGGTCCAGTTTAAGAACCCATTGTGGCCCTCGAGTCAAAAAGTTTGCCCACCCCTGGTCTAAAGTCTAAAAGTTGTAGGTTCAAATCATTCTCCTACCAACTCCTGGCTGTATGACCGTAAACAAGTTCATCCACTTCTTTCTAAGCCTCGGTTTGTTCTTCTGTAAAATGGAGATAAGGATTAAGACACTCATAGGATTATTTTGAACTTTAAAAAAGATATTTCCAATACCCCACCCAGCATCAGGTGAGTAGAAGCTGTTTTTGTGCAGGGAAGATGATACAAGTTCAAGTCTTAGCACAGGTTCTTGTAGTCCTGGATCAACTTGCACAGGCCCCACAGCCGGCAGCGTCTTAACAATAATCTGTAATTGCCTTTTCTGAACACAATATTAATATTACACTTTAGAACAAAGGGTCTTACCGAGATTGGAGAATCCATCCTGAAGGGCCCATAATCGAGCCCAAGGGGCAGGGACCGGCTCCTCCGGTTCTTGGTCCTCGGGGATAGAATACAGTTCCTGAGTGGACACTGTGTCTAAGGAGCTCAGGGTCCCCGAGCTGGAGTGAGAGGACTGGCTGGACGTTGGAACCGTGCTGGTGGAGGACCCGGATGAGCTCTGGGACTGCGAGGAGGGGCCTGGCATCTGCGAGGAGGGGCCTGGCATCTGCGAGGAGGGGCCTGGCATCTGTGAGGAGGGGCCTGGCATCTGCGAGGAGGGGCCTGGCATCTGTGAGGAGGGGCCTGGCATCTGCGAGGAGGGGCCATGGGACTGCGAGGAGGGGCCTTGGGACTGCTGATGCTCCCCTTCCGTCTCCCGAGACATCACCACCGCAAAAATAAGCGTCCAACAATAAGGTGGGTTTCACGGAACAAGACTTAAAGTTCAAGGGTGAAGGATGAGGCCCTGGCAGGGTAGCTCAGTTGGTTAGAGCATCATCCCGATGCCAAGATTGCAGGTTCGATCCTAGGTCAGAGCACATAAAAGAAGCAATCAATGAATGGATAAATAAGTGGCACATCAAATCCAAGTTTCTATCCCTCTTGTTCTCTCTCTTCCCCCCTCTCCTCCCCTCTAAGGTCAATTAATCAATAAATACTTTTTTTTTTTAAGTGAAGGATGAGCAAGTTACAATGACAAATAAAAAATAAAAAAATCCAGGGCAGCCCTGACTGGTTTGGCTCAGTGGATAGAGCATTGGCCTGCGGACTGAAGGATCCCGGGTTCGATTCCAGTCAAGGGCATGTACCTTGGTTGCGGGCACATCCCCAGTGGGAGGTGTGCAAGAGGCAGCTGATCGATGTTTCTCTCCGATTGATGTTTCTAACTCTCTATCCCTCTCCCTTCCTCTCTGTAAAAAATCAATAAAATATATTAAAAAACAATCCAGGGCAAGCATGCTCTGCAAAAATTAAAATTCCAACCGTCTCTAGACATACACTTCTTCTGGCTTGAGCTTTTCTTCAGCTCACTTTCACTAGGTCAGTTTTTCGTCAGAGGAAAGAAATAAGAAAATTACTTGAAGGCTATAAATAAGTAAAAAGCTATGAAACTGAGTTGAGGAGGGGGAAGAGACTTATAAAAGCTTATATTCACCCAATCTTTAAAATTTAGAAATGAAACCTAAAACGTATTCATTCATACAATCAACACTACACTTAAATGTCATATATGTTCGGAAAGAGAAAGGAGAAGGGTCTGGTGGTTTGGGGTCGCAGATGGGCAAAGAGACACTGCAGTTATTTGCTGTACCACTCCAGGGGGGAGAGTTACTTAAAAGGTCACTGATGCCCCTCCTCCCCCAAACCAGCTCAGGAAGGTAAGGACCAAGTTCCACTGGTTGAGTAGAGATTCCTTAACGGCTAAGTGCTGGGCCACAGAATGAGGCAGAACACAAAGAAGCCTGCCATAAACAACTCCATCGAGCCTTTTGTGATGCTAAGTAACTAGAGGCTCCAGTTCTCAGCATCCTAAAAGGCCCGCCAGCCCTTCAGAATCTTGCAGGAGCCATTCTGGGAGCCACAGAAGACCCTGGCAGAGGTTCCCCACCCTGGCTTTAGAATTAACTTGATGGACAGGTAAACTCTGATAACCAAACCTACAATATAGTCAAAGTAACTTTCAACCCCTTACTTGAAACCCCCAATCTGATTCTTTTTTAAAAGACACTTTCTCTCCTGACCCCCACACTCAGACTACTGGAGGAGAACATAGTAAGCATTACTCACACTGCCTGCATTTACACAGCTTTCCAGATACGAAGGTCCTCGTGAGTTTTCCTTGAAGCACACCCAGAAGGCGATGCCAGAGCGGAGTCTGCCACTCCGGCTGCGCTAAGGCTACCTCAATCAGGCTGTGTCCTTCTGCAGTTTTGGAGCAAAACTTCTCCGCCCTGAAAACTGGCAAAAAGACAGTGTGTCCAGAGATAGGCATCATCGAATATGAGAAATAAGGGTAAATCAGGTGGGAACCACACTGGCCTCAGCCATGAGAAAATACAGTGAAGTAGTTAGAGGCAAATAGGTCTGGAGTCAGATGCCTGAGTCAGATCTTTGCATGACCTCGAGGTAGATCACAACCTCTAGGAACCTTATCTGCTAGACGTAGATATTGAGGATTAAATGAGAAGATGCATGAACGCTCCTCCCCAGCAATGCTTGATTATTGGGAGAACAGAATTCCAGTCCTAAGGAATCCAACAGCACCTTACAAGTGCAACACAATTTCTTTTTCAAATAGAGAAACCTAGTCCCAAGGAGGACTGGTGCTCTCCTGCACTTTCCTCCCCACCCCATTCCACACCCTTCCTTATGGACACTTTGCAGGGAATCCTCCAACCCAGGAACTGTGTTTCCAGTTCCAGCAGTGCCCCTAGCAGCTGAGAGTGGGTTCTCAACAGGTATATTCGAGATTGAACCTAAAGTACGGTAATAGTTATTAACACTTACAGGAAGAACACAGCTTTGTTGCTGCTTAGCCTGCAAGTCTGAGCCAATTCCAGCTTGTAAGCAAACGGGAAATGAACTTCACCTGGAAGTTCATCTACAAGTTCATCTACAAAAAAGGAAGAGAGTCGCCCACGCATTCGTCTCCTTCTCCGCCCCCCTCCCGGCCCGAGCTCAAAAAGAGGACACTCAGAAGGCTCGGGAAATTCAGCTCACATTAAGACACTAAGGACGGGATTCGAACCCCCAGACATACAAGGGACGTTTCCCCCACGAACACTCACCGCGTGAGCCCACCTGGAGCCACACACTCACTATAGCTGCAGCTAGCGGCGTGGCGCTAAACAGATACAAACTCCACCCTCAACCAATCAAAACACCCCTCCGCCTCTGCCGGACCAATGAGGAGCAGCGGAAGTGGCCGTCCAAGCGTGGCCTCGCTGCTTGCTGGGAGTTGTAGTTTAAGACGTAGAGCGGGACTAAGAATCCAAGTTTCCCCCGAGTGATCCTGCCCCTTCAGCTCTCCAGCCAATCAGCAGCGTAGTCTTGTCCGCGGCTCTCGTCCGTTTTACCCCGGACAGGTGACGCCGCGGGCCAGATGTGGGGCGGGAGGACCGGGGCCTTGCCCCGCGTGTGGGGGTTGTGGCCGACCGGGGTCCTCGGAAGGAGACCGCTAAGCTGCAATGCTCCGTCGCTAGCAGGAAGCAGCTCCCCCCAATGTTGGAACTGCGGCGGCCCCGGGGGCCCCATTCGGGAGGACGGGTTCTTCTGCCCCCAGTGCCGGGCGCTGCAGCCACCTGACCCCACTCGAGACCACTTCAGCCTTATGGACTGGTACGGGAGGCGGTTTCGGGAAACGCGCTGGGCGAGACAGACGCCAGGAGCTGGCGTGGGAGAGGGAAGGGCCGATCTGGTTAGAGAAGAAGGTGGGACCGGTTAGATAGGTGGGCGGAACCCTAGAGACCGGGTGATCGGGCCTGGGGAAATGGAGGATAGGGTGTGACCGAAAAAAGAGGAAAACAAAGAGCAGGCCTGAGGAAAGGGCTTTAAGGGATGGAGATGTCTGTGAAGGGAACCCTGGAGGGGTGGGGAGTAAAGTTAGGGGAGATTGAGTGCCGGAGGGAGACTTGAGGGGCGGGGCCTGAGGAAAGGGTTACTTGAGGGGCCTTACAGAAAGGAGACTTGAGGGATGAGGTCAGAACGAAACTGGGGTGTTAATCCAAGATAAGAGAGTAAAAACGGGGGGGGGGGGGAATATTGTGGGCGGAGTCCAAGGGAATGAGAATTAGAGAGGGAGAGGATCTGAGAAATGGGTGTTTTTCCTGTTTTCTTCCGAAGGTCTTGAGGAGCTTGGAGAGGTGGTGAAGTTTAGGCAGAGCTAAACTGACGCTATAGGGCAGGATGTGGGAATGGAAAGCAAAGGGGATTGGATTAAAACAAGGTGGGTGACTGAGATGAAGGGACCGTGGCCTTGGGGAAGATAGGGTGGGATCCGGCAATGCCCCTTCCCCTTAACTCTGGGCCGCGGTTAAATTGTAAGCATTGAGATATAATGATCCGTTCAACCAGTCCTTGAGCACTTACGATGGGCCGCAGGAACAAAAGTAACCTTTTTAAGTTCCTCATGGGTGCCAAGCTAGCATGCTTCCTCTGCTTTCTTCCTTAATTAGCAAGGAAGAAAACGGAGTCAAGGAGACTCAAGAGACAGGCAAATCTAATGCAATGTTGAAGCCTTTCCTAGGATCTTTGATTACTCATCATCATCATTCAGGTCGAAGCTCAAATGCAGCTCCTTGTCCACCACACCTACCCCTCTCTCTGACCCTGTTCTGTTTTCTCTTCGCAGAACCTACCACTTTTGGAAATTATCACTGTTGCATGTTTATTGCCTATTCCTCCCTGGGGACAGGAACTAGGCCCATAGTACACAAATCTATTCATATTTGATGCATGAATTTCATCTCCCGATTTCCTTCCAGCAAACGGTCCTTCAATGTTGATACTGCAAAGCTCCAGCATAGGTACCAGCAACTGCAGCGTCTTGTCCACCCAGATTTCTTCGGCCAGAGGTCTCAGGTAGTGTATGGGCCACTCTTAATCACACCCAAACACATGTGCATTCTGGGTGGGTGGCAGTGGCCTTGTGGTGATGGATTATCAGGGACAGAGCTGGACAGCTGGCTCCACCCTGTGACAGCCAGACCCTAGCCAGCCAGGCCCTGGACCCGTTCGGCGGAATTAGAACCCATCAGGTGAAAATAAATACAGCTCATCCCGCAGTCCCACTTTGGCCATGTCCTTAGGTTCCTGCCCATCAGTGTTTTATGAAACAGTTTGTTCTTGTAAGATGGCTGACTTGGATGATAATAAGACTATCTTCATCTCCACTAACAGACTGAAAAGGACTTCTCAGAGAAGCATTCGACCCTGGTGAATGACGCCTACAAGACCCTTCTGGCCCCCCTGAGCAGGGGACTATACCTTGTAAGGTGATGTTCCAACCCTTGTATGTGTGACTTACCTGGTGTTCATTGCACTGAGGGACAGTTACTCCCTATATTTGTCAAAGGAGTGCTTGAGCCCTGGGCCGGTCCTGGGACCCAAAGATATTACAGGAGTATAGTTTTCTCTGGATATTGCCTGTAAATCTTACTTGCCCAATTGCATTTAAAAAAACACAAAACAAAAACATTTTCTATAAATTTCAAGGATTGGATGATGATGGCTGTTAGGAAAGTAATTTGGGGGTGTTGAGGGAAGGGCAGAGGTGAATACCTTCGAATTTTAGGATTTAATAGAATCTTTACAAATATGTAGTTCAAACTCACAAGTGGAGGAGTGACTCCCCCAGGGTCACACACTTCTAAGTAGCAGAAAAGTATCCCATCCAAGCATTCCTTTCTCAGTGTAAGTTTCCAACACGCTGCCCTCACACTTTCATTACTAGGAAAGTCCAAGTTCTCCCTGAGTGGTGTTCTGTTCAGAAGGGTGAGTAGGATTTATGATGTTGACCATAGTTTCTTGGACAATACTTATTTCGCCTGCTTTATGCCCCAATAGCTAAAGCTCCATGGAGTAGAGATTCCTGAAGGAACAGATTATAAAATGGACAATCAATTCCTCATGGAAATAATGGATATCAATGAAAAACTCGCAGAAGCTCAAAGTGAAGCTGCCATTAACGAGTTTGAATCTATTGTCAGAGGTAAAAGATGAAATACCAGCAAATGCATTTTATTGCTATTTTGAGTTCATTTCCGGGTTAAGTGAAAAATGAATATAAATGATTCAGGGATTTTTTTTTTTTTTCTTGAGTATACTGAAACCAATTTTGTCTGCAGGTTAGATCTGTAACATCCCTATCTCTCTGGAATGCAGCCTTGTCTTCATACCATGAGCCTATTTAAATAGAAAAATTAAGATAATGGTTTTCTCTTCCAGCTAAACTGAAAGAATTGACTGACAATTTGAGCAGAGCTTTTGAACAAGGTATTGTCTTCATTTCTTCACTTTCTCAAATATGGAAAGAAATTGTAAGCACTGAGATATAAACATCCGTTCAACAAGTAGCTATTATATACCCATTAATGATGGTTTAATGGGAAGGTATTAAATAGAGCTGAGAGTGCATTTTTGCCTTTAGAATTCACAGTCTTGCTGGGAAAACAAGCTGCGTGCCAGAAACAGTGATCTGCCAGTGAAAGATTGGATGAGAGAAAGTGCTTTCATTCCCTTTTAACAAGTAGAAGATAAGATGAGGGATGTGGGCTGAAACCCACACAGGTAGATTCTGAGGACAAGGCTGCACATTCAGCATTTGGCAAAGCCTGCACACCCCTTTTTCTGCGGGGTCCAAGAGAAGAAACCCAGGGCAGAGCTCTGCCGAAGTCACAATGTGGAATGTTCATCCTTGTCCGCACTGGCCTGGCTCTCAGAGTGAAGGGGCTCTATCCATTGCTAGCTGTTTTTAAGCAAGAACCACCTTTCCATCCATTCCTGACTGGTGCCACCCTTTAACTAAGAGAACCGTGGCCTTTTAGCTTAGAGTTCATTGGCATGCAAGAAGCAGAAAGCCACTCAGGGGAGCCCAGATAAAGGGAAGTTATTGTAAGGAATCGGGGCTACCTCCCAGAATCCAAAGAGAAAGTCCCTGTCATTATAGGACAGTGTGATAAGAGCTTTTGTGGGGATAGGACTTGGGAAGCAGAAAGCAGTCTGGAACTAAGACTGGTGCTGGACTCAGCGCCCCTGGCAGTTCATTCCATCCTCTTCTCCTCTCTAAAAACCACTTCTGTCTGCCTCCTTACTGGTATCTGGTGCCCCAAAGGGGCCTTTCCCACCGGGATGACTCTTTAGTCCTCCTTGGCCTATTACCTTATAGGAACAAGGCCTTTCACCATTTGACTGGAGTCCCCTAGACCCAACTCTAGATTCTGGGAGAGGGAATTTGATTGGCCCAGATGTCCAGTCCAGTGCAGTCAGTCAGCCTGGGCCAAAGGGATAGGCTTACACGTGTGCTGCCTACTTTGCAGGAACTGAAGGAGTTGGTTCTGAGAAGCACACACAGGGAGGGTCTCTAAAAAGACGGTGGGAAATATAGGTTAACAGCAGAAAAGGCGGGAACCCTGCGTGTCTGCCTGAAACCCATGTCGCCCAACCCACAGGCTAGGATGGTCAGATCGTGTTCCACCAGGGCCCACCCCCAGCTCCTGTTGTGCCTTTGTGTACTTTCATTTTTTATCATAAAATATAATTTTGAGACAGAATAATGTGTAAGTGCAATTTTAAAAATAATAACAGAACAACATCTATGTCAGAATAGATGCAAACAACAGAATAAAAAATATAAATGCAAACAACATATATTGATGGCCAATGGGCACATTAAAATGTACTCAGACATCACTAATCCTGAAGAAAATGAAAATCAAAACCACAATGAGATACCACTTCGTACACATTAGGATGGCTACTGTAAAAAAACAAAACAAACAAACAAAAAAAAACAGAAAATAAAACATTTTGGCAAGAATGTGGAGAAAATGGAACTCTTGTGCACTGTAAAATAGTGCAGCCACTATAAAAAACAAAATGGCATTTCCTAAAAAGTTAAAAATAGAATTAGCATACAATCCAGCAATTCCACTTCTGGATATATATCTACCGAATTAACAGCAGGGACTCGAAGAGAGATTTGTGCTCTGTCAAAGATAAAGCCAGACACCAGTTACAGCGGTAAGGATGGATGTGAATCAGTAATAACTATCGCGATAGGGAAAGAGTCTAGCATGAGCTAAACTCAACTGCCATTTGTGACTGGGCATTTTAAAGGGAGGATGAGGAAATAGGGAGGGAATGCACAGGGGCTCAGTAGAGTCAGGGAAGTGGAAAATTCCCAAACGTGGGAAGGGGAGAGGTGGTCCATGTGAAACCAACCTGGGTTTGCTCATTGCACTAATCAAAGTTAGTCTCCTACCCTCCCACAGAACCTGGGAGACAGGGCCCTCTCTGCAGGTGTTGGCTGGACCAAACAGTAAGAAGGACAGCAAAAGAGATACCTTCTTTACTCTGAACAGTATAAATCCATTTCTCATTTAATCACCTTTTGTTTATCGAGGACCAGCTACTAGTAAAGCATCTGTTGAGATGGTAGTTATAGGACATTGGCTGAATAATGTGAGGGACCAGATATTTAATGAGGAGCATCTCTATGGAAACAAAAAGAAAAAGATTACTGGTTGGAGCAGACTATAAGCCCAGTTTCTGAGTCCGTAGTGCAGCCACTCGAGAAGACGTTGAACTCTTAAGCATCTTTAGATGGTGACGTGAGTGTGGCAGTGGCAATCTGATGGATTTCCTGGTTGATGGTTTATGGTGATGGCATAGGCATCCTTGTCACAGTCGTGGTTATTGGCCAGAGCAGAGCATGGAAGAGGCGGGAGTTCTGGCGGGCTTTCTGGGTGGCCCGTGTGCCTGCCAGCAGCGCTACGTTATCAGGCTTCGGCTTGGAGGACTTGTTCGGGTCCCGGAGGAAAGGGACAGCTACAGGACAGCCGGAGTCCCAGTAGGGATCGAGGCGGTCAGCCTTTACTTCTGAGGGACACCAGCTCAGGAGGGAAGGAGAAAAATTGGAAACATAAGTTTGCTGCCCTATCCGGTTTGGCTCAGTGGATATTTCGTCGGCCTGCAGACTGAAGGGTCCTGGGTTCGATTTCGGTCAGGGGCATGTACCTTGGTTGTGGGCACATCCCCAGTGGGGGGTGTACAGGAGGCAGCTGATCGATGTTTCTCTCTCATCGATGTTTCTGACTCTCTATCCCTCTCCCTTCCTCTCTGTAAAAAATCAATAAAATATATTTTTAAAAAGGAAACATAAGTTTGCAGAGTTGTGGCCAGATATTGAGGAAAACTAGGAGAATTGAGGGTTTGGTAAGGGCTGACAAAACGTGTAAGGTGGTAGGATTCAGTTTCATTTACAGGTAAACAGAACCTCAAAGACAATCAACAAATCTCGATTCTGATAACCCACGAGAGTGTGTTATACTTTCCCACTGAAACAAAATTTATCTCCACAGTCACCCCCCTCTTTTTTCATCGGAGATAAAGATTATTCTTGTGTACAAAATAGTTCTAGTTTCATTAGGTTTGACCTGATCATTTATGTAACTCCAACAAGAACGATAATCGATCATACGGACCTTTTAGGTTTTCTCTGTGGAACTTTTCATAAGGAATCTGCTGTGGGGCTTTAAAAGCCTCTCACGTGCTAGGGAGTCGAGCCAAGACGCCTCCATCAGGCTTCCTGTTCGGTGGGTGAGCTCCTCTCTTCTCAAGGTCACCCAAATACCCTGAGCTTCCTGGACTCTCCAGGAAGTTCCCTTACTTACCTAGTCTGTGAACTCTCAGCCAGACACCAGGCCAGTTTTTTCAAGAGGGCTTTGTAAGCAGTGGCTCCAAAGAG
This sequence comes from Plecotus auritus, assembly GCF_963455305.1. NCBI lineage: Eukaryota > Metazoa > Chordata > Mammalia > Chiroptera > Vespertilionidae > Plecotus > Plecotus auritus. The sequence continues at coordinate 26,802,182 of NC_137779.1, forward strand.
TCAACCGTAGTTCCCTGAAATTGTCTGGTCATCTCTGATTTTATGCATCATTTTCAAATATGACATTCCAGCCAAAGCGTTCATAATATAACTGGTGTTTTCAATTATGATCTATGACAAAGAGGACAGATTCTTATTGAACAAAACCTCAAAAACAATGAACAAATAACTATATTGCTATGAAAATAAGAATACTCCATAATAGTTACCAATTTTTTAAGGGATTAGGCAGGGAGCACAAGATAAATGTTTTAACTTTGTTTAGAAAAATAAAATTTACTAGATTTTATGAGCCATAGATAGCTGAAGAGAAAACAGAACGGAATTTTCTTACATCTGGAAAATAGAGCATTTAGGAGCCAGCAAAATTTCAAACAAAATATGTAAAAAGTTGTAGTCATTCTTTATCAGTTTACTCCATCCCATGTAATTAATTTTATTCTACTTAATCTTGGGTTAGCAGTTTTATGAACCCAGTGGCTTTTAGAAATTCTGATTTAGTTTATTGGTTTGATTTCAAAGTTATTAAGCAATGCCATCAGAAGCCTGTATTCCTGAGTACTTGGCACAGTCCCTTCTCATGAATCTTCAAGATAGTCAGTCCCTTTTTGTTAAAACACAAGTGGTCTGGCCTGTAGCTGGTTGCAGAATCTTTTAGGAAAGCATCAGAGTAAAACAACAACTCTCTGTGGATAGCAAAAGATTGAATTAAAGTGACCATACTTACAGATCTGATGAAAGTTCATTCTAAAAAGAACACAACTGACAAGGAAATTTGGTTGTTTCTGTGACATACACATTTTTAAAATAACTTGATGAATAACATTTCACCAAGACATATTATGGATAGGGGTGGCATTGATAAATTTCGATGAAGTATACAGTTTCTGAAGTAATAACGTTTTACCATACAAATATGACCTAGGAAAAATTAAGTATCTTTTCTTCGACATCAGAAGTTGGCTCCTACCCTCCCTGGGAAACGGACCCCAGCTTTGTGTAAGGGAGCTAAAGCGAAGATGGCAAGTGGTAAAGGAGGAAGGAGGAGTGGGGGTGATGGGAAGGAGAGGTCTTGAAGGAGATAGTTTGAGGAGATCTTAAGTCTCCCAAAGAGCCACAAAATTTCCCAAGGAAAGTCAGACGATCTAAGAAATGGACACAGCACCATGGTGACGTACAGTCAGCAGGAGTTGGAGAAGGGAGGTTTCCGTGGACTGAGAAGTTCTCCTGGAGGAGCTGACTCAGAGAGAACAAAGAGGCCTCACAAGGAGCCAGGAAAAAAAAAATTCAGCCTGGGAGCCAATCCTCGCTGGAAACGAGGAGCCAGAAAGGATTCTAGCCCAGAATCTAGGGGATACCTTTCAAAAGAAGCCTGGGACGCTAACCCAGCTTCAGAGAGTCTACTCAGAATTGTAAGAATCCAAATCTGTCTTCACTGTGCTTCGGACATTTGTCGGGAGAAGTGGAGTTGTACTCACCACCAGGCACCCACATAAGCATCAGACGGGAGATTTGACCAGGGCCGCTGCAGGTTGAAAGGTCTGGCTGTTACAACCAAGGGTTCGATGGTGTTTCCAGTCCAGATCCGGGTCACGGTGCTGGATAACCGTCAACGAGAAACAAAGCCAGACACTAGTTAAAGTGCCAAGTACAGATTTGAATCAGTGATAACTATTGCAATAGGGAAAAGAGGCCACTGGGAACTAACCTCAACTACAGTTCGTGACTGGCACTTTAAAGGGAGAATGAGGAAGTGGGGTGGTGGTGCACAGGAGGTCAGTAGGATCTGGGAAGTGAAAAATTCCAAGGCAGGAAGTGGTGGCGGCTGGGGAATTGATCCATGTGAAACCCACCTGGGTTTGCTAACGGGCACTTATTGAAGGTGGGCTCCTACCCTCCCTGGGAATCAGGGACCCTAGCTTTGCGTATTGGCTGCAATAAGTAGTAAGTTCTTACCTTGAATTTACTCGGGCAGGCATTTTAAGAGGGTCTAGGTAGGATTATCCTAGGGATGTGGCCTTGACTTACTAGAAGCTATGTTATCATATGTTAGTATAGGTCAAGGTTGAGGCCTACTCGAGAAGAGAGTTCAGAGGGTCTGGCTAGACTTCGGTCAAGGACATAATTCTTGTCGATACCCATGTTCATAGGATTTTTCACAATAGCTAACAAGTGTCCATCAATAATTGAATAGATAAACAAAATATGACATATCCATACAATGGAATAGTATTCATCCTTAAAAAGGAAGTTCTGACACATGCTACAACATGGATGAACTTGCCCAGCTCTACAGAGGTGGGGGCTCAACTTTAATCCAGCTCTTTAATCAATAGACTTAGTTTTATTCTTGCCTTGAAATGAAGTCTCACATTAATGTCTCTGTTTATTTCAGATGATTTTGAAAAAGCCAAGGAAATTTTAACAAAGATGAGATACTTTTCAAATGTAGAAGAAAAGATCAAGTTAAAGATGGTTCCCCTCTAATTGTTGCTGATTTTTTTAAAAATAAAGTTCTTATTTATTTCTTTTCTGGCTTCTGCTAGATATACTTTAACTACTTATATCATCTTAATTATTAACACGTGGCTCAAGCATTAATGGATGGCAAAGTTTGTCATGCCAGCAGAAACAGCCTAGCCAGAGTTTGAGTGGTCAATTTTTTATGTGATGCTGACACACCATGCCCCTAACTAGACCAATAGATGAGGAGGTGGGGATGGGGCCGACTTGAGGCCCTAGAGCAGTGGTCGGCAAACTCATTAGTCAACAGAGCCAAATATCAACAGTACAATGATTGAAATTTCTTTTGAGAGCCAAATTTTTTAAACTTAAACTTCTTCTAACGCCACTTCTTCAAAATAGACTCGCCCAGGCCGTGGTATTTTGTGGAAGAGCCACACTCAAGGGGCCAAAGAGCCGCATGTGGCTCGCGAGCCGCAGTTTACCGACCACGGCCCTAGAGGAGGGTTTGGCAAACTCTTTCTGCAAAAGGAGAGGCAGTACATATTTTAGGCTTAGGTAGCCATACTGCCTCTGTTGTAACAACTCAACGTGCATTGTAGCACTTTATTCACACAACAGGCATTGGACTAGACTGGCCCATGGGCTTGCAAACCTTCGCCCTGAGCCACAGCTTCCTGATGGCTAGACCTTCTGTGATGGTCCTCTTGTCAGCATGGCCCTCAGGGCATTGTTTGGTAACATGCAAAGCTGCCTAAGGGTCTCTGGCCTACATTTCCAAATGTGGTTAATATTATCAAGAATCAGTCTGGTATTAAACACTACCCACATCTGCAGCTCCACCTTGAGGTAAAGCACTTTTAATTTCTCTGGACAGTTGACAATCTCTTGTCATGATTTCCATGTTCTTCTAACCCAGCCTGAAGCAACTCCACTTCCCCTTTTGGATCGTTGGAAATTCGGTTTTAGTACTTGATTCATTTCCAAAACAAAACAAAAAAAGTATTTTTTAAGTCTCTGGATCAAAGAAGATTAAAATAGAAAATTCTGATTTTAAATTCCAGGAAACAATAGTCAAGCTCTTGGAGAGAATTGCTTGTTTATAACTAAAATTGCTTGTTTCTGCCGAAACCGGTTTGGCTCAGTGGATAGAGCGTCGGCCTGCGGACTGAAGGGTCCCGGGTTCGATTCCGGTCAAGGGCATGTACATTGGTTGCGGGCACATCCCCAGTGGGGGGTGTGCAGGAGGCAGCTGATCGATGTTTCTCATCGATGTTTCTAGCTCTCTATCCCTCTCCCTTCCTCTCTGTGAAATATCAATAAAATATGTTTAAAATAAAATAAAATAAAATAAAATTTCAGGGTTCTGAACCATGGTTTCCATACTACCAGAGCTTAACGCTGCAGCTCCTCCGCATCCTCCCTCGTCCTTGTCTAAAAATTCGTATCTTCTGAATCCTGATCCAGGTATACCCAGTAACATTTGAGGATTTATGGATCTTCTGAAGGAAAATGGACCACAACCGCTGTCTGCTTAATGGTACTTGGGATATCAGTACAATCTCTAACCCCTCACAATTTACAAGGAGAATGAGTTACTTGTCTCCTTTAAGTAAATAATTACAATGCAAGCAAATGTCCTGGTTAAATTGGGTTCTTCTGTAAAGGAGATGAAAGGAGTGTTTGATATACTTTCATCGACCATCTTTATTCCTTGTTCAGAACAATGATCAGGACCAAAACAATCTGACCACAAAAGGAAATCAGATAAATATTGCCTCAAATGACATCTCTGGAGGAACTTCAGAGAAACTTCCCTTACCTAGTACCATCAACTGGAAAGGTCACTGGGCTTTCCAGCAAATCATTTCTGACTTGGGGGAATAAATAAAAAAGACTTTATTTCTGAGTCATGGCTTCTGAGTCAGGGGATTACTCGCCCCGCCCCCTTCTAAAACCTTCCCTTTTATTCTAAACTCTTCCGTTTAGCTGGACTTCTAAAGCCAGAACACTTTCATGTGTTCCCTGACAAAGCCCTATGGGTGGTGTGCTTCCAGACATCTAAGAGGTTAGCAGCCCCATTGGGATTAAAGTTTCTGGCTCAGTGAAGCAAATGAAAGCACCCACCTCCCATCGCCACATCATTCCTAATCTAGTGTCAGAACAAATCAGAGGTCTGGACTAATTTGAGACTGTCTGCCCATGTCAAACGGGCATAGTGTTATGGACCAAGTGTAATGTATCCCGCCCCCCACCCCATGCCTATGTTGAAGCCCTTATCCCAGTGTGGCTGTATTTGAAGATGGTGCCTCTAGGAAAGTTATTTTTTTTTTAAATATATTTTATTGATTTTTTACAGAGAGGAAGGGAGAGGGATAGAGAGCTAGAAACATCGATGAGAGAGAAACATCGATCAGCCGCCTCCTGCACACTCCCCACTGGGGATGTGCCCGCAACCAAGGTACATGCCCTTGACCGGAATCGAACCTGGGACCCTTCAGTCCACAGGCCGACGCTCTATCCACCGAGCCAAACCGGTTTCGGTCTAGGAAAGTTATTAAAGTTAAATGAGATCATAAATGTGGGGCCATAATTCGATAGGTTCAGTGTCCTTAGAAAGAGCTCCCTGTTCACTCTACCCACATTCATGTGCTAGGGAAAGGCCCTGTGAAAAAGCCAGACAGAAGGCTGCCGTGTATCCGTCAGGAAGAGACTCCCCCCGGGAAACGGAAACTCCCCGGAAGTGGCACCTGTATCTTGGACTTCCAGCATCCAGACCCCGAGAAAATTAATTTCTGCTATTTTAGCCGTCTAGTCACGGTATTTTGCCGTGGTAGCCTGAGCTGACCAGTACACCTGGGTTTCAATCCTAGCTCTGCTACTCATTTGCTGTCCATCGTTGTGCTAAGCTTCGTTTCTTCTTTAAAATAGTGATAATAATAGTACCTATCTCAGAGCTGTTGTGAACATTTCTTCTTGAATCAGTTTTGTGTTTTTCTGGGAATTTATCCATTTTTTTAAAATATGTTTTTATTGATTTCAGAGAGGATGGGAGAAGGAGAGATAGAATCATCAATGATGAAAGAGAATCATTGATCGACTGCCTCCTGCACACACCTTTCTGGGGATCGAGTCCACAACCCTAGCATATGCCCTGACCAGGAATTGAACTGTGATCTCCTGGTTCATAGGTCAACACTCAACCACTGAGCCACACCAGCTGGGATAGGAATTTATCCACTTAATCTAAATTATCTAATTTGTTGGCATATATTTGTACAAGGTATTCACTTATAATTCCCTCTTTCATTCCTAATTTTAGTAATTTGAGTCTACTTTTTTTTGTTTTTTTAAAATATATTTTATTGATTTTTCACAGAGAGGAAGGGAGAGGGACAGAGAGTTAGAAACATCGATGAGAGAGAAACATCGATCAGCTGCCTCCTGCACACTCCCCACTGGGGATGTGCCCGCAACCAAGGTACATGCCCTTGACCGGAATCGAACCCGGGACCCTTGAGTCCGCAGGCCGATGCTCTATCCACTAAGCCAAACCGGTTAGGACCAGTTTTATCTTTTTAAACACATGTGAGAGCTGTGAGAACAAAGTGTAATAAATAGCCAAGAATGTGTACAGGAGCCCCTTCTTTTGTTCCTCAGGACAATATGGAAACAAGGGGAGGGTTCACTGCTCCATCCAATTGCCCATTTATTCTGCCCCCGTCACGGGCACCAAGGAAACAAGTAACACTGTGGGCATTCTCATTGCTGTTAACCCCAAAGAGCCCTGTGAAAATCCCTCATTTTCTATTTCCAAGCCTGCTCTTGGCAGAATACATTGCATTAGGTACTCCAAGACTTGAAAATAGGACCACTTGTCATTGTCTGCAATCTACAAAAGTTCCTTTCTTCTGGCTCCAAAAGCACCACAAACATTTGATACACTGGAAAGGTCTGTTAGGATGTAAAAGATGGCAGTTGTTAGCAGGGAGAAGGATAAATGTATCCAAGTTTCAAGGTAAGAGAGAGGAAAAGAGAGAAATTCAATAGAAAACTGAAGAAAAATCCAAATTGCTAGATGCAGATAATCAGGTGGGGAGTGGGGAGATATAAAGCTGGGGAGGTGGGAAGGTGAGGGATCTTGAAGGAATGTGGACACTGAAGCAGGTTGGACCTTCTCCCAAGGGTCACAGGGAGTTAGGGAAGGGTTTAAAGCAGGGGAGGAGCACATCGGGTTGCATGGTGGACAAATATGTCTGGCCATATTGTGGCTAATGGGCTGGAGGGGCAAGCGCAGAACAAAGGGAACAGCTAGGAGGCTCCAGCAGGCAAGAGATAATGAACTGGGTCATGATAGTACTGACATCCCGAGTTCTTCCGCAGAGTCCTGCTTGCTTACAAGAGGAAGCTACCACCCACTGGGACTGTGCTTACCAAGCAGGTGGCAGTATCTGCCATGTCCTTTCTCTTCTACTCCAGGCTCCCTTGGACCTGAGGAGTCATGTGAAGAGGCCTCATCGCCACCATCAGTACTCATGATGACAATGACAATGTCCAGATGACCTAGTGAGTCAACAAATAATTAACAAGGAAGAAAGCAGACAGGGGGTAAAGGAGACTCAAGAGATAGGCAAATCCAATGCAATGTTGAATCATGATGCCATCAACCCAACTATAAAAAGACATTTGGGGGCACTTGGAAAAATATGAATACTGAATAGATGATTTTAAAGTATTATTACTAATTTTGTTAGGCACGATAATAGCATTGGAATTATGTTTTTTTGGAAAAGTATTTGTTAGAGATAAGCACTAATGCAGTTATAAATAAAATGTGCTTTAAAATAATAATGAAAAACTCCCATGCCTTAACACAGTGGTTCTCCACCTTCCTAATGCCATGACCCTTTAATACAGTTCCTCGTGTTGTGGTGACCCCCAACCATAAAATTATTTTCATTGCTCCTTCATAACTGTAATTTTGCTACTGTTAATGAATCGTAATGTAAATGTCTGTGTTTTCCGATGGTCTTAGGCTCTACAACAGCAGTTCTCAACATGTGGGTCGCCTAAGACCATCGGAAAACACAAATATTTACATTATGATTCAAAACAGTAGCAAAATTACAGTTATGAAGTAGCAACGAAAATAATTTTATGGTTGGGGGTCACCACAACACGAGGAACTGTATTAAAGGGTCGCGGCAGAGGCCGGTTTGGCTCAGTGGATAGAGTGTCGGCCTGCGGACTGGAGGGTCCCGGGTTCGATTCCGGTCAAGGGCATGTGCCTTGGTTGCGGGCACGTCCCCAGTGGGAGGTGTGCGGGAGGCAGCTGATCGATGTTTCTGGCTCTCTATCCCTCTCCCTTCCTCTCTGTAAAATATCAATAAAATATGTTTGAAAAAATAAAAAAATAAAATAAAGGGTCGCGGCATTAGAACGGTTGAGAACCACTGCCTTAACACAACATTTCCTGCTTACATATTACATCCTCCTTTTTGTTCTCATATACACACTTTTTCTTCTTCAAACTAGTAGCCATAATACACCAGTACTTTTATGATCTAGGGTTAAATTCCTTTACTTACAGCTGAGGGAATTGGGAATCATAACTCGCCTCAATTTCCTCATCTGTAAAATGGGAGTAATAAAAGCATCCGATTTAGAGGTACTGTGAGAAATACTTGACTTTTTCTGAGCAAAAAGCACTTACAAATAGGAAGTACCTAATAAATTATTAATTCTAATACATTGCCTGATAAGGGGTATACAGCCTGGTATAGAATTCTGAATGAAAGAATGAATCTGGATAGGCATTCAATAAATATAGAAAAAAGTTTCAGAAAATATATAGAGAGTAGGAATCCCTTTTTATAAATTCATATTTTTATGTGTATATAACATCATCTAGCAGGATATTTTTTTAAGTGAGGAATGAGGTGGCCATTTGTAGAAATGACCCCCAGGAGACTCCCTTTTTTAAAAATTGATTTCAGAGAGGAAGGGAGAGGGAGAGAGAGATAGACACAGCAATGATGACAGAGAATCATCTCTTGCCTCCTGCACGCCACCTGGGTATGTGCCCTGACCAGGAATTGAACCGTGACCTCCTGGTTCATAGGTAGGCACTCAACCACGAGTGCCAGCCAGCCAGGAGACTACCTTTTAAATCCAGTGGAGATAAATAGGATGTTAACTAAGGGAGGCAAAACTGGATTGTAAATGCCACTAAGAAAATTTAAACCTAATCCATTATTTACATTAGGCAAAATAGGTTCATTCATTTTTTTTTCTTAGACCATTATGAGAGCAATGGGAATGGAGAACGGTAACCTGGAAGCATTTCACAAATAAAGCCGATAGGACTTGCTAACTGATTAAATACAAGGGGGAATACAAAAGGGGCACGGATGATACTTAGATTTTTGGTTAGGAGAGAAGCATCTTCTGACAGCTGATACTGGCCTGCTGCTATAAGGTAGGATTTGGTGTCTTTCTGTTAAACAGCTTCTCAGAATGTCAACATCAAACAAGGTCTGAGATGTGACTTTGATGGATCAAGATAAAAACAAGAGTACTTCATAATCATATCTGAATACACACAACAATATGCACATTGTTTAAACCACAAGTTGACCAATATCCCCCTATCCTGGCTAATATGAAGAACTTGCTTTTTTATCAATTATAGGTATAGCCTACCTTCATTCCTCACCCCTCCTAGAAAAGATGGACTAGAATTAGCCCTGCTTCCTGACAATATGAATTCCAGAGCAAAGCTCTGCTTTCTTGAACCTTCCTCCAAATCACCCTAGGCAGCCCAAATCCTATAAAAAGCTGCCCTTACGAGAGTCAATAAACACATCTTTGTTCCATTATAGATACGATCTTGGTGGTCTCTGGCTGCTGGGCATTGACGTTGGCACAAACAACTCAGACTGGACAATGGTGCCATTCCCTGAGGTGGGAAAAGTAGGACATAATCAGTGGTTAGGGTTGACCAACTCTGCTAGCCCCTTTGGCAAGCCTGTCTCTGGATGCCCCAGGCTGGAAGACTTCACAAGCGCTCTGAGGTCTTTACTGACCCTCCCTGCTGTTCCCTCTAAGGCATCACCGACTTCATTTATATTAAAACACTAGAGGCCCGGTGCATAAATTCATGCATGGGTGGGGTCCAGCAGGGCCCCGAGATTGGGCCTGCTGGGGGGAGGGGCCGAAGAAGGTTGACCAGCCAGCCCCGCCCCCTGGTCAAACTCCTGATTGCATGCCCCGTCAAGGGGGCAATTTGCATATTAGCTTTTTATTAGATAGGATAGAAGGAATTAATGGCTGATATTTAATGAATCTGTACCATGTGCTGAGAAGAGATTCCAAAGGCTCTATATGTTTAATTCATTTACTTCTCCCATCAACCCTAGAAAGATAGGTACTATTATGATCGGGTTTTACTACTGAGAAAACTGAGGTACGGATTGCATACCTTGTGAAGTGAGGATTCCAACCTAGGTCATACCAAAGCCTGACAGAGCCATCCTCAAGCGTTAGCCGGCTCAAACAAGGCAGCCATCTTGTTTGTAGTCCCAAGGACTGCGATTCCCAGAACTCCCTGCGGCAGTCGCTCTCCACACACAACAAATCCCAGCGTGCCCCTGGGCGGCCCGGGGTGGAGGGTTCTAGAAGGCGTGACGTGAGGTCAAGAGCGGGCTCAGAGGCGGGCACCTCTCGACAATCGCTGTGGCTGCAGCTGCCGGGCCTAGGGACGCGGGCGGCCCGGGCCGCGGACGCAGCCTCCTCGTCTCCCCGGCCATGGCCGCACTCGGTCGGCCCTTCAGCGGCCTCCCCCTGAGCGGCGGCTCGGACTTCCTGCAGCCGCCACCAGCCTTCTCCGGCCGGGCCTTCCCGCCGGGGTCGGACGGTGCCGAGTTGGCCCCGCGGCCGGGACCCCGAGTTTCTCCGAATAACCTGGGCGGGAGCCCGGCGCGCGGACGGTAGGGAGCCCGACAGGCGCGGGGTGGGTGGGCCGGGCTCTCGCTCCGCGGGAGGCTTCTAAGCCCCAGGTTACGGATGAGGAAACTGATCTACAAAGACAGTAACTGTAAGTCGCCGCAGGTCGCGTTGGGACCTCGGCCCGCCTGCACCTCTGGGAAGTGAGACGACTTTCCCCAACTCGACCGGGTCGGGTCGGGCCGGGCTCGAGTCCGGGCCATCTGGAGCCTGGTGTCCCCTCGGCGGGGCCCCGACTCGCTCCGCTTTCAGATACGGCGCGGCCGCCGATGCGAACAACTTTCAGTGCCTCTCGGACAGTCAGCTGCTTCCTCTGCAAAGTGAGGCAGAAATGGGTCCTCCAAGGGAGATCTTGGAAATAAAAGTGCTTATCGCGGTGCCTGTCCCGCATACATGTCCCCTTCCTGGGTCGGCCCCAATGTATCTCCCATGACCGTGACAGAGTGGAAGTTTAGATTGATCATCGCTGGTTAGGTCAGGACTTCCTCACGTTTACCTGATTGACCTTGTGACCTGTCTGTCCGTCCCACTGGGCCGGGAAGAGGACTGACAGCCGGGTACGGTGCGGGGTAGGAAGCTTATTGGAGCAAGAAAGAGTGGATGCTGAAAGCACAAGCTCCATGTATTTTTTTCCGGAAACTGATGTTTGTTTGTTTGTTTTGTTTCAACAGTGTTTCCGTTCCCTGCAAAAAGAAACACAAGCTAGAGCAGGAAGATGATGAGTAAGTTTCAGGTGCCATTTATTCGCTTGTCATTGAATTTACTCTAGTTTATGTCCTTAATTATTTGTTTCCAGCGCAAAGATGAAAGGAGGCACGGGAACTAGTAATAACATGGGTGGCTGTGGTTGGCTTTTGGAGAAAGTAACCGTGTGGCTGGCAGAGTCTGGAAACCGCTCACTCTCGGATTGTAAAGTTTGAATTTTGGACCATGTGAATATTATTACACACACAAAGTGAAAGAATTCCAAATGTGTAAAAGGATACATATTTAAAAGTCTTACCTTCCAAGCTCACAGCTCTCCCCAGAGGCAACCACTGTTAACTGTTTCCTTTATCTCCTCTGGGAGATAATTATAAAAAACTTACACACTTTTCACTGTATATGCTTTCATTAGTAAGAAGATATATTGTTTACACTGTGCAACACAATAATCTTTTCATTTTACTTTCTTGTAGCTTGTTGCCTATAGGCACATAGAATTTACTTAATTCCTTTTGTAAGGCTAGGTATCATCAGTATCCTGTTGATGGATTTACAAGTTATTTCTAATTTTTTGCTATTACTAACATGGGCATTCTTTTTTTTTCTTTTTTTTTTGCATGTGAAGAAAGATTGAATTTTAAGGTGACTTTTTTAAAATTAAAACTTTATTATTGAAATTATTACATATGTCCCCTCCCCCACCCCTCCTTCCCCAGGCCTTCGCCACCCTATTGTCTGTGTCCATGGATTTTCCATATATGCATACAAGTCCTTTGGTTGATCTCTTCCCACCCACTCCCACCTTCCCTCTGACATTCCAGTCTATTCCATGCTTCTGTGTCTCTGGATCTATTTTTGTATATCAGTTTATTTTGTTCATTAGATTCCACATGAGTGAGATCTTATGATACTTGTATTTCTCTTACTGGCTTATTTGGCTTAGCACATGGCCATTCTTTTTAAATTCTTATTTTTAAAATACATTTTATTGATTCTTTACAGAGAGGAAGGGAGAGGGATAGAGAGTCAGAAACATCGATGAGAGAGAAACATCGATCAGCTGCCTCCTGCACACCCCCCACTGAGGATGTGCCGGCAACCAAGGTACATGCCCTTGACCGGAATCGAACCTGGGACCCTTCAGTCCGCAGGCCTATCCACTGAGCCAAACCGGCCAGGGCATAGAACTAAATTCTTCATATATATTTGCAAGTAGGTGAATGGATTTCCTAGATGGGAAATTGCTGGGTCTTAAATTTCTTTTCTTTTTTTTTAAGAATTTTTAAATACTTTTTAAAAATATATTTTTTTTTATTGATTGCAGAGAGGTAGGAAGAGGGAGAGAGATAGAAATATCAATGATGAGAGAGAATCATTGATCAGCTGCCTCCTACACACCCCAGACTGGGGATCAAGCCCACGACCTGGGCATGTGGCCCAACTGGGAATTGACCAGGAATCGAACTGTGACCTCCTGGTTCATAGGTCCATGCTCAACCACTGAGCCATGCTGGAACCAGAGTTGTCAATTTATATTCTTTATAGCAATGGAAATGTCTGTTTTTCCATCTTCTCACCACATCTGTATTTTTAAATTTTATGATCTAATAGGCAAAAATTGTATTCATAGATAGGCAGTCAGTGGGGTGGTTGCGATAAAAGAGGATATCCAGATGACCAGCCAAATGAAAAGATGTTCAACCTCATCAGTCTTTAGGGGAGTGCATATTAAAGCCACAATGATATAGGAGTGGTCATGGAGCCTCAGGAACTCTCTAACACTATGGATGAGAATGTAACTTAGTGTAGCACTTTGCGAAACAGGTTGGTATTATCTAATAAGTTGAAGTCATATGTACCTTTTAACCCACCAGTTCCCCTCCCGAGTATGTACATGTGCACATCAGGAAACATATACAAGGTGTTCTGGTCTTGAGATTGCACTTGCTGATGCCCAGACCATGAAATACTTTTGGCCTAAATACTGAAATAGAACAGGGCTAGTTGCCATACAGCTTTCAACTAAACTGGTAATATAGTGCTTGCAAATCTGCTTCATGGTAAGAGTTTGAACAGCTGAACTTCTCTAAGGAGGCTGGCAGTTTTAGTGAAAATGGCACAGAAGTAGGATTCAGGGGCTCTAGGGTGGGTCTGTCTGGTGCCCAACATGTAATTCTGTTGTATATGACATTTGGAGGGAGTACTTAAGTTTTCCTAGATCCTAGTTTCCAAATGTGCAAAACAAAGAATTTGGATTTGATGAACTCTAAGGTCTCTACGAAATAGAAAATTTTCAAGGAAGTAAAGATAGTTTATGTTTGAAGGTAGGGGAATGGTGTATCTCATTACTCAAGAACTCATAGAGCCAACTGACAGTATGGCATTTTGGAGAGGACCAAGAAATCAGCAGCAGCATCAGCACCTGTAGTACTTGGAACAGACCTGATGAGGCATATGTTTTGGCCATAAGGGAATATGGGATGCCTACAGACCACCTTCTCATGTGACCAGTTTGATAGAGCAGCAGCAATGTGACAAAATATGGCTGGTGCTGAACTGCTGCTTTGTGACTTTTGGTTCCTTACTCCCACTTGACCTATCCAGAGCCAAATAAATAGGAATGACTTTAAGTTTCCACATTGTACACTTATAATTTACAAAGCAAAATCTTGTAGGTACAGCTTAGTTTGGCAGAGAGCAGTAGAAGAAAACATTTCAAGGAGGCTGTGAGAATGACAGAAAAGAAAATGCGTGATTTTCCATCTTGTAAACACACACTGTCAAAAGTTATTAGAGTTTTTTCATATAAGAATTTGATGAGAGATAGGGATGATCTACATTTCATTTATATTCAGGATTTTCATTGAAAAAAATTTTTTTTCCAGTTGCCCAGTAAGAAAGAAAAGGCTAACTGAAGCAGGGCTCTGTGCTGGTCCTAATGACTGGATTCTTTGTGCACATCAGGACAGAGAGGGTCATGGAGTAAATCCATGCACTAGTGGCCTTTCTGCACCTGGCATGTTAGATGTTATTTGTGAAGAAATGGATCAGACAACTGGAGAACCACAGTGTGAAGTTGCCAGAAGGAGGCTTCAGGAAATTGAGGACAGGTAAATGGGCAGCGTATGTAACGGGCTTGTTGTTGTTCCTATGTAATGTCTCTACTCTTTTAAGCTAGTCTAATTCATCATTTAATGATACCTTGATCCTCAACCTCTTAGAGAAACTGTAAAAATAAGGGAACTCAAAATGTACATATTAAATGTTAAAGTAAGCTCTTACAGAACTGTACAGAATTTTTTCACTTACTATCTCTGAATATTCATTTTTGGTTTATGGGAGAGTCAGGGACACATTTTTTTTTTTTTTTAATGTTTTTATTGATTTCAGAGAGGAAGGGAGAGGGGGAGAGAGAGAGAGAGAAACATCAATGATGACAGAGAATCATTGATTGGCTCTCTTATGCATGACCCTATTGGGGTTCAAGCCTGCAACCTGGGCATGTGCCCTTGACCGGAATCAGACCTGGGACCCTTCAGTCTGCAGGCTGATGCTTTAGCCACTGAGCCAAACTAGCTGGGGCCAGGGACACATTCTTCAACTTTGCATCTAATATAAAACTTAAATGAAATGTTGAGTAACTATTCTGTGTATAATTTTTTCACTCATGTATAGCCTCATGTTTTACTTGACCTTTTGCTATAGCACCTGTTACTTTTATCCTTATATTTTCATTTTTTTTCCAATTACTGGAATATATAATAGTTTGACTAAATAAATTTTTTTCTCTGCTTCTGCTGCCTTTATTTAGAATAATTGACGAAGATGAAGAAGTTGAAGCTGACAGAAATGTTAACCATCTCCCCAGTCTTGTCCTTTCTGATGCTATGAAAACAGGTTTGAAGAGGGAATTTGATGAAGTCTTTACAAAGAAAATGATTGAGTCCATGTAAGTTTTGGTTCCTGGTTTCCATTTAAATATGATCTTGAAAACCCAGTGTCTCTAGACATTGCCTATCCTATCCTAGCCATCTCTTCACCTCCTGATCACCAGCCAAGGGCAAGAACAGTAGGTTTTGTGTTTAGTCCAGACCTTTTTAGTTCATTGGAGTGAGCAAAATGCTCTGCAAGAAAAAGTTTGAAGAATGCAGGAGTGGCTGCTTTGCCTACTTAACCCTTGGATTCTTTGAATACAGTCCTGAAACGCACTGCATTCTATTTGGGAATGGGAGGATTGGCAAGAAAGAGCCCATTCTCTTAAATTCTTGTAATAGGACATAGGATCCACATTTCAAAACCTCTTGTTTACCTGGCTTCTCAGTTATCCAGGAACACTATCAAGACCTAGGAAACAAATAAAAAAATATCTTCCAGCAGTCCGAAAAGAGAGTTATCACAAAGATTACAAATCAAAACTCATATGTTTGTCTTATAGTGTGGATAGCCTGTCAGGCCTTTAGCTGTAAGCACCATTATGCCCCTAATTCAGGCACAGTTTCATTTTTCTGGTTTCCTAGATCATGAGAGTACAAACACAGAAACAGCTAGTGAGAGAACAAACACTTGTAGTGAGTAATGAAAGTATAGTGTGAGGCCCTAACCAGTTTGGCTCAGTGGATAGAGCGTAGGCCTGCGAACTCTAGGGTCCCGGGTTCGATTCCGGGTTCGATGCCTTGGTTGTGGGCGCGTCCCCAGTGGGGGGTGTGCAGGAAACAGTGATTGATGTTTCTCTCTCATCAGTGTTTCTAACTCTCCCTCTCCCTTCCTCTCTGTAAAAAATCAATAAAATATATTTTTTTTTAAAAAAGAAAGAAAGTGCCCTAACCGGTTTGGCTCAGTGGGTAGAGCGTCGGCCTGCGGACTCAAAGGTCCCAGGTTCGATTCCGGTCAGGGGGATGTGCCTTGGTTGCGGGCACATCCTCAGTGGGGGGAGTGCAGGAGGCAGCTGATTGATGTTTCTCTCTCATCGATGTTTCTAACTCTCTCTCCCTCTCCCTCCCTCTCTGTAACAAATCAATAAAAATATATTTAAAAAAAAAATAAAAAAATAAAAAAGAAAGAAAGTATAGTGTGAGGACAAGAGAGGAAACTGGAAAGCAAACATAAGACCCTAAAAAGCAAAACATCCTGGAGCTCATTAACGTAAGAGCTAATGATAGCTGGGTAATTTTTGTAATGCTTGAGCCTAGGTGATCGCCAGTCCTCGGCATCTGCTGTAGGCAGGTTCTAAGTGCCATTTGTGTGTGGCCTCCATGAGACTTGATAATCAGGGTACGTGGCATATACCTGATCCATTCTCTTAGGGTACCAGTCCCAGTGGTGCTAGGTAGATGAAGCATTACTCCCTTTGGCCATAGTGGGTTCAGCGCTGCTTGATGTTAGATCACAGCCCCTAACTTGAGCTTATAATTAACTACCCAACCCGGAGGATGGGTAAATAGTTTAGCCAAGAGAAAGCAGGTCACGTGGCTCTCCAGCCTAAAACATAGCACTTTCTGCTCTTGGTAGTTTTCCAGAAGCTAGCCTTTGGAGAGATTCTTTATTGTTTGTGTTTTAGTTTGCTTTACTTGCCTTTGGGCTCCAGAAACCATCAAACCAGTAGTGACTGGAGGAGGTTAGGTGGGGGCAGACACAGGCATTGGGCACATAATCATTTTGGCTTACTGCAAAAAGAATTACACTTTTTAAAAAATATGTTTTTATTGATTTCAGAGAGGAAAGGAGAGGGAGAGAGAGAAACATAAATAATGAGAGAGAATCACTGGATTGGCTGCCTCCTGCACGCCTCCACCTGGGGATCAGGCCTGCAACTTGGGCATGTGACCTGAGCAGGAATCAAACCATGACCTCCTAG
The DNA here is from genome assembly GCF_963455305.1 of Plecotus auritus. Lineage (NCBI taxonomy): Eukaryota > Metazoa > Chordata > Mammalia > Chiroptera > Vespertilionidae > Plecotus > Plecotus auritus. The sequence goes on from NC_137779.1 coordinate 26,819,208, forward strand.
TTCATAGGTTAACGCTCAACCGCTGAGTCACACCTGCCGGGCAACATTATACTTCATAGCTATACTAAGCAAAGGGCATACTGAGATACTTTTAATATATTTGTCCAGGGCTTCGTTTTCATTTATAATAGGTTAGTACAAGATAGTACACATCAATGTGTCTCTCTCACATCAATGTTTCTCTCCCCCCTCTCTCCTTTTCACTCTGTCTAAAAAAAGTTATATTAAATCAGGGGCCTCTATTTTTCACATTGGATGTTTATATTCTAATCACAGCATCAGTACAGCCAGTTGGTTTGATTAAAAATGCATGCAGAACTGTAAAATTTTATGTATTTGAATATCCTTTCTAGAAATTATTTTGCATTATTATAGTAAATCTCTTTTGATGCTTTCAGTGTAATTCTACATATTAGATAGCAGACTAGCTTCTCAACATGTATCTTTTATTTTCATGTCTTAAAATTTTTAATAAAAATCTGTATTTTATTTCTTAGGAGCCGTCCTTCCATGGAGCTTGTGCTCTGGAAACCTCTCCCTGAACTCCTTTCTGATAAGCCAAAGCCGTCATCTAATGCTAAGAGCTACACAAGAGAGAGCCAAGCTAAGCATGCCTCTACTGACACCACCTTCCCTAGGAGAACTGAACTGTTCTTGGAACCTCGGCAAACAGGGCTGCCTATTTACAATAGTCTGGAGACAGCTGCTTGCACAGAAGAAGAGATGGAACTCTAGAATGTGTTTCTATACTAAAGTTGTCAAGTTTTAGAAGGCTCATGTGTTTATTCGTGAGCCTACTTATATAGTATAGGGACTTGAAAGTTATGAAACGGGTGCAAGAATATCTCCACCTGTGGTTTGGGGTGGGACTCTAATTTTGGGTAGCCATTTCTTAAATTCAACTTTTTGCCAAGGAAGCTTGCCTCCAGGGAAAACTATTTTCTAGAGGTATTATTTTTGTGAGGTTACAGTCTGCACAGGCAAGTATAGACACTCCATGTGTAAGGGTGACTTAAATCATCTGTCACATTGTTCAGAAACTTGGAGAATACTGAGACTCTTGAGTTGAAAAAAGATGCATTAAGAAAGAAGGGTACTGCTAACTACAACTGAACCCTGACAGTTGAATCCCAGCTTCACCTGTATATATGAAGTCTGTTTACAGTGGTGACTATGATTGGGGAGAAGGAGGGAAGAAAGCAGTAGCTTAAGCCTATTGCTAAGAAATTTAATAGAGGCTCTGAAACTTGTACAGTAGTTGTCAGTTCAAAGTAGCTAAATTGATTAGCCCGTAGCATTGTGGCTCACCTCTCTGCCTCTGAAAATGCAATGAAAATACAAAGAAAAGGTTTATCCTTTGAGGCTTTTTTGCTCTGTGTTACTGTAGTTCCTTGGATTCCCTTGCATAATTGATAAACCGAACTATTCAGAGATGTTTACAACTTAATTAACTTGGATAATTGAAAAGATTGTGGTATCCCATGTGCAAATTGGCTCTGGGAGAAGCACCTCTAGGGTAATCCTGAGGAAGTGCTGTATCAGCTAAGCCCAGTATTGATAACGTCAGTAGTTAAAAGAAGGTTGTACCTGGATGAGCAAGTTGAGTTTTAAATGTTAATTTAGAAAACAATGACTGGATAATTAACTGAGAACATATGGGCAGCCATGTTGAGATTTACTGAAATAGCCAGTTTGCCTGGTGCTTCAACTATTATGCAGTAGCCTAAACGTTGGTAGAGAATAGCTTCCTGCAAGCAGGCAGTGTTCAGTGTTCAGTGTTCAGACGTAAACCAGCTCAAGGTGTCCTTTGGGGATAACCAAGGTTGAAGTGTTTTATTTCTCAGGAAGAACTTCTCTGTGTGGCAAGGACTCAGTAGTGCAAAGTGAAATGACAATTCCTTTAATGCTACAGAATATTCACTATAACTTATTAAATGAGTGTAATAGTGTAATATTGGCCCTTTCCTCACATAACAGGAGAACACCCTAGTTCTTTTTGTTTTCTGGTTTTCTTCTCCCTTTGTAGGAATCAGATACCTTGTATAGAAAAAACATGATTTATACCAAGTATAGAGGTAACTTTTTAGAAACTAGCTCCCAGGCCTTTTGAAACACATGCTGAAATCCTTCCCCTTGTTACAGATGGTGTGGAAGTCACAAGTCTGTTTATTGGACTGTTTCTTCTCTTGCCTTTTGTTCCTGCTCTCTCTATTTCTGTCTGGACAGTCAGGAAAAGATTTAATGTTTAATATTTAAACAAAACATTTAATGTCTACACAATAAAATTATTCAAACTTCAAACCAGTATTTAAACCAGTTGGAAACCAGCTAATAGTTTCTTAATCTCAGATTTAGAGATGAATGTAAACTGTATTCTGCTGAAATCTGCAAGTGTCTGGTTCATGCCATTTGAAAAACTCCTGCCTTTAGGTCATTGTTTAATGGGACCAACTTGTCAAGTTTGTAGCCTTAAAGAAATCTCCATGTTAAAAAACTTGTTCTGTTACAACCCAAAAACATGAAGCAACTCCTGGAATGTGGAGTTAAGTCCCAGTGTTAGGGTGGAAGGGGAGGTAACAGCTTTCCCAAGAAGCACCCAACACACGATTGTCTTCTATAGGGATTGTTGGGCAGGCCTTTGATCAAAGGTCTGTAATGAGGAGGAAAGAAGAGCCCCCAAACAAGGCTCTGATACCCTAGGCAAATATAGGAGAGAATTACGATTCTGTTTATTAAAAACAGAACTTGTTTTAGGAGTCAAGCTATCTGACAATTATTTCTGCAGGAAAAGGGATGTTTAATGCTCCTTTTTAAACTTCTTGCATACGTTTTTACTAAAATCGTCTTCATCCTTGTGGTGCTTATTCACCTGAGCCGTCTCCACAGTCCCCATGCTTCTGTTTTTTTCTTTTTATAGCATAAGATTTTGCTTTTGCCTTAAGGTTTCCCTAGGGGAATAACGTCTTTTCATTTTGTACAGCTTTTGCAGCATGGATCAAAACATTGGCTTTCTATGCTAATGTACGAAGAGGAAAAATTATCTAAAGCAGGTGAGCTTTAATGAACAAATGTATATTTTCTCTGAGTTTGAATAGGGTGTGTGGATTTTTTTAAAAAACATTAATATGAAGAAAGTCCAGTTCTCACAAATACTAATCAAATAAAAAAACCCTCATTCTTGAAAAGGTGCAAATGTAAAATTTAGGAAAATAACTAGAACCATGAGAAGAATGTTTACCAGCAAGTTCATTAATTATTTTGGATTTGGAACTTGGTTTTGTTTTTTAATAGTGATAAGAATGGTGCAGTACTAGGAAAGTTCTGGAAAATGCTGTCAATTTTGCTTTAAAAAGAGAATCTGGTGTTTCTGTATTTTATTGTTTTCAATAAAACTTCCTAAGTGTTTTGGACTTTTTGAGATATTTGTATTCCTGTACTTAAGTAAATATAACAATCACTTCTTTGCTTTCCTCTAAATTGTATTTGAAGTAGCATTCATATCAGTGAGGGGCTTAAATATATTCTGAAGAGATGATTATGTTGGGTTAAAGGTAAGTTTCATAAATGAATTAGCTCTTTACAAAACAGGCATACTATGTCTTGCCATTTCTAAAACCCTTAGAATGCTTTCCACTCTTCTTAGCAATTCACTACTGTTGTATGAACAGCATTGATTGGTAATGGTGATTGATTGCCAGTATTCAGATGGCAATGGTGACTGAGTCTTCAAAAATGTTCAAATATGGAGTTGAAAAGGGTGTATAGAGTTCACAGTTGTGTTGTTTTTTTAGGTTTGGGATCTTTAAAAATAAGGAATAGGAAAATTCCAGAATGTTCAATTATATGACCATTCCTTTCTTGAGTTGACAGGTCACTGGGTGGCAGTATTGCCTGCATATTTTCAACCATTGTTTGATAAATGTGGATCCCTATTTATGGGCAGGTTAAGTTTGGGTTACAGTTATAGAAAACTCAGGATCTTGTTTTTTCACCAAAATTTGGAAATCATGGCTAAAATTTACTTTTAAAAGTTCTTTCACAGGTTTAAAAACTAAAAATCCTTAGATATTGACAAGATAGTAGTATAATCCAATTCACTAAGTGCAGTGTTCAGACTTCACCAGTGGTTTTATAGTCTTTTTGCAGCAATACCTAAAATGTCAGTTGGTTTTATTGATAAAATGTGGTTTAGGCAGTGTAACATTTAATTCCTTGAGGGGGAGCCCTGGTCATTGTGGCTTGGTTGAGAGTTATTTTGTGCATTGAAAGGTCACTGGTTCAATTCCTGGTCAGGGCACATGCCCAGGTTGTAGGTTTGATCCCCAGTGAGCGGTGGGGTGGAAGGGGTGGGGGGGGTGGTTCAGTAGACAGCTAATCGATAATTTTCTCTCTCCTTCCCCCTCTCTAAAATCAATTAGAAACATAAATATTTAATTCCTTGAGGGGAAATTTAGTTTTGTGTATATCCATTTGGTTCAAATATTCTACCAGTGGCATTGTAGATACAACTCCAGCAAGATAAGGATGTCGTCTTTCAACAACTGATTAGTGGGTAAGTAAGCCAGTCTTCCTGTCCCTTAATGAACATTGGGTCCAAGGGTAAAGATTTAATTTTTAGACTATTAGACTTTAACCTATGCCATAAAATATTCCTGGAGTACGCAGTATTACCTTCTGTCTACAGTTCTGTGCCTACTTTGTGTTTGCTCTAGTAGTATTCCTAGAAAAGCAAGGAAGCACACACAGATTGGTGTTACAGGGCCCAGGGAAATGCTGTGCAGGCATGTCACCGGATTCTTTTAATCTCTGTTGTGGACAGCCCTCTGCACTGAATAGAAATTGTGTTTTGGTTTTGTAGGAAAAGGTCTTGATTTTTATTTCTAACCATTCCATTTAGTGTTTCAATATGAAGACGTCTTGAATGCCAGGTGTTTTCTCAAGACTGAGGAGTGTTTAGTAATTTTCACCCATCTGTGCAGGAAATGAAAACCCTGGTAACCTACACCGGTTATGTATGTCCTGTGTGTTATTCCTGTTAGTACAGCTGCCTCTTTCATGTGATGTCATTGAATGTAAATTACTTGAGCCTCAATTTCCAGATGCTTCTGCTATTTTGATGGAAGCTTAAAATGCATCTGTAATTTCATCTGCCTACACAATCTCTAAATAGATTCTCAGCTCTTAAGTTTTCAGTTATAGAAAATCAGGTGATCAAGTTTTTAGTCATGAGGACAGCTGGACTGTCCCTACATTTACGATACAGAAACTCGGAGTCTAAGCAAGCTTGCATGCCACGCACCAGGATCGGGCTCTGGCTTCAGTGACCAGGGATCTTAGGCCTCTTGCCTTCAAGTAAGCTTGTAGACATGCCTCCAATCACACTGAAAGCCTTCCCCTGTACTGGGTTGAAACTAGCCTGGTGTGCCTTGCTGTTTGGGACTGAATCCCATCTCCGTCTACTCATTCAGTTTGACCTCCCCAGAGGTTGTCTTAACTTTGGCATAGAATGCTGGCATAGGTGAAATGTCAGTGAGGGAAACCCTTTACCACCTCCTAAAAGGATTCCCAAGAGATGCACCATGAAGGATGAGGCCATCAAGTCTCTAGAACAGGTTCATTGTTTTGTGAAACAAGTTCTAGAGTATGTATATTTAATTGTAATTAAAACCCTTCCAAATTGGATTAGGAGAGAATAGCTAACTTTTTAGTGCTTGGGATGGTGCCTAGAATATCCTAAGTGCTTCTAATACACCATCTCTGAATCCTTTGGCAACTGGTAGAGATACTATTATGCCCCTTTACAGGATGAGGAAATAAGTGGTATGTCCAGGATTACCCAGCTAACCAGTGGCAGAATTGAACCCAGGGAGTCTTGATTCTAGAAAGTGCTCTTAAACCCTTCAATAATGGCAAGAAAATCTTGATATTGAATGGTATGCCCTTCTCTCACAGGAGACGGTATAGCAAAACAGTGGTTCTAGCTCTGCCACTTAACTAGCTAAGGGTCCGTTAGGCTGAAGAAATGATGTGAAATATAGTAACTGCTCTAAGAGTATATCACTTATGGCCTTCAGGAATTGTAGCAAGCAGTAATTACAGGGAAAAAACCTCAGGCACTTTAAAAGGGGCATGCTTACTGAAGTTAGATAAATCACTATCACAGCAAACAATGAAACACCTGGGGAGAACATAAGCTCCAAGAAGGAATCATAGAACAAAGACTGCATTGCACTTTTTTAATTGCATGGGTAGTTTTAAATAAATGAAGAAAGCACCTTCCAAAAGTTATGCTAGCAGGGAGCATTTACATAGTAAATTTCTCTAACTTTACAAAGATTCTTGATCTTTACTTGAACTGTACATGAGGGAAAGGACCCCCCTCAGCCAGGTTTCTCTCTGCTTGCAGAAGCAAACTACAGTCCCTAAAAATCAGAGGCAGGTCTAGGATGCTGAGAAGAGAAATGATACAGGGCCATTCATAAATTCCCTGTCTGATGTCCCTTTGTAAGTACTTTAGAGCAAACTACCGCCCTTAAGATACAACCTCAAAAGCTGTAATTCTGGATATAGTACTATATCTGAGTTCCTTGGACTGCTGAATGTCTCAAAAGACAACACTTGGGGTGACCTGTGAGGTTTAACAGACAAATATTTTGCTGTGCATCTTCTACTTTGGCTTTTTGAATGAAGCACAGACAGGCTTCTCTGCTATCTTCCAGGCAGTGTAAAAATCAAGGAAAAGGGCAATGTTGGGTCATTCTTTAGACACTTATCAGCTGGGGAAAGAGTTCATTGGCAAAAGTGTCCTCCCAGGAATGGTCTACACCAAGCAGAGAGGACATGTCGCTGAAAGGGGAAGGGGAGCCCTCATATGTACAGTCACTATAAGCATCCAGGAGGCAGGAAGATGGCTTCAGGCAGTGGCTGGATGAAAGTAGATCTGGGATACCCAGCTCTGGAATGAAGTCATCTACAAGTTCTTCCTTCACTGAGACAGCGAATTCAGGGTGATCTTTCTCTGAGGGGCTGGAAGGTGCTTCCTCCATTTTCACTACCACATCAGCTTGGCTCTCTGTCTCAGAGGGCATCTCTAAGACCAGGGGCTTGGTATATACATGGTCAAAACGAATCAGTTCATTAATGGCTTCCAGCTTGGCTGATGACGTCCCCAGTGATGGAGAAGGGGAGGCTGGTAAGGAACTGGGTCCTTCTGGGTAGGCCTCTGGGAGCTGCTCCAGGCTGGTCGAGTCTGGGGAAGGACATCTGAGGAACATGACTGGGTCCAAGTTGAACAAGATGCCCAACAGGATATCAGACTGCAAGAGGCAAAAATCAGAATGCACCTGAGAATCCACCTAGAACATGAAGTACTAGGTCCTGTAATATAAATGAATCATTATGCTACAGGACAGTGGTTGGCAAACGGCGGCTTGCGAACTGCATGTGGCTCGCGAGCCGCGGTTTGCCGACCACTGCTATAGGATAACCTCTGGAACCCACCAGACCCATTTATCTACACTTCACTCCATGTTCTGAATCACCTGGAAACAGGAAGATAGTTGATGTTCAAACCTATACCAACCCAAACCAACTTCTGTCCTAATCTGGCTGGTAGGAGTATCGGGCATCAAACATGGAATTAACTAGTGATACACCTCTTCAGTAAACCCAAACAACCCCTACCTCAGAGTCTGAAGAGTCAACACTGTCAGAATCCATGGGGAGATGTTCTGGAGGGGTGACAACTGGGCCTGCACCTGCTGCAGAGGTGCACGTAGTCTGAGTGCTGCGGACTCAGCAGACCCGGCCACTGGCCTCGCTCCATTCCCCTGGGAGGAAAAACCAAAGTGAATAAACGGCTGAGAATCCCCAGGGAAATGCTCACCAGACAGCTGTGATTCGCAACTTCCAATAAATTTAGAAAACTAATCTTTAGAGCTGAAATATTTCCCTGACCTCTGTTATTTCCATTTTCTTGAGTCCTCAAGAAAAGATAAGAAAAGGGAATAAGACTAGCTTTTTAAAAATATATATTTTTATTGATTTCAAAGAGGAAGGGAGAGGGAGGGAGAGAGAGAAACATCAATGATGAATGAGAGAGAATCATTGATCAGCTGCCTCCCTGGCCAGGAATCAAACTGTGACCTCCTGGTTCGATATTCAACCACTGAGCCACATGGGCCAGGCAAAACTAACTTTTCACTGTGGTTTTGCATGCCATGAAACATTTTTACTTCCCAAAGGCTCAAGCAGTACTGATATTCTTAAATAATATCCTAGTGATATTCTCTGTAAGAATAACATTCCTAAGTAATAAAGTAGTAAATTCAGGCCCAGAATCTTTTCGGATAGCCATTATTTTAAAGTTTGTCCTGAACATTACCTCCACAGAGAGCACTCCTGTCAGTCTTAGACCACTTAAGCATTGTCACTGATTTGACATAATCCATAGATTAAAAGCCATAAATCTTCTATCAGAGAAGTGTCACTATCAAAATGAGTCCTTACTTATTCATATTCATCAAAAAGCTTCTATAATTTTAGTAGCATTCAAAGTCAGATTTGACTGGCTCTCTTACGCTGGTTCTCCTTAACGCTGGCACATCTTAGGGGCTATCAGCATTTGTTAGTACTTGCTCTTAGAGCACCATGTAACTTACTAAGTATTAGGGCTTGTACTATTCAATACACACTTGAAAATAAGTAAGTGTCATTACAGAGGTCATGTCATGCCACTCAGAAACAGTTCTGACACACACCACCAGATAAAGGAGAGCCTTACCTTGGTTTCTTCCTCCTCCTCGGTAGCCAGGGCATCCACGCCCAGGCGCTGCCTTAACTCCTGGTTCTCCACTACAAGGCCATGAGTTTTCTCTCGTAAAAGTTGATTTTCCAGCAGAAGTTTCTGGTTCTGGAAGAAAGTTCATAAGAGGCTATTAAAACATCTAATTCTTTCACTATTAACTTCCCTTCCTTCTCCTTTGGGAAAACTATGCTTATTCAGTGCACACTAGGTATTAGAAGGCCCCAGGTCATAATTACTAAAAATAAGCTATTTAAGAAGTGCCAGTTCATGGGGTCACAAATAACACAATGCCTCCAACTGATATAGACCTCAGCAAAGGTATGATGTTTAAAAAAAATCCTATCTTGAATTGGCAGGTAGTAACAAAAGTGGACCATAAAATCAAAATACGTAAAAAAAGAAAGAATAATATAAATCATCATTGTTTAGGATGTGTCAATGGCAACAGTTTAGGGGAATGGAACCGTTAGTGGACTTTGGCCACGCCAGGAAGGGACTCAAGTTTAAGCAATGATTTCTTTCCTAATCTGCTCTTAATAATTTCTTAGTACTACCTTGATAAACATTGTCGTAATCCGCCAACTTTGAAACAGATCTAGTACCACATGCCTGAGGGTGGGTCATTTCTCTCATGAAGCTTCACCATTTCACCAATGACCTGTCTACCCTAACTTAGACTTCATTTTTTTTTAAATATATTTTATTGATTTTTTACAGAGAGGAAGGGAGAGGGATAGAGAGTCAGAAACATCGATGAGAGAGAAACATCAGTCAGCTGCCTCCTGCACACCCCCCACTGGGGATGTGCCTGCAACCAAGGTACATGCCCTTGACCAGAATCGAACCTGGGACCCTTCAGTCCGCAGGCCCACGCTCTATCCACTGAGCCAAACCGGTTTCGGCTAGACTTCACTTTTAATCACATGTTCCATTTTATTCTAAAGGGACCAAAACAACTTGGGATGGGCGGCAAGTACCAGAACATTTACCAGGTAAGGATATACAATAGAGAGAGGAGTTCAGCCTTAAGTATTTTTACCTCTTCTTCCAAATCTACCACTTGTTGCTCCAGCTCGCTCATTCGAGCTTTCTTTCGGTCTCTGGCAGTCTGGGCTGCTACTCTGTTTTTCAGTTTCCTGAGAACAGAAGGGACATACCACACTGAGTCATCTCCAACCTTATTTAGATCTTTATTTGAAAACTCGGCCAGCTGGTGCTTTCACATAACTTTACAGTATCCGGTAGATGAATGGTAAAATACGATCCAGGCTCTTCCCCTCAATAAAACAAAACAAAACAAAACAGAAACACAGCCTTCTTTCAGCCTATCTTGAAGACCTGCTTTTATTCTCTCTCGTGTTGCTTTATTCTCTCCCATGTTGCATCATCCACTTCAAGTCTCATTCTGGCCACAGCACGGGGGCTGGACACAAATATTCATCTTGCAACATAAGAACTTTCTTCCTCCCCTTTCCGCTCCCCCTCCGCTTCCTGACTCCGATTCCCTGGAACAGGATCCAACCAGGACTGATCCAACCTGGCGAAGGCTGCAATCAGCCCTCTCTCCCCCAGCGCAACTCAAGTAAGGGAGGGGCTGATGGATGCCTTTGGCTCTCAGGCTGAGATCCTGGGCAGTCCCCGGGACTGGCTGCTCCGGGAGGCACTTAATCACGAAGTGCACACTGATCAGGAAAGAAATAACACTACAGAGGACTAAGTAACCAGCATTTCTCACTCTCCCCAACTACGTCATGAAGCAAATACCATTTTAAGGCTGTGGTGACCTCGGAGTCCGTTCAACAACTGTCATTTCAGCTGCCCCCTCCAAAGAAAGTAGGTAAACCGAGAGGATAATCGACTCCAAGTTCAAAAAAGCTGAACGACTGTACTGTGGTCACTCAACATACCCAGCTCTAGGCACCCCTCATGAGACAGGAAAGAAGGAAATAAAAAACGACTGAGCAGCCCGGACTCCACTGAGCGCGGTGGATGCGGCCAGTCCAGACTTCCTGCCCTGCCCCGCCCCACGCCGCGCCACGCTGGCATCGGACCCGCCAGGCCGAGGGCGCCCGAGCGCTGCCCGATCCAGACCCAGACCCCTGGCCCGGTTTCGGATCCGATCTCAGACCCGGGCCCCTCGCCCACCTCCGCAGCGCCTTCTCCTCGGGACTCAGGTGTGTAAGGCGCTGTCGCTTTCGCGCCAGGGGTGGCCCCCCGCTCTCCGCCTCCGAGCTGGCCCCTCGCTGGCCCGGCAGCATGAGTGGTACATTCCGGCCGGCCGGGGCTCCGGCGGCGGCGGCGGCGGCGGCGGGCTTGCCGGACAGAAGCAGCACTTTAGGGGCCCCGGCCGCCGGGCTCTGCGCGGAAGCCACCACCACCATGGCCCGAGAGTGTGTACGCGAGTGCGCGCCGCCGCCGCCCAGACGCCAGGACCGGCCGCGCCCAGCCTTTCTACGATCGTGGCCTCCCGCGATTGGCCAGTACCGCGTGACGCGTAGAGGACCTCGTCTCCCATTGGTCCAAAGGATCCGGTGGAGGCGGGGCCAAGACGTCCAGCGTGGCGGCGGCTTTTCCCGGCAGGGTGTGCGGGGGCATTTTCCGCGGGGGCGACCGGAGAGACCCAGCCCTGGGCGGGTGCGGGGCCCCCGAGGGTCAGAGAAAGGGTCGGGCCAGGCGTAGTTTCCTAAACACTAGCCCTCCCTCCCCCTAGGCTGACGCATTTTTACTCAGAATTGCAGAATTTCATTCCAAACCGAGGTATTTCCAGACTGACAACTTTTTTTTACCGAGACTAACAGATTTTTATCTCTGGCGGACAGGACTTTATCTCGTGCGCCTCTCCCTCCCGGAGTGGACGGGAAGTCGGGAGAGAGCCGAATCGGGCCTTGGGCTCGGAAAAAAACCCCTATAAAGAAATTCCCCGAAATACATGTCTTGAGAAGATGAGATTGCGCACTTGACAGGGTTTCATAAAACGATAGGTGTGGGAATGCATGTAATTTAACTTTTCTTTGCATTTCTAAGCTCTCTAGTCGAAGCGTTATATAATTCTTTTTTTCATGAGAAAAATATTTCACGTGTAAAAACGAAGGGAAATTCAAGGCTCCTGCCCGGAGGTTGCGGATCAATGGGTGTGTGTGTGTGTGTGTGTGTGTGTGTGCGCGCGCAAAGATAAGTAACACTCGTAGCCAGTGATTGGAATATATGCAAAAAGTGAAAAAGATGGACAGGGGCCCTGGCCGGTGTGGCCCAGTGGTTAAAGCGTCAGCCTGCGGACTGAAGGGTCCCGGGTTCGATTCCGGCCAAGGGCACATGCCTGGGTTGCGGGCTCCATCCCCAGTAGGGGGCGTGCAGGAGGCAGCCCATCAATGATTCCCTCTCATCATTGCTATTTCCATCTCTCTCCTCCCTTACTCTCTGAAATCAATAAAGAAATATATATATATATTTTTTAAAGAGATGGACTGGGTCTTGTAATTCTAGGGTGTTAATATGTCAGATTAGCTCTTCAGTTATATTTTGGTGGGGAGGGAACAGGATGGGAAGAAGGAGCTAAAGCAATTCAGTCTCTTGCTGTGCAGGCTCTTGAAAGGGACACAGTTCCTGGTATTCCCCGGGCTGCCCCCTGAGTCTCCTAACGCGTATTTCTTCCTCCACATTGGCAGAGTGAGATCAGTGACAGTTTATTTAAAGTGAGCTGGTTCAGCTCACAGTGTCCTGAGCACACTGCTTGTATGGACAGAGAAGAGGTGGCCGCAGTCCCAGACGCCACTGGACAAAGAAGCCTGCCTCATTAGCTTTCATCAGCCTTGAGCTGCGTGGGTCCTCCTGTGCCGGAGAGTGGCTTCTGGTCTCCCAGGCCTTTTGGGGGAAGTTTTTGGAGGTCCTTTAGGTTGAGAACTGCACATATAGGTTCAAGGACCTGGGAAAGCTGTACACGTTCTGAGAAAAGTCAAGTCATTGTCATGCAACCTTTTTTAAAAAAATATATATTATTTTATTGATTTCAGAGAGGAAGAGAGAGATAGAAACATCAATGATGAGAATCACTGATCAGCTGCTACCTGCACGCTCCCTACTGGGGATTGAGCCCGAAACCAGAGCATATGCCCTTGACCGGAATCGAACCCGGGACAGTTAGTCCACAGGTCAGTGCCCTATCCACTGAGCCAAACCGGCTAGGGCTATCATGCAACCTTTTATTGATTAAGTTAACATTTGTGAAGGCCAAGAAAAACTAAGAAATTTCAATCACTTAGGTAATAAGAAGAAAATGCATGAGGCCTCTAGAGTGCAATGAGGAACCTCGTGGAGAAGGCACCAGATGCTGGCCCCGAGGAGGAGAAAAGGTGGATGGGTTGCATTTTGGTCTTGGTGAGTGGGGTAGAAAAGGAAGGGTGAAATGGACTCCCCCAGTTTTGTTTTCAAGGCTTTTATCTTTTTGATCAAATCTAAAATCCTGCTGAAACGCAGTAATTTGACAGTGCAGATTGCTATCCATGAAGTCTCAAAACGCCCAAGTGCAAACCTTTGACCAGTTTCATATCCTCTATGTAAGATTAATCTGATAATTCTTGCATCAGATGCCATTAGTATATTAAAACATTTACTAGGCATTTGTGATAGAGCCATAAAAATAGATAAAATACAAAGTTCTGAGTCTTTGTGAAATGTAAGAAAACAGTGATGAGAAGCAGTAGCTCATTAAGTCTAAATAAGTGCCGGTGTAACAAAGCAAAGTAAAACCCAGTAACAAAATGAAAGCAAAATTGGAGAACTGCTGCTCTGCTATGGTAGTCACTAATCACTAACATTTGGCTATGAAGCACTTGAAATGTGACTACTCTGAATGAAAATGTACTGCAAGCATGCAATACACCCTGGATTTGAAGACTTAGTATAAAAAATACCTCATGAATCATTTTTATGTTGATTATATGTTGAAATGATGGTATGTTTGATATTTTGAGTTAAACTATTTTTTTTTTTGTGGGGTGTTGGTTTGTTTAGTTTTTTTGGTTTTGGGGTTTTTTTGCCCGTTTCTTTTTTTAAATTGGCTGCTAACATTTTTTAAATTACACAAGTGGCTTGCATTCTTTTTCTGTTGGATAACCCTGGTAGAGATTATATTTGGGTGAGGGAGACGGCACAGAGAAAGAGAGAGAAAGAAGGGAAATAAAAGTGCGCTAAGGTTCCTGCCTTCTTTAGGGAAAAGGTATGCATCATGACTAATCCTAGACACTGTTGGGATAAATAGGCGTGTTGATAGTGATTTTAGAATTAATGTGCATGTACCCCTCAGGACACACAAAGACTTTCCAAGCCACATGTGTGGGTACATGGATAAAACCTCTTTTCCAAGGTCCACATGCCTGAGAATGGTGCCTCTGCAGTAGATCGTTTTCCCCACCTCTCTCTGCACAGGCACCACTCCTATACCCTGCAGAGGAGAGACCCTCTTTCCACTCAGCGTATTCTTTCCAAGGTGCATTGCCCTGATGTTGACAAACCTCCGGGGTTCCAAACAAATAGGCCAGGCAAGCTCCTGGTGATGGCACTGAGGGAAAAAATGACCCTCACCACTGGGTATCAAATCCCTTTCCAACGCCATTGGTTCTCATTCTTCTTTTCAGTAAAATTGATGGAAGACAAAATTAGGTTGTCAGCTGTGAGTTTAATACAATAATTTTCAGTGATGGATTGGTATGTGACTTGGCTCCTAACTTGAAAGATGTTCCAACAATTGAAGGGCATTGTTAAAATAAAATGCCTTCCATTCCCATTCACTTAGCTTTATGAACAATGGGTTGGGCACTTACATTTTTTTTAATGAAAAACAAAATAAAATTGATGCCAAATCCTGTCTCATTATAGCAATAAGTACTATTAATCCATTAATCCAAACATATAGTTCCAATATAATTCTACTTTCTATGTTTAATAATTATTTATAACAATTTGGAATATAGTTTTGATAAACTATAATAAACTATCTTATTTTAATTCTGCTTTATGCGGAATTATTTTTATGGTAAGAAGAAAGTTTTAAAATACTTATATGTATATATTTACTTTTTTGCAGGGTAGCCTATTAGATAATCAAGAACAAACTTTCAAGTATAAAACTATATTACATTGGAATAAAAATCTGTAGAGAAAGTAGAATGGCAATATAACTTGAAAAAGAAGTGAAATAAAATTACAGATTCTTATTTTAACCCGCAAGGTCCTATTGTACTTTATGGGTTAAAAATCTATTACTACATTATTTATTTTGATTCTCAGAGCATTAAGTACATTCACATTGTTGTATAACTATCACCACTACTTCCAGAACTTTTTCATCACCCCAAATAGAAACTCTGTACCCATTAAGCAATAATTCTCCATTCCTCCCTTCCCCCAGCCCCTCGTTACCTCTGTTCTACCTTCTGTCTCTATTAATTTGCTTATGCTACTTGCCGCATATAAGTAAAGTCATACAGTACTTGTTCCCTTTGGGTCTGATTTATTTCACTTAACATAATATCTTCGAGGTTATTCGTGTAGTATGTATGGGAGCCTCTTTTTGACATGTGTCCTTTCTGACATGTCCCAATCATTCTTTGAACACGTCCTTATTTTCTGGCAGAACAAGATATTGCCGCTTCACCTATTCTTTCCCAGGCCCAGGCCTGGAATCAGTCATTTCTCCAAGGAGTTCCGACTCCTTTTAGTGAAGAATCATATTTAGTGACAAAGATCTGAGCACTAGGTATGTTCATGGCTTCTGGGGTATCTTTGCTTCTTAAATTCTCTCAGTGAAGAGAACTGGGAAATATAGTTATGTGTGTGTGTGTATATATATATATGGTATATATATATATTTTTAAATACATTTTTATTCATTTCAGAGAGGAAGGGAGACAGAGAGAGAGATAGAAACATCAATGATAAGAGAGTATCATGGATCAGCTGCCTCCTGCATGCCCCACACTGGGGATCAAGCCCGAACCCTGGGCATGTGCCCTGACCAGGAATCAAACCATGACCTCCTGGTTTATAGGTAGATGCTCAACCACTGAGCCACCCAGGACGGGCTAGTAATATCTTTTTAGTTCAGAGCGTCCTGCAGAAGACAGCCTCCGGGTTCCTTGGGAGCTGTGGAGAGCCGGGTAACACAGTTCGGGCCCAGGCCACATGTATAAGTGGAAGTTCCAGGCAGAGAGGATTCCAAGAAAGTTTGTTAAATGGAAGAGACTCAATTAGGAAGCCTCTCATCTTCTGCCTGTTGCCTTTTTCCTCTAAAGGGAAAAGGAATGCTAATGAAAGGTCAAAAGATTGAGAAAGTTCGCCAGCCATCTTGCAAGTCTGAGTAGGGAAGCCACGTGCTAAGGATATCAGAGGGGGAAAGACAAAAAGAAGTCTGGGTTCCTGGTGGCACCAGGGAGTGGCCCTCTAGCCCTGACCAACTTCAGACTGCCCACTTCCAGATCCCAACTTACATGAGGAATATTAATACCAGGGTGGCCGGGTTCTTGTCACAAGCCATACAACACAATCCTCACTTTCACAGGCACTTCCCCTACCCCCTTGCCCTAAGTTAGGTTTCTCAAACACCGTCTTTGTTTTTTCTTGTGAATGGGCTCCTGGCACTGCTGAGGAGCAAGTATGCTTGAGCAGAGCCACTGGGAGTAGGTGTGTCCCAGGATCATAATTTTTATCAGTGGCACTTCCTTCTGACACCAGGAAGAAAGATAGTCCTATAACATTATAACATCACTATTAAGTGACATATAACTGACTGAGTTCAACGGGAAGCAATAATGAGCTTAAGGCTGTAGATTACTTTTCCAGCTTATCTGTCTGCCCCACACTCCAGTCCTATCATTTTCTTGGCATATTCTTGTCCCCTGAGTTTGCCCGGCAAACCCCTGCTCATCGCTCTGTCTAAACCACCACCGTTTCTCCCCCTCAGCATTGGGGCTGGACCGTTCTTTGTTGTGGGGGGCTGTCCTGGGCTCTGTCGGGTTTTAGTAGCATTCCTGGTTTCCACCCATTAGATGCCAAGAAGCAGCACCTCGTCCCCACCCTCCTAGTTATGACAACCAAAATTATCTCGACTTCCAAATGTTCCCTGGGAGCCAAGGTCTCCCCGAGGTGAGAACCACTTCTCTAAACTCATGTTCAACAACACCCCACTCTGCACCTGCTCAGTTCCCATGCCGTCCTCCACAGACTCCAGCAAAACACCTGTGACGCTCGGCGGCAGGAGCGCACCTGCCTGGATCTCCATATCAGACTGTAAGCTCCTTGAAGGCAGGGACTGCATCTGAGTCCTTTTTGTATCCTTCTGTTTGTTTATTTTTATTTTATTTTTTAAAATATATTTTTATTGATTTCAGAGAGGAAGGGAGAGGGAGAGAGAGACATATCAGTGATGACAGAGAATCATTGATTGGCTGCCTTCTGCACACCCCCTACTGGGGATCGAGCCCCCAACTGGGACATGTGCCCTTGACCAGAGTGGAACCTGGGACCCTTGAGTCCACAGGCCGATGCTCAATCCACCGAGCCAAACCGGCTAGGGCCCTCTGTTTATTGACTAAACAGATTTCAAAATAGCTCAGGAGAAGAATGGGACTAGAATTCAGGAATTCTTGCCCCCTCGTGCTACGGTTTTGACTCTGTTAAAGATGCATGTGTCCCAGGCCGTTTCTTGGTTATCATATTTTATAAACTTCCATGCTGTAGTCGAGAGGCAGATTCTAGCAGGAAAGCACTGCATTGCTCACCTTTTCTAAACACCAATTAAAAATGGAAAAGAAAAGCAAACAACTTTTCATATTGTCACAAGGAAAACCCCTCAAAGGGTACAGAAAAAATGAAGAGCAAAGTTCTGTATAATATTTTTGTTTCCCTAATGGAATCCACGCTTCATCTGAATCTTCTAGAAAGTGTTACGTACTCTCCTCACCCAGGTCCAATTTCCCTCCCGATTTCATTTGATACAACTAAGAAACCAGTCTGGATGCACAGGGCTTCGTTGCCCTCTGGGAATGGATGAAGTTTTTAGGTTTGCTAGGACTCAGGATCCCGGTGCTTTTAATTTTATGATTGTGTGGGGTTTTTTATTTTATTTTTTTTTAAATATACTTTATTGATTTTTTTACAGAGAGGAAGGGAGAGGGAGAGAGAGATAGAAACATCAATGAGAGAGAAACATCGATCAGCTGCCTCCTGCACACCTCCTACTGGGGATGTGCCCGCAACCAAGGTACATGCCCTTGACCGGAATCGAACCCGGGACCCTTCAGTCTGCAGGCCGAGGCTCTATCCACTGAGCCAAACCGGTTAGGGCTGTGTGGTGTTTTTTAAAAAGGAGGACATTTGTGAACCGTTTGAGTGAAGTTGAGACACTGAACAGGAAATCCTCCTGGTCCCTTTGACGAATGTTTCCTTCAATCCTGGGGCTGCCCTCCGCTTTTGGGACAGGAGTTGCGACACTTCCTGCAGCTCATTTGTGAGTATTCGGGTTCTGAGAAATTCAACACTCCTTTGGCTTCTGCAAAACAGCGACAGTTCGTTTGTCCAGTGACTTGTTCAACGGAGCCTAACGGCAGGACGGCAAAAGGAAAAGATCCGACTGCACAGTGTGAAGCTGGCCGCTTCGCAGGTGGTTGTGTCTCTCTCTCCCTCTTTTTTTTTATCAGAGGTCAGCTTTTATTGACTGTTACCAAAGAGCCAATTTAGTTAAAAAGCCCAAAGCCCATGTCATCATCAGACTCCTCAGATTCTTCTTTCTTCGCTTCCACTTTCTTCTCCTCAGCTGGGGCCCCAGCGGTGGCGGGGCGGGGGGGGCGGGGGGGGGCGCGGGGGCAGGACCTGCTGCTGGTGCAGCACTAGCTGCAGGCCAGGTCCGCCAGCCCCTCCATTGCAGACGAGACTCCCAGTGTTGACATTGGCCAGAGCCTGTGCAAACAAGCGTGGCCGGAAAGGTTCAGCATACACACCAGCTGCTTTACTGAGGCGTTGATCTTATCCTCGTCACCGTCACTTCACCGTCCTGCAGGATAAGGGCCGAGTAGATGCGGGCGAGCTCCGAGACTGAGGCCATGGGGAGGGTGAGCGCTGGGCCAGCGCTGCCGGGAGCGGTGCTAGTCGCCGGGTGAAGGGAGGGCCTCACCCCAACGCGGCCTTAGCTTCCTGGGAAGAACGGAGCACCTTACC
Source organism: Plecotus auritus (assembly GCF_963455305.1). NCBI lineage: Eukaryota > Metazoa > Chordata > Mammalia > Chiroptera > Vespertilionidae > Plecotus > Plecotus auritus. The sequence continues at coordinate 26,838,223 of NC_137779.1, forward strand.
GGCAGCTGGGGAAAGGGGCTGTGGTTGTGTCTCTTGAAAGAAAGCACAAACTCCCCATTGTGGGTACCTTTGTGGACACCCAGGTTCAAAAGCGGCAAGAGAAGCAAGTTGTTTTTGTGGGGTTTTTTTAAATATTTTTATTGATTTCAGAGAGGAAGGGAGAGGGAGAAAGAGATAGAAACATCCATGATGAGAGAGAATCATTGATGGGTTGTCTCCTGCACGCCCCCCTCTGGGGATGGAGCCTGCAACCTGGGCCTGTGCCCTTGACCGGAATCAAACCCGGGACCCTTCAGTCCGGAGTCTGACGCTCTATCCACTGAGCCAAACCAGCCAGGGCGAGAAGCAAGTGCTGTCTGACGTGAAAGCAGTTTAAGAGCAGCAGGCCCCCTTCCTTTGTACTGGAATGAATCTCAGTTCACTGGTTTTGAAAAAAAATTTTTAACATACGTTCCATTTTGGTGTCATTTTAGATTTACAGAGGGGTTACCAAGGCAGTACAGAGGATTCCCTTATAAACCCCCACCCAGTTCCAGCTCCCCTCCTGGTATTCACTGACATGACCAATGGGACATTTCCCAAAACTGAGAAACCAACAGGGACACATTACTACGATTAACTAATTCTAGACGTGATTGGGATTTCCCCAGTTTCCCCCCGAATGTCTGTTCTCTGCGCCAGGATCCTGCCTCGGTTTTGCTCCTGTGGGGTACCTGTGCTGTTGCAAAATGGTTTTTGACTAACTTCAGCAAATAATATTTATCTGAAGAGCTGAATTCACTCAAGTGGAACCTTCCCAGACACGTACATACTCTGAAGCGTTGACTCCAAAATAACAACTGAATTCTTTCCCCATTGCTTTTGGTTTTTTTATTATTATATTTTTGTTAACCCTCACCCGAGGATATTATCCCATTGATGTTTTTTAATCCTCACTCTAGGAGTAAGGATATTTTTTCCATTGATTTTTTAAAAATATATATATTTTTATTGATTTCAGAGAGGAAAGAACAGGGAGAGAGTGAAACATCCATGATGAGAATCATGGATTACCTGCCTCCTGCAAGTCCCCCACTGGGGATCGAGCCCACGATCCAGACATGCGCCCTTGACCAGAATCGAACCTGGGACCTTTCAGGTCCCAGGCTGACGCTCTATCCAGTGAGCCAAACCAGCCAGGGCTCTTTTTTTTTTTTTTTTTATTGTCTAAAGTTTTACATATGTCTCCTCCCCCCCCCCGCCCTCCCCCCCCCCCCCGCACATTGACCTATCCCCCCAGCCATTCCCACCCCGGGTAAGTCCCCACCACCCCAGTGTCTGTGTCCATTGGTTATGCTAATATGCATGCATACAAGTCCTTTGGTTGCTCTCTAACCACCCCCCTCTCCACCTCCCCTGCCATTTGTCTCTGGGTCTATTTTTGTTCATCAAATTACATTGATCATTATATCCCACATATGAGTGAGATCATGCGATATTTATCTTTCTCCAACTGGCTTATTTCGCTTAGCATAATGCTCTCCAGTTCCATCCATGCTGTTCCATTGATTTTTAGAGAGAGTGAAAGAGAGAGGAGAGAGAAACTTCGATGTGACAGAGATACATGGATTGTTGCCTCCCACACTCGCCCTGATTGGGGGTGGGGATCAAACTTGCAAACCAGGTATGTGCCCTTGACTGGGAATCGAACCTGAGACCCTCTGGTGTACAAGCTGACGCTCTAACCATTGAGCACACCAGTCAGAGCTTTCCACTTTGCTTTTAGCAGATGTTGTGAGTTTTTTTGTATCACCTGGCTCAAAAGAGACTGGATTTCCTGAGAATGGCCTAGAGATTCTCAACATTAAAAAAAGAAACACTCTCTTTTATTTATAGTTTACTTTGTACATCTGATATACATGTGGGGAAAGTCTAAAAGTTATACCTTTTCTGTTCTCACAATTTCTTTTTTTTTTCCATGAAAAATGCCGGGATTTATGTGGTCCTAAGAGCCAGTTGTATAAAATATAGACCAAACTGTGGTTTGGTGAATAAAGGGGATCTGAGAAGAAAAAAGCTTTGGGAGTGGAGGAGGAAGTAGAATGGTGTTTGCTTCTAAGAATACTGGGACAGCCCTAGCTGGTTGGGCTCAGTGGACAGAAGGGTCCCGGATTCGACTCCCGTCAGGGGCACATGCCTGGGTTGCGGGCTCAATCCCCAGTGTAGGCCATGCAGGAGGTAACTGATCAATGATTCTCTCTCATCATTGATGTTTCTATCTCTCTCTCCATCTCTTCCTGTCTAAAGTCAATAAAAATATATTTTTTAAAAAAGGACAGAGGTCATCCATCTTTCCTTTCCAGACCTGTAAGCCCGATCCTTACAACCTGGTGGCTAGGGGCCCTGGCTTGTGAAATAGTCAGAGGGACACGAGGCAGGTTTCCAGCTCTAACACACACTGGTCAGGTAACCTAGGATAAGTTACTTAATCTCTCTGCGCCTCAGTTTCCTTGTCAGTAAGATAAGAATCAAGTATCGAACATGATAACGGATGCAGGTGGAGTACTGTTGTCGGCCTAAGCAGTTTCCCCTACGGCAGTGGACGTTCCCACCTCCTCCTGGCCCACCATGAATCACCCTTTCTTCCATGTTCCCATATTTGGTAACCGAGAAGTTCGACAGGGCCTAGCAGGCGAAGTGGAACAACAGTGTCCGAGTCTTTAATATTTCTCTAATTCGGTCTAAAATTTTGTTTAAAATCCTCGCCCGAGGGCATTTTTTCCCATTGATTTTTTTTTAAATATATATATCTTTATTGATTTCAGAGAGGAAGGGAGAGGGAGAGAGAGGGAGAGAAACATCAATGATGAGAGAGAATCATTGATTGGCTGCCTCCTGCACACCCCCTACTGGGGATCAAGCCCGAAACCTGGGCATATGCCCTTGGCTGGAATCGAACCAGGGACCCTTCAGTCTACAGGCCGACGCTCTATCCACTGAGCCAAACCGGCTAGGGCTTCCCAGTGATTTTTAGAGAGAGTGGAAGAGAGAGGGAAAGACAGAAACATTGATGTGAGAGAAGCACATCGATTGGTTGCCTCCTGCATGAGTCCTGACCAGGGCGCGGGAGGAGCCTACAAGGGAGGTATAAGCCCTTGACCGAACTGAACCCGGGACCCTTTGGTCCGCAGGCCGACGCTCTCTCCACTGAGCCAAATCGGCCAGGGCTAAGCATAAAATTTAACCACGGAGTACAAGCAGGGGTGGTGTCCCAGAAACAGGAAAAATATTATAACAATGGACACCAGGTGAGTTGCTCCCTCCCCCACCCTGAGGACAAAGCACCCACGCTGACCCCTGGGTGGGCCAGACCTGCCCTGTTCCGATGGCCTGCGATAACATTCCCAGCAGAGGGCTGCAAACATTTGCTGAGCACACAGACCTTGCCCTACTGTGAGATTCCAGGGGCGGAGGAGTTTGGATTACACCATAAATGGGTGTTGGTGGCTTGTGGGAGCTGCTCTGCACCCGAGTGAGACTGGGGGGGAAAGTTGGGATGTGCCATTTTTAAAATGGGACCCCATTGTTTTGTATAAAACACATTCATTTTCCATTTGAAGTATTCGTTGTGTTTCCCGGTATATAGCTTCAGCATTATAGCCTTTATTATAGTCCTTCAGAGCCACACTATGCATCCAAAACACTTGTCTGAACCTGAGCGATCTGTAGCGTCTTGGGGAGCTGAGAGGTAGTGGACGGACCGCTGAATTTGAGCTTGACGGGGGTTAGCACCTGGCTCTGCTGGATGACCTGGAATAGAGCATGAACCTCTTCCAGAGCTTCCCTTGTCATTATTGATTGTTTTTACTAGAAGACGCAGGGATGTGCATGAAGGCAGCCTATCGGAGAGCCCGCAGTGGTGGTACCGGAGGAGCGAGGGCCTAACTCCCCAGGGCCATCCGGGAAGGCTTCATAGAGGAGGTGATGTTCACGTGGGCCTTGAAGGGTAAGTAGGCGTTTGCACAGGATTTAGCTTTTCTTTGCCCTTTGCCCCTTCTCCCTGCTAGATGCCACCTGGCCCCGGAGACAGAATCTCAGTTCATCTGGTGCTAAAAAGGACCTGAAACGAACACCAACTATATATTCAACCTTTAACACCTGCTACTATTTCCAAGACCAAATGGATAAGAAGAGCCTCCTGGATCTCTGTATACTCATTTTCACTCCCCTGGAACACCCCTTCTCTCTTTCCTACTCTCACCCTCCCCCCCTCCTCCTTCAAGACTTCCTTAAAATATTTTTAATCAACACATTTTATTTAAAAATGGAGTCAGGCCCTGGCTGGGTGGCTCGGTTGGTTGGAGCATCGTCCTGTACGACAAAAGGTTGCAGGTTTGATTCCCAGTCAGAGCACAGACCTATTATTTTAGGTTCAATCCCTGAATCCCTGGTCGGGGGTGCATATGGGAGGCCATTGATTGATGTTTCTCTCTCACATCAATCTCTCTCTCTCTCCCTTCTTCTCTAAAAATCAATACAAACATATCTTGGGGTGAGGATTTTTTAAAACCATGGAGTCAGGGATATGAAAGAGGGAGGGGTCCCTCCCTCCCGCCCCTGCGTTCGTTTGGCTTTAAATTCTGCACAGTCACCCATTCCCTCCCCTGCTCTCCTCTCTCCTTAAGGGACCTTCATGAGCCATGAGTATTGTCCCTCTGCCTTGGAGTCCCAGGGGAAGATTATCATCCCTTGGAGTCAGGAGCTGGGCTGCAACCCCGGGCTCCTGAGACCCGAGGCTGTGCTCCCTGCACCTGTCCCGCCTCCTCGCTCTGCACAAGGAGGTCGCTGACCTTTTCTATTTCACATTGTTCTTTCACGGCGGCACCCCCCTTGGCTTGGCACCCATAAATCAGCACTGCTTCCTCCTTGGCATTTCTTAAACGTATTCCTCTCAAAATGAAAACTCAAAAAAAAAAAAAAGAGGAGAAAGGCCCCATGGACCTTGAAATGTTCGGCTTGTCAGCTTGTCTTGGGGCCGTGGCTGCTGGCTTGACAGGTCCCACCAGCTCTCCTGGGAGAGTGGGCAGCTGATGAAACCTGGCGGCCCTGACACCTCCCTTCCAGTAAGCGCCCTTGTTTGCATATCCTGGTGCAGGAACAGGAACCACTTGTTGGAAATTGATCAGGGAGGTGAAGGTACTGATTAAGTCTTGAGTGGAGCTGCCGGCAGTGGCTTCCCTGAGAAAGACGAAACCTGCCCCATCTGTTTTTGCCGATTACAATCTCCCTTGTTCACATTGGACTTCAGAAGTTCTTGGAACCCTGTTACAGGAAGAAGCCAGGTAACAGGAAATCAGAGTAGCGAAGACCATGAAGGCTTGATTGTGTTCTCCTTATTCTAAAGTTCCCGGTAACATTCAGAGAAACGAGCGTGAGGGCGTGTAAAATAAGTCAATGTGAGGAACAATAGCTAATGAGTGTGGAAGGTGCCAGGCACTGTGCAAAGCACTTGGCATCCATTCTCTCTTTTATTCCTGCAATTGACTCCATTTCTCCGTGGAGGAATATGAGGCTCTGAAAGGTTAAGCTCAAGGTCATGCAACTCTAGTCAGTGGTAGACCTGGGATTGAGACCTAGATCCCTGTGACTTCAAACGTTACCCAGACATGGAAAGGACTGCAGGCCTGGCCCACTGCTTTTAGGATGTGACACTTCTGAGGTGACCCCCCACCCCCACTTTCAGGGATTTGCTTTTTGTTAGATAGAAACTGAAAACTCAAGTCAAGGTGCCTGAAACCAGCAAAAAAATGTTTCTTTCAGTCTGTTTTCATTCCGGCGGGGGGGGGGGGGGGGGGGGCGGGGGCCGGTGTATAAACTGCTGGGGCCTGGGTGACATTTACTTTGCAAACAACAGACGGAGAGCCAGGCAGAGCCCACACCTAGCTGAGTAAACAGCATCTGGAGGACCAAGCAGGGCATGCAACGTCCCCAGCCCGGCCTTCCTTGGAGAGACAGCCAGGAGGACGGGCCCGGGGCCTGGTAGCTAGGAGCCTGGAGCTCTGGTCCTGCTGCTGCCGTTTCTAACACGTGGATTCTCTGGTCCTCATCTGGAAGTGGAGGAAACCAACTTGATATCTGAGGTCCCGTCTGGCTCAGATGAGCTTGGGCCGTGCAGCAGGGGGGCTGGGTTAGTTTCATGAGTCAGCTTGGCTGAGCTACCATAGTTACTCCACTAAACACTAACCTAGATGTTGTGGCGAAGGTGTTTTGTTGACGTGGTTAACATCTACAGTCAGCTGACTCCAAGTAAAGGCGATCATCACTGAGTAGAGGCCCCATCCCATCAGTGGAAGGCCTTACGAGCACACAGGTTTCTCTGAAGAAGTTCCACCTGCGGGCGGCAATGTTGGTGCCTGCCCAAAGCTTCTGGCCTGCGAGTCTGCCCTTACAATCACATAAGCCAATTCCTTGGAATAAGTTACATGTACATGGTCTATATACATATATACACGTGTATGTAAGTCATACACATATATATATGAACTCTCCTCTTGCTTCTATTTTTCCAAAAAGAAGACATGCTTCCTTCCTTTTCCTTCCCCGACCATCCCAGGCCTCATCTACCTCCTGGTCCTCTCACTTCCTGAACACCTAGTCATGAGAGCAGAGAACTTGGACCTGCACGGGCCCCCAGGGGCTGTGTCGTCCACGGTAGTGAGTGCTACACGTGGATGAGAAGCCAAGCAATCTGTCCCAGAGCCCGTGCTGGGGGCATGACGGTGAGCACTGAGGGTTGCCCTGTAGGGTCAGAACCAGGGTGAGGCGCTTGTCTTCAGTATGACACTCAAGGAGGTGCCCCAAAATTCAGTAGCCAACATGAACATTTGGATGCAATACTTGGAAAAAATCTAAATTAATGCTAACATCCATGATGAATAAAGTGCCACCTTTTTAAATAAAGAAGGATCAGTGTTGTTGGTTGTTTTTTTTTTCCTTCGCTGCAGGCTCTGATGTGGTTGGCTTGGCACTGTTGTCCTGTGTCCACTGGGGTCTGTGTTTTATTTTTATTTTTAAATAGATTTTTTTATTATTTTTTAAAATATATTTTATTGATTTTTTACAGAGAGGAAGGAAGAGGGATAGAGAGTTAGAAACATCGATGAGAGAGAAACATCGATCAGCTGCCCCCTGCACACCTCCCACTGGGGATGTGCCCGCATCCAAGCTACGTGCCCTTGACCGGAATCGAACCCGGGACCTTTCAGTCCGCAGGCTGACGCTCTATCCACTGAGCCAAACCGGTTTTGGCTTAAATAGATTTTTTTAATTTTTTACATATATTTTTATTGATTTCAGAGAGGAAGGGAGAGGGAGAGAGAGAGAGAGAAACATCAATGATGAGAGAAAATCATCAATTTGCTGCCTCCTGCACACCCTCCACTGGGGACCGAGCCTGCAACCCGGGCATGCGCCCTCACTGGGAATCGAACCCTGACCTCCTGGTTCATGGGTCGACACTCAACCCTCTGAGCCACGCCGGCCGAGCAGGTCTGTGTTTTAGACACGGCACCATATGCTACCTGCCGTGTTCGCCATCGACGTGCGTCGTGGTTTTCTCTGACCTTTGAGACCTCACATCGGTGGCCAGTTGTCCCAGCGTGCCCAGGACTGCGGGATTTCTCAGGATGTGGGACTCTCAGTGCTTACCTCAGGATAGTACTAGGATAGATGAAGCGGACACTGGACCTAGTTTCCTCTGTACCCGTAGGGCCTCGGCACTGAATCGCACTCAGTCATTATCACTGACTGAAGCTGCCCTTTTTGGCCGAGCCCCTGGCAAGCACTCCGTACATCTGTAATCAGTAGCTTATCTGAAGGCCAGAAAGGCTAAAAGTGACTGGGCCAGAACCCGCTGGCAAATCCTGGGTGCTCCAGTGCCAGGCTGGTGCGCCTCCCCAGTGCCTGGCCTGTTGCTCATCCATGACCATCCCTGAGATTCCTAAGATGTGGGTCAAATTAGTGTACCCAGCAACGGCTGACTGGCCTAAAAGTATGTGATCCTATTTTTTAAAAAAATATATTTTGATTTTTTTTTTAATTTTTTTTTTACATAGAGGAAGGGAGAGGGATAGAGAGTTAGAAACATCCATGAGAGAGAAACATCCATCAGCTGCCTCCTGCACACTCCCTACTGGGGATGTGCCCGCAACCAAGGTACACGCCCTTGACTGGAATCGAACCTGGTAAGCAAATACTCTAGCTTTGGAAACTGTCTATGCCTTAAACCAGTGGTCGGCAAACCGCGGCTCGCGAGCCACACGCGGCTCTTTGGCCCCTTGAGTGTGGCTCTTCCACAAAATACCACGTGCGGGCGCCCACGTACAGTGCGATTGAAACTTCCTGGCCCATGCGCAGAAGGTCGGTTTTCGGCCTGGGAGAGTCTAATTTTGAAGAAGTGGCGTTAGAACACTCAAGGGGCCAAAGAGCCGCATGTGGCTCGCGAGCCGCGGTTTGCCGACCACTGCCTTAGACACAAAATGGTCCTTTTGTTTCTAGGACCATTAAAATCATCGCATCGTGCCTTCAGCTAGAAACTGAAACTGACCTGGGAACATTCTAGGCAGGCTGCTTAGGAAGCTAGCTGTCACCTGGATCAGGACCCCTGCCTGCTTTGGACCTGAGTTCCTTTCATTACCAAAGGGAAGGCTTGAGCTCCGAGTTCTGGGAGACAGCAGGGTGCCTCTGTGACCTTCAGCTTCCTCATCCGTAAAGTTGGCATCCTGATACCTTTTTTTGTTTGTTTCTTTTGTTAATCCTCACCCGAGAGTATTTTTCCATTGATTTTTAAGGAGAGTGGAAGAGAGAGGGAAAGACAGAGAGAAACATCAATGTAAGAGACACACAGATTGGTTGCCTCTCGCACACATGCCGTGACCAGGCGCGGGGTGGGGGGGATTGGGGAGGGGAGGTGAGGGGGACCCAAGAAGGGGAAAGGGGGGATCAAGCCTGCAACCGAGGTATGTGCCCTTGACTGGAATCAAACCCTGCACCCTTCAGTCCGTGGGCCTATGCTCTATCCACTGAGCCAAACCGGCTTTTAAGGTAAGACATTTAAGGTACGTGCTAAACATCACACCAGGTACTCGGTGCTAAGGAAATGGCGGGAACCCTATTAGAAAACATCAGAAATTACCCAGAAACCCCTTGCAAAGAAAGACCTAGCAAAAAGACGAGTGACTCCCTCCCTGCCAGGGAAGGATATCACAAATTAATAAAATGCTTGCATCTCTTGAATTTATCCCCCAAGAAACCAGCTTATCCCTATAAATAAATCAGTATGTATTTATTGAAAAAAAAAAAAAAAAAGACGAGTGACAGAATGCACCTAGAAGCCGAAAACCGTTCCTCTTGTGGCCATGTCCGAGGACTTCTGGGTAGGTGCTGCTTGGCAGGTGGTCACAGTTCTCCCTGGTGGCTGCTATTTTCACGTCTGAAACACCTGCTGGTGTTTCCAGGATGCTAACATTTACTTTGGTCTTGATGTCAATGCCTTTTGTACAGAGAGCAGCTGTGGGCTTTTCTCTTTCATCATCCCCACTGAACTGTGCTTTGTTGATAAGAAAATAAATACCACTCATGTCGATAGCACCAGAGCCGCCTTCGGAGACCGGTTGGTTGGAGCAGGAGGCTTCTGCGGAAGATGAAAAGTCGGCTTTATCTTGGTGCCGCGAGGATTGTTGTCCTTTGCAAGCTTGGCCGTCCGGCTTAATTTTACCTCCTGCCTTCCCTGGCACGGCGCTCATTTAAATAATTCCTCTCTGCTGGTACGGTTTTAGGCAGCGGGTTGAGAACGGATGAACCATAACAAGTAAAGGTTAGACAGGAAGCAGGTTGGTGGTTGCCTGCCAGCTGCTGCAGGTGGGCAAGAACAGGAGGGTGGCTGCTGACGGGGGACGGGCCCTCCTTTGGGGGGTGCTGAAAATGAGAACTAGACAGAGGGGGCGATTGCACAACATTGTGAATGTACCAAACGCCACTTTGAAATGATGAATTTTTAAAAATGTGAATTTCACCTCAATCGAAGACAAAATGTTCTGTGACCTCCAGAAGCCAGATGCAAAAGGGTATGGCCTGTATGAATTCATTTATCTCAATTTTGAGAGCAGGCTCATCTATGGTGATAGAAATCAGAGTAGTGGTTTCAGGGGTGGGGGGGGGGGGGGGCAGGCAGGAAAGAGGCACAAGGGAACTTTCTGGGGCAATGGAAATAGTCTACATCTTATTTTGGGCAATGGTGACGGAGTATATACAATTGTCAAAAACCTTGAATTGTAGCCCAGCCGGCATGGCTCAGTGGTTAAGTGTTGACCTATGAACCAGGAGGTCAAGGTACGATTGCTAGTCAGGGCACATGCCCGGGTTGCGGGCTGGATCCCCAGTGAGGGGCGTGCAGGAGGCAGCTGATCAGTGATTCTCTCTCATCACTGATGTCTCTGTCTCTCTCTCTCTTTCTCTCTCTCTTCCTCTCCCTTCTTCTCTGAAATCAATAAAAATCCTACATAATAAAAGCCTAATATGCAAATTGACCGAACGGTGGAACAACCAGGGGAACTACCGGTCTCTATGATGTGCACTGACCACCAGGGGGCAGGCGCTTAACGTGGGAGCTACCCCCAGCCCGCAGGCCCGAGGCCAGCCAAGGCGGGTGCCAGAGGGTGGCCCCACAGGTCAGCCCTGATTGCCGGCCAGGCCTAGGGACCCTACCTGTGCATGAATTTCGTGCACCAGGCCTCTAGTATATATATATTTAAAAAATTGCTTGCCCATTGAATTCTTTGGTACACCTATTTCCTCTTGAGAAAAACGGGCTAATTTAGAGCTCAGAGTACCTAGAGGGAGGGAGAGGAGAGAAGTGGGGGAACTGGGAAAGCATTGTCCCAAGTAGGGGCAAACTCCTCCACTTTTCAAGCTGTGTCTAATTCCTGGCACTAGCTTCTCTTCTTGCTGCCCATTTGCCATTCGAGGTTATGGATTCCAGGTTCAGTGCAGTGGCACCCCCCAGAATGCGCTTGCCCTTGGGCGCCTGCATCTCTGGGAATCTTTCCAGCCCTGCTCCCCGAATTTGCTTGCCCACCTTCTTCCTCTCAGATGCCCAGCCTTGGTCTCCCATCTCATTCTTGCCCAACTTGACTTTCCTTAACTTGACACTGGGACTTCCCTGGTTGTCCTCATCCAGGGCTCAGACGCCAATTCGGTCATCCACACCCCACATCCACAGCTGCGGGGTACCCATGTCCCGCCCAGCTCCTGGAGCCCTGGCTTCCTTCTTGGTCCAACTCAGGATCCACCTGTTGGACCAAGAGGGAAAAACCACATGTGGGAGGAAGTATTCACATTGTGACAATTCAAGAACTACAGCATGGTGACTGGTACACAGTAGGCCTGCAGAAATTAGTAGCCAAAGAAACACGGCAGCCCTAACCGGTTTGGCTCAGTGGCTAGAGCGTTGGCCTGCGGACTGAAGGGTCCCGGGTTCGATTCTGGTCAAGGGCATGTACCTTGTTTGCGGGCACATCCCCAGTGGGAGGTGTGCAGGAGGCAGCTGATCGATGTTTCTCTCCCATCGATGTCTCTAACTCTCTATCCCTCTCCCTTTCTCACTATAAAACATCAATAAAATATATTTATATATATAAAAAAAGAAACACTGCAGTAGAATTTCAAGTATGTAATGCCAAGAAACAGCCCCAGACAGCTAGCCGGCTTAGTGTGTGCACGAGGCAGCAGGAGTCAGCGAAGGCTTCCAGAAGGCTGAGCTGAGGGTTTCAGATTTCGACAGTCCTTAAGGCAAAAAAAAAAAAAAAAAAAAAAAAAAAAATCTGTGTCCATAACTGCATGGTCTTCCACACCCATCCCTGAGGCCCTGGTGTATTTTGGCCACACTCAGAGACATGGACACTCCCCATCTTTAAGGGCAAAACAAAAGGTTATCTCCATCCAGGATTCTTCTTCCCAGCGATCCTCCCTTCCATTTCAGATCACCCCTCACCCCTCCAGCGGTTCTGGGCTTTCTCCGTCAACCCCTTGATTGTGCTGAAAGACTTATGGCTTGTCTTTCTGTAGAACCAACTCCCCATATTTCTGTGCCTCCTGACACTCCAACTATTTAACAACTAACGTCATTATCTTCCTTGGGAGATGCCCAGTGACTGCACTTCCTCGACTTCGTGATTCTTTTCACCATAACAAAAAAAAAAATAGCTTCTAAGTAGAATGAATGTTCATGACTATATTTAACTTTTGCAGGAACCTTAGCGTATGTAGTTTAAGGGCCACTGCTTGAAGGCTGGGAACCTTTAAATTACATGAAGATATTTGGCTTGGATCTGCTTTTCATGAGAATCTGGTACTTTACTGATCCCAGACTTTCAGAATTCACAGTTCAACAAGATTTTTTTAAAAAACGGACAGGGGCGGGAGGCCCTAGCTGGTTTGGCTCAGTGGATACAGTGTCCACCTGTGGACTCAGGGGTCCCAGGTTCAATTCCAGTCAAGGGCATGTGCCCAGGTTGTGGGCTCTATCCCCAGTGGGTGCAGGAGCAGCCAATCAATGATTCTCTCTCATCATTTATGTCTCTCTCTCTCTCTCTCTCTCTCTCTCTCTCTCTCTCTCTCTCTCTCCCTCTCCCTTCCTCTCTGAAATCAATAAAAAAATATATTTAAAAATTTAAAAAAAAAGGTGGGAGATGTCTCATGATAGAAACAATCACCTATTACTATCCAAAAGAAGAGGAAGAACATGATCTCCGGCCCTTTATATTTAGTATTTAAATTTAAGCTCCTTTTTTTTTTTTTTTTTTTTTTTTTTAAGGCCCTACATTGTGCTTATTTTTCTCATTTCTCTGCACTGCGGTTTGGCCAGTAGAAACAAAAAGGCTAAGGAGGTTAAAGATGAGCTGCACCGCCATCTAGTGGTCAGATGTCCTCACTGCAATGCAAGTGTTCTAATCCCCAAAATGGTAAACTCAAGATATGGTCCAAGATAACCCACACGAGGATCCATCAAACTTTTGCCATTTTGTGGAATTTCTGAAATTAATTTTACAAAAGTTCCTACAAGCTCGGACTTAAAAAGATCGCCTCGCTATAAGTCTGAAGATTGACTTTCCAGTCATTGAATGGGAATTTTGAGCACCATTTCCTGAGTCAGACCCGCCTGGGTTCGAGTTTGCTGTTTGGGTGACTTGGGGCCAAGTTACTTGAACTCTCTGATCCTCGGTTTCTTCTTGTGCAATGGAGATAATAACAGAGGACAGGGTTGTCCTTAAGATAAAGGAAAGTGTGCATGTTAGGGGTTTGCCACTGTTCCTGACAAGGAAACTTTTGCTGTTGGTTTGTTCAATTCCTGAAGAAAGCTCAGGTATGGGCCAGACAGAAACCCACCCAAACAGGCCTAAGTGAAAAGCTTACTATGAGAAGTCCAAGCAGTGTCTCAAAAACTCCTTCACTTCTCAATAACGTTTTATAGTTATTGCTAGGGTTTTTTGTGTGTGTGTTTTTAAGAAATAGGAATCCGCACAATTTTTATATTGATTTCTAGATATTTTTGATGCTATTGTACCTGGTGCTTTTTAAATATTTCATTGTATAATTGTTACTTGTATGTAGAAGTACATTTTAAAATATATATATATATTATATTTTTAAAATATATTTTATTGATTTTTTTTTTTTCAGAAAGGAAGGGAGAGGGATAGAGAGTTAGAAACATCGATGAGAGAGAGACATCGATCAGCTGCCTCCTGCACACCCCCCACTGGGGATCGAGCCTGAAACCAAGGTACATGCCCTTGATCAGAATCGAACCCAGGACTCTTCAGTCTGTGGGCCGACGCTCTATCCACTGAGCCAAACAGGGGAGGGCAGAAGTACATTTTTAGATTGACTTTGTATCTAGCGACTTGCTAGATTAACTTATGTATTGGAATAGTTTATTTTTAGATTCCTGGGGGCTTTCATGTCACTATGGAGAAATGTCAGTTTTACCTCTTTCTGTCCAAACCTTGCGCCTTAATTATTGCCTTATGGCACTGCCTCTGGCCTCTCAGACGGTGGTCAATACTGGGACGCGTGCAGATACGTTGTCTCGTTCCCTAGCTCAGGAAGAGAGCTTTCAGATTTACCTTTAAGTATATTTGCTCAGTGTTTTCAGTGGCTCAGATTTAACGGGACTGCCTCTGCTTTCTAGATTTTTTCAAAAACAGTGACTCCTCTCTATAAAAGCTGAGATATATACTTCCAACTCTTGGGGGTGTGGGAGAGGTTGTATGACATTATGGGGAACTTGGACTTTCTAAGCTATTCATTACTTTAGCATCTGAGTAGGTTACAGTGAACCCAGATTTATTTTGGCATCAGAAAAAGGACAGATTAATGAAACCAGCGCAACATGACAAACATCGAATAGTGAAATCGGCCGTTCTCAGATGAGGCTTTGTGAAGATATATCTAAATACATAATTGTGCCCTAGCTGGTTTGGCTCAGTGGATAGAGCGTCAGCCTGCGGACTGAAGGGTCCCGGGTTCGATTCCGGTCAAGGGCATGTACCTTGGTTGCGGGCACATCCCCAGTGGGGGGTGTGCAGGAGGCAACTGATCGATGTTTCTCTCTCATCGATGTTTCTAACTCTATCCCTCTCCCTTCCTCTCTGTAAAAAATCAATAAAATATATAAGTAAATAAATAAATACAAATTTGTCACCAATCCTTTCCCATCATCATATTCTCACTCTTTTTTTAAAAAAAGAACAACAACATTTTTATTGATTTCAGAGAGGAAGGGGAGGAGAGAGAGATAGAAACATCAATGATGAGAGAGAATCATTGATCGGTTGCCTCCTGCACGCCCCCTACTGGTGATCAAGCCCGCAACCCAGGCATGTGCCCTTGACCGGAATCAAACCCAGGACCCTTCAGTCCACAGGCTGATGCTCTAGCCCAGTGGTCGGCAAACTCATTAGTCAACAGAGCCAAATGTCAACAGTACAATGATTCAAATTTCTTTTGAGAGCCGAAAACCGACTTCTGCGCCTGGGCCACGAAGTTTCAACCGCACTGTACGTGCGCGACCGCACGTGGTATTTTGTGGAAGAGCCACACTCAAGGGGCCAAAGAGCCGCATGTGGCTCGCGAGCCGCAGTTTGCCGACCACTGCTCTAGCCATTGAGCCAAACGAACTAGGACACATCCTCAGTCTTTGCATAAAATATTTCTTTCTAATTCACACTGAATTGCAGTGTGAGTGACGTGGTCTCTGTGGGGGGTGCTGCTCGCGCCCTGCCCAGGTCCCCTTTATCAGCCACTGCACCCATTTCCCAGCTGCTCTGGGCGTCTGCTGCTAAGAGCTCATGGCTCCATCCTTTGGCGGCTTCTCTTAGCTAATGGAAGCTGCCCTACCAGGAGATGCTTGGGAGGTTACACACACAGTGGGGGTGGCCCGTGGCCAAGGGCTGACTAATAGGGTGGGGTTTAAAGCCCAGCTCCCTGGCCTCAAGGAGGGACAAAGTTTACAGTAGAAAAAAAAAAAATGCCCCGGTCCCTGTGGGATCGGGCTGCGGTGAGACCTCTCTTGCAAGCACATCTTTGCTTGGCTTCTTCCCAGCTCGGTCCTGCTTCCCTCACTTCCTTGCAGATTTCTCCCCAGGGCCCTCCCTCAGTAAATCACCCGCACACAAAAATACCTGCTGCCTCCGGCTGCTTCTAACAAACGCATCGCAAGCCTCCAGGAGTAGGCTCCCTTCGTCCATCTGGGATGTGGGGCGGGGATGCACCGTTAGGCAGCCAGGGAAGAGCTGGGGGTGATGGTGTGGTGGGAACAGGGGCTCCCCCGGAGGGTTAGCCCTAGAGCAGCAGGAGGAAACACATGTGAGAGGGAATGCGGGGTCTGATGCGGCCTTCCAGCTCTGAAGCCTGGATGCGTAAGCGTGACCTTGTACCACGCTTCACGCTCTGCCTGCAAAGTTTCTAGTTTTCCACGGCAACTTTTCTCCAAACCATAAGAGGCATCTTCCTTCATCGATGCGGTTTCTAAGGCGCTACAAGGCCCCTGTTCGGTGTCAACAGGTCTCCACTGAGTCTGCTCAACTGGCTCACCTTGCTCAGCCCAGACAGGACGTGGGAGGGGTCGGGTGGGAGGGGCATCTGAGCCTGATGGAGCAGGCTCTTTCCCTGGTTCCCTGAAAGAAAGATTGCACATGACCTCTGGCCTCTCTGTCAGTTCTCCCCAAATTGATCTATGGAGTCAATATAATCCCAGCAGCCCGTGTGTGTGTGTGTGTGTGTGTGTGTGTGTGTAAATTGGCAAACCAATTCTAAACGTTGCATGGAAATGCAAAAGACCCATTCTAGCCAGAGTAATATCCAAGAAGAATAATATCCAAGAAGAACAGAGCTGGAAGACCTACACCACCAGATTCTCAGGCTCGAAAAAGCTAGGCAACGTGGCACTCATACAAGGGGGTCAAACAGACCACCAGGTACAATGCAGGTCCTCACATCGACAGTCCCAGATTTATAACAAGGGGGACACTGTGGTCCCATGGGAGAAGGATGGTCTTTTTTTTTTTTTTTTTTTTTTTTAGTATCTTTACTGATTTCAGAGAGGAAGGGAATGGGAAAGAGAGATAGAAATATCAATGATGAGAGAGAATCATTGATTGGCTGCCCCCTACATGCCCCCTACTGGGGATCAAGCCCACAACTCAGGCATGTGCTCTTGACCAGAATCGAACCTGGGACCCTTCAGTCCACAGGCTGATGCTCTATCCACTGAGCCAAACCAGTTAGGGCAGGATGGTTTTTTCAATAAACAATCTGGGAGAACTCCATTATGGAAGAAAATGAACCTTGACATGGTACACAAAAATTAATTAAAGTGGATTGTTGTCTTAAATCTGAGGCCAATCAAGCACCTAGAAGAAAACATAAAAGAATATTTCATAATCTGGGGATAGGCAAAAATAGGACATAAAAAGTACTAACTATAAAAGAAAAGATTCATGTGTTGGATGTCATTAAAATTAAGATTTTTCATTCATCAAAAAGTAACAGTAAGAGAGTGACAAGAACCCAGCCATCATGGCTCAGTGCTTGAATGTCCACCTATGAACCAGGAGGTAGAGGTTCGATCCCCGGTCAGGGCACATGCCTGGGTTGCGGGTCAATTACCAGTGTGGAGCTTGCAGGAGACAGCCAATCAAGGATTCTCTCTCATTATTGATGTTTCTATCTCCTTCTCCCTTCCTCTCTGAAATCAATAAAAAATATAATTTAAAAATAAACATAAAAGAGAGTGAAAAGATCAGAGAAGAAGATGCTATATCTGGTAAAAAGTCTCATATCCAGAATACATAAAGAGCTCTTACAAATCAATAAGAAATGACAGATGACAACCTAATGTATTTTACTGTGGTTAAAATACATATGTTTGTTTTATTTTTTTATCCAATAGCATTGACTTTTATTCATTCATGATTACATATGTTTATTGATTTTAGAGAGAAGAAGGGAGAGGAGAGAGAGAGAGATCGATTTGTTGTTTCACTTATTTATGCATTCATTAGTTGATTCTTGTATGTGCCCTGACCGGGAATCGAACCTGCAACCTTGGTGTATCAGGACTATGCTCCAACCAACTGAAGCCACTCAGCCAGGGCTAACTAAACCAGTTTTTAAAAATGTGCAAAAGGCCAAAACTGGTTTGGCTCAGTGGATAGAGCGTCAGCCTGCGGACTGAAAGGTCCCAGGTTCGATTCCGGTCAAGGGCGTGTGACTTGGTTGCGGGCACATTCCCAGTGGGAGGTGTGCAAGGGGCAGCTGATCGATGTTTCTCTCTCATCGATGTTTCTGACTGTCTATCCCTCTTCCTTCCTCTCTGTAAAAAAATCAATAAAATATATTTAAAAAAATGTGCAAAAGACTTGCACAGGTTTTTCACAGAAAATAATACCAAAATGACCAATAAACATATGGCAAGGTGCTCAGATTCTTTTGTTGTTATTATTGTTAATCCTCACCCAAGGATGTTTTTCCATTGATTTTTAGAGAGAGGAGAAGAGACAGAGAGAAACTTCCATTGGTTGCCTCCCACATTCGCCCAACCAGGGCTGGGAATCAAGCCTGCAATCGAGATACGTGCCCTTGACCAGAATCAAACCTGGGACCCTTCAGTTCAGGGCCAACACCCTATCCACTGAGCCAAACTGGCTAGGACTCAAACATCTTTTTTTTCATGGGAGAAATGTGAATTACAACCATCATTGATTGGCTGCCTCCTGCACTCCCCCTCCTGGGAATCAAGCCCACAACCTACGCATGTGCCCCAACTGGGAATCGAACCAGTGATCTCTTGGTTCATGGGTTGACACTCAACCACTGAGCCACACCAGCTGGGCCAGAATGGCTAAAATTTAAAAGACTGACAGGTATACCGTTGGTGACGGGCAACTGGTATTTTCTTATTTTGTTGATGGAAATATATATATATATATATATATATATATATATATATATATATTTAATATATTTTATTGATATTTTACAGAGAGGAAGGAGAGGGATAGAGAGCTAGAAACATCGATGAGAGAGAAACATCGATCAGCTGCCTCCTGCACACCTCCTACTGGGGATGTGCCCGCAACCAAGGTACATGCCCTTGACCGGAATCGAACCTGGGACCCTTCAGTCCACAGCCCGACGCTCTATCCGCTGAGCCAAACGGGTTTCGGCGATGGAAACATATATTGATACCACCACTTTGAAAAAATATTTGGCAGGTGTTACTAAACCTAAACATATGTATACTCTATGACCCAGCAATTCCTCTCCTGGGCATATATGCAACAGAAATGAGTGTTATGTCTAGCAAAACAAAAAAAAAACACAAAACATGTTCAAGAATGTCCTTTGCAGCTTTATTCATATAACCTCAAACTGGAACCAACCCAGATGTCCATCAACATGCTATAAGGTTCCACTCTTATGCAGTTCAGAAACTTACAAAATTAATCCATGCTGATGGAAGTCAGAATAATGGTGACCCCTAGAAGGGCACCGGCTGGCACAAGGGCGCATGTGGGGGTGCTAGAAATGTTTCATATCTTGATCTGGGTGGACGCTACACGAGAGTGATATACATAAAAATTCCTTGAGCTACATACTGGCACCTTATCAGAGAGGCTTTTCCACACCATTTTAGTGGATGTAGCATATCACTTCCCACCATCTGATGCTCTGGCCCTGCCTGATTTCTCTTCATAGTAATGATGACTACTCTGCTCACCGTGTGCTCACATGACCTACTTGTGCACAGGGAAGCAGAGAGAGCAAGCCAGTGCCCTCTGGTGTCTCTTCTTCTTGGTTTAAAATATGTTCTTATACCTTAATAAAAATTTGAAAAAAAAAAAAAATAAAATATGTTCTTATTGATTTGAGAGAGAGAGAGAGAGAGAGAGAGAGAGAGAGAGAGAAACATCGACAGGCTGCCTCCTGCATACCATCTACCGGGGGTTGGGCCCACAACCTGGGCATGTGCCCTGACTGGGAATTGATCTGGTGACCTCTTGGTTCATGGATCGGTGCTCAACCACTGAGCAACACCAGCTGGGCTCATTATAATTCCCTAATCCTCAGGATACTCAGTACATTCCAAAAGTGTCTGCCCTTGAATAAATTACATTCTTCGTCTTTTCTTTTTTAAGTCCTCACCTGAGGATATTTTTCCACTGATTTTTAGGGAGGTTGGAAGAGAGAGGAGCCACAACTAGGGCGCAGGCCAGGGTGGAGCCTGCAACCAAGGTACATGCCCTTGACTGGAATCAAACCCAGGACCCTTTGGTCTGCAGGCCGACGCTCTATCCACTGAGCCAAACCGGCTAGGGCTGAATAACTTACCTTCAAAAGGAAGAAAGACTTCCCTGGCCAGGTACTCGGTTGATTACAGCATCATCCTCATCCGCCAAGATTGCGGGTTCAATCCCTGGTCAGGGTACATACAAGAATCAACCAATGAGTGCATAAATAACTGGAACAACAAAGTGATATTTCTCTCTCTTCTTCTCTCCCTCTAAAAATCAACCAATTATTTATTTTTTTAAATAAAAGAGACAAGACTTTTTATATGCATTTTGCTGTGTGTTTTGTAGCATGTACCATGTTGGGTGATAGCGTTTGTAAAGAAAATTATTTCTTAGTTTATCACTCTGTGGTAAGTGGCCTGAATTCAGAGTCGACGTTTAGGACTTGGTTTTAGTCCTAACTTTACCACTGAATTGCCACATGTCTTAATGATTCCCTTCCCCTCTGTGGGTCTTGCCTTCCTCAACTTCCTCACTAATCCAGTGGGCTTAGTGTCCTTATAAGAACTTGAAATAGAGGGTTTTGATTGAATTGAGATCTCGGAGGTCAATCCTTTGCAGCTGGAAGATGTTGCTCTCCGCCTGGTGTGTTGTTCTAGCTTCCAGCACTAGGGGGCAGTCAGAACATTGGGACGCTTCCTGCCGCGTTCGTTCCCACTTTTAATAAAGGGGTTGGTACCGAAAACCCTTTGGTTCCCCGACCTCTATCCAAAACTTTAAGCCCACAAATCTGACCTTTCTAACCAGCTGCTTACACACTCAGACTTTCATCAAAAGGAACAGGACTGGATAACCCATTACATCTTGGATCCATCACTTTTCTCTCTGTCATGGATCTCCCCACGTATGTGGTTGGGGAGATGGTATGTGGGTAATGCATTGCCTGTGAATGACAAACACACCCAGAAGCAGGAAAACTGGGGTGTAGACTGAGACTTTGTTTGGGGGAGAAAACAGTCTAGTAAGACTGTCTCGCTATGGTGTCCAGATGAGCACCTGGTGGGAAGGTCCATTGAGGCTGAACACAGCGAGGAAGAACCACAGCGGCAACTAGGAGACCTGCAATGACCTCCCAGCTTGTCCGGTGACATGTTGGGTGACCTTGGCAGGTGACTTCACCTCTGAGTGTTAGCTATGACCTATGAAGTGAGAGGAAGAGGCCTCTATCCATAGCAAACGGATGTCCCGGGTGCCTTCCCACCATGACACCTTTGTATCATGGCAGGTATCTCTCACCAGCCACAGGAGCCTTTTCCACGGAGCCCGGAAACCGCCTCAGAATCTTTTTCAACACTACAGCTGGTAAGAGTTGGCCCATGAGGAGAAACCTTTTTGTTCTCTCTGTTGACCTTAGATTATTTCTAAAAATACTTTCAGTGTTAGCATTCTACATAATGGGGCTTTAAAAAATTAAAAATATATATATATACATTTTATTGATTTTAGAGAGGGAAAGAGAGAGATAGAAACATCAATGATGAGAGGGAATCATTGATTGGCTGCCTCCTGGTGCACGCCCCCCACTAGGGATTGAGCCCACAACCTGGGCATGTGCCCTGACTGGGAATTGAACTGTGACCTCCTGGTTCATAGGTCAATGCTCAACCACTGAGCCATGCCGGCTGGGCCATAGTGAGGCTTCCAAAGCAGAGATCTCTCTGGTGTTAACCAACTCAAGCCGGTTCTGAGTGGCTTGGGGTCAATACTTCAATGACGTTGTACATGGGGAAGAGACAGAAAAGTTTTGTGCTTTACATGATTCTAATGCTTAACAAAGGTTGAAGAACATGATGCTTTAGCCCATTGACTTAGCAAAAAGGCTTTTTCTTGTGTGGAGAGGCTGGTGAGTATGTTTCAAAGCAATTAAGATGTAGGAGAGCATGTACTCAACTTAGTCCTTGACCTTCAGAACTTTGCTTGGAACTTTCAGATCCAGATACAGAACGTGGCTACATTTAGGCAGAAAGATCAGCTTCTTCTTCTTCTTCTTCTTCTTCTTCTTCTTCTTCTTCTTCGCATATTTTTATTGATTTCAGAGAGAGGAAGGGAAAGGGAGAGAGAGAGAGAGAAACATCAATGATGTGAGAGGATCATTGATCAGCTGCCTCCTGCACTCCCCTCACTGGGGATGGAGCCCAGAACCCAGGCATGTGCCCTGACCAGGAATCGAACCGTGACCTCCTGATTCATAGGTCGATGCTCAACCACTGAGGCATGTCGGCCAGGCTCAGACTTGTTCATTGTTGCCAATCTGTTGGCTGTGAAATGGACCTCATTGTGGTTTTAACTTGTTCTTCTCTATTCATCAGTGAATTTCTTCACACATTTATTGGCCACTCAGGTTGCCTGTTCTGTGGCTTGACTGGTGATGTTTTGCCCACTTTTCTCCTGGGCGCTTACCTTTATCCTATTTCTAGATGCTCTGTGTCTTCCCGATACTGGTCTTTGGTTGATTATATGCTGCAAAAACCTTCTTCCCACTTGTGGCGTGTGTTCTCCCTCTTTCATGGGGTCTTCTGTTTGGCAGAAGACTTTAAGTTTGATTTCTCCCTCTTTCCCTTGATGGTGTGACTTGCTTCAAGAAATTTTCCTGCACCAAAGTCAAAACAATATTTGCCTTGTGAAGTTTTGCTTTTCAAGTCGAGGTATTTAGTCTTCTTGGAAGTGGTTTTTGCCTATGTTATGATGCAGGGAGCCCCTCCCCCATTTCTCTATTTGGATAACAAGTTGTCTGCTCACCAGATGTTCGATAATCAATGACAATTGGCTAATGTCATCCCCCTACTTAAAAACCCGTTCTTCATGGCTCTACGGGACTGTGAGGAGACTCCCTGACTCCTGGCCTCAGTCCACTAGGTATTGCATGAACTACCCATCTCCAAGTCCCCTACCGCATCGCTCACCTTGACCTGTGCTTCAGCCACATTCACCAGGCTCTCTATTACCTCTAGCTTTCACTGCTTTTTAAAAATATATATATTTTTTATTGATTTCAGAGAGGAAGGGAGTGGGGGAGGGGGGTAGAGAGAGAGAGAAACATTAATGATGAGAGAGCATCACTAATTGGCTGCCTCCTGCACACCCCACACTGGGGATCAAGCCCACAATCTGGGCATGTGCCCTTGACCGGAATCGAACCTGGGACCCTTGAGTCCACAGGCTGATGCTCTATCCACTGAGTCAAACCAGCCAGAGCTTCTTTTTTGTTTTTTTTTTTTTTTTAATCCTCACCTGAGATAGGAAGGGGGGCGGGGAGAGAGAGAGAGAGAGAGAGATGAGAGAAGTGAGAGAGAAACATCGATCAGCCACCCCCTGTATACACCCTGACTGGGGATTGAACCCCAACCTGGGTATGTGCCCTGACTAGGAATCAAACCCATGATCCTTTGGTGCGTGGGTGACACTGGCCAGGGCTCCCTGGTTTGGTCCTTGCTTCCTGGCATGCACATATTCTTTTTTTTTTTTTTTTTAATATATTTTATTGCTTTTTTACAGAGAGGAAGGGAGAAGGATAGAGAGTTAGAAACATCGATGAGAGAGAAACATCAATCAGCTGCCTCCTGCACACCTCCTACTGGGGATGTGCCCACAACCAAAATACATGCCCTTGACCGGAATCGAACCTGGGGCCTTTCAGTCCACAAGCAGACGCTCTATCCACTGAGCCAAACGGGTTAGGGCTACATATTCTTCTGGTCTCAGTTAATACTAGCTGTAGTGGGTTGAATGGTGGTCCCTCAAGACATGTATCCACCTAGAAATTGTAAATGTGATCTCATTTGGAAAAAGGGTCTTTGCAAATGTAATTAAGTTAAGGATTCAAGATGAGATCATTGTGGATTACCTGGTGGACCTTAAATCCAATGACAAGTGTCCTCATGAGAGATAGAAGACACACAGAGAGAAGAAGACCATGTGAAGAGGGAGGCAGAGACTGGATTGATGTAGCCACAAGCCAAGGAACTCTGGCAGCCACCAGAAGCTGGGAGAGTCAAAGAAGGATCCTCCTATGGGGTCTTCGGAGTTGACAACTTGACTTCAGACTTTTGACCTCCGGAACTGTGAGAGGATGTATTTCTGTTGTGTTAAGCCACCAAGTTTGCGGTAGTTTGTCACGGCAGCCCTAGAAGACTCACAGGCAAGACGCTGGAGTGGAGCCCTGATAGTGCAGCTCAGTGGTTGAGCGTCAACCTATGAACCAGGAGGTCATGGTTCGATTCCCGGTCAGGGCACATGCCTGGGTTGTGGGCTCGATCGCAGTGGGGGGTGTGCAGGAGGCAGGTGATCCATGATTCTCTTTCATCGTGGATGTTTCTCTCTCTCTGTCCCTCTCCCTTCCTCTCTGAAATCAATAAAAATATTTAAAAATATATATATTATACATTTTTAAAAAAGAAGCTGAAGTGGGGAGATGGAGAAGCTGATGGACAGAGAACCCAGACCGGAGGCAGAGAAGACGAGGTGAGTGGTAGAATGAAGCATGTCCAATCCCCCAGCCAGGAGCTGCGCAGTTCTGCTACCGATAGGCAGGTTCACTCCCTCAGGCCTGGGAGCGGGGACAGTGCCCACAAAGCAGGTGTAAGTGACAGCCACACTGGGAGGATCTTTGGCTCCCAAGGTCCAAAAAGCAGTGAATGAATCTACTCGACACTTTGAGATGCTTCACCTACAAAGGCGAGAAGTCAGAGGGACCTCAGGAGGCCCACGGAGCACCGGGCAGTGAGGGAGGAGACACAGCTGCCGCAGTGGGCCAGGGAGAGGCAGGCCAATGTCAACGGGAAGCTGAGGGCTCACCCGAGCATGGCTAACAGCAGGGTGGCAAGGCCAAGGGGGCAATGGTGCAGAGGCAGATGCCAGCAGGCTAAAGGACAATTCCGGGATGGGGCAGCGGGAGGGCTCCCCGTGTCTGTGGACTTCTTTGATCCCTGAGCCACTTTGGCAGAGATAGAGCCTTGGGCACCAATGAGGTCATGTTCGTTTAAACAAAATTAAACACTGGAGGTAAATGATTAACTCACGGAAGAAACAAACAGGAGTGTCGGGCATACCTTCAGCACCAGGACTTGAGAACCCCGTGCCCTTAAGAAGTCCTGCTTATCAGGAGCGGCTGCCACTCAGCTTCCCATGGGCAAGTACAAGCATTGGATGAACGCCTTCTCCAGGCAAGTCACAGCGCCAGGTGTGGTGGGGACGGAAATAAAGACAGTCAGAGCCTGCTCCCCAGCTCAGAACTGGGAAAAATCAGAGCTCACGGCCATTAGGGGCATCCATGTGCCAGTTACCATCCCCTCCATGGCCCATCCATCATCTCATGTAACCCTCGTGCCAACTCTCTGAAGTAGGGAGTTGAGTTTGTGACTCCTGGTTGGGTGCCCACATTTCACAGAGTAGGGAACCCACGCCCAAGGAGAGAACTTGTCCCAGCCATGCAGCTTGTCAGTGGCAGAAGAAAACACACGGAGCGGATGGAAGGGGCTCGGTGCATGTGAGGGGGCCGCCGACTTACAGACTGCGGAAAGTGCGGAGGGGGCTCAGTGGTTAGAGCGTCGGCCTGTGCACCCAAGAGTCACAGGTTCGATTCCCGGTCAAGCGCATGTACCGTGGTTGCAGGTTTGCTCCTTAATCCGGTCTGGGGGCGGGGCATGCGGGAGGCAACCAGTTGATGTGTCTCTCTCACATCAATGTTTCTCTCGTGCTCTCTCTCTCTCTTTCCACTCCCTCCCTCCCTTCTACTTTCTCCAAAAAGCAACGGGAAAAATATCCTCAGGTGAGGATTAACAACACAACAACAACAAAGAAAAGAATAATTAACTGAATAAATAAAAACTTTACACACAACTTGGTGTGCGCCATGACTAATCTAGAGAATGAAAAAGAAATTGGGAAAATACTACATGTGCTGTAATGTACCCTGTATACTAGTATTGTATGTAGCGATATGTCTTGGAATGCTTGCTGTAGTAGCACATATAGGTCTATTCCATTTTTAAAAAATACGTTTTTATTGATTTCAGAGAGGAAGGGACCAGGAGAGAGGTAGAGAAACATCGATGATGAGAGAGAATCATGGATTGGCTGCCTCCTGCAAGCCCCCTCCTGGGACCGAGCCCGCACGCAACCTGGGCACGTGCCCTGACCAGGAATTGAACCACCGTGCGTGACCTCCCGGTTCATGGGTCGACGTTCAATCACCGAGTCACACTAGCCAGGCTATTCAGAATCTACTTTGTCAGACTTCCCTTCCATGTCTTTTGGACCGAAAATGGCCTGTAGGTTAGTTTATTTGGCCTCACTCAACAATACAAATCTTTAAAATCTATTACAAACACTTAAAAACCAGGAGATCATTTTGTTAACCAGTGTCACCCCAATAAATTCAATAAAAAGAAAAAAAAATAATGAAAAACAAAACAAAACAAAACAAAAACAACAACCAGGAGACACTACAAACATGTCTGGAGTTTTGCTTCTTTTGAGCAAATCAGAAGATCTATGAGTCATGGGCCCCTGTTCCCAAGAGCAACGATGTATGTATGGATCGGCCCTCTGGACTAGCGGTGTGTTCCCAGGCCGACACTCCTTAGGGTGTTCCTGCCTGAGGCACCTTTGCCATTTACCATCTTACTGGCTGGTTATTTTTGCTTACACCTGGCCCACCTCACTCAGTCACATTCCCTGCCTGGCCCCTGGAGCTTTGTTTGCGTTTGTGACTCCTGGTTGGGTGGCCACTGCGAAGCAGGAACAGGTTGAAGCAGAGTTTAAATCACTGATGAATCGGGGCCCAGATTGGCCTCTGCCTCAGGCTTAAAGGAGACGTAGATTGATGGCATACTTCAAAGGCGGAAGAGACACTTCTAAGAGTTTTGAAAGCACTGCCGCTACTTGTCTGTATTACATCTATTGTACCTTTCAAGAGAATTCCATGATGTTTAAATACAATAAATGAAAGTTTCCAAAATTAGATATAAATACTGTGGAAGAATGCTACCATGTCTTAAATTTGAATCTCCCGAAAGAAGCAAAATGAGATTCAAACTCTTAAAATTCCTTTGTAAAACAGTTAAAAGTGGTGGTGGTGAGGGGAGGTAAGAGATCCACCAAAGGATTTGTATGCATTCCTATAAGCATAACCAATAGGCACAGACAGGAGGGGGGTGAGGGCATGTGCTGGTGGGTGGGAGTGGCTGGGGAGAGGCCAATAGGGGGAAAAGGAGGAAGGAGACATATGTAATCCTTTAAACAATAAAGAATTTAAATTAAAACAACAACAACAGTTAAAGTGTATTTTATTGTCATTCTTTATAACTTCTCTCACTGTCCCATATAGTAATAAATATTTGCAGAAGAAAGGAAGGGAAAAAGGAAGGAGGGGAAATATGAAGGAAACTAACTTGAACACAGGGACTGGCTAATCCATTTTTTAAAAAAATATTTTATTGATTTTTTACAGAGAGGAAGGGAGAGGGATAGAGAGTTAGAAACATCGATGAGAGAGAAACATTGATCAGCTGCCTCCTGCACACTCCCTACCGGGGATGTGCCCGCAACCAAGGTACATGCCCTTGACCGGAATCGAACCCAGGACCCTTCAGTCCGCAGGCCGACGCTCTAGCCACTGAGCCAAACCGGTTAGGGCTGGCTAATCCATTTTTTAAAAAATTAGTTTCTACTTGTAAAAAAATTAGAAGAAGTAGCAAAAATATCACAGAGGGGTCCTGGGTAACTATTAGCTAGATTCCCTCACTGCTGACTTTCTCCATAACTGTAGGCCAATTCCTTTTTGTATTCCAGTGTCATGGTAGGTGTTAAATGTCTATTGAATGAATAGGCTTTTGCATATCACCTGTTGATGTAGCAGATTATTCTATGTTTTATTTTATTGCCTTTGAGTAGGTAATATATGTGCATGGAGCGAATTTAGTAGGTACAAAGGTCGCACAGCAAAAAGTAGGTCTCCCTCCTTTCTCTGCCTCCCATTCATCCAGAGGCAACCATTTTTTTTTTTGTTTGTTTCTTATATCTCCTTCCACACATAGGTAATGTTTGCAGACCTTTATGTATCTGTTGTCTCTACTCCACCCCCTGGCAGCATACCATATGCACGTCTTTTTCACATAGCAGTGTGTATTGAAGATCATTCTATGCAAGTTCATAGAGTGCTTCTTCATTCTCCTTAATGGCTACTTAATGTGTTCCATCGTATATTAGATGGCTGTACTGTAATTTATTTAACTAATCTACTGGTGGGCATTGAGGTTGTTTATTATTATTATTATTTTAAAATATATTTTTATTGATTTCAGATAGGAAGGGAGAGGGAGAGAGAGATAGAAACATCAATGATGAGAGAGAATCGTTGATCGGCTGCCTCCTTCACACCCCTCCCCCCCCACTACAGGGGATGAAGCCCACAACCTGGGCATGTGCCTTTGACCAGAATCAAACCCTGGACCCTTCAGTCCGCAGGCCGACGCTCTATCCACTGAGCCAAACCGGCTAGGGCGAGGTTGTTTATTATTAAAAACAAGGCTGCAGTGAATATCCATGTCTGTTATTATTTACAATAACACAAATATTTTTGGGTACTAAAGCATATGTTTCTCGATTTGAAATCCCTGACCTTCCCTATTTGATCATAGAAACAGAACTTGGATGGCAGAAAATTTCCCGTAGCTTTGTGTGGTTTTTGGCCTAAGTCAATGAAATTTGCCAAAGATCTGGCAGCTTTAACTGATGCTGATGCACCTGTTGTTTTCATCTGAGTCTGATAAGTTGAGAAAGGAACAAGATAAGTTCTACTTGGGGTGGTATCCTAGGGATGTGTCATGACAGATAATGAAGGTGCATTACCTTTCTTCACTCCTATCACTTGATCCAGCTCGCTTATCCAGTCCTTGCTCCTAGCCAATGGGTCTTATCTTCTATTTGAAGTTCTTTTCTATCTCCCCTAACTGCCTGCCAGATTTTGGTGAAATTTCATTACTCAGTAAATACCTCCATTTCTAAACAGCTTTCTGCTGCTGAGAGATGAATCATGTCACCCTTGTGCTGCTGGGCTATGTCTCGTTAACCATATTTTCCCTGAAGCAGAGTTTTAGAAATTGAAACCCGTTTCTTTGTTGACCCTTATCTGGGTTTTCATTGAAGTCCCCACGGGAAGGACTGCTGTCCTTCTCCACATTCAGAATTTATTTTGGTCCTCTGAAGCCCAGCGTTCCTAAGCAGCTGTTGGTTCACAAGCTGCCCCAAACATCTGCAAAATGGGAGGGATGCATGATGATGAGCTTATCTCGAAGTCATTTAGTCATTAATTCATGCAACAAATATTTTTCGAGTGCCTACTCTGGGCCAGGCAGTGGTGGCCTAAGTCAGTGAACAAGACAAGATCCTAGCCATTATATAGAGCTTGTTCGCTGGCATGTGTGTATGTGGGGCATGGAGGAGAGACGGAAATAAATAAGCAAATTTATTTAGTATGTTAGAAGGTAATAAATGCCACATTGGGGGTGGGGGAGATGGGGCAGGCTGAGAGAGGTTGGGAGTCAGGGACAGGATGTACACATTGCCATTTTATTTTATTTTAAATATGTTTTTTTAAAAAATATTTTTATTGATTTCAGAGAGGAAGGGAGAGGGAGAGAGATAGAAACATCAATGGGAGAGAGAATCATTGACTGGCTGCCTCCTGCATGCCCCCCACTGGGGATCGAGCCCGAAACCTGGGCATATGCCCCGACTGGGAATTGAACCGGTGACCTCCTGGTTCCTGGGTCGATGCTCAACTGCTGAGCCACACCCGGCTGGGCTAAATATGTTTTTATTGATTTTAGAGATAGGGAGATGGAGAGATAGAAACATTGATGAGAGAGACACGTTAACATCCACCAGCTGCCTCCTGCACGCCTCCCACTGGGGATCAAACCCCAAACCTGGGCATGTTCCCCGACTGGAATCGAATTGGTGACCCCCTGGTGTATGGGCCAACGGTCAATCACTGAGCCACACTGGCTGGGGCACATCGCATTTTAAATAGAATAGTCTGTGTAGGCCTTGCTGAGGGTGTGATATTTGAGCTAAGATGTCAAAGAGCAGAGAATATCCTTACAACTATATTGACATGTAAACTGACATACATTAAATTCACCCTTTTTTTATTTTATTTATTTATTTATTTTTAAAAATATATTTTATTGATACTTTACAGAGAGGAAGGGAGAGGGACAGAGAGTTAGAAACATCGATGAGAGAGAGACATCGATCAGCTGCCTCCTGCACACCTCCTACTGGGGATGTGCCCGCAACCAAGGTACGTGCCCTTGACCGGAATCGAACCTGGGACCTTTCAGTCCGCAGGCCGACACTCTATCCACTGAGCCAAACCAGTTTCGGCTAAATCCACCCTTTTAAAGTGTACAGTTCAGTAGGTTTTAGTATGTTTACAGAGTTGTGCAACCATCGCCATTATCTAATTCCAGAACATTTTCGTCACCCCCAAAAGAAACCCACCGGCACTCACTACCCATTCCTGCCTCACCCACACCCTGGCAACCGCTCATCTGCTTGATGTCTCTGTAGATTTGCCCATTCTGGACATTTCATATACACTATTCAGGTCCTTTGGGACTGGCTTATTTCAGGGCATGATTCTTTCAAGGTTCATCCATGTGTCAGTACTTCATTCCTTGACAAATAGTACTCTATTTTATGGATGTACCATTCATAAGTTGATGGTGACCTTGAATTTTAAATAGTGTAAAGAGTCATGGATGGGCTGCAGTCATTGGTCTCCCCCATAAGGACTGGACTGTGCCACCTGTGGGGATGCTATTGTCAGGACTGATGTTGCCCTAGTGCTAGTTAGCACTAGCACTAGTTAGGCTTGGTTCTGGAAAAACGAAAAAGTCACCATACCTAGATCCCTGTTTTCGCAGGCACCCCCCTCCTAAGCAGAAGCTCTGTGTGGTCCAAATGTGGGTGTTCTTCCAAGTGCATTTTCTATTCCTTATTTTGAAAATATTTTTTTCTACCTTAAAATGTAACCTTGGTAAATTGTTTACCCAAGACAAATTCTCAATTAGCTTTTTCTTTTATTCCCCTCCCCCCCGGCTTTTTAATATTTGGGGTGTGGTAGCAAGTAGAAACAGATCATCCTAATCAAATATTTTCGACTATCTGCACATAGCCATCCTGCTGGGTGAAGGAAGACTCCATAAAGGAAGTGGGAATTGCATCTGAATATTAGTGGACTGGATGAGGAAGGAAATGAATGACATGTTCCAAAGAGGGGCAGGGAATGGAAAGTTTATCTTCTGGGCAACTGGGAATCCCTAAGCCCTGTAGCACATGTCTTCGATACATTAATTTGGCAGCCACCAATCTGTGCATGAAGGGTGATGGTGTTGGGATCCTCTGGTTCTGCACACAGCAAGACTCAAAGTTTCAGAACTTCTCTTTTGAGTGGGGTTGTATGAGTTATAGTCTCTGGGGCTGCATAAAAATGAACTCGATTAAAATCCAAATAGCTAAATGCTCCCCCACCCCATCCCTTTGAGAATAACTGTCTAAGCGACACTGGTGCAAGAACTGGATTAAGTCCCAGCATGGCCCAGCTGCCATCGGCCCTGACCGCCTGGGCCTTTCCCATTCCATCCTGGAGGTGGGGGTGAGGATGGAGGGACGCCCTGCTCCCGGGCACGAGATCCGGGAAGGACAAGGTCCTCCTAACTCCTGTACGGAACTAGGGGGCGTGGGGCCTCCAGAGAGAACGCATATCGCTCAGGAGCAGGACACGATCCCCGTTCCCGCCGAACTCTGGCAATCCGAAGAGAAATGTCTGCCGCAGAGGGCTAAGCGCAGCAGGGGCGGAGCGGGCACCAAGGGGCGGAGCATGAGCGTGGGGGCGGAGCGAGGGGCGGGGTAGAGACGCCGGGGGCGGAGCGAGAATAATAGGCGGAGCAAGACAGTGGGCGGTGGGCGTGGCAAGAACAATGGGGTGGAGTGCAGGCGGTGGGCGGAGCTGGGGTGAGGGGGCGGGGCGCAGGCCGGGGCGGAGCGCGGCCGGGGGCGTGTCCGCCCATAGGGCCCCGCCCCCGCCGCAGGCGCGCCCGCCCCGCCTTCCCGCTCCCCGGGGAGGCCGCGGCGGTCGAGCGCGGGGAGGGAGGGGAGAGCGGGTCACGACGCTGTTGGGGCGGGGATAACCCCTCACGTGGAGCAGATGAAAGGGCCGCGGCGCGACGGCCGGGGGAGCCAAGCCGAGCCTGCGACCCACAAAGCCGCCGCCGCCGCCACCGCCGCCGCGATGGGGCTGTGAGGCGTCCGCCTGCACTCGGTCCTCCGCCGGCCCGCGACTATGCCCGGCCGCGCCCGCCCTCCGCGCCCTCCCGCCGCAGGACCATGAGGCCGCGCTCGGGCGGGCGCCCAGGGGCCCCGGGCCGCCGCCGCCGCCGCCTCCGCCGCCGCCCCCGCGGCCCCCGCCTGCCGCCGCCGCCGCCGCTGCCGCTGCTGCTCGGGCTGCTGCTGGCGGCCACGGGGCCCGGCGCGGCGCGGGCCAAGGAGACGGCGTTCGTGGAGGTGGTGCTGTTCGAGTCGAGCCCGAGCGGCGACTACACCACTTACACCACCGGCCTCACGGGCCGCTTCTCGCGGGCCGGGGCCACGCTCAGCGCGGAGGGCGAGATCGTGCAGGTAGCTGCCCGCCGCCCGGGCCCCGCGCCGCAGCCGCCACAAGATGGCTCCGGGGGCTGCGCCCGCCGACCCCGCCGCGGGCTGGCGGGCGGGAGGGGCGGTGAGGAGGCCGGCGGCATCCCTCCCCGGCGGGAAGGAGGGCGGGACGCGGCCTCCGGGGCGCCGAAGCGGGGATGGGTGGGTGGGTGGGGGGGGGGAAGCGCACGTGGGGGCTCGGCCTCCTGTGAATCCGGGGGCACTGAGGAGAACCCCGGGTCCGGCACCCACGTTGGGGCGGCCCCCTTGGGCGGCTTGGGCATTCTGGTTTGCCTCAGGTGGAAGTCCCAGGAACTACCTGTTGAATGCCAACTTTGGAAAGATGAGTGGTGAAGGTTGGGGTGGCTTATTTCATGTTGCAGGCTTTGCTTTCCATCCATGCACGTTCGTTTTGGGGGCAGCCAGGGTTGTCTGAGGATCTGTGCAATCAGGGTCTTCCCTGGAGCCTGCCGCCCGCCTCACCTGAAGGCTGATCCGCTTGCAGGACTCTGGATGAGCAGCAGCAGGCAGGGGACCAGGGGGTGCTGGCCGAGGAGGAGTGCCTTGGAGTGGCCGTGGAAGGCAGCCCTCTGCGTGCCTCCGATTACAGAGGGTGGGAGGGAGACTGCCTGTCCATTCCTGGGCCAAGGACTTCCCAGGAGGGCCTGGGAATCGGGAGACGGGGTCGCTCACTGACAGGACCTTCACCTTGCTCCAAGGGAAAGAAGTCTGCATTTCAAAGCATCCTAGTGGCTAGGGAGAGCCTCCAGCTGAGCTCCAGCCTCGCGGATGGTGAGCTGGGTAGCGATGCCTTCCCGCTTCCTTGGCTCCGAGGTTATCAACTTGCTAGTGGGCGGCCAGCGCACTTGTGGTGGTGAAGATGCATGCCTCGGCTGGGGGCGATTTGAAATGGTTGGCTTGTTTCTGAACCTTTTCGGGTGATGGTCATGGGTGCAGGGCCCAAGCTTTGGGCCTTTGGCGCTTTAACTCTTGGAGGAGTGATGAATGAAGAGAAGGGGATTGTATGGCATGATTGCATAGTAGCCTCTCCTCCCCGCGCCCTGCAGACTCAGAGCCCTGCGTGGATAGGAGAGGGAGCTGTGCGTGGGGCAGGGAGCTGTGCGGCGTGGCTCCTTAGAGGTGTGTCTTTGCCAAGCCGAAGGAGGCACCTCTGCTGGACGATTAATTCGCAGCATTGCCTTACAGGACTCTTCCTCCCATCTTAAACTGCAGGGAAAGTAGACGGGGCAGCACATGTTTGAGCCCTGTGACTACGTATGTTAAAGGCCTTGGACGTTTTTCTTCGATACTGTTATCATTGTGGTCTTTCATTTATGAGCTTCAGAGGCGATGCTCTGCTGAAGACTCCTGCACATTTCAGTCGCACGCAGCCTTGGGAACTAGTTTGAATCTGAGAGATGGCTGCTTGGCGGCTCTGATTCTCTGAGGATTGCCCTGTGCCCTGATGGCTTTAGAAATGTTTGATTTACAGCCTCCCCAGAGAAAAGATGTTTTAACGTGCACTTCAGCTTTCTGAAGGAGACTTTTGAAGTTTGCGATTTTTATCTGCAGTGTTTTAACTTGTACTTTCTCCACAGTAGTTTGGCGAGCCATCCATTATGAGTAGTGCTATGCTTTGGAGATAATCTTGGGTTCACCATTTAATACAAAATTAGCAGTTTAAACACACCATTTGTAACTATTTTATCCTTGTGAGTAGAGAGATAATGTGTGAATTTGGCCGAAGGAATCTATTCTCTTTTGAAACTTTTTGAAGTGCTTATCTAACTCCTTTGTAGTCCATTTAGCCTAGCCAAAAAAAAAAAAAAAATTGTTTTAAGTCAACAATTGCTAAGTAAAGAAAAATGACTTAAATGGTATTTAATAAGTTTACCTGTTAAGCAATCACTAATAGATGTCCTTAATTCCCTTATAACCGCAGTAACGTTAGTGAGTTTGTCTGAGCTGTTTGAGGAGTCATTTCTTGGTGCTCTCACTCCATATCTTTAATAACCTGATTGTGGGGACCTGTCACTGAGCCTCTCCGTGCACAGAAGGAGCACAGGATGGCTCTCAGGGCTGTGTGCGAACAGAGGCAGGCACGCGTTTATTCGTTCTTCGAATATGCGGCCCAGTTTAAGGACCCGGTGTGGCCCCTGTCAGCCCTGAAAGAGGTTTTTGTGAGGAAAGCTAATGCTTTTAGGACTGCTGAGAGGGAATATAACATTTTCATGAGAGATGAGAATGCAGAAGAAACAAATTGGTGTTTAGCTTCGGATTAATCATGTTTTCTAATTGCCCTTGTTGAACTTTTCAAACCTCCCTTTATTTCCTATCTTTAAAAAAAAAAACTCGGTGCAGGATTTGCTGTGTACTGCTTTCTGGTCTTCAGAGCAGCGTTCGTTTTTCCTACAACTAACCCTAAATAATAGCACTATACTGCTAGCAGCTTTTGCTATTTCCAGTGGGGTTCATTAGCACTGTTCATGGTGTGGGGGAGAGAAAAAAACCTGTTTGGGAGTCCCTTTTAAGAATTCTAAGATAGGAAATTGGTTTGTATTACTGATTTGTTTCCCGCCCTATTACATACAATGAAAGAGTGTGTGTGTGTGTGTGTGTGTGTGTGTGTGTGTGTTTATACAGTTGATACCTTATCATACATAGTCTGATAGAGAACCTGTTCAGTCATTTGCATAGTTTAGGGTAGGGGGAGGCCTGGTTGAGAAGTGTGTGCATGTGTGTGTGTGTGTGTGTGTGTGTGTGTGTGTGTGTGTGTGTGTGTGTCTGAGAGAGAGTAAGTAATTCAAACCTTGGGATTAGTCACAGGATTCTTGGTTCTCTCTGTGTGCATTTTAGGCTTAAATAACTTTCCCAAGGTCACAGTGTGCTCTGTAAGAAGAGAGAGCTCGCTCGCTCTCTTTCTTTTGACATCTTCATCTGTGAGAATTGTGAAAACAATGTGTGGATATGAAATGCTATTAATTACTTTTATTATCTTATTCATGCAACATCAAAGCCCATTTGCTTATAAGAGTGTCAGGCATACAGTGTGAGTGCTGGGGGAATTAATTACACTTTTCCTGTAGTTCTGAAGTGTGGAGCTTTACAGGGTTCTTAGACATATTGATACATATTTCATCTTCAAGCCAATTTGTTGCTTTTAATGAGATCATTATCTGAAACTTTCAGACTTGGCTGTGCAACTCATGTGGTAGTGATGTTAAATAAAGGCCTGATTAAACACTGGCTAGTGGTATGTGGATTGGTTAAACAAAGAAAATTTGCATCGCTTAGAGATGAAAGATTGTTTTAAAGTGGAAATGCTCGCTTTTTTTTTCTTCTTCTTCTTGAAGTCAAATATTTAGAAACGCTTGAGAAATTCATTTGTAAAAGGAATCTGAATGATAGGTTTTGTGCAACTTTAGAATCTGCCTTTCTGGATCCTGGGTTAAGTGTTGAATGGTCTTGAAAGCATCGGAGAGCTGAAAACGTTTAAGAACTAATCTGTGAGAGTTGGGAGGAGAGCTGGGTGGTGGCTTAGAAAAGCTGAGTGAGGTCCTTAAATATCCAGTGTTATCAAAGGGCATACAGAGAATAATTTTAGGAAGCTAATTCCTCTGCCTTGTGTCCCTGTCAGTGTGTTTTTGCAGTTGAGCATTTGATCAAACACGTTCTTTTCATCTCCATTTTACGTTAACTTAATAGGTCTGCCTCTAAAAATTGACTTGGCCTAATAGAACAATTGTGTGCTGACAGCTGACCTGGATTTATGTAGAAAGAGATTGCTGGCTATCTCATCAGAAGGGCCTTCACAGGTTAAAAATCAAGCATTCGATTAGGGGAGAAAACCTTAGGACTGTGTTTTGCGATCCTGATGAATTCTGAGGGGTTTCTGTCTTTCCCCCTGAAATCTCATAGGAGTTGCTTGTAGAGTTCTTAATGGAGATGAAGATGGGAGGTGGAGTAAGTGTGGAGTGTGTAGACTAAAGGGAAAGTGGTGGTGGCTTCAATTTATGAGCATTTATTGTGTACGGGGCACTCTGCCAAACATATCACATGTTTGCTCGTCTCATCTTGACATTAACATGGCATTAGCAGCTATTGTTAACCCATTTTGCAGACGAGGAAACTAAGGCCATGGTTTCCATCCTTACACAGCTAGCAAATGATAAAAGCTGGATTAAAGCCCAGGTTTCTTTGCCCCCCTTTGTTTTTATTTTTGCCAAATAAATAGACTTGGCTGGTTAGGATCTTGACATTAATTCAGATCTAACTTTTTTTTTAAAATATATATTTTATTGATTTTTTACAGAGAGGAAGGGAGAGGGATAGAGAGTCAGAAACATCGATGAGAGAGAAACATCGATCAGCTGCCTCCTGCACACCCCCTACTGGGGATGTGCCCGCAACCAAGGTACATGCCCTTGACCGGAATAGAACCGGGGACCTTTCAGTCCACAGGCCGACGCTCTATCACTGAGCCAAACCGGTTAGGGCCAGATCTAACTTTTTAACAGTTTAGTAGAGGGGTTCTTCACCTGAGGGTCACAGACTTCCAGTGACGGCATGTGAACGAACCCCTGTGATTATGCATGCAGTCTTGTGTATGTACACTTTTCTTTTCCTGAGGAGATAGGCAGTTTTGCCACTTGGAGGGCTCTGTGATACCCTCTCCTCCCCAAGAGAAAAAAAGGGAGGCCCTCATCTAGTACCTGTCATCCAATAGTCCGTTCCTAAGAATTTGAGAGGAGTGAGGTCAGGCTGGCAAGAGCCGTGGAGAGGAAGCCTATAGGTTTACATGCCTCCACTGAGCATATTTATTTGATAGATATTTACCGAAGTCCTGTTCCGTGCCAGATGCTGTAATGCTGTTGTCTTCTGGCGTTCACTGTCTCTTATGGAGACAGATGTGTGTGGATAAATGATAATCCTTCCCAACCGGGTTTCCTCACAGAGTTGAGCCCTTACTCCCTAAGGCAGTGGTCGGCAAACTCCTTAGTCAACAGAGCCAAATATCAACAGTACGATTGAAATTTCTTTTGAGAGCCACATTTTTTAAACTTAAACTTCTTCTAACGCCACTTCTTCAAAATAGACTCGCCCAGGCCGTGGTATTTTGTGGAAGAGCCACACTCAAGGGGCCAAAGAGCCGCATGTGGCTCGCGAGCCGCGGTTTGCCGACCACTAAGGCATCCATTGTCTATAATGGGTTAACTTCTCTCCTGTGCATATGTCTGGTCCTAGTTAAGTGCAAGATCCCTGGGAGAAGTGAGAAAATAGGCAGGCAGGTCATGTTCCGCAGGGATCTGAGCGCAGGATGTGGGAGAGCAGTGTGTGAACGTGTTCCCTTTCGCCATTCGTTGAAGAATGAGACAGTGTCTGTCAATGTTGCGATGCCTTAAGACAGGGGTGGGCAAACTTTTTGACTCGAGGGCCACAATGGGTTCTTAAACTGGACCGGAGGGCCGGAACAAAAGCATGGATGGAGTGTTTGTGTGAACTAATATAAATTCAAAGTAAAGGAGCGGAGGGGAGAGCAAGAGAACCAGATAGAACAGCCGGATCCGGCCCGCGGGCCGTAGTTTGCCCAAGGCTGCCTTAAGAGCAGCTCCTCACACCTTCCCTGTAGACCTGGGCTCTGTGGGGTGTTTGTTTTTGCCCATCCCTGGATCTACCCCTGGGTTCCCAGTCCCTGCTACTAATGAGACCATCAGTGAACGAATGATGGATTTAGAGTGGATATCAGGCAGGTGGTGGGTTAATGGGCTTGGATTCATGGATGAGAACAATTCCATTTGGTTTGGTTAATAAATTCTGGGGCCCTCTTTCCATTTGGTTATTTCTAGAAACTTGCTTGATTAGGTGGAAAGCATGGACCTCTCTTTGGTTCTGGTAGACCCACTCCTATTATTATATGAAGTTGTATGAGAGTGATCTGTGTGTGCGTATATTCAGGGGCAGGATACCTGGCATTATAAAGGTCTGAAGGTGATGTTTGCTTGATAAAATATTGAATATTGACAGAGCTCTAATGTATACAGCTGTTATGGCTGGACATAACATGAAGAGTCCGTTGTTCCCGGCCGAGCCCTGGTGTCCCTGGGAGTAGCTGTATATGCTTGGTATTCAGTCATCTTACCTTGAATATAGACCATGTGAAAACTTTGCTTCTTGGTGGTGTTTCCCGAGTCTGAGGAATGGATTTGTAGTTCATGACAAAAATGACATTTAAAGCACTTTTTAATAATCAGAAGAAACAGATTGAGCACTTCCAGATGTTAGGTGAGGAGACTGAGGTCCGAAGAAGTGAAGCATCTTGCCCAGGGCCACGTAGCAAGGTAGAGACAACCTGGACTAAGATTCAGGTCACCTGACTCCTAGGCTTGGAGCCTTTCTGTCATCCCCAGCTCACCGCGGGAGAGCGTTCCAGGGAGAGCAGATGCTTTCTGGTCAGGTGTACAATTGGGGAAAGCCAGTCCTTTCCAAATTGTACCCAGTTCTACACTGGGTTTAAGCCGTTTCCTTTCTCCTGTAATTTAGATTGTGAGTTGCTCTGTTCC
The DNA here is from genome assembly GCF_963455305.1 of Plecotus auritus. Taxonomy (NCBI): domain Eukaryota; kingdom Metazoa; phylum Chordata; class Mammalia; order Chiroptera; family Vespertilionidae; genus Plecotus; species Plecotus auritus. Next base: position 26,877,374 of record NC_137779.1, read on the forward strand.
CCTCGCTATTAGAGCTTTTAAAAATAGCCACTAATATCAAGTGCTTCCTATGTGCCAGACACTGGGCGCAATGCTTTACTCACATTGCTTTTAAATTTATTTTTGATTTATTTATTTATTTATATTACAGGCTACAGGCCCTAGCTAGTTTGGCTTAGTAGATAGAGCATCAGCCTGCAGACCACAGGGTCCCGGATTTGATTCCGGTCAAGGGCACGTACCTTGGTTGCAGGCTTCTCCCTGCCTGGGCCCTGGTCAACCAGGGCTCGTGCAGGAGGCAACCAATCGATGTGTTTCCTCTCACGTCGATGTTTCTCTCTGTCTTTCCCTCTCTCTTCCACTCTCTCTAAACATCAATGGGAAAATATCCTCAGGTGAGGATTAACAAAAATAAATAAATAAATACATAAAATTACAGGCTACATTCAATATTATTTTGTATTAATTTCAGGTGTACAGCATATTGGTTAGACCAGTGGTCGGCAAACTCCTTAGTCAACAGAGCCAAATATCAACAGTACAACGATGGAAATTTCTTTGGAGAGCCAAATTTTTTAAACTTAAACTTCTTCTAACGCTACTTCTTCAAAACAGACTCTCCAGGCCGTGGTATTTTGTGGAAGAGCCACACTCAAGGGGCCAAAGAGCCGCATGTGGCTCGCGAGCCGCAGTTTGCCGACCACGGGGTTAGGCAATGATACTGGTTGGCTCACATTTAATGGGTGAGGTAGATGGCATGCCCCAGGTTTTCAGATGAGGAAGCCAAGCTTGGAGGTCAAGTGACTTGGGGAAGTTAATGAGTCCATTGGTGGCAGGGCCGAGAGTCAGATCCAGCATGCCTGATGGTAAGCATTTCTGTTTATTCAGGAGTGCTTCACTTGGCACCCTCTTCTGCTCCAAACGAGAATATGGGCATTGGTGGCGGAATTTAGATTGGGGTATAGACCCATAGACTGATTGGCCAAGATGAGTCTATAACTTTAACTGAGGAAACCACCCTTACAGAGATTCATTTCCCACCTACCTTTCTTTCCTTCTTTTTAAAAAAATCACAGGAGTCTCATTCTAACTTGTGTTTTCCATGAAGAGCTGATCTGGTAAGCTTGGGAAGAGGGACCAGTGATTTGAAGTGTCCAGTTGTCACTCAGTGGCACTTCTGCGCCGTTTTATTGCCGTTGGGAAGGTTGTAGTGTCCTGGCATTTAAAGGGCTTTCTGGTGAGGCACCCCTCCTTCCTGTAGCTGGCTCTTTAAGAGCCATTTTGGATTCTGCATGGCTCTCTCGGAAGAGGTCATGTCTTGTGTTCGAACACATCACCTTTCTTCACACAGGCTGTGCGTTTCCTAACTATTTGATTTAAAAGATTGTTAAGAACCAAAAGCTGTGGATTCCGTCCTCCTGGCTGTTAAAAAACTTATTATTATGGGTGCTGCATTCCGTTAGCAGGCAGACATTCACTGCTGCCTTCTGTCTGCCAGACACTGTGCGAGGCGAGGCAGCAGGTGGGGGTGAGTAAGATGTTGTCCCCGGCTGAGTGTAGAGGGCAGACAGCATGCGGACCACAGCCCTAGCTGGTAGCCACATTAATAGGACCCTGAGGAGCACCTGGCCCGGGGTGCTAAGTTTAGGCCTGGGCAACCCATTCTGAAGAAACATGTACTTAATGACACAGTAGGAGGATTTGCACCTTCTGGCCTTTTCCAACTAATTTTTACCTATCTTTGAGGTTAAAGCTGATAACCCCTTTGTGGGAACGTGCCTTTATACTTGTCAGACAGGATAGGGAGGAGGTGAAGAGTAGAGGTTCTTTGTTCCATTTGTAGCTTGAATGAGATGTTCTAAAACCTGACTTTTAGCGGCCCTGTTGACTCATGATAGTATATAGAGAATGAGGTCAGCTGACCCATTGTGGTTCAAGGGAGAGCATTTTATTTTTATTACCCTTAAGATGTGTTGTAAGACGATATTAATCCCCTTCTCTCTCCCCGGCAGCCAGTGTGATATGGTTGTTTAGAAACTCGGTGTGTAGAGTTGATTCAGAGATAACAGCCTTTGATGACCCTAGAAGTTGGACGTGAAAATGTCTGTTGGAATGGGGACTTCTGCCTCCTGCTGCAGAGGCTGTTGCATTTTTAAAATAAAGGAGTGGGGGCTGTGGTCAGTTAGCTGTGTATAAGGTCCCATTCAGTGCTGTGAGAATTGGGTGAAATCTTGGGTTTTTATTTAAACTTAATTTGAGTATAGTAACTCGTCAGCAGACATTTATTGAATTCCTTCTATGGATACAGCCTACGGAAGAGACATAGTTTTTATGTCCCTGTGGTAGCATTTTTATGTTCCCACGATATGTGTTTTGCAGATGCCGTTTCTGTGATTTCTTCCATACAAACATGGGTGGTTGAATTGGCCCCAGAAGAAACTGAGGCTGAGAGTCTAAATAAGCTTTGTGATGCCACAGAGCTGGGATTGAACTTGGGTCACCTGGAGCCAAAGCTTACTGACCCGCTTGCCTGAGATTTTGGTCAGATTAGGCAGACATGTTAGAGTAGATTCATTTTACATCACCTCTCGTTGGAGCCAAGATCTTACTTTAAAACATCACCTATAACGTGTGTTTTAATTGTAACAATAGTACATGTTTATTGGAAAACCCAGAAACATAGGAAAACGAAAATCAGTCCCACTTGCTACACATAACCCCTGTTGACCTTCTGTGTTTTGCTGTAACTTCTGTTTTTCCTCTTGAGCTTGGAGGTGTTGTAAAGAAAATGGGGGAAAACATGACATGGTGTTTTTAACCCTTTATCCACCTCGGGTGTTTTCCTGTTACTAAATGCTCTGAAGATTTTTAGTGTCTGTGTAACACATTGTTTTCCGTTATGCTAAGTAATGATGTGAGGAACATCCTTTCTCCATCTCTTGATTATTTTCATAGGATCAAGTTCTAGATAGAGTTAGCACCACTGGGTCATTGGGTATAAGCATTTTTCATGTTCCTGCTCCATGGTGTCACCTGGTCTGCAGAAGAACGGTCCTAGTTTATACTCTTCTACCAGGTCGGCATAGGTGTTCCTATGTCCCCTGCTCACAGTGGGTGGTATCTGTTTCTTAAAAAAACCCCAGAACATGCCCTGACTGGTTTGGTTCAGTGGATAGAGCGTCGGCCTGCGGACTGAAAGGTCCCAGGTTCGATTCCGGTCAAGGGCATGTACCTTGGTTGCGGGCACATACCCAGTAGGGAGTGTGCAGGAGGCAGCTGATCGGTGTTTCTCTCTCGATGTTTCTGACTCTCTATCCCTCTCCCTTCCTCTCTGTAAAAAATCAATAAAATATATAAAAAAACAAAATAAAAAAACCAACAAAAACAAAAAAAAATCCAGAACAAAAAAACCACACAAACAAACGAACAAAAAACAAACCAACAAAACACCTTCATAAAAAATAAAAGTCTATATATTTCCATCATTTAGTGAATACTAAGTAATGGCCTTTTTCCTCTGCCATGAGGATCTGAGTGGTGACTAATGTCTGCATCGAAGGGAAGGTACCTGGCATGGTATCTGGGTACCTCCCTTGTAGGTGTGTCTGAGCCCAATTCAAGAGCAGTAAGCTGCCCTTGCGTTCCGTGTCGGGACACGGGCAGCTGTCCAGGCAGATGGCCGTGCTCGGAGGCTCCGAGAAGACCTCCCGGAAGGACCACCGGGCTGTCCACGCACTGCGGGGCAGCAGATTGTGGCCCGGGAGGGTGCTGCCGCCCTCTCTTCTTTTCTGCTCTGCGTCTTTCCCAGAGCGCATGAGTTCTGTGTTTGGAAAGACAGTATGAACCTGTCCTCTCAATCCAGGGTGACGCTGTCCGTCTGTGGGAGGCAGAGGTGCAAGTAGAAGCACACAGGCCACCAGGGGTACATTTAAACGGCAGGTCCCCGGGCTGAACGTGAAAATGACTTCATGATATTTTGTTTTGGTCCCTCCTAAAAATCTAGAAATGTTACATAAAAATCCGGGGCTTTGGCTGCTCTGGAAAAATGAAAAGATTTGGCAACGTTGGGTTCACATTCCCGCATGGGCAATAGCCTAGCCCAGCCGTGGGCAAACTACGGCCCGCGGGCCGGATCCGGCTGTTCTATCCGGTTCTCTTGCTCTCCCCTCCGCTCCTTTACTTTGAATTTATGTTAGTTCACACAAACACTCCATCCATGCTTTTGTTCCGGCCCTCCGGTCCAGTTTAAGAACCCATGGTGGCCCTCGAGTCAAAAAGTTTGCCCACCCCTGGCCTAGCCTGCCCAGCTGTTCCTCACTTCAGAGGGGACCTGGCCCGGCCCCTTCAGTTCACAGGTCCCTGTTGCATCGCTTCAGCTGCCTTCTCTCACTGGTAATTACATTTACCAGTGTCTGACCCTTGTAGGCAATGGTGTTTGCCCTCCTCTCGTTGTCTGAGAGACCTGAAGCTGAATGCTTTTAAGTGGCACTTCTTTCTTTCCTTCCCCAACCATCCAGTGTGTCTGATGCCCGTTAGTGGCATTATGACACTCCAGGGGACCCCGTGCACCTCAAATTAGGCTACTGGGGAAGGCCGAACTGTCGCTGGTGTGACCAGAGTGCTCTTTTTACTCTCGATCTTCTAGAAGGCCGAAGCCCCGGAGTCATTTGGCCTGCGCCTTCATTAAGATCTTTGTCCCGCCGAAACCGGTTTGGCTCAGTGGAAAGAGCGTCGGCCTGCGGACTGAAGGGTCCCGGGTTTGATTACGGTCAAGGGCATGTACCTTGGTTGCGGGCACATCTCCAGTAGGAGGTGTGCAGGAGGCAGCTGATCGATGTTTCTCTCTCATCGATGTTTCTAGCTCTCTATCCCTTTCCCTTCCTCTCTGTAAAATATCAATAAAATATATTAAAAAAAAAAAATCTTTGTCCCTTCTCTCTTTGTGCTCCTTGATTTCTTTTGACTCTTGGAGTCACTGTTTGGACTGAAGGACACCCTGGAGATGCTGTGGCTCAGCTCTCCCTTTATAATGAGGGGGCTGTGAGGAAGGGCTTTAAGCCTTTGGCCACAAGAGGAGATGGGATTCGAACTCGGGTCTTAGCACTTTCAGGTACTCATCTTCTTAGAGTGGCATCCTGCGTGGATGGTTGAGTTCCAGCAAATCTCCCACGTGCTTTAGGGTCCCTGGAGCACTTTCACGTGTATTATCTCGTTTTCTCCTCTCAGCCGGGAGCACCTTCCTTGGGTTCTGCCCCAGAATGCTGTCTGCTGTTCAGGTTATCCTGGTTGCCAAGGCTTGTCCCACACTTGGTGTAGGATGCTTTTCTCGCTCCCTAATTCTACACTTTTACTTAAATGCATTTGACATCATGTGTTCAGCACCCTTCTGCAATTTTTGGAAGTATCACTGGTTACCTGGAGACGTGGCCTCTTTTCAGAAAGTGCCTCAGTCTTGGAGTAGGTGGTAAGCAGGCAGCTAAATGGCATGTAAAGAATGTGCAAACTGGACTTGCAAAGCCATTTCAAGATTTAAATCAAGGTAGCTTGTGGCCAAGTCAAAGGGAAGTCATGTACTTAAGATGATGCTTGATTTGCTCTTTCCTTTTTGACCTTACTTCTTCATGCCAGTGCTTGCTGCCAAGTGTCTCCCTGCCTCACATTCTCTTCCCTCCCATCAGTTCATCCTTTCCCCACCATTCATCTTTCTAAAGTGACTTCTGATCTCCTTACTGCCTCGGCCAGAATCTTTCAGTGCCATCCCGTGGTTTAGAGGTGACCTGGACTCGCTGTCTCGCCTTTCTCTCCCTATTGCCTTTGGGACTTGGCCCTGGGTCCAGTGTGCTTCTGCCTTATTTTCTGAATGGGTCCTGGGCTCTCCTCCTCCTATGCCCTTCATTTTGGATTGCCCTTCTGCATTATAATACATTTCTAGGTAGGTATTCTTTCATGAATGTTTTCCTTTCTCCATAGCTTCCACTAGATAGGGATTGTTTCTCACTTGTTCCTCTACGGCCTTGCAGTAAAACTCTTAAATATTTAGGGAGTGGAAATTCTTCTAGATCTAAATACTTTGGGACAGGATAGTAGTGGGAATGCGAGTGTGGCCAGAAAAAGACTTGGCTTTTTGAGGCAGAAGTATCTATGATCGTAGAAGTAATTCACAAGCAGTTTTCAGACAGGGGTGTGTTCTAGGGCTCTCCTATATAACAAAAGGCTAATATGCAAATCGACTGAATGGCAGAATGACCGGTCGCTATGATACACACTGACCACCAGGGGGCAGACACTCAATGCAGGAACTGCCCCCTGGTGGTCAGTGCATTCCCACAGGGGGAGCGCCGCTCAGCCAGAAGCTGGTCTCTCAGCTGGTGAGCTCAGTGGCGGTGGGAGCCTCTCCCGCCTCCGCAGCAGTGCTAAGGATGTCCGACCGCTGGGAGTGGGCCTAAGCTGTCAACCGGACATCCCCCGTGGGCTCTAGGACTGCGGACTGCGAGAGGGCGCAGCCCGGGCTGAGAGACCCCTCCCCCCGCCAAGTGCACGAATTTCTTGCACTGAGCCTCTAGTTCTAAATAGTTGGAATAATGTCACCTTGCCTCTGCTCTCCAGAAGGGAGGTCTGGAAAAAGGAAATGGGATGGGACCAACTCCTCTAATCCTGGCATGTGACCGCCTGGGTACATTGTTCACAGATTGCTGGAGAAGAGAACATCTCAGGATGACTGTGGACTTGTAGGGAGTGTGTTTTAGTTAAATATGAACAACATTTTGGTATAACTTAGAAAACTGGTACTTTTGGGGAACAGCAAAAGTTATATGTAGCTCCAGAATGCCCCCCTCAGAAGCAACTGTATGTGGGTCCTTAATGAAATTTGTACCATATTGTTTTCTCAAAATTTCCCCCCACTTTGAAAGTTCTGGCGTGGGCCTTGCTCCTGTGTTTGGTGGGAAGCAGTGATAAAGGGCTGCAGTAGTATTTCTAAAGAGGCCAGCAGGCTCTCTGTGAAAGAAATTGAGATTTCAATTTAATAAAGGTTTGACTTTCTACCCTCTATGGGGCCCACTATAAACACTTAGGAATTATTAAATTGCAGCAGTCTCCCGTCATTCCAAGACCCCTCAGTGGATGCCTGAAACCGTGGCTAGTACTAAAACCAGTACATACTCTTTTTCCTATACATGCATACATACCCTTTCACTAAAGGAAACACTTTCTGGCTTCTCTTCGGCATCTCTTTGGCATATCTGAATTGCCAGCATCTTTTAAAATTTTATCTCATTTTTAGTGTATTTTAATTCTCACTCAAGGATATGTGACTAACGGGCAGGTAGCATATACAGTTCGGGTACATCGGACAAAGGGATGATTCTGGTCCCGGGTGGGATGGAGCAGGAAGGTCCGAGACTTCGTCACACTACTCAGAGTGACATGCAATTTAAACCTTTTGAATGAGTTCAGAGTTTTCCATTTAACGTTTTCAGACTGCAGTGGACTGTGGGTGACTGAACCTGCGGAAAGTGAAACCGCGGATAAGGAGGACTGCTCTATTGCTCAGTTATGTGCATGTTGGCATGATGAGATCTTTTGGTTTTTGTGGAACAGTGGCTATTATAGGGGCATCTAGACCTTCGGGGATATTCCAGAGTCTATCCATGATGTGTTATGTGTCACCTGTACTACAGGGTTTTCATGGCATCTCCACTCCAGAGATGGTCCAGTGCCCATCTGTAAGTGTTACCCTCTTCCAGGAAGTTAAATGAACAGCTTTACGTGAAGTTTTGGTGTCATGAGGCTTAAATCTCTAGGACACATAGAAACGCGCTTGTGGCATTAGATGTGCCATGTGGGTGATTCCAGGTTCCAGGGCAGCGGCAATTTTTGCATTTCCTGACTCTTGTGTTTAAATTTGCAGTCTCAACATTGCATCACCATAGGTTTTCACATTTAATGAATATTTATGTTGAGCTGAGTTCTATACGAATGTGGTGGTTTCTGACTTGATTATAGCTTGCTGTGTACTGTGGCCAGGAGTGCCCTACAGACAACAGAATTGGCACACGTCTCAGCATGCCAAGCCCTGGCGGATGTGGTTAGGGACCACGGTGACTGGTGCTCTGGTTGCCTTGCCAACCTTGTTTTTGGAAGGGGGCGGCTCTAAAACAGCAATGGGATGGGGTAGAATAGTTTTGAATATTCCAAGTGAAATTATTGCCTATACATGCCCCTACAAGAAGACCTAGAAAACTCTTAGAATTCTTACTACATGCTCAGATAACATTAATCACTTTTCTTAATTTACTTATGTTTTAATTGCCCTCTTGCAGACTTGTACAAGTTATATGGTGGGTCTTTCATGTATGAATGCCTTCTTTACTTGCTACAGGGTAAATAGGGAATCTTCTGTCTCTTAATATTTCAATCCCCCTCTTCCTATTCCCAGCCAACATCGCTAGGAATGTTAACTAATCTAGTGATGGCTGATTGAGGGAGGGGAGGAAAAGAAACAGGGAGGTGGATGGGTGATTTCCCCCTCCTCCTCAGCTCCGTATCATTATTCCTCCCTACTCCCTTTTCAAGAAGGCCTGTTCTCCGCCTTCCTATTCTTGTGCAGGGGTGGGCAAAATCAGCTTTATAATTGTTCGTATGGAAAAAAGACATGCAAATTGTTATAATAATAATAACACAATCATACTCTGTGTTATAACAACACAATCATACTCTGTGTTTCGTGTACTCACAACTGTAAACCTACTTTTGCCCACCCCTGTCCCTTCAGTAAGCGAAGACCGTGGTTACAGATGCCATCACCCATAAGTGGGGTCTTAGGATGCCCGGCTCTCAAGGTTTGGCAGTTGGAGCTGGGATGGGAGGGGGGTGAATGTGTCCCGGACGGCCCACACTGGAATGCCATTTGCCACTCTGCAAACAGTGTCCCGAATTCTGTGCCGCCTGGTGGTGTGCAGTGAAACGTCCGGAAGGGAATTGATCAGGCCTGGTAAGCCAGATGGGAGCCCTGAATGGCAGAGCAGGATGGGCCTCCTGGGCGCAGTCTCCTGAGCGCCTGGAGTCTGTGATTTGTGCAGGTGCCACAGCTCAGGCAGTCTCAGTTGTGTAGGGCCTGCCCTCAAGGCTCACCACACACAAAAGCAAGCCCTCCACTCCTCTGAATGGACATTTACTGTTTCAGAAGGGGAGACTGACCACAGATGTAATCTTTTCTTGCTGACTTGGAGTCATGGAGCACCTCTGTGACTCTGTTAGAGTTTATCCTCCTCCAGGGCAGCGCTGGTGTCTTTTGACATTTCCCCCACTCTTAGCACTAAGAACCCCTTTGTGCACATTAGGGAAGGCTCTCTCTTCCTCAAGATGCCTCACTTCTGTCGGCCACAGATGGGGAATGATGTGGGTCTAGGAGACCAGCAGGGAGTGGTGCAGTGCGCGGGGCCATGTTCCTGTCGCTTGATGTGGCACCTCCCTAGAAGCTGTGCCTGCCGCTCCGGTGCTTCTCTCTCAGCACTTCTGATCGGCTACTTCTGATGCCCATAGTCCATTCCCAGAAAACCAGGGAACCCTGTGTGTTAGGATTGAGTATGAAGTTAGCAAACATGATACCAAGGGGGAGAAAGTAGTTGAGGACACAGATTCTTGACATCTGCCTTGCGCTGACGAGATTGGGGTCCTCAAACCGTGGGTGCATTATAATGAAAAGGTAGGCCGTTGTGGAGCAGAAATGGCACTACCACTTTATAGGAGAATATATGCCTGTATTCCTAATAACAAACTTAGACGTTACCTTTTCGACTATAACCTGATTTGGGCATAAGTTCTCTTTAGTTCTGTGTTACAGCTGCTATAGCTCTGAGCCCGTTGCATATCTGGGAAGAGCTGGGAGGACACTTCCATGTCATCAGGTGAAGCAGCAGTTTTCAGCCGTGCTATGCAGAGACCCAGGGTTTGTCAGTTTCCTTTAAAGTGTGTTGTGTGTTTTGCAGAGCAAAGTGGTTCTGGATTTCCCTTGCTGATGGAGAGGCAGCGGAGTGCTGAGTCCGGAGCCAGACTGCCTAGGTTTGGGTCCTGACTCCGCCAGTTAGCTGCCATGGAAAGGTGACTCTGTTTCTCTGGCTCTTAGTTTCTTCATCTGTAACGGACATAAATCTTTCCTGGACTTGTTGCAAGGATTACATTAGTTACAGCATGCAATTTGTGCTTCGTGAGGATGAGGATGAGGAAGAAGAAAATAACATATACACCGTTTCGTGATATACTTAACATTTCTGTTGTAATTCCCAAATGGTTGACTTTTTTAATTCTGAAGTGGTGGTTGATCAAGGTTAAAGAATTTGAAGGTGCGACTCATTGAGAAATGATCATGTCATAAGTATCGTTTTTTTTTTTTTAAATATATTTTATTGATTTCAGAGAGGAAGGGAGAGGGAGAGAGAGATAGAAACATCAATGATGTGAGAGAATCATTGATTGGCTGCCTCCTGCACGCCCCACACTGGGGATTGAGCCCGCAACCCAGACATGTGCCCCTGGCCGGAATCGAACCTGGGACCTTTCAGTCCACAGGCTGACGCTCTATCCATTGAGCCAAACCAGCTAGGGCATAAGTATCGTTTTTTAATATACCCAGTGCCTGCTACAGACCATTTGCACGCACGTCCCTTCTCCCGTAGGGTGGGGCCCGGGGCTCCTCAGAGGGGTTCACCAGCCCTCTTTGAGAGGCTTTGGGTATTCCTTCCTCCCTCATTCCCTGTTTCTGGGAGGGTGTTTTGCTGCAGCTCTGTCTGCTCATCCCGATGCTCTACAGCTGGATCATTGTCCAGGCCCTGGGTGTTGGCAGTTGGGCCGAGGCGCACACACAGACACACAGGTGCACCGTGAGCCCGCTGCATAGGAGGCTGGGTGTCTAGGCCAGCCTGCCTGCTGTTCCTGAGGCCACACGGCCTGCATACGGGCACGAGTGCTCCGAAGGAAAGCTGGGTGGTTGATTGCGTCTCTGGTGCTGGCAGGACACGTAGAATGTGATATGTGAAGGCTCTGCTCTGGGGCCTAATTACATGGGACCTGTGGCCGGCACAAGGGACTTCAGTGCGTGGTTTGATCCAGTGTGCGATTTTGCCAAAGCAAATACTTTATTAATCTTAATGCCGCCCCCCCCCCCCCCCACACACACACACAATGAGACACAGTGACGTTTTCTAAAAATGGAAATGATAGGAGTGCATTGTGGGTTTTCTTTCTTTCTTACTTTTTTTTATTTTTTATTTTTAACTCCCCCTACCCTCCTCTGCCAAGACAGGGCTGTGCATTCCTCTCCTTGAATGGAGAAGGTAGTTTCCATCGCTGTCTACCACATTCTCGCACATTCCTGAGACTGGCTGATGGAAAGATGCCCTTTCTCCTGTGCAGGTGTGTTTGCTTCTTGTTTCCTCTGAGAGCTTTCCCTTCTTGCTGTGTAAAGGCCGAAGAGTCTTGCTCCTGAAAGGATTTGCCGTTCTGATGGAACTTCCCTAACGGGATTCTTCCTGGTTTCCCTTGGAATCGGATCCAGAATCGTGTAGGCCAGTGGTCGGCAAACTCCTTAGTCAACAGAGCCAAATATCAACAGGACAACGATGGAAATTTCTTTGGAGAGCCACATTTTTTAAACTTAAACTTCTTCTAACGCCACTTCTTCAAAATAGACTCGCCCAGGCCGTGGTATTTTGTGGAAGAGCCACACTCAAGGGGCCAAAGAGCCGCATGTGGCTCGCGAGCCGCAGTTTGCCGACCACGGGTGTAGGGAAACTTGGGTGACTTGTTGTAGTGACCTCAAGTGTGTCTGGGGAGGCTCAGCCTTAATTTCTCACGTGACACACGCACGAACGAATGAGCGGAATCAGTAAGGGGCTTCCCACTGGGCACCCTCAAAGCATCTTGGGTAGAGCATGTCCTCATAGGGTAGAAGGGATCTGGTATTAGAAAGTGAGCGTTTGTAGGCCAAACTAGGAAGAAAAAAAGCCTCTAAATAAGCAAGGACCCTAACCTCACCTGGGGGGCGTGGGGGGGGGGACAATTCTGGGTTAGTCTCCTCTCTTCTCTTCCCTCGGCCTCTGCCTTGAAGTCTGAGGGGACCTGGTAGGATTTACCAGCTTTGAAGTCCTAAGGTGCTATTTTAATACTTTTCTTTTACATTGTAGGTTTCGAGGCCTATTTAACTAGATTCTGGAGGGAGCTTACTTTACAGCATTCTTAAGAGCCCGGACAATCTTGAAAGAGTTAAACTCTAATTAGCTCATTCCTAAGGTATTTAATGCCCTTATTAAAACTCAACTGCTCAGTTCAGTTTTTTCTTTAGTGAATCAGATTTCTTGAGGAGCTGAGCCTCGCTCCTCAGATCACAGGCTCACATGTTGAAGCTGGCAGTGCTAGAGGCTAGTTCCTATCTGTGTGACAGCATTTTTAATTTAACAGGACTGCCTTTGATGTTCCCAAATATTTATAGGCAGCTTTAGATCATTTCAGTGTGTGCTTTCTTTTTCTTTTCTTTTCTTCTCTCTCTTTTTTATAAACTGGAGCAAAAGTTCTTCCTCATGCAACAGCCTTCCTTTTATCCTGTGAGTTTATTTTTGTTTCCTTTGCAGCTTTGGCGAAGGCTCTTTGGCTGCATTCATACACCCGTGAGGTTGACCCTTCTCTTTGCTTCTTCAGGAAAGGCCACCTCTCTGTGTCATCCTGGCCGCCTGAGATCGCTTAAGGCACTCCGCTTCGTCCCTTGACTTTGTAGAGGTTGAGTTTGTTCAGGAATCTGCTTTCTCACTGATCTGAATGCTCGCAGGTCAGCGTGGAGACCTGGGCACCGTGTGCGGAGGTGTCTCTTTGTGGATGACCAGGGTGCGACATCTGACTCTGCCTGCGCTTGTCGACCCGGTCTCAGCCAGTTAGGATTTATACGAGGCAGGAAATACTGGTAGGAGACAGAGCTCTCTCCTGACCTTTGCAGGCATGCCCTGTTTGGGCTCTGCTGGACTTCTTGGCTGAAAGTCGTAGAGAATCGTAGATTTCAGTCCGAGGATAGGAAAAACAAGAGTTGCGATGTGGATGTGTTACACCATTAAGAAAAAGGAAAAGGAAACTTTGAACCAATCAAAACAAATGACAGAACACGGGACAGTGGTTTCTCCAGCCTGGACGCTGGATAAACATTCTGCTTGTGAAAACAATCCAAGTTATTGAACTCTCGGCTGCTCTAACTTACCTGGGCCCGGAACCTTTCATGGCGGCCTTCATCATTGCTGGCTCCGCCCACTACATGGAAGCCGTTTAGGGCTGAAGGTCACAGAGGTGGTGGTTGGCGAGATGCTTGAATGAATGATCATTGTGTTAGACACCGTCCTTGGCGCTTCACACTGTTTCTCCCACTAGCTGTTCAGGAGGATTCTGAGGGATAAGAGGTTCCATCCCCGTGTTTCTGAATGAGGATACCACGGTGCAGAGAGGTTTAACACCGCTAGTGAATGGAGAAGCTGGCCTGCAGCTCGTGACTGTGGTTACAGCTTTACCATAAGGCAGTTTGAGGCAGGCGGATCTGATGGCGGTCTGCTAACCTCTTACAGCTAAAAACCTCACGAAGCTAAAATCTACTGGGTGTTGCATTCTGAGAGTTCAGAGCTGACCAGATGCTTGCCATGCAAAGGGGCACCGTGGCGGAGAGCAAGACCCTGGAGCCAGACAAACCTCCGCATCTGGGCTCTGTCCCTGCCAGCCTCTGTGACCTTGGCCAGGTCACCCAACCTTCTGGAACTGCTGTTTCCTCATCTCTAACATGGGACCGTATAGCTTGTTTCTCCAAAGGATTGTGAGGATTAAGTGAGATAATATATGCCAGGCATATAGTAAATGCTTAATATAAATTAGGACCTGTGGCTGTTGCTGCATAGAATTGTCCTCACGTTGTTCAGTCTTACGTAAAAGATGGGTAAACGAGGTATTAGGTAAACCAGGTAGCTTGACAGCTACAGCAAGGAGGTGTATTGGTGTTTAGCAGGGGCGCAGGTCAGAGCCACTGGCTTGGGTACTTAATGTTCTTTCATTCAGCAGCTACGTATTGAGTGCTTACTCTGTGCTAGGAAGAGCCATTGAGTCACTGACCACTCCCCTCCCCCCACCAAAATTTTCCTTTCCCCTGGGGCAGTTTGAGCTAAAATGTTAATTACCACCTGGAGAAAGATTTCCTGAAGTCATTTTTGCATAAAACCCCAAGATGCCAAATGGCACTCCATTTGACATTTTATCTTGCATGGTTTCATGTTATCCTTCAACTATTATTTTCATCTTATCTAATTTCCCCCTAATTTTTCTGGCCTCTCTTCTGCATGAGAACTTTACGGTCCTTGAGAATGGACAAGCTCCTCGCTGAGGGAGCAGGTGGTGATCCTTTTGTTTCCCACGGTGCCCAGATGGTGTCCGTGCCTTCTCATGGTCTGGTTCCGTGGGGATTTGTTGATAAGATTTTGCTTTGATTTGGTTTTCCAACCCAGTGCCATATGCAGATTTGATTACTGGCCCCGTAGCTTTTTTTCTCTGCTTAGTTTCATTGTCTCTGTCATTGGCTCTCTTGAAACATAAATCCCATTCTCCACATCGCCCACCACTTTGCAATTAGTGGGGGTGGTTGTATAGGAGAACTTTTGAACTACCCACAGTGCATGATTCAGAGTGGATGTCAGCATACTTTCACTTGTTGAATTGATTGATAACGTGTTTAATTTAGAACAAAAGATACCATTGAAAGGCGGTTTCTATTGTCTTTATATACTTAAGAACCCAAATGAGCCTTTTGCTAAAATAGATTTAAGGTCATTTCTGTGTCTTTCCTGTTGAGTTAGGGGTCTGTCGATGCAAGGTGGATATTTTCTAAATTTGTTGATTTGAAGTCAAGATGATGCTCTTCACTACTCCTTTCAAACCTTGAAATTAATGTTAAACTTTTACTTGGCTCTGTTGGGAGGTTCCATGAAGGTAGGTCATTTACATTTGGCTTTGGTACCCATACTCTCTTTAAATAGCATGTTTAATTTCACATTAAAACTCGCTTATATTCAGCTAAAACAACAGATGATTGAAAGGGTGGTTTAGAAGGAGGGTGAATGACAGAATGGGAAGCATGCAATTGAAACTGACTACAAGTGAGCTCCATAGGGTTAATTTAGAATTAAGGGGAGCCCAGATTTCTTCCCAGAGGCCCCCTGACAGCCTTCTACGTTTATTTACCTTCTTTTGGGCCCCTTGGTGGCATCCTTTTGTGCACAGTGGCCTGCTGTGGATGAGGCAGTGGTGTCTTGGAGCACATCTTGAAGTAGTGTTGGGAAGTGTACAAATCTCTTTTGGATGAGGGAACGGACCAGTGGGTATCACTAACAAAATTTGAACAGAAAGAAATTCAAGAGGGTTGAATTAGTACCACGGGGCCTATTCATGGTGATGTTTGCCTTTTCTAACGATACTTGCGGAGTGGCAGTTTACCCCATGTCCTCCTATGGGATGTGTCTGTCCCTCCCCGCTGGTTGTCAAAGCTAGGAGCAGAATCCATTCTGCATGGACACTCCTTCGTCCGGCTTAGCTGGATTGCTGAATGTGCGGTCAGTGGATGCAATTTGTTTTTGCTCAAGAAATGGAAAGCCTACATTGATAATACGCTGATAGGACCTGTGCTTGCAATTTGGGTTTTTGTTGTTTTTTTAAAAATTATTTTATTGATTTTTTACAGAAAGGAAGGGAGAGAGAGAGTTAGAAACATCGATGAGAGAGAAACATCGATCAGCTGCCTCCTGCACACCTCCTACTGGGGATATGCCCGCAACCAAGGTACATGACCTTGACTGGAATCGAACCTGGGACCCTTGAGTCCGCAGGCCGACGCTCTATCCACTGAGCCAAACCAGTTAGGGCTCAATTTGGGGTTTTAAAAATTGGTGATTAGAGCCGTCTAGGCGGGGAGCAAAGATGAAGTTAATCGTCTAGGGCCGTGGTCGGCAAACTGCGGCTCGCGAGCCACATGCGACTCTTTGGCCCCTTGAGTGTGGCTCTTCCACAAAATACCACGGCCTGGGCGAGTCTATTTTGAAGAAGTGGCGTTAGAAGAAGTTTATGTTTAAAAAATGTGGCTCTCCAAAGAAATTTCCATCGTTGTCCTGTTGATATTTGGCTCCGTTGACTAAGGAGTTTGCCGACCCCTGGTCTAGGGAGACTGCTAGTTCCCCGGCAAGGGCCTGCTGTCTCAGCTGGGCTTTGCCACACTTGTCTGAAGAGGCTTTTACGGTTTTGAACCACTTTCCAAAGCTTCGCGGCCCTTCCTGGTCTTAGTAGCTTTTTGTTGCCGCTTGTAGGAAACGTGCCCTTCTGGGCTGAGCATCAGCTGGGAGCCAGCACCCGTAAGCACTGCTTCATCCCGGGGACTTCCTCTTGGACCCGTTACTAGCCCTTCCGTGGACTCCGCCTTTAAACCAGGATGATTTCACTGCATCTCTTTTCTCTGAAAACCAAACCAGAATCTGCTCTTGCTGTTATAAATGCTTATGTTCCTAGAAAGGTCATCCAAGGAAAAGAAGAAAGCACACCTGCTCTCCGCCTTGTAATCTCCTCATTTACATAGCGAGTCTGATGAAATCTGGTCTGTATCGGGGAGACTCAGTTTCTCTATTAGACTTTGGATCTGGAAGATAGTAACTCAGGGCTTTCTTTTCCTCTTGCGGACTGGAGCGGCCGACCTCTTCGATGCCTGGTTACTGTTTTCTTGGATACGAAGGGGCAAGTGTCGCTAATAGAATAGGCTTTGGATTTTTAAAGGTGTTTCTGGCCGTGCTTAATGCCCTCCTTCCGGGAGAGGTTTGACGGATGTGGGGCTTGACATTTTCTGGATAGTGTTCCCAGAATCGCCGCTGGCCTCCTCCTGAGTCTGTAGGGGTGGGCTTATGGCCAGTGGGAAAGACAGAATGTGTGGCTGAGATGGTGAGCACCACATGCCTGGGTCTGAGAGAAAGTGCCTAGAAATGCAGAGGACGAAGAACCGTGCTGGGGGCTGGTCTCAGGCTGGGTTCTTAAAGAAGGCTGGTGTTTAGATTTGTCCCTGCTGGTCCTGGGTTGGGGGAAGGCATTCTTATTTCTGAGACCCAAGCTGGGTTGGCATCTGACAGTGCCTTTCCTAGCTTTTAGGGTATAACTACTAGATCCAACCCGGAGTCTGCCTGGTGTGGAATGTGCTGGTGGCAGAGTGAGGCTGTGGCTTGGGAGACAAGAGACCTTATCTGTTCCCGATCCGTTACTTAAGTGGGACCCTCTACTTAAGTGGGACCCTGGGGAGCCGGTCTCAGATCCTTAGCCTTTACATCTATCTGCAGTCTGGGCGTGGGGGCTGGGTGAGATCCCTGGAAGGGAGTAGGGAGGATCTGCGTGCCTGGGTTGGGCAGGAACAGGAAAGGGAGAATCACTCAAACTGGAGAATCAGCGAGGAAACCAAACTTCACAGGTCGAGTAGGGGATGGACTAAGGGAGGGTCTTTGAATGCCACGAAAGGCATTCGACATTGATGAGTCCCGCGGCCACACGAGAGGGATGATGTCCATGTGTATGGATTTGTGATGCCACGACCTCCCCCTGCCCCATGCTCTCCAGCGGACGTGGTTTGTAATCACAGCAGCCAGGGGGCTCAGTCTGGGGCCTCGGCAGTCACTCCTTTTTAGAGAGCAGCCTGGAATGTGAGGGAGTAAGTGACTTTTCAGTGACAACCTTGAATTCCCTTTATTAAAGATAAATAAATCACACGCCAACTTTGGCCTTTAACTGTTATTAGTAACAAATTGCTCTCCACCCGAACATTCAACCACTCATGACACCTTGGGGAAATCTGCTGTTGTGGCCCTTTTTCCCCGAGGGTTTTTAATATACCCCAAGTGTGTAGAAACTTGGGGGAGCGATTCATCAGCTGCCATTCACGTTCTGCCCACCACCCTGCCGTTTGGGCTCCGTCTGTTAACCGTCCAGGGCAGCCGTGGGCAAACTACGGCCCGCGGGCTGGATCCGGCTGTTCTATCCGGTTCTCGTGCTCTCCCCTCCGCTCCTTTACTTTGAATTTATATAAGTTCACACAAACACTCCATCCATGCTTTTGTTCCGGCCCTCCGGTCCAGTTTAAGAACCCATTGTGGCCCTCGAGTCAAAAAGTTTGCCCACCCCTGGTCCAGGGTTTCAGATGAGAGCTTCCGAGCTCCGTTAGGATTTGGCAATAGAGTGACAGGCTGGTTGGGACATTTTTCTGGTTATTGACAGGCCTTACTGTGGCTTCTCCCAAATGAATGAGGAATATCTTTTTCTAAATCCAGCCATTGAGCCAAATGAGCCACCCTGGGATAAACGCTGTTTGTTTACAAATTATGTAAGAGAAGGGCCTGGCCATTAAGTTCTTCTGGGCCAGAATTCCTGCCCTCTTCAAAGTTGTAATCAAACTAAACAAACACTTTCCACAGGAACTAACTCCCTCCCAAGAAACAGGAGCAGATGCTCCTGGGAGGCCTTTAGCAACTTTGGAATGTTTAAAGTAGAAATATGTAACCAAGGTGAAGTTGTTCCAGAAACATTGCTTGCTCTAGCCAGGACCAAAGCACGTGTCAGCTTTTTTTTTTTTTTTTTTATGTAGGGCAAGAGGTGCAGAATGAACTGGGCCAGTTCGGGCGAAATTTTTCTCTACGATGTTTAATTTTCTGTTTTCATCTTCCCCTGCTTTTCATAGCGCCAGCTGCTTGTGACCCTTTATTCCTTTCTGCTTAAGTAGCTTTTTTTTTTTTTTTTCTTTTCTTTTTTTTTAGCTTGATCCTTGTCTCTTATCTTTTAGCTATGCTGGGTTACATCCGGGCACCATGGAGCCCTCCTCTTAATCAGAGCACTCAATTATTGCTTCTCTGTCCCTAGGAAAGATGTCAGGTGCAGAGCAAACACTCCGAGGGGGTCTGCCTTCCCTTTGTTGCTGTCCCAGTAAGACAGTTCTTTCGGGGATTGACAAAGACCATCAGGCTCCCGGCCACAGTTTCCCAGTTCTTGCTGATTAGGGTCTTTAAGGAGCAACTTGTGATTTATTTCAGCTTGGGAACGTTGTGAATTTTTAGGGCCTCAGGCACACCTGTATTAAAACAGAGGCATACTTTCTAAAACCAAATGCAGATTTCTCTGGATGATGCCCGAGATGAGTTTTTCTCAAGGCATCTTCTGAACGCCAGTCCTACAGAATGCTCTGGAAAGGATTCTGTGGGGAGCTCACTCGAGAGTGCTGTTGATCCTCATTCCCCCTTGGAGATTTCTGAGACCTGTACAGTAGTGAATTCATGGTTCTGAGAAATCCTGCTGAAAAAGAATCTAAACCAGCCTTGGGCAAACTACGGCCCGCGGGCCGGATCCGGCTGTTCTATCCGGTTCTTTTGCTCTCCCCTCCGCTCCTTTACTTTGAATTTATACTAGTTCACACAAACACTCCATCCATGCTTTTGTTCCGGCCCTCCGGTCCAGTTTAAGAACCCATTGTGGCCCTGACCGGTTTGGCTCAGTGGATAGAGCGTCGGCCTGTGGACTGAAAGGTCCCGGGTTCGATTCCGGTCAAGGGCATGTATTTCGGTTGCAGGCACATCCTCAGTAGGGGGTGTGCAGGAGGCAGCTGATCGATGTTTCTCTCTCATCGATGTTTCTAACTCTCTATCCCTCTCCCTTCCTCTCTGTGAAAAATCAATAAAATATATTAAAAAAAAAAAAAAAAAGAACCCATTGTGGCCCTCGAGTCAAAAAGTTTGCCCACCCCTGATCTAAACGAACCCTATTTAATCTGGCATTTCCCAAATACATTTGATTACAGAACTCCTCCCTCTCAAAGGCCCCAAGGTGCTGGGGGAAATTCTGCTCCAGCTGGCCGGTATTAGGTTGGGTAGGGTCTGTGCTTGTCCATTTGGTGTCGCATTGAATTATGAGCGTGGAAGGCCAAGACTGTGTTAACTTCTTAACTTGTCACAGGGCACTGGGAGGTAGTCCTCACCAGGAAAAACAGCCTGTACGCCTTTCAACTGTGAGAGGACTGTTGCTTCTGTTTTCAGCTTAGCGGGTTTGTGGTCTTCCTTGTACTTGGATGATGGGGAGGGAGTTGCAGAAAAGAACCAAGAAACAGTGCCTCTCTTGGAGGAATTTAATTTCTAGAGGGACCGGAAGATTCATGAAGGAGTTAAACAGAAATGCCCTCCAAGTGGGTATGAAATGATACCAAAGGAAGCACAGCTCAGCCCCAAAGGGCCTGGCCGGGGGGTATGTGTCAGGGAATCAGTGAATGTGGAGGTCTGGTGAGCGGTGCGGAGGGAAGATAAGATAGGGGAGTGCCTGGGTGGATGGGAAGTCCTAATGACATTTCATTAGGCTTACCCTTGTGTTTCACCCATGCATCAATTGACTCCCCCCAAAGCTGGCATGTTCGTTTGGATGAAATGCTTGTTAGCTCTCTGGCTGATGGGCCAGCCACCCTCAGCTGGGTTAACATCCTGGCTTGGGGATGTCTGTTCTCCCCGACTCTGACTCTCAGGCTGTGAGTTCCACTGCCAGGTTTTGGGGTCCTGCTGTCTTGGAGGTACTGGGCTCAGCTGAATGGACATGCATTTTCCAGGTTCGTCTACCTTGGTTGATGCAGGAAAGACGAAATGTGGCTCTAGTTGCCTATAGGAAGAATGTGACATGAGCAGGGCTGAGATGTCTGTCCCCCCTGTGATGTACTAAGAGGAGACTCAGAGATGAGGAATTTAAATTCTTCAGCTCTGTGTCATATTTCATTGTGTTGACTTAGGTTTTGTTTTTTTTTAAACTTTTAAATTGGGGTTGACCTACCTGATGGATATTGTCAGCAGCTAAGCTCTCTCTGGCCTGGGGCATCCAGCCTTCTGCCTCATTGGCTTTTGATGAGGCCCCAGGCTCTGCTATTGCATTAAGGGTGGGACTCGGTCTCTTCTCAATACCCTCCACCCCACCACACACACACACACACACACACACTCACCCCCCTTAAGGAGACATCCTCTTTTTGCTGGGTGCTGATTGTCAGAAAGTTCTTCCTTGCACAGTACCAAAATTCTGCTCCTTGGTTTTCGTTCTGCCTTCTAGAGTGTATTAGTAATAGTGTCCCAAGGCTGCCAGAACGAAGAACCACAGACTGAGTGGCTGAGACAACAGAAATTTATGTTCTCACAGTTCTGGAGGCTAGCAGGCCGAGATCATGGTGATGGCAGGGTTGATTTCTACTGGCCTCGTGAATGGCCATCTTCTCCCTGTGTCTTCATGTGGTCTTCCCTCTAACTGTGTGTCCACATTTCCTTGTTTTATAAAGACATCTGTCATATTGGATTAGGGCCCATCAGAATGACCTTGTGTTCACTTAATCCCCTCTTTACAGACCTTGTCTCCAGATAGCCACACTCACTCTAACGTCCTGGGGGTGAGGATCTCAATAGAATGAATTTTTGGGAGACACAACTCAGTCCATAAGGCAGAGCCACTAAGACAAGAAGGCTCTTCAGAGCTTTGAAGGGAGCTAGCTATCCTCTGCTCATCACCACCAGTGAAACTGACAAAATTGGTTTTCTCCTTCCTGAGAACCAGCAGTTCTTTCTATTCATCATCTGAGATAGTTTTGAGGTCCCTTACCGTCTTGGAGTCTTCTGGACTTGCTTCAGTTAAGGAGAGACAAAGTAGAGTACCCTGGACTGTTTGCAATTTTCCAGATAGAAATCATTCTAATATCTGTGCCAGCAAATGGTTTTGATGATTTTCTGAAAATTAAAAAATTTTAAAAATTAGACCTATAAAGTTTTAGTAGCAACTTTAATAAATTCATCTTTAATGTTTGCCTTTTAATTGTGACCATTGAAACACATGTACAAATACACTTGCACACCCCCCCCTTCCCGCCCTCCCATGAGATCAGTGCTAACCATTAGTCTTTTCTGACACAGGCATTTATGTTTAGAGTCGAGTGCCCAGGATCTAAGTTTATTCGTCACTTTTTGCCCATCCTCATACTTCTTCAGTTTTAGGAAAGCCAGTGGGGGTAGTTATTTCAAAAGAACAAATAAGTGTAGAGATGTATTTATTCTTTTGAAGTGTAATTGCTGTCTGAGAGCCTAGAAGGAACTCAGTTACTTGAATATAACTTCTTTTAGGAACTTACTCTTATGCCAAACTGTAGTGTAATTAGATTTAAAATTATAAGGTCTCCTCTTCACTTTGGGAGATTGTTTTACTTTTTATTGCTCATCTCCTCCACTAGGAATTGTGTCAAAAAGGCACATCTGTTTTGTTCTTTGTATTTTCAAAAATGTACTTAGCAGAGTGAAGTTAAAAAAAAAAATGTTGTTGAGTGACTAAAGGAATCCTTTTCATTATCTTGTGCTTGTTTAATGACACTGTCCTGTTGCATCTTAGTGGTAAATGTGTCGGAAAGGGCATCTTGGGGTTGAGGGGCCTCTTCTGGCTGCTGCTGCTTTTGCTGTTGAATTATGGAGCTTCCTAGGAACCCTCAGTGCTGTTCACTTTCCTGCTGAATTATGGTGTGTAAATCCTGATGGATAGTTTTTTTTTTTTTTTTTAATATATTTTATTGAAATTTCACAGAGAGGAAGGGAGAGGGATAGAGAGCTAGAAACATCGATGAGAGAGAAACATCGATCAGCTGCCTCCTGCACACCTCCCACTGGGGATGTGCCCGCAACCAAGGTACATGCCCTTGACCAGAATCGAACCCGGGACCCTTCAGTCCGCAGGCCGACGCTCTATCCACTGAGCCAAACCGGTTTCGGCCTGATGGATAGTTTTGACAGACCTTCTCCCTCTACTTCAGCCCTTCTGATGGCGTGTGACACCCTGGAGTTCCTTTCTTTGAAGATGCTTTGACGACACCACCCAGGATTTCCAAATTGTAGCCCTGAGATGCCTAGAGCTTTGGCCCCACACAGTTGTTAAGGCTCCTTCTGTTCTGGAGGCCCGACAACATTACAAACACCAACTATTTATAGTATACTTTTCAGTGTCAGTAAATTATAGGGTGCTCATACCAGTGGGATGGGGCAAACACCCACCTGCCTGCTGCTCTCCAGAACCTTGCAGCCAGGTGGTAGGAGCTGAGCCCCACCTGAGAGCTTTCAGGGCCTCACGGGGCCAAGGCCTGCTGGAATGCCCCGGGGGTTTCTAGTAAAGTCGGTGTGCTTTGAGACGGAGTGGTTGGGAATTAAAAAAAAAAAAAAAAAAAAAAAAGGGCACCAAGGTATGCGTGCTCTTGAGAGAAGCCCATGCTGATCTAACTGCCGGCTCCACAGGTGGCTGTGTTTTTGGTGATCTGTGCAGGAATGTCTGTCAGGTTAAATCCCTGGTGAACAGACGAGGGTCCTGTGCAATGTCCCTTTAATTTGACCAGGCAGGATCCCGTGAATTTCAACAAGGTAACTGAAGGGCGTTGAATCTAAATTTGGGTACGATACAATCTCTGTAAGGTAAAGAATTTTAAGAGTATGTAAAAGCTCTTAAAAAGGCCTGTTAAGGTGGAGGGCCTTCATCTTCCCATAGCTCCCTCTTGGGAAAGAGTTCCTGGCCTGTCATTCAAAGTACATGAGAAGGGTGAGCCCCCTCCACAAGGCACTGTTTAGAAAGGGCTCAGCGGCTGCAATGCTCTCCCCTGGCTGCCAAGCCTGAAGTAGTTGGACTTTTAGGGGCAGGTTTTGTTGTGTTAGCTTTTGGGCCCTTCAGTTCCTTGCATGGTTGAGGGAGGGACATTGAGAGAGAGGCCTGTTCTGTTAGCTGGAGTTTCCATTGAAGTGCTAACTGCTGGATCCTTTGAACCTCCAGCCGGGGAGGGTATTTATAACTGGCTGTTTGCGTGCTTAGAGGAACCGAGGCCCTGCCTTGCTGTCGTGGTTTAAGAGCCGTGCCCTTGGTGTGGGCTGAAAGGGCAGGCCTGGCCAAGTGTGGGGACTTACACTCGGCTCCTCACGACCTTGTCCTCCTCGCCCCCCTCCCCTGTGAGGCCAGCGGCCCTTTCAGGGTTAACGTCTGCGCTCTGGAAGCAGCTGGCCAGTTTACACTCCTCCCTGGGCTGTACAAAAATACTTCCTTTGAAGTGTTGGGAGAAGCGGTGAAGGGTAAAACCTGGTGAAGAATAAAACCTGGAGTGGGGCTTGGATGCACGCTCTCTCCCAGGGCGTTTGCTGTGAGACTGAGCGCGCCCCCCCCCCTTCCCCGTAAGCCACTGGGGTGGTTGGTTCTGCTCACATTTCACAGCTTCCAGCCCAGTCACAGCTGGCTTTCTCTGTGTATGTGTGTTTGTGTTTAAAGTCTCCCCAAAAGGAGTATTTCTCAACAAGAGAGATAGTTAGAAGGCAGCCGCCTAACTTGGCGGCAGAAATCCCTTTGACCGCACTGCTCCCTGGGGCTGCTGCAGTGGGGGTGGTATCCCGGGGTATGTGTGGAGCTGAAGTGTTTCCACTTGGTCCTAAAGCGGCCCCCCTGCTTCTTGCCCCCCCCTGCTTCTTGCCCCCCTGCTGGAGTAGGAAAGCTGCCACGGATCCCGTCTTTGATTTAGTCAGATCGGAGCATGGCAGCCCAGAAAATCCCCGGAGTCAGAAGTTCTGGGCTCTGACCCGTGGGACTTGCCGAGACCCAGCACAGTGCTTTGACTTTTTTAACCTCGGGTTCCCCTTCAGGAAGGTAAGGAAGGACCCGTGGACATGAAGGGTTGGGAGCACCTTGAGACAGTGCATGACACCGCTCCAACGAAGGGCCTGCTGCTGAACAGAAATGGCATTTAGGATAAAGGGGCCAAAGAGAAGAATGCCAGACCAGAAATGAGACGGAACAAAGCTTGAATGTCTCCTTAATCCTTGAGTATTTGCAGCCGAGGAGGGGTTAGAGTGAGATGGGAGGAGAGGCAGCTGTTATATTCTCGAGAAGAATGCCAACCTGTTTCTCCCCACAGATGGGGCCACACAAGTTCTTTCTGAACTGGGGTTTGCAGTCCCTTCTTCCCTGGGAAATGCTCTCATCATATGGATTTTGTACGTCTTATTACCCTACCTCCCATTTCTCTGAGACAAGCGGTGAGGACCACTGAGTTAAAATATCACACGGTTAACATTTATTGATGACTTGTGCCAGACCAACTCGAATTATCTCAGTTTGTTCCTCATGACAGCCCTTTGCTGCTAAGTGCCCTTGTTCCCATTTTATAGGTGAGGAAGCTGAGGCTGGAAGAAGTGACATGACTTACCTGAGGTCTTACAACCTACAGATGGCCGTCAAGCTGATTTTAGACCCTTTACTCTTAATAATTACAAGGTATAATAAGTGGTGGAGGATTACTTTTTTAATATATATTTTTGTTGATTTCAGAGAGAGAGAGAGAGAGAGAGAGAGAGAGAGAGAGAGAAACATCAGTGAGAGTTGGCTGCCTCCAGCACGCCCCCTACTGACTGGGTAGAGCCCACAACTCTGGCATGTGCCCTGACCTGGAATCAAACCGTGACCTGCTGGTTCACAGGTCGAGGCTCAACCATTGAGCCACCCTGGCCAGGTGAGAATTAATTACATTTAATTCTGTGATCAGAAACTGCTTTTAGGGAAAGAAGTAGAACATCGAACTTTTCTCATTCTTGCAGTTTTCACCCACGTTATGCTCATCAGTTGACTCTTACTGATCAATTATGTTTGAATAAACATACATGCTTTTTGCCGTGTGGTTTCTGAAGCAGAACTTCTCTCATTTCTAATTCTCTGTGTTAACTTTATAACGTAAATGCTTTTTCCCTCTCTCCTTGGGAAGGAGGGAAGATGGTTACAGGACTCTGTCATCGGGGCTTTCTCACCGTTGAAGGACTTGGTCCTGGGGATGGATGGGTAGCCTTCATCTCTAGGAAGCCCTAGCTGTGGGCTTTGGGCTCTCCCCAGCCTAGATCCAGACTCGGCACTTACTCCAGGGACAGGAGATCCTATCCTTGACCTTCCTAAGCTGCAGGGGAGGGAGGGCACCAGGAACGCTCGAATGATTTGCCCCCAGGTGCACACGGGGCCAGACCCAGGGCCAGGCTGGCAGGCCACTGGCCACATGCCTCGCCTTTTCACCTGGATTTCCAGCGCAGGAGGGCAGATGAAAGGAACAGAAATGACAAGTCAGTGGAGTAGGAGGGCTCTCATTTGCGAAGTTTCTTTTGATCTTCATCCCTTTGTTTAAAAAGAAACACACACACACACACACACACACACACACACACCCCAAAAACCCACAGCTAGTAGCCCGAGCACAGGGTTCACGCTGGTTTATTGAGGGGCAGTCCTTTTTCGTTTGGCAGGAAGCCCGCCCGCCCCCCCCCCCCCCGTGGTCTGTTTCATTTCACCTGTGGCCCAAACCCCCTCTCCCATTCTGCCCCTCCGCTGCCAGATGTCACCCTCCTCTTCGAAAATCTTTTTAAGAGCCTTTTTACTCTCCAGAGGGTGGAGTCTAAACCCTGTCTTGCCCTAATATCCTGACGCCCTTGGCATTTTGCTCCCAGTCCTTTCGCAGTTTGGTGTCCTACTGCGGAAGCCCTCACCTCCAGTCAAATGGCTCCTCTCCTCCAAACAAGCTTTGGCCTTTATTTGTATCTTTGCCTACATTCTGCCATCTTTCAAGGCTGCCGCTTCCAGGGAGCTCTCCTGGGCCGTTCATCTCCGCTGCCTCTGAACTTGAAACAACCTGGTCTGGCCACTCATTTGGCACTTCATAATGTTATTTTTGTTGTTGTTTAATTTGTAGATGTGGTTGTCTCCTCGCTAGATTGTAAGCCTACTGAGGTCAGAGGCATGCGTTACGAACTGTTTTATATCTCACCAGAACTCCATAGCGCCTAGGTTGGATGCTATATAAGGATCTGGGACGGAAATCCTATCCTTTTTCTGTTAATAGGAACAAAAGACTTGATCAATGAAAGCCTTGATAAATGAGTTTCTAAAATTAAAAATAAAATGAGCAATTGATTTTTATAGGGTCTGTGCTGTGCCAGAATTAATATACTTTTAAATCAGGAGTTCTTAAATGAATCGGGGAGTTAGCGTACATTTTTATATGCGTGATTTTACTGTGAAACAGTCTATAGTGGGGAATTTTGACCTAGACCCCTTCAAGCTGAAAGCTACCATGCGTGCTATTTTAAATTTGTTATTGTTGATATTTCACTCCGCAGTTAGCTGCCCTTTTGTTTTTAGACTTTTATTTCAGTGCTCTTAAAACTTCTCCCTCTAACTCATTTCTTGGAACTCTATCACACTGTTAAAATGGGGTTCTTCTCTTAAAAATGCCTCTAATTATTTAGCTGCTATGAGAATATGTTTTGTTTCCTTGACCCTTTCTGTAGTTTATGGTGGTGCCCTTGACGAGGGGTTCAGGTAGGTTGATGGCCTTCACTGGAATTTTAGTTTGACCTTCCAAAGGTGAATCCTCTGAATGGGAAGGACTTACTCCCCCTTCCCTACCCCCGCCTAGCCCTTTCCTCTGCCTTCTGGCCTGTGCGTATGAAACTCTGGCCTTGAACACACCTCACAATCCTGCCTCTTTCCCCGTTAACTCTTGTGGGCCTGATCTTTGTGTGGCTTGCTCAGCTGCAGCTGTGAGTGGAATCATGTATGCATCCCCATATACCTTTTCCTTCCCCATTTCATCCCAGTTAAGTGGTGTAGCAGAAAATGTAGTGACAGGCCCTAACCGGTTTGGCTCAGTGGATAGAGCATCAGCCTGCGGACTCAAGGGTCCCAGGTTCGATTCCGGTCAAGGGCATGTACCTTGGTTGCTGGCACATCTCCAGTAGGAGGTGTGCAGGAGGCAGCTGATCGATGTTCCTCTCTCATTGATGTTTCTAACTCTCTATCCCTCTCCCTTCCTTTCTGTAAAAAATCATATATATATATATATATATATATATATATATATATATATGATGTAGTGACAGCTTTCTCTCTATGAAATGTGGGGACACACTTAGAGAGGTTAGGTGACTTACCCAAGGCCACAGGGCCAGGGAGGAGCAAAATTGGCCTTGGGAGGCAGCCCAGGGTTGTGCCACGGCCCCATCAGCAGCCTGGGGAGTCCATTGGCTGGTTAAGTGCCTGTAGGTCTTTGAGGAAAGGAGTTGTCCCCATGAAAGCAACCTGCAGTGCTTACTCCAGGGGCCACGTCTGACCCAGTTTCTGAAAGTAATGGATTTTAAGAGTGGGTTTGGTAGTTCCTCTAGGGCCAGGGGTCCTCAAACTACGGCCCGCGGGCCACATGCGGCCCGCCGAGGACATTTATCTGGCCCGCCGGGTGCTGCTGCCTGTCCTGCTTAGCAGCCGACTCGTCCCAGGCCCGCAGTGCGCATAGGAATTTGTTCATAGTTTTTTTTTTAAACTATAGTCCGGCCCTCCAACGGTCTGAGGGACAGTGAACTGGCCCCCTGTTTAAAAAGTTTGAGGACCCCTGCCTACGCTCTGCTGTGTTGCTGGGCATTTTTCTGGAGATGGACTTGATTATATTCATCCATCTCTTATAGAAGTCTGAGATCCCAAAATAGGCCAAGAGCCCTGATGGGGTGCCCCCCCCCCCCCCACAGGGACTGCACTAGAGACGTGGGCCCTTCGGGGCGCATGCTGTCCTGGTAGCTCTAGTGACCGCTTTGGGGGCAAGGAGGAAAGTCAGATGTGATCTGCCTCACCCCGTCCAGTGTCAGATTCCTTCTTAAATTAAAAGCCCGTGCGGAATAACCTTTAAAAATAGTAAAGGGTTAGAGGTTAGCTTCTTTTTCAAGTTCTTATTACAGAGAATGTTGCATGTATTCACAAGCAGACAGAACCGTGTCATGTACGCGATGTACCTCCTCAGCCACAGTCACCATCACCCATTTTAAAAATTGTTAACTCCTGGCACGGTGTTTCATTTGCACCCCACCCTCCTGTTATTTGGAAGCAAAGCCAGCCGTATCATTTTTTTTCTGGAAATATTTCAGTATCTCTAAAAGATAAAAGATTCCTTTAAAAATAATCGCAGTGCCCTTCCCACAAGAGGTTAATGTGAAGTTCGTGATGTCGCCTCCCAAGGTACAATCCCCCGCTCCCCACACTCCGTAAGTGATCCATCGAGTGTGCGCTTGGGGGCCCCTGCACTAGTAGCCCGGTTCGGGGGTCGGGGTCGAGCCTGAGCCGGTGGGGACGGGCTGGGCGCTGGCCCCAGATCGGATTGTGGATGGTGGATCCCGGCGTGGGCGCAGCGATGGTATCGGCTTTGCCCCTGGCGGGAACTTCAAGATCAAAGGGCGCCGCGCTTCAAAGCCGCCGGATTGATGCAGAGAATGAGAGCGCTCCGCTGATGTAATCTCAGCCTGTGAGACAGGTTCTTTTTTTTTTTTTTTTTTTTTTAATTTAAACAAAGACACCCGTTGTTTGTTTAGAGAGGTGAAGCGTGTGCTGCGGAGGGCACGCGGCATCTGGAGGGGCTCCACTCCCGGGCTGGTGGATCCGCGGTCGGGCAGCAGTGTTGCAAGTGGCAGGCGTTGTCTTAGCTGGACGTGCAGACTTCCCGTGAGAGACAAACCGCTTGTGTTCAGAGCAGCTGGTTTTTGTCCCCTTAAGGTGGTCAGGTTTGTTCCCAAGCAACGCCTGAGGTTTTTGAAAGCAGCGTCCTCTGGTGGGGGGGAGTCAGGCTTTGGAACAACACCTGGTGAGGTAGGCAAAGGGTCTGTGCGCTGCTTTCGCTCATTCCTGCCCCTTCCTCTAGACCAGCGGTCGGCAAACTCCTCAGTCAACAGAGCCAAATATCCACAGGACAACGATTGAAATTTCTTTGGAGAGCCACATTTTTTAAACTTAAACTTCTTCCAACGCCACTTCTTCAAAATAGACTCGCCCAGGCCGTGGTATTTTGTGGAAGAGCCACACTCAAGGGGCCAAAGAGCCGCATGTGGCTCCCGAGCCGCAGTTTGCCGACCACTGCTCTAGAAGGAAGCTCATCTCTCCCTTCCCAGTGCACGTGAGAGGTTAGACTGGGCTGGCAACTAGGGCCATCCCCGTCAATAAAAATCAGACATTGCCTGATCATCTGCGTGTCCCCAGCTTAAGCTGCCATCCTGCCTTTAGTAGTTGGTGAGTATACCCGTTGGTGAAACCTTGTGCCCATATATACCTTCATGAGTAAAATCAGCCATATTCCCTTTTCTTGCTGCTTAATAAGTCTTACCGACATATACACAGACAAAGCAGCCCTTAAGCTGTTAAGTCAGCTTTCTGGATGTTGAGTTCCTTCCCAATCTCTTCCCACATCAGAGTTCAGGGTCATTGTGATCTTAGGTGCTCACCAGTCTAAATCATGGTGACTTGCCCTGACTGGTGTGGCTCAGTAGATAGAGTGTCAGCCTGCGGACTGAAGGGTCCCGGGTTCGAGTCCGGTCAAGGGCATGTACCTTGGTTGCGGGCGCATCCCCAGTCGGGGGCATGCAGGAGGCAGCTGATCGATGTTTCTCTCCCATCGATGTTTCTAACTCTCTATTCCTCTCTCTTCCTCTCTGAAATCAATAAAAATATTAAAAATAAATAAATCATGATGACTAGCGCCCACCTTGGCATCTGACAGGCAACCCAACCAGTATCCCAATATGTGTAAACCAGATTTCTTCTCTCCCCAAATCTGCTTCTCTTGGGTTCTTGTCTGTTACTCAAGCTAAATACCTGTTTTCTCTCTAGACTGTCGTTCCTTCTCTGGCCCCATGATGCCTCTGGCCAAGCACATCCAGTTGTCTGTAAGCTCCTTAAGGCAAGATTAGGAGGTGTGTGTGTTTTTTTCCTTTTTAAACTACAAATCAGATTGTCCCCATCTTTTACAAAAGTGCGCTTCCCCCATATTTTATTATGAAAAATTTCAGACATATAGGAAAAGTGAAAGAATTTTATCATGCACACCCATATACCCGTATTCTCACCTGAATTCCACCATGGGCATTTTATTATACTGTCCATCTGTGCATGTGATATGTCTTTAATATTTGAAGTTTGAGCACATGTATATCCCGCACATGGTAGATGCTCAGATGTGCCAATGGGTGTGACAGGGTTTTTTGAGATTTCCCTTTTTTACTCTGTTTCTACTACCTTTAGATCCAGATATCTATCTCTAAATCTCTCTCTCTCATGTTGGGAACAGCCCAGGAAGAGGTGATGGCTAGAGGACCACCTGGGGCATGAAGTTTGCTTTGGCAACCCTGTGGTGTTTGAATGACTTGCCCCTTCACATTTCCTGGAGCAGAGCCCATTGCCCTTCCTTCATCTGTCCCTCCCTTTGCCTTCTTGTGGCGTGGCCTTGTGGCTGCAGTGAGTATGGGCTCATTTTGTTCAGAGACTTTTGTACAACAACGGGTGGGTCTGCTGTAGAGTGTGCAGTTAATCAGCTGGGTGGAACTTCTGGTGGATCTTAAACAAACTGGTTTGAAAAATCTCTAGTTTGAACAATATTATGGGTTGGGTTTTTTGTTTTTTTTTAAGTGAATAAGACAAGTCACATTTCTTGAAATATTGGTAGGAACTTGTGCTTTGGGGGAAATTTCATTGGCATTGGCAAAGTCAGCTTATCCTGTTCATAGAAAAGCTTTAGCTCTGACTTGTAAATTTGCTCAAAGGATACTGGGAGCCTAGAATCTTTTGGCCTTTTTATGTAAAAACTAGAGGCCCGGTGCACGAAATTCGTGCACGGGGGTGTGTGTCCCTCAGCCCAGCCTGCACCCTCTCCAATCAGGGACCCCTCAAGGGATGTTCAATGGGCAGTTAGACATCCCTCTCACAATCCAGGACTACTGGCTCCCAACCACTCGCCTTCCTGCCTGCCTGATTGCCCCTAACCACTTCTGCCTGCCAGCCTGATCACCCCCTAACCACTCGCCTGCCAGACTGATCAACGCCTAACTGCTCCCCTGCAGGCCTGGTCATCCCCAACTGCCTTCCCCTGCAGTCCTGGTCGCCCCCAACTGCCCTCCCCTGCAGGCCTGGTCACCCCCAACTGCCCTCCCCTACAGCCTGGTTGTCCCCAATTGCCTCCCATGCAGGCCTGGTTCCCCCCAACTGCCTTCCCCTGCAGGCCTGGTCACCCCCAACTGCCCTCCCCTACAGCCTGGTTGCCCCCAACTGCCTCCCTTGCAGGCCTGGTCCCCCCCTACTGCCCTCCCCTGCAGGCCTGGTCACCCCCAACTGCCCTCCTCTGCAGGCCATCTTGTGTCCACATGGGGGCAGCCATATTTGACCACATGGGGGCAGCCATCTTGTGTGTTGAAGTGATGGTCAATTTGCATATTACTCTTTTATTAGATAGGATGAATAAGTTTTGTAAAGTTAAAATGAACCACAATGCCATCATCACACCTATATGAACTTGACATATTTCAATTTCACTAATTGTCTAAGAAATGTCTTTCATATCTGGCTTTTAAAATATGCAGGATCCTGTAAGGTCTTCTGTAGCATTTAACTTAAACTAGTTATATTGCATAGATGCACAGATACTATAATGCCTAAGGGGAAGCAAAATAAAAGACTTCCCCCACAATCCTTCACAATGAACCAAATCCTTCTATCACAACCAACCAAAGCAATTTCACTTTTCCATCTCTTAAATACGAATATTCCTTAAATATGAAGCTTTGGACAGAATTTTTTAGTTTCATTTTTATAGCCATCCACAAAATAATTGGAGGTATTGTGGAATGTAAAAGAAAGAAAGCTGACCAAGACTGTTATGCTATTTCACCACACAACCAAAAATTGTGGTCTATGAAAATTTTTGCTGAGAGATTTGGAGTTTTATTAAGAATACCAGGAAGCCATTGGCCTTTGAGTAATGTTTGAATCAAGAGGGAACAAATCAACTCTTCCTTTTGTTTGTTCAGAGGCTGGCTTTTTGGATAATGTATCCGCCTCCGTAGCTCTTGGGACTCCCTTTTCCCAAGGTGGCTTGCTTCTCCATTGACATTTGGAGCTTGCTAATTCTCGGTTAGGCGGATGGGGCGTGGAGGGTGGGTGCTGTCCTGTGCATTGGAGGATGTTGTGCAGGCATCCCAGGCCCTCCTACCCACTAGATGCCAGTAGCAAACTCCCCTCTCAGTTTTACAACTAGGCATGTCTCCAGTCATTGCCAAATGTCCCCTGGTTGAATGGGGGTGGGGGCAGAGGTAGCAAAATTACCCTCCATTAAGAACCACTGCTCTAGAAACTCTTTAGGGTTAATTATTGAGTTGAATTTGACTGTGATACTGATGGATTTCTGTGGAGGGATGCTTCCTGTTATAATGAGAATTAAATTACTTTAAGCCCTGTCCCCATTTGAGAACCCAGAAATTTCTAGATGTTACTGGCCGAGGGATTGAAATCAGTTGACAGATGACAACTGAGTGTGTGCCTTTCGTGATTTTCACTTTAGCAGGAGCCTTGTTATCTGATACTGTTGGGACCTGTAGGTGGTTGGATAAATGGGAAAAGGTCAGTTAAGTTGAAGCGGGGAATGATTTAAAAAGAATGATAGTTTAAAATTATATTTTAATTAAAGCCTGCAAGTGGACATTCAAGCCCAGGCCTTTCTGAATGGGACTGCTGATTTGTACTCCCTAGCCTTACCCTTGATCTGTCACTTAAAATGACAGTTCTGGGTGTGGTTCTTTTTTAAGCAGAGAAAGAACATATAGAAACTTGTAAAGCTATCAGGAGCCTTCTAAAATTTTGCCTTTTCACCCCCCCCCCCCGCCCCAAATTTGTTGCATTTAGTTGTCAACCATTTTTTTTAAAGTTATTTGCTGTCATTTAATTTTTCTTCCTGAAGTATTGGACTTAGTTTTTCTAGGATAAAATTTTATTTATTTTTTTTTGCATTTTTTAAGATTTAGTTTAGTTACATACTTACAGTAGACAGAGTTGGCCTAAACAGATCTAGAAACACATACATCTTAACAGGTGGGAGCACTGGTGTGTGGAGGTGCTATAGAGGAGCTTCCTGGCCAGACGTCTGTGGTGGGAGCAAGTACCGGTTCGTGGTGAATTGGGCAGGTCTGTTTATAGCCCCTGCTCTATTCTGAAGTCTGTGGAGAGGCTGTGGAGGAAGGTGGTCCCCTTTCTGAGTGTGTGCCTTCGTAGGAGTCGGAAGACCTGGGAGCAAGTCCCTCAGTGGCCTCAGGCTCTGCTTGCTCATCTTTCAAGCGGGAAGGGTAATAGTGCTTGTTTTAACTACCGAGCAGGTTATCCTGCAGGTTACGCGCAGGTCACTTACCAGGACATGCCTCTGTAAACGTTCCTGGGACGATGGTATGTTATTAATGAAACGGCTATTGCTGAGCCCGAGAGTGGGTTTGCTCTTTCGAGGATGTGTTGGCTGCTTCTTGCTCTTTGACCACAGAGCAACTTGAACCCTCAGAATAGGAAACGGGGGAAGCTTTGACCAGTACACCTTCCTACCCATTCCTGACCACACGGATGGGGAAGCCACATGGCATGGCCGGGTCTCTGTCATAGGTCTGGTGGAATAGAGATTCCTAGCTTCTCAGGGATGAACCCAGACAGCACGCAGGGGTGAGGGGGAGGAGGTGGGAGGACCACCCCGGGCTTGGCTTGGGGTGTGAGAGGCAGCCAGGCTCATCACAGGTCCTTTACTCACGCTTTGACACGAGTGCAAAGTGATGGACGTTATGGACGTTTGTGAGGACTGCACCACCTTGGAGACATCATTTCAGTCCCACATTTTAGAGTCTTCTGGAAAGTAGGGAATTTTACTTATTTTTGTCAGGATGCTTCTTTCTCTCTTTCACAGCAGGTTGAACAAATGCTGGAGCTGTCTGCCAGCCTTGTGCCACTGAATGGTTAGATAAATCTTGCACTGATGTTCATACCTGGAAGGACCTTTTGTTTTCATGAATTAGAGAAACCGAGCCCGCTTAAACGGAGTGGATCCAATTGCTCTTTGTAACCTGCCTCTCCTGTAACCAAGGAAAGCTAGAATCTGTCTAGCAGGTGAAGACATTACTTTGTGAGTACTTGCGTCACCTGAAGAAGGCTGAAATTGTGTAGCGCTTAGTGTCAGGGAAACCCCGGGGTTATTAGCGCAAATTGTTATTAGTATAGCACAAATTCTAACCTTATGCCTGCATTATTGTTTAGACATGGGAAACAATCAAGGAGGCTGTTGCTTTGTTAGGGAACCTCATCCATCCATCCATCCATCCACCCATCCATCCATCCATCCATCCATCCACCCATCCACCCATCCACCCACCCACCCACCCACCCACCCATCCATCCATCCATCCACCCATCCACCCATCCACCCATCCATCCATCCATCCATCCATCCATCCATCCATCCATCCATCCATGCCAGGCAAAGTCAACAATCTCTGTCCTCACCTAGGTCTCGGCACATTGTCATTCTAGAATCAGAGGGACTCCTCCTGCCCAGTTCCACCGGGCCGGGCACATGAAGAGGAACAGCTAAATGTATGATGGAGGCACATTTGGTAAAATGGCAAAATGCAGGCGAGGTTCCTATGGTCAGAAAGGGCAGAAGGCGTGATGAGGACACAGCTCGGTGACACATCACCGTAGACAGTCTGGGAGAACGACAGCAGGGACAGCAGTGCAGGTCATCAGCTAGGCGTGGGGCCAGTTTGGAACAAAGGCTGTGGCAGGGACCGGTATGTGGGGCCTGTAGCTGAGGCTCAGTTCCTGGGTAACCTTACTCTGCTCAAGCCCGGAGACACACACGCTCATCACTGAGTGCCTGTGTGACATAAAGATGGAAGCGGGAGGTCCTCCTGGGGCAGTGGGAGGTGGAAGAGCTGATGCTTACCTCGGCCTGGGAGCGCGCTGTCCCCTCTTGTGGGCTTGGTTTCCTCATCTGTAAAATGAAGCTGCATCACAAAAGTCCCCCCTGGTTTGAATTAAAAAAAAAAAAAAAATCCTAGCTTTGTTAAGGATGTACCCAGTCGCCTCTTTGATCTTTGATCTGCATGCGTGGAAGGGACCTGGCTTTTCCTGGTTTCCACTGTCTTTGGAGTGAATGCGGAATGTGTATTTTGCAGACAACCGGTTCCCTATCCGAACGTGCAGAATCTCCAGCAGTGTGCGTGTGGTAGCGACGCTGGGTCACTGTGTGAGAGTCCTCGTAATCCGACCCCAGGCTGCTCTGCCCCGCAGCCACTCCAGAATGAGCAGAGCAGTGGTCCCCTGTATCTAGAACCCTGAAAGCCTGCGGGGGAGGGGGATGACCTGTGTTTCTTTTAAATCCTTGTCCTGGGTGTCACTGGCTGTGGTTGGCTCCCCTTAAAAACGCTCACAGAAGAAAGTCACCAAATATCTGTCTGCTTATCAGGAGCTCTGCAGCCTTCTCTTTACCAGCGGTAAATCTTCAGTACCCGTCCTCCGTGAGATAAACGATTCCTTCTCTTCCCTCCCCTCCCCTCCCTGCCTCCTTCCTCTCAAAGAAAGCAAGCAAAGCCTCTAGCTAGCATATGGAAACAAAGATTGCCAAGGTTTCTGAGAATGCGTGTGTTCCACCTATAATAGTGGCCAAGTCTTTCAAAGTACATCATCTGACATTGTAGTATATAGACTTCTCTCTCATAGCAAAGCTCTATTTTAATAGCTTGTGGTTTTAAAAATATCATCTAAACTCACGAACAAATCCTTCTTTTCAATCACACCCCAGTGCTACCAAGATCTCTTCATCCTCCACAATTTCTCTAGAAATCATTGGAATCTACTTATAAAAACGGGGCATTGTACATTATAACTGTTCCAAAAGGAATCGGTTCAAGCCTGAGCGGTGTGATCATCAAAAGGAGTTTTAGGTGGGCTGATTTTTCCCAAGAGCGTTCCTGAGCCTGAATGAAGCAGCCAGTGTTCCTGCTGAACCACAGGCCCACTGAGCAAGCGATCGCGTCTTCGGGGGGCATCGTCCCTATCAAGGAGTCAGCAGTACCTCTGCCACGGTTAAACATTAACCAGAGGGCTTCCTCTCCTGTTATCTGTTATCAACCATCGCTTGGAACGTTTTCTGGCGGGGAGCTTTGTTTTTCCTCCAAGGAGATGCTGGAACAGGATGAGCATAGACATTAGGCCTCAACCAAGGAAGATTCTTGATTATATCCGAAGAAACACTGGCCTCCCCGGTACATAGAGTTTGTTGCCTTGGCGTTTTGTCACCTCCTGTCAACATCCCCTGCTTCCCTAACAACCCCCCTCCCCCCTCTTACCTGGATCTCAAGGCGAGGGCTGCCGGAATGATTTCATTGTGTAACGATAAATGCTACCTCTTTGCCTTTTTTGGGACAGTCATTAAAATTGCTTCGAGGAGACGGAGTGATGGCGAGGTGCAGTGAAACACAGTCAGGTGTTTTTGCCTAAGGACCGGAGGTAGCAATGCTCTGCAGGTCGCTCATATTTGGGACAAAGAAAGGGGGGCGCTGCTGTACTGCAGACGTGTTCATTTGGTTATTAACAAAAGGCTGGGTGACCCAGAAACTTAAACCCAGAGAAGGACAAAAGTACTTTCAAACTTACAAACGGGAAGACCTTGGCGGCTCGTGAATAGCTCCTCTGGAGTGCTTTCTTTGCCACCTAGCTGCTTGCGAGCTGTGGCGTCTAATAGCTCCTCGGCCTCGCGGGCCCCATAAAATTTCAGCCCGTTTCTATATAGAGTGCTCTGGAGTGGCCCTTCCTCTCTGCCTCTTATTTACTCTTAAATACCCTTTGGAAAAAGAGCTGATGAGGTGCATTGAGACTTGGTATCAAAAGCCATTCATTGATAGCCATCACTCGGGTCCCCCTGTACTTTTGGCCTTCATCACTGTCGTTTCAAAAATTTGGGGGGTCTTTTTGTTTGTTTTTGTTTTAAGGAATGACTCTTATAATACCAGAAGACACACACATTGTAAGTATTTAGATTAAAGAGGAGAAGCCCTCCCACTATGCTCTTCCTCCTGTAGATACCACTGTGACCAGCCGGGTGTCTGGTTTTTCTTTTCTGGTCATTTATCTGCGCACCCTGTTCCTTGTCTTGCTGACCCAGGGCTTCTCTGATTACATGTGTGTAGTCGGGTACACGAGGTGCACCAACACCAAACCCCATCATGTCTGGTGGTTCTCATGAAGGTGCCCGAGTAGCTGCTTGGTCACGGGTGGCTTACTTCCAATCAGTTTTTTTTTTTTTTTTTTCCTTTTCCACACCAACCCTCTTGGCTCTAAAGGGTGGTAATCTCTAAGATAACTTTTTAAGGTTGGATTTCTGGGCCTTTCCCCCCTTTACTTGGCTTTCATAGAGCTTAGCCAGCAGACAAAAGCAGCCCTTTGAGTACCTCTGAAAGTGGAGCTGAAATACTCACGTCACAGACCTCCTATCCCATAGGGTTGAAGAAAGACCCAGGGGCGGCCCCTCCCAAAGCCAGGGCGTGTGATCTAGCGTGGCACCTCGTTCATCTGAGCTGCTGCTACATACAGGCTTAGGACTTTTTTTTTTTTTTTTTTAATTATGAAGATGAGAGTCTCTACCTCTTAAACTATTAGTTGTCATGCCCTGGCTGGTGCTGTTAATATAAAACTGAGTCTGGAGGCCATAAATTTGAAGATGAAGATGATAAGCCGCTGCCAGCAAACTTTTCTCTTACAATAAAAAAAAATTTTTTTTTTAAAGGAAAAAACCCCATGCCAGACTTGTTTGTCTATTTGTCTCTGTAGGTCTCCTAGAGGCCCCCCTGGAAGCCGACGGGGTGGCGGGGAGCGGGGAGGGGGTGGACAGAACGGACCCGTTTGAGTTGGGACTGGCCTGTGCCTGCCTCCCAGTGTGTGTACCGTGTCAGGGCATGTGTCTGGTTTAAAATGCTTTTCATCCATCAGCATACTGACCCCTTTTCAAGTTTCATTGTTCTTTTGTTTTGACTATAAAAGTGACACTTGTTACAAAACCAGTTTCTGTGATCTAGAACAGTGTTCTCAAACTTATGTGTACATCAGAATCATCAGGCCCCACCTCCAGAGTGTCTGACTCAGTGGCTCTGGGGTGGGGCCTGAGAATGTGCATTTCTAACAAGTCCCCAGATGCTGCTGCTGACCTGGCAGACCCCCTCTGAGAACTGATCTGGAAGGTACAAGGAGTGAGCGTCATCTTAGTCTTACCACTCAGAACACTGTTACCATTTTAGAGTGTAAATACTTAAGTTAAAAGCAAAGATAGTTCTGTGCTGTACATATTACCGCTTTTTAAAAAAGACAGCCTTTTTATTTTAGAATACTTTTAGAGTTACAGACAGGATGAAGGATAGAACAGAGAGCTCCTGTATACCCAGCACTCACTTTCTCTTATTGTTAATACCTTACACTGTTATGGTACATTAACTAGAGTTCACACTATTATTACTTTTAATGAAGATACAGGAAACTTTTTCATAATAAGATTCAAGTATCAGAACTGCATAGAGACAGAAGTGAAAGACCTCTTCTTTGCTCTTCCCACTTCTTATATCTTTCAGGGTATTTTTCTATACACTGTATACACATGTAAATATACACACGCACAAACACATAACTTATTTTGGGACATTATTTTTTCATTTAAATATGTCTTGAAAATTTTCCTATATCAGTATATCTAGATCTTCCCCATTGTGTTTTAATGGGTAGCATACATTGTTTGGTACCCTTTTAGAATTTAATAATGCCTTATCAGTGTCCGGATTTTAAATCTAGTAGATTAAAGGTGAGGTCTGGCACACCTTCCTTTTATCTTGCATTGGAGGTTAGAGATTATTTGCCCTCCTTTGTAGAGTACTTAGCATGTTCCAGGCACTGCCAAGCATTTAGCATATGTTATCTAACACAGTTATCAAAACAACCTTATGAAACAGGTATCATTATTATCCCTATTAACAGATGAGGAAACTGAGGGTCAGGGAGGTTAAGCAAGGAAAACCCTCTGATGACTTTTTTTTTTTCCTTTATGACTTTCTAACTGGAGTAGGCTCTCAGGCATTTTAGATGCCGTGAGCCACTCAGCTTATTATACACGTTGTTTGTTCATCTTTGCTGTGTGCCATGCCCAGTGCTGGAATATGAAGGTAAAGGATGTTCTAAAGGAACTCAGTCTAGTTGAGGAGACATACATATAAATGAATAATTATATGGTGAGTATTATACTGGAGGCTTTAAGTTACTGGTGGATTTTCGATGCCTTAAGCAATGGAAGTAGAGCATCAGACTCTAATCAGACCTGAGTTTGAAATCTGAGTGTTATTTTTTTAGCTGAGTGACTCTGGGAAAGGCGCTTAGCTTCTCTGAGTTTTTGTTAAGAGTATCTTTTTAAAATTTTTATTTTATTATTATTTTTAAAAGTATATTTTTATTGATTTCAGAGAGGAAGGGAGAGGAAGGCATAGAAACATCAATGATGAAAGAGAAACTGATCAGCTGCCTCCTGCACGCGCCCCCCCTTCCCCCCACTGGTGATCGAGCCTGCAACCCAGGCATGTGTCCGACTGGGAATTGAACTGCAACTACCTAGTTCAAAGGTCAATGCTCAACCACTGAGCCACACCAGCCGGGCTGTTATGAGTACCTTAAAAAAATATTTCTTATAGTTGTTAAAATTAAATAATTACATATTAAGAACTAGGTATTATTATGCTTAATATAGATATACTATGTGTTTCATATACAGGGTGGGACAAAAGTAGGTGTACCATTTTGAGTATGTGAAACAGTTTATTCTTGTATTATTATTTATTAGCTAGGGGCCCAGTGCACGAATTTGTGCACCTTGAAAGGAACTGTGGGCTGCGAGGCTGTGGTGGGCACAGGGGTGGGTCTCGGCCCATCCTCCGTGCTCCCACCTGGCCCCTCCCACCACTGCCCCCGGTCCCCTGTCTGCTGGCAGCCCCACTCCCGCTGCCCGCTCCCACGTGCTGATGGGGCTGGCGCCAGCAGTGGTGCAAGTGGTGGCTGCTACCCAATTGCTCCTCAGAAGCAGGGGGAGGTGGAGAAGCCCTGAGGGGCAATCGGGGCCTGCGCCGGAAGCTGGCAGCAGGTGTGAATGCCGGAGGGGACTGTGGCACACGGGAGAAAATAATTTTCAGTAACCACCAGAGGCTCGCCCCGATGACAGCGACTGGTGCCCCATCTTGGTCTGGTGCCCCTGCTCACCTGCTCCACCATCCCGCCGTGGCCAACACCCGCCATGTTCCACGCTCTGCCTCCTGCTGCCAATGCCCATCATGTTCTGCGTGTGCACACGCCCCCCCACCTCCCGCCCCCGGTGGTCAGTGCACGTCATAGCGACTGGTTGTTCGGTTCCGCCATTCGGTCTATTTGCATATTAGCCTTTTATTGTATAGGATGTATTATTTTCCATAGGAACATCTGTAAACCTACTTTTGCCTCACCCTGTATTTAAAGGCTTAATAAATATAAATGTGTAATCTCTGCTCCATCAATTGCTGAGTGGAACCTTGCCTTTAAAAATCCTTGGGCCCTCGCCAGTTTGGCTCAGTGAATAGAGCATCGGCCTGCGGACTGAAGGGTCCTGGGTTCAATTCCTGTCAAGGGCACATGCCCGGGTTGTGGGCTCAATCCCCAATAAGGGGGTGGGCAGGAGGCAGCCGATCAATGATTCTCATCATTGATGTTTCTTTCTCTCCCTCTCCCTTCCTCTCTGAAATCAATAAAAATATATTAAAAAAAATAAAAATAATAATCCTTGGAAAGTTCCAGATTGAAATGCGGCTGGAACCAGATCTCACAGTCTTTTTTTCTTTTATCTCTCAAGACTAAATCCTGAAGCCCTCCCAGGACCCCTTATGCCCCCATCTCTGTATTCTCAGAGCGACCTCCTGGTTCATAGGTTGACGCTCAACCACTGAGCCACGCCGGCCGGGCTCAACAAGATTTTTAATGAACTTTATCTTGATATATGAGTAGTCCGTGCTATGAATTAACTTAATCCTTGGCTCTTTCACTGGGAGGAAAGATTTATGTTGAAGTTCCCCCCCCCCCACTTAGAGAAGCAGAACAAAACCTCAGCAGGCCTGTGTCTTGTGTAGCCAGGACAGTTCCGACCATGCTGCCACAGGTTAGATAAAATGCCGTTTGCTCTTTGCCTTCCATTTTCGTGCTTGGGATGGAGGGCATTCTGGCAAGGATCGTAAGCCAACAAAACTGGACTAATCTTATCAAAACGTTTTGGTAGAAGGTGAGGCCGAGTTAAAGGAAAGGCTAGTTTCTTTGCTGTGCAATGGCTTGGACAAGTTTCTAAGTTTGTCCTGGGGGATTTGGTGGTTAAAACATGTTTCACGTCAACCCGAACTGTCTAAATAGTGGTCCTGAGAAGTACGGCCGTGTTAGTTTTTCCTCCTTCCCCTGGAAAAGCAGCCGAACGCCACACTTCGGTCGGAAAGTGGGCTTGACTTGTGGAGTATGTGAAAACCCGCTCTGACAGATTCTCCGAGCAGCCAGCCTGCCCCTTTCTGACGGGCAGGAATAGAGAGCCGCACTAAGTTTCTGCCTTTTTCTTTCTTTCTTTCTTTTCTTTCTTTTTTTTTTTTTTAAGAGTTTGCTGCCCCCCTAAGAGAGCCAACTATTCAGAAAACTTAATCACAGGTTCTTCCTCCATTCAGACTTAATCTGCTCGTTCAGAGGCCCTTGCCCTTTCCCTCAGGGGTGGCCTGTGCCTGACCTGGGGCCACCGAGGTCTTCCCCTTGGGCCTCGCAGCCTTCGAAGGCTCCGGAGGGCAGGACCAAGCCTAATGCATTGGGTAGGGGCTTGGCTTGGGTTGGGTTGGGTCGGGTCGGGTCTCTTAATCTCCAGTTGTGAACTGTGAAGGAGACCCGCAGCCAGAAGCTTCACAAATATAACTGAAATCCATTTCACTGAGGCTGTTCATTTTATGGGCAATTGTGTTTTTTTCAGGCACTTGAATCACTGTCATGAAATCCTCCCCCCCACCCCCTCTTTCTTTAGTTTTTTTTTTTTCTTTTTTAACATCTTTAGGGACAGAAGTCGAGGACCTTAAGAAGGTTTTCTTCATATCAGTCAGTGTCTACATCTCTCCTCACACTTCTAGTTCCCCCTGACACTACAAAAAATCAAGAGGAGAAGTAGGATTTTTAGAAAGCCTTCCGCTGTCAAAAGGATTACCTTGAGGTGATGGTGGTGGAAGGTGGTGGCAGCGGCAGCTAAGGGAGAAAACCGTGAGGCCTTTGCTTTGGTGTGCTCGGCAGCGAGGTGTCTAAAGGAAGTGCAGATGTATTCTTACTGATTGTAATTCGGAGGCGCTTTTCTGTTTGTAAAATAGGTCATGCTTATGGGTTTCTGTTGGGCTAAGGACAAATACAGATGAAGTCTTGACCTACTGGAAGAGGTTTAAATTTTGTTTGATTTTTGTTTTTAACACAGCACAGCGCATTTTACGTCTGTAAGATGTCGTGAAGACAGATCCATTGATGAAATCTGATTGCATGAGTCTTCGATTCGCGAGCATTTATGCTAGAAGAAACCGGCCTGCTATTTTAGCTTTGCCCTTTCACATGGGCTATGGTTCTGTGATACAGTTTCAAACCCAAACCCGTTGTTATGTGTTCATCTAGCTCTAGGAAGCTCTCTCACCAGTTGCAGGAAATCTTTCTGAGCAAAATGATACCTTCTCTGAGAGACGGAGCACTTTCTCAGCCGAGAGCTGGGCGAGGACCTACAGATGTGTCCACCTGCCTGGGCCTGACTCCTGTGAAAACCCGCGGAAAACAACAGATGTGGGTTCTTTGGAAGAGAAGAGAGACAGACCCGGCCCTTTCATATAAGTACATCCGGCCATTTAGTAGCGGCCAGAAACAATGAAGAATGAAGACCAAGCTTCTCTCCTTGTCCCTAGATCTTTATGGTTTTTGCCCATCAGTAGAAAAAACTGTCAGCCTGGGAATTGGGAGCTCCAGCGTCTGGTTGAGCTGGGTAACCTTTGGCAAGTCTCTTACTGTCCTAAGGGTTTCAGAATGAGGGAGTGGAACTCGCTTCTCTAGTAGTCTCCCCCCCCCCCCCCCCCCCGAGTTCCAGATGATTACCAGGGACCAGTGCTACCTTTGGGACTGAAGGTCTCACATGTGAAAGGGACTCTGAGAAGTTCACTGAGAAGTTCATTGGGGGCTGAGCAATCTGTTGGTTCTTATGCCTTTCACCTGGAAAAAGAAGGGCAGCGTCTACCCAAAATAAGGGGCACCTTCAGATTTCCCTATTTAGAGGGGAAGGCCTGTTGGAAAGGGGGTCATTTTAGATAAGGATTTAGAGACTTTTCTCCCGAGAGAGAACCATATCTGTCCTGTCGGTGTGTGAAGCTGGTACTTGCCATTGTGTCATTAATGGCTGTGTTTCTCTTTCCATAGCTGTGGGCCTTATCTTTCCATATGCCAAAGGGTTTGACTAGCACGTAAAAAGGCAACTTCAGGAAATGCTGTTTTATGTACCCCCCCCGCCGCCCCGCCTTGCTTTTCCAATGGTTGAACAACACAAAACTACCAGGTTTTATATCCCACTGGGCAGCTGCTGCTGGACCGATGTTTTTCT
Organism: Plecotus auritus; assembly: GCF_963455305.1. Lineage (NCBI taxonomy): Eukaryota > Metazoa > Chordata > Mammalia > Chiroptera > Vespertilionidae > Plecotus > Plecotus auritus. The sequence goes on from NC_137779.1 coordinate 26,922,015, forward strand.
CTTCCCTTCCTCCTCCTCCTCCTCCTCCTCCTTCTCCTTCTCCTGACCCCCTCCCCCGGAGGCCCTTCTCCCCCCCCCCTCCCCCTTTTGCTCTCTGAGGGGAGCTGTACCTTTGTGGTTCTTCTGCAGCTGCCGGACTTTGATGGGGACATGCTTGCTGTCTCTACACTTGCTTCCCGTAGCAACCGGTTCTTTGAAGATGACCTCTTGCTGTTTGCCTGTTGTCGCTCATGTTGGATTATAGATGAGAGATTTACCAGGCTGGGGGTAGGGGCCCGCTGTTAGCACATTTCTTTTAGGGTTCCCAGCGTCTCTCAGCTTGTGTTTTCTCTTTCCAGAATATGAGGTTTGGAGAGGGGTGTGTGTGTGTGTGTGTGTGTGTGTGTGTGTGTGTGTGTGTGTGTGTAGGGGATATTTGTGCTGAATCAAACATAGTTTTAAGTATGTAGGATTGCCCAAGTTGTGAGATAATTTGGAAATAGGTGCTGCAGTGATTCCTTATTGAAGCTATTTGATTTGCTTCTCATTTTTATTAAATGTGATTAACACCCATAGGAGGGGGCGAGGCATCATTTGCTCCTCTCTGCTCCTCAAGTGTTTTGGCACTAAACTTGCTTCCTGATGTAATCTGAGCTCTAGGAATTGCCAAATTACCTAAATCTCCACACATTTGAACACCCCTATTTCCCCACAAAGCATCAAGTTTTCTCTTTTTATTTTAAAGCGAAAGGATCCCCCATATGTGGCCCCATCCAACGCGGACAGCTCCGGATGTGCTACGTGCAGCTAGTATGTGCATTTCTGTTTAGCTCAGTGAACTTTCCTTGGGCAAGATGGGGACAAGGCTGGAACAAGGACCTTGTGGGACAGCAGGTCACCAAAAGAACCCCGGATTAAAACAAAAACTAGTCACTTGCCCCGATCCAAGTAGAAAAGCTAAAATAGTATTAGCACCCATTTTAGTAAAAAGGTAAGGAAAATAGACACTTTTATGCACTGATGGTGGCAGGGTTGTTTGCAGCAATACGTGTATCAAGGTATTCATACCCCTTGACTCAGCAGTTTTTCTCCTAGGAACTTAGCCTAAAAAAAATCATCAGAGATGCACATCAAGGTTTTTGTGTTTTTTAAAAAATATATTTTGATTTTTTTACGGAGAGGAGGAGAGAGGGAGAGAGAGTTAGAAACATCAATGAGAGAGAGACATCGATCAGCTGCCTCCTGCACACCTCCTATTGGGGATGTGCCCGCAACCAAGGTACATGCCCTTGACTGGAATCGAACCTGGGACCTTTCAGTCCACAGGCCGACGCTCTATCCACTGAGCCAAACCAGTTAGGGCACATCAAGGTTTTTGTGTGAGGATGCTCACTAACATGTATTTATGACAGAAAATCGACAACATCGAGGGCTGCCGAAGTGATAGTACTTTCGATCACATATAGAGTACTATGCATATCTTACAGTTGTTTGAGGAAAGTATTTAATGGCGAGGCGAAATGCAACAAAGTAGAGTATAATGCAATATATCGTATGATACTAATTTTAATTTAAAAATGAGAAAAAAATTAAAATGAAATTCTACCCCCCAATTTTTCTCTGGTACCGAGATTTTAGGGTACATTAATTTTCTTCATATTGTAAGTTCTTCAGTGATCAGGCATTACTTTTTTAAGATGAGAAAGTCTTTAAAAAAAATTATTCCCCACCTCCAAAAAAGTACATTGAGGATTTTTCATTTAAAGCTAAGTATATTTTAATAGGCGAACCAAGAACATGCCCCTGTTCTTCCCTTTTTTGTCGTTAGAATGTGCTTGTGGCTGTTTTTCTTTTTAAATCAATGCCAACCTCATTCTTTGTGTGAGAGAAATGGCTTTGCGGCTTTAAGAAGTTGCAGCTTTAGCCAAAAGGAAGTTATACCCCTTAGCAGGGACTCAGTCAAATAATATATCATCTTTTGAAATCACGCAGTGATGCCTAACTTCCAAGTGAGTTACGAGTAGAGGGTGTTGGTGCTTGGATCGGTTGTTTTTGGCACAGTCCAGGTGGATGCTAAAGGTGGATGAATGAATGGCAGTGGGCTTTGCGAGCCCTTCTGCCTGTTGGTGGTAGAAGTCACTAGTTATGGCCCCTATCTTTATTTGGAAATAGTTGTGATATGGGAAGAATGAGACGTGTTAGTAGCTGATGGTTTTATCAGCAGGTTCTCTAGGGGCATGGGAGTAGAGGGAGAGGATTTGGGGGAACTGGAGGTTGGGTTTCATTTGTGTTTGGCAGTGGCAGATGATAGCTGCCGAGGGTAGAAAGGTCTGTACTGTCTGTTGAGGTGAACTTGACTGTGAGGTTGGTTGAGTTAGAAGGATGAGTACCTATGAAATCATGGGCTGGCAACCTTATGCTTCTTCAGCCCTCACTGTCACCCATTACTTGGGAAACGCGTAAGACTGGGAGGAGGATGGATACAGCAGATATATATCCTGGGAAGGCATGGAGAGAGGTCAGTCCAGAATGCTGGAATGTGGGTAAAACTAGCTTCTGTTGGCTTCATCATGTGGGAGGCACTGGTGAAGTTAGGATTGGCTCTCTGGAGAGGGTTCAGTTTTTTTGACATTCTCTTCTATGTTGAGTCCTTTAAATAGGCCCATGTGGGAATCCACAGGTCTAGATGGAGTTTTCTTTCAACTGGTACCCTATTAACAACCATATATTACTAAATTATATTACATTGTATGGAGACCACATTTTACTTATGCATTCATCAATAGATGATCATTTGAGTTATTTCCACTCTGGTTATTAATAAACAATACTGCTATGAACATTCATGCACAAGTCTGTGTGTGGACACGTTTTCATTTCTCCTGGTATAAATCTGTGAGGGCAATTGCTAGGTCATACGGTAACTCTCGTGTTTCATGTTTTGAGGGACCGCCAGACTGTCTTCTAAAGCGGCTGTACCATTTCACACTGGGACCCTTACTTCTCTCCATATTTTCATCAGCATTTGTTATTATGCCTTTTTGATTATAGTCATCCTGGTAGGTTTGGGGTTTGTGTTTTTGATTTGTATTTCTCTGATGGCTAATGATGTGGAACATCTTTCCATGTGCTTATTGGCCATTTGTATATCTTTTTTAGAGAAATATCTACTCAGATCCTTTGCCCATTTAAATTGGGTTATTCTTTGTATTATTTTTTTAAAAAGCTGTTTTTATTGATTTTTAGAGAGAGAGGAAGGGAGATCATTGGTAACAAATATTGTCAATTGTTTTCCTTGAATTGACAAACTCACTTCATTCATTGTTGAGAAAATGTTTGCCTTATACCCATCTGTATAACCATACTTTGTCAGTTCTTTTAAGTTAAAAAGGTTCCATAAAAAAGTGACGAGTTCAGCTTGCAGTTTAGTCATGCAAGTACTTTATCTGAGTTAACCATTGCTTTACTCAGTGGAAATATTCTGTATTCTTCCCATTTTGTCACACAGGAGTATTTAAAAGCGTATACTTAGGAGTTGAGTACTAATACAATTAACTTACTGCTTCATCAGTATTCTTCATCAACATTGCTCATCAACATTCTTAAGGAAACTTTTTAATTTTTTAAAGTTGTATTTGCCTTTTAAAAATGTTTTTTACTGATTTGAGAGAGAGAGAGAGAGAGAGAGAGAGAGAGAGAGAGAAACATTGATTTGTTGTTCCACTTATTTATGCATTCATTGGTTGATTCTTGTATGTGCCCTGACCAGGTACTGAACCCACAACCTTGGCATATCAGAACAATGTTCTAACTCAGTGGTTGGCAAACTGCGGCTCGCGAGCCACATGCGGCTCTTTCGTCCCTTGAGTGTGGCTCTTCCACAAAATACCATGGCCTGGGCGAGTATTTTGAAAAGTGGCGTCAGAAGAAGTTTAAGTTTAAAAAATTTGGCTCTCAAAAGAAATTTCAATCGTTGTACTGTTGATATTTGGCTCTGTTGACTAATGAGTTTGCCGACCACTGCTCTAACCAACTGAGCTACCCGGCCAGGGCCAGGCAACTCATATATATATATATATATATATATATATATATATATATATATGTGTGTGTGTGTGTGTGTGTGTGTGTGTGTGTGTGTGTATTTTTTATTGATATTTTAAGAGGGGGAGAGAGAGAGAAACATCCATGATGAGAGAGAATCATGCATCGGCCACCTCCCGCAAGTCCCCCACTGGGGATTGAGCCCACAACCCGGGCATGTGCCCTTGACCGGAATCGAACCTGAGACCTTTCAGTTCGCAGGCCGATGCTCTATCCATTGAGCCAAACCGGCCAGGGCTCTTTTTTTTTTTTTTTTAAAGTTTGCACGGATAAAATAATCCAGAGTTCAGCTTGATGCCACTGCCTTGATTCACCCAGCAATTTTCCCCACCATTGCTTTTACACCATCAGTGCACATGACGGCACAGTGTAAAAGGCAAATCATGTCTTAGTATTATTATGAAAATAGTTTTGCCCTCACCAGTTCCCTCAAAAGGTTTCAAGGACCCTACCTGCCGCTCACCCTGGGGTGGGGAGTAGTGGCAGGTGGCTTTGAGAATGGCTGAGTTAGATGGCATTTAATGGAAATTGGAGTAAAAGTATTGTGAAGGGGCTTGTTATATGAGAACGTTAGCATAAACCTGTATGGCGATAGGAACTAAGTACATAGTATACTATGCACCTTTAGTTACATCATTCTTCCCAGTCTTGAGCAATATTCAAAATCACAAAGCCATTACCACTGAGGGTTCTTTGGAAATAAAGTGCTTTCCCATTTTCTTCCTTTCCGTTTTTTTCTTCCAAGAAAAGGACCCTCTTCTTCGCCCACCATTGCCACATGTGGCGTTGCCCTTACTTCACGTTTTGTGTTTGGGAAGATAGTGTCCCTTTAGGCCCTTCCTCCATACGTCTATTTCTCAGGACACTCCTTACTCTGAAAACCCTAGACTGGTGTCTAGTTCAAGCCCAGGCCAGTGGCTGGCAATGACCCAATCCTTGCCATGTAAATCCTCACTGAATGGCAGGAGACTCAAACTTAGCAGTTCACGGAATTGTAAGGTGAGCCCTGTTTCCCAGCCAATTATGACTCCATCTAAAGCCATAGCTGGGCCATTAATGTATTTTGGGCCTTGTCCTCTTTTATATCTTGCCAAACTCTGAGAGTCTACTGTATAGCTACTGGCAACAGGCCTCTGCCAAAAACAGTCTATGAATGTATCATTTTACACCTCATTTTTCCTTGTTTCCCCCTGTGATGGCACCTTGCCTGTGTTTCTCTCCCACATCTTTCCACCCACTTAAAAAAAAATTATTCATTTAACTTATTCCTGCATTGTGATGTAGACTTTTGGCTTCTGTAGTTAACTGGGTTGTGAAAGAGCTGCTGAAGAAGGAAAATGCTAATGTCTTCATATGGGGCCCTTCCTTTCTCCTTCGGTCCCTTACTGGTTGAATTGTGTCCTTCCCAAATTCATATGTTGAAGTCTTCACCCCCCAGTGCTTGAGGGGTCAGAATGGGACCTTATTTGGAGATAAAGGGTCTTTACAGAGGTGCTCAAGTTAAAATGCGATCACTAGGGTGGGTGCTGGTCAAATATGACTGGTGTCCTTATAAAATGGGGACGTTGGGACACACACATACAGGGGGAACACCACATGAAGATGGGAGGCGGTGATAAGGGTGATGATTCTACAAACCCAGAAATGCCAAAGATTGCCAGCAACCCACCAAAAGCTAGCGGGGAGAGGCGTGGACCTAGGCTCCCTCAGCCCTTGATCTCCAACTTCCAGCCTCCTGAACTGGGAGACAATGCATTTTTGTTGTTAGTTTGTGGTGCTTTGTTAAGGCAGCCCTGAGACACTAACATTGGCCTCAAGGCTGACCGCCGTCCCTTGGGGTCCCTTGGGGTCCCTTGGGGTCCCTTGGTTCTGTTATTCACCTTGGACCTTTGTTTTACAGGTCACACCCCGAATGATCTCAGGGTGACCTGTGCCCCCACCGTGTGAGAGTTCCGAGTTCCGCTCAGAGCAATGGTCCGTTAACGCTCACACGAATAAGGAATGCAAGGTTGAGAATGGTGTCTTCTGGAAGGATGGAGAGATGGTATCGGACCCAGAGGCAGGCGGCTCCGTGTACCGGCTTCCATCCCTTCCTTTGCCATTCCTCTTCCCTGCATCGATTGGCGATGTTGAAATCTGACCGGCCTCCACTTGCTCCCCTTTCCTGTGGGGCAAGGAGCATTGAGCCAGCGTGGGGTATATTTGACTTTATTTTTTCCAAGTGCTTTCTCCATGGGACCCTCCTGCGGGTTCCCAGCTGACCGCCTGTTTGCACCACACAGCTGGGAGAGGTGGCCAAGAAAAGCGAGCTTCTGGAATGCTCAGGGCCCCGAAACATTACCCTTCGTGGTAGTTTGGTTCTTGCCAGGATGTCCTTGTAAAACTTTTATGAAGATGTTGTTGAACTTGCATTGGAGGTTGAAAATTGCTGTTAACTTTGCTAAGTCCCGTGTCCCCCAGGAATGTGGGATGCTAAGGGAATGCCTCTGGGCCTCCCTTCTGGATGGGCGCTCGGCTGCAGCAGCTGCCTGGGCAGAAAGTTGAGCTGGATGGATGGATTAAGGGACATCAGCTAGGCCTTTGTTTAAAAATATTTAAAATATGTTTGAACCTCCCTTTATCAACAAAGAATAGTTCCTTTCAGCGGAGAGAAGTTTTTCATTTCCATGTTTTTTTGCGATTTTGTTTGGCTCCTTTGTATATTTGCGACTTCAGAAAAGTGTCCCCATTCACATTTTGGAAACCATGTACAAAAGACTCTGCGTGCTTATGTTCTATTTTGCTTAAGGGGAAAGAGCAGTTTACTTCTGTCCGGAACATAGTGTTTAGGAAGATAATCTTCTCTGGCTTGAGATAATTTTTTCTCGTGCGGAGCTTTGATGATCAAAAAACAAAAAACAAAAACGTGTTTGAGAATGTGTGTATTTAAAACTTCTTTGGAATTAAGAGTTAATGGAGTTATATTCCTAATGAGATTGAGCTTTGGAAGTTCCAAAGAAATAAACCAGAAGGCGTCTTAACCCACTCAGAAACCCTGACTATTAGGGAGTTTGAGTAAAGGTAGCGTTTTCCTAAAATAAGATCCAGGTTTCTTCCTTGTCTTCCTTCCAGAGGATCACAGTAGTGTGTATCAGGTTTCTGCTTAACTTCAGATCTCTGGGCATCTGCCCGTTGTTATTAGAAACCTGAGACACTTCTCTACATGCAGGAAGGGCCAGCACGTTGCACAACTCCAGGGGCCCCATTCATCTTGGAGTGCGTGGATTAGACCAGGGTGTGAAGGGTGCGGGCCAGCACTGGGTGGTGTGTGGCCTTTGCACACAGGTGCTGACAGGCAAGGCATGCTGGGTGGAGGTCCCTGCTTCTTGGGTTGATTAGTGCATGCTTATTTTTAGAAACTGACCCTAGCCCTAACCCCTGATATTCTGTGTCCTTAACCCAGATCATTCCTCCAAATCATTGACCTCCAGAAGTATTTGGCCAACCCTGGGTTATGGCTTCGCCCTCTGGCCGCTAGCTCAGCCACAGCTTGACAGGGGGGAGGCCACAGCCTGGGAAAGATCAATCTGGGGAATTATTAGTTGTCTCTTAAGGTTGCTTTAAAATTGCTTGAGCGCCAACCCTGAAGTTTAGGAAAAGAGTGTGCTTAAATTTCTTCAGTTTGCGCCTTCCTGCTACAAGTATTCCTGACCTTCGTTGACGCTGGAGGCTGGAATCCGAGTGCAGAAGACGAAGGGGGCTTTGAATAGACATTCTGGGATATTTCAAAAGTTTCAGAGCTTGGATTGAGGTTAGTGATGCGCCACCGGTGACTGAGGTCCCACTGTATCCTGAAAGGCCATTTCTCTCCGGCCAGGCACGGGTCTGTCGTTAATCAGACATTTAACAAGTGGCACCTGTGTCTATTAGGTCGGAGCCTATGAACTTGCCATTTCTGCAAATCAGAAACGGTTGAACATTGGCAGTTTGTCGTGGTCCTACCCGGAGTTCTCTGGAGAAGCTAAAGAAGAGCAGGAAGCTGAGACCCACCTGCCTTGTGCTGGGCTGCGATTCTTGCCTGGGCACGCACTTGGGTGTGACACGGGGCAGGTCACCCACTCGCGTCGTGCTGCAGTTTACTGCTCTGGAAATGAAGATGGTTGTGGCACCACACCACAGTGTTGTGTCCAAGAGCAGAGGTAAATATGTCCATGCACTTGGAGTAGGGCATGGCACAGAACACTCTATGCACTGTTGTTACATAGTATTCACTCGTTCTTATGTCACCTTCTCCGTTTCTGCCATATCTGTGTGTCGCCCTTTTAGTCATGTGTCTTTCTTTAAAGTTGCTACAATTCTGAAAATAGAAATAACTTACTTTGTTGATTCTTAGATGCCTTTTTTTTTTTGGTATCTTACCATCTCTGATACTGAAATGTCTTCAAGTCCACAGCATGACCTAGTTTAATTTTCCCTTTGTCCACTCAAATATGTGATGGTTGATGGTATCTTAGATTTGATGAAAAGGGTATTTTTGGAAGGAAATTTTATCAAGAATTTGTGCTGGTTATCTTTTCTAATTCAATAAAATGAATAAACGTCTGTTGTTTTTAAAAAGCCCCCCTGTGGCCCTAACTGGTTTGGCTCAGTGGATAGACCGTCGGCCTGCGGACTGAAGGGTCCCAGGTTCGATTCCGGTCAAGGGCATGTACCTTGGTTGTGGGCACATCCCCAGTGGGGGGTGTGTAGGAGGCAGCTGATCGATGTTTCTCTCTCATCAATGTTTCTAACTCTCTCTCCCTCTCCCTCTCTGTAAAAAACCAATAAACTGTATTTTAAAAAATAGATAATTATTAATAAACTCTGTATGTATAGCATAAAAAATAAAATAAAAAAAATAAAAAGCCCCCCTGTGTACCACCTAGAACCCTCTGTGGATCGGCAGTGGCTCGTGGCCTACATTTTGGGAAACACCAATTGCCATGGGTGGTTTTCAGATCGCGTTTTGTGGAGCTGCTTCAGGGCCCCCGGCAGGAGCAAGGGAGCTAAAGGAGTGGCCTGCCATCCTCTCCACCCAGTGTGGCCCTGCCTTTTGTCCGTCCTTTGCATTCGTTTTCCTTAAACGTTGGTTTATAGAAAGGGCTTCCAGGACTAACCGTAGCGTGAAAACCAGCAGGAAGCCATCCTTCTCTTTAGGCCACTGAGGGATGGTCTGCTGGAATAACAGTTCCTGTAATAATACCCGTAGACCTTCCTGTTAGATGCCAGCGTCTGAGGACATTTTTCAGAGTTTCTAAGCAGCTTTTATTTTTTCTTGATTTTTTTTTTTTTTTTTTTAAGCAGCAGCTTCTTACCTTGGATGAAACCCTGAGCTTCTGAGAAGCAAAGGGACCTCCTGACCCTCCTTGCCTTCCCTTTTCTGGGGCTGGCGGTTCCTCTGTGACCGAGGGTGCAGCCTGGGGAACTGGTGGAAGCTCGTTTTGCCTTTCTCCTGAGAAAGAGAGCTTATCGACTGACCGCGATAGGGGCCCGTCTTTCAGTCTTTTGAAGTCACCTTTTGAACCTTGAACTGAGCAAAAAAGTTGCTTAATTGCCCAAAGCAGCATGCGAGGTTAGCGTGGAAGACTTCACACATTCCTTCTCTAACTTTATCTCAGAGAGAGCTGAGAACTGCGCTCGGCATTCCTGCTTCTGGAGACCCCCCTGGGCCGGAAGGCATCCTGTAGAGGAGGGAGGGGCTCCATCCCTGCAGGCCTGGGGTATAAATAGTGCCAGAGGGCTTTGGAATTAGGCCGGGTCAGTTCTGGAGGAAAAATGGGGCCTAACAGCCATGAACTCTCTTCACCCCAAAATGTCTTTAGCCCTAGGGTCTTAGCAGCCAAGTGGGGTCCAGGGGCACCAGGAGTCTCCACTGGCACTTTCTCCTTCCAGTGCATCTTGAAGGTGGATTTGAATTAGGTCTAGAAGGTGGATTTGGATTGGGACTAGAATTCAGGGGTGGGAAAACTTTTTGACTTGAGGGCCACCATGGGTTCTTAAACTGGACCGGAGGGCCGGAACAAAAGCATGGATGGAGTGTTTGTGTGAACTAACATAAATTCAAAGTAAAGGAGCGGAGGGGAGAGCAAGAGAACCGGATAGAACAGCTGGATCCGGCCCGCGGGCCGTAGTTTGCCCACGGCTGGACTAGATGGTAATGTGCGTATGGTGCAGAACACAGGGCTTTCTGTTCAAGGCCGCCGGCATTTGGAAATCGAATTATAGAGCAGTGTAGACTTACATGTAGCATCTTTGGGTTTATTACCACCCAGGCTTATGGTTTGGAGCCAGGACAGTGCTTTCCAAATTCTGTCGAGAGTCTAGTTCTGAGATTCCGCCTGGGTGGCACTGGGTACACGATAAGACTCACAGTTACAAAATTCCAACCTGACGGATTATCATCCGGAGCCACTCCAGAGTGGGATCCTGGGTCTGACTCTTCACTGTGTCACAAGCAGCGCCTGTCACGGCACATGTCACCCAGAGGCTGCTCAGTACATTTATTTAACGAGTTTGTAAACTTACAAATTGCTTTCTGATTAGATAATGATGTTCAGTCTCTCTGAGACCTTGCCTGTGGTACTGCGTCTCGCGAGACTGTGCACTGCATCCCCTGCGATTGTGCCATGCTTGCAGGTGGAAAAACACGTGTGTGTTGTGCCCAGTTTGGGAGTATGGAGAATAGGTGGTGGCGGGAGGCCAGAAGGATGCTTTGAAAAGTGAAGGACTGTACTGTCCAGTTGTTAATAAGAGCTGAGGTGACAATGCATCGGAATGAGTTTTGTCTTTGCTGAAACGTACAAACTAACTGGTTGACCTGTCAACAAGTATTTGAGTGCCTCCTAGGCAGGCCGTAAGTCACTGATGGGGTGGATTTAGAGATGTATAGGACAGTTGGTTTACTTTTGTGTCCCTCAAGTCCGGAGAATGATTAAAAAGTCATTTATTTCATGATACGTGACTCAGGAGCATAGTGGAGGCAGAGGGGTGGTTTGAACGTGGGTCCTGGTGACTTTGGGCATGTGACCTCCTGAGCACAGGCTCCTCCTTATCACACAGTGGCAGTAGTCTCTGTCTAGTACACCTCACAGAGGATGCAGCAGAAATGACCTGTGTTAAGAGTTGTAAAGACTGTCCGCCCTAGAGTGGGCCCCGTTCACAGGGGGGAGGGGAGAAAAGTGGTCCTGGGGGATACAGAGGACACCGGGAGCCTCAGGCTGTCTTTGGTTCTCCTATCCTCCTTGGGAACCAATTCACCCAGTTTCCTTTATTTGGCAGATTTCCCAGTTTGGCTTCGTTCTTAGCTCAAGGTCAGCACGTTTCTGTCCGTTCAAAACGGAATGAATTGCATCTGGCACATTTTGTCCTTGCGCCTCACAGCAAGGACTAGCTGGTACTCTGGGAGCTTGGCGAAGCGAGAGCCAGCCTCATCACCAGAGAAGGCCAAGCCCTGGAGGAGAGAGAGCACACTCTTTGGGAGTTTCTCACCGATCACAAGTGTTGGTGAAAATGACCTTTTGTGTACTCACTGTCCTGTCCTTTCCAAGGGAGGGTTGAGTTGCTTCTCAAGTTCGTCTTGCAGCCACCGGGGTGAGAACTCTGATTTTGCCAGTATGTAAAACTAGAGCTCAGAAACAAGAAAATCCAAGCTGGTCTTCTTGCAGGAAGTAGGAAGCCCTCTTACATGAGCCTCTGGCCCAGCAGCAACAAGGCTCCCCATGGGTAGTGACCCCTTAGCTGTGGACCGAGGCTGGTGGATGCATGCTTTGCCCTCTGACTGTCATACCTCTTAGATTAACCAAAGAATGTATGTGCATATATGTATAACGCGTGGACACAGACAATAGTGTAGTGAAGGCCTGGGGAGGAGGGCAATGGGAATAAAAAAGGAGACATCTGTAATACTTGCAACAATAAAGGTAAATTTTTAAAAAATAACGAAGAGAGATAATTTAGCGACTTGGTTAGAAGGAAATTGCAGCGTGTTCACCTTTGGGCCCGCCCTACTGTCCCTTCTGCAATCAGGGTGTTTTCTGTTCTGGCTGGAGCCTAGATTGTTGTTCAGAGTTTTCGCTCCTTCGGGGCCGCTATAACAAAATGCCACAGACTGGTCAGCCTATAAACAACAGAAACTTAGTTCTTCCAGTTCTGGAGGCAGGAAGTCTGAGGTGAGGGTGCCAGCGTGGTTGGGTGAGGGCCCTCTTCCAGGTGGCAGACTTGTGGTTGTGTCTTCACATGGCAGAAGAGGCTGGGGAGCTCTGTGGAGCCCCTTTTATAATAAAGCCACGAATCCCGTTTATGAGGGGTCCATTCTCACCACTTAAGCACCCCCTCCCCCAGAGGCCCCACCTAATACCATCACCTTTTGGGGTTAGGATTTCAATATAGGAATTGGGGGGTGGGGGGACACAAACATCAGACCATAGCAGAGCCCACTGCCTGCCAGGCTCCAACTTGCTCCATCCCCCCTCTTGGAGGGTTCTCCTGCAATTCCACGGTTAGGATTTCCCATCCGCTCCTTTCCTGTGGCTGCTCCCGGTCTTTCTAAGTATAGAGGACGGTATCACTCTTGGCTTCGGCCTGGTGACTCACTGGAGTGCGTCGTCCCCCTTCACTTTATGATGCTGCCGTTAATTTTGTTGTGATGTAAGAATTTGCCATTGGACATGCATCATCTCATTTGACCCAGAGCCAGTGATGGACACCTCCCCTCCCTCCCTCTCCCCTCCCAACCTGGTAGAGAAAACACTTGCAATAGTTAAGCTTAGAAGAGCCCAAACCAGGTAGGTGTTTAGAGGTGGGAGCAGAGACAGTGGAAGCTGAAGGATTCTGGGAAGGTCACATAGAGGCAGTGAGGCCAGAGGTGGACTACAGTGAACGGGTGTGGCAGGCAGCAAATGGGGCATAAAGAATTTGAAGGGATTTAGGTGAGATTATGGTGACATCTTGCTCGTAGGTAGCCTTTGATACTCTTTAACGTTCTTTACCTTGTCTGTGAATTAGATGGGGCGGGTGGTCAAGTCCTCTGAATTGTTGAGAAGTTGAGGGCCAGAGAGAAAAAGTGATTTGCTCAAGAGTACACAGTGAGATTAGTGGTCGCCTGAGCTTCTGACCCTGGCTATCTCGAATTTCCTGTGTCACCTGACCACCCACTGGTCTCTGACCCCAGAACACCTTCATTACTGGTCCCCTGCTGTGTTTCGTTTTGTTCCGCGCTGCATGGTGCTATTAAAACAAAATCTTTTTAAAACAACATTTCCCCTGCAACCTCTAGCATCAAACACTTTAAAAAAAAAATCTTCGAGATGTGAGCAGGTCCTCACTTTAATTGGTTTCTTTTAAGAAAAATTGAAAGGGACAGGGACTTTTTTTTTTCCCCTTCCTTGAGATTGTAGGGATGTAATAGATAGCAGAGTCTAAAGTTAACAAGCAGTCCCTAGCCAGCTGCGGCTACTTACATTTACATTCATTAAAATGAATTAAAACTTAAAATTCAGTCCCCCAGTTTCAATAGCCACGCGTGGTTCTTGGCTCCTAGATTGCCAGTGCAGAATTTTAGAACATCGCCGTCATTGCAGAAGGTTCTGCTGGGTAACACTGATCCCTCCAGGACCTCTGACCCTTGGTCATCTCTAACCTCTAATTTCTCGATAACCTCTGACCTCACAGAGTAGGCTTGGAGTGCGGAGGGATGTGACGATGGCGTCCTGCGGTCACGTTCTTATATTTTCTGGTTCATCTCCCGAAAAGACACGCCCAGTCACTTGTTTTTCTTTCTTTCTTTTTTTTTTTTTAAATATATTTTATTGATATTTTATAGAGAGGAAGGGAGAGGGATAGAGACCTAGAAACATCGATGAGAGAGAAACATCGATCAGCTGCCTCCTGCACACCCCCAACTGGGGATGTGCCCGCAACCAAGGTCCATGCCCTTGACCGGAACCGAACCCGGGACCCTTCAGTCCGCAGGCCGACGCTCTATCCACTGAGCCAAACCGGTTTCGGCCAGTCACTTGTTTTTCACAGAGAGGGGAAACCTCCAACTTTACCTGTTCTACCAAGCCTTGTTCTGGCGCTCCTGTGGTTGGGCAGCATGCCACAGTAGAATCTAGAACCAGGGTGTTATCATTTGTTCCATGTTTACATATGGCGTGCTACATGTGCCATTAGTGGCGCGTATTTCCATGGTCACCTGTGGACGGATCAGCGCATTAAGTGTGAAGCTATGTGCCTATGTGCCTGTATTGGGGAGTCACCGAGGGAGGACAGCTGCAGCCCGAAACCTCCTACACGAAGGGATGAGCTGCCTCTACCCTTAAGAATGTTACTCGGTTTGTAAGTTCTGTGGGTCTGCGAGAACAAAACCCTGTTACAGGTAAGGGACTGCTCCTAGGTCAAGTGCTGCACCAAGTTAAGTCAGTCCGTGCTCAGTGGCTTCCACTGTGAATACCAGAAAGGGCGAGGCAAGGAGGGCCCTTGTCTCAGCAGGTACATTGCCTCTGACTGGTTGGTGAGGCAGCCCAAGGGCTCTGCTCTAGATTTTAGTCATTTTTCTGTTCTGCCAAAGTTAGGATTTAGGACACATGGGGAAGAACCATGTTGAGCCTAGCTGTCTAGAAAAGGCATTGTCTTTTGGGGTTTCCATGGATATTATTGGGGTTATTGTCTCATATTGGGTTGTCCATGACCCAGGTCTGAGCTAGATCTGAATCAGAAAAGGAAAGTCCCCTTTTTCCCCTCCAGTAGGTGCATCATGTATTTATGAATTAAAACACACCTACATAGGCTGTTGGTAATGAGCGAGTGGTTAGCAAGGAGATGCTTGTGATTTTTGGTTGGGTTGTATTGCTCCATGGTAAAGTTGTTGACTCTCTTTCTAGAATGCTGTCTTTGTTCTTGCCCTGAATTCATCAACTTCTTTTTAAAAAAAAAAAAACCCAAACAAACACTTATTTGAAGCATTTTGATCCAATAAACCAACCATTTAAAGGTTCAGTGTAAGGAGTTTTGACAGGTGTATATATCTGTGACATCAACACCACCATGAAGGTACAGAACTCCATCACCCCTGAAAGTTGCTTGTTCTCCGGCAGTCCGTCTCTTCCTCCACCCCGCGCTAACAAGCACTCATCTGCTTTCTGTCACTCCGGATACGTTTATATGGTCTGGAATTCTGTGTAAATGCGAACGGGCGTTATGTGCCCTTTCTGAGAGAAGGGCGGGAGGAAGTCCGGGTTATTTTACTCCGCATGACGTTTTTGAGGTTCATTCATGTTGTGTAGCATGTTCCGTGTGTTGTTGCTTTTTCTTGCTGAGTGGTGTTCCTTTGTGTGAGGCACCACACTTAATGTATTCGTTTTCTTACTGATGGACATTGGGTTGTTTCCACTTTCCGGCTTTTACACATAAAGCTGCTGCGCCTGTTTGAGTACAAGATTTGTGTGGACAACTGTTTTCATTTCTCTTGTGTAAATACCTAGGGCTGCAATGGCTGGGTGACCTGGAAAGTGTATGTTTTACTTTATAAAAAACTGCCCAACTGTCTTCCATAGTGACGGGCCACCTTGCGCTCCCAAACGCAGTGTGTGAGAGTTCCCGTTGTCGCACGGCTTGGCTGACATTTTGCATTACCCGTCTTTTCGTTTCATCCATTCTTGTGGGCATGTAGCAGTATCTTCTTCCCGTTTTACTTTTCCTTCCTCTAATGTTGCATGTGGAGAGTCTTTTCCTGTGCTTATTTGCCTTCTCTGTCTCTTCTTGGTGAACTCCCTGTTCAAATTTTTTTTTACCCATTATTGTTCCTATTGTTGAGCTTTAAGAATTCTTTTTATATTCTAGACAACAGTCCTCAGTCTTGGTTTGTGTCTTTGTAGTCAGGTAAGAAGGCCTGAAATTCATTTTGATGTTTAAAACTAAACTCATTCCAAAACAAACCTTATTTTTCCTTATCTCAGGTAATGGTGTTCTTTTTGGGGTGGAGGGGGAGACAGCAAGAGATAATCATTTTTATGAGTTGAATTTTTTTCCCAACTGAGAAGTGAAAATATAAAGAGAACAACATTTATACACAGCTGTACCGTAAGAGCATTGGTGGTTTTTAGCTCAGGGTTTGGGTATGAAAATGTAGCTCATCTCATACGATATGAAAGCAGGTGCGATGGTAAAGCTGTATCATGAGACCCCACAATCAGTTTTTAAATAATATATTTTTATTGATTTCAGAGAGAAAGGGAGAGGGGGAGAGAGAGAGAAAGAAAGGGAGAGGGGGAGAGAGAGAGAAACATCAGTGATGAGAGAGAGTCATTGATTGGCTGCCTCCTGCACACCCCCCACTGGGGATCAAGCCCGTAACATGGGCATGTGCCCTGCCTGACCAGAAATCAAACTGTGACCTCCTGGTTCATAGGTAGATGCTCAGCCACTGAGCCACGCTGGCCGGGCCCCAGTCAGTTATTTTTAGCACGCCTCTTAGTTTTTCTTTCCCCTGGTTTCTTGTCTTCGGTGCCCGAGTCTTGAACGGGTAACCACTTGAGGGGATGCCGTGGAGGAAGTGTCAGCAAACACGAAAAAGCAAATTCGGCCATAACTGTATAGACAGTCCACCTGAACGGTTCAGCCACGTACCCACAGATAAACCCAACTGTTGCGGAAAACAGACTAATTCCCCGAGACATCTGTTCAGCTAGCTTCTGGCCCTTACAACCATTTGCATGGGCAGCCAGCGCAGATGCTCCCGCATGGCGGGCCGAGGAGGTGGGCTGCAGAGTGCTGGCTTCCGGCCGCGAGGCGAGGGCAGCTGCAACTCGGGGAAGGCCGGGTTCGGGGACTGGTCCTGGGCTCAGCTTGGAGAGCCGACCCGGCTGAGTAGTGTGATGGCCACAGCCCCGGAAGCGGATCTATGGATTACATTTTTTGAAGTTGGAACATTTTAAAGGATTTTGCTACATATGTCATCATACTTGGTGTAAATCTGTGTTCCTTTTTTCAAAATACTAAGTCAAATCAAGTTTTTTTTAAAAAAATTTATTGATTTTTTTTTACAGAGAGGAAGGGAGAGGGATAGAGAGTTAGAAACATCGATGAGAGAGAAACATCGATCCGCTGCCTCCTGCACACCTCCTACTGGGGATGTGCCCGCAACCAAGATACATGCCCTTGACCGGAATCGAACCTGGGACCTTTCAGTTTGCTTTTATTATTATTATCACTGGCTATTATTATTATCACTGGTGTTTTAGTGCCAGACATTGCTTTGCAACATGTGCTGTCTCTCACCCTCACAACAACCTTGTACTGTCAGCATTGGACTTCTTATGTGCGGATGATAAAACTGAGATGGAAAGAATTCATCCGTGCCAAGGAGGCATTGCTCTGCATGGCTTAAGGCTTTGCTCATTACCCTGGATTCCACTGGATTCCCCTGCATTCTCTTTTGACAGGCCCTGCGAAGTCCTCTTGACCTAAAGCTTTGGTGCAATCAGAGAGAGGTAGAAGCATCCTTTAGTCAAACACACATGACAAGGCAAACACACATGACAAGGCCAGGGCCTGACCGATTCAACTGGTAAAGGTACTGTGAGCCACTTTGAGATTCAGACAACACACTGCTGACAGAGAAGTGAAAGGGAGAGTAGCCGGAGGTGCCAGATGCCCGTGGTCTCTGCCCCACACCCCAGGGAAGTGTGACACCGAAGCAGAAGGGGCCACGTGGCTGCAGTGTGCGTTGTGGGTTGCCCTGCTGCTGAGGAGTCCGTTCTAGGCGATGGCTAAGCTCTTCTGAGAGGGATGGGACAGAAGCTTCCTCCTCCTCAGAACCCGGGAGGTGATGAGAAACTTCTCAGGACAGCCTCCCAGCTGAGACGGGGAGGCGAGAGGGAGATGGCCTTGAAGTGCATCTCAAGATCTCGCCTTCCCTCAAGTCCTTTTCTGTCCACCGAGGATCACGTTCGTCCAGACCTTTGCCTGCGTGGCCCGTGTGGATACCTGGGAGGGTGGCGTGGCCGAGCCGTTCCCCTCTCCTCTCTGGCCCACAGGCACACAGTCTCTCCTCTTTTGACCCGAAGCTCTTGGGCCCCCTTTTCTGGCTTCTCTCCTGATACATACCAAGGCTGGTACGCTTTCTAGGAATAAATGTCAAGTTCGCCCAACTGAATAAAGACCCTTGAAGAAGATGGAGACCCACATCGAGTGTAGTTTTTGTATCTCTTATGTACACTCACACAACATGGCCTTGCCTTCACTTAGAAACGCCATAAATACAGGTTTCTTTGTCGGTGAACTGAGACCCACCTGGTTTCTTTGAAGTTAGACACAGCAAAAACCCGTCCATCACCATCAGTCTGACACCTAAGAACGGAGTAGTTGAAGACTCCAGGAGTTTGTCCCCTGTGTACCCACGCCACCCTAGTGCCCTAGAATGTAGGGGTGGGGGTGGGGAATGGTTACACGAAACAAAAGATCTCCATTAAAATCAAAAAGCCCAGAGGCCATTTTTAGTCATTCGTCTCTGGAATTAAATGTCGGGCACTGGGCTAAATTTTCAAGGTGCCCTCTTGTTGACAAGTGGGGGGTTTAAGGAGTGGCTGTAGCGAGATCGGCCAGGCCAGACCCAGCCTGGGTTGTGACCTCCCCAGAGACCTAATAAAATATAGGTAGCTTAATGAGGTGAGGAATGGGCAAGAAGCTGTCCTAGCTTGTGCCAGTAATTCCTGACATATAGTGACTGTCTCCTAGGAGCCTGAAGCAGAGCTCAGCCATCATCGCATTAATCCTCCCCACACCCCCACGGGGTAGGCAGGTGGCAGGCCTTACCCTCGCTCTCAGGATCAGAGAGAATGGGGCCCTTATGCGACTTGCCCAAGGTCATATCGGGTGGCACAGCCCAGCATATAATTTATTGCTTTTAATGCTTGAGCCTGTGGTTTTCGCCCCTCCCTCTCCCTACTTCCCCTGCTATTAACAGGCTACGCAAGAATATTTAATCAGGTGATTTTCATCAAGTGTCCCTTCCTGAAGCGCTCTGGTTTGGAAACTCACCAGGGCAATTACAGCAAAGCAGGGAGGAAATGGGGTGAATCTGTAGCCGGTGGGTACAGCTCGTGAGTCCTCAAGGGACCCAAGGAGCCCTTCCCCGCCCTGGCAGTGCTCACCCAATCCGGATTGTCCCCCTTTCCTGCCTTCCTTGTGATGGGTTTCTTGCTTGATTACATGGTCTCGGGGATGTTGAATGGGCTAGTTCAGTTTTTACCTCGCTTCCCTTTCACAGGTCCTCGGGTTTTTACTCTATTCCTGGTGGCATTGGGCCCCCAGCTAGAGCCCTTCCCCTCTTAGGCTGTCTGCCCCCATCTGTCCTCCTTACTCATGAAGTTCACGGACCTGTGCCACCTCACTCAGGTGGTGCAGGCGCCATCTCTGTTTTATGGATGAAGAAACTGAACCCCCGGGGCTGTGTTCTTTTCATCACACAATGCCAGATAATAATTTGAATCTTGCCCTATTTTTTCCTTTTTTTTTTTTTACTTGCCTTTTATTTGCATAATTCTAATAGCCTTATTGAGATATAACTCACATTCCATGTCATTCACCTATGTAAAGTGTACAGTTCAGTGGCTTTCCGTATAGTCACAGAGTTGTACACCATCACCTCAGTAAATTTTGGAACAATTAAATCATCTCCAAAGGAACCCTGTACCTGTGAGCTCCTACCTCCCTATCCTCCCTTTCCTCCATACTCCAGCCTTAACCAATCACTCATCTATTTTTTTGTCTCTGTAGATTTTCCTATTCTGGATTTTCATATGAACAGAGTAATTTAAGAAGTGGACTTTTGTGACTGGCTCCTTTCACTCAGCATAATGTTTTCTAGGTTCATCCGTGTTGTAGCATGAATAGGTGCCCTGTTTCTTTTTATGGCTGAATGATATTCCATTATGTGAATATACCACAGTTTGTTTACCCATTCACCTTATTGATGGCCATTTGTGTTATTTTTATTGGCTGTTATGAATAATCCTATATAATAAAAGGCTAATATGCAAATTGTCCCCTCAACCAGGAGTTGGACCAGGAGTTCGACCAGGGGGTGGGGCTGGCCGGCCAACCACCAGCAGCCCCTCCCCCTGGCCAGACCCACCCCCGATCGGCCGATTGGAGTGGGCTGGCCGGACCCCACCTGTGCACGTATTCGTGCACCGAGCCTCTAGTGTTTCTATAAACATTCATGTGCAAGTTTTTGGGTAGGCGTATGTTTTCATTTCTCTCAGCTATATAGCTAATAGTGAAATTGCTGGGTCAGATGGGAACTTTATGTTTAATCATTTGAGAAAGTTACCAGGCTGGTTCAAAAGCAGCTGCACCATTCGACATGCCCACCAGCAGTGAATGAAGGTTCTAATTTCTCCACGTCCTGGGCACTTATTTCCCGTCTTGATTACAGTTGTCCTAGCAGGGTGAAGTGTATCTCATTGTGTTTTGATTTGCATTTCCTTGCTGGCTAATGATGTTGAGCAGCTTATTTGCATTTGTATATCTTTCTTGGAAAAATATCTGTTCAGATCCTTTGCCCATTTTTTAATTGGATAATTTGTCTCTTTATTATTGAGTTATAAGAATTCTTTCTATATTCTAGTCCTTTATCAGATATGTGACTTGCTCCTAATTTCTTTCAATCTATGGGTTGTTTTTCCCTTCCTTTTTTTTAAAAAAAATATATTTTTATTGATTTCAGAGAGGAAGGGAGAGGGAGGGAGAGAGAGAGAGAGAAACATCCATGATGAGAGAGAATCATAGATCGACTACCTCCTGCACACCCCCCTACTGGGGATCGAGCCCGCAGCCTGGGCATGTGCCCTTGATGGGGAATTGAACCCAGGACCCTTCGGTCTGCAGGCAGACACTCTACCCACTGAGCAACACCAGCCAGGGCTGTTTTTCCCTTTCCTGATGGTGTCCTTTGCGCACAAAAGTTTTTCATTTTGGTGGAAGTCCACTTGATCTGTTTTTTTCCTTCGGTTGCTTGTGCTTGTGGTGTCCTGTCTGTTGCCCCGCTTTCCACTCGCCAGGCCCACAGGCCCACTTTGTAACTAATCCTCAGGAATACGTGCGTGGTGGGCAGGATCAGCTCTGCCCTTCAGACAGGGAAACAAGGCTCCCAGGTCACATGACTCCTCTCAGGCCACACAGAAGTGACGTGACAGTGCCGGGATGCACCCCAGCCAGCAGCCCCAAAGCCCATGTCTGCCATAGCGAGGCGCTCCCCCAGTTCCGCGGTGGTGTCATTGAATGACAGGCTCTGCCTGAGGCTGGACACTAACGGGCCTGCTCTGAACACCGTGTTAGAAACCCCTTCTCGGAACGATTGCTTGGCAAATGCTGGATTATTCCTCCCGTTTTAGTCTCCGTGTTTTTCCAATCACATAGATCTTTCCGAATAAAAACTAACTTAGAATCTCGGTTGGGAGGTAATAAACCTGCCTCTGCATTCAGAAAACTCCCCAAGATCACATGCAGCCCCCGGGCTTGTTACAGCCATGGTTCCTCGTCAGAAATTCTCAAATTCAGGATCATTGTCTCTATTTTATAAAGAACCCCTGGCTTGCACTTTATTGTCATATTTGGGGATGTGTCTTTTCAGGCATAAGGTGAAAGGACTTGTTAGCGCTCTGTTCTGCGTGTTTTTGTATGTCTGTCTTGTATGTGTGGACAACTTGAAACGAAATTACGGTGTAGCCTCATAAAGTGTTTCTGTGATCAGGTGGTCCTCTTGAGCAAGTTCAAAGTGTTAGGGTAACCAGAGCTGAACTGCTGCCACCATCAGTTAAAATAGTATTTATCACCCTGATCGGTTTGGCTCAGTGGATAGAGCGTCGGCCTGCGGACTGAAAGGTCCCAGGTTCCATCCCGGTCAAGGGCATGTACCTTGGTTGCAGGCACATCCCCAGTAGAAGCTGTGCAGGAGGCAGCTGATCGATGTTTCTCTCTCATCGATGTTTCTAACTCTCTATCCCTCTCCCTTCCTCTCTGTAAAAAAAATCAATAAAATATATTTAAAAAATAAAAATAAATAAAATAGTGTTTATCGTTGATTCCACCCTGTGCTGATGTATAACCTTTCTCTTGTGCTTTCTTGCCGCGCCCGGGCAGGAAGCCTGTACTTGCTGTTGCATCTCACACATGCCCCTGGCGCCTGGCTTTCCAGCTCACACAGAGAGCTTTCTCGGCGGTGCGCTGGCTGAGCCCTGGTGGACGCCTGTTACAGATGTGTCGTGGGAAAGGAGCACATCTGTTTGAGGATGCATGTTTCCACCTAGAACTGCCATTTGTTACTTTTAAATTGTGTTATACATAGAGCTGATTTGTAGGAAAAAGCCTTGGTGAGCTTCAAATTTCAGTCACCTGTTGTGTCAGCAAATGCACATACATTTTAGAATTTGTTTTCAAAATCTTGATCAAACAATTCAACAAGGAAAGACTCAGGCCTTACTTACCTTTTCTTACCCAGTGTCTAACTCGGGCTCAGCAAATGTTGGTTTGAATGAAAACAGGAATCCACAAAAGAAAAATCTCCCACTGTCCTAACTTCTCTAACCCCATTAACTTTTCAGATTCCTCGCTTCTTTTAGTTTTCGTCCATCTGCAAATGATATTTTAAAATAGGTATTGTTTCACACATAAACTTTTCTCTAAATTTCATATGTATGTTACTTTTTATACAGTGGTGTCTTCATTATTATCTTCTTGTGATTATATATCCCATAAATTTATGTACACTGATTTTTTTTCGCTCGATTATACACTGGGTGGCCAGATTATTATGATCTCTGAATGCATAATAATCTGGCCACTCAGTGTGTATCCTATATAATAAAAGGCTAATATGCAAATGGTCCCCTCGACCAGGAGTTCGACCAGCAGGCAGGCCGGCCAACCGCCCATGTCCCCTCCCCCTGGCCAGGCTGGCCGGACCCCACTCATGCACGAATTCATGCACCAGGCCTCTAAAATATATATATATATATATATATATATATATATATATATATATATATATATACACACACACATTGAGTGGCCAGATTAATATGCGTTCAGAGATCATAATAATTTGGCCACTCAGTGTATAGTCTTTGGCATTTTTCTAAGTTTCTATGGTTTGGAGGAGGACTGCTTAAGATTTTATCATATAAAGTTTCTTCTTTGTTTTAGATTACTTCCTCAGAATCTTTTCTAAAAATGGAATTACTAGGGAAAGGAGGACCTAAGATCTTGGGCTTTGTCGCATATTGCCTGACCAGTTCCACCCACACTGAGCCTGTTTGCAGCCTGGCCAGGTGTGCGCACCTGCGTCTGTCCCTGCAGCCCTCCGCGGTGGGGTTAGCTGTTGGTTTACTTTGGTGGTATTGCGATGCTTTAATCAGCAGCAAGGTTAATGGTTTGTCTGTTCCCTTACTGTAAACTACTGATTTATATATCTCATTCCTTTCTGTGACTGATTCAAGGAAGAAGTTTTAAAAACACACAGTTGTTATTATGCCTTTCGTTGCTATCTAGCATGATAATTGACCTACAAGAATCGTCAACTCGTGTTGCCTCATCATTTCTCAGAACAACTTGTGGATGGCCAGACTGATCTTTTCTCTGCAATGCTAACCACCTGTCCCAACAGAAATTATTAAATGAATCCTTTAGATATCCATATGTTAGTCCTGGTTTGTGTCATAGTGAGACCTTATAAAAATGGAAATGTATTTTTTTTTTTTTTTTGGAATTTCTCTTCCACTTGTTTTATTTTCCTGGTTTCAGACCAGCACCATGTAGTTTTATGGACCTGTTGTTTTATGGTATTCTTTTTTAAATCTGGAAGAATGAGGATTCCACGTTTACCCTTTCCCCTCCTACATATTCCTTCTTATTTAATAACTCTCCAGTGTGTGTAAGCACCTTGCCCTCACCTTTTAGAAACAAGAACCATCAAGTGTCCTTTATTAAGTTGCCTTGCAATTTGTAGTGAAACTATGTCAGTGAAAATCTATGGACAAATCAATACTTGTCATCTGGTAGCCATATGAGTCACTTTAAGAATGGATTTAGAATCAAATTTTGCTTAATGTTTTCAGACACTTTTCTATAGTCTATTAGACCCCCCCCCCCCCAAAAAAAAAGAAAACAAAAAAAAACCTATGAAACATCTCCTAACCTATTTAAAACTAGAGGCCCGGTGCATGAAATTCGTGCATGGGGGTGTGTGTCCCTCAGCCTAGCCTGCACCATCTTCAATCTGGGACCCCTTGAGGGATGTCCGACTGCCCGTTTAGGCCCGATCCCGGTAGGATTGGGCCTAAATGGGCAGTCAGACATCCCTCTCACAATCCAGGACTCCTGGCTCTCAACTGCTCACCTGCCTGCCTTCCTGATTGCCCCTAACCACTCCCCTGCCAGCCTGATTGATGCCTAACTGCTCCCATGCCAGCCAGATTGCCCCTAACTGCCCTCCCCTGCTGGCCTGGTCACCCCTAACTGCCCTCCCTTGCCGGCCTGGTCCCCTCAACTGCCCTCCCCTACTGACCTGGTCACTCCTAACTGCCCTTTTCTGCCAGCCTCATCGCCCCTCTCTGCCCTCCCCTGCTGGCCATCTTGTAGCGGCCATCTTGTGTCCACATGGGGGCAGCTATCTTGTGTGTTGGAGTGATGGTCAATTTGCATATTACTCTTTTATTAGGTAGGATTGGAAATGGAAGTTCTAAGTGAAGGTTTGTAAAGTCAGACATGAGCTATAACACAGGGCCACATCTAAGTTCCCATATAACTATCTGGCAAAAAGGAAGTTCCAGGGGATGGGAGATGGTCAAGTGAGAAGGTGGATTTGAAATACTTGCTGATATACCTGGGTTCTGACAGGCAACTTCTTGGTTTTTCTTTTGATCCAGAGGAACCAAATAGGACGGAGGCTGTTCTTGGTTCTTCTCTACAAGGTGACACCCACTGTGGGAGAGTCCAGCTTAGTGTCCTGAAAACCAGAGCCCCCTGCAAAGAAATACCGGTTTAATCCTCAGGCAGTTCCCACCGGGATGTTTCCAGCCAACAGCGGCAGCACCCAGCGCCCTTTCTGCCCCACTGCTGTGACGACAGGGGAGAAAACTGTATTCAGGCGCTTTCGGATTCTGGATCCAGAAAAACGCTCAGGCTGTTTGTTCAAGGAGCAAAAGAGTTGTCTGCTTCTTTGTGCGTAGAAGAAAGAAAAAAATAACCCCTATGATTCAAGAGAAAAATGGGTGGAGCTATCCTTTTCCATTCCTTCACATAAATTACAAGTCTTGATTCTAGCCACCACACCTTTTAAGGTCTGGGACTGTTGTTTCCTATGAAACCCTGTACCATAGTGACACCCTACCCCGGCCAACAGCGGCAAAGGGACAAAAGGAAGGAAGTTTCCCTTTTAAATCCCCAGGAATTTTTGGATGAGATAATATTACAGAGTGAAATGTCTCTCCTCCTGTTAGTTCTGTGTTTGGCTCCTGGTGTAACAGTAACCCACTTAGAAGCAGGCGGCCCTTTTGAAGTTATTTAAAACTTGCAGTGGAGTGTAGAGATATTGTAACCTTGGATAAGAGCACTCCCAGCCCGGGTTTCAGTTTTGCCCTTTCAGACATGCGGAAAGTGCACCAGTATATCTCAAGGATTTTGTACTGAAAGCTTCTTAAAGAGCTGGTCTTGGTTTCAAAGCTTGGCTTGATGTCCTGTATTCAAGGGAACATAGCTCTGTTTCTTCAGATATTTAACCTTGTCTGACATAGTCCTTTGGCTTTGAAATTCCCGTGGATTTTTTTTTTTTTTTTTTTTTTGTCCATTAGGAAAACGGTTGAAACCATGAGCGTCGACCTCTTTGGGCCCAGAGAAATTTGAAGACGGTCCACGTTCATGTTTCAACATAAAACCAGATGTTCGATACCTGGCACAGATGCCAGGTATATGCATTGCTTGTTGTTAGCAATTTGCCCTCGCAGCTCCTTATTGAAGGAAATGCCAGGAGGATGCCCAGTGCCTCTTCTAAAGGTTTTGGTATCTGGCTGTGTCTGGGAGAAAATCGGGGCATCTAAGAATAATCCCGATGGTTATTGTGTCTGCCATCTCCGTAACGCCCAAATCCGCATCGCACCCTGGTGACACCTGAGGGTTATTTTTGGTTGTGCGGCTAGTGAAGGCTGCTGGTTCGTGCTTGCAGCATGTCTCCTTGAGTCATCCCCGCGCTGTGTCCCCAGCCTGCCCTAGCCCGGATCCTGATGGCTTCCAGAGCAGCCACCCCAGACAGAGACCCCCTCCAAGTGTCCACTGTCTTATGCAGGGAGCCTGTGGGGTCTCTCTGTGGCCTAACAGAATGCTTTCCCGCAGGACCCATGGAATCTGCTGGAACACCTGGAGAAAGGGGCTTCTGTTCAGCAGTACATATAAAATTTTTAATCAAAATAATGCTTGTATATGTTTATGAAAAGGCGAAGAGTACTTCACGGCTTATAATGAAAAAGAATGTTCCTCCATTCCACCCTTTGCCTTTCCTGATTGCTATCCTCAGAGGCAGCTATTTTCAATTATTTAATACTTTCTAGACACCTCTGAATATTTCTGAATTTCTGTGAGTGATTTCGAAATAACATGTATATACTGCTGCTTCATATTTTTAGTCCATGAAAAACATTTTTGACTTCCTACTGTGAAGGATGAAGATTTTGTTCTCTTATTCTCTCCCACCCCTTTTCTTTCCTCCCTCCTTCCCATCTCTACATCTTTGCATTATAGTTACATCACAATTATTGCTTAGATCAGTGTTTACATTATTAGGGTTGTCACTCTTCTCAGCTAACTGGGTCACACGGGCCATACCCTGATTATGGCCCCACTTTGTGTGTGTGTGTGTGGTTTTTTTTTTCTGGAGTTAATAATTGTGCCCCCTCCCCCCATTACTCTAGTTTGCTGTGTAACGATCACATTTCATGTGCTTGTTCAGAACCAAACATTCTTCTCAGACCAGTGAAACCCATGGGTAATGGCTCAGGTGATGGTTGGTGGTGGTGGTGGTTGGTTTTGCCGCTCCTGCAGCCCTGGTTGCTGTGGTCCCATTGGGACTGGTCACCTGGCATTCCCGTGGCCTGCATCCTGTGAATTCCCCCTCTGGCTCTTCTTTGTTGGGTTTCCCGGTGCCCTGGATCCCATGCCTGCCTCGTCTTTGGTTTATTCTCTTGTTGTTGGTTTTTCTGGAGCCTACAGCAGCTCCCAAGATCAGACACTGGAGGGAAAATCTGAGGTTTTGCGTTTTAGGTCGGGACATCCTCTGTTTGTTCCCCCTCCTCCACTGCCCTTGTAAAGCGCCGCCATGAGCCGGCCTGAGTAAAGGCAGCTGAGCGGTGCCCTCTGCATGTAGAAAGCACCAGCTGCCTCTCGCCCGGCTGCTGTGGCTCCACAGCAGGACCGCGAAGCAGCAGCCTTTGCTCCTGTGCCATCGCCAATAAGTCTTTTTTTGGTCCCAGGAATGCCTTTGGCGACTCCGTCATCAGTGACTAGAAGAGCTGGGTCTTTTGAAGTTCATGCAGCGGTTTAATTAATCTTGGCCTGTTTACCCTGGTTCCTCATGTAGCTGAGCAGAGATCTGAGTGGCTTACCAAAAACAAAGCATGGGGTAGGGCAGCAGGCCTGCCTCCAGACTAAAGGCTGCTCACCCAGCAGTCATTTATTGAGCAGCTGTTGGGTGTAAGGCTCTGGGTGGGGTATAAGAGGACCTCTGAGAAACACTGGCCTTCTAGCAGGTGCCCACCTCAGAGGGGAGGCTGGAAGAACTGTGCTACGCACTAAACAAAGCCTTTGGGGACATCGTGGTGGAAACAGCGAGCTATAGTGGTGCATTCCAGAAAGCTCCATAGAAGGGGTGGCATTTAAACTGGTCCCGAAGGACAGAGTATTCTAGGCAAAGCCATAAAGAAAAGCAAAGGTGACAAGTCTAAAGAAAGTGACGGAGGAGAAGGCTTTCCCGCTGGTTGAGCGTCTGCTGTGCTTCTGTGATGATACGTTTTATCGCCTTTAATCCTTACGGCAGCACCCCGTTGAGTCGGATACCATGGTCCCTGTTTTACAGAGGGGAAAATCAAGGTTTATAGAAGCTGAATCATCTGCCCAAGGAGATGTGCCTCCTAAGAGGCAGGAGTTTTCAACACAAGGTTGTGTGATTCCACATCTCTTCTTCTTTTCATTCTGCGACACTCTTTGGAACAAAACCACAGAGGAAGAGAGTCGGAGTCGCAGCTTCATGATCGTGTCAAACCTCCCGATAACGAACCCAGTGGGCGTTTGCCTTCAATTGACTTAGGCAAGGACATTGAGCATCTCAAAGTTCGGACAGCGTAAGGCCACAGGTGTAACACGGGACATTTTTTCCTGTTACATCCTTGCTCTTTAATTGTTGCCTGTTCAGTACTTGTGTTGCTCTTCTGTGGCTCTGTCCCAGGATTTTGCTTGCCTTCTCATTTCAGGCCATCCTTCCCTTTCTTCAGTGTCCTCTGCCCAGCGGAGTCTTTCTCAAATGCCATTCTAGATTTTCGAGTTTATTTGGTTTTTCTTTCTATTTTCATTAGTGGTTCTTCTTGACGTCCCTGAGTTCTTATATACAGTTCAACCAGTTTCAACCTTCTTAAAAAATATTAAGACAAAAACTTCTTAGATTTTGAACGTCTGATCAGGTAAACCCCATTCAGTCAAACATTTTAAGAAAATAAAGTCAAATACCTATCATTTTTAAGTGCTCACATGCCACATGAATTTCACAGTTAACATGCTTGAACATCATTCATTGAAGTACCCTAAGGTTCATTTGGAATGATTACATATTCAGAAGTGCACACAGCTCTTACATGTAGTCACTGCCTGTATGTCATCGGCTGATGTCAACATGTATGAATTAATGATCTGGTTTTTATGTAATAACTCTTGGGAGTGACCGTGTGAAAGCAATATCTAATTGAATCTTCAGGAGAGTAGATGCACTCCATATGTAGAAAGTCCTCATTATCTATCTATATGATTATTTTCCAGAAAAGGACTTTGGGATCTTTTTAAATTAGGGGCTAATATTTCTTAGTAAGTAGTGGGGGGAAAAGTTTGATTAGGGCTTTACCTTGAAAAATGAAACTGAAAAATGATAGTTTATATTTTAATTTAATAAGTTAAGTTATAATGGCTTTGTACTGATTTCTGAGAATAAACGAAAAATGAACCCCATGTAGGCAGTGTTGGGATATTTTCAGCAAAATTGTATGAGAGTATGGATGTGGCATCCTTCTTGTGTTTGACTTCAGTTACAGGATTATCAAAAGTCATTTTTCCAAAAATATTAGAGGGCTCTCACTTTTTCCAAAGTTTTGTCTTAATCCTTTGACCATGCTCAGTGGAAACTCCTGTGTGGATTTCTTCTTCTTTAATCCTTCACTAGACTGGTTGCCATTGGCTTTGAGTAGAATCCTGTTTTGACTGATATGACTTTTGTGGACTCCATTATATTCTGCATCAGTGGCTGATTTGCAGTTCTGGTTTGCAACTTACTTACTTAGTCTAGTCATTATATCATCGGGTATCCCAACAGTTTGTAAGAGGCTACTAAAAGGATTAAATAAAATATCTATAATAATAAAAGCATAATATGCTAATAGACTGGACCACTGAAGGACCTTCGGGACGTCCTTCCAGACAACCTTCCGGATGAAGCTGGGCTGCGAGGGCCGAGTCCCTTGCATGAATTTCGTGCATCGGGCCTCTAGTATAAATATAGTAGCATAGTAGATGCTCAGTTAACAGGAAAGCCATCCCTTTCTTCATTTTCCCCAGGTTGGTTTTTATCCATTTGCATTTTATGACTTTGCCTCGACTATTCCATCCTTTGAGATCAGATCAGTTCACAAAGGAATGTTTTCATGTTATGGCTACTTGTACTTCCCTGTAAAACATTCTGATACACTCATAACTTGGAGCCCTTGGGAAAAGAGAACTCCAGGGTGCAAATGGTTGGAGGCCTGGGTGGTGGGCAGTTCCAGAAGCTGATACTGTCATCAGGGCGAGCTGACAGAGACCCGAATTATTCAATATTTGGCACATGAGGAGTCAGTTACACTTAAAACGTAGTTGAGATTAAATGAACAGGACCAGTAGTTTGGACACCTGGGCCTGTAACCTGGAATAAGGAGCTCAGGAGAGAAGGAACTCGAAAGTGGAGCTGGGAAGGTGGTGGAGACTATGAGGTAGGTTTTCGATCCTCTGAGATGTGACTTTGTTTTGGTGGCCTCTTGGCCCTCCCTGGGAAAATAAACAACCGACGCCAATCAATCACACCCACTGGCACTTTAGAAAAATTCCTTTTGGTTTTTAAGTCTTTGATCTCTGTTCAGAAGTCAACACCCTTGACAGGACTGACATTCTGAGCTGCTAACAGTCACCCCAGCGTCAGTGGAAGATTTGATAGGGACGTCTTGGAGGAGAATGGAGGGCGAGACTGCTGAGGGCAGAGGGCCGGCCAGGAAGTGCAGCCAGGGTACCAGGCCTGCTAAACCCGAGGGGACCGGCAGGTGTGCTTGAGGCTTACGGCGTCCAGATGTCTGTATACCCAGGGACACACTCTTCAATGTGACCCAGAGTTTTGCTCTCCACAGCATAAGCCTCCGGCCTGGTCAGACCCACTTCCTCCTCACTGTGGCTCGAAAGTGCCAGTTCTCGGCTTTGCCTTCTGCTTCTGCTGCCCCTGGTTTCTGTTCCCGATCCTCCTCCTCCTCCTCTCCCTTCTCCACGTCCTGCCCACCCTCCCAGGCCTCCCCTTACCTCCAGCGGCCTCAGCTGTCCCTCCGTCTCTTTCACTATATCCCTTAGTCTTTGTATCATGGGTGTTCAGCATTTGAGTCATACTTGCTTTAGGTTTATCCTGTCATGCGTGTATGCGTTTCTCAAGGCCTGTGCCGTGAAACAGTGTGACCATATTAAACACCAAACGGGCTTATAATCAAAGGGTAGGAAGCGCTGGTTTTAATAAAGGTTAAAAACCTTTTGTTTTGTTTTTTTAAACCTTTGGCCTCTGCAGACGTTTAATTTATAGATGTAAATCCTGAACGCCTGTGCAGTGGTTCTCCGGTTATTTACTCGTACAGGAACCTGTTCTTCACCTTACAGGGCTGGTCTTCTGCAGGAGCCCATCTCCAGAAGGGCTGCCGTCATTGGCTTAGGCCAGGGGTGGGCAAACTTTTTGACTCGAGGGCCACAATGGGTTCTTAAACTGGACCGGAGGGCCGGAACAAAAGCATGGATGGAGTGTTTGTGTGAACTAATGTAAATTCAAAGTAAAGGAGCGGAGGGGAGAGCAAGAGAACCGGATAGAACAGCCGGATCCGGCCCGCGGGCCGTAGTTTGCCCACGGCTGGCTTAGGCTCTGGAAGGTGGGAACCACATCGCCCTCCACTGTGGAGTCCCCTCTTAGCTGAGGACAGTCATCTCTGAGGAAACTCTGGGGACACTTTCTATATTGTTTTATTATTTTTAAAAATATATATTTTTATTGATTTCAGAGAGGAAGGGAGAGGGGAGCGAGAGATAGAAACATCAATGATGAGAGAGAATCATCAACAGGCTGCCTCCTGCATGCCCCCCTCCTGGGGATCGAGCCCGCAACCCAGGCATGTGCCCTTGACCAGAATCGAACCTGGGACCCTTCAGTCCGCAGGCCAACACTCTATCCACTGAGCCAAACCAGCTAGGGCTAGGGACACTTTTTAAAACCTTTTTTATTATGGTAAAATTTATCTAAAATTCACCATTTCAACCATTTTAAAGTATACAGTGCAGAGGCATTGATTACATTAACAGTGTTCTGCAACCATCGCCATCATCTGATTTCACCCCAACGCAGTCCTTCCTTCCCATTCCCCCACCCCCATCCCCACCCCAACAAACACTAAGCTGCTGGATTTGTCTATTCTGGATATTTCATAGCAATGAAATCACAGAGTGCATGATCTTTTGTGTCTGGCTTCTTTGATATAAATATAAGGTCATAGGCTGCATGATATCTCTGCTCCCCCAACTCGGCTCTTTATTATTGGCCAAACCCCATACACGTGTGAATAACAAAAAGCAACTGTCCATCTGGAAACCTCCAAATCACGTGGCCAGGCCTAAAATGTCACGGAATACTGTAGAAAAGGGTCAACAGTGTGGATGGTTGGCATCGCCACGACTTGACCTAGGGTTTCAGGAAGCTGACTTGAGTCCCGCTCAGAGACCTTTCCTGGAGGTCAGAGGTGACTGAGCTGTCGGTACGATTCGCTTATCACCCTCCCCCATCCTCTCTCCACTGTGAGGTCTACATTTCAAGCGGCTCGTCATTGAATAACCTTGGAACATTCTCGAGTGGGCTGGTTCTTCAGGGGCAGCTGGTGGGGAGGTGGTGCCATCCGCCGCTCTGCAGAACCCTCATTGGTCCTTTGGGCATGCTCTTGGCGCCTCAGGACTCAAGCAGAGCCTGGAGGTCCCAGGCTCATAAAGACAGCAGTGGGACACCCCTTGTAGCGCCCTGTGCTCATCTGCCTCACAAGGAGGACTGTGCATCCTCCTTGTTGTTCCATTGAATTGCCCCGGATCTTCTCTGAGCTGCACTCGTCAGCTCTCCACTCATTGCTGCCTCTAGAGTCCACGCACAGTACTGCCAGAAGGTGTGTCACCATCTGCCTAAAATACACTTGTTTTCAATGTGCCATTTTTCTAGTGAAGAATCGATGCTATTGTCTTGGTGTTTAAATTCCTATTTAGTCTTCTAGCCCATTTCTTTCCTTTTTGGTGTAGGCTGTGGCCCTCCATACTAACCAGGCTGCTCTCATTTCTCTTCGCCCTCAAGCCCTTAGCTTCTCCTCCCTGGGCATGGAATGACCGCCTGCCGTCTCTCATTTTTCCCTGACCAGTCAGCCCTCCCTTTGAAGCTCAGCTCAAGCAAGGCTCAGCAGTTGCACAAGGCCTCCCCAAACATTCTAGCAACCCTTGCTTC
This sequence comes from Plecotus auritus, assembly GCF_963455305.1. NCBI lineage: Eukaryota > Metazoa > Chordata > Mammalia > Chiroptera > Vespertilionidae > Plecotus > Plecotus auritus. Next base: position 26,955,172 of record NC_137779.1, read on the forward strand.
CAGCACTAAACTCATGTTGCGCTCCAACGTCGCAGGATTTAGAGCTGGTGGGCAACTTTTTAAAATAAAGATGTTGTTACGTAGCCTTTTCTCCCCCGTTAGATGACCAGCTCTCAGAGGGAGGGACAGTTAAGTTAAGCAGGTAACGTGGGAAGGCACTGGACTGTGAATCCAAGACCCAGGTCACCTCTGGGTACAGCCGTTTGCTGGCTGTGTTGTCTTGGCAAAACTGCTTATCCTGAACTTCTATTCTCACCTGTAAAATGAGTGGGGGTTAAGGAGGGTGTATTACTTCCCTATCTGCTGCTAAAACAAGCTACTACAACTTAGTGGCTTAAAGCAACACAAACTTACTCTCTTACTGTTCCGGAGGTCCGAGGTAGAAAATGGATTGGTGGGGCTGTGTTCCTTCTGGAAGCTCTAGGCAGAATCCATCTCCTGTCTTTTTCGGCTGCTGGAGGCCCACTGCCTGCATTCCTTGGCTCATGGCTCCCTCCTTCATCTTCAAAGCCCATTGCTCCATCTCCTCCCTGTGTCCACGCTGCCCTTTTTTCCTTATAAGGACCCTTGTGACTACATTGGAACCACTCAGTTAATCCAGGATAATGTCCCCACCTCAAACTTAATCACATCTATAACGATAAAGTCTCTTGTGCCGGGTAAGGCAGTATGGTCACAGGCTCCGGGGATTAGGGCGTGAGTAGGACATAGGGGCCATTCCTCTGTCTGCCCCAGTGGGTGTTTAGGTCTCTTGTATCTCTAATACGCTATAAAGCTAGACAGAGTTCTCCCAGTTATTTAAGGAGCCTGGCACCGTACTAGGCTCATTAATGTCTTGATTCATTATGTTTATTTATGAGGATTTTTGTCTTCTCAACTTGTTATTAGGGGTTCTAGGGCCTGATTCAACTCAGTGATACATCTGTGAGTGCAAACCTGAGGGTTGTTCCGTTTTCACGTTCCTGTGGACTGTGCTTTTTTTTTACTGGCAAAACTTGGGTGATGTTCCTCTACCTATCTTTGATTTCTGTGCTTCGTAAATTCTGAAAAAGCTTTAAAGAATTTAATCTGTTTCCCAGTGACCAGGATGGCCTTGAAACAGCCCGTCCATTCTCCTGGTGGTTCTACCACATTTCTAGTGGTCCCTCCGTACATCCGTGAACGTGTTTCCAGGTCCTCTTGCATAAGTTCAAGTCAATGCGCTGTTAAGGTCTAGAGGCCAAATAGTCTTGGATACTAACCTAGCTAGTCTCATTCGTAACTGCTGCTTAATGTTACGGTATCACACAGCGAATCCGATTGGCATTTGCACGGGTGCTATGCTATTTCCCCTACATCCCAGAGGGTGATGTCCATCTTGGGTGACCACTGTGTACAAAGCAGCGAGAAAGCGTCCATAAAAGATAGTTATAGTGGCTCTGCTGTTTTCTCCCCAGTGCTCAGCTCATTGTGCTGAGACGGGATTCCCCGTGGGTTGAAAAATGCGCCCCCCGCCCCCGCCACCATTTAATTTTAAGTTTTCGGGTTACTTTTGGCTGTGGAGTCTGAGAAATACACAGAGTGAGTCCGTCATACCTGCAGCCCGTGTATTGACGTTTCCTTTGCCTTTTGTTTCCTAGATGCACCCCCTGGGCCTGTGTAATAACAATGACGAAGAGGACTTGTACGAATATGGCTGGGTGGGAGTGGTGAAGCTGGAACAGCCGGAATTGGACCCGAAACCATGCCTCACTGTCCTGGGCAAGGTAAGTCCCTCCGAATCTCTCCAATTCTGATGGGTGTTCTCCACGCTGCCATTTCCTCAATTCCTCAAAACGGTCGGTTCAGAGAAAATCCTTGCTGGCACAGTGCTCTTTCCCACAGGTGTTGAGTGGGTGGAGCACTAACACGTGGCCGCCCGCCGTGGTACTGCAAGCTTGGACTCCAATGGAGGCCGGCAGCTTCCATCAGCTCCCCCTCTGTTCCCCTTGGTAGCCTGAGGCAAGTTACTTCCCCTCAAGGACTCTCAGTTCCTTATCTGTGAAATGGGTTGATAATAGAGACTCACAACACCTTATCTTATACCCTGGGGGCCAGATGTGTCAGAATTCTGAGACTGTGAGGTTCAGAAAGGTATTAAGGTGTCACACACATATTTGTGTAGCAAACTTTATGGGTAGTCACATTAGTGGGTTAACTAAAAGCTAAATAGCCTCGTGTTAAGTCAGGGCAGCTTCGCCTCCAAAGTGAGTTCAGGTCCATTAAGTTTTGCTGCCAAGTAAGCTATGGAAACACTCTTGGGTCTTAGAGCTTTTTTGGTTTCAGAATGGCAGACAGCAATTATGCTCCTGTATTAGAACTTACCTCATAGGCTGGTTAGGAGGGGAGATGAGATGCAAGCGTCTAGCACAGAATAAGCTCTCCAGACATGTTTGCTGCCTGCCATTGGCTGTTGTCATCCTATTTAGAAGCACTAAAAAAGCCTTTTTTTTTTTTTAAAGCCAAGAATATCAGCATTACCTCTGACTGCAGTATAAGATAGAAATAAATTTATTTTGGAAAACCATTCATCAGTGTTCTTAAAATAGGACAGGTAACAACCTGTTTTAAACTGGATCATTTTGTGAAAGGGAAAGGTTTGGAGAAAGTTATTAGAATTTTGATTGGAGGAAGGGTGGTCTCTCCTAAGGATAGTGTTATTGCCTGGATATTTTTTATATTCTCAGAAGCTGCCGTTCTAGGTACTAAGGAGAGACAGCTGGGGGGCGGGGGGTGGGGGTGGGTGGGGCGGGGTGAACGGTCCTGGGCTCCTGAGGATTTTCTTGGGAGATCCAGGCAGAAGAGATGGTTTCCATACCCACGCAGGATACTCGGGAGGGAGCCTTTCCCAGCCTTAAAGATGTCCCAACCAGTGTCGCCTGGAAGACTTGTGGCCCGGGAGACCCTCAGGGGTCCCATCTGTGCTTTTTGCCTCCCACCTGTCTTCTGAGTAGTGTCGGAGCACTTGTTAAGTTCCTTTGCCCCTTCATAGGGAAAAACAAACAAGCAGGCCCAGGCGTTATCATCTGTTCGGTTTCTAGTTCCCGAAGTTGAACTGAGGGGTTCTAGGTGGCCCACGCCCTGATACTTGGTCGTTTACATAGTTGGCCAGAACTGCTTCATGATGCCAGGAGAACAGTGACCCCCCTTGAGAATATTTTAATGTTTTCCTAGGAGGAATGCCAGCTACATCCAAAGGCTGTAGGAACAGTGCTCTCCTTGTAGGCAGTGTGCTCCTAATAGAATATTTTCTCCTTTACTTAAGCTGCTGCTCTGCGGGTCTCAGCAGCTTAATTTTTTTTTTTTGCCCCAGTTTGGTGGGACTCCACCTTCGTGTTTGTTGTGTGTGTACATGGGTTGGAACTGGACTCCCAGGGACACCCCTCCTCCTCCCATTGTTTCCTCCTGTACCTAGAACAACCCCGGAGTGATTTTACTTGGAGAGTTTTGTAAGGTTTGGCCCTCTGGCCTGTGAAGCCAGGGGGAATAAAAACCCAGATGTATATCGAATCATTAAGTGCTTCTTGGGTTTATTCATTCACCAAGTATTTACTGAATGCAGGGACCCAGAAGCTAAGCGTGTGGTTCTCTCTGCTTACAAGCAGCAGGCTCCCTCACCCCCCCCACACACCATGTTTCTGTTTAGAAAGGTTGTACGGTGGCCAGACGGTATTTACATGTGGTTAGGTACCGAAATTTGGCTTAACACCTGAGTAAAACCATTAGCAAAAATGCTTGGGCAAGACAGTTTCACATTTGTTTCAAACCTGGATTGGTGTAGGAGGTGTGAAAAGTCAGGCATCTCAATTTCTCCCTTTCCCTCCCCCCCTCCCTCTCTCTTATTCTCTTTTTCAGCTTCTCCTTAAAGTGTCGTTATCCTCAGCTCTATTACCTTTGCTAACTGTTGGGTTTCTTTTTCTGATCCCCCAAGGGCAGCGGCAAGAGACGAGGGTAAAGACCAGCCAGGTTGCCGAAACCGGTTTGGCTCAGTGGATAGAGCGTCGGCCTGCGGACTGAAGGGTCCCGGGTTCGATTCCGGTCAAGGGCATATACCTTGGTTGCGGGCACATCCCCAGTGGGAGGTGTGCAGGAGGCAGCTGATCGATGTTTCTCTCTCATCGATGTTTCTAGCTCTCTATCCTTCTCCCTTCCTCTCTGTAAAATATCAATAAAATATATTTAAAAAAAAAAAAAAAAAAAAAAAAAGACCAGCCAGGTGGCCCTCAATGGCAGCCTGATCTGCTGCAGATGGCATGGCCTTTTTGTAATTCCTTGGCTTAGTGGCTCTGGCGAGGAGGTGGGCAATGGAGAGAGGCACAGAAGGAGAAACAGCCAAGTCAGTGTGGGGGTGGGGGGCGGGACTTCTCTGCATGGATGTTGAGACTTGTTAAAACCATAGAAGGGAGAATGTCTTTGAGGCATTCGGAAAAGCCGGTGGGAGAACAGGGGAGGGACAGGCACAAACCCCTCTCCCGCCCCCATCACCCACCCTCATTACCCACCCGCCCACAGAAAAATGCCATGGGGCGAAGAGTTGGAATAAGAGAGGAATGTCCTAAATTAAAAAAACATAAATGCCTCTCCAGGAGTTCAAATAAAGTTTCGTTTTAAAAGCAAAAGACGTAAACTCATCACCTTGGTTTATTACTGGGTGCTTTTGAACTCCTCAGAAAGGAACACTGTAAACTCGGGAGAAAGAAGTGATTTATGATCCCTTCCTCATCATCTTTCTGATTCTGTAGGAGGTGGGACAGACAGTAGGATCAGCTAGGGAGGCAGGGTTGGGGTGAGTGTGACCTCCCCGCCTCCCCACCCCCCCCGCCCCCGCCCCAGGTCTGGGACAAATCTTAGCTTTTTGGGGCCTCTTTTTCACTGAATGCGGTGAGGCTGTTCTAGGCTCCTTGCTCTTAATATTTTGAGCCTCTGTATCATATTTAAAACCTTCCCTTACTATTCTGGTTTGGGGAGATTCTAATTGCAGCATTGAAAGACAGACTTCGTTACCTGTGACAATTTAAGTCCTAGGAAATGAAAATAGAATAAAGCTGACATTTCCGAGCAGCTTGCTATTGAAAGTAAGGCCCTTAAACCATCCCCAAAGCACAGAGCCTGTTTCTATGACCCGTCAACCTCGTGGAGAGGCATGGCAGGGAACACACAAAATCTGCTAGAGTTTCTAACAAAGCCCACTGGCCCAGATTTCATAAATTGAGGCAGATTACCCCTCTCCCCCTCGCCCCCAAATACACCTTCACACCCCCACTTTGGAGTCTTAGGGAGGATTTTGAAAGACAGGATGGTCAACAGGTATGGTCTGGGCTCTTTCTTGGACAGAGAGGAAGTTAATGAAAAGACAAGAAAGGCAGGGAATTTTTTTAAAAAAACATATTTTATTGATTTTTTACAGAGAGGAAGGGAGAGGGAGAGCGAGTTAGAAACATTGATGAGAGAGAAACATCAATCAGCCACCTCCACACCCCCTACTGGGGATGTGCCCGCAACCAAGGTACATGCCCTTGTCTGGAATCGAACCTGGGACCCTTGAGTCCGCAGGCCGACGCTCTATCCACTGAGCCAAACCAGTCAGGGCGAGGCAGGGAGTTTTAAGTCACAGAGATCCAGCTTTGGCTGAGCGACCTTGGAAAGGTCACTTCAGCTCTTGGGCCTTACCCTTCTCATTGGGGCTTATGCGAGTTTTGTCATTGGGGTGGGGGTTCTGTGAGATGTTGGTGGAGCACTTAACACAGAGCCTGGCTCAGGGTAAATGCCCGATGAGAGGGTAAAGGCAGCCATCGTGGGTGGGCTGGTCGCCATGAGCTAGAGTGTTATATGCAGTGTGTCTCCTTCCATTGTCAGGCTAACTCTGAGATGGTGTCCACATCCCCATTTTGCAGTATAGAAATTGAGTCCCAGAGACGCTGTTGACGTAACATAGGATTGAAATCTCCCAAGTGGCTAAGCGGAGGTCTGAGATAAAGGCTGTTCTACTACCTCATCAGTGTACTCTGAAGAGTCACATCCTCTTGCCCTGGACTGAGGGCCAATCCCTGGCACAAACAGAGAGAAGTGAGTCCACCAGGCTGGAGGGGCCGGGTGGGTTTCACAGAGAGGCGCTCCTGTGACAGGGCGAGATGTGGGAATGATCTCCAGGAACAGGGCAGAGAGAAAGGGAGCAACAAGTCCTACAAGGGGCATTGAAAGTTGCTGGGGAAAGAAGAGGCTTTAGATTCAGGAGCCTTCATCTCCTAGGTCGCTGGGAGCCACTGAGGTTTCTGACGGAAGCACGGGTGCCGTAGAGGCCCCCCAGTTGTGGAAATGCTCACTTGGCAGTGGCAGCTAGGCTAGTTGGAGGCGGGGAGGCTCAGGTTGCTTTTTGCTGCTGGATGTTTTCAGGAACAGAATGGGCCCAGACACCCCTTCTTTTAAAGGCTTTGGTGAGGCCCAAGTCAATGACATTGTCAAGGACACCTCTTGTTTGCCTTCAAGACGTCCCAGTCTCTTCATCTGGCCTTTTTCTGTTTTCACCATGTAGGCAAGTGTGAAATGTATAGACAGGCGAGCTGGTTTGAAATCCTGGCACTTCTGATGAGCAGCAGGAAATCCAGGGATGAGGGGTTGACAGAGAATTGAACCCTTATGTTCATTTTCACTTCATCAGCCCACATCCAGCTCTCCGAATGTCTTGGTAACTTCTTCCCAAAGAATGAATAAAGACTCTGGTAACCAAAATGACTGGAAGACAGAAAACAGAGTCAGGGGAATTTTATTTTTTCAGGCTGGTTGTGAGGGGAAGGGAACATGTAATGGTTAACACTTGGATTTAGACATCAAACTAACCTGAGTTAAAACCTCACTTCGGGCCCTGCGAGCTGTGTGACCCGGGACAGCCACTGAACCCCTCTGCACGATTCGTCCTCTTTGGTGAGAACAGCGCCGAAAGGAGCGGGTGCATGTCAAGTGTTGGTTGTTGTTTCGGGCACAACTGGAAGCATTGAATAAAGTAGCAGCGCTTATTGGCCATCCTCTCTTCCTTCTCTCTACCTATCTCATTACTCCTGTTTCTTTCTTTTTAAAAAAAAAAAATCTTTATTGATTTCAGAGAGAAAGGGAGACGGAAAGAGAGAGAGAAACATCAATGATGAGAGAGAATCATCGATTGGCTGCCTCCTGCACGTCCCCTAATGGGGATCAAGCCCGAAACCCAGGCATGTGCCCTTGACCGGAATGGAACCTGGGACCCTTCAGTCCGCAGGCTGACGCTCTATCCACTGAGCCACACCAGCTAGGGCTCCTCAGTTTCTTTTAGCACTCAAAGCGGCATTACTTAAGGAGTCAACCACAGAGACAGCAAATAGACTGGTGGTTGCCAGGGCCTTGTGTGTTGGGGAGGGCGGAGTTAGTGTTTAATGGGAATAAAGTTTCATTTGAGGAAGATGAAAACGTTCTGGAGATGGATGGTAGCGGTGGTTGCACAACAGTATGAATGTACTTACTGCTGCTGAACTAGACCCTTAGAAATGGTATAGAAATGCAGGGGTGGCGTGTTGCTCCCCGTCTCCTGCCCTTCCCAGGCCCAGGATACATTTGGCAGTGTCTGGAGAGAGACATTGTTGGTCTTCGGACAAAAATATCCAGGAGGTGGTGGGGGTGCTACTGGCATCTAGTAGGTAGAGGCCAGGGATACTGCTCAACACAGGACAGCCCCCCACAACAAAGAATTATCTGGCGCCAAATGCAATAGTGTCTCCGTTGAGAAACTGTCTTACCATGACATACAAGATTTACCTTCCTAAGGAAACCTTCAATTCCACTTCTTTCCTCCTTCATTCCCTTTTCTGCCCCACTGCCCTCCTGTATAATGGCAGGTTCGTGGCATCCTTTGTGGTATGTTCTGTTGAAATGCATGATCAGTGTTAGAGCATGTTCGAGTAGTGCAATGAGCCCAGATCTTGGAGTCATAGGGCCTAGATCAGCCATGGGCAAACTACGGCCCGCGGGCCGGATCCGGCTGTTCTATCCGGTTCTCTTGCTCTCCCCTCCGCTCCTTTACTTTGAATTTATATTAGTTCACACAAACACTCCATCCATGCTTTTGTTCCGGCCCTCCGGTCCAGTTTAAGAACCCATTGTGGCCCTCAAGTCAAAAAGTTTGCCCACCCCTGGCCTTAATGCAAATGGTAATTCTTCTATTTTGGTATTAGTTGGGTAACTCTGGGCCAATTAGTCTCTCTTTGCTTTCATTTCTCTCTACCCCCCTCTGTAAAGATAGTGTGATAATTAACGTATGTCAAGTTCATGGAATGAATGTGTGGATAATCAATAAATAGCAATTTCCTTCCCTCTGTAAGCATACTGCTACTAAACAGATGGAAACCCTTTTTCTAAGGTGAGCTGAGGCAGGTTTCTTGTTGGAGAGGAAGTTTAGCAGGCTCTTCAGATTTATTTTAAGGAGCACTTTGGTAAATACTTCCCATATTTGGTTAAAAAGGAAAGCAGGAAAGGAACTCAGGAGAAATCAGATCAGGAGGAAAAGATTGGCATGATATAAATGGAAAAAGGAAAACCGTAGGGAATACCAGTTTTCTCCTAAGGCCATGTGCCTGATTTGAAAGTCACACACTTTGCATTAGATGCCTCTCTCCTACACCTCAATCTTCCAGGAACCCCTTGGTTGAAACGCTACATTAAGCACGATGCTTTTTTAAAAAATATTTTTATTAGATCCGAGACATTTTCAGCTATAAAAGGCTAACCAACACCATTATTTGAAATTCACTGAGAGGCTTAAGGGAGTTTTTAAGATAGAGTGAGTGAGTAGCACAAATAATGTCTGCCAACGGAAGGAGCACAGGCTGCTGACCCACAACATTCCTTCTGGCCATTGTCCCCGCTGATTGAACCAGGCTCTCAGCAGAGCAAGGGCCACAAGTGAGGCTGCCCAGGAAACCAGGCAGGTGTGACAGGCAAAGCCCGTCAAAAAGAGCTAATGGCCCTGTCTGCTTTGGAGCGACCATTTTAAAGTGTGAAAGGAGTTAGAACCTAACATATTAGGTCATTGTCGTATGTACAGTACCAGTTCCAAACCTCATAGCTAAAGACAAGCCCCAAAGCTCCATCTTATCTCTGTTTCAGACAGAGGAGCCCTGCACACCCCTGGCCATGTGCACAGATTAACCCAAATGAGCAACAGTGGGCTGTCACTTGAGTGCGTTTCTGGCCATGTCCATGGGCATTTCAGATTTGGGGGGGGGGGGGGGGGGGGCTGTCTTGACAGTAACTGTGTAATTAATTGGTTCACTGTCTGCCAAGCCCCTAGAACACCTGCAGGTTTGACCACAGCACATCGTAAAGGACTTGAGTTGCACTTGTATGTGGGAGTGGCATACCCCCAGGCCGGGCAGAGATTCCCGCTGGGTGCAGAAGCAGGAAGAATGGGTACGCCGACCAGATCCTGTGTGCTATCCGTGGTCACAAGATCCTCTCAGACTGTAGACCAATGTGATTGCTTTTTCTGGTTCTGTCTTTTGTGTGTGTTTCCTTTCCAAAAAGGCCCATATATTATTTGATAAAAGGTACCCTTCTGCTTTGGTGATCTTGTTTTCCAAATCCAACATGGGGCTGTGTGTTCTGACGAATGCTTTTTGTGCTCTGTTTTAAGTTTGAGGCCGTCTAAACAATTCCTTTGGGATACTGAAATACTTTAAATTCTCCATCATTTTTGCTAGTCATAAAAATAATAAAAGCACTTCAGCACATTCCAGTTGTCCTAAGCACTGCTGGATAAAATAAAGTTCTAGTCAGCCTAAGAATGTGGCCAAAAAAAGAAGAAAAAAGGTGCCTATCTTTGGGATGTGCAAAGGCACTTGGCCTTCACTATTACACATTAACCTGTTGCTGGTAGATTTTCACAAACGTATCAGCTCTTAAATGTGCCCCGCGGAGAAGCATGTGGGATATGCAAGGAACTTTCGTTACCTTGGCTTGATTTTTAGAAATAGAATTTCAAAGTGTTTAGCTTCAAAAGCTTTCTTTTTCATTTGTAAATAGTCGATCGTTGTTTTTTTTTTAAATGAGTTATTTTCTTCTTTCCCTTTTTTAGAAGTTTCAATTGATAGGAATCTTAACATTTTTAGAACCCTTAATTTTGAAAGGGATACCCAATTTTTTTTAAGTGTGTAAGCAATATAATAGTTTTTACCACTATTCTTATATTTCTAGCACCAAGAACAGTGCCTAACACATATAGCAGGCACTCAGTATTTGTTGCACAAAACAATTAATTATGGAGAATTTGAAAATAGAAGGAAAACACTGCCTTTGATTCTACATCATTAACCCAAGTAATGTCCATTTGGTTTATTCCCTTTCTGTCATCTTCCCTGGACCATATTTCTAATGTAATTATTATGAAGGTATAAATGTCTACTTCGATTTTAGAGAGAGGAAGGGAGGGAGAGAGAAACATCAATTTGTTGTTCTACTGGTTTACGAATTCATTGATTGATTCTTGTATGTGCCCTGAGCAGGGATCGAACCCCGCAACCTTGGTGTACCAGGACGATTCTCTAAACAACTGATCTGCCCAGCCAGGGCCTCTTCTGCCTTTTCAAACTTAATAACATATGCTACTCATTTTACCAGTTGGATGATATCTCATAACCTATAATTGAATGGCTGCATAATATGACAATCAAATAATTTAGTTGGCCATTTCCCCCAGGGTTCAATATTTACAAATAAGCCAAACTGAACCTTTCTTTATGTAGGATGAGCTTTTTTGGTTTCTTTTTTCTTTTTGAATTATTCCCTACGGTAATATTTTAGGAAATTATAGATCGAAGGATATGAACTTTATTGTGATTCTTGATGTAAACAGTTATAAATTGCTTTATAGGAAAGTTCCCTCAGTTTACCCTACCACCAGTGAAGAGTGAACCATTTTTCACAAAAATAATGCTAACATTGACTGTTGTCATTAATGTGTGGGGTTTTTTTAAACTAATTTGAAAGGTATTTGTCTTTCTCTGACTGGCTTATTTCACTTAGCATAATAATCTCCAGGTCCATCCATGCTGTCCCAAAGGGTAAGAGATCCCTCTTTTTTACAGCTGCATAGTATTCCATTGTGTAAATGTACCACAGCTTTTTTAAAAATTATATATTTTTATTGATTTCAGAGAGGAAGGAAGAGGGAGAGATAGAAACATCAGTATTGAGAATCATTGATTGGCTGCCTCCTGTACGTCCCCCACTGGGGCTCGAGCCTGCAACTCAGGCATGTGCCCTTGACTGGAATCGAACCCTGGACCCTTTAGTCCCGCAAGCCAATGCTCTATCCACTTAGCCAAACCGGCTAGGGCTGTACCACAGCTTTTTCATCGACTCATCTACTAATGGCATTTGCGTAGGGAATCCACTGTATGGGAGAACATATTTGCCAATGATACATCTGATAAGGGCTTAATTTCCAAAATATACAAAGAATTTATACAACTTAACACCAAGGGGACAATTCAATTAAAAAAATGGGCAAAGGGCCTGAGTAGACACTTCTCAAAAGAGGATATTCAGATGGACAATAGACATATGAAAAATTGCTCAACGTCACTTATCACTTAGAGAGATGCAAATTAAAGCCACGGTGAGATCTCACCTCACACCTGCCAGAATGGCTACCATCTGTAAATCAGCAAACAAGTACTGGCAGGGTTGTGGAGAAAAGGGAACCCTAGTGTACTGTTGGTGGAAATGTAGATTAGTGCAGCCACTGTAGAAAACAGTATGGGGTTTCCTCAAAAAAATTAAATATGGAACTGCCTTTTGACCCAGCGATCCCACTTGTGGGAATAATATCCTAAGAAGAATCCTGAAATGCCCATCAGAAAGAATATATGCACCCCTGTGTTCATAGTCACATTATTTACAATAGCCAAGATCTGAAACAGCCAAAATACTTTTTCTTGCAAAGGTTTGCTGGTGAACACCTGACTAAAACAAATTCCCTCAACTGACGGCCAGACCCTTCTTCTCAGAAGGGTGTCTAGGTGGCTTTGGGGGTGAGGGTCATTGACCAGGATGCTGTGCTCCTAAGAACAGCACCAGCAGGCAGTGCAGGGACCTTTCATTGAGTTCTGCCCACAAACCACAGCCTGTCTGGAAAGTCTGACTTCGGGCCACTCCGCGTGGCATGTGTGTGCTTCAGAGAGCTCCTGGCAGAAACGGGAGCGCATAGGTGCACGTGGCAAGGGGACACGGTTGTGCAGTGGCTTCATGCTTGCTAGACCCGAGACTGCTTTCCCAACTTTTCATGATGTCAGAAGCACTGAGAAAGGGAAAAAAAATTTTTTTTTACAGTTGTTTCTGGTCCTTTATATCATCCGAAGTTCACCTAAAACCCTGCAAATACTGTTTGTTGGTTAAGCACCCATTTTTCCTACGATATAGCCTTTACTCTGCTGATACTACAGTGCAGTGGCTTTTACATCATGATGGTGTTAAAACAAATAAATGCAGTTGGCTAGCACACAGAATTTTTACTTGGCATGGAAATGGACTCCTCCCTAAAGGTCAAGATAGAATCAGTTTGTATTGCAAAAAAGATTACCTGTGGAATTGCTTTCAACTGTCCACACTGCCCTGCGGACCCCCCTTCTCCCCCCCCCCCCAAAAAAAAGCGGCAAATGCAGTATACACCCATCTCTTCAGAAGTGGTTGTATTCTATAAAGCTGCACCTCTTACCCGGCCCCCACCCTCCTGACTCCTCTGTGCTATTGTCATCTTTGCTGAGGTTGGGTTCTCTTCTCTGAATACAAGAAAATAAGAAAATTGCCTGTTTTAGGCAATGCAGGTGCGTTTCAGAGATTTAGAGTTAAGAAGTCAAGTAAATATTTTGGCAGGCCAACAAAGGTAAGAAAGGGAGAACGCACCTAATGGGCTTCTCGAATTACAGGCCTGTCCAAACACTGCCTTCTTCAAGAGACGCTGGTCAAGGTCAAAGCCTGCCCTGCTCCACGGTGGCAGTGAGGCCCGGGCTGAGGAGCGGGCTCGATGCTCTCACTGGTCCTGGCCCTGTGCCCAACAGGACACTGTTGGACTTTGATTCAGTCCGACCGAGAGAAAAAGATACTCATCAGTAAGTGGAAGATCTTTCCTCCTTAGCAGACTCTAATCACATTGCTTCCTCTTCCTCGCTGAAAAACGGTTCCAGATAGCTTTCTTCCCTTTCAATTGGGACCTTGAAGAAATGGGGCACAGTAGCTCAGATGACTCTTTTAGTGTGAGAGTTTGGAGGTGGGTCGCTATGAAGGAGAACCTGGAAGGAGCTTCAGCCAGGGATGTTAGTCTTTTGGGCTTAGGGTCTTGTCATCCAAGTGTACCCCAAGCTGGCCAGACTAGGCGGCTTCCCCGTTGCCCGGTGTAAGAACAGAGACGTCCCAGAAAGAGGGAGTTCTGACCTGCTAGTGCCATGTCTCCGTTCAAGCTGCGCTTTGTGTCTCTTCTGACAGAAAGGCAGACATAAAAGTGCCACTCTTCCTTGCCCTCCCCCAGTGGCCTCCACTGGATCACCTTGGCAGGGCCTCCTCCGAGGAGGGCGAGCAGGCGGGCGCGGGCGGCGGGCGGGGAGGAGGGGAGGAGGGTGGCGGCTGCACTGGCGGCTCCTTTGATCACCTCCCGCCTGGTTCCAGGCCCTGCCGCCAGCAGGCCAGCCAAAAGCCCGGCTCTACTGATCTGATGAGGTGCTGAATAGGACCCGAGGGGCAGTGACGGGAGCGAGAAGAAAGCCTCGGGAATGAAAAGGGAACCCTGTGAACCTGCTCAGCTTCATTGGCCGGATTTTCCTACCAGGGAGTCGCTCAGTTCCTGCCAGCCTGGGCCGCCTGCCCCTCACCCCGGCCCCTCCTGTCTCCGGTTTTCAGACCCTGTGTGTGTTTTGTGTTTGAATCACGGCTGCTGTCCCTGGTTCTCAGGCTGGGAACCCACTGCGCCTGTTCCCATGGTCACTGGGAAGCTCTTAGCGCCATGTGCTTCAAAGGGAACCTTTCCCCTCCCAGCGCTGCCACCGCCTGCCCCAGACGGCCACACAATAAGCGGCTCCTCCGAGCCAGGCCTCTGACCCTTGCTTGCCAGGAGGAAAACGTTGCCTTCGCTGAGCGAAGCGAGGCTGTGAACCCTCACAGACATCACCTTTCAGCAAAGCGTGTGGGTAGGCGCAGAGAGCAGGCACACGTAGGTGCACACGTGGCAGATGAGTCTCACCTGCCCCCTTGCAGACTGAGATGGGATGCTGGGATTATAGGTTGGTGAGAGAGTTTGGGAGCCTTTCTGAAACTGAAGGAAAGAGCAAGGAAAACCGCAGCTCCTTACAGGAATAAAGAGGTGGCATCATTTGGGGTGGGAAAGGGAAAGGAAGAAGAATACTGGGATTGGGGAAGGCAGTGGGATCCGGAGGTCATGTGCCATTTTCTCAGCTAGACCTGTCCTTTGGGACAGCAGAGAATGGGATTGAGGCAGGTGGCACTGTTCCTGTCCCAGGAGCTGGGGTAGTGAGGGTTGGCTGGCATCTGCTCGCGCCTCCAGGGCCACGGATGCCTGAGCAGTTGCCCACCAGATTTGACGTTTGTTTTTGCTTGTTGAGTAACACAGAGGAACGAAACCTCTCCCGTCTGCCTGGAGAGACAGCGTTAGTGGTTTGATGATCTTGGAGGGCTGCTACATGATGATGCTGGAATTAAAAGGTGACTACCCTTTGAAGAGCTTACATTTTAGATGCCAAGCTTGGAGCTTAGATCCCTTTGCTTGGAGCTTAAGGTGATAATTTCTGCCTTGGGGTTACGGAACTATAGAGAGCATATTAGATATTTCTTCAGTAGATTTGCTACCCGTCTCTACTTTTGTAATATTTTGGTTACATCTCCTCCTGTCCTTTTGCTCACTTGCTGCTGGTATAAAAACTATTTCTTTCCTTCTACAAAACTATCTGAAATTGCACCTCTCTCATTTGTATGCGCAGACGATGAGGAAGGCCATATGAGGATGGCACAATTTTTCTGTATTCAATAATGTTATCACCACTGTGTCCCACTTGGTGGGCAGAGTACTGGCTCCAAACTGTATTCTTACTAGTGGGACTTGAAGACCCTGAGCTATTTAGCGTCTGGCCAGGACATTGTGGCCACATGTTTGAAAGCACCGGGCCGGGTATGGAGTCCTATGAGGACAAGTTTGCCCATTGCCCAGCTTATGCTCACCCTGGAGGTGATGGCTTTGCTCATTCCGTGTTCTGAGCTAACTTTCCTGAGATTTTTATCTCACTTAACATGCAGAAATTAATGTGGCATGGTTTACTTCGGCTTACTTAAGTGTCAGGCACTTGTCTGGAAGAGACTAGGAAAGAGGGGCGTAGGGTTCTGATTCACTTGAACCTGTTGGGTTTTATTTTTCTTTCTCCCCAGCATCAAGCTTATCTAACTTGGACATGGCTCTTCATGGCTGAAGGAATGAGCATCATTTTCTTTCTGTATGTTTCTGGGACAGAGCCTAATGGGGAGGGGCATGGAAAAGCCTGGGTCTCCTTCAGATCCGTGCTGGTGGGGAGAGCACATTGGTGATGGCTCTTGGCTTAAATTTAATTCAGAAGAAGGTTATTGGTTTTTCATCAGTTACACCAACGATTATCTTTGTTGGCAACTATGATAAAAGGATTTGGAAAGTTGGGGTGTGGGGGGTCTCTCACCACTTGCAGTTGATTCTCCAATTCAGTTCTATTGTTTGTCCAAGTTCTATATCTGTGATCATCGAGGTAGCCAGTTTATCTTCTTTGTTAACCAAGAAGGTTTATTTAGTTACTAGAGGTGCCTTGGCCTGGCCTACGCCCTCTTGCAATCCGGGACCCCTTGGGGGATGTCGGAGAGCCTCAAGGGACCCCATTGGTGCACCGTGGGAGGTTGGCCGGCGGGGGAGAGGCCACGGGAGGGCTCCAGGGCACGTCCAGCCCCTCTCGCCTAGTCCAGATCGGCCAGACTCCAGCAGCAAGCTACCTACTGGTCAGAACATCTTCCCCCTAGTGGTCAGTATGTGTCATAGCGACTGGTCGAACAGACACTTAGCATATTAGGCTTTTATTATATAGGATTGGCTAGGGTTTGTAGTTTTTAAGGTATGGACATGTACAGGATGTTAAATTTACTTGATGTCAGAACTATAGCTCTCCAGACATTCCTTTGCCCTGGTTGTCCTGGTGCCCTGATGTTCAGCAAGCAGCTTTGGAGTGTCCACAGGGCTCCAACCACCCTTTGAGACACTGCAGGTGCATCATGGGAAGAGAATCGGTGCAGGCTCCTTTGGGTCTTTGCTTAAACATCACTTTCTCCTAAAAGTCTTCCTAGACAAATAGTGTGTTTGCCAGGAAGGCTTCACAGAGATGAAATTGAACTTTCAAGAATGGGTGGGTGCCCGGATGGTGTGGCTCAGTGGTTGAGTGTCAACCCATGAACCAAGAGGTCCCCAGTTTGATTCCTGGTCAGGGCTCTTGTCCAGGTTGTGGCCTCGATCCCCAGTAGAGGATGTGCAGGAGGCAGCTGATTGATGATCCTCTCTCATCCATATTTCTCTCTATCCCTCTCCCTTCCTCTCTATTTAAAATCAATAAAAACTTTTTTTTTAAAGAAGTCTTTAAAAAAAAGAATGGGTGGGCTTGGGGAAATTTTAGGTGGACAGTAAATCTAATTAACATCTGATTTGTGATAAATGAATAATCTTTTGGCCAAAATATTAGGCTTGGGTTTTAATTTGCATTTTCTTAATGATTAGAGATGTTGAACATCTTTTTATGTGTGTATTGGCTATTTGATTATCTGCTTTGGAGAAAGACTATTCAAGTATTTTGCCCATTTTTTAATGGAGTTGTTTGCTCTTTTGTTGTTGAGTTGTAGGAGTTCTTTATACATTCTGGATATTAATCCTTATCTGATATATTAATGCCTTATCTAATTTACAAATATTGTCTTTATTCCATGGGTCCCTTTTTACTCTGATTAAATTAAAACAAAAGTTTTTAATCTTGATGAAGTTAATTTCTCTATTTTTTTCTTTCGGACGTCTCTTTTCTCTGGTTTGTGTTTGCACCTTAATTCATCTTCATCTAGCATGCAGAAGGTTATACAAACATATCTTGCTGTTAAGTCTGGCTTATAATTTACTGTTGTCCCGAGAATTCCAGAAAGGAAGAGAAATCTTGCGTGGTGGGCCAGGCTCTTAGGGACTCAGTATGTTCGAAGATGTGCTGTGATAGATACAAAGAATGATAAGGAACTGCACAGAAGGTGCCCTAGGCAGGCCGCAGGGGGCCAGCAAGCTGACTACACTATTCTGCGGCCAACCTCTTGCAAATGGGGAGCTCCTGTCCGCCTCCATGGCCAGCTGCCACCAGCCCCACGGTGTGAATGGCGAGGAAGTGGGGCTGGTGGCTGGCCGGGCTCCAAGATGCAGCCTTTGCTGGCATAGAACCAGGCAGAGGGGGGGAAACCTCTTGTGTGAGAGAGAAATAACGCTAGCTCCAAAACCTATAATTCCCAAGTTTTTTTTGGTGTTTTTTTTTTTTTTTTTTAAGATTTTTCAACCAAACTGCGCTTTTATCTTTGAATTCTGAATGGGAGATTGTTCACACAGCTAAGCTGGCTGCAGAAGCCAGGCCAGTTAAAACAATATGCAAGCAGCCCTCCTCCAAGTAACCAGAAACTGTTGGCTCCGAGGAGCCTGAACCGAGGAACCAACCTGCTGGGAGACGTTTTCCAAGTCACTCCAAGCAACGGCCTGAATGTAAATCCTCCTGCTGGGGAACGGCACTTTGGCAAATGAAGACCCTAATTAGAGATGGAAGGGTTTCTATTTTGTTTTTCTTTAATCCTTACCCTGGGGCCTTTGCAGGGCCGCCATGTCTCTGCTTGTGTGCAAAGAAATTTCCAGCTTCTCTTTGTAACAAGATCCTCTTTTGGGAAAGAAGCAACAAGCTGACAATGTGGGCCCACCACAGCCAGGGGACCCTGCCACCAGCCTAACCCAAAACAAAGGGCTTGGTCTGGGCCGGAGAGTCTGGGTCACCTGGACTGGCCAGCCGTTTGAAGTTGTTGGCCAATTTGGATCTCGTGCGCCTCCCCGCCCCCCTAACCTCTCACCCCTCTGCCCCACGAGGCACTCCAATCCATGCTTAGACTGCAAGTAAAGTTTCTTAAGTCCCCAAGGAGAACAAAGTGTGAACAAAATGCAGAGCAGAGCAGTAAGAACTGCAGCTCTGAGGCACCAAGGCCAAGGTTGAGTTGAAAAGGGTGGCGGGACCCTCTTATCCCTTCAGCCTCCAACATGATTCTTTCTTTGCCTGTTCCATCTAGACTGTGAAACGGGCTGTGTGTTGTTGTTGTTTTTCTTTTCAAATTGATCTCAGTTCTCAGAATATCCGGAAGCATCACCTATGTGGAGAACCTGCATGTGCCAGTTCTGTTCTGTTTTGATGTGGGTACCTCATCAGCTCACCCAGGTACCCCTAGGGGCTTAGAATTGATGATCTCGCTCATTTTAATTTCTCTTTGGTCCTAGAAAGACAAATGAGCAGCGTTCTTGGGGCCCAGAGTTCTTACCTGAGGCATCTGTCACCCTTCATGTTGGTAAAAGGCACATGAGAATTTTGTGTTTCTGGGTATTTTGTGTACCATCAAGGCTGCTGACTTAACGGGGAGGGGCAGGATGCTTGTGCCCAAATGACTTCAAAACTTGGGAGAAGTGACACATTTTTGAGTCAGCTATAGAAAGGATGCTTCTGACCAGCTGCTCCGTGCTGAGACCGGGCTGGGCTCTGTCCAGTAGAGTCTTCTCTAATATTCACAACTTCGTGAGCTGGTGGATACTCTGTTTTAAGATGAGTACACTTGCCAAAACCGGTTTGGCTCAGTGGATAGAGCGTCGGCCTGCGGACTCAAGGGTCCCAGGTTCGATTCCGGTCAAGGGCATGTACCTTGGTTGCGGGCACATCCCCGGTGGGAGGTGTGCAGGAGGCAGCTGATAGATGTTTCTAGCTCTCTATCCCTCTCCCTTCCTCTCTGTAAAATATCAATAAAATATATTAAAAAAAAAATAAGATGAGTACACTGAGTCTTGGGAGAAGAGACGTAGCTGCAGCCACCACACATAGCTCCGTCCAGGCCCCAAGTTAACGTCAGACCTGCTCTTTCTGGTCCCCCTCAATTCTTCTTTGCACGTCAGTTCTGTCCTTTGAACCAGAAGTTAAGCCTACAAGTAGTGGTGTCCCACTGATACACATGTAAAAGGACAGGCTGACCAATTCCTAACCCACAGGCTACCCCACCGTTGGTGAGAAGCCCAGTGCTGCCCTAGAGGCACCCGTTCCTGGTTGTCACATGCCGATGGACGTGTCCTCTGCATTTATTTCCCAGAAGTCCCCAGCTTGCTCATCCTTTCTGAAGTTGGGTTTCAGGGAATCCCAAGATGTTTCTTGTTCAGCTCTATGCTTGTGGTCAGGCTGCTGCAGCTTTTTAGAGAAAAATGGCCCAATCTGTTGGCTGCCTGGCAGAAAGATGACCATGAAGAATCCTTTCTGTGCTAGTAACTGCCCCTGTCCCAACTTCTCATTCTTGGTTTAATTTTCAGTGGGGCTCGTAGGAGCAACTTAAAGTTATTGGGAAACAGGTGGATCTGGGAGTAAAAAGAAAACTTGAATTTTTAGATGCTACGTTGATCCTTTTAAAAAGATAAGACCAAAAAAAAAAAAAAAACACACCTTACCAATATGTCCTTGATTTACTAGTATTCTGTTCTTTGAGAAGTATGGTTCTTAATGGCAGGGTGTGGTAGCATCTTTACTTTTGTGGTTATAAAAAATCTTTGCTAATTTACACTCATAGTCAAAGTTGTATCAAACTGAAATTGGTGGTGGTGGTGGGATATTCTGATAATTTGCATGTCAGCCTGCACTTTGACCTATCAACAGCTTGTATCGGGATTTGATAAACTTATAATGACCGTGGGTTTGGAAAGAGGCTCGGATGTCAAGAACCAAAATTATGATAGATTTTTAGATTGCTTGTGGAGGCCATAAGCGTGATGTTATGGAGTACATTGAACAATACTAGATTTATGACAGTGCTGCTTTACTACATTAGCATGAGGAACTGGGTGGAGTGGGCCTGGGGTTCTGGTTTATAGCGGGCACCGTTCTCTGATGTAAACAACCATGGATGTCACAGAATATTGGTGGTAGCTTTCCAGTGCAGCCAAGCATTGTTAAAAATGTGAAAAATATCCCCATGCTCAGAAAAAAACAAAAACTGTGCAAAAGTCTTAATAGTCTTAATATTGTTCCCTAAATATCTTTCCCCTGTATTTTTCCTCTGCCCTGGTCATTTCCATGTTGCCATAAAGTCACAGATATCCCAAGTGCTGCCATGACAACAGTGGGGATCCTAGCCAAAACCTTGCCCCCAGGAAGAGCTGAGAAATGTCCTTATTAACACTGTTGTTTTTCTTGCTTTGGGGTTGTGGGGCCCCCCCCCATTTTATTTTATTTTATTTCATTTTATTTTATTTTATTTTATTTTAATGTTTTTATTGATTTCAGACAGCAAGGGAGAGGGAGAGAGAGATAGAAGCATCAATGATGAGAGAGAATCGTTGATTGGCTGCCTCCTGCATGCCCCACACTGGGGATTGAGCCTGCAACCCCGGGCATATGCACTGACCGGGAATCGAACCGTGACCTCCTGGTTCATAGGTCGAGCCATGAACAACCACTGAGCCATGCCAGCCAGCCTCTTCTCCCTCCCCCACCCCCCCTTTAAGGAAATTGTATTTGTTTCTGTTGTTTTGAACAAGGCAAGTAATAGTAGTGGCATCGTTGATATCACTCAGTCATCTAAAATCGGTTGTTAATTCCCCACATGCCCTCAGCGGTTTTCCTGGTAGCAGTAGCCCCCTGGCCTGCTTGGGCTATAAGACAGGCTCAGGTGATGTGCCTCTTGATGTATTGGGATCCCTGAGCCAGGAAGGACCGTTCAGCAGCGGCACTGCACCAGAGCCAGGGTGGGGGTAAGACCTCGCAGATCATCTCACTGCAACCCCTTTATTGGACAGGAAGCAGAGTTCCCTGAAAAGATGCAAGGAGCTTGACTCGAAGCAGCTTCCCTTTGTAGCTCCATGTAGAAGAACAGACTACATCTTTGGCATTCATTCACACATTCATTCATACCTCCTGTATCCTAGGTCACGTGCTAGATCCTGCTGATAGAGTGGTGACTCAAATAGACAAGTCCCCTGCCCTTGTGGGGGGACACAGTCAGTAGAGGGGATGCAGAGACAATACAGCAAGTACACACACACACACACACACACACACACACACACACACACACGGCTAACTGCAGAGTGTGGTATGCAGTGTGAACCCAGTAAAGGGTGAGAGCTGAGTGGGGTGGAGGGGGGGAGTCTGCATGGCCTGCCTGGAGCTGAGAGCCCAGAGTGAAGGTTCCTGAAAGAAAAGGCGTTCCCCACCCCTCACCACATCACAGCTTGCCCACCTCCACGCATCTCCCAGCTCCGTCATCTGTTCAGCAGGCACATCTGTGAGGTGTGCTCGCTTTGTTCCCTCTACTTCCTCTCGTTTTCTAGCCATCATATGGCGGGCACTTTGCTACCATCCATGTCCTGTCTGTTAAGTAATAAAATTAGGGCACTCACATCTTGCACAAAGTTAACTGCTTATTTTAGGCATCTTGTTAAATATTATCCACTTGACTATTTTGTGACAATTGCTTTTAAACCCTTTTCTGAAAGTTATAGAGAATATGCTGTGTGATGTAAAAGGATGTATATACAAAACCTTTATTCTAATAATTGCTGACACTTACCCCTTGGTGTTTTGTAATGCTTAGTTGTAGCCTAAGAAATCCAAAGGTTAATGGAAATCAGGTTTTAGTGTATTATTGCTATGGGTTAATATCCTTCCTTCTTTCCCTCTCCCAGTGGCTTTAAGAAGGGAAGGAGGGACGGCGGGGAGCGGGGGAGGGAGGCGGGGGTGCTTAAAACCAAAGCTGCTTTGGCTGATGAGGGTTGTATTTTATACTCCAAACTAAATCATGTTGCAAGAGGTCAGCTGGTCATTACTGAAAGGTCGTCGTCACAGTTCACGCGGAGCTTGCCAGTGCGTTGACCTATTGTTCCCTTGAAAATCTGGGGACCAGATGAATGGAGCGTCCTGTCAGCCCACGACGGGCGCATTGGGAAGGGGAAGTGGAATTTGCCCACCTAAGGAAGATGAGCGCATGGAGACAGGTGGCAGTGGGTGAGAGAACTTTCTCTTTAGAAAAAAGTGAATGAGAAAGCAGGGCTTTGCTGGGGCGAGGGGTGGCAACGCCAGTAAACAAAAGGTTATCCTAGAACCCATTTCCTTTGTTCTGCTAAGTAAAGTCTTGCTAACACTGAATAATTACAGTAGGAAAAGCCCAAATGAGGCAAACCTTTCACTTGTTCAATGAAGGTTAATTTAAGGGTTAATTTCACGGGACTTGAGATAGAGCTTGAATTTAGGGATTTTTGCAAATTACCTGTTAGAGGCCACGGAAACAGACATGTGTTTGTTCCTTAATATGCGAGTGACCTCTTAGTATTTAAGAGTGATTACCGATTAACCAGGGAGTTTCAAATGAGACGTTTTCATATTCTGATTAGAGAACTTGCCCCAGCTGAGTGGGTGCCGGCTTATGTTGGGGTGAGCTGTGAGCCGAGTGGGGCCGCTGTATCTTAGAGCACTGTGACATAGGGTATAGGAGAGCAGTGACGGTAGAAGGAATAACCTAAGCAAGAAGGTGTTTGTGTGCCTTAATTTTTCAGAAATGGGGCAACTGTGTGGTTGGAGCACACAGTGCTCAGAGGCAGACAGTGGGAGGGGAGGTACCCCAGGTAAAAGGAGTCCAGACTAAGGTGAGTTCTGAACGTTAAGGAAAGGGGTTGGGGACTTGATCTGAAAAGGGCAGGAGGGTAGCTGGGCCTTATGTATGGGATGAACTGGAAAAAGAATGGGGGCAGAGAAACTCATGTGATACCGGGTAGCAGGGATGCAAAGGGAGAGCCTACTTGAGAGTGGTCCATTATGGAGGAAGGATTAAGCAAAGTGGAGCGGGGTGGGGGGGTGGGGGGGGTGGGGGGGGGGGAGAGAAAAGGGCTGTGAGAGGAAGGGAAGAAGACTTGGGTTTCTGGATTAGCATGATGGCCGTTCCATTAAGCTGAGACAACTAATGTTGCTTTGAGAGAAACTTGATGACTGATTTTGGTTGTGTTGGATTGGAGCCCTGGAATTCAAGGAAGGGGTCACGGCTGGAGACGAAGGTTGGGAAATCATTAGGTGGGGATGTGTATTCAAACCAAGAGTCTGAATGATCTTGACTAGGAAGAGAGAGGGGACCAGCACAGGACTTCAAGGAAAACTTGGCATAAGGGATGATGAGAGGGGAAAGCCAATGAAAGAGACTGAGGAAGAGTTAAGGAGAGAGAGATGTAAATACGATATTAGTGTATGGAAATTTCCAGAGGCAAACAGTGAGTGTGTGGGACCATGTAAGAGTCAGCAAAGGGAAGCGGGACGTCTGAGAGAGAAGTGAAGCAGGCTCATGGGCACAAAGCAGTGTTAACAGGACTGGGGATCAGCACAGAGGACAACCCAGGTGAGGTAGCATGACCTTGAGCATTCAGCTAGCACAGGTGTATAACAAACTACCGTGAAACTTAGTACTTTAAAATCAGCAATAGTTTTCATTTGTTCATGATTCTGCAGGTCTGGGCCCACTGGGCTGATCTCTGTGGTCTGTTGTTGGTATCTGGGGCCTCACTTGAAACAGTTGTGCCCCTTCTACATGTGGTCTCCCATCATCCAGAAGGCTAGCCCAGGCTTCTTCACCGGGTAATCTCGGGGTTCTCAGCAGCAAAAGAGGACAAGCCCAATGCACAGGCACTTCTCAAGCCCCTGCATGCATCCCATTTGCTAATGAGCCATTGGCCAGAGTGAGTCACATGACCAAACCCAGATTCAGAGGCTTTAGAAATAAACTCCACCTCTCGATGGGAGGAGCCGGAAAGTATTGTGGCCTTTTTTCCCCAATCTACTCTGACAGGTGTGAATTTCTTGTTACACTTGGCAGGAGAAGCTATTTGATTCTTTAGATCAATTGTGTAACTCTCAACGGAGCCAGGAAAAATGGAAGATCACAATGGAGCAATTTAAATTATGAAGACCCAGATAATTGTGGAGAGGTTGTTTCAGTTCTGCTCCGAATGAAAGCTAAAGATAGGTCAGGGGAAAACAGTGCCACTTGTATTCAGGACATCAAGCTAAAGCCGTTACTACAGACATTGATATACCCAGTTCAAAACTCAAAGCTGAGTTCCCTCTCTCAAAGCAGCCTGGTCTGATTTGCAGCAATCAACACCTCTTACTGCTCATTTAAGACTAGATCAATGAGCAGTCATCATAGCTGCTATTCATTGGTACCTAACTATGCCAAGCACTTTGTATCCATGAACCACTTGATCCCCTCAGGAGCCTTACGAAGTTCTGTCACTATCCCAGTTCTACAGATGAGCAAACTGAGGATCAGACAGGAAGTGACTTGCCCAAGAACACCTTTAGTAAGAGAACGAGGAATTTCAGAAAATCCCGTGGGCCACTGGGGTCCCCTGACTGTGGGCAGCAGTAGCAATTGCACAGACACATGCGCACACAGCCCCTCCGCAATCCTGACCATCCTTATGTTGCTGTAATATTCTCTCGAGCATGCCAACCTTGGAGTCTGCTTGCTTCCCAGAGTCCTTGCAGGCTCCGTATTGCTGGTCGAACTTTCCCATCCATCCAGGTTTATTGAGAATGGATTTGTGTCGGAATACTGGGGTAGTTTTAGATATCAGAAGGCGGTATTATCTTGCTCAATCTGGATAATTTGTAAAACCAGCTTGAGAATTTTCCTAGTATATGAACTAAAATGAACAGCATTCATTTGTTTGTGCCATAAAAATTTTGTTTTTAAGCAATAAGAGCAATAATGGGAAGAGAATATTTGTGGATTCTCCCCCACCCCTGTTTTTTTTTTTAAGTTCTGTATTGAAGTATAATAGATAATAAACACCATATATTTAAAGTGTACAATTTGATAAGTTTTCTCTCTCTCTCTCTCTCTCTCTCTCTCTCTCTCTCTCTCTCTCTCTCTGTCTCTCTCTCTCTCTCTCTCTCTCTCACACACACACACACAGATCATAAACTTTCCATCACTCTAAAAAAAGTTCCCTCAAGTGCCTTTGAAGCCCTTCCCTCCCCCTCCTCTTTGTCCCTAGCCAATCTCCAGACAACCATTATCTGCTTTCTCCTACTGTAGTCTGAAATTTATAGTCTTATATAAATGAAATTATACAATATCTACTCTTTAATCTGGCTCCTTTAACTCAGCATAATTACTTTCAGATTCATCCATGTTGGTTCTATCAGTAGTTTATTCCTTTTTATTCCTTTTTAAATAAGAAAAGGGAACACTGCTTTTTTTTACTCTGAACTTGGGCCAGGACTATTGAAGTTACCTACAAAATTGTACATTAACCAACTAATGCCAGTGATGAGTTAATCTATAACTTCATCTGTTAGCTGTTAACATGACCCCCAAACCTAACCTCCTCTTGACTGTCAGACCCTGATCCTGGGCACACTTCCCCTCGAAGCTAAAGATGAAGTTGGGGTCTTGGGCTCCTAGTATTTCTCAGTCTTAGGTGTTCCCTGCCCACCTTCATATCTTAACGTAGTATGTGTTCATGACATAATGAGAATAGAGCTATGTATGTGATGATATGACCTGCAGAATAGCAGGGGCTGGGTGCTTTCTGAAAAGCTCTGGCTTCAGTCAATTCTGTGTTTTAGAAGTTGGAATTATGCCCTAACCTCAGTGGAAGCAAACTCTGTATATGGGGGGAAATTAGAGGACTTCTGTTACTGTTTCAAAAGTACTCACCTGAGTACTTTTTTTTTTATAGTGAATTCAATTGGTACATTTGAAATCATTTTAATTTACACATATTTTAAAGACTACATCTCCTTTCTAAGCTAACATACACCCGTCCTCAAGCAAGACCATTATAGTCGACCTTCTTCCTTTCACAAGTCATCTTTTAAAAATTCTTCCCTTAAATGTTCCGCTTCAGATCTCTTCGTATAGGAATGTTCTAGCAATGACTGCTTAAAATAATACACGAAATATTTATGTTCTTACTACTAGGTGCTGGTTAAATATACCTTTCAGTTATTTATGGAAAACTAACACTCGAGTGCCCTAAGTTATGATTTTCCCCCCAAAAAGAAAAACTTGGACATGACTAAACTTAATGGCCTATAAAGAAGTGGGGGGCAGGGTTGACAGGATATAGTCAGTTCTGAGTTGAACGCCCTCCCCTGCTGCCAGCATACTCTGACCTTGGGAAGTCACTGCATCCTTTGCAAAGCTGGGCCATGGGACTAGGTGCTCTTTAATCCCATTCCAGGACTGAAAGGCCCTTAATCGATTCAGATGGACCATAGTCAAGGTCGCTGTTGCTTAAGCGGCCACCTCTGACCCTCTGCGTGAGGACTGCAGTGACTCCTCAGGGGGGCCACCTTGGCTCTTGGGGCCAAGAGAAGCAGGCTCAGTCTCTCTTCTGGATTTGGCTCATGGGTCCTTCCAAATGTTCCAGCCAGTGAAGGGTATGCATTTGGACTCATTTAGCCTCAAAATGATGCCAGCCAGTCTCCATGTCCTCATGATGGTTGGGTGCTCTTGGGCCAGTGTTGGCATAGTCTGCAATCATCTGCGTGTTCGGGGGGGGTTAACACAGCACCTGTCGTTTCTTAGCTGTCTCCTCTTACCCACAAACCAGACTGCCAAGCTCCTGGATCATAAAACAAAGGGTAAGCACCTGGATCGTGACCCAGCTCTTTTCCTGTTCTTTTTGAGACTTCCCCAACAGGAAAGGCTCGGGGTAATTGATAGAGATTATCCCTGATTCCCTTAATATAACCTTTTTACTCTTTCCTTTTCCTGGGATTAAGGTGTTCCTTAACAAGAAGTCCTTTTCTTAATGACACCATCATCAACCGGTTATTGACCAAAGGAAGTGATCGAGCCCAACTCCACCTGTGTGGTTCATAGTCCCTTTTAGTCTCTTTCACAGTAATGACTTCTAAAGTCATTAACTGGTTTTATTTTCAATTTTCCGCAATATTAAAGGCTATCAAACTATACTTTAAAATTAATCTGTCTTCTTGAAATAATAATTGCTCATATATTTGTTGTTGAATATAAGTGTTCGTATTGAGTAGATGTATTAATATTTGCTGAGTGAGGGTTCCGAGGCAGCACGCTTTTACTGTTGAGGTGTGCCATTCGCGGGATGAATTGAGGTCTGACATAAGGTGAAGACGTGTGTACTCTGTCAGCAAGTACCCTTCCTCCTCCTCCTCCTCCTTCTCTTTCTCCTTCTTCCCCTCTCTCTTTCTGTCTCCCTCCCACCCCCACCCCGTTCCGGGAGTATTTCTTGCTGCGCATACAGGGTCTCCTGTGTGACTACTGGAGCTCCTTGAGGAGAGAGACTAGATCTTTTAGGACTGGGTCTTTCCAGCATACGCTTCTACCGTAAGGATAGGTGTTCAGTAAGTGCGCTGAATTAACAAATCCTGGGAAGAACAGTCACTTACAATTCAGCTTTTTGCCTAGAAGCACCCAGCTGTCAGACTGAGCCTTGTGTAGGGGTCAGGAAACCCCATCCAGGGAGAATAAAATTTCAGGTAGTGATCCAAAAATGGCCGTAAACCAGAGGGGCCGCTTGGATGCTGTGTATCAGAAACTCACCCGCGGGCATGCTGGCTGCTACCGAAAGACAGCCGAGTCAACAAATAGCAGTCAGTGTTTATATGATGGCCTCGGGAGTGGACTAATGATGCCTAATCACCAAGCATCACCTTTTGTGAACCCTTCCCTTCTGACACTTGGTATGTGTCCGAAAGGTCTGCCGCCTCAGCCCAGCTCCTGGCCAGCCTTCCCTTCTTCATTCGGGCAGCTTGGTCTTCCTGAAACCCTTCCTGACCATGCCAGCCCATAACTCACATCACCACCCCCCGCCCCCCAAGCTCATTTATTCCAGACCTGTTTTTGAGCATCTTTCAAGGTGATCTCACACAGTTCGAGCTCTTGATCCATTTGTCTTCCTTGTTGGTCTATCTTTGTTCCTCTAAATCAGTAGATGGCTCACTCTGCACAGGTGAGAACTCGCCCCTTCCCCCCCAACTGCTTTGCAGTCCCGATGGAGGGGCATGGGTGGGACTGTGAACCTAGGAGCAGGAAGTGCTATTGCTACCGTCCTGACACCTGGTCGGGATGCCTAAGAACATCGTGTTCTCCAGCTCGTGTCCGTTCTCGGCCTCAGGAAGGCTAGCCTGGTGCCTTTCCGGCTTTGCTCCTTCCCCTCGCATCATCACCACCATTGTGATGACTATTTATTGAGTACCAGGACTGGAATGCATTTGGAAAAAATAAGAGTGTAGTTTCATCATGGCCTTCAACTCGTTGGCCTGTAGAATTGGGATTTAGCATTTGTTCTTTTAATTAAACACTGAAGTATGGCCTTTCTGGGATTAACTCATATTATGTTTAAAAGCCTAACCTATGGTCTCAGCTGCTGCAGCCGGCATCCCAGTCCCTGTCACTAGAATTGTTCCTAAGGACAAAAGCTGTCATGACCTATTACAGAGAAGCGGGTATTAGTTGAGCAATTGGCATCCAAGTTCTGTGACTTGGTTAACTCAGTTCAGAGAGTGTTTGAAAGCGTGCGTTTTGTGAAGAAAAACGGGACTTAAACTTGAAAATGGTGTCCTTCAGATTCTCATCTTTTGAAATATTTATCATCTTGTTATCGCAGAAGACTTCTGGAACTTGCATTCTGTTGCTCTGTCCTGCCCTTGTTCAAGGTCCTGGGACCCCTGTGGAGTCCAAATATCATTGCAGCCAAAGGCCTAGCCCACGGAGCCCCTGCTGTGAACCCCAGTATCTTGCTCCATGTGGGATAGACCAGTGGTCGGCAAACTCATTAGTCAACAGAGCCAAATATCAAGAGCATAACGATGGAAATTTCTTTGGAGAGCCAAATTTTTTAAAGTTAAACTTCTTCTAACGCCACTTCTTCAAAATAGACTCGCTCAGGCCGTGGTATTTTGTGGAAGAGCCACACTCAAGGGGCCAAAGAGCCGCATGTGGCTCACGAGCTGCGGTTTGCCGACCACTGGGATAGACAATGGCTCTTGTGCCCACAGCACCCCCCCCCCCACCCTCAGCATTTGTGCCCTGTAGCGTTTGCTACCTGCTGGGTTCCAGGTGCCATGCGAGGGGCTGACCCCAAGACTCCAGGATTGTGAGGGACCCAAGCTTCTGCTTTGAGGGTATCGTTCCCACAACCAGACACCATCAGAGCCTCAGTTGTTTGCTGCCTTGAAGCATATTTTTCTTTTTAACAAGGGCTTTCCTTAGGTATGAGTTAGAGTAGGGTGAAGTGGTTTTCTAGAACCAGTGCTGTACCTGAGAAAGGAATCAACCCGGCCGTTCTGCGCGGGAGGAACAAGGATTGAAGCGTTGGGATTAGGAAGCCCACTCCCGGCCACGCTCTCTCCTCTGACCTCCTTAGCGCTTGGTCTTGTGGTTGCTCATCTTGGCAGTGCCCAGGAATCAGCCCAGAGAGCTTTCAAACCTGCCAAGGCCAGGCCCACCTCCAGCCCAGCCACCCTCGACCTCCAGGGAGGGGTCTGACCCTGCATTTTTTTTTTTAAATATATTTTATTGATATTTTACAGAGAGGAAGGGAGAGAGAGAGAGAGTTAGAAACATCGATGAGAGAGAAACATCGATCAGCTGCCTCCTGCACACTCCCCACTGGGGATGTGCCCGCAACCAAGGTACATGCCCTTGACCGGAATCGAACCCGGGACCCTTCAGTCCACAGGCGGACGCTCTATCCACTGAGCCAAACCGGTTTCGGCTGACCCTGCATTTTTATAAAGCTCCCCAGGATGTTCCCAGATGCTGCCGGGGTGACAGCCAGTGACCACCTTCTCCCTGTTTTGTGCCATGGCATCATTTCTTGCCCTCAACTTGATGTTTTGTGTGTATATCAGGACAGCACAGTCTCATCAACTTCCAGAACCCTGCAGAAGGTAGAGTCACTGTGACTCTTGAGAGCCTGCTGCTCTCTGTGGGAACAGGGCCTGCGAGAAGGATCAGACCGGATGCCTCAGCTCTCCTACCTGGAGAAAAGTCCTGCACGCACACAATCCAGGGAAGGGCCAGGTGCCCAAAGGAGACACGCATACTGTATCCAAAGGAAGGAGATGGTGCCTAAATGCTTACCACGTGCCAGGCATCTTCTCATCCAGTCTCCCAACGACTGTGAGAATACCTCCTCTTAGTGTTACCCATCGTACAGGTGAACAGCTGAGAGCACAGAAAGGTCACCACCCCTGCTGGGTAAGGTGAGCCAGGACTTCAGCCCAAGCATTGTGAGGTGACAGCTCCTCCCCTACCCAACCCCCAGGGCCATGCTGAAAAGCACTTGGGGCTCAGTGGTTGAGTGTCTACCTATGAACCAGGAGGTTGCTGGTTTGATTCAGGGTCAGGGCACATGCCCCAGTTGCAGGCTCGATCCCCAGTTGGGGGCGTGCAGGAGGCAGCCAATCAATGATTCACTTTCATCACAGATGTTTCTGTCTCTGTCTCTCCCTTCATCTCTGGAATCAATACAAATATATTTTAAAAATAAAAAGAACTTGCGTTGGCCTGCCTATTCACAGGTCACCTTCAGGCTGTTTTCTTCCTGAAGCTCACCCTGCTTAGGGGTATCATCAACTGCACCCAGATAAGAATAGCAGGTGAGGGGGCATAGAGAGAGATTTGGTTTTGTTGCTGTTATCAATGATTTTGTCATGAAATCAAGAGATTTGTATTCCACTAATAATACAAAGTCACAGATACAAGGAGTCCATACAAAAGGATACACAGAGGACCATTTTTAAACAATCAAGACAGATCTTTAAGAAGTATCAGAGGGAAAGTTGCAACTGTTTGTGAGCTTGCTTTGGCTAAAATGGCAATGGATAGAACTTCTTTGAATGAAATAGCCTCAGACGAAACAAACCTGGCTTTCAGCAGCTGATCTTGGACAAAAGCAGCAGAACTTTCCACGTTGCCAACCCTCTTGATGTTGACTATATGAGCTGCATGACATTGGTAAAGGGAGTTTCCAAGATGAGAGTCCAAATGGGTTAGGATAAGAGCGATCTGGAATTTCCTTGTCAGACTGGGAAATACAACACTTCCATAAGCTATTGATGAAATACTTGGGAGTTTCAACATTCATGTTTCTATATGTGCACACATCTCCATCATGCTTGGATTTGGAAACCTCTAGGACAGTGGTCGGCAAACCGCGGCTCGCGAGCCACATGCGGCTCTTTGGCCCCTCGAATGTGGCTCTTCCACAAAATACCACGGCCTGGGCGAGTCTATTTTGAAGAAGTGGCATTAGAAGAAGTTTAAGTTTAAAAAAATTAGGCTCTCAAAAGAAATTTCCATCGTTGTACTGTTGATAATTGGCTCTGTTGACTAACGAGTTTGCCGACCACTGCCCTAGGATAACATGAGTTTTCTCTAGCCTGGGATTATGGAGAGAGGCTGAGGTCAAATGTCACCTCTCTACATCGTGGCTGGGTGACGTCACCTCTGAGCGTCCAGCTGTCAAGTAGGGATCACCGCCACCTCGCCTGCCTGCAGAGTTGCTGTGCAGATTCAGTGCCATTTGAAAGCACTGACTGCCTTGCCTGGTACATAACCGGTACTTTCCCCTCTTGGAGTCTGATGCTTTGGACCAGTACCGCCCCAACACAAGGCAAGAGAGGCCCTGCTTCTAACACTCCTGACCCACCCCAGGGGACAGTTCAGGGGGGAAGCTCCTTTCTAAACCATTCCCGGGGTTCCCCGAGTTCCCCCAAGATGGCCCCGTGCTGGCTTGCAGACCACTTCTCCGGGACACCCTTCTGGGGCAGACTGCCCTGGCAGCGCACCCTCCTTCCCAAGCAGGGTAGACAGACCTTGGCCTTGAGGCTGGGGTGTCCGCCTGTGTAAGTACCCCGGGAAAGCCCAGGGGCTTGGTGCAGTTTGGGGCCCAGTGGTTCTCAGCCCTACCTAAATTTTCAAACGAACTGAGGAACTTTTGGAAAAATGTTGCTGCCGAGGTTCCATTCCACATAGATGAAATCATCATTTCTAGGGGCAGGGCTCAGGCGTGGGTATTTTTTAAATCTCCCCAGTTGCCTCCCAGTGGGCCAAGGCTCAGAACCACGTCTGCCCTGCTTGATGGCTCCAGCGGGGAGGGGCTCAGCCCTCAGCCCTCAAAGAGAGCCCGTCCCCCACCTCTGGTGGCAAAAGGGAGGCTCCTTAGGGTCTTCAGACTCCGGGCACTGTTGTTCCTTGTGAAGCCTGATTCCGCCACCCAATTAACACTTGTTTATAATTAAACAAGTGTTCGCTGCCATATGCAGAGAAGGGGGTGGTCCTCTTTGAAGTTTCTAATTGCTGACTTTATACAGTTTGGCCTGAAGTGGGACTTGGGGGAAACTCAACTCAAGATAGCAACAAACAAGTTCTTCCAAAAGTTTCCCTTCCTGGCTCGGACATCTCTGAAACCACCAACTGCTCCCCTAGCAGCAGCATGGGAAGGAGGGCGAGGAGGCGAGGACAGGTTTCCTGGGATTTGGGTGCTCCTTGTCAGGTGTTCAAACAAAGAGGATCATTGTATTTGGGGGAAGTGGTCTAAATGTCTATGTTGAAGATTAAGATCTAGGGAAATGCATTTCCTTTTGACACCCAGTATTTTCCGATTGTGAAAAGGGTCCAGCCCGTGTAATGGCGCCGTGACAATGGCTGTGGAGTGCAGCCACTTCTGTGGGCTCCTTTAATTAGGAGAAATTAAGCGAGGCTGCTACATATTTTGAGAATAACACTATTTAAACTTAGGCAGCCCTAACCACTAACTTAACCGCTGAATTCTCGCTGCTACATGTCTCCGAAATAGATCAGCATAATCTTAACTAGGACTTAACATGCATCATCTTCGTTCCGGAGCTCAGAACCAGCAGCCCCCAGGAGCCTTCGGAGGCTTAATGACTTTAATTATGGCGAGAAATACCTTCCCCCGGTGGGCGGGGTGCGGCCGGCCGGGCCGGGTCAGGGAAGGCCGGATGGGAGCCCGCCCCCAAAGACCGCCCCACTGGGTGGGGAAGGGACTGGGGGGCGGGGGGAAGTGGAGGGGGCGGGACCTTGGGGTGGGCGTGGAGAAGCCCGGCTGGAGGCGGGGAAGGGGAGGAGGGACCCTGGGGGGAGGCCGCGAGGGCCTCCCAGTTCTGAGCCGTGTTTGTGGCTTCAGCGCTTTGATCTTCTGCCAGGGAAACCTGGAAGGTCAGGCCGGGCTGCAGCCAAGCCCCGGAGCGAGGAGCCAGTGGAGCGGACAGGACTGCACCACCCACCCTCCCCCTGCACCCACCTCCTTTCACCCGCCCCCCAAAGTGAAACCGCCTGGCCACCCAGCAAACCCCCTCCCCCACGCCCCCCTCCCCTTCTTCTGCAACTGTTGGTGTGTTGATCCCCTTTAGGCAGCGGATTAGAAAGTGAACTAAGCAAATGCCCTGCAACTCTGGTAGAAAAGAAACCTGGGTATTTTTTAAGCTGAGTGCACCCCCGCCCTCCAGATCCCTCCAGAGTGGCAGGTGGTTCCCCTGTGGTGTGTGTGTGTTAGGGTCCTTCCCCTCCCATGTTCTTCTGACACCCGCTCCCTTCTGGGCACCAGGGTTTTCTCCCCGGTTACCCATGTGCTATGGTGTGTGACCTCATTTCCTTTGGAATGGAAGGTTTCTGTAGGAAAACAGGGCTTGGGTGAGAGGGGCCTTACAAGCCCCTGTCCCTGGCAGGAGAGCTCCCTGTCATGCAGTGACTCATGCTTCAGGGAACAGCAGCTGACCAGAAAGATCAAGAGGCTGGTGCCTGGGTGGTCACTACCAAGTGAAGAAGAAGGGAGTGGAGGAAAGGAAAAAGTGAGGAGGGGAGGTTTGAAATCCACTTAGTGGCCTCCACGGAGAGGGGCATAAAGGGACCCTGTGAGTCCCCACTGTTTGGACTCCGGGAGGACCCGCCAAGAGGGACCGATGGGCATCAGACGTGGCCAGTCTGTGGGACTGGCTGGTTGGTCCCCGTTGGTGTTCACAGCCCCTTCGCCCTCCCTGACCACAGGAGCAGGCCCTGCCGCAATGGCAGCATAAGCAGCGCTGGTTACTGGCGCCCTGCATTCCTGGCAACGATGTGTAGGAGGCGCAGGCCTTAGGTGGATGTGCCGCTCAAGCCCGTGCTGTGGTTTCTTTGCCCCACACCATTGAGTTTGGGGGTGAGAATCTGCCCCCAGTTCTCCCAAAAAGCCACGCTCCAGATCCTCACACCAGCTGGGGAAGGCCGGCCAGTGTGCAGGCCATCTTTCTCAGGTTGACCCCATCAGTCTTTAGGTCTTCACCTCAGTGATAATGGAAGGGAAGAAAAAAATGCCGCATCTCATGCCATTGGTGCCATTCGTTCCTGGGCTGTGCCCCGGGGTTGGTCATTTTGTCGGCTTCCCTTTGGTGAGACTTCTAAAGGGGTCTGCATTCCTCCCTCCGGAGAGTGTCGGGAACAAACGCTGCAAGTGCACAGACTTGTTTTCTAAGAGCTTTGACATCTAAGATGTGCTCACACAGAGGCCTGCGGCCTGATAAAGATCCACCACCAGGCCGAGCCATTTTTAGTGGCTGGGGGCAAAGTTGCTTGGAGACAGTGACATCTGCATTAGAACCAACCACCAATCAAAGGCCCAGCAGCACACACTCTGGCAGAAGACCTGCACTGGTAATGAGAAAGCAGATCCTGAACATCCGAAATGCAGGCAATGTTGAGTTCCAAGAAGACCTGGTAGAGAACGGGCTTTCTCAATTTCAGAGTCAAAGGAGACCAGGTGGCCAGGAGGGATAGTCTGAGCTTAGAGTCCAGGGCCCAGGGTATTTGACGCTAACCCCGAGGGCAAAAGGCTGATCCTTTTTAGGTTAATCAACAAACATTTCTTGGCCTTTTACCCTGTGGCAGGCCCTTTGCTGGGTGCTGGGGATTCAGCAGGAAAGAAGTCTGACACATCGGCTGCCCCGTAGTGAGAGAGGAACTTTGAAGTCAACAATTACAATGTGATGTCATAAGAGCCGCAGTGGTGGGGCACATAGTCAGGCCACAGGCGCTATAACCGTGCAGAGGGAATAAGACCTGAACCAGGTGAGAGGAGAGGTAAAGGTAGCCAGTGCTGGTGTGGGGTCGGTAGTGTGTTCCTCAGTGGAAAGGAGGCAGGAGGTCGGAGAACTCATAGACGCTCAGCCTAGTTAGATTGGGAGCTGGAGTGTTTGAGTTTGTGAGAAGCAGTGGCTAGGTTACATCTTATCCTAAGAGTAGTGCAGCGTCATTCAAGGAGCGCGGTACCGGTCAGATCAGTGACTTAGAAAGGACCCTCTGTCGCTGAGTGGAGACCATACTGGGGAGCAGGCGGGGTGGGCTAGGGAAACCGCCAAGGGAGGATGTTGTGAGTCACCTGAAAAGTGTGGTGTCCAAGACAGGTGGCAGCAGTGGGGATGGAAAAGCAGTGGATGGATTTGGAAGATTGAATCAGCAAAACATGGTAAGCAGTTGAGTGTAGGGGTGAGGGCAAAGGGCTTTGGTTTGACCTGCCCCACTCCATCCTCGGGAGGGGGACAGTTCCCTGAGGAAGGAGTCCAGCTTGTAGGAAGGTAAGGATTGGATGAAGGGTAGACCCATTGCCAGACCCCATGCATCCATAGCAGCCTGAGCAAGACATGACCCATACGTGTCTTGGGGAGCCAAGCTGAAGCAAAATGCTGATGCCAAGTCATAGGAACCAAGCCCTGGGACTCTGGCGCCATCTTGGATTCTCCACAATCATGGTTTCTGCCACCTTGGGTCACACTGTCAGAAGTATGTCAAACGAGAGCCACAAGTGAACTGGTTGGATAAGAAGGGGAGAGACTTTTCAGCGCACTCATTGCTAAACAAGACCTCTCCCTGCAGGACAGCAGCAGGGGTGTGTGTAATACAGACACTTCTAGAAGGTCCTGGCTTGTATTTTTCCTGGGGTGCCTGGCATACAGTTGGCCCTCTTAAATACTTGGCAGATTGAACTGTATAGTTGAGTGTTTCCATAACAATAACCATCTTATTCAAATTGTATATATTCTTTATACATTGTTTTCCAGATCAAAATGTAGGTCTCTGTCACATCTCTGTCTTTCCTACCTGTGAGTTACAGCAAGGGAGGGATTGGGGGATGATACTTCTCTAACTTCAGTGTACCATGCAGCACATGCATTGGGGTCCCAAAACGTCTCCCATGGGGGGAAGGGTATTGACAGGAGTTGCTGTTAAAAGCATTATGTCCCCCGAAATTGGGGATGCCAGGTAGAAAGAGCCTCTCGGGTACCAGTGTGCTCTGTGTCAGGGATAACAATTCGAGAATATTCAGCATTTCTCGAAGGACACTGACCAGGAAAACCTGTCATCCCCCGATCGTACTTGAGGAAAAGCTCCTGTAGAGATGTGGGCTAAGGGACCCCATGGCTGTAATATCTTCCTCATTTGCCCATGGACCGAAGCTCTCAGACTGTTCCTGTGACCCCCTGGCCTTTTCAGACAGGTCTGCCACCCTGCTGCTCCCTGCCGAACGTATCCCCAGGGCCTAGCACACACAGTAACTGGTTAATTACTACCGTTACATAAATTCATAAGTGGCTCTACACATAGAATTAAACTCCATTCCCACCTACTGTGTTAATTGGCTTAGGGTAGAGAATCCCAGGGCAACCTGCTTTGTTAGCCTTTATGGGGCACACGGACTGGTCAGTAAGAGCTCCCTCCTGACTCCATTAGACCCGGAGGGCAGGTTAGCCTAGCACCAAGGTGAGGCATTCAAGATGTCTATGCCCTTTGACTTGAGCAAGACCTCTTGTGGCTATTTATTTTAAGGACGGATGCCACCAGAAGGTAAGTCTGAGAATAGAAATACAGCGCTGTTTATACTAGTGAACAGTTAGACTGGTCACCAAAGCAGTACTGCATGATGGAGTTACCTTTACCTTTTCTTGGACCAAATCATCCACTCCTGTCTTTCCTTTGTACCATTCCGTCAAATAAAGTCATTTGGTACAAAAGAAAAAAGAAGTTAGAAATCCTCTAATGCCTTCAGAAGGAAAGTCTTAAACTCTGGTACAACCATATAATGGAGTAATATGTGTAGCTGGTAAGAAGAATGAACATTTTTCTACATCAATACTGTTGAATAAATTGTTACCTGAAGGGGGGGAATAGAGTACAGAACAGTATATACATTCAATTTATATTTAAGTGTTATTTTGCTATGTGAGTATATACGTAGGCATTTTATTCCTGCTAATGTATGGCTTTTAAAACAAACATGGAAGGATATAAGCCACACTGTTATAAAATTAGGATAGCCCCGATCGGCTTTCTCAGTGGTTAGAGCATCGGACTGCACACTGAAGAGTTGAGGTTTGGATTCCTGGTCAAGGGCACATACCTCAGTTGCAGGTTCGATCCTCAGTCCTGGTTAGGGCTCGTGTGGGAGGCAACCAATTGATGTCTCTTTTGCATCGATGTTTCTCTCTCTCTCTCTCTCTCTCTCTCTCTCTCTCTCTCTCTCTCTCTCTCTCTCCCCCCCCCCCCCACCCCTTCCACTCTCCCCCGCCTCCTTCCCTCCCTCCCTTCTACTCTAAAAAAGCAATGGAAAAAATTATCCTCCAGTGAGGGTTTTTTTTAGTTAAATTTTTAAAAACGAGGATATAGGGTGAAGATTTTTCTGCCTTTACTTTCAGAATCACAGTAAGTCCTCATTTAATGCCATCCGTAGGGAACTGGAAACTGCGACGTTAAGCCGAACAGCAGATAGCAAAACCAATAGGACCACAGGCTAACGGATATAAACAAGAGTGAAGTTCCTGCGGCCCATTCCTGGTCACAGAAACGCCACCCAGCTTCTAAAGGAAGACCTAAAATATTTCTAATAGCAAACGTGGACATAAACATTTAAGAATGTTGAATAAAAAAATTCTTTTCCAACCCACTTATTCCAGTTCAGGGTTGCAGGTGGCCAGAGCCTGCTCAGGGCCCAAGGTGGGGGGAACCCACCCTGGACAGGACACCATGCATTGCAGGGCGCACACACACACTCACATTGTAGACACGCCACTTCACCTCATGTGCACGTCTTTGGGATGTGGGAGGAAACTGGAGTCCCCGAGAAAACTCACCAGACGTGGGGAGAACATGCAAACTCCGCACAGTGGCCCCAGCTGGTAATCAATGTTTTGTGGGGTTTTTTCCCTCATCAACGTTAGAACAAAATGAAGTTATTCAAGGACCTGCTGTATTAAAATGTTCATGTCAAGCACATATTACTTTTGTAAGTAGCAAAAACACTAAAGGTGGTCATAGTTTGGCAGGAAATGCATCACAGAAAGTGGTAAGCAGTGGTGAGAGCTGTTTTGACTAAAGAGAAGTACTTGTCAGTCTTAGGGGAGGGGTCACACATGAACTTGACCTTGAATTAGTAGGATAGGTATGATCAGCTTATACTTCACTCTGGGTTATCTTTCTGCGTGTGAAGTATCGTGCAGAATTACTAACAAACTGACTTCCCTCTCCCAGCCAACTTACCAACAGGTCCGTTTACCCAGAAGTTAAATCTCCTGATAAACTTGTCTCATATTGTCGGTGCCATCCTATCTTGTCATTACTGCAGATAAATTGAGTTATGTGGGTTTGTACGGAGGGGCATTAAAATCCTATGTGGATTATATTCAGATTCTTAGTCCTCTTCATCTTCTTTGGCCCTGGACCTCCACCCTAAGGAAATTGAAAATGTAAGCCAAGATTTATTTAATGTAGCGTTAATTATAATAAAAATCTGGAAAAGCTCACATATCTAAAACACGAGTAAGTAGATTTAATGTGAAGGGATATATCACAGCCTTTAAAATATTTACAATGAATTTTTAATAACCTGTTGGAAGCTTATGATAAGTACAAAAAAACCAACAACAACCAAAATTGTATTCAATAGAGGGGGGAAAAAAGAATCTGCTTGGAGCCCCTATATGTCAGAACTTCCTGTGAGAGGTTGAAGGCACGTCTTCATATCAGCAGTTACCTCCATCTTCCTTGGTTTCCCCAGGGTCAGAGTTTGGGACAAAGGACATTTTAGGTAATCTCTTGGGTTATTGCCTATTAAGGTGGTATTTTGTCAAAATTTTCTTACAATAAAGATTAGGCACTGGGGCCAACATATTCAGTGCCTGACCAAGAAACAGGTAACAGGTGAAAAATGGAGTGTGTGCCCAGGGCCTCTGAGGAGTGCGTATAGCGTGGGACCAAACCTAAAGCCAAGTCTCAGGAGACCGAGAGAGTGCCAGATCCATTCCTGATTGGAATTCCGGAATTTAATTGACACTAATTTAGTCTCTAGACTTAAGTTTTCCCGTCCACAAGGTGGTAACGGGAATATTCTCAGCAGAATGCCCCATTCACATCTGGAAATTTAAGAATCAGCCAGCCCAGCCAGTGTTGCTCAGTGGTTGAGCGTCAACTCATGAACCAGGAGGTGATGGTTCAGTCCCCAATCAGGGCACATGCCTGGGTTGTGGGCTCAGTCCCTGGTGGGGACGTGCAGGAGACAGCCAGTCAGTGTTTTACTCTCATTGATGTTTCTATCTATCTATCCCTCTTCCTTCCTCTCTCTAAAATCAATAAAAACCTATTTTTTAAAAAGAATCAGATGGATAGAAGCACTTCCTTAGGGGAAAGCCACATCCACATTCAGGGAGCAGTAACCCAAGAGTGTGGTCCCGGGAGGCTTTCTTCCGTTTCAAACAAACACGCATTGAGTATCTGTAGGAGCCTTGCATGGCAGGAAGTGCCAAGCGCAGTAGGACCCTGTGCTCCAGGGCTTGGAATGGTGTACTTGACAAACCTCCCGTGTGCAGATGTTTGCACTTCTGATACTTGTCTCAGTGGCGATGGGCATTGTCTAGCCTCGGGTCTTGCAGGCCGGGAAAGGTAAATAGAGAACCTTGACAACCTTTTATTCCACGTTCTGCCGCTGGGCTTCTGGTCAACCTGCTGGCTGGTGTGGACCTGCCCTGCCTGATCAAAGCAGCAAAGCTGATGAAAGATGCGAAAAATACCTGTGTGGGTGGGGTCGAGGGGAAGGGCATGCAGAGGTCAGCAAGGCAAGGCAAGGCCTTTGGCTGCTCCTGGGAGGACTTGCCGAGACTTCCCACCTGTTTCCTGCTATTCACACCCTTCTCATGCTCTTCTTTCCATTCCCTTCTGTGCACAGTCCAGGGTAACTGCCCTCTGCTGCCGCAGCCCAGTTCACCAGTGACCTTCGCCTGGCGGCATCCACCAGGGCATCTTGCCCATCCTGTCTTTGAAACAGCCTTATCTTGAGAATTTTGGATGTTGTAAAGATAGGGTTTCTGGCCATCAACATCTCCCAACTATGGTTTCGATTGGTTTTAAAATAGTCTAACCCAGCTGGACTAGGTAAAATGGTAAACGGTCTAAGATTAGGAAGGTTGCTTTAAGGAATATGTGTCATCAATCACACAGAAAACGCGGCGAGGGGGGAAGTGTGACCAAGCAGTGTCCTGTGTTTTTAAATTTGCTTTGTGAATAGTACAATAAATGTGTCGTCTTCTCAATAGGGATTATTTGTGGCCTCTCTTAAATCCTGAGCCGGTTCCTAACTGGCAAGTTCCCCAGTAGGACCCTGCTCAGTCCTGGTATATGCAGGAAACAGGCCTAATTTAAAAGCAGCTTACATTAAACATGACTTTTAAAGTTAAGTCAACTGTGAGAATTATCATTTTTCTCAAACTAAATATTTGTGCTCGGATCCCGTGCATGAGCCTGGTTGTTTCTGAGGTTAAGCTATAAATGGGATTTAAGCACCTTAATAGTGACCGGCTCTCTTCAAAGTAGAAACCAGGAGCCTGGCCAACCCTCCTAGATTATGTTGAAAATGTCTTTTTAAAAGTGCCTGCCCGAGTGGGTCATTGCCTCACCTCCAAAGCCCCGAGACGGCCACGCTCTTGTGGCGCAGGGCCGCCTGAAAGCCTCCCGTGTCCCCAGTCTTGCAGGCTTTCGCCCACAGCCATTAGCCTCTCCAGGTGCGCCAGCATCAAAGCGGGGGGTGCTGGGTGCTCCTGTTCAAGATGCTTCTGAAGGCTCATTCCCCTCAGGTGCTGTTTGATGTGTTTGATCGTGGAATGAAAGCCAAGTACAGGAATGAGAGGTCCTGTTTATTACCTCGTATTCCGTGCTGTTCCTCGAGGCGCTTCGACATCTTGGGAGCGTGTGAAAGACTGGGACACCGCCTGAGCAGAAGACACAAGCACTGACTTACTTGGGGTCCAAGGGCTGTTGGCCTCAGGCAAAGGAGTCTGTGCCATCATGCCCTCTCCTGCTGGAGGCAGGTGATAGGACAACTCCAGCTCTTTCCCCGTTGCTCTGGACAGTCAGTTGAGTGTCCAAGATTGGAACTGGGCCCTAGCTGGTGTGGCTCAGTGGATAGGGCATCGGCCTGCAGACGGAAGGGTTTCTGGTTCGATTTCGGTCAAGGGCACATGCCCGGGTTGTGGGTTCAATCTCTAGTAGAGCCAGGAATAGCTCCTTAAGGGTCACTCCTGACTGCAGCGGGGTGGTGATGAGATGGGGTGGGGTGGACAAGTGGCAGAGGAGACTCGATGCATTGAAATACACTGAGTCTCAGATCAACAGGAAAGAGTCCCGAGCAGAACTCGGACAGCTTCGGCAGCACAGCACCCAGAGTGCTCGAGCTTGTGAAGTTGCAGGGGACTTGGCAGTAACCCTGAGGGTTTCCCTGTCCTGCTTGTTCAATACAAAGCACAGGGAATGGACTAGTTCCGAAAAGGTGGGATAAGTCTGCCCTCTAGTGGGCTGCTAGAGCCATTGGGCTAGCCACCTCATCCAGTGAGGTCCAGGGTTGCTTTCTTACGCTGCAACTATATAGGGTGATTATTCTTTTTGTTTGTTTGTTTTTAATTTATTAAAACAAAACTTTAATAAATTAAAATTTGGAGATTTTGGAGAGAGGGAGAGCAACATTGATTTAGTGTTCCACCTATTTATGCATTCATTGGTTGATTCTTATATGTGCCCTGAATCTTATAGGAGGTTTTGGTCCTTCCACGCCCCCCTGCCCCCATGTTAGAGGTTGTCTTACTACCCTAACAAGATTCAGATTCCTAAATGCAGAGAGGATGTTTTATGTCTTTTTCTTCTATAGCTTCTACCCATTGTCCACTTAGCTGGACATAAAATTAAAAGCTACATTGGGATGAAAAGGAATCCTTTTTCCAAAAAAAAGAACCTCAGCACTTCTCATTTGTTCCTAAAACATTCTAATCACATCTCTCTGATCAATAGTTTCCCAAGTAGTTAAGTCATCAGAATCCCTCAGAAAACTTTTAGAGCTGTTTCCTGGGCCTTCCTCCAGCCCAGCTGAATCAGTCTCTGTGGTTTGAGCCAGGAAATCTGCTTTACAAACTTCCCAAGTGGTTTTTGATGTGCAGCCAGGTTTGGCAGCCAACTGCTCTAAATCCCCATTTACAACGATTTCTCGTAGCTTTTCACTCTGACGGCGTCTCCAAAGGTCTTCGGCCGGTGTCGGTTATTAAAATGGACCATTTTGAGACGCCTTCAGAAATACTCCGTACGCTGCCCCAGCTGCCGTGCCGGCTGACCTGGGAAGAGAGAAGGACCACAAGAGAGGGACCAAAGGCATTTGCTTTGGTTGCCAGTGGCTCTGTGCTCACAGCAGAGAACACTGAAACCAGTACCTTTATGCTGACGGGGCAGGCCGTTGGTCGGCAGTCTATTTTTCACGTTTAGGTTGGATAGGGAGACAAAGGTCGATTGAGTACCCCGTTTTTCATCTTCACCCAGTCTAACGCATCTTGTTCGCAAGGTAGGTGGCATTGCCCCTGTATATACAGAGAGGAAAGGTCAGAGGCCCAGAATGCCAACCTGCTCTGTTTCCTTCTGCCAGGCCAAGCGCGCGGTGCAGCGGGGAGCCACTGCGGTCATCTTCGATGTGTCTGAGAACCCAGAGGCCATCGACCAGGTAACTCCTCGGACCCTGCCAGCACTGCACCCTCCCGAGCGAAGCACCGCCTTCGGGTAGCTTGGCTTGTCAGTCATGTAGCCTCATCTTGGGCCTTGGCATTGCCTGCTGATGTTAGCTCTCCGTGCCTGGACATCATACTCAAGGCAAGACTATGGAGAGGGCTTAAGAACCAGGAAAGTTTGGATTTAGGGGACATTTCCCAAGACCCTCTGGGCCTTCAGTCTGCCCGGTCCGGCCTAGAACAAGCCTCATCCTCAGCCTTGCCGTCTGGGAGCTCCAAGGCAGTAATGCTTGAGGAGTTGAGTGATTTCCAAACGGGTATTTCGTATTCTTTTCCTCCAGCCTTTCTCTCTCTCTCTCTCTCTCTCTCTCTCTCTCTCTCTCT
This sequence comes from Plecotus auritus, assembly GCF_963455305.1. Taxonomy (NCBI): domain Eukaryota; kingdom Metazoa; phylum Chordata; class Mammalia; order Chiroptera; family Vespertilionidae; genus Plecotus; species Plecotus auritus. The sequence goes on from NC_137779.1 coordinate 26,998,977, forward strand.
CTCTCTCTCTCTCTCTCTCTCGCCTGCTTCTTACAGTAAGCACGTCTTCTAACCAGGAGCGTCTCTTCTTTCTTAGCTAAACCAGGGCCAGGAAGACCCACTCAAGAGGCCAGTGGTGTACGTGAAGGGCGCAGATGCCATCAAGCTGATGAACATCGTCAACAAGCAGAAAGTGGCTCGAGCAAGGATTCAGCACCGGCCCCCTCGAGTGAGCCTCCACCCCAGCCACCACGCCCGGCCCCTTCTCTGCTGCCACCTGAGCCTTTATTCCCTTTAGGCTTTGGGCTCTTATTCCTGTCTTCTTTCTGATCAAATGCTGATGCACCCCGGGTTCCTACAGAGTAACGGCTGCATGCTTCTTTAGAGGGGGTTGGGAAAGCCCTACCAGAAATAGCCGAATTGTGCCAGGATCTGGCTGGTCTCTTCCACCCAGTATTCCCTCTTGGGAAACTCTTCTCTCTCTTCTGTCCCATCTCCCTCTGAAAGGCTGACTGAGGAGGATTGAAGGGGAGAAATACTCAGCACTGAGCTTCCCACGTCTCCTTCTTCCGTGTGACCTAGACTAGAGGGAAAAGCCCGTGCTTCCTTCTTCCATGGGGCCAGTAGCATTGTTAAACCCCTATGGGAAGTTAGCTGTCAACTGGGATTGAAGTTCATGACTTGTAGGTGGTTAATGAATAGTATTTAAGGCTTCCCTTAAGGGTGTTGACACTGCTGACCATTAACTCTTGTCTGGCATCTTCTGCCTAAACTTCTGAAGATTCTAAGGACCTGGGACAGGTGCCCCATATCTGGTTTATTTCCTTCTCGCAAATATTGGGATATTCACTCCAGGAGGGTTCTTTTCCATGCACATCATATCTGGATACCTGCAGCATTCAATTAGCAAAACTCTATTCCTATTGGCTAAAGGCATGTCCTAGATAAGGTGACTTCAAAGTCTTAGGAGGCAGTGAGACGTGAGGAAAAGGTAAGAACTAAAACTAGAGGGAGTTTGCAGAAGAGCTGACATGCTGGCTTCTTTTTTAAAGGAAAAAAGAGCACTTTGGTAAATATGACTCATTGTAGTGGAAGCTGATATTTGTGGAAGCAGCGTACAATTTTCTGAGTTGTTGTAAACCATTAATTATATGGTTAGTAATCACTGTTCCCTCAAAACATGACACTCATTCCTTTGTCCCAAAAATGTGATATTTGTGTTTATTTGGAAGGGCCTCTCCTACTGGTTATAGCGAACTTTGCACTATTCCACTGGGAGCTAGGCTTTCTGAACTGTTAGGAGACCTGGCTGAGACCGCGGCAGGCCTCCCCCTGGCGACACTGGAGGGTACTACTGGGCCTGAATAGCACCCGGTGTGCATGTTAGCAGAACCCCAGGTGTTCCCTGCAAATGGGGGGGGGGGAGTGCACCCCCGTTGCCCCATCCTTATTCCGACTTGAGCCAACACAGCCCGTGCGCCGAACCTCAGGCTGAAGAGAGCGATGACTCACTGTGTCCGTGTTCTGTTCCAGCAACCCACGGAGTACTTCGACATGGGGATTTTCCTGGCTTTCTTTGTCGTGGTCTCCTTGGTCTGCCTCATCCTCCTTGTCAAAATCAAGCTGAAACAGCGACGCAGTCAGGTAATGCCTCAGACCAGCCCGTGCACATGGATGCCAGCTGCCCTGCCTGTTCCCAGGGGCCTGGAAATAGCAAAGACAGAAAAGCTAGAGCAAAGCTCACAGCCCTGTGTCTTCTCTGTTCTCAAAGGGCCCGGTCCTGCAAAGGCCGAGCATTAGGGGTGTTGCCAGCCCAGGCATTTTCCCAAAGAAATGTTTAAATGTTCATGTGGAACCCAGAGCCTTGACCTGGGCACCAGCAGCAGCAATATCACCCGGGAGCTTGGTAGAAATGCAGGATCTCAGGCCCCGCCTCAGACCTGCTGCATCTAAGTCGCATCTACCTCGCTTTCCGGGTGATTCTCAATAAACAGAGTAGGCGCTCTGGTGCCCCAGCTGGCACATGGCTGTGTAGGAAGGATTTGGGGATGGAAGGTGATGAGAGGCTAAGCGGGAATCTTGACTCTCAAATGGGTAGCAGCGTGCTGTCTCGGGCGAGCGATGGGGGACCTTGGCAGGCAATCTGTTGAGAGGACCATTGCCAAGTTCTCAGTAGAACAGTGGCTGGTGTTTGCCGAGCACGTCTGATTTACCAAGCGCTGAGCCCTCACGCACACTGTCTCATTTGCCCTCAGAACTTCCTTCAGGGTAAAGAGGAGGAACCCTGGCACAGAGCAGGGTCTGGCAGAGTTGGCCAAGCCCTTGAAGTAGACCTCTGCGGGTCCTTCTGCGGGGAGAAGCCTGGGTTGCTGTCTTGGACACTCAGGAGCCTGGCATATGTGGGCTGTGGCCATCTGAATTTTTAGTGATTTCCCAAAAGTCTGCTCTGGCCTGATGGAGACTAGCATTTCCCTATCCTGGTTTATCAAGCGCCGAGGCCCTGAGGGTGACTCCCACCGTTCGTACGTGCCAGACCCTAACACGGGTCACCCTCTGCCATGCAGAATTCCATGAACAGGCTGGCTGTGCAGGCGCTGGAGAAGATGGAAACCAGGAAGTTCAACTCCAAGAACAAGGGGCGCCGGGAGGGGAGCTGTGGAGCCCTGGACACGCTCAGCAGCAGCTCAACGTCCGACTGTGCCATCTGCCTTGAGAAGTACATCGACGGAGAGGTAAGGGCAGAGGCTGGGCCCAAGGGGATGGGGTCGATAGGTCAACAGAGGAGCACAGGACTTAAAAGGACAGGGTCCTCTATCTTTTCCCACAGCTTTGCAGGAGCAGAAGGGCTTCAAGGTCTAGGTCTCAAGGGGATGGCCTGAAATTGCTATTTGCCCCTGGAAGGGGGTGGCCACGGACAGAGGCACTCTCTCCAGAGAATCCCGCTGAATGTAGGTGATTTTGGAAGTTGATCAGAAATATGTGGGCGGCCAGCCCTGGCCGGTGTGGCTCAGTTGGTTGGAGCATCATCCTGTGTACCGGAAGGTCGCAGGTGTGATGCACGTGTGGGAGGCAACCTATCGATGTATCTTTTTCACATCGATGTTTCGCTCCCTCTCCCTTCCTCTCCCTCTAGAATCATTCTTTTTTTGTTGTTTTAAAGAAATATATGGGAGGCCAAGGAAATGTCTGGTTTTAAGAACATTCTCACATGTTGACTTAATTTTAGGATTGCTCTTCTGAAAATTCTGAGTCCTAACTGGATACATATCTCTCCTACAAAGCTGTGTGGAACATTTGGTATTTTTACTTAGAGAGACAAGGGATATGATGCCCCCTTTTCCCTTCTAGCTTTTTATTCTGAAAACTTCAGACGTTCAGAAAAGTTACGTGAATCACACAATGAGTCTCGTGTCGTTCACCTAGAATCGCCCATTGTTGATGTTCTGCCATGTTGGCTTAATCCCTCTCTAGACTGAGGCATACATGCCTACACACTGGGGGAGTGAACCACTTCAGAATTAGTTGCAGACACTTGACGTCCCTTTGATGAAAGTGTTCTATTGCTGTGTAGACTGTTGGATGAAAGAGGAGATTTTGCAGAGGCCTTTACATTACTCGAGTCTCGCATGGTCTCTAAGTGCAGGCTGCCTGGGTTCTAATCCTGGCCCAGGTGGGTTCTAGCTTTGTGATCTTGGGCAGATGACTTCATTCTCTATGCCTGCGCTGGTGACATGGGCCCAGGACCGACCTGCATTCCAGGCGATCACAAGGCTATGTGAGAAAATATAGGTAGAACTCTTGCCAAGGTCAAGCTCGGCGTTAGGTACTAGTTTGAATATTATTGTATCGTGCTTGGGCTCAGGAACTCCCGATGCGGTGGTGCCTCAGAAAAGCCCATCCCCTCTTCTCCACAAAGGCTGCTTTGTTATAAACCACGCGCCCCAGGGTGACTGTTCAGGATCCAGCAAAGGAGAGGACAGGAGAGCTCAGCTGCCCCACCTGTCAGTCACGAACCCAGGCTGCTTTCTGCACGTCCCCATTGGAGTGCTCGGAGGCAGCCACTGTCGCAGAGATGCAGAAGGACCCGGGGTGTAGCCAGCCCTCTCGTCACACCCCCGGGCTGCCCATCCGCAGTAGCACGTGGCTTTGGTCTTCCCTTGTGTTCGGCCTGCATGTGCCATCTTCCCGCGACCAGAAAGGAGCCTGCTTCTCTGAGCTTCTTCTCTTAACACGAAGGGCCATGGATGGGGCTAGCTGATGGCCCGTTTCCCTCTCCCTAAAACCCTCGCGTGGGCTCTGACTCCAGGAAAAGGGGCCCACCTGAAGCTAGAGATGGAAGGGGCTGGGAGGGAGCCCCGGGGAGCTGGGTTCCTTGGGGCCCACTGGGCTCCACAGGAAGAAGCACGTGCAGGGCTGACGGCAGAGCTGCCCCTAGCTGTCCCTGCCTTCAGGCTGTATGTCTCCCTCCCTTCCCAGGAGCTGCGGGTTATCCCCTGTACTCACCGCTTTCACAGGAAGTGCGTGGACCCATGGCTGCTGCAGCACCACACCTGCCCCCACTGTCGGCACAACATCATAGGTAATTGTCACCTGCCTCTGTCGTTGCTGAAGAGTCATTGCCTAGCAAGAGTGTGACACCTGCTGCAGGCTGGTGAGCGAGCAAAACCACCACAGCATGGCCATCTGGACTGGGAGGGGCGGGTGCCTCAGGTGGTGGAGGTTTCCAGGCCTCCAAACGCGTAGGTGAGCCTGGCATGAAGAATCGCCCTGAGGCTGAGTTTTGGCTTTCACACGAGCCCGCGTCCTGGCCTGTCCAGGCCTCAGGCCCGCACTCTCTTTAAAGGGGATGACCGGAGCGGTGCTTGCCTGTGCCCGGTACTGCGGAGTCGTTCCTGGGCCACAGGGATGGTGGCTGGGAGTGGCAGGGTCGCAAGGCTGCTGCTGTCACTGTGGTTTTGGGTGGTGGGCCTGGACCATAGGCTGCGCTCCAGGTGGCTCTTCGGCCATGAGGGATGGTGCCTGTCATCTCAGTAGCCCTGTTGCTCTCTGCAAACTCCTGTGGTGCCTTCGTTGGGCGGAGCAGTGGGGAGGTGGGGGATGAGCCCTGATGGGAGTTGACCGCCTTTCAGAGAAGCGGGTCATTCATTCTCTGCCAGCGAGGCCGAGTTCGGCGACAGCTTAGAGCAGGGCAGGGTCGTGAAATGGGCACCGTGGTATGTGACCAACGCCGCTGCTTCGGTCTTTGCCCTGATTTGTGTGTCCCTTTAGCCCTGCTGACTCTGTTTCCTCCTCCTCTCCCCAGAGCAAAAGGGAAACCCGAGCGCTGTTTGCGTGGAGACCAGCAACCTCGCACGCAGCCGGCAGCAGAGGGTGATCTTGCCGGTGCACTACCCCGGCCGCGTGCACAGGACCAACGCCATCCCAGCCTACCCCACGAGGACAAGCATGGACTCCCACGGGAACCCAGTCACCCTGCTGACCATGGACCGGCACGGGGAGCAGAGCCTCTATTCACCACAGACCCCCGCCTACATCCGAGGCTACCCACCCCTCCACCAGGACCACCCCCTGGCCCCTCACCGCTGTGGCCTGGAGCACCGAGCCTACTCACCAGCCCACCCCTTCCGCAGGCCCAAGTTCGGCGGCCGCAGCTTCTCCAAGGCAGCTTGCTTCTCCCAGTATGAGACCATGTACCAACACTACTACTTCCAGGGCCTCAGCTACCCCGAGCAGGAGGGCCAGGCCCCACCCAGCCTCGTTCCCAGGGGCCCGTCCCGTGCCTTCCCCCCGAGTGGCAGCGGCAGCCTGCGCTTCCCCACCGTGGTGCACATGGCCCCGCCCTCCCACCTGGAGAGTGGCAGCACGTCCAGCTTCAGCTGCTACCACGGCCACCGCTCCGTGTGCAGTGGCTACCTGGCCGACTGCCCCGGCAGCGACAGCAGCAGCAGCAGCTCCGGCCAGTGCCACTGCTCCTCCAGCGACTCGGTGGTGGACTGCACCGAGGTCAGCAATCAGGGCGTGTACGGGAGCTGCTCCACCTTCCGCAGCTCTCTCAGCAGCGACTATGACCCCTTCATCTATCGCAGCCGGAGCCCCTGTCGCGCCAGCGACGTGGGGGGCTCGGGCAGCTCAGGCCGGGGGCCTGTCGTGCACCTCGAGGGCTCCCCGCCACCCGAGGAGCTCCCAGCAGCCCACAGTCAAGGTGCTGGGCGGGGAGAGCCTTGGCCGGGCCCTGCCTCTCCCTCCGGGGACCAGCTGTCCACCTGCAGCCTGGAGATGAACTACAGCAGCAACTCCTCCCTGGAGCACAGGGGGCCCAACAGCTCTACCTCAGAAGTGGGGCTCGAGGCTTCTGGGGCCGCCCCAGACCTCAGGAGGACCTGGAAGGGGAGCCGGGAGGGGCCATCATGTGCCTGCTGCTGCGAGCCCCAGCCCTCCACACTGGAGCCCAGCGGGGGAGTGGCTGGGGGCAGCACCTTATTCCTGGGCGCCCCCCTCTGTGAGGGCTGTGGCCCCACAGGTGTGGAGTCACAGCCGGGGAGCTCCCAGGGCCTGTATGGCCTTCACCCAGACCATTTGCCCAGGACAGATGGGGTGAAATATGAGGGCCTGCCCTGCTGCTTCTATGAAGAGAAGCAGGTGGCCCACGGCAGCGGAGGGGGGAGCGGCTGCTACACTGAGGACTGCTCGGTGAGCGTGCAGTACACGCTTGCCCAAGAGCCCCCGCCCAGCTGCCACCCGGGGGCCCGGGACTTGAGCCAGCGCATCCCCATCATTCCAGAGGATGTGGACTGTGACTTGGGCCTGCCCTCGGACTGCCAAGGGACCCGTGGCCTCAGCCCCTGGGGTGGGATGCTGAGCCCCAACACCCTGCAGCCCCACAGGAGCCTGGGAGCAGCCCAGGAAGAAGAGCGGGTTCTGTGCTGCCAGCCCAGGGCACCACTGCCACCTGTCCGCCCCCCGGAGGAGGCAGGGGCCGCCAGGGCCAGCTTCCCCAGTGCCTCCCCGGACACTCAGGAGTCCAGCGCCACGGCCGCTGAGGCTGCAGGTGAGAGCAGGTGACAGCAGGCCAGAGTCGGGGTCCTCGTCTCTCCGCGGTCATTTTCTAAGGGGCTCCTTTTGTGCTGTTGACTTGAAACACCATCTGTGCCTGGTAACTTCCAGTGTGACTCCCCAACTCAGCCCTGCCCTGAGTGCCAGGCCATTGGGCCCTTTGCTCCCATGATTTCTCCCCCAGATGCCACACAAGCACCCTAACCTGTCAGGTCCACAGCAGCCCTCTCAAATTTCTCCTGCACCCCCTCCTCCAAGGTTCCCCACCCAAAACCCCAGCACCCTCTAACCCTGAGCCCGCCCTGCCCCTCACACTTGGGTCCTGGGCTTCTCAACCTGGGAGAATTGTCCAGAAAATTGAATTCCCAGAAAAATGAAACTTAGCGAAAGACATGTCAAATCCAAGTCCAGAATTCTTATTAGATTCAGCTGACATCATCGGATTGCTGTGAAGTTTCCAAACGTTCTGTCTCGGCAGTAAACAGGGCAGTCCAGCACCTTTGAGTGGTCTCCTGTCACAGGGCTTGCCTTCTCTTCCACCTGGGAGCCAAAGTGGTCTTTGGGTTTTTTGTGTGTGTTTTTTCTCCTTTTTTTAAAATATATTTTATTGGTTTTTTACAGAGAGGAAGGGAGAGGGATAGAGAGCTAGAAACATCGATGAGAGAGAAACATCGATCAGCTGCCTCCTGCACACCTCCCACTGGGGATGTGCCCGCAACCAAGGCACATGCCCCTGACCGGAATCGAACCCGGGACCCTTCAGTCCACAGGCCGATGCTCTATCCACTGAGCCAAACCGGCCTCGGCTTTCTCCTTTTTTATAAGTTTTTATTTTTTGAGAGAGAGAGAGAGAGAGAGGGAAACATCAATCTGTTGTTCCACTTATGCATTCATTGGTTGATAGTTGTGTGTGCTCTGACTGGAGATCAAACCTGCAGCCTTGGTGTATTGGAACGGTACTCTAACCAACGAAGCTACGGGCCAGGGCCAAAGTGGTCTTTTTTGAACATAAGTCTGTATTGACACTAGAAAACCCTGTAATGACTTACATGGCCTTTAGAATTTTGAAAATGTAACCCCCCTGTGGCCGCCATCCTGTTCCTCCAACATCCCTCCAGCTCATTCTAGCCTCCAGACCTCTCTGCTGCTGCTGCCCCAGATCTCAGTGTGAAGGACTCCCTCCAGCTACCTCTGAGGTTCTCTCACGCCCCGTTTCCTTTCCAGGTTATCACAACCTAAAATCACTGTGTTTTGAGGCCTGTAAGCTTCTGAGGGGGCGAGGGGGTGTCTTCTCCCTGCTCTCCCCAGTGCCTGCAACAGTGCCTGATGCACATCTTCTGAACGTTGTGTTTTCATGCTACCTAAGGGCTTCCAGAAGGTTCTATAGGTCCAGTTGAGGGAGACTGGCTCTCGAGGAGACACCTGTGCTTGGCACAGCATGAGGAGCTCTGCTTAAGCCCTTTACCAAAGCTGTGAGCTGTCACTTCTGAGAGCCTGCCACGCGGATGGGCACCCAAGTCCCTGTGGTCCCTGTGCATTGTGCCGAGGCCTGCGGTGCCGGCTCCCTCCCTACCGTCCCTCCCTAACGCTCTCCTCTCTCTCCCAGGACAGAGATCTCGCCCGGCAGACAGCGGCAGCACAGGAGCCTGAGCCCGGAAGGCACTCTGTGGAAATGGGAACTGTACGGAGACTCCAAACTCTGACTTCTTCAGAAAAAAAAAAATAATAATTTTTTTTTTATTTTATTTTTAGCTCTGACAAACACACAAAAGTGGTAATAAAGAGAGCCCTCCTTCTCAACCCAAAATGTGAGCCCCTTGGGGCAAGCCCCCCCACCCTCCCATTAACAAACCAACAGACAAAATTCTCCGAGTCTTTGCCTCTTTTGATAACATGTTATTCTGTTTTGTAAAGTGTGTGTGCTTGGGGTTCCGAGGTGTGTGGGATTGAGTTCTCGGCTTTTGTTTTTTAAGATATTTTATGTAAATGTAAAAAGTTATTTAAATATATATATTTTAAAGAACCCTAACCGCCAACTTTTGCTGAAAAAAAAAAAAAATCACTGCTGCGTTAATTGAACCACATCATGTGTAGATACTGTTGTCTCCTTGGAGGGAGCTCAGGCCTTTGAAAAGCTCAGGGCTACACCTGCCTTAGAAAATGAACCAGAAACTTGAAGTAAAGCTCGTCGATATGGGTACAAACTCTGAGGAACGATGCAATGCTGCCTCTTTCTCATGGCAAATCCCAATGTACAAATCGTCAGGTCTCCGAAGCCATATTCCTCCAGCCCACCCCTTGGGCAGCTGCTGGAAACGGCTGGGCCTGGGGTAGAAGGCCAGCAGCACTGGGGGGCGGGGCCAGGCCGTTGCTGCGGAAGCCCCAGGTGTGACAGGGATGATTCTGCCCAGTGTCCTCAGTCTGTCCCCTGGAATCATCCCGAGGGAAAGGGCAGAGTTCACAGTCATGATCTTGGGCTTCCTGCTACCAGCTGCAGAAATGGATCGACGGGGTGTGCGGGGACCAACACCCAGGAGGAACGTAGTTTGCGGCTTTGGTGTCTGCAGGGGCTGGGGACCGAGGATGCGATGCAGCTGCTGCATCCTTGGGCTGCCTTCCTGGGGGCGCGTGGCCAGGACCCCATCGGGGCTATACTAAGCTCTGAATGAGAGGGTTCCCATCCCATTTCCACACGGAAGTGCCGCTTCAGGGTTATTCAGCCCTCTGCTCGTGGCTGAAGTTGCTCATCTCGCCTGCACATGTCTACTATCCTTCCTACCTAATGCACTATTACCTATTGATTCTCCATGAGACAGAGAGAGAAAGAGACTATCAGATAGTTTAGACCCAAAGGGTAGGTTTTTGTATATTTTTCCAGCCTTTTTAGTAGTTGTTTTTTTTTTTTTTTTTTTTTTTTTAAAGAGGGAGGGAGAGCTTAAAAACCCAACCCATGTTTTAAAAGATGTTTCCATTATAAAGGGGAGAATCTGTTTGAAGCTGTTTCAGATCAGGGATCGATTGTCATCCTTTTTGTCCAATGTATTTCTTGTTCTCAAAACAAAACTATTTTTAGAAGAGACTAATCACATTAGCCCCGTGTTCACTAACTCTTCAGGTCACTCGCTTATTCAGCAGATAGTTGCTGCCACCTGAAAAGCTCCTTTGTGGAAATAGATACCCTGGGAGCTGGCCCCTATAGGTGGGGAAATGGAGGCTATCCTGGTTGCCAGGAGACCGTGATGACTCCTCTCCAGTAAGGCTCTAGGGTCTGCAGCCTGGGGTCCAGACCAGAACGTCTTGAAGGAGAATCTCGCTGTATCAGAATCCCCTTTTCTTAAAATCCTCAGCCTGTGATGAGGAAACATACTTAACTCCAAGCCAGGATTCGACAGAAGGAAATGCCAGCGTCAAATGATTGAGCCATTTGCCATTTGGTGAGATTTGTCCTCCAGCCCCTTAAGGTGCAGTCCCTGGGGTGCGGGGGGGGGGGGGGGGAGTTTGCTCCCCGCAGGCCTGTGCCCAGCACACCTGTTGGCGAGGGTGTGAGAAGCGCCAAAGCTGTTGACATGTGATCTGGGCCGCCTTTATTTCTCGGGCCAGGCCCAGCAGCTGCGGAGGACAACAGCTTGGAGGACAACAGCTTGCATTACGTGGTTTAGGGGAGAGGGGGATGGGGTAAGGGGATGGCTTTGAACTGCAAAGAGTAGCTCCTCATTGTTGAGATTTTGTTGTTGTTTGTGGTTTTATTTGTTTTTAATGCCTTTGAGTGCGTATTATCTTCCTTGTCTGAAATCATACCCCCAGAGTGGCTGAAGCCCCAGCTGGGAAAAAAAACCACTCCTCAAGAAGCCTTAAGCAATGAATAGATGAGTAAAGAATGTAGTTCCAACGGGGCTTATTCAAATAAATGTGTCCAATTTTTCACTTGAAAGAACAATAACTACAGCTGGCAAAAGAAGCACATTGAATGTTGGTAGTTTGCAGGGTGGTAGAGACAGAAAAATGAAATTTTGAAACTTTCAATATCAGCCACTGTCTTAAATTTGTGTTGGCCTATCGGACGGGCAGGGCACCAGAATCGAGGAACCAACTATAGTATTGCCTCACCATTGAAATCGAAACATCTTCTGTGAAGTTGTAAGACTCCGCTACTGATAAAGGACCGTTTTCAGTGATCGCTCCGTGGTGTGTAGGGCTGACGGAGCTGTGGAAACGGGGGGGCGGGGGGGGGACGCATCACATTTTCCACTGAGCACATCTGCCCCCACCCCTGCCAGGGTGTGACCTTTGGGTGTGGTTCCATGGCCCAGCCCTTGTGTGACAGCGGATGTAAACTGAAGAGGGCTAGAACCAGTTCAAATGGTGGGGGGGGGGGGGGGGTGTTGGGAGTTCTGATCAGCAAGGTACCTCTTTCTAGACACAGCCTCTTCCCCCTTGCCTTTGAACCCAAGCCATTTGTTAAAGATCCACCTGCTGTCCCACTGCTCAGACCCTCCCTTTTGTGCTGCTAGTTTCTACTCGAAAGTTCCTGCCGGACGAATGCTTTTAAAATGAGGTCTAAAAAATAATGACTAATCAAGAGTATTATTTTTTAAACAGAACTGCCTTTTTCTATTCTTTATATAAACTCTATTGTGTTGGGTCTAACAAGGCACTATTTTAAAATGTTTTGTGGTGTTTTTTTTTTTAATTTCTCCCATAGCACTTAAAAGATATTTTGTAAAGACTTTGCTGTAAAGATTTTGTAATAAAACGGTCTAAGGGCTCCTTCTCCAACATTACCATTTTTTTTTAAATGTTTTAAAAGGCTAGAAAACAACTTATGTATATTCTGTATATGTATAGCAGCACATTTCATTTATGGAAATATGTTCTCAGAATATTTATTTACTAATATATTTATCTTAAGCCATGTCTTATGTTGAGAGTGTGACATTGTTGGAATAATCATTGAAAATGACTAACATGAGGCCCTGTAAATACATGATAATTGCACACAGATTTTACATATTTGCCGACCAAAAATGATTTAAAACAAGTTGTAGTCTTCTATGGTTTTGTAACAAATTGTACAAATGACTATAAAAAAAAATACAATTTTATCAAGTACATGTTCTACGTTGTCATCGCTCTGTTGGGTAAAGGTCTACATATTCCACAAAGGAGAGGTTTGCATGAAGCAGTGCCTTTTTGTTGTTGTTGTTTTTTGTTTTACTTTTGTTAATCCTCACCCGAGGGTATTTTTAGGGAGTGTGGAAGAGAGAGGGAAAGAGAGAAACATCGATGTGACATCGATCGGTTGCTTCCTACCTGAGCCCCAACCAGGGCCAGGGAAGAGTCTGCAACCAAGGTACGTGTCCTTGACCAGAATCGAACCCAGGACCCTTTGGCCCACAGGCCAATGCTCTATCCATTGAGCCAACGGGCCAGGGCTGAAGCAGTGCCTTTAACTTCAGCTCACTCATGGGAGCACTTTATAGCATTTCCTCTGCGGTTAACATAGAGTTCAGGTTATTGGGGATTTAGGTGGCATCGTGGGGTTATGTCCTTGAGGTGATGGTAGTTTTTCTGCTCTTCCCTGTGTGGAGGGCGAGAGGGAGGGACATGATGGTCAATCCTAGCAGTCCTCTCTTTAAAAGTTGGGAACATAGGCTGGATACAGACCATCAGCTTTATCTGCCAGCAGCTTTCCCACCTGGAAGACATCGAGACCCTCAAACCCCAAGGGAAAGAAGGGCCTTGTAGGAAAAAAGCCCCAAGCCTCTAGGCCTCAAATTTACCCGCTCATGAGAGTGGAGGGGGGACCTCCGTCTGAAATGAATCTTGTACCCCTTTGTCATGTTTCCCGGGGAGGGTGGTTAGGAATTGGTGGCGCACTCTGAGATAACGGGAAAGGTGCAAAGTGGTGTTTATTGTTTAGACATCTAGCAGAGAATATCCTCCTCTGTGAGTTCCTGTTTCTATTTCTCCCTCTTTAACTTGGGCCACTTCTTGGGCACAGGCTCCCTGTCGACCTCCAGCCACGTCCTGACAGGCAAGGAGTCCTGAGCACCTTCAGGGGCGGCAGCCTGGCTGCACAGAGCCTCCCAGAGCTTCTGTTTGATGGCCTTGCCCAGCTCCAAGCTGTACCGCTTGGGGGTCCCTGAAGGGTTCCACAGCATCGGCTCGACCACGGCATGGTACAGAGCCCGGTAACCCTCGGTGGGGAGGCCGTGGATGGTTAGCATGTCTGACAACTGTTGTCTCTTTCTGGCTTCAGGAAGCAACGCCTGGCCCTTCCAGGCTGCTGTCCCAACGTCCCTGCGTAGCGCTTGGGTGGCGGCCACATGTTCAGCATATCTGCTCTCAAGATCTTGGCTGACGGTTACTTTTTTCTCCTTTGAACTTTCTTTACTCTGGCCAGGAAGAAAGCAGAGAAGTCAAAGCTAAAACTTGAGTAGGGAGCTCAGAATAATTATCTGGGATTTGTGTCCCAGCGTCTTGGTTACAGCCACAACCAACATTCGTCTATGTGCTAGCTTACCGAATTCCTTCGTGTATACCACTGCGTGCGTCCCCCCGGAACCCTGTAAGGTCGGCAGGAGACAGCTTTAAAGGCAAGGCAGTGGGAATTGGTTTGCCCAAGGCCACACAGCTAGAAAGTTAATAACCACAGTTGTCTATTGAATGCCACACAGGATCCGAGGCATTTAGTCCGTGCCAGGCTCTGTTCAAAAGCCCTCTGCACGTATTTACTCATTTAATCCTCACGAAACCCCGTGAGGAAAGGGCTATTATCCCCCATTTTATAGGTGACAAAAACCAAGGCAGAAGCAGGCTAAGCCCACCGTTGTCCTGAATTATAGTCAGAGCTGGAATTTGAACCCTACAGCCGAGCTCCACGGTGCATTCTGAGCTCCGCTGGCCACCGGGAGAGAGGGAGCTGGACTCAGATCAGGCCCCTAGATGCCAAGTCCTCCACGGACGTTCATAGCCAGGCCTTGCTCACCTCTGCATGACCGGCGTGTTCGCTCTACAGCCAGTGGTCGGCAAACTGCGGCTCGCGAGCCACATGCGGCTCTCTGGCCCCTTGAGTGTGGCTCTTCCACAAAATACCACGGCCTGGGCAAGTCTATTTTGAAGAAGTGGCGTTAGAAGAAGTTTAAGTTTAAAAAATGTGGCTCTCAAGAGAAATGTCAATCGTTGTTCTGTTGATATTTAGGTCTGTTGACCAATGAGTTTGCCGACCACTGGTCTACACATATCCCGACCTTTCCCGTTCTTATTTTCCCTTCACGTCCAGCACCTTTCATCTGTGTTTATAAGAGCTGCTTTGCCCTCCTATGGCTAGTCAATCCTAGCAGGCAGGGAATAGGCAGGGGGGAGGTATCATGCCCCCAGAGCTGGTGCTCTCTCCATTATACCTCATTGCTGCTGCCCACCCACCCTCTACCCTCACCCCCTCAATCGGGTCTTCAACTTTAGGATTTCCTTTGCTTCATAAAAACCTTCTTTAAAAAAATATTTTTTAATTGATTTCAGAGAGGAAGAGAGAGGGTGGGAGAGAGAGAGAGAGAGAGAGAGAGAAACATCAATGATGAGAAAGAATCATTGACTGGCTGCCTCCTGCATGCCCCCCACTGGAGATCGAGCCCGCAACCCGGCATGTGTCCTGACCGGGAATCGAACTGTGACCTCCTGGTTCATAGGTCGACGCTCAACCACTGAGCTACACTGGCCTGGCTCATATAAACCTCTTTTTTTTTTTTCAATATATTTTATTGATTTTTTATAGAGAGGAAGGGAGAGAGATAGAGAGCTAGAAACATCGACCAGCTGCCTCCTGCACACCTCCCACTGGGGATGTGCCCGCAACCAAGGTACATGCCCTCAACCGGAACCGAACCCGGGACCCTTCAGTCGGCAGGCCGATGCTCCACCCACTGAGCCAAACCGGTTTCGGCTCATATAAACCTCTTAAGTGTTAAGTGTTTTCTAGCTGACATCTCCCTGTCCCCACCCCATCCCATTTTGTCCACCGCCAGCCATCATCTACCTCACTGGGGCCACCTGCAGGCCTCCTGCGCCTCGGTGAGCCCGGCTGCTGTCCTAGGAGCTGCTTGCTCTTGGAACCGATGGAGTGTCTCATCCTGCCCCGCCGAGTGGCTTTCATTGCTGAATCGTCCTTGGGCTCTACTATCTTCGAGGGTTTTGCTTCTCCAAACTTGCATGGTCCCGGGCAGCATTTATCCTTCAGTCGTCGCCGGAGCACCAGCTTCACCAGGGAGAGCGAACTGGTAATGAACGGATTCTTGACAACTTCCCAAGAAGAGGTGGTACCTGGTGCAGGAGCACTGATGGTCTGCTTTGCACATGTCCTGGCCGTCCAGATGTTGGTGAGAGCTGGGGAATCCACATAGCAGTCCTGAAGCCTGGTGTTCAGTAAGATAGACTGCCGGAGTCCGTAGGTGGGAATGCTGGGGTCTCGCCTCACATAGATTGGATGCTAGAATTATAAGGAGGGGGAGAGGGGACAAAAAAGACCAATTCTCAAGCAGAGACCAGAAGGTCTACTTTGGAGGCAAAGTATTCGCATCTTTTGAGAGACGGTGTCTCCCACACCTGTCTTAGAAATCTTTCTACACATCCTCTCTCCTCCTCCCCAAAGCCTTTTGTACCAGGGTCACGGGGACAGTCCGCCTCTCAAAGAATACAGCATGCTTGGGCCGGAAGTGGAGGGGCAGGGAGCTTTACAAGGAACCAAAGACAGTTCCTATCTCATGGAAAGCTACGGGGAGCTGTGGCAGGAAAGGGATGGGAGACAGGATCACTTAAGATTCCCTGTAGGACCTGTAGTGACTCCTCAACCAGGTCAAGTCCTGCCAAACGCTGAACACTTTCTAACCAGATGGCCAGGAGCCAAGAAAAGCTGCGAACCAGGGAAACACACTCTGGGGTCCGTAAAGGCAAAGCCACAATGTCAATTATGCCTCTCTTTCCTGGGACCAGCCAAGAACAAGAGAACTGTCTGGATAGATCAGAATCCCTCATTGAGAGAAGCCTGGCTTTCTAAGAAAGGCCATCTATAAAAAAATTAAATCACCTTACCATATTTCGGTTGCCTTAAATTTTATTTTAGCAAGCTTAGTAGGGGAAAGAAATATGTATTTTCTTTTCCTTTTCTCTCTTTTTGTTTTTGTTTTGTTTGGATCTCTCGGATCACCTATCTTTCTCTGCCTCAGTCACGTATGGGCAAATTGCAGTTTGCTTAGGTTTCGGCTTACAAGCAGGCAGTTTTGAGCCATTATCTCTAGTATTTGTGATGTCACTTTGTTTTGTGATGTGGGTGTGGGTGGGTGTTACATCATCAAATTTTATAGTGAAATTAAGTTGGAAGGAGTTCTCTTTTATTGTCTTTCCAGCGTCAGGAACTTCTGAAGTCCTCATTTCCCCCCAAATGGCTCGGGTGACCTCGGAAGGTCCCGAGGTTCTTAAGAAGCGTACGCTTTGCACGCCACGCCGTCAAAAATGCAGAGCAGATTTGCGGGTACAGGTAGTGAGATGCATTCTTCCACGTGCAAAAGTGCCCTCCTTCGTGCACATAAAGGAGGTACTGTTGAATTCCCCGCGTCGCTGCCAAGGTTAGGGACCAGAAATGAAAGAACACGTTCCTGCAGCCCTGGGCACCTCTCTCTTCGTGTCTCTCCCCGGGAGACTACACGGGTTTCTGGAATGTGGTTTTATTTTACATCCCATGGCAAATGCCGTAATTAGAGCTGTTAGCAGTGTCAAGGGCTTGAAACGAGAACAAAGACGCCTCTGCCTGGGAACTCTTGGGCAATGCCTCGCTCCTTATCAGGTGCTGGTCCTGTTGGTGGTTTTGATTTTTTTTTTTTAATTTTTTTTTTTCGTGCACAAAATGCCCAAGGAGGCTCCCTCCCCAGGGGGAGGAGAGCGGAATGATGGAAAAACAGAGTGTGCGTCTGGCAGGCGTTCCTGGAATCGCATGTGTTGCCCGTTTGATTTTTTTTTTTTTTTTCGAGTGTTGTCCCTGGAGTGAATCAAAGTCTGAAGGCAGACCGCACCGCAGGCCGTGGTAGAACCACCTCCAGGTGGACCCACAGACGCTCACTGGGGAGGACAATGGGGCCCATTCAGCCGCGAGCCCTGGCCTCACCTCCAGCGAGGTGGGTCAGTTTTAGAGCAGGGCGTTGGGAAGGGTTTGTCTTCGGGAAGGGTTTGCGAACGTCTGGAGACTGGGCAGGCAAGCGTCCGAGTCCCAGAGAGGCGGCACCAGGCTCTGGGGCTACCGTCTCCCTTTGCTCTGCACGGCGGGGACAGAGGGGGAAAGTCGGGCAAGAAAGGCATCCTGGGAGTAGCTCTTCTGTCTCTCTTCTTCCCAGCCTCGAGGTGGCCTTCCCTTCCATCTGTTGTACTTACTTTCCTAGGTCTTGCAGTCAATGACCAAGTGACATTGCTCTGGCTCCGAGGAGCGCTCTAAATCTGCTTCTGGCCACCTGGACGGCGGCTGGTACTCTTCAAATCCCAGCAAATTCTGCCTTCTCTCCCTTCCGTAGACTGTAGGTACCCCATCAAGAAACCCTGACGTTCCTTGGAACTAACCCAGCGTCATTTGGCCTGTGCTGTTTCTCCTACGTCAGTGAAGTCTGTATTTAGTGAAAGCTTACCGTAGGCCAAGCACTGTTTCAGACACTTTACAAGCATCCTCCCATGAAATGATACCAACAGTCTTATGAGTTTGGACACTGTTGCCATGACTACTTGACAGTGGAAGAAACTTGGGCACACTCTGCTCAAGAACCATGCCCCACAGCTGGTAACCAACCAAGGCTGGACGCAATCAAGGTGTACACCACCCCACCCTTGCTCTTCCCCAGCTATTACTGGTCGGCCCATCCACGTACCGCACCTGGGCCCAGTTCTAGTCCTACCTAGCCTTGTCGGGAGCCTTCCTCTGGGCTCAGGAGTTGGTCTATCCGAGTTGACATCCCAGATCCATCTCTCTTTGGGCAAGTGAATTCACATCTCTGAGCCTTATTTGCCTCATCTGTGAAATGGGTAGTAATCGTGCCTACCTCAGGACCACCGGGAGGATGAAATGGGACTCTGCATGTGAAGCCCTTGGTATGGATGGCTCTTGGTGTATAATAAGCGCTCAACATGTAATGTTCTTATTAACAGCATTAATATTGTGGCCCTTGCCCTAACCGGTTTGGCTCAGTGGATAGAGCGTCGGCCTGCGGACTCAAGGGTCCCGGGTTCGATTCCGGTCAAGGGCATGTACCTTGACTGCAGGCACATACCCAGTGGGGAGTGTGCAGGAGGCAGCTGATTGTTTCTCTCTCATTGATGTTTCTAACTCTCTATCCCTCTCCCTTCCTCTCTGTAAAAAATCAATAAAATATATTTAAAAAATATATATATTGTGGCCCATTCCCCCACCTGACTCTTTCTTGAGCCCCGGATGCCCAGGGTCTGAGTGACATAACCCAATATTTGATATGGACTTCATGTGTATCCATGTGGTGTATGAGGCCAAGCAATGAGCCTCTTGGAGTGGAAGGATTCTGATCTGACTTGCGTATCCCAACATTTCTCTTCCTATGACCCATCTTCACTAAGCACTGGTCAGATTCATCGGCTTCACAGAAGTGGGGTATTTACAGGAGGTACATTTCTCCCTGGTTGTGGGAGTGATTCATGCTTCATTCGACAGAAAGGGGAGCGGGTACCCGAGGATAGGCAAAGGAAAGTGACTGGTCTGTAATAGAGATTGTTCCATCAAAGGTTGTTCAGAATTACAAAGTCAAGATGGAAAGACTCTTTGGTTCAGGGTCCTGACACCATGGCAAGAGTTTCCACGGTTGGTGCCAACACTTGATTCTCGAACCTGGGGTTGAGGCAGCAGGGCTTCCATATTGCTCAACGGCTTGTTCCTCAGTTTGATTCACCATTGGACCTTTTTTATTCTGCTGAGCTCAGTCTAAATAACTCTTATTTTCCACCCATCATTTGGAGCTGTGCTTCCTGACATCTCTAAACCACCGCTTCTATTTGGAAACACATCTGCCCTTCTTTGATGCTTAGCCAAGCTCTCCTCACTGTATTTTTAGCTCCTATAATGTTTCGTCTTTCTTTTTCCCTTTCCTACAACCTTTCTCCTCTTCTTTTGCTGGAGGATCCATTAATAAAGAAGAAATGGAGCCAATTTATATTAATTCTTGTCTTTTCCCTTCATGCCCGACTCCCAAATTCTAGTGGAATTTAGTTGTTTTTAGTCTTCTCAGAAGATGTTTTTATTTTAACACCCAAGCAGTAAACTTCCACACCCATATGGGAACATATCTGAGGTTTGTGATGTAGAAGGTTTGGGAAAGAAGAGAAAAACTTTGGATGAGAGAATTTGCAAAGATTCCTGAACCATGATGCAAACTCTGAGGACCAGTGATTTAGACCACATGTGCTGAGTACACACCCATCATGGGCCAAGTACATGAAATGAGGGCACCCTGCCCACCCTGCTACCCCTTCTCACCTGACTCTGAGTTCTCCAACATGGTCACCTGGATGTCCCACAGACACCTCTAACTCATTAGGTTCAAGCCAAATTCTCTCTCCCTTCACGCCCATCCGAACAGCAAACTACTACTTCGCTTGAATTTTCCATCACTAGTTGCCTGGCCCAGAAACCTGGGATACAGGATCAGTAACAGTACGGTACTGAGCTGACCCTGAGCCTAAAGGAAAATCAGAAATCCATATCCTGTTTTTATTTACAAATTCAATATTTTGTTCATCTTGAATTTTTTATCATTCATTTAGATTTTTAAATATATTAAAACTGTTTAATTAAGTGTATTCAATATATTTTGAAACCCACTATAGGATATTTATTTCTTTATCTTGATTATTGAATTTTGGGGGCTTTCTGAAATTTTGTGCCTGAGCCGAATGCCTCACTCACCTCACCCTCATCTTGGCCATGGGTCACTCAGTAAATATCTGTTGCCAGAACCCTATAAGGACAAGAAGCCAATTCACCATGGCGACTAGGAGCATAGTCCTATAGTCCTTACTGCTTGGGTTCAAAGCCCGGCTCCGCTGCTGTGTGACCTGTGGATGAATCCTTTAACGTCCCTGTATGAAGGGAATGGTGATGGTGCCGCCTTCACAGGGGCTATTGGGAGGACTATGCGACATGCATTGCCAAGCACTGCACCCTACTCGGTCGAGTCCTCAGTAAAGTTTGCTGTGGTTGTTACTATTATAACCAGGCTCCCCGTCCAGTGCTCGCTTCACAACATGGCTGCCCTGTGAGCAGAAGTCACCCCAACTAGAGTTTCCAAGATACCAGGATCATCCAAATGCTACCAGCTACGATCTGTTTCTTTTTGTTTGTTTGTTTTTAACCCTCGCTCAAGGATATGTTTATTAAATTTTGAGAGAGAGAGAGAGAGAGAGAGAGGGAGAGAAACATTGATGTGAGAGAGAAACATCAATTGGTTGCCTCTCATGCGTGCCCAGACTGGGGATCGGACTCACAACCTAGGTATGTGCCCTGACTGGGAATCGAACCCGCAACCTTTTGATGTATGGGATGACACTCTAACCAACTGAGCCACCCGACCAGAGCTCTCCCAGCTTCTTGGCAAATCCCACGGAGGAATCCAAGGGTCCAGCAGCAGAACACAAGAGGCAAACAGACCACCACCACCATCTTCCTGAAGGCCCAGCCAGTGTCCTCACTCTTTCCATGAACTAAAGCTGCTCACCGCCCAAGGCACGGGAAGCAGTGAAATGAATATCTTAGACGGCTCCTTGCCAGGGGCCAGGACCACATAACTGAGCAGAAGACCTTGAGCCATTAAGTGCCCTGACCTAGACTGGCTCGGCTGTATTTTTAGCCTCTGTGCCCTGTTTCCACCACCTGCGCTGGGCTTTAAGCTGGAAGAGAGGGGAGGGAGGCCCGGAGAAGGCATGAGGGATGCTTCTCATAGCAGCCAGTGGGGGCAGGGGCTTGCAACCTTTCTGAATTCTGTTGTGCAAGCCAGATGCATGGGCATGCAACCTCTGTAGGGACACAGGTCCCCGAACTTAGAAGGGCCTCACACCTGGTTTAATGGCCTGTGGTTGCCATCTTAAAATTTCTAGTCATTCTGAACAAGGGACTCCCCACCCCCACCCCCCAAACACATTTTCATTTCTCACTGGGCCCTGTCAATCACATAGCCCAGAGGTCGGCAAACTCATTAGTCCACAGAGCCAAATATCAACAGTACAACGACTGAAATTTCTTTTGAGAGCCAAATTTTTTAAACTTAAACTTCTTCTAACACCACTTCTTCAAAATAGACTCGCCCAGGCCGTGGTATTTTGTGGAAGAGCCACACTCAAGGGGCCAAAGAGTCGCATGTGGCTCGCGAGCCGTAGTTTGCCGACCACGGACATAGCCCTTTCCATCTGTACACAAAAGCAAGAGGGCCAAACGCAGGAGGTGGTGGGTACTCACGCAGCAGGGTCCCTTCCCGCAGGGGTCCAGGCCAGGCCAAAGCTACTGTCATGAGGCATGAGTCCCCAGACGGGGCCAGATAAACCTTACTTTGCACCTCCTGTCTGCCCCTTCCGATGTGCTCCTCAAATACTGGGATGGAATGCGAAAGATTCCTATCAATTGTAGAGCCGCATCCCGTCCTGCTTTGCTAAAACCTTTCCCCAGCTTTCTATGTAAACTAGTCCACAGATCGTTCTCTGTCAACATCATTTTCTTGTCTCCCTCGTACACTTTGTTCTCTGAAATTCACGTTATTTTCATGTGGTTGACTGGCCCCCTCCCCTCCCTTAGAATATAAACTTGTGCTGTGTCTGCCGTTGGCATGTCCCTCACTGCATATTTTTAAAGCTATTACATGTATTGAGGTAACAGTGGTTAATAACATAAACTTCAGGTGTACAATGTTACATTTCCTTACCTGTGTACCCTATGTCCGCACTCACCATCCAAAGTTTACTTTCCTTCCGTTTCTCTTCGCTGGGTGTTTGTTGAATGGAGGGAGGTTCACCTGTATTGAGTGCTTACTTTCACCTGCATCTTCTCATTTAATTCTCCTTCCACGCGTCCGGCCTGCGCCTGCAAGGGCACCAGTTAGAGCTAGAGAGTTCCCAGGTCCTGCCAGAGGAGGAGGTTTTGGAAGTGGGAAGGGCCCAAAATGGTGAAGAGAGGGTGAGTGCCAGGTGGGATGGGGAGGGTGTGTCCTCCGGGGACCAGGAGTCGCTGGGTGGGGGGTGTCCCCCTGCTGCAGTAGGGAGCCCAGAGGATTCTTGAACTCGGGAATGCCACAGTGAAAACAATGACAGAACAAGATTCTTCTTGCCGCAGCTCTGGGTCGTGTGGGTGGAAAGGGACTGAGATTGAGAGGCCTCGTGGGAGGTGGCTGCGCCTTTGCGGCCCAGCCCTGGGAACAGCTTGGGGAGCGGGGAGAGGGGGGAATGGACCCTGGGTGTGGGCGAGGGGGCGGCTCCGGGGTGTCGAGGGGGCCGGTGCACCAAAAGCGGGCCGGGACCGGTTCAGCCCCACTCTGGGCGCGGCGAGTCGGCGCACGAGGGCAGATGTTCCCGCCGCCGCACCGGGCGCAGGTCCGCACTTGCAAGTCCGGGACCAGGGACTTGAAAGAGCCCGGCGCGCCGCCCGGACCTGCCTCGCGGGGCGTCACCGCGGCACTTTCGGCGGGAGCTGAAGGGAAATCTCCACCGCCTGGGGGAGTGCGGGGGAGAAGGGAGGCCCACCGCAGACCCCGAGTGCAGCTGGGGAAGACCCGGGGGCGTGGGGAGGGGAAAGGGCCTGCCACGCGGGGGCTGAGCTCTAAGGAAGCCTGCGTTCTCTGAGCCTCGGTCTAGGAAAGCATCTTTGCCCCATCCACGTTGGATTTCTGCGTGTCGGGCGCTAGCTGTATTTGCTTCGATGTCACCTAACACTGTGAAGGCCTTTGATGATGCCAGTTTTGCAGACGACTGAGGCCCAGACAGAGTAGGAAACTTGCCCCAGCTGACAAAGGCTGTGCGCTAGGATTCGGAACCGGGCTCAGTATGCTGCTTCCGTGGCTGCAAGAATTGGGGTGGTGAAAGGAACTCAACATTTCCCAAGCTCCTACTGTGCGCATGTAAAAAGTTTCCACCGCTTTGGGAGTAGTTGCTGTCAACGCCCCCGTTTCACAGGTGAGGAAATGGGAAACAAGGGAGCTCTTTTCCCCGGAGTCTCGCCCAAAGTGTAACAGGTGACCGAATGGGGTATGAACAGGCTCCGGCTGACTCCAGAGCACCCTTATTTTAAACCACTACGGAGAGCCAAGCAGGGGAAAGCAGTTTGCAAACTGCTGTTCTGATTATTCTCCCTGTGGTTGTGCCTGCGTTTGGGTCACAACCCGAGTGAGGGTGGAACCGGGGTCACTGGGCGCCCAGCCCGCTCCAGCTCGTCCAGACCTCGGCGGAGGGGCTCGGAGGCGAGGTCCGAACCACGCCCCTCACCTGTTGGCCCCGCCCCTCGAGCGGACCAATAAGCTGCTCCGCGGGGGCGGGCCCAGGTGAGGAGGGAACGTAGGCGGCTCCTGGCGCTTGAGTGGCAGCGCGGCGGGCGAGTGGGAGGAGCGGGCGTGCGCAGTCGGATCCGTCTCGGGCCTCGCGGAGCTGCCGGGCGGGCCCGGCGGCCGGGGCGGTGGCGGCGCTGGGGAGGGCGGGCCGGGGCGGGGCGGCCGGAGGCCGGGGCGGGGCCACGTCCGCGCCCCGCGTCCCGCTCCCATGGCCGCCCCCGGCTCCCCGCGCTGCCCCCTCTCCCGCGGGCCGCGCCCCAGGGCCCCGCACTGACGCCCATGGCGCCGCCCGCCGCCCGCCTCGCCCTGCTCTCCGTTGCCGCGCTCACGCTGGCGGCCCGGCCCGCGCCCGGACCCGGCCTTGGCCCCGGACCCGGTGAGTGGGCACCCGACGCCGACCCCGTGCAAAGCGAGCCCGGGGGGCCGCCGGGAACCCAGTTCCTTCGCACTTCCTTCCGGGACCCCTTCTCCAGGCCCCTCAGCGACGCCCCATCGGGTCGGGCCGGTACCCCCTCAGGACCCGGACCCCCACAGGCCCCTCCGACGCCCCCTCGGGCCGAGCCGGTACCCTCTCAGGACCCGGGTTCCCCCATACCCCTCAGCGACGCCCTCTCGGGTCGGGCCGGTACCCCCCTCAGGACCCGGACCCCCCCCCACCCCCCGCCACAGGCCCTTCAGCGACGCCCCCTCGGGCCCGGTGGTGCCCACCTGCCTCAGGACCTGGGAGTCACCCCGCGACGCCCCCCAGGCTGGGACGCCCCCTCTGCCTCAGTGCCTCCCGGGACCCCTTCCTTACCCACCCTTCGCCCCGGCTGGGACGCCCCCTCGGCTTCTGCACCTCCTGGGACCCCGTCCTTCAGCCTCCCACCAGCGCACCTCGGGCCGGGACACTCCCTGCCCCCGCCTCAAGACGCCGCCCCTTCTCCCCAAGCCCCTCAGCGACACCCCCTCCCGGGCCAGGATTCCCTCGCAAGCCCCATAACTACGCCCCCGCGCCCCCTGCGACCCGTGGACCCCAGCGCCTCTCGGCTCAGGGGCGGGTGCGCAGCGGAGAGGAGCGGGCGCCCGGCTCCAATGGCCCAACACTGCCATCTCTGCCCCGGGAGGAATCGGGTTGACTTGCCGGCTCTGCAGGTCCCGGAGGACCCGCTGTTCGCAGCCCGAGCGCCCCCTCGCTGTCCCCCCCGACCCCCCTCCGGGCCGCTTTGAACTTCCCGGTGACTCAGGTGCCGGCCCGCTCAGAGAGAGGAAGGAAGGAAGGAAGGAAGGGGTGATGGGAAACGTCTCCCCTGTAGAGCTTAGGGATGCGATGCAGAGTCCCGTTTCCTGGGTAGCCCCCTACTTTGAATAGGGTCACCGCCCCCAAGGCCAAGGCCAGGTCTTCCCGAGGTGGGAGCCCTGGAGTAGGATGGGAGCTGGGACTGTGCTTAGCTTCCATATACACCCTTCCTTGCAGCAGAACTCTTTCCAAGTTGAAGAGAGGCGAGAGGGCGTTGTCTGGCCCCGCTAGCATTTCTCTGCAGGTTGTCTGGGTGTTGAGACTTGGGCGCTAGTGAAAAAGAAGGCAGGAGCTCATTCCCGGGGTGTCCAAGCAGGGAGGCCCACCTCGGGGTTCTCCACCCAGTGTTGCAGACTGTGATGTTGGAAAGACAGGATATTTTTTTGCTGCTGAAAGAAAACTCCAGAGTTATTTTGTTTACTCACCAGCGTGGATCCGCGGAAAAAGATAGGACTTGGTGTTGTCACTTACAGTGTGACTTCGGGCCCCGCCTTCAGTTCTCTGAGCCTCGCTTTCCTCCTCTGTAAAGGTGGGATAATAATGACAACTGCCGTACAGGGGGTTGTGAAGATTAAATGATATATTGCAGGTACACCCCTACGTATAGAAGGCAATCGAATCGATAAATGTAGTTTTAATAATGCTTTTTTTATAGTGCTTCACAGTTCACCAAGTGCTGACACCTCATTTGCCCTGAGAATGCTCTGAGCTTACAGTCTGATTAATCCCTGTAAAAGGCAAAGCTTGGCTTCAGATCAGTGTGTGTGTGTGGGGGGGGGGGGGGCGGCGGGGGGGAATGTCTCCAACTATTGTAAACCTTAGGCTTAGGAAGTGGTTTCTGAGTGATTGGTGGCAGCCCTCTAGGAGACATCTACAAAAACTTCTACACAAGTTTGATCACTTCTACTGTTTGCCGTATGTGAGGAATGAAGGAGAGACTTTCTGAGAGCCAGGATATGTCAACATAACTGTAACCTAGTAACCCCTTAGCACCACTTTGCCATCTGTGTGGTCAGGATTTAATGTCCTCCAAGGAGAGAGAGGTGCTGGTGGAAATAAACTGGTCCCCTTCTGGGAAGGGCAGAGTAGTAGCTCTGAAAAGTGTTACATGAGCCAACGCTGCTTACACTACTTGTTAGAAGGTGGCATCCATTCCTCGGGCACCTTTGCTTCCCAAGGAAGGGTCAAATGCAGCAGCTTTTACATAGTTTGAATCTCAAACCTTGGTGTGCTTTTAGTTGGGAGTCTGAGGTAAGGACAAATAAATAACCATTGTGAAATGACTTATGATAAGTGGCCCACGATCCCAATGCATTGAGCCTCATCCACTCGTTTTTCTTCTGTCCTGGTACTTCAGAGCTTCTGTGACTTCCAGGAAGCAGTTTTAGGGAAATACCACATGGTCTTGAGTATCACATCTAGAGCCTGCCCACTGGTTTTTAAAATCCTTTCCAATTAAAAAAAAAAAAGACCAAAAATAAAAAAAAACCCAACCAAACATATTTTTTTCCGAGGATATACCAAACTTACCATTTTATATTTTTTGATACTGTAATTTTCTCTAGAATTTTGTGGATGGAAAAAATTATTTCAAGTACTTATATTCTGTACAATTTTGTAATATTTAAATTACTGGTGGTTTGCATTTTTGAATGCTGACTTTTATAAAAACAGTTAGCTCATTCCCCATCAATGCTACTTCTAATTACAGTGTATAGCCAACCCCAAATCATCTCCTTTCTCCTTCCCATTCTTCCTTTGAGACTTTCTTCTTCCTCCCCAACTGATAAGGAGGAAGATAGAGGTTAATGGTGGAATCCGGACTCCCTTTTTTTTTTTTTTTTTTAATGTATTTTATTAATTTTTTACAGAGAGGAAGGGAGAGGGATAGAGAGTCAGAAACATCGATGAGAGAGAAACATCGATCAGCTGCCTCCTGCACAACCCCTACTGGGGATGTGCCCGCAACCAAGGTATATGCCCTTGACCGGAATCGAACCCGGGACCCTTCAGTCCGCAGGCCGACGCTCTATCCACTGAGCCAAACCGGTCAGGGCAGGACTCCCTTTTTTAGGAGGAAAGCAGCCAGGGCCATGGGGCTGATGGGCTTTTCGAAGTTGAACTCCCATCTGGACTTTATTGACCCGCAGGGGAGAGCCAAGAGGTAGGAAGAACAGAGAAACCTGGGTGGACTGAGGCTATTTGAGTTTTCTGTCAAAGGCAAACTACCTGCTTGGGTGTTTCACGACATTTGGCTCTCAGGTGTGCAGCAGCAGTTTCTCAACTCAGGTTACATATGCCGTGAACTGCGTTTTATAGCTGATGCGCATTCTCCTCTAAGTCCTCACCTGGAATTCATCCTGTTAGCCAGTAGTATGTCTTGCCATAAAACCTATGAGTTCAGTTAACAGGGAGAGCTTCACACTGGACAGAGCCCTGTCCCTCCTGGGGACTTCCATGTTAATAGAATTATCTGTATGCAACAGAGGGTCTGAGCGGAGTAAAGTGGACTGGCATGCATACCAGTTACTTTCGTGCTTTGACTATTGTAAGAAACACAAAACTGTCAAAACTCACCGGGTATCAAAGAACCCTGGTCTTTTTGTGACATTTGATTTGGCCCCTAGACAAAGCTGTTTAAAGGTTTGAGATAAGCAATGAGACGTTTTATAAGTCTTAACACAAAAAGAAGTTCCACTTAGGCTCATTACTAATAAACAAGTTGTTGCACTTAATATAGATATTATTATTATTTTTTTTAAATATATTTTATTGATATTTCACAGAGAGGAAGGAAGAGGGATAGAGAGCTAGAAACATCGATGAGAGAGAAACATCGATCAGCTGCCTCCTGCACACCTCCCACTGAGGATGTGCCCGCAACCAAGGTACATGCCCTTGACCGGAATCGAACCCGGGACCTTTCAGTCCGCAGGCCGACGCTCTATCCACTGAGCCAAACCGGTTTCGGCTTAATATAGATATTATTGATACACCTCCATATGATTTAGCATAGTTGGATCAATAGCAATAAATAATGAAGATAAAATGTATTGCTTTAAATATCTTCATAGTACAGATTAGGGATTTTTGGTGGTGGGCTATATGCCAACTTTAGTTTAGGATTTTTGAGCCTGTCATTCCATCTAGGTCAGGTGTTGGCAAATGTATTTTTATAAAGGGCCAGACTAACTAATTTGGACTTCATGGGCCACATCTGACTTTGCAGAACAAAAACAGCCAGCCATAGACAAAATGTAAATGAATTGTTATGGCTGTGCCCCAATAAAACTTTATGGACACGAAATTTAAATTTGATGCAATTTTTATATGTCACACAAATTGATTGTTTTCAATCATTTAAAAATTTAAAAATCATTCTTAGCTCATGAGCCATACAAAAACAGGCAGTGGTCCAGGTTTGGCCCACAGGCTGTACTTTGCCAAGTCCTGTTCTAGGTCCATATGTATTGATTTATTTTCATTGGCCTGGAAAGGTGACAAGGAGGCTTGATTTTGGTGAATGAATGCACCCTTTACCTTTTACTATTAACTAACTTCAGAAGACATATGGGAGAAATGGTTAAAATGGTAAATTTCATGTTACGTGTATTTTACTACCAATTAAAAAAAAGTTACATATGGGGGGAAGTTCATGCACATACATTTGGATATTTAATAAGACTTTTAAAAAAATGCTTTAAAAGGAAATTCAGTATGGTTCAGTGTGCGCTACATAAAGAAAATAGTGCCTGCCTTGGAACTGGTCCATGGCGTGTTCAGCTATGCAGATGTTGCTTGGAACAAACCGTTGAGAGATCTGTTTTTCAGAGGAAAGCCCAGGCAGCAGGTGGCACCAGCCCCGAGACTTAGAAAAACAGCTGGGGAAAAAGCAGAAGAAAACAAACTTCTATCACTTTCCTAAACAGTTGAATTTTATTTCCATGGTTCTATCGTCATTTTTAAAGTGGCCTTTAAAAAAAACAACAATGTGCTTAGGCTGGTTATTCTGTTTTAATTAAAACATTTTTGAAAAAACACACACAAATTGAAACATTCTAACATACCAAGTTGATTGTGTTTGTACTGTGGAACAGTTAATGCAAAACACTTGAGGGAGGCCGGAAGTTTGGATCTGTAGCTTTTGTCTGAGTTTTTGCCTCCTGAATAAGGACAACAGAGGAGGAAGTGAATAAAAGTGTCCCATATGAAACTACCTATGAAAGTTTGGAAGTGAGATCTCCTCTAGCCCCTGTTCCTGGCTGGCTCACTGTGCAGTCCCTGAATGGGTGGGAACAATGATTGGCATTCCTTCCATATTCTGTTAGACCTTGAAAATCCAGCTGGAACCTGGAAGTATTCATCTAGGACAGTGGTCGGCAAACTCATTAGCCAACAGAGCCAAATATCAACAGTACAACGATTGAAATTTCTTTGGAGAGCCAAATTTTTTAAACTTAAACTTCTTCTAACACCACTTCTTCAAAATAGACTCGCCCAGGCCGTGGTATTTTGTGGACGAGCCACACTCAAGGGGCCAAAGAGCCGCATGTGGCTCGCGAGCAGCAGTTTGCCGACCACTGGGAGGAATGAAGCTGGGTGCTAGGAAGACAGAAGATTTTAGGCCATCTCACATGCAAGGCTGCCTCCCTCCCTCCCTCCCTCCCAGGGATAGCAGGACTCTCTCAGGGCTGTCCTTCTGCTGGGCCCAGTGTCTAGTTTCTTTTGCCACGGATTTAATCCCTGGCAAGTAACCAAAGCATTCAAACTTTTATTGTTCAATTTACCACAAGGGCGGGGCTTGCTTCTAGTGGGCTGAGGCGGCTGCAGCCACTTCCAAACCCCAGTGTCACACCACATTAGCAACTTCAGATTTCGAGGGCTGGATTCTTTTCAGTTTGGTTAGATTCTTGGTTAAAACCAGAACATTTTACTCACACTCAAAGTCTGAAAGCTAGTAAATAGTAAAAACAGCATAGACAACTTTTAAAGATCATTCAAAATGGGTGCAGCATCAGCATATAGGACTCACTCTACAAGGCTTCTTTATACCTCCCAAACATACGTGAAGTGGCTGTCCATGTTCTTGGTGTCCTGAAGTTGGATGAAAATATGGCGACTAAGTAGTTCTCTGCTAGAAAAGTAGGGCTTGTTAACCAATGCCATCACAGTATGTAAATTACTTGCTGCTGTTCAATCTATAAAAATTCATCTTCAAAGAAAATTATTGGGCTGGTAAAAATATTTTTAATAATGACCACAGAAGCCATATTTGTTTTTCTTTGATGTTCTTCCGAAGACCCTTCTGGTTTTAATCAGATTGTTCCCACATAAAATACAGTGGAAATCTACAATAATAAAATCCCTATTCCTATTTCTATGGGGAAATAAACAGGATGGGGACTGTCCTTTTAAGGGGTTTTCCCCTTCCCTTTCCCCAGACTCAAAGCCTCTATTACTGGTGGGTGTTTTGGCATCAGTTAAGGGCCTTCAATCCTTCCCTCCCTCCATGTTTTGCTCTTTCATTAAAGTGTTTCTGTTGTCTAATTATATCCTTTCAATCAAATTAGAGACTGCAGCATCTGGTGAGGGCTGTAACTGCTGCCATCTGCACCTCGTATATACAGGCCTTTTCAGCTGAGAATCACTCAACTTCCAAATGGCAGGAAGAGATTTGGAAAAAGTTTAGTTGGGAGGGAGGTTAACTTAAAAGGAACGTCTTCAAAGGCTGGGTGCGACGCCCTGCTTGCTGTGATGTGTGCACTGCCATGCAGAGCTCCGTTGGCTTGGCTCGCCAAAGGTTCTTCCTGAGCGCTTCTGGCAGACGAAGGGTTTCTGATTGTCTTAGCTGACGCGACTAGGCCTTCTCCTCCTCGTTAGGGGCTTGAAGGGACCTGGGGCAAGCTGAAAATCTCTCCCTTGAGAAGAATCTTTTATATGACCACTGGTTAATGGATATGACACTTCCTGTTTATCTGACCATTTCTTCTAATTCAGTGGTTTAAACCAAGTAGAGGAGGTTTTGCTCCCAGGGGACATTTGGCACTATCTGCAGACATTTTTGGTTGTCACAGCTCAGGGTCGGATGGGGTGTGCTACTGGCATCTAGCAGGGAGAGGCCAGGGGTGCTGCTAAACATCCTACAATGAACAGGATAGCCCCACAACAAAGAATTATCCAGCCCAAAGTGTCAGTAGTGTTAACCCTGTCCTAACTGTATTATTATTTTGTCCTTCCCTTCTCTGTGGCCCAGGAGTAGGCAACTCTGATCAATGTTTTTCACTCAATAAAGTAGATTCTTCATTTGCCTGGCCAGCGTGGCAAATGAAGCATCAACCTACTAACAAGGAGGTCACAGTTTGATTCCCGGTCAGGGCATAAACCCAGGTTGTAGGCTCCATCCCCAATATGGGGTGTGCAGGAGGCAGCCGATCAATAATTCTCTTTCATCATTGATGTTTCTATCTCTCTCCTCCATTCCTCTCTGAAATCAATAAAAATCTATTTTAAAAATAGAAGAGAAAGTAGATTCTTCATTATCCATATTGAGCTCCTTAAACATTTCTGTGAACAGTGTTTCAGAAATCTTGATGGAATAAGATCTGTGATTCACTGTATGTTTCTGCTCTCTAAACTGAGATTGCCAGAGTAAATGCAGGACACTCAGTTAAATTTGAATTTCATGTAAACAGTGAATCTTTTTGTTTTTTAGTCTGTCTCATGCAATGAAAACTTAAATATCTTTAGGAATGATTTGTTGTTTCTCTAAAATTCAGATTTAACTGGGCATCCTGTATTTTCATTTGCTAAATCTGGCAACCCTACTCCACAGCCATGAAACATTACGTGAAACTTTAAACCTTGGAGTGTCAAATCAAATTGTTGGCCGTCGCTGCCCTTGCTCTGGGTGGCTAGAGATGATGGCACTGCTTGTTCCTGTTTATAGGTCATTGGTACAACTGAGTCTTCCCGACTGCCCCAAACTGTCTCCCTGGTCAGAACTTTGAACCTGTCACTTAAGTCATTTTTATCTTGAAACCAACTAACAAGTGCTTAGCCAATGCCTGCTGCATTCCCCAAATCTCTGACTAGGACTCATCCCTGTGCCATTTCATAGAAGACTACAAAGTCGTTGCTTCAGGTTTTACTTTAAAGACAGGCTCTAGAGCAGCCGTGGGCAAACTACGGCCCGCGGGCCGGATCCGGCTGTTCTATCCGGTTCTCTTGCTCTCCTCTCCGCTTCTTTACTTTGAATTTATATTAGTTCACACACACACTCCATCCATGCTTTTGTTCCGGCCCTCCGGTCCAGTTTAAGAACCCATTGTGGCCCTCGAGTCAAAAAGTTTGCCCACCCCTGCTCTAGAGATATGCTGTCTTCCTGGCAGTCAGCTCTGCACCCAAGAACGCTAGTGTTATTTGCCATCTCCTATCAACCAAGGGAAGCTGAATAGCCCAGAGGCTGGCTTCCATGGAGCACTGGCCGCCCTCCAGGACACCTCTCTTGGGGAAATTTCTAGCCAGCTGAAATTAAACAGAGTCCAGGCAATACTGATAGAACTTGCCCAGACTCTGGATTATTTTATCAGTTTATTTTGTCTCCTTTTAGACTGATTGAAAGCTTTGAACTGTGTGAAATTGGGTTGTTCAAGAGATGGTAAGGCAAAGTGTAGATTTCAGCCAGGTGTCTCCTGCTTAAAGCAAACTCACAATATAAAATGGATATTCATTACAAAGGGGTTGATTGTCCCCTATTACAAATGGCTTCACCATAGGTTTTCTTTAAATAGCAGATTCCCCCCCGTTTAAATAGCAAGTATTTTACCTTCAAATGCTTGATTTACATAAACTTCCCTGGCACTTCTCATAGGTCATTGCTAGGTAAGTCATGATTACTAGCCTAGAGACATAAATTGGTAAGGAAAATGGGGCACTCTGAACATGTCTGTAATGGGTGTGTTTTTTCCCCACCCTCTAACTCCCTACACCTGCTTCCCTCGCTAAACTATCATTTGCCAGGCACGTTCTGTGTGGTCTGTAGTTGAGGGTACAAAAATGAGTGAGATGCTCAAGAAACTCACAGGCTAGTGGAAGCAGGGCGAGGTGCTTCTCAGGCAATTACAGTTCAAGGTGATCAAAGTCTTACAGGAGCTGGGGCAGCAGGTGCTGTGGGGCTAGTTGTAAAGGCCCTCGTTTCTATAGGAGTGCATTGTAACTATTCTAGCTTTTGTGCTTGCAAAGTGCTCCATTTTTTGTCTACTTTTTTGTTTCCTTCAAAGTTGACTTACAATGCACTAAGTTATCGTCCATCAGAGAACTGGACTTGGAGCTTTAAAACATCTATGGTTCCAGCTTCTTTATGTGTAAACTATTTTTAGTGTGAATTTTTTTCAAAATTGAAGTGGATCTATTTGTACTCAAATATATATCAAGAGCGGTACCATCACCAAAGTGATAGAAAGTGTTCTGGTGGCATCGGCAGTAAAATCCATGGTTAATTAATGAAATTAGTTAGAGTTCTGCTGAGTCCATTCTTTAACCAAGGGCTGGCCTAATCTCCCTGTATGTATTATACAGCTAGATTCTTTCTCAAAAGCTGCCTTTTGTTTTTCAATTTGATGATGGTATGTATTAATAATATCCTAAATGGTAGCCATAAGTTCCTCAAGTACTACTGCATATTCATGGTCACTATCCCTGGCAAATCCACTTGCTCTTGACAGTGATGACCGTGTCCTGTGGGTCTGCCTGGGTGGAAGTGAAGCATATTCAAGGTGAGAGCCAGATGAGAAAAGAATGGTACCCAAGCAGCACTGCACTCTGGGCCTCTCTGCCTTGATAATTGTGTTTTTCAAATTTTTATATAACAAATAATAAGCACCCCTATCTGAAGTGTTTTCATGGGCCTTCTGATTTTAAACCTCTGGTTTTATGCTTAGCGTTGGTTCAGTTTTTCTTGGAATAGCCATTTAAGTAATTAAATATTTCATCTGTTAGTAGAGATGAGTAAACTGTAGATTCAAAGAGATAAACCTTGAGTTCTCTTCCAAAGTATGTTTTTTAAAGATTTTTTGAGAGGGAGGAAAAGAGAGGGAGCAAGAAACATCGACGTGCGAATGACACATCCATCAGCTGCCTCCTGCATGTCCCCCACTGGAGACTGAGCCCAAAACCTGGGCATGTACCCTGACCAGGAATCGAACTGGCAACCCCTTGGTACCTGAGACAGTATCCAACCAACTGAGCCACACCTGCCAGGGCCAAAAGTATAAATTTTTAGTTAAAATAACTTTGAGAAGCATGGCCTTTTTCCTGTTACTGTTATGAATGACACTGTTTTCTTGAATGAAAAGAAGACCTAAAAGGTATTTTAATGAAGAAACTACTGGCAACTTAAAAATTACAGTGATTATTTTTGTAATAATCTTTGGGCAAAAGTACAGCATGGTCTATGGTCATTTGAACTGTTAATATGTAGTCCAAGGACATGGTATGTGAATGTCTATCTTGCTTCTAGATGACTGAATTTATGACTGACTGAGTTTGTTTAGTTCTTGGAAAGAAAGTAAGGCAGCCCTGGCCAGTGTGGCTCACTTAGTTGAGCGTCATCGCATGCACCAAAAGGTTGCTGGTTTGATTCCCCATCAGGGCAGGTGCCTCCGGGTTGCAGGCTCCATGTCCCCAGTAGGGGGCCTGCAGAAGGCAGTCGAATCTGATCAATGTTCCTCTCTCTC
Source organism: Plecotus auritus (assembly GCF_963455305.1). Lineage (NCBI taxonomy): Eukaryota > Metazoa > Chordata > Mammalia > Chiroptera > Vespertilionidae > Plecotus > Plecotus auritus. The sequence continues at coordinate 27,033,605 of NC_137779.1, forward strand.
CCTCTCCCTACCCCTTCCTCTCTCTCTCTCTCAAATCAATTTTAAAAAGAGAAACTAAGGTAGTAAATTGTAAAACAACATGTCAATAACCATTTTCAAGATGTCCTTTAAATATGTTTATTATGGGAAATTTAGAACATATTCAAAAATAGAAGAGTGTAAGGTAATCTCATGTATCCATCTCTCAGCGTCCATGATGATTATCCATGGCCAATATTATTTTATTTGTATCCCTTTCATTCCTTCAAGTAGAATATTTTGTAACAAATCCTCCTATCTAATAAAGAGGGAATATGCTAATTAACCATCACTCCATCACAAAGATGGCTGCACCCACAGCTGAGGCCAAGTTCCCATAAGGAGCCTTAACAAGCAATCAGCAGGGACCTGAGGCTACGCCATCCCCAGCCCCCGTGGGGCTTGACAGGGGACCTCAGGCTGCGCCCCCCAACCAGCAGGGCTTGACAGGGGACCTCAAGGTGCGCTTCCCGTCCTGGTGCTGGGCTAGGGGACCACAGGCTACTCCCCCGGCCCTAGCGCCAGACCGGGGGACCTCAGGCCATGCCCCCCACCAGGTGGGGCTTGACGGGACTTCAGGCCGCGCCCCCCACCCTGGCACCAGGCCGGGGGACCTCAGGCTGCACCCCCCGCCCCAGCACCAAGCCAGGGGACCTGAGGCTGTGTCCCAATGCCTGGCGGGGCATGACAGGGGACCTTAAGGTGCACCCCCAGTGCTGGGTTGGGGGAACTCAGGCCGTGCCCACTGCCCAGGGGGGACCTGAGGCTGCACCCCCTTGCCAATGGGGCTTGACAGGGGACCTGAGGCTGTTGCCCCTTCCCGGTGCCAGGCCGGGGGACCTGAGGCTGCACCACCCCCACCTGGCGGGGCTTGATGGGGGACCTCAGGCCATGCCCCCCACCCAGCAGGGCTTGACAGGGGATCTCAGGCCATGTCCCACACGTGGCGGAGCTTGACGGGGGACCTCAAGGCACGCCCTCCCACCCTGGTCTGGGCTGGGGGACCTCAGGCCATGCCCCCCGTCCTGGCGCCGGGCCAGGGGACCTGAGGCTACGTCCCCTGCCCAGTGGGGCTTGACAAAGGTGGGACTGGCCAGGTCTGGATCTAGCCCAATGGTGGTGGGGGCCAGCCGGGTCTGGGTCTCACACAACTTTGAGGCACATGTGGGTGGGCGGGACTCTGGTGCACCCCAGACTCTGACAGGAGGAAGGTTTTCATATACATTTTACTAATTTTCTTTCCAATATTAAATTATTTCCTCTAATTAATCCCCTTTTAATGTGTACGAATTTTGTGCACTGGGCCACTAGTCTTATATATAATCTCATCTGTAAATATTTCAGTATGTATCCCTAAAACTCTTTTCAAAAACACAGTAATGGTACTATTACCCTTATTACACCTAGAAAAATTAGAAATAATTCCTTGATGTTATCAAACATCTAGCCAGTCAATGTTCAAATTCCCCTGGTTGTCTCATCAGTGTGTTTTATAGTTCAAATCATGATCTAAGCGATGTTCAGGTGATGTCTCTTGAGTCTACAGGTTTCCCCTCTTTTTCTTTTTTCCTTGAAATTTATTTGTTGAAGAAGGAGTTCCTTCTAAGCAAAAAGAGTGCTTAGGTGCCTTTTCAGAGGGAGAGCCCACCTGGGAGGTGAGTTTTTTACCATGGAATTCTCACTTCCATTAGAGAAACATGTAGAATTAGAGGATTTTAAGCCTGGAAGAGATTTTGAGCTCTCAATCCGTTTTAGTCACATCACCCCAGACTTTTGAAGCTCCATACTATTTTGTTAGAATTTGTGTGAAATTAGAGTTTGAATGAAGAGACATTGAGACCATGTAGTTCAAATCCCCTCATTTCACAGGGGAAGAAACTGAGGCTCAAAATGTCCAGGTGGTTTCCTGAAACCACACAGTGTAAGCCACTTAACGTGTCACTTCCTCTGTATTCCAGTGAAACTCATCATGTGCTACGTGTGTAGAGGACCCCTATGCTTCCTGAAATGGTCCTTTCTCTAGTCTAGACCTGATAACCTTCCTCGATACAGTCATGGGGCTCACGGCTCCTGGGGAGCCATTATGAAAGACAGGAGAGTATCTTAGAGCCTCAGCTGTGTTGGGGTGAGAGAAAGTTGGGTACCACTGCCTTCCCCGTGCTGTGAGCAGTGCCAGGCACATAGTAGGTGTTGAATCTATATTTGTTGGATGAATTAATGAATAACACCCTAGAGATTAGATCTATTGCCCTTGCTCATTCTCTTTCACCAAATGCATAAATATGTAGCTGGCCATGTGATACTTTATTTTGTTTTTTGGTTTCAGCTACTCCTGGCTCGTCTAGCCAAAGCTTATGTCAGTTTCATAGCAGTAGAAAGTAAGGGAGGCAGGGTCCTCATTATCTAGTACCACACCCTAGTATTCTGATGAAATCAAGATGCACACATAACTTTGATCTAGATTACTCAAGTTTGTTTTTCTTGCCCTTTTTTATAATCGACATGCCCTGGGCAAGTCTGTTCGAAAGATAATCAGACCGTCTCGTACACTGCCTCAGTTTCCCTAGTGTAAGGAGAGCAGGACAAAGCAGACAAGTGTGCACTTTCCCATTCCCTCTCTCAGGTGCCACCGCATCCCCATTCATGAGGATCCACACCTGTGTGGGTGGCTGCCACACTCTTTGTGTTACAAATCAAGTCATCTGAGCCTCTGGGAACACTGACCCCACCGCCCTACAGGCTGCTGTCTATTGCTAAGGCCTGCATTTCTGGCTCCTGGGCCACTCCTCAACCGCTCATAGGAGAAGAAGATGTAATAACACACAGCAATTAAAATCCTAGTAATTGGCAAAGATTGGCTTGATGTTCTTAGAATCATCTAGTCTAGTGGTTTTCAAACCTGATTACTTAAAAGAATCACCTGGGCAGCTTTATAGAAATACAGGTTCCCAGGTCTCTCTCTAACGCTTGGCGGGGGGCTCTGGTGTGATATACACACCCCTGCACACAGCCTCACTCTCCCCCTCTCTCTTTTTCTCCAGCAAACAAACTAAGGGCAGAAGAAAGGAGTGGTGATGTTGGGGAAGGGTTTTCTGAGGAGGTAACATCTAGTGTCATGGCGGCAGGCATTAGGGGAATAAAATTTCAGCAGGACGTAATGTGGTGTGTTGACGAAATTAAAAGTAGACCAATGTGGCTGGTGCACAGCAAGTGACCAGGGGAAGAGCTTGGGGGTGTAGCAGGAGGGAGGCCCGGGCCATGTCCCGGAAGCTTTGCACACAAGGTCGAAGGTTTGGGTTTTGTTCCCAGTGCTGTGTCTTCCTGAGAACTTGGAGCACTGCATGGAGAATGGGTTGCAGAAGCCCAAAAGTGGAAGCAGTGAGACCTGAACAAGGCTGTACTGTCCTCTGATGGTGAACGGGACTAAAGGGATGGCACCCAAGACGCAGGGGAGGGGGTAGGTTTCAGGGCATATAGTTTAAGAAAGTCAGCAGGCTTTGCTGATGAGTGGGAGGTGGTGTGAGGGAGAGGATGGGGAAAATGACGATGCTGAGGGGGTTCCACTCGAGGCAGTATGGGGTGTGGTGAGTGCCCCAGTTGCCCCATCTGTAAAATGGCAGTAGTAAGGAGCCGCCCCACTGGCTTGGTGGTGAGCTGATATTTGTATAGCACTTAGAACAGAGCTTGGCACACGGTAAAACGCTCTGTACGCATTAGTGGGGATGTGGATGATGGCGATTTGTCCAAGGTCGCACAGCTGGTCAGCAGCAGGTCCAGGACGAGAAGCCAGGGCTTAGTTCCTTGGTTCATTGCATTTTATGCTACACTGAGCTGCCTCCTTCAATTACCTTTGAACTTTTGTATTTTTGCAGACTCTGGTTGAGGGTTTGGTTGTTGTGCTACATGAAGAGTCACACATCATAACATATGAATGTCGCAACAAACACAATAAATTACTCGAGTGTTCTGTGCAGCCGGAATGCCAGATTGTTTTGGCTCTCCATAAAGCCGTGCTATCCCCGACAAAACACAGAAGGGGTACAGGAAGAGAGATTTTTAAACAGTAAAAGAAATGCCTTCTAGAATATAGATGTGCTCACGTTGTGCACATGCGTAGGCTGGAGCAGGCACATGCACTGCAACAGGAGTCCTTCACATCGGAAGTCATAGGTCAGTGCATGTCAGGGGAGGGGAAGAAATAAAGCTCAGAATGGTAGTGGGACTCCCCCAGATTGTCAGGTTCCTAGTGATACATCTTAAAGAAGTGTTTGAAGTGTTTCTATCTGTCAGTTTCAACTAAGCTAATTTTTAAAAATTGCTCTTTGTACTGTGCCTTTCTCATGAACCTCTGTGAATTTAATGCATGCAATATGTGGGGGGAAATCCTATCAGCCTCATTCCCATCCCCGACCCCCAAAAAAAGTCTGAGAAGCAGATTTTATTCAGAAGCACATTGTTGCACCTGCAAGGATTTTGCCATTTCACAAAGTAGACCCGAGACCATGTTCAGTGTGTCTTGAAGGAATTTCAGAAACAGGTGAGAGAAAATGCCAGCTCGGCCCTTCCTCCCTGCTGTTGACTATTTTGTTGCACTTCTATCTCAAACAGTGTGGGGAGGACTGTTCTTCATTACCAGGGAATGTGAGTCATTCCCAGACTTGTGTGATTGGGATTCCAAAGCGTTGCTGTATCCGATGGTCTTATTAAACCCAAGTGTCAGTGCAGCCTTTCAGACTGTAGGGGAGAGCTCAGTTACAGCTGGTGACCTGGTTCTAGTTACCACACAGAGACACTGGCGAGAGCCGTGACCCCCTCCGAGCACCCAGAATTCCTCGTGGAGGGCTGTTACCAACTGTTCCCAGACTTGGGGGTTTCCCGGTTCACTTCATGGGCTTCAGTACATTTAAACTCCCTGTTTACATCTTAGTTGGAATCTGTATACTTTAAGGGGAAATGTTCCAGTGTATGTAGACAAACCAGTGCCAAGATGAGCGGAGCATTTGGAGGGTACCTCGATTCAGATTCACTCAGCCCCAGCGATGTTAATCTTGCTGTGTCCAGGACCTAGCAAGACACTATCCATTTCTAACTTGGTCCAAACAAAGCAAAACATCAACCAGAGAGGGAGGAGACCATAGATGTTGCCAAGAAATTAGTTTGCTCTGTCTTTTCTTTCTCCTAGAATGTTTCACAACCAATGGCGCAGATTACAGGGGGACGCAGAACTGGACGGCACTCCAGGGCGGGAAGCCATGTCTGTTCTGGAACGAGACTTTCCAGCATCCATACAACACTCTGAATTACCCCAATGGGGAAGGGGGCCTGGGCGAGCATAACTATTGCAGGTAAGATGAAGCCACACTCTACTTAAAAAAAAAAAAAAAAAATCTCGTCTCCTCTTCCACTCTTTCCAGCCTTGCTCACAACTAGGGAAAGTGTCTTTGTCTCCTTTTGGCCAACTCAGAAAGCCTTCTTGTTACTGTTTTTTAAATCTCTCTCTCGTACCTTTTTTCTGCCATTCTTTTCCACTTGGGCTGCTTTGACACTGGTTTCCAGAGCTCTGCTTCTCTGTCTGGTCACTTACATGTCTCTTTGGGAGGGTTCTCTTAGTTGGCCCTCCCACCAGTGGGCACACAGACAGCAAAGCTTCTTACGCTGCCGTGAATGTAGTGGTGAAGCAAAAGCACCACCTGTGGCCCAAACCTCCCTCTGCCTCGGAGCAGAAAATAAAGCTGCCCTGCATGATCCCGCTTTTTGCCAGACCAGGATAACCTTCCCAGGGGCGGCGGCAGCCATCAAATGTGTGCTGTTCCCCTCCTTTCACTAGACAGGTGTTTCTTTGCTCTTCACCTGTCTGGCTCTAGCTCCTAACCTTAGATCCACGGTGCTCCAAATGTGTCCTTGCAATTTTCTGGGGAGATGATCCATGACTTTGATCAGATTCTCAGTTGTTAGTGATCCAAAACAAGTAAAGAATTACTGGTCTGTGGGGACCAGAGCAAAATACTAAGCACTTTTGCTTATAGCTTTGTTTTAGCTATTTATACCCAAGATCCTGGTAATGTGACTCATGGTTCAGCAATGTGTTGAATTTAATTATTATTAGGACAGGTGCAAAGGCCGCCTCTTGAGCCATCGGGACAGGGAAACGTGATTCCTGAGCTACACAGTGTCCCCGGTTCCACCAGTAAGTTGGCGTCTCAGCCATGGCGTGTTGACCCAGCTGAGCCAACGTATTTATACCCTGCATCGCATGGGCCACACTGTTTACCTTTTGCCCTCTCCGTGTATTTTTGTTAACCCTCTAGGACCCTTGTGGTTGTCTTGCAGTAACCAGGCCTGTGGTCCATGTTCATTATCCCCGGGCGTTCAGCTCTTTCCTTCACCTCTGCCCTAATTTGTACCAACCGGCCATTTCCCCACAGTTGTGTTGCATTAGTTTCTAGTTTGTTACTATAAAAATATTAAGAGTTTTTTCAAAAAAATTTTTTTTCAAAAACAACAAGCATATATTGTTTAAAGTTCCCCATTTTACCTCTTTCCTGGCAAATTCTCCCCACCAAGCCCCACTTCCCAGAGGCAACAAGTTATATAAATGCTACTTCACATTTTGCTGTCTTTTGTATTTTATTGTTAAAGTTACAGATGCTCATTAAGTAATTCTTACAATTTATTTTTAAAGCTATGCATGTTCATTAAAATTTTTTTTTGCATAATTAAAAATTTAACCCCACTCCATTTCTGGTTTATTCCCTTCCCCTAGTTCTTCTATTCATAGGAATAGTTGGGTTGGGAAGAGTGTTTAGGAAGAGAAACCAGTGTTTGTTTTTTTGATTTTTACATATTTATGTTCTTGTTCTAAAGTATCTCTTGGTAGTGGGCCACTGGTTTGTTCTGATTCTGTTGCTTTCTATCAAGCAAGTCTTCGCAGAAGAGCTCCTGTTTCTAAGTCTGACTTTAAGGTGAATTTGAAATTTCCAATTAGGTTTCATTCAGATGAAAAAAAAATCTTTTCTCATAGATCAGCACCCTGTTCTCGCTACAGGCTCCCAGACACGCACTAGTAAGTATTCGTTAGGAGAGCCAGGGGAGGCCGCCTTCCTCAACCCTGGCCGCTGCAGCCCTCCCCTGCATTGACTTGATGGAATGTCCCTGACCTGATCTCCCAGCGTACACTTCAAAAAGAGGCTGAAATTGTTGATTGTTATCACATCAGAGAGTCTGGGCCTTTTGTTTTTAGCACTGCAGTGAAGCCAAAGATGAATTTGCTTGTTCTTTATTAAGCTATTCTGATGCTTTTCAGAATGATTTTGACATTGATAACAAACAGTTGTTTTTCTAAGGTCTTTACCAAATACTACATCAAAGCTGAACACTGAATAGAGGGAGGAAAATGACAGTGAAATACTTTTTAAACCAGGGCTTTGTACAAGTTCTCCTGCTTTGATTTCTCAGCTGACATCCGACACTGTTTGTCTTGTGTGATGTTTCCAGATCCATCACAGTTGAGATGTCTGAGAGATGGCGAGTGATGGGAACGCACTTTTCTGGGCTCGACCTATCTGGATTAGAGGGAAGACAGAGAGACGGGGAAGAGCAGAATTGGCACTGGCACCTGCCTTTGGGCACAAAAAATAAAAGGACCCTTTGTGCTTTAGGGCAGCTTATCTTCTGGGCCACACAATAGACTGATCCCTCTCGAGCCTGATAGGGTTTTCTCCAAAGCTCCGGCTGTTGGGTCTTTGTGCCCGTTTCCGGCCTAACCAGAGTGTCAGGTTTCCAGTGTTCTGAGTCTACAGAAAGGGAGCTTGGGAAGCAGTGAAGAGAGGCCAGGCTTTTCTGTGTGTCCAGTAACCCCTGCCCCTTTTTGTTCTGGTTCTGCAGTGTTGCCTGTTATTGTCATGGCATCTCTGAGTTGAACACCCTGAAGGGCATTCATTCCAAGCCATTCATTTAGAAATGTGAAGTTAATTTTTTAAAAATATTATTGTTATCATCAGGAGTTGGTACCAGGATTACAGGATTTTAGGTTCTGATTGAAACCCTTTGGCCTAGTTTTCTTCAGAATTCGCTAAGAAATTCGTGTTTAAAGATAAGAATAGGACCCATTTTTTACATTGAATTTATTGAGGTGACATTGGTTAATAAAATTATATCGGTTTCAGGGGTACAGTTCTACAATACATCATCTGTATATTGTATTGTGTTCACTACCCCAAGGACCCATTTCTATGAAACATAAGTTGACCAGACTGATCCTGGTGAAAGCTCGTCAGTGGAGTCTATGATATGTAAATTTTCCATATTAATAAAGTGTGTCTCTACACCACATTTTAACGAGCTGCCTAGCATTCCTTTATATGGCTATAACATATTTATTTAACCAGTCCTTAATTTTTGTTTCTAACTTTTTTGTATTATAAAAATGCTGTGGTGAACATCTTTATAAGTAAAGATTTCCTTAGAATAAAGTACTAAAGGAGAAATTGCCAAGTAAAGGGGATTTGCATATTTTGAGGGCTTTTGACTCTTAATTACCAAATCGCCATCCTGATCGTTTGCGTCCTTCACGTTCTCATCCACAGTACGAGGGAGCACAGTGCTCTCAGCATTGGGAATTGCCTGTTGACACAGTGCTGTTTGTCATGATTTGTTCAGTGGTCAGTGGTCCCGGTTTCACTGTAGTGAATTTGTGTAAATATATATCACCTTTGCTCACCCCCCAACCTCCTCCTGCTCCCATCCTCTGAAATATATGTTGGAGGAGGAAGGTATTACCAATATTTTCTTCATAAGAGGTGGCATTGAGGTATATTCCAGTTCTGAAAAATAACAGAAGCTGAAGTGTTCCTTTCTGGTAAAACTGAAAAGCAATGAGCCTGTGGACTTAAAGTGACAGAAATGTTACTGGTATGTCCTTTTCCCCAACAGAAACCCAGATGGAGATGTGAGCCCCTGGTGCTACGTGGCAGAGCAGGAGGACGGTGTCTACTGGAAGTACTGCGAGATACCTGCTTGCCAGAGTAAGACCCTCCTGCAGCCCCTGCAGGTTCAGGACCCTCCTGCACCCCCTGCAGGTTCAGGACCCTCACGCAGCCCCTGCAGGTTCAGGACCCTCACGCACCCCCTGCAGGTTCAGGACCCTCACGCACCCCCTGCAGGTTCAGGACACTGAACACTGAGAATGCAGAGTGAAGGCTGCTGCCGGAGGGCAGGCAGTTCAGGTCGCTGGATTTCATGAAGCAGGTGAAGGGAGAAGCCATCCTGGCCTGAGGATTTTTGCTTCTCTTGTTGAGCTTTTCAGAAATGGGGATGCCGGTTCCCTCGGGATCCCATTTCCTTGATGGATAAACTCAACCAGAATTTTTACTTCTACTCAGTTTCCTCATGCTTATTCTCTCATGGGTAGAGATGGCAACAATAGCGCAGTAGCAAGCCCAGGGAAAGTACCTTGTACTTTTGTGAATGAATTTTTTTTTTAGAATGAATGAAGATAGTGAAACTAAGTTATGACACTACTTATTATTTGTATTTAATGCGCTGTGTTCCCTGAAACATGATATTCAGTAAGTATCTAGTTAGACTACTTCCAAAGCCAATGGGATAGACTTTTTCCTCACGTTAGCATTTAGAGGTCCTGTTGTTTTTATGAAAACTTATAACTTGTCCCTTTCTACTACCAAAAAAACCCCACAAAAACAAATCCAAAACATCCCAGTTTCTTTAGTCTTTTACTAGGAGGCCTGTTTTCTAACTGTTCCACTCCTTTATTCCTGTAGTTAGTGTTTATGATATCCAAGATACAAAGGCAGGAAGATACCCTGACCCTCAGGAAATATATGATGTGGCAGAGAACCTTAGAAAGATACCTTAAAACGAAGTAGAAAATATTGTAGGAAGATTTAAAGTACAGAAACCAAAACTAAACATGGTACTATAAGGAGATTCCGAATGTAGTGTTGATAATATCTTCTTAAATATGCCAAAGGGGCAGCGTTTCTCAGTTCCTAGAGCTGAAACAGGACAGCTCATTTATAATCATTTTACCTGAGTAGCTTCTTCCTTGTTATTTAAACCTGCTCCTTGCCCTGCCTCCTTCCTCAGGTCAGGAGCCTGTGTATATAGAGTGATATGGTGGTTTGCATGGAACCTGGGACCCCCCCCCCCCATTCATGCTCACTGCAGCCATCCAGATTCTGATGCCTCAAGGGGAAAGGGTGGCCCCTAAATTGGTGCTGCAGGCCCAGAACTCACCTTTCACAAGTTAAACTTCCAAACGTCACCCTGCTTGGCAGTTAGGCTCTGGTTTCACTATCCTTCCAACATGCGTTTGTCTTGATTCAGTCCCCAAGTTGAGAACAGTAAAGACCAGAGGAAAGGTCTTTTGCTCAGTCTGCTTAATCAAATTTTTAAAATGAAAAACATCTCATTTGGCCCTAGTTATGTAAAGAAGAAAGGGACAGGAGGAGAGGAAAACAGATTTTCCTCGGTCCATTTGTTCGACACAAAGATAGTCTTTTAGTACCAGCCTATGTCATTCTCTCAGGAATGGCAGAGAGGGGCTTTCAATCTGGGCACTTTTGTTTAGAAAGATAATCCTCAACTTGCATTTATAAAATGTAATTTGGGCCAATGGGAGCTGACTCAATGTGGTCACTGAAACTAAGGTTCAGAAGAGAAAATTAGAGCAAAAATGGTACAAGCCACCTAGTACCCCTCTAATTCAATCCAAAAAAGGAAAATTTAATATCATTTCCTTTCCGTATGGCCCTTTGGTAACCCTCTCAAAGCTCCTAACGCTGGCCTTGAAATGGTCTGGGTAGGGAGACTTACAGAAATTTAGAATGAGCACTGGGCAGTGCCTAGTTTGAGGGGGTTGGGAGTGCCTTGGAAAAGCCTTACGTTCACCTTGTGGGCACCAGGGCTCCCCACCAAGCTGAGGCTCAAACCTTGAGTCTGGCAGAACATTGTGCATCGAGTGTGTCTGATTAGCATAGTTGAGAAAGACTCCTGTGATATTTGCAGCAAGAGACCTTAGGAATTGCCTTAGTGGACTCAACGGAGTACATGCCTGCCTATTTTAGGCCAGTTTCGCCCTATTTCTGGATGTGGAGTCATAATTTTCATGAATAATACTAAGCCTCTGTGTGAAGCCCCACTATTCATGATTAGCACTGAACTTGTCATACAGGAAAAGGCCTGTGACATGATCAGACTCCTGGAAAGTTCATATCTGAATATAACAGACCCAGCAGGAGCCAGGGGGAATGAATGTTTAGGGACAAAGCAGAGTGTGGTTGAATGGCGGGCCATTGTGTGAAGACCGGAATCTCTGCCCCTCGGCGTGGTACATAGAGAGCTAAAACGAGCGGGGAGGCAGCGATGGAGTGTGACTCAAAAGGGGGCACAGAGAAATTGGAACTGTGCTCTTGACCTACAGAGCACGGATCAGAACTTACCGTTACAAGGAGCACACTCTGCAGTAATTGGATTTGCTCTTCAAACCACTTCTGTCGATGTGTTTCTCAGAATCCCCGAGGTTTTAGTGCAGGCAAAAGAAATACAGGGTTTTAAAAGCAGATTCCAACATTATCAAATTTATCATCCCTCTAGAGTCCACTCTAAATCTGCTGGTTTGACTATTGCGGGGGAAATCATTTGGCTTAAAATCTGTCGTTTGCATATCTCTTTTGTAAAAAACCTTCCTCACCATTCTAATTCCCACTTATTTCACTGCTTGAGGGACATGCTTGTATGGACCTCAGCATTGCTCTTGCTTTGCTCTATTTTACTTACCGGTTCTTTATAACAGCGTTGTTTTTTAAAGTAGATAATCTAGTTGTGAGTCAGGGGAGGAACCTGAAAATGGCATTAAAAGCTAATATAATTTTCTTCACACACAGCTGATTTGGGCCACATGCATGAAAACTTACCTTTCATCTCTGAGAGTTATTTTTTGTTTACTATCAAACATTCACCTGATTTCTATAAACCCAACTATAAAAATTCATCTTTGAAATAATTAACAAAATTTGAATACAGACTATTAGATTATATTAAGGACTCACTGTTAATTGTATTAGGTACAATAAAGTTCTTTTAAATTATAGATACATACTGAAATATTTGTGGTTAAAATAATACTATATCTGGGATTTGTTTTAAAATGGTCCAGCCTCCCAAAAACTGAGTGGGTGGGGTGGGGGAAATAGATGAAATGAGATTTTTTTTTTTTTTTTTTTTTTTGCGAAGTGGTCCTTTGGCCCTGGCTGCTGTGGCTTAGTTGGTTGGGTGTCATCCTGTGTATGGGAAGGTTGCCGGTAAGATTCTCTATACGGGCTCCATTATGCAGGAGGGTCATACAGGAGACAGCCAATGGATGTTTCACTCTCACAGTGTTTCTTTCTCTCCCTCTCCCTTCCTCTTTCTCTAAAAATCAATTTTAAAAATATCTCAGAGTAAAAAAAAAAGTGGACATTTGTTGATACAGAGTGCCAGGTTCATTATTCTTTCCTACTTTTGTGTACTAGTATATTTCAAAGTTTCCATTGCAAAATATAAATTTTATAATATTTTTAAATTTTATGGTATTTTAAATATTAAAAAATTAAATGCATTCAAAATATATGGATTCAAATGTGTAATAAGAGTAACCTAAATTGTAATACTTTTACATGTAGCTCACAGGAATATGTGTTATTAAAATTAGTGATTACAGTTTTTGTTATTGAGGTGAATAAAGCTGTTAGTTATTCTTTAAGGTTATTAAAACTGTTATTTAAGTTAGTTATTAAAGTTAAAGCTAGTTATTAAAGATAGTTATTTAAACTTAGTTACTGAAGTTTAAAATCACAAGGACTCTAGAGGTTATTAGCTGTGACAAATAACAATTTTTTTTACGCTCCAACCGTATGCTAGACCTTACACAAATGGGGGACACAAGGATGGCATTGGTCTGCAGCCTGGGCTAGGAGGAGCCCCTGGTCTAGAACTGAAGGCAGACACATAAACAGATGGGTATATGCAAGATACTCTATAACAAGTGAGACGAGCAAGAGGTTGGCAGCACTGAAGAGGGCCAGCTGCCCTGGCATGGTGGGAGGCAGGGGCTACTGCTTGTCAAAGAGGGCTTCTGGAAGAACGGGGGTCTCAGTGAGGGGCTTCTCCAACTTTAAGGTTCCATGTGAAAACGTAGTAGTGCAGTCAGCAGGGATCTTACTCAGATGCAGATTCTGATTCAGTAGGCCTGGGATACACTTGAGACTCTCCGTTTCTAACAGGCCCCCGGATGCTGGAGCTGCAGGGCCACGCTTTTTAGTAGCTGAGTTCTAGATGGTAGGGTTGGGTGGAGCAGAGAGGACATTGGAGGCAGAGGGAACAGTTTGTGTGCACACGCGCACACACTCGAATGCCCAAGTAAAGCCAGTGTTGCTGAGAAGGAAGGCAGGAGATGAGGTCTGAGAAGAATTAGGTGGGGCCAGATAACGGGAGGTCTTATGGTCTGGATCCGGAGCTTGGACTTGACCCAGGAAAATGGTGATGAGGCTGAGGAGAGTGGGGAGTGTCAGGAGACATTTCTCCATAGTTTCTTAAGTCTCCATATTAGGAATTTAGGGCAAGGCTTCTCCCTCTTAATCTGTGAGACGTTCTCAAGTGATTGTATCAGTCACACAGGCCAGCCCTACCAGGATGCCAGTGATAGCACCTGGGCAATATGGGACCTCTGGTCAGTCTCAGCCAGAGACCCCACAGGCTCAAGTTCCTTTTAATTAAGTAACACCCTGACCTTTGTTAAAACAGGTCTGTTTTTCCTTACAAAAATGCAGCCCCAAAACCAGGATTTGAAAACTTCCAATTGTCATCCTACTAAGAGTTTTTAAAACTATGTTCAGAGTTTGGGTAAAAAGCCAAGGGCACTTTGGCAGTGGTGGTCAAGGCGGTCTCTCAGTTATAGGAAATGTTTTGTTTCTGTCAGCATTTTCTGCATTTTAATGTCAACGCTGATTTTTAGTATGTTTTAGCTTTTATTTTAGCTATTATTGAGTACCTACTGTGTACAAAGCATTTATATTCACATTATCTTATTTATCTTTTTTCAGCAGCCCTATGAAGCAAGTGGTATGTCCTCTTCCAACCACCCATGCCCCATTGTTCAAATGAGAAAATGAGGCTAAAGTAGTTAAGTGATTTGATGAGGATTACGCTCTGAGCCAAACAGGATTTGAATCTAGGATTCCTAATGGCAAGACCAGTGCCCTTTCTTTCCAGTACTCGAGAAAAGTCCCATTTCTTTTATTTCTGTGAAAAAAAGGGACCCTGGGATGGATCCAGGCTACTGTTGAGGTCATTCCTGAGAATATTCTTTGTGGATTGTTTGGGAATTAGAGTTTGAAATTCTGATAGTATGCCGAATTATTAAGATTGCCTTTTTGACATCGTGGAAACCAAAGGATTAACTCAGTGGCGACAGAGGGTCTGCAGTTCAAGCTGTTAGCTCTAAGTCATTTTCTTTTCTTCTTTGGGTTTGGGAAATCCCAAGCCCCAGGAGTAAGGCAGGCTGCAATGGTATCCAGGAAGCATTTGTTGCACAGCAGAGTGGCTCTGTAGAATGTTGGACTGTCTCCGCGGGTGTTCCCAGCCCAGCTGTTCTCAGCTGGGAAGGGGCTCCCCAGAGTCGGAGCCTTTGCATAAACACTGCATCAAGAGCCTTGTCCAGGCCGCAGGGTCTCTCCATGTCTTCCTTGTATGAGCTGAAGTTCACCTTGAGAAAAACACAGCGTCTCTGTGCATCATTAACACCGTACAGCTAAAGCAAAACCTCAAGCTTAGGCCATAGCCAAAGCAATATTGAAGTGAACGTTAATAATACAAATTATGCATACTAATTTTTTTCACCTCTTCTCTCTTTCTATTACAATTACATAATGTTTTTAATTGAACCCTTTAGACTGCCCAAGTTAGCATTGTCAGAATCCTGTTTGTTTGTTTTGTTGTTGTTTATTCTTGCTTTATAAGAGTAGTTTTGTTTTCCCAACTAGACTAAATTTTTCAAAGATAGGATCGGGGTAGCTCTGGAATTTCTGTGAAGGAGAGGCTTAAGACAGAAAGGGAGACTGAAGGATTTCTTTTAAAGCTGTATTTACATAGCAGGCACCCTCATTTTACTTGGGTTGCATGTTATTTATGGAGGGGTGTTGATGGAATTTATGGGGGCTTTCCCCCGTCAAGCCATATTAACAATTTTCCACAACACCTAGCACAGTGGAGGCCATACCAGGTGCTCACAAGTATTCTTGATGATGTGAAATCATGTGTCTTCCAATAAGAAAGAAAACGAAAACTAGTAAAAAGTGTATGGACTTGAGAGTCACACCAGCTTAGGTTTGAATCACTACTCATTTAATAGTTTATGGCAAAACGACTCTCCCCTGAACCTTGGTTTCTTCACCCATGCCTTCCAGGGTTGTTTTGAAGATTAATGAGTAAAATATACACAATCCTCAGATTTCAGCACATGGTAGGCCTGGAAGTACTGGCAGGTATTGTGGTGGCCTCTGCCTTCCCCCAAAGAGAGACTCCCACTGGCATGTGTCAGCCTAAATAGGTCATTCCTAACCTGCGTGCTATTTCTGTCCATTCCTTTTATACCTGACTAACCTGGGGACTCAGGAGCGCGCCTCAGCCTCTGTGGTGGCATTGCACTCAGGGAACACGAGAGGTCCTGCATTTGTCCCTACAATGCCGTTTTATGCTTTCAGATATGGCATCTACTCAATTAGTCTTTGTTTTTGGCAGTGGACATTGTTTAGCTTTCTGTTAAAAAGCATAGGCTTTCTGAACCAAATGGACATTTTCCTCAGTGACAGATATATAATGTATTTCTAAGATGTTCTAAAGCAGTTGTTTAAAGCATACTAATCACTTAAAAAGGGAAACTCATGTAGATCATTAAGGATGATTTTACTGAACATCTTTACACCAGCACTTGCCTGTAAGGAATATATGTAAACATAAGAAATAGTCCCTGCCCTCAATCTTATGATGTAATTAGGAATCTGAGTTATAAACATAGGAGAAAATTGGACACCAGCCCACCGGTTATATAAATAAGTTTGAATTATGAGTTAGTGTGCTGTGAGTTTTTGAAGATGAGAGGGCCAGGATGGGTGGTGGAAATTGGAGGCGTCCTCCTGGAGAAAGGCAGATGGAGCTGGAAGGGGCAGACAGAGCCTGACGGAGACTTGGAGGAAGGTCACAGGATTGGTGTGCTGTGGGTTGGGAACCGAGCTGCCCAAGTAGAAGAGTGGACAGAGAGGAACCAGATCAGACCTCGAAGGTCAGAGTTCACTCGAGGGAAACTGACATACGGAAAGCCCTAGTTTAGGAAGATGAGCCCAGAGTACATTTATAGGGTGGATCAGGGGAAGGCAGTTTGGGGAAGAGAGGATGGGTATAGATTTCTAAATCCAGGGGATAGGGGCCTGAGCAATGATAGCAGCAGTGAGATAAGTCAGGAAGGGTTAAATCCAAGATGCATTTAGGAAGAAGACTGAACTTGATGACAAGTGCAATATATAAGGGATGAAACAGCAGAAAAAGTAAGAGATGACCCTGTGGTTCGTTGCCTGGGGTATTTGTGGTGTCCCTGCGAAAAAAGTTCAAGTCAACAAACTGAGCTCTTCTTCCCAGAGACGCAGCTGTATCATTGCTCTTGAACTTGGACTGACCTTTTTTCAAGTAAGGTGTCCGTTACTGCCTAACAAGCCACCCCCACACCCTAGTGGCCTAAAACAACAGCAGCTTATCATTTCTCCTGACTCTGTGGGTTGGCTGCGTTTCGGCCAGGCTGTTCCTCTGCTACTCTCCTACGGGTCCCATCAGGTGGCTGCATTCAGCTGGGTGCTCTGCTGGGGCCAGGACATTCAGGATGGCTTCAGGATTCTCCCTGGGTGACCATGCTTTTCCGCAGCGTAGTCAGACCTCTTCCGTGGTGGCTTCTTCCAAGGAAGAGGAAGCAGAAGCTGCCTGTCCTCTCAAGGCATGAACTCAGAAGTCCACCTCTGATTTTATTGATCAAAGGAAGTTAAAAGGCCAGCTTAGACTCACAAGTAGGTGAAACTGATTCCAACTATTTAAGTAGGGAATGACACGCATGTATGGGCGGGGGGCGGGGGGAGGCGGATTATTAGAGCCTCCTTTGGAGACTGTCTACCGCATTAAATAACCAGAAATTACATCTCGGAGAGGAACTACCACCGGAAGAGAACTACTGCTGTGACACATCCGTGGAGTCAGGATCCTTAGGAACTCTTACTCCTTCCCCTACAGTTAAAATTTCATAGAGGAGAAAAGGCTGTTTACTTATTGATTTGGGTGAGTTATTATAGACTCAGAGACACATGTGGGGGCTGCTTGAAGATTCAGAGTGACTGAAAGGAGAGTTGAGAAATAAATGTATAGAGGTAAGGGGGCCGTATTGTTATAGAACTTGGACCAAGATGGCAGGTGGCAGATTTGGAATGGCTTTAGATGGACAGGATGGGTATGCTCATGGTCGCAGGCTGAGCGTGTGGATGTATCTACACTTACCCCATTGATTCTCTGATGGAAGTATTCTAAATGATTGGTCCCCTTATAGGACTCAAGCAGCAGAATCGTGTGTGTACTTAGTCCTTGTCCCCATGGAAGTGTTGGAGGTGAGAGTGGCATCTGGTGTTTGGCCACTGGGGTCAGACCAAACCTTGGTTCAGCAACATCAGTACTTGAGGTCTGGCTGGGAAAGAATTCAGAACTAAGACTCCAACTATAAGAGAAAGTTTATTTAGAGAGTCACAGAGATAGAAGAAATGGGCTCGGGAAACAAATTACAGAGGCAAAAAGAGGGCTCTTGGAGCTTAGGAAAGAGAAAGGTGAAGAGCCTGGGGAGCAGAAGAGGGGGAGGGGAAAGGCATGAGGGTGCTCCTGAGCTGAGCGCACTGGGTCCTGGTCCAAAGGGTGGGGATTTTAGGGGAAGTCCCAGGAGAGGATCTCAGTAGAATATTCATCAGCTTTCCAGGTGAGTCCTTTCAGGGTAGTGGTCTGCACTGATTGGTTGGCCAGGGCAGGGGGTCATTAGTCAAAGAGGCATCACTTGTCTGGTTTTGCTGCTTTTCTTGGCTTCAAGCTGAAACACTACTGAGGCCTACACATCATCTCCAGGGGTTAATGCTCAAGGGAGTGGTCATGCAGGGGCCCACGTGGGACGCGCATGAGGCCACTCTTTGGCTCCTTGTTCCTTCTCCAAGGGGGTCTACCACATGACTAGCGACATGCCAGGGGAGGAAAGGTCATGGAAGGGTCCAAACTGAATGACCAGTGAGATGCTAGGGGAGAAAAGGTTACCCTGGGAGTGAGGTTCTTGTTTTCCCAGATTTGCCTGTTGTTGGCACCCAGGGCTTTGCGCCCTGTTGACCTTCTGTACTTGGTCTATCTTCCTTGCTCTGCTCATGTCTGTCTAACTGCCTACCACAGAAGGAAGAAATCTGCCACCGAGGCACCAATGCTGAGTGCCTGGGGCAGGAGATGGGCTCTGCCACACAAGGTTAAATGATATTTAAAATAAGCAGCGTCACTGCATCATTTCTGAAGAAACAGATTTTACTTATAAGAAAAAAATAATAGATATTTTGTAGACCCAGGAAAGAGTTTTCTAAAACATTGGACAAAAACTTTGCTTTTAGTTTCTTTCTTTCTTTTTTTTTTAAATATATTTTATTGATTTCAGAGAGGAAGGGAGAAGGAAAGAGAGAGAGAAACATCATTGATGAGAGAGAATCATTGACCCACTGCCTCCTGCAGGCCCCCTACTGGGAACCGAGCCCACCGCCCAGGCATGTGCCCTTGACTGGAATCGAACCCGGGACCTTTCAGTCCGCAGGCTGACGCTCTGTCCACTGAGCCAAACCAGCTAGGGCGCTTTTAGTTTCTTAAATGTCCCAGATCTGGCCAGAGCACTGGAATAGAAAACATAGTAACAGTCAGGACTTCTTCTTATGCAAATTACCATCTGAAGATGCATATTCATATTGAGCTTTTACCATAATGGGTATGCTTTATGTCTTTGTTAGGAATTGTTTGATTGCCAGGAATAGAACTCCCTCAAGCTGACTTGAGCAAAAGGGATTTATTGGAAGGACATTGGGAGTATATCATAAAACTCAACCCCAGAGTCCCAAGAACCTGGGAAGAAAGTTTCCACTCTTGCATGGCCTCCCACCTCTTCCTCTCTCTCAGCATGGCATTCATCCTTCTTCCTGTTTGTGTACCAACAGAATCAGCTCACCCATCAACTCACATGGCTCAAACATGGCTGGCCGCCTTACTCCCACTTGACAGAACCCTATAAATCCAGTGCCTACAATTCATTAACTGGAATCCCAATTCCAGCTTCCTGGGAGAGAAATCTGGTGGCCCCAGTGGGAGTAAGCCGTGGCCAAAGGCATGGGTCCTGTAGCCTGTCCCCAACGAGCATCCGTTGTGGGAGCAGGGTCTCTGAGAAGGTGCGTGGGCAATAGGTGGTCTTCAGCTGTGGAAGCCCCATGGAGATGCGTGTAGCACCTTCCCAGTGAGGCCACTGTTATATCCGAATGTAGCAGATGTTGAATAAGCCTGCCTGGTTGCTTCCTAACAGTCCCTGGTGATAGTCAAAGAACAGTAGTTCCTGGGTTAATCTGAATAGAGGGCCATCTCCCTCAGCCACCTCTAAAACTAGTATCTGTAAGGAACTCTGAACATCTGAAGAGAATGTTGGTAATTAACCGTCATGAGTTTTAAAGCATCAACTATGATAAACAAGGGGTTCATGTGTATCTTAAGATGATTTTTTAAAAATTGAAAGTGATGAGGCCTCTTTGGTAAGACGAAAAATGCATGACTGAGCCACAGGACTTTAAAGTGGTCTTGGAAATGAAAAGGAATTTGAGAACAAATATCCTTTTTCAAATGGAGTTTTCCTCTCTGCTTCTGGGAAGAGCTGAGGGTGGGTTGCAGCCTGGAAATCCACTCAGTTGACCAGTAACGCTTTTGAAGACTCCATGACGTGTCTTCTCCGGGGAGACTTGGAGCCACAGTTTCCAGTGCGACTCAGAGGGCAGTGGCACCACGTAGAGGCTGCATGTTTCAGAGGCTGGCCTTGTGCACAGAGCGGTGAGGGACTAATGTGTTTGAGAATTCTATCTTTAATCTCAGGGAGTGATTTTCATTTAGCTCCCCAGACTGGGCCTATCAGAAAAAGGGCCAGGGACACCAGAAAAAAACACCAACCATGGTGTGAGAATCGGCGCCCCTAGAGCGCCACTCTGCTCCCCATTTCCATCTTGTATGTCGTCCCCCCGCCCCAACCCCAAAACCCTTAACCTCACTGGTTTCTTCTCTGTCACACAGCAATGACATCGCCTGTCCTGCCATCCTGAAGGGCTATGGGTTTCATGCAAAGCTGCTTACATGAAAGCACACTGTATGCTAGCCAGATAAATGTAAGAGATGGACATTTGAATATCTGGAATCAAACCTAGTTTTCTGAGGTGGCTGCCTTTGATTTTTGTCTTTTAATTCAACGCTGTTTTATGTTTCTATTACTAAGCAAGTTGTTCCTGTTTGTGTGGTGAATGATGAAAGCTTTATTCCATATAATGATAATAAACACTATTTATCCAGCACATACTATCTTGCCAGGTCTTGTAGTGTTTACTTTATTTACATTATCTTTTTAATTCTCCCTTGAGGCCTGTATTGTTCCTCATTCTACTGCTGATAAAACCGAACGCGGAAAGGCGAGGCTCCGCCCTCCGGGACTGGCCCAGCTCTTCAGGTCTGGGCTTGGCTCTTGGGTGGCTTCCACCCTTCGGGACTGGCTTTGGCTGTTCGGCTCTAGGTTGGTGTCTCAGGGTCTAGGGTCGGGTCTTCCGAACCAGTGTCGGCCCTTTGGGACCAGATTTGGCTCTTAGGCCTTGGCTGGGCTGCTCTGAGCTAAGTTCATTGAAATCCAATTGACCCGGGCCATGGGGAAGCCCCGGTCTCCACAAGATTGCCTTAGAGCAGTGGTTCTCAACCTTCCTAACGCCGCGACCCTTTAATACAGTTCCTCATGTGGTGGTTACCCCCGACCATAAAATTATTTTCGTTGCTACTTCATAACTAATTTTGCTACTGTTATGAATCGCAATGTAAATATCTGTGTTTTCCGATGGTCTTAGGCGACTCTGCTAGCGGTTCTCAACCTGTGGGTATTAAAGTTAACCTTCATGGTAAACTCAGTTATCTAAAATGGTACCTCTAGGTCGCCAAAGAGGACAGTGAGCAGGCAGGTCTCAAAACCAACGGTTACTCGCTTTAAGTGAATGTTGTTACAGATCAGCTCTGCTCTTCCCTTCTGCTCTGCTCTCTTCCTTCACTGCTGCCTAAGAAATGCCTTTACCCACTCACTCCATGATTTTAGCTGGCGACACAGAACATTTGTTCATTTAACACAGTCTCAGAGCACCTGCCATGTGACCAGGACCATGCCAGGCCCTGGGAATACAATGGTGTGCGAAAGATAGTCCTACGCTTAAGTGGTTCCTGGGTAATTGGGGGGGAGAGACACATAAACAGATGTTCAGAATCAAGTTCAGCATAGGCTGCTATAGGATTATACAGCAGGGGCATATAACCTTTTTTTGTGTGGGTGGGGGGATAAAAGGGGGGCCATGGGGCTTCCCAGGAAAAATGATGCTCAGGCTGCGATCTTAAGTAGGGAAGAATATTCCAAGCAGAGGGAATAACATGTACAAAAGTCCAGAGGCCAGAGTGCAGTGTGCAGTTGGGAAACTTGCAAATACACTGTGATTTATTTTGACCTACAGATACAGTGTGAGCCCAGGATAGAGGGGTCATCCTGATGGGGGAAGGGGAGCAGCACAGAGGGGGCAAGGCCCTGTGTAACATGTGAGAGAGTTGGGACTTCACCTTGGGGGGTAGCCAGGGATCTTCGAGGGTTTTAAGCAGGGCCCCAGCTTTAAGCATTGCTCTCCAGCTCCTATTACTTTTCTCTCTGTGTGTCGCTGGTCATACTCACTTCTTTTTGTTCCTGCAAGGCCAAGGCCATTCTTGTGTTAGGCTCTGCCCGTGCCACTACTTCTGCCTGGAATGTACTGTAAAGACTATTCTGGTTGCAATTGACGAATTAGATTAGAGGAGGGTAAGCCTAGACAGGGATGGAATAGGAGGCTGAAGCAGCAATCTAAGAGAGAGGAGAAGGTGTTCTAAACTGGGGAAGTGGCAGTGGGGATAGAGAGACATGGACAGATGTCTGGTAGAATTGACAGTGTCCAGCAAGTGATTAACTTGGACGGCAAGGGTGATACCTCAGGCCATTGATATTCAGATGGATGGAGCAACAACGTGCTGTGATCTGATTTCCAGTGATCCGCCTCAGGATGTGTTTTGGGACCTCACTGCTTCAGTGGAACATGAGCTGCCTGGATTTGCTCGCCAAATTGTTGTGAATAGGTTCCAGCTGCATTAATGCAACCCATGGCCTTGTTTATGTCTAATCTTCACATTTATGGTCATGTGCCTTGGGCTCTCTATAACTAATACCTAATAACATGCTTACTGGTGAGCATAATGGACTAAATGAGACAAAAATCAAAGTAAATGACCAGAATGATCATGATCAAGTAGTTCTTACTAAGAATCATTAAGTGCATGGCTTGGGTTTCCATATGCGAGGTCCCTTTAACTTGGCTTATGTGATATGCTCCCTGCTAGAGATGCTTGACTCACTGCATTTGTTTAAACTCTAAAACCCAGCCATTCCCAAGCCAGGCCCCCTGAACACCAGGCTTCTACTGCCCAGAGTTTTTCTGTTTACATTTGCTACTATAGAGACTTGGTTTGTTTCCGAAAGATGCACTTTAGCATTTGTGTGGTGAGCCACATTTGTTATATTTGAACCATATGTGACGTAAAGAAGAAGGGTAACCACTTGGCTTAGAGGGGGAAGGGTGACTTTTTGGGTTAGCAGAGATACTTCCTGCCAATTTAAAATGAGCTGGTGAGAGGTAGATGATGGCAGAAATTAAGTGTGTGTGTGTACATATATACATATGTGTATATTTTTTAGATGTCAGAAGACTAATGTGGATAGAAAGCTTATTAAACTGGACCATGCTGTTTTCCAGCCTTAAACATAAAGGAGAAGTGCTTTCTAAGAGTCTTTGTGGCTTGCTTTGGAGTTGAAAACGTATCACTCTTAACTGACCCAAAAGTGCTTCTAGGACCAGGCCTCATTCATGTCTTATTATAACTCAGTTCTATAAGCTGTGAGGAACCAAATAGAGAAAGTAGAGAAGAGCTTCATATGATAGTGGAGTGATTCGTAAATTAATAACACAGATGTTGATTTTTGCATGGGCCACAATAAATTATTTCCTTCATTCAATATACATATAATAAGTATGTATTATATAGGTGGATTAGTTAGCTCTTTCTGTATAACAAATTACCCCAAAACATAGTGACTTGAAACAGCATACATTTTTTTGTTTTGTTTTTTTGTTAATCCTTACCTAAAAATAGGTTTTCCTTTGCTTTTCTGAGAGAGTGGAAGGGAGGGGGAGAGGGAGAGAGAAAAACATCAGTGTGAAAGAAACACATCGACTGGTTGCCGCCTGCATGCACCCTGACTGGGGCAGGGAGCGAATCCACATACATGCCCTGGACCGGGAATCAAACCTGAGACCCTTCAGTCAATGGGCCGACGCTGTAACCACTGAGCAACCAGTCAGGGCAACATACACTTGGGCAACTACACTTACTGTCTCACACTTCCTGTGGGTCAGGAAACCTGCACATGGCTTTTCTGGGTCTTCTGCTTCAAGGTCTCTCGTAAGGCTGCCGTCAAGGTATCTGCCAGGCCTCTGGTCACATCTGAAGGCTCCACTGGGGAGGGATCTACTACAAGCATACCTAACTGTTGATAGGATTCTGTCTTTGTAGAAACGGAAAGCCTTGCTTTCCTGCTGGCTGTTGACTAAAGGCCAGCCTCAGTTCCTTGTCACATGACCTCTCTGACATGGCATATTGCTTCAGAAAACTATATAAGCCAAGAAAGCAATAAAGAGAGTCTACTAGCAAGACAGAAGTCACAGTCTCTTGTAACCTAATCACAGAAGTGGCATTCCAACAACTTTGCCACATTCTATTGGTCAAAAGCAAGTCACTAGTCCAACCCACACTCAAGGGGAGAGGATTACACAAGGTCATGACCAGCCGGAGGTGGGAATCATTGAGGACCATCTTGAAAGCTGTCTACCACAGTTGGTATATATATTCAAGTTTCTTTATTGTCGGATACAGCTTTTTCTACTAGACCAAACCATCTGATTGTGTGATTGTGAAACACTAACATGTTGACTGTGATAAGCCAAAGAATGCCCCCCACCAAAAAAAAGGAAAAAAAAGTCTATGTAATCCCTTACAGGGCATAAGGGACTTTACAGGTAGGATTAAGTTAAGAATTTTGAGATGGAGAGATTATCCTGAATTACCCAGGTAAGGCCCCATGTAATCATACAGGTCTTTATAACAGAGAGGCAGAGGATCAGAGGCAGAGAAGGTGATGTGA
This sequence comes from Plecotus auritus, assembly GCF_963455305.1. Classification (NCBI taxonomy): domain Eukaryota; kingdom Metazoa; phylum Chordata; class Mammalia; order Chiroptera; family Vespertilionidae; genus Plecotus; species Plecotus auritus. Next base: position 27,058,269 of record NC_137779.1, read on the forward strand.
TGATGGAAGCGGAGGCTGGAATGGTGCAGCCACAAGCCAAGGAATAGGGGCAGCTTCTAGGAAATGGGAAAGGCAAGGAGCAGAGGCTCTCCCTGGAGCCTCCAGAGGGAACACCAGCTCTCACTTGATTTTAGCCCCATAAGACCCATTTAGTACTTCTGACCTCCTGAACTGTAAGATAACGAATCTATGCTGTTTTAAGCCACCAGGTTTGTGGTCATTTGTTCTAGTAGCAATAGGAAACTAACACACTTACCAAGGATCTTGAGGAAACCCATTTGTGGAGCTTTTTAAGGAACAAGGGGAGGCACAAGGCATAGGACGACGGGCTTTCAAGGGATTTTCCGGCTCTCTAGTGATTCTGGAACAATTCATATATTGTACCTTCTATTTTTAGGAAAGTATTTCTAGTTCTCTTCAGTACTAAATTCTATCAATAGTGAACAGGTAAAAAATTTATTAGCGTTAGTTTTATGGGCCTCACATACTCTTCACAATAAAACAAAAGCATGGCATTTAGCAGAAGACACTAGGCTTCCATTTTTAAAGTTTGTTGCTTGTTATTTATTGTGCCGTAGGAGTGGAAATGTTGGCTGAGATGAAAGTACCTGGCACAAAACACTTTTCCTTCTTGTTGTTTCACAGCCAGATGTTGTGAAATTCTTTTGTTTTTCTTTTTCCTCCAGTGCCTGGAAACCTTGGCTGCTACAAGGATCATGGAAACCCACCTCCTCTAACTGGCGCCAGTAAAACATCTAACAAACTTACCATACAGACCTGCATCAGCTTTTGTCGGAGTCAGAGGTTCAAGGTAACTGTTCTGTGGCTATATATCTATAGAAACAGGTAAAGATGTAAAAATAACTTTAAAATATATATACTTTTTAAAAATATAACCTGTGAAGCCATACAACTCTATTTTTCTGCCAAGGAGAAGTTGGAGGAAGAGTAGGGCTTGGGAATGAGGAGTATGAGGCAGTTCTCTTGTCCAAAGACTGAAAACCCCCAATATCTGCATTCCTATTTGACTTCTGACAGAGTTATGTATTTCTTTGTGCCCGTGTATGCTATGAACAGGGACATCTCTGGCTCTATGGGCGATCTGGGAATAAGCCAAGGTAGTTAGTTGTTGCTTCCTTGATAAATTTAGGGGCCCATCCTGGACACCAGTCCAAAATATTTTCTTTTCTTCCTATCCATTCCTCTATCTGAAATTCATTCGTTGGCCATTAAGATTCAATAATGCTATTGTTTGTTATATAAAAAAATAAGAAAATTAAGTTGTTTCATTTCCCTCCTTCCCTTTTTCTTTCTTCCTCTTCCCTCCCTCAGTGTGTAATGACCTGTTGTAAGAATGGCACAAGGAGAGGTCCCAGGGGAAGGATGGGCTGGGAAGATGAGGCTGGTTGCTTTCTGGGGACCAACCTTGCCAGGATCCTTCGGTTCACTTGACATTCCTGATTGACACTTACCAAGTCCTGCTTCTCTATTGTGGCAGTTTGCTGGGATGGAGTCAGGCTATGCTTGCTTCTGTGGAAACAATCCGGATTACTGGAAGTATGGGGAGGTAGCCAGTACTGAGTGCAACAGCGTCTGCTTCGGGGATCAAACCCAGCTCTGTGGTGGCGATGGCCGGATCATCCTCTTTGACAGTGAGTATGCCTTGTGCCTGTTACTGTTGAAGACACAGGAACCGTTGGGCCAGGGCTGTGGTCGGCAAACTGCGGCTCGCAAGCCACATGCAGCCCTTTGGCCCCTTGAGTGTGGCTCTTCCACAAAATACCACGGCCTGGGCGAGTCTATTTTGAAGAAGTGGCGTTAGAAGAAGTTTAAGTTTAAAATATTTGGCTCTCAAAAGAAATTTCCATCGTTGTACTGTTGATATTTGGCTCTGTTGACTAATGAGTTTGCCGACCACTGGGCCAGGGGAACAAGCCTGCCCCCCACTTCTTTCCATGTATTATTTTATTCACTTGGCGATACTTGTTAAGCACCAACTGCAGGCCAGGCACTGACCAGACCCTGCCATACAGCGCTGAACAAGAAGACTCAGCCCCTGTCCTAGAAAGCAAGACATTCATTTAACAAGTAATTAATGACAGTTGTGTCATGTGCTTGAGAGACATGGCCTATAGGGAGATACTTAGACAACCTAGAAAAGATGACCTTTCCAATTTGATGTAAACACTGGTATAACTACTCAGTATCAGCTTTAAGATCCTCGTGTGTGTGTGTGTGTGTGTGTTTAAATCTGTTATTTTAGAGAAAGGAAAGGAGAGAGAGAAACATCAATTTGTTGTTCCACTTATTTATGCATTCATTGGTTACTTGTGTGTGCCCTGACCGGGATCGATACCACAACCTTGGCGTATCGGAATTATGCTCTAACCAACCGAGCTACCTGGCCAGGGCCTCTCTTGTTTGTTTTTCTAAAAGATTCTCTTGCTCTGGCTGGTGTGGCTCGGTTGATTGGAGCATCGTCCCATGCACTGGAAGGTCTCAGGTTTGATTCCCAGTCAGGGCACATACCTAGGTTATGAGTTTGATATCCCTGGTTTGGGCACATATGGGAGGCAACTGAGCAATGTATCTCTCTCACATTGATAGCTTTTTCTCTCTCTCTCTCTCTCTCTCTCTCAAAATCAATTTAAAAAAATTTTTTAAATAACATAATAAAATAAAAAAAGAAATGAAGAACTGACATGTGCTACAACGTGATGAACCAGACACATCGGGCCACACATTTTGTTACTCCATGTGGCCTAAAGAAGTCTCCTTAGCATTTTCTCTAATGCCAGACTGCTGTCAGTGGTCTCTCTCAGCTTTTGTTTGAGAAAGTCAGTTCACCTTCACTTTTGAAAAATGTTTCTGCTGGATATTGAATTCTGTACGGACAGGTTTCCTTCTTTTAGAACTTAAAAAAGTATTTCTTCTTTGTCTGTGGCTTGCATCGTTTCTAGAGATGTCTGCTCCAACTTTGTTCCCCTGCATAGAGGCTTTTCCCTGCTGCCTGCTTTCAGGGATTTATCTTTGTTTTTGTTTTCAACATGAGCTATGATATGTCTAGGCATGGTTTTTTTATGTTTATTTTTTAATTTATTTGCTTGGAGTTTGGTGAGATTCTTAGATTACTTTTCATTGACCTTGGAGCATTCTTAGCCATGTATTTTCTCTGCAAATATTTCTTCTGCCTTGTTCTCTTTTTCTTCTCTTTCCGGGACTCCAATTACATATTATTAGACCATTCGATATTATCCCACAGCTGTTGGGTGCTATTTTGCTTTTTTCACTTATTTTTTTCTCTGTTTCATTTTGGATAATTTCTATTGACCTATTTTCAAATTATTTTATTCTTTCCTCAACTTTGTATAGTCTGTTTATAAGCTCATCAAAGGGATTTTTTATCTCTGATAATTGTTTGTTTTATTTCTAGCATTTACATTTGACTCTTTCATATAGTTTTCATCTCTCTGCTAAAATTTCCAGTCTGTTTAAGCATATGGTCCATCTTTTCCACTAGGTCTTTTCTGTATTAATCATGTAGTCTCTGGTAGTTCTAATGTCTGGGTCATTTTTTAGTCTGGTTCTGTGGATTGTTTCCTCTTTCTTTTTTAAAAATTGAGATGTGATTGACATTATATTCATTTTAGGTTTGCAACATAATAATTTGAGATATATATATATATATATATATATATATATATGTATGTATATATCAGATGTTTTATCTCTTGACAGTTAGTCTTTTTCCCCCTCTTTCTTTTTTGCTTGCTTTTATTCAATATTTTACTGAATGCCATACACGATGTGCAAAAGAACAGCAGAGGCTGAGGTCAATAGAACTTGCCCCTGGAAAAGGGCAGGCCTGCGTAGTATGAGGACTGAGCCTTTCTGTCAGTGGTGAGCTGGGTGTGGATTTTCTTGCTTCTGTCATTGTCTTCAATGCACATCAGGTTTCAGATCCCTTCAGTGATGAGCTGCTGTTACCTGTGCTTAGTGTGGAGCCTGGGATGCCAGTGGGCTTCTTCAGTGTTCCTGCCCCACCCTCAGCTTTGAGCAGCTTCTACATGCCTGTGCCATCCAGGGGGTCTTCCCCTCCCTCAGTGGTAGATGGCCGTTGCCTGTAACTTGGTGCTATGCTCTGTGAGGTCAAGGGGTGGGGGATGTCTTGGTCCTCCTGTCCATCCTCAGTCTTAGGCAGGACATGTTACTGGGGCTCAGGGGTAGGACCTTTCCAGCATCCCTGCACCCCCTCCCTCTCCCTGGAAGCTAACCACTGCCTTGAATCTGTGGTGGCTCTTGGGAAGGAAAGCATTCCCTGCCCTGCTTTCATTGGTGCAGGATCCTGGGCTCAGGGCAACCTGGGGCTGGTGGCTTTTGCCTCTGCTCTTCCCCCAGAAGCTGATCTTTGCCTGGTTACTTTGGCAGGAAAGAGAGAATTTCCTACTCCCTCTCCCCAGGGCCAAACAGGTTTTGTTTCTGCCCTGGCTCTGGGAGCAAGAAGGTTTGCTGCCCCTCTCCCAGCAGCTTAAGGCTTTCTTCCTTTGGCAGGGGGATTCTGGTGGGTGCTGGGTGGAGGGCTGACCAGAATTGCCTGCAAGTGCGTGCAGACTCCTGTTGTGTCTGGGGCTCCAGACTGAGAGGCTAGCCCATACTCAACCTTTAGGGGTTTGTTGAAAATTTAGCTGCTTGCTTCTTACTTGCTTTTATGGTGGCTTCCTCCTCCTTGTGCTCTGTCAAAGATGAAACACTTTTGTGTGGTCTGACTCTCGGAGGAGCTTCTTACTGTTTAGAATTAAATTTCCTTTGTCTTTAGACCTCAGCTTTCTGACAAGTTGATAAAAGTTTTGAGCTTTTTTCATTGTTTGGATGAAAGCAGCATCCTCTTACTGCTTTCTACATCCTAAAGGGAAGTGGAACTCTCCCAAAGCTTTTTAAATCCTAGCCCCACACTCCCTCTCAAGGACGTTCACTTCCAGGACCGTGTTTACACTTCACCACATAAGATACAATCAAGTGGTTGTATCCCCTTCCTGGAACCTGCAAATCAAAAACAGAGTCCAGCCCTAACCGGTTTGGCTCAGTGGATAGAGCGTTGGCCTGCGTACTGAAGGGTCCCAGGTTCGATTCTGGTCAAGGTCATGTACCTTGGTTGTGGGCACATCCCCAGTTGGGGGATGTTTCCTTAAGGACTGATCGATGTTTCTCTCTCGTCGATGTTTCTAACTCTCTATCCCTCTCCCTTCCTCTCTGTAAAAAACAAAAACAAACAAACAAAAAAGAGTCCAGAGAAATCAGATGTGCTAATACAGTGATCAGAACCGAGTGAGTCTCCTGCAGGCAGAAAGTCAGTTCTCGTGTTCATCGTCGTGTGCATTGCTCCTCTAAGGTATCAGGGATGCCCCAGTGCTGTAAGGCCCTTCTTTTTCACGACTTTACCTCACCGAGTGCCTCCCTGCAAAGAGGGCCCGCTGTTTTATCGCATCTGTCCTCACACATTCATGCGATACAGGAGCAGGTGGTGGTCTCTCCAATCTCAAAACTGAAAGAAGTGAGAGGCCTGGAAGTGAAGGATCACATGCCCCAGCTGGTCCCAAACCCAGACTCTCTGACTCCAGCCTGGCCCCCACCTAGGCCACACCACTGTGCTGTGTTCTAATTCTAAGGTCTCCTGGGCAAAACGAAAAAAAAAAAAAGCTTCCACAGTCATTTGTTCAGGGTTTAAGTGATTCATTTGGTGATTTGATCCCGAAACAGAAGACAGTCTGGCTTTCTAGACTAAAAACAATATCCTAAACTGGATCACATTCAGAAGTTGAGAAGAATGGTTGTAACTGATTGGAAAATGAGCCCTGTGGCTGAGCTCAGGCTGAGGGCCGTGTCCTTTTGTCTTCCACAGCTCTCGTTGGTGCCTGCGGTGGGAATTACTCGGCCATGACTTCTGTAGTCTATTCCCCTGACTTTCCTGACACCTACGCCACAGGGAGGGTCTGCTACTGGACCATTCGGGTTCCGGGAGCCTCCCACATCCACTTCAACTTCACCTTATTTGACATCAGGGATTCAGCAGATATGGTGGAGCTGTTGGATGGCTACACCCACCAAGTCCTGGTCCGTTTCAATGGAAGGAACCGCCCACCTTTGTCCTTTAATGTCTCCCTGGATTTTGTCATTCTGTATTTCTTCTCTGATCGCATCAATCAGGCCCAGGGATTTGCTGTCTTATACCAAGGTAAGACTTCCTTGTGTGTCTCCAGCTCCTCTTGCACACCCTTGTGACCTGTGGAGCTGGGGCAGTTCTTGCTGGGAGGTCTTAGTCAGGAGCTACTGAGTTAACTTACGGATTTCCCCACCTCCCATTTCAGAACTTGTATGTTTCATGATACAGAAAAGAGGTGAAACCTGTAATGTTTGCCATGTTAGCAGTCCTAATGACAGTTTCCATGGGAGGGTTAAAAGAACAACCAAAAGAAAGAACTGAGGCTGATAGAATTGGAAGGCTCTAAGGAGGTCATTTGGTCCATCATCCTGTCTCTCAGGATCCAAGCCAACCACAGAAGATTGGTGTCCCATCTTTCTTCAAATCCTCCTAAGGTGGGGCCCCGCTCTGTGGCTCTCTAATGTGGGCACATGTGTTCCAGGCACATATCTTTGCCAGCACATGAGAATCACAGGGTGTCTAAGACCTAATCTTTGTCCTAGATGTCAAGGGCCTCAAGAAGAGTTCAGTCAGTGTGTGCTACAGGGAGTCAGAGGGAGGAGGCCACCCCACAGGTGGGACAGTCTTAAAGAACAGGTAGGATTTGGGTCGATAGATAGGAAAGACAAGGGCTTTCCAGGCAGAAGGAGCCATAGCTGCAAAGGCACAAGGGTAGGAAATGATAAAGTATTCTCAGATGGCCACAGACAGACCAGTCAAATGATTAGAAGTTGACAGTGCATTCCTTCTGCCTTATTCAGGGCCAGGGCCTGGCAGGCCAGTGGGGAGAATTACACCCAGAATTGGATCAGAGAAAACAGCCTTTCTACATAACCAGGAGCTCCACTATAGAACCAGTGCCTCCTCCTCCCTAGTTCTTCGTTGTCTTTATCAGCTTTCCCCAGTTAATTCCTTTTGATCTTCCAGCTGTTAAGGAAGAACCACCACAGGAGAGGCCCACTGCCAACCAGACATTGGCCGAGGTGATCACGGAGCAGGCAAACCTTAGCATCAGCGCTGCCCGGTCCTCCAAAGTCCTCTACGTCATCACCACCAGCCCCAGCCACCCACCACAGACCGTCCCAGGTAGCAGTTCCCAGACACCATCAAAGGGGGTGGAAGCCACAGAGCTTGAAGGCAGTGTCCTTGGCAGTTATAAAATCAGAGTACTCTTGGGTGTTTCCCATTCCAAGGCAGGTTGGGGTCCTGGCTTTGTCACCATGTTTGTCCTGGCCTTTGAGGGACACGTTCTCATTAGCTTGACTCCTTAGTCCTTAAGGAGAAGTGCTCACTGCCATGGAGACAACATGTGTGCCTTTTGTACATTATGATCAACCAGCTAATCCAGTGTTTTCTCACATTGAGAATATCTTTCTAGAACCCCAAGTTGTTGCTCCCTAAATTGGCAATTTCAAGAGCTCTACTTTTTCATTCATTCGTTCAAAAGATACGTAAGTGCTTTAATGGTACCAGGTGCTATTGTAGGCACTGGACTATACAATGAACTGAACAAATCTTCCCTCCAGTAGGAAGAAAAGACAAGAAGCAAAATAAAAAGTCAGATAGTGTTAAGAGCTATGAAGAAAAGTCATGCAGGAGAAGGAGAGAGAGTGGGTGATGGTCTTGTGGTTAAACTTGGTTGGGTACAGGCTTCCATTCTCTCTTTTCTGCCAAGGAAATTGGGGCCTTTGTGAGCTGACAGAGCTGCAGCGAATTGCTAGCAATTACCTAGCCTAGAGATTTTCAGACTGTACTCCAGGTCCCCGCAGGACCCTCCATAGAAGGTCAGGGCAGAGAGCCTCTCTAGTGCTTGCCCCACGTCATTTGTTTGTGAATCCCGATAGGATTTCACAGGTCCCACATCTCGTTCCTCAGGTGAGAAACTGAGGCCCACAGAGTCTATGTAACTCATTTGTGGTTGCACAGTGGATCCAGTAATAGAGACAGAATGTGCACCACCATTTTCGACTCTGAGTCCAGTGCATCTTGGACCGCACTGCCGGCCTGTCTCCACGAGGGAGCTCTAAAGCCAGGCGAGGTGCTCAGGAGGCTGGGACTCCATGCAGCCTGGCTCTTCGCTGCATTTGGCGGCTTTTCCCACCTGCAGGGAGCTCCTCGGCCAGACCTGCATCTCTGAGCTGCCAGTGTTCCCTCAGGGCTCCTTCTGAAAACTGAGCTCAAACAGTCTGCTGGGCCCTGTCTTTTGCAGGATGGACAGTGTATGGCCTGGCAACTCTCCTCATCCTCACAGTCACAGCCATTGTGGCAAAGATCCTTCTGCACGTCACATTCAGGTGAGTACGACAGAGCTGCCCAGTTCCAGGAGCAAAGGCTCAGAGCTCCTTTTCTACTAGCTTCATTTGTCTGGGTGGAAGCGTAACATCAGAACATGGCCCCAGAGTCCTTAGTCCCAGGGAACATATGACATAGACACTCCTCATTCTCTGGAGAGTGAAATGTACAACGGGACAGATTTCACTAAGGACTGAGTGATTGTGTTTGCTCCTGTATCAAATGATACCATTTCAAGGGGGATTGAAATAATCTGGGCGTATAAAACAACAATTTCCATTTTTTGCCTTGTGCTAGCCCTTGAAGAGGTCTTGATGCAAGAACAAAGATTGCTGGGATGGTACCAGGTATTTCCTAGTGCCTTCTAGAAACTGGAAAGCATTCTTAGGAAGAGAATCTAACATTTATTAACTGTTGCTTAATAGTCATTTTAAGGCAGTTATTTAAGAAGCTCACAGAAGCTTCGTCCTTCAATTCTGACCATTTGTGAAAAAAACATTTTCTTCCTTTATTTTGCTGTTCAGGTCTAGCAGTTCTTCCTTCCAGGAAAGGGGCTATTGAAGTTTGTGTGTTTACAGAGGGGGGCCCTTTCTAATTTTTTCTGGATTTCTACTCTGTCTTCCCTGTGGTTCCCAATCCAGCTCTCTCCATATTTTTTTTTTTTTTAGTTTTATTGAGATATAATTGATATATAGGCTATCTGTATTTCAAGGCCTTCCTGAATGTTGGTGTCCTGTGGAAGCCACTTTTCCCTGACCTTCTCACTAGCCCTCAGCCACAGACGTTTATACATTAAGTGACGGCTCCTCCATTGCCCTCTGAAGGCTGCCCTTGGTCACACTGGGACCACCCACACGCCTCTCCACCCTGCACTTTACATTTTTCAGTGGAAACAGTGTCATCATTGTTTACTGAGCCCACTCACATGCCATATATATATATATATATATATATATATATTTTTTTTTTTTTTAAGTCACAATTTACATGTTCTGGAAGCTTCTCGGCACAGTCCTGACCACGTGTCTCCCACAGCAGCAGGAGAGCAGGAGGCTTCCTATAGGGCCCAGCAGCTCACGGCACCCTGAGGCCCTAAAGTGCACATCGGGCTCCTACCTGACCCTGGAGCTCCTCTGCAGCTTCCCTGCCACACAGCATTGGTGCTAAGGCAAGACCCATTCCTGCAGAGTAGTTCAGCCTTAGTCCCGTTTTAACTAGGTAAATGTCATTTGAAGAAAGCATTCTTCTATTTAAAAAAAAATGAATTTGAAAACTCAATCTCTCAGTACAGCCCTTTCCAGATTTGAATAATTCTGCGAGTTAGCAAGTTCTTTGTTAAACTGAGCTGGAATCTGCCCCGCTGCACTCCCACCCCACAGGACGCTTTTCATCGGCACAATAGTCCTTCAGATCCCTGAAAGCAGCGCTTAGGTCTTTCCCGTGACCTCCCCTCACCGAGCGTCCTGTTTCATAGGTATAGGTCTCCACGCGACGTAGGCTGTTTGGGCTGATTTGTTCTGCTGGGCAGGAGGAACTCTTACGTTATTTCTGTTTGACAGATCACATCGTGCTCCTGCTTCAGGGGACCTTAGGGATTGTCGTCAACCAGGGACATCAGGAGAGATCTGGAGCATTTTCTATAAGCCTTCTACTTCGATTTCCATCTTTAAGAAGAAGCTCAAGGGTCAGAGTCAACAAGATGACCGTAATCCTCTTGTGAGTGACTAAAAGCTCCCCCGTGCCCAGGACAGGAGGTTCCTCTGAGCTCAAGGCCACAGGGACCACCTCTCCTGTGGTTTCCTCTGATGAACTCTTCCCTGCCTCTCCCTTGGCCTCTTCAGAGGCACCTGCCAATGGACTGGGAAGGGGCGCCCTGCTGCAGGGGCAGGCGTAGCCTGGACTCGTCCTGCTTCATCAGCTGCACTTCGGAGAGAAACTCGAAGTCCCAGGGTCTGGCCCTCCTGTGTGTGTGTGTGTGTGTGTGTGTGTGTGTGTGTGTGTGTGAGAGAGAGAGAGAGAGAGAGAGAGAGAGAGAGAGAGAGAGAGACTGACTCTCTCTGATCCAAGAATGGGGGTGTCAGGACACTGGGGCTGAGATGACAAAGATGGTTGTGTCCAGCACTGGGTTCAGGTATATCTAGATCATGGCCGGCAAACTGCGGCTTGTGAGCCACATGCGGCTCACGAGCCACGGTTTGCCGCTCTGTTGACTAGTGAGTTTGCCGACCACTGTCATATACTACCCTTTACCTCTTTGCACACAATATGCCACAATTGCCTAATCCTCACAGCTTCCAACTACACGGTAATATTTAGTCTAGCAGTGGTCAGCAAACTCATTAGTCAACAGAGCAGCAAACCGCGGCTCACGAGCCGCATGTGGCTCGCGAGCCGCAGTTTGCCGACCACTGTTCTAGATGACTGTCAGGTGGTGGGTAAGTGTGGTGTGCCTTGAGTCTTGCTTGCTTCTTCTCTGTTTTGTCCACACATAGATCACTTTCTCCTGGTCTTTCTGGTTTAGAAGAAGGCCAGGCAGAGAATTCTGAGGTTCTCTTGAGGGTTGGCCTGGCCCTCTGCTCCTGGGTATTAGCATCCCCAAAGCCCCAAAGAGGGCCCATGCTCTGTGCTGACTCGGGCTTTGCTCTCCGGCCGCTGGATGAGAAAAGGCCTTCCAGTCTTGGGCAGCCTGAGAATGAGGTCATCTGACCCCCATTCATGTCAAACCTGAAGCCTCCCATGTTTGGGCTTTTTCCGTAGCTTGGTGACCGCAGAGCAAGCTTGTGGAGTGGTCGTATAAAGCATCCACTGATTGACTCACACAACGGATTTCACTGAAAGCTTGTATAGGTGCTCGGTAACTTCTTGTTGGATTGGATTTGTCTGACCTTGCCCCGAACAGCTTGTGGTCCTGTGGCACCTGAGCCAGGCCCCCATCTCTCCATGATTCTCTACGCTGACTCTCAGTTCAGTACCAGGAATATAAGTCTCATGGCTTAGCATTTGGGCAGCATTTTGGAAGGCAGGGTGCCAGCAGTCCCCCCTTCAGCTGTCCCTCATTGTGAAAGAAGACGAAAACCCCTCACTGCGCCTATGTTCTCTGCAGCCCTTTCTGCCCCTTCTTACAGGCACAGAATGGCTTGGTGGGGAGGGAGAGGGCTCTTACCCAGATCCACACTACCCTGCCCCTGGTTGGGAGAGTAGAGCCATCTCCAGTTTAGAAGTGCCCACCACCCCCAGCAGGCTTTGTCAGCAGCAGTGAGCAGAGCAGCCTGGGCCTCTGAAGGTCGGGCCTGGGCCTTGGTCAGAACATGGCTCTCCCTCAGGCACTCGGGCCTTGGGCCTTGCTGTGCCTCTGGCCTCCCAGGTTCCCTCTTTGCAGCACTTTGCCTCGTCTCCCCAAGTCCCTGAGCCACGGCCTGCCACGGCCCTTCCTGGGGTTCTGCCACATTGGCAACCCGTCTGAAACTGGCTGCTGCCAGAAAAATGGGGCAGCTGGGAGGTATCCACAGGGAGAAGGGACACTTGGCAGCCAGGAGAGATGCTAGGAGCTGGAGGCAGAGGGGCCTTCAGAGGGGGAATGGGGCCATGTGTCCACAAGGCGGCAGGGGCGCTGCTCCAGGCACCACGTGAGACCCACCACAGCATGGATCTGCTTGGTGCTGTCTTCACGCTTTGATCTGGAAAGGGCCGTTTCCCGGGAGCAGCTGTCCGCAGACCCGGGGTCTGGAGACAGGTCTGTCCCTTCAAGGACCACTGGAAATATACTGACATGTGCAGTCTCCCTTCCAAGCTATTCCTGGCTTTTGAGGAATCTCTTCTCAAACACAAGTGTCAGGTGTGCGGTAACAAAGGGCCCTGAGCTGTGAATAGACCCACATCCAAGGGAATGTGGAACTTGGCAAAGGGTTCACCCAGCCAGCAGGCAGTGCAGCTGCCTAAGACTTACTCTGATCTCTGGCCTTTGGGACCACCCGCCCGCCCTGCTCACATCACACACTGGTCACAGGGGCCAAGCCCCAGGCCAGTGTGTTGTCTGAGCTGCAGCAGGATCAGCCCTTTCTCAGAGATCCTGGAAGCGCTGGTGACACCCCAGTGCTCTCCTTCCGGCTGGTCCTGGAACAGCCCAGTGCCGCCAGGATCAACTTACTGCCCAGGGAGGGGCCACGGGAATCCCAAACCAGCTTCAGGACAGCCTGGGGCAAGAGAGCCATAAATCGTCTCGGGCCGAACCTCCACAGACTCCTTGGCCACCGTCTGGCCATGTCTTGATTGGAGCCTGTCAGCAACACCCCACAGAGGGTCCCCTGTGGCTAAGTAAACGCCTGAGAAAGAAAGAGGTGAGGTGTGCCTCCAGGAGGCACTTGACCTTCTAAGACACTGCTTTAGAAGAGAGAAAGTGGGGGCTGGAGGTGATTGGAAAGGGTGACCCTGAGAAAAGCCCATTACAGATCACATAGCGGAAGCTGATGAAAGAGGAAGGGGGAGGGGCTCCGGGGACCACCGGGGACAGTGGCTCTGAAAGCATCCGGTCCACAGCCTCTGCCCTGAGGGGGGTGAGTGGAGGAGGCTGCAAGTGGGTGCCACAGGACCTGCGTGCCCTCCTCATCCTGTTCACTGTTGGTACCCAGGCCCTGCTTCTCAGCGTGTATCCCAACATGAGGGAGGGCAACTGCTCTTGTTGCCTCCCCTTTCCTTAGCCGGTTTCACAGTGCCCTTGGCCCCTCTAGAAGGCACTCAGTGCCCTGTGTTCTTCCCCATGTGTCACTGCTTACAGAGCAGAGAGGGAGTAGGAATGAACCCCGGGTACCTACCCCTACACCCCCGTGTCAGAACAGGGTATAAGCGAGGTAAGGTGATTGCTGTAACTTCTGAAGTGTGGGCTCTGGCTCAAGACTCCAATCAGCCAGAAACCCACAAAGATCAAAGCACTAGTGAGTGCAGCCATCCTGGACCTCAGGCCAAACCTGTGGGGAAAGGCCTCACCGCACGCCCCATCATCAGCTCAGGCAGGAGTCGGCCTGACCCAGCTGAGGATCTGGCCAGGCCATCCCAGCACCAGCGGGCACGCAGGCTGTCGCCAAGCCTCTGTGCATCCCGTCCGAGCACTTAATCCTCACCAGCACTTAGTGGACGGCCTCAGAGATCCCCGTCTGCCTGCCTGACGAGGCCACCCCAGGTCTCCCACAGAGCAGGCCCGCTCCACTCCACAGCCCAGTCAGCTGGCACCCCCTTGGGTTGCAAATCTCCTACTTGGCGTTTGATGCCGGCTGTTGTTACTACCTTGGGAATTGTTAACCTTTCACTTGTTTCTTCTGGTGTCTTTGTTTACCTTCCTCACTCTTCTACCTCCTGGCCAGGTCTCTCAGCTTAGCTGCCCTGGCGTGGGGTGTTTCTCAAACCTTCCAGCCGCAGCTGCCTCCCCTCAGGCTGGCCGGCTCAGGGGTGGAAGGGCCTCCCCCTCTGCCTGCAGACCCAGGGGGGTGCCCATTGCACAGGCTTCTGTCTTGTGAGTCCACACACTCAACGAGACGGAAGTGGGGTGTGGAGGAAAGTCCGAGGCAAATCTGCTTCAGAAAGAACGTGTCTTCCGGAGCACGTGGCGGGGAGCTGCCCGCAGGGGTCACACAGCATCCAGACCTGCCCACGTCCAGGCTCACCTTCCCGTGGGGATCTTGACTTTGGATGACAAGGCTTTATTTGTAAATATGCTCTTAATATGCAACTTTGAGAATAAAATAGAAACATCAAGTATTTTAAAATATAAGATGAAGTGTGACGCACTGTATACAATTTAATATATATTTTTAGGGTTTTGTTATTTAAGAAAATGGAATGTAATGGTACTTAACTTTTACAAAAGAGAGAAAAATGTTATTTTTACTGCCTGGAGAAAATAAATATTCTCATTGTTGTAGAAACGGATGGGCCCTGGCTCGTTGTCTTTATGGGCGCCCTCCCGAACCCCCGGCCAAGGGTGGTGTCGCATGCAGGGAGACCCTTGGCTCTTCCTAACCTGTGCCCATTCCAGGCTGCACCGTTGGCTCAGTTTTTCCCACGTGTCTCCAGGTTCCCCCAGGTCTCGCCACAGCTTTGACCGGCAGTGACCTTCAGCTGGTAAGATCTGAAAGAGTTGGAATTCCAAATGAGCACGCCACCCGGTGAGACGGGGCGGTTCTCGGGATGAGCACGAGGCTCTGCACGCAGAAAAACTTAGGTTTGCATCCACCTTGAGGTGGCAATCCACTTCTCAGCCTCAGTTTCCCCTCCCTGTAAATGTAATAGTATCTGTGCCCCAGAAGGCGATGAAGATTAAGTGAGAAAAGATGTCTAAAACACTCATGTAGTTATTATCCCATGTGGAATTCGTCTTGCCTTTCAGAGCAGCCAGTTCTTCCTCTGCGCCCCCTCCTTTGTAATAACACCAATGGAAGCTCCGTGTGAGTTGCCCGCTCTGCGCCCGGCACTCTCCTGTCAGGCGCTGCGCACACCCGGACAGCCCTTTCTGCAGGTTCTGTCACCCTGTTTTCGTCAGTGAGGAAACAGCCTCAGAGAGCAGCGTGGGGGTGGGAGTGGAGAGCACAGCCCTAGAGTCAGCCTGCAGGATTCAGCTCCCACCGCTCTTGCTGAGAGGCCAGGAAGTGTAAAACAGGGACACTTCGGAGGGTTTCGGTGGAGGAGTGACGTCAGATTCCTAGTTTAGTAGGATGGACACTTGCATTAGGAAAAACAGATTGGAGTGGGGTAAGACCGAGGGTGAGGAGGCCCATCAGAGCCTTGGAGGTACACAAATGAGAGACTCGGGGGACCTGACCAGGCCCCCAAACCAGCACTGGAGGGAGGGGAGAACTAGGTGAGAGTAAGCTGGCTATACCCATGGGCCAGGGGTAGGTACTCGGGGCCTGGGCTCACATCCCCACCCCACCACTTACCACGTGACCTTGGGCGAGTGACTCAGCCCTGTGTGCCTACTTTCTCATCTGTCAGATGGGGACAATTCAGTACCTGCCCATAGTGTTGTGATGGGTTATTATCTTAGTATAGTTTCAGTAAATGGTAGCTGTGCCTTGTTATTGTAGAGTAGAGGTGGGGGGTTAAGAACAAGGAGAAGTGTCTAGGATATAGCTCACATTTATTTCAATGTTTAATACTACAAGTGTACTCAAAGGTCTTTATTCAGAAGTCTGGTTATGTTTTGTGAGCAGAAATATGCCGTAGGAACCTGACTCCTGTTTATATCCGTTAGCCTATGGTAAAATTAGTTTCATTATACTTAGGTTCACGTAAAGTCGCAGTTTCCAAGAACCTATCAACGACGTTAAGTGAGGGCTTACCATAGTTCTCTGGCAGGCATATTACCTGGACATGGAGTTTGCGGCCCTCTCTTTCCTTCTGTCCTCTCCCCGGCTGACCTTGGCCTACACTACAGCAGCCAGCCCAACCCTGCGGTGGCTGTTGCAATATGATGGCCCCTGAAGCTTCACTCAAGTGTTTCTCTTCTCTGAGCTTTCCTTCTCTCTTTCCCAAGAGCTCTTTCTGACTTTGTAAAATGTTAGGTATAGTTGGTATACAATATTATATTAGTTCCAGGTGTACAGCATAGTGACTCAACATTTATATACTTTACAATGTGGTCTTCACACTAAGTCTAGTAATCACCTGTCACCAGGCAAAGTTATCACAATATTACTGACTATATTCCCCTTCACCTTTTCTACCTATTCTCCCCCCCACACCGCCCCCCGCCACTGCTGTTCTGGCAACCATCAGTTCAATCTGTTTCTCTGAGGCTGCTGTTTTTGCTGTGTGTTGTTTGTTCATTTGCGTGTTGTTGTTGTTTTAGATTCCACATATAAGTGAAACCATATGGTATTTGTCTTTCTTCATCTGACTCTCTAGTTCTATCCATGTCACAAATGACAAGATTTCATTCCTTTTTATTGCTGAATAAACTTCCATTGTGTGTGTGTATGTGTGTATCACATCTTTATCCATTCATCGATCGATGGACATCTAGGTTGCTTCCATATTTGGCTATTGTAAAAGACACTGCAATGAACATAAAGGTGTATATATCTTTTTTTAATTTATCTTGTTGAGAATATTACAGATATTCCCCTTTTTCCCCCATTACCCTCTTCCATCTGGCTCCTGCCCCACCCCAGACCTTCACTGCTCTATTGTCTGTATCCATGGGTTGTGCATATATGCATATGTTATTTGGTTAATCTCTGCATATATCTTAATTTTTCAGATAAATACCCAGAAGTAGAATTGCTGGGTAATATGGTAGATCCATTTTTGGTTTTTGGAGGAATCTCCATACTGTTTTCCACAGTGGCTGACCAATTGGCAGTCCCAACAGTGCACAAGGTTCTATTTTCTCCACGTTTTCACCAACACATTATTCACTGACTTTTTTATAATAGCCATTCTGACAGGTGTGAGGTAGTATCTTATGACTTTGATATGCATTTCCCTGATAATTAGTTGAGCATTGTTTCATATGTCTGTCAGCATCTGTATGTCTTTGGAGAAATGTTTGTTCTGTCCTCTGCCCCTTCTTTAATTGGGTAGATTATTTTTTGTTATTGAGTTGTATGAGTTCCTTATACAGTTTGGTCACCAACCCCTTAGCAGATATATCATGTGTGAATATATTCTGAAGGAAAATATCTTCATGGCTGGTGGAAAACAAATGGGGTGGCCACTGGTAAACTTCTTAGGGACAGCTTGGCCTGCAGCAGAAAAATAAATGCAGCCAGAATGTGCAGCTGCCCTGCCGGAAGCAGGACCAGGAAGAGCACCCCAAACCCATCTGTGTGGACTTTGGGCACCGCTGACCTTAACCTCATCTCCTTGTTTTTTGAAACCTGAGAGATTCGGACATTGTAAAACCCGCCCTCCGGGGAGCCCACACCAGGGCAGCACCAGCCTCGTCCTTTGTCAAGCAATCAAAGGCTCTTCTTCCTGTGGAGACGGAAAGGGCTGGACAAGGGTGACCTTGTCTCCAAGCTTGGAAATCACATGATCATCTCCTCTTCCCCCCTGGGCTGTGCGAGCCTGAAACTGCAGACAAGTCTTTGGGACTCTGAGAACTGGAGAGCTTTTGTTCCTCTGTGGCGGGGTCGGGTCCCTGTAGGGGATTGTTTTTGCTTGGCTGAAAGGGGAACTTAGGGGACAGAATATTTCAACCTCAAGAAGCAGCAACATTTGCTTGTAGCTGGAAGTCTTCGTTTCTGGTCTCCAGCTGTTGTCTGGAGCCACCAGGCCCCTGCTGAATGGGACTACACCCGGCAGCTGGGGGCAGGCAGCACTGGGCTCTGCTGGCCGTGGACCAGCCCGTGTCCAGGGGGCCCATCTCCAGGACAGCCCGGGGGCAAGGATGCCCGCAGCCCTCCGGACACTGGACACTGGGCCCTGGAATGAACCTGCTAGCTGTGGATGACTGGGCTGGGGAACCAGGCTCCACAGAGAAGCATTTTAGGAGGAAAATAGATCCAAGTCTGAGGTCCAGGCTCCCTCCTCAGGGGGAAAAAACAGAAAGGTCTAAAACAAGCCCAGGCTTTTGCAATTGAGAAGTTTCAGATTTCACTTATTTCACTCTTAGGAACGTTTACCACTGTCCCTGTTCAAATGAGGGCTTTTACAAACTGAACTAGGCGCCCACTATTTTGCACACTGATCGTGGGACTCTGTTTCATGGACTTGCCTTAGTTGCTGGTGCCACAGATGAATCGGATCAAGAGCATTCGAGGGGTATTCAAACCTCATATTTAACCTAATATGGGGCAGCTTTTTACGGGCCCCAGGGCAAGCTGAGGAAAGAGCTTTTGAATGTGCAAGGATGGTGATAGTAATGGCAATAACAGCAGCTAACATTTCTGCAGTCCCTACCAGTATGTGTGTGAGCCACTGCACTGAGCACTCAACAGACATTACTGAGTTCATCCGTGTGACAACCCAGCCTGGGGAACGGAGGCTCAGAGAGGGGACCCAGCCAGCGGAGGGCAAGGCCAGGATTCAGCCCGCTCCAAAGCCTTATTCCTGTTGCACTTCAGGCCCCTCGGGGCAGGCAGGTGGGCTCTGAGAAAGGCTCCGAGCCCCCAAATATCTCGCCCTCACAGATGTTGCCTCCACACAGCCCAGAAAAGTACAGATCAATTGGCCTGGGGCGAGGAAGGCAGCAAACCTACACTTCTTGCCCTACAGCCATGGCTCAGAGGTTGAGCGTAGTATGGACCAGGAGATCATGGTTCAATTTCCGGTCAGGACATATGCTCTGGTTGTGGGCTCATTCCCAGTGTGGGGCGTGCAGGAGGCAGCCAATCAATGATTCTCATCATTGATGTTTCTATCTCTCTCCCTCTCTCTTCCTCTCTGAAATCAATTTTTAAAAAAGCCTACACTTCCTGACCTATTGAGAACACAAACCACTTTGGTGAATATTATCAAGCCCCTCCACCAAAAGATCCCACCTGTAAAAATCTGCATAGAAATTCTGGAGATTTAAAGACCCCCTAAAACCTCCCATGGACTTTAGGTTTAGAATCTCTCCATTAAGCCATAAGCATGGGTACCTGAAAGTTAAAACTAGACCAAAGAGGATAACAGGAGTATTAATATAGTAACAGGACTGATGGATACATTTAACTGATCACTTATTAAGTGTCTGGCATTTATTCCAGGGGTTGGTAAATTTTTTCTGCAAAGATCTAAATAGTAACTATTTTACCCTTTTTTTTTTCTTCCTTAAAATATGTTTTATTGATTTTTTAAAATTTCTTTATTGATTACGGTATTACATATGTGTTATTTCACCCTTTTTGAACCATATAGCCTCTGATCTCTGTCACAACTGCTCAACTCTGCCCACACTGGTTGCTGGGGGCCAACCACTAGACCAGTGCCCACCCACTCAGACCTTCAAGGACCTCACCACTGCAAGTCCTGGAGCCATCCAGGTGACTCCAAGCGGGGCCGGGGGCGGGGGGAAGGCGTGGCAGCCACAGAACAATATCTAAGTAAATGGTGGTTGTGTTCTGATAAAACTTAATTTATGGACACTAAAACTTGAATTTTATATCTCTTTCACTTGTCACCAAATATTATTATTATTATTATAATTATTATTTTACCCCAACAATTAAACCATGTAAAAACCATTCTTAGCCCGTGGGTCATACAAAATAGGCGGCAAGCCCACAGGCCATAGTTAGCTGCCCCCTGCACTGTGCCAACCACTTTCACACGTCATGTTTAATGCTCACAACCAACTGTATGCATTAAACATTGTTATTATCCCCATTTGTCAGATGAGGACACTGAGGCTCAGGTTAAATAACTCATGCAGGAAGCACTGGAGTTAAACTTGACCCACCGTCATCTTGTTTACTTTCCTGAGGAACAAGACCTGGTGAGTTTGTGGAGAAAGGAAAGGAAAAGGTGCAGGTGGAGCGGGGAAGGGGGACCCTAACGCCTGGCAGCACTTGGCCCTGGGAGCATAAGGAGGGGCCGGAAGAGGCTCTTTGCTCGAATGGCCTGCACTGCAGGGGAGGGCGGCTGGTTTCCTGAGCTGTTCCTCCAGACAGAGACCCAGACCCCGGACAGCTGGTGGCCCTGACATTGTTTTGCGTCTCCCAGGTTCTCCTAATTATAACCAATTTGCCACCCTCAGCAATTCCTTGTTCTCCTTTGCCTTGTCCATGAGTTGGAACCGTGAGCCAGACTCCCAGCCAAACATTCAGCTAACATCACTTCCCTTTCCCACGTGGGGAGCCCCAGTCTCTTAGAAACATGCCTTTCTTCTCAGTCCCGTGAGGCGGGTGAGGCCCGCCCTTTTGCATGCTGCCTTGCTCAGCTGAGATCTCTTAGCAAAGAGAGGGACCAAGTCTGCTTAACTTTCTCCAACTCCCGGCCTGCCTGGCTGACTCAGGCTCAGGCAGATGGCTAAGGGTGGTCTTTCTTCTTGTTGCACTTCACCATTTCTCCGTTCCCACCTCACTTATGAGCAGCTTGGGTCCAAGGCTTTGGAACAAACTCTCTTTGCCAGAAACACACTCCAGGCTGTACCTGTGTATTGTTTGGGCTGAAGGCCTCGAAGCTGGGGCTGAGGAAGGTGGCCGCACAAGGGGCCAGAGAAGGAGGCAGGTCTGATACCACACCCCGTGTAGGTAACCTTGGCCAAGCGACGTGGCTTCACTAGGAAAACTTGACTCCCCATCAGAGGAGCCTTGAGACTGTGAGCTCTGGCTGCACTCAGGAACCTGGGGTCAGTGCAGGTCTACCCGAGTTCCCAGACCTCAGGCAAGTTGCCTTTCTAACCTCAGTTTTACCCACTTACAAAATGGGTGCAACAGTCGCTTCTCATAGAGTTGTTAGAAGATGAAATAATATAACAAAGGTGAGGTGTTCAGCTGATTTTTATTCGTAGACTAAAGTGGTTCTCCCAACCACAGAGGTCTGGAGAGGAGCCAACGTGTCAAGGGCCTGGCCCATAGTCCCGACTTTGCAAATGGGAGCTGAATCGCACGGTTCTCGCCAGACCTCACGGGCCACCAAAAGTGTGGGGACCTCGGAAGCGCTCTGCCTTTGGAGTTGAGAGCCCATTTATCAAACTCCAAGCACACAGTGCGCAAAATAAGGGCAGTTCTCTCCTTAGAAAATAATTCTGACTCGGTTCCTTTAAGTAGCTAGTTTCCCCCGCCCCTTACATCCTTCTGTGGCCCTGTTTTATAAAAGTATCTACTGACCTTCGCCTTCTCAGGGACATATCTATTGGGTGGGAATACCCTTCTCTGCTGGCTTCCAGCCGGCAGTGGATTTCTTTACCTGTTGCTTCAGGTCAGCAACAAATAACAGAATTTGGATATCCTCCTATTTCCCTCCTGGCCGGAGGTGGGCAGATAGGCAGGGTAAGCCCCCAGGCCTAGCTCGCAGAGGGAAGGCACCAAGGAGCTGTCTGCCAGCTGGATTTCCGGTCCTCACGGACCCCAGACCCTGCCTGCTTGCACCCTTGCTTTCCCTACAGGAGCCATCCCGGTGCAGCCTTGCTCACCTGCGCCGCCCAGTGGTAGGAACAGAGAGCTGCAGAAGAAGGTTGGCCCTCAACCACTGTCTCCATGCAACCCTCCAGGCCCTAAGCCTGGCTAGTAAGCCAGGACTCTCACTCTCACTGTGGCACCTAGAAGCTCTGTGATGTGCTCACGCTGCCATAAGGTGAGTCCTCCGGGCTCTGATCCCACGGGACCCAGCAACAGCAAAGTCATTATGGAAGAGCATCCATTTCCTGCTGATGGAAGGAACTTATTCCATCCGTGGGGAATGAAGCGGTCCCTCCCCACCTTGAGTCACCCCCACAGATGCCTGCTAGTGCAAGGGGTCCCCTAAAGGCTTTCTCCCCTGGGCCAACAGTGCACTTGATCCCCAAACAAAAAAGCCCCTCTCTTCCTTAACTACAAAGTAAAATCTCCAGGCCCCCTGGGCTACTTGCCGTACAAATGTTTATGCCACTGGAAAGAGAAAAAAGAGACTCTTGCAAGTGCTCCCCAAGAAAATGGGTGCCAAGTCAGTAATTAACCTCCAGCAACTGGGTGTCTGATCTTTCGCCAACGGGTCTGCAGCAGCTCGGCGGGGTGGCTGATGTGGGCGTATGCTATAGCTTTGCATTTGCTGGGCCTTTGAGGCCTTGGGATGCTCTCTGGAAAGGACACCCGCTACCTCTTGAAAACTCTGAATTAGGCACTAGGGGGACCCACCCCCAGAAAGCCTCTGACTCCCCAGCACTCGCTACAGGTGAAGGAAGGGTTGTGAGCAGCCACGGCATTCGAATCACTCTGGGCGAGACCCCCGGCGAGGCATGTGCACACAGAGCCGGGAGAAGCCAGCTGCCACAGACTAACCTTTGCTGAAGGGCCGGTACTTGGTCCTATCGATGGTGAACATCTACTAAATGCCTAAGGACCAGGCTGCCTGCTAACTCTACACTGCGTTTTTTCATCTGATACTTCAACAACCCCCGTGGCATGGGGATGGTTATATCCACATTTTACAGATGAGGAAATTGAGTCTCAGAGAAATGATGTCTGCTGCTGACAGCTTTTAAGTCCATCTTGGTAGATTCTGTTCTTCTAACAGAGTGTGTCCCTTGCCCGAGGTCATCAAGCTGACGAATGGTGGCAAAGCTAGGGCCAAAACCCAGGGCCTTATGCCTTCAGAGTCACATCTGCCTGACCCTTTCCGTCTGTGCTCACAAACACAAATGACAGTTGTCACCTTTCAGACTTCCAGAAGCAATGCCAGGCTCCAAGGAGCTGACCAGTGGGAGCTCCGTGCAAAGATCACAATCAGGTCTCCCGCTGGGTGGAGCCAGAGGGAGTGAGAAGGGCCACTGTCAGCTGCTTCCAGCTCTAGAATCCTATCATGAGAGGCTGGGGGATGGAAAGAATGAGTCCCCTCCCCCTTTCCATTGGGGAGACTAGGCCCCAGAGAGCAGAATTCATGCCCAAGGTCCTGCCTTCATAGTCAGTGTGCTTTCCATGGCTGCATGGAGTGTCCTGGGGCAAGGGGGGAGGGCGGGGATGAAGCAGGTGGCAAGAACTGGAATGGGAAAAGGGGGAGAAAGCTCATCTTCCCGGAGGGTTCCCTGGGCCCTCGGTCTGGGAGGAGGGCGTCTTGCAGTTTCAAAGGGTCCTTCTTGCTAATGCAACGTGGGCCATGGACTGCTTCCATCTTCAGCTCTACCATCTTGTGGATTCAAGGCAGGGGTCCACGGTATGGAATCGATCATTAGCCTAGTTAATGACAGAACCTACCAAGTTAGAGATGCCCATCCTCCCTTGACTCTCTAAGTCACAATGAGATGGAACGTTCCAGAAATCAGAGACAAAGATCAAAGGGGTTTTATGGGTTTTTTTCCTTCCTTGCCCAAGCCTGGGCTAAGCAGCTTTTAGATGTGACTCATTCTGCTTCCTGCCTTCTCCAGGGAGTGGGATTGCTTTGTGCAGGCAGTGCCGGGATCGGCGGTGACCGAACCAAGTTCTGTGGGCACCACCGGTGGCGACTTTAAAGGACAGAGGGGACGTCTTGCTTACCCCTCCTCCAACAGAAACGGTGGGCTCAGAACAGCCAGTCACAACTGTCTGACACACTGAGGCAGGTCACAACTTTCTTCCCTCCCCTGGGACCCTCGGAGGCGAGTCCCGCTTTGTTCTCTCGTTGAAACAGCACACAGCAAGCCACCTCCGCGAGGCCAGAAGGAGGGCCTGCCCACAGGAATTCAGCCCTGATTGCAATGAGTCTTATCATTTGGGAGGCGCACCTAAAGCCTGGTGTGGCTCCCTTGGGCTCAGTGGTCACAGTCATTTAATTCCAAAGGGGGACTTGTCACTGGAGAAAGATGAGCTTTCTCCCCATTTTCCCACTCGAGTTCTTGCCACCTGCTTCATCCCCGCCCCCCCTTGCCCCAGGACACTCCATGCAGCCATGGAAAGCACAGACTGTGAAGGCAGGACCTGGGCCAGTGCAGGCTTGTCTGAGTGTCCCAGAACCAAGTTGCACATTGACTTCCTGTTTGTCAACATCCTTGTGCGTGTATCGTGGCAGGGGACCTCAGGGGAAGCAGGGTTTGGGCATTCCTGGAGCTCCCAGCTGAACAGCAGCCCTGAGAACCATAGTCCCACAAGGACTTCGCCCACGGGCCTGTGGCAATAGTGGGCAGCCTGGGCACCCAGCAGAGGACGAGGATGGTGGGTGATGCCAGGTAGAGCATGCACCTGGTAGGTGAGGCCATGTGTGCATGTGAAAGAGCTCATGACCTTCAGACCACCCCACCTGTAGACCTGGCCTCCCTAAGTTAACTCTGGTTACAGATGCCTTTCTAAATAGCAGGGCCACGTCATTGAAAGCCACAATCCAGAAAGTCTGCCTGTCAGAGCTGGAAGTCACCCTCAGTCCCAGCACCCCTGCCCTGTAGCATCCTGGGCAGATGACCCTCAATCCCTGCTTGCACCTTCCTGGGGGAGGCAGTTCACGCCTCTTGAGGTCCCTGCTCCTGTGCTCGGCAGGTGTGACTCTCATCTGTATACCAGTCATCTTTGCACTCTCATTGGGCCAGAAATGAGGACCTCGTCCCCACCTCTCTCTCAATCCCATACACTTCCCTTTATCCCTCTGCCACGGCCAAGGTCAAGCCACAGCCATACCTTGCTGGGTTAAGGCCGTAGTGTCCTCAATGGTCTTCCCCGTCCTGCCCATTCTCCACCCTCCCATAGGGTGCCCTTCCTGAACCCAGGGCTGACCAGCTCCTTTCTGCCTAAATCCTTCCATGATCTGGTCTCCAACCTCATTAATAATAATGATGATGATGGTTGCCAACATTTACCAGTACGTAGCACCTACCGAGCTCCAGACGCCGTTTACTAGGTGTACCGGTTAAAAATGCGGATTAGCTATTAACTTATTAAAAATGCAGGTTTTGGCCCTAACCGGTTTGGCTCAGTGGATAGAGCATTGGCCTGCGGACTGAAAGGTCCCAGGTTCGATTCTGGTCAAGGGCATGTACGTTGGTTGCGGGCACATCCTCAATAGGAGGTGTGCAGGAGGCAGCTGGCTGATGTCTCTAACTCTCTATCCCTCTCTCTTCCTCTGTAAAAAATCAATAAAATATATTTTTTAAAAAATGCAGGTTTTGAAATCAAAGAAAACACGATAATTTCAAGAGAAACATCAAAAGTGCTTTATTCAAAGTAATGTCCATCGCTAGCTACACATTTCCCCCCATCTTTCAGGTAATTTGTGGATACCATCCAAATAGAACTTTTCTTGTTTTGAGGCAAACCATTCAGAGACCCAGTTTTCTACTTCCTGGTACGTTTTGAAATGCTGCTCAGAAAGTGTGTGTGCCATGGATCAGAACAAGTGGTTACCTGAAGGAGCAAGGTCTGGTGAATACAGCAGGTGGGCTAATACTTCCCAGGCAAGATCTTTCAACGTGTCTTTAACTGGTTTTGAAGTGTGTGATGGTGCGTCATCATGAAGCAAAATTACTTTACCGTGTCTTCTGGCCCATTTTGGTCGTTTTATGATCAAAGCGTGGTTCAAATTGATTATTTGTTGTCGGTAGCGATCAGTATTAATGATTTCACCTGGTTTTAGAAGCTCATAATAGACCACACCTTCCTGATCCCACCAAACGCAGAGCATTGTCTGCTTTCCGAAGTGATTTGGCCTTGCAGTCAATGTTGATTGTTGACCTGGATCAACCCATGATTTTGTGCAATTGGGATTCTCAAAATAAATCCACTTTTCATTGCCAGTCACAGCTCGATGCAAAAAAGACTCTTTCGTGCCGTTGAAGCAACATTTTAGTGATGACTTTTCGGTTTTCCATTTGTCTTTCGTTCAGTTGATGTGGCACCCATTTTCCCTCTTTTAAAATCTTTCCCATTGCTTGTAAACGATCGGAAATTGTTTGCTGAGCAAGGTTTAATCTTTCTGCAAGTTGTTTTTGAATATGACACACATCTTCATCCAATAATGCTTGTAATTATTGGTTTTCAAACTTTTTTGGTTGACCTGGACGTTCTTTGTCTTTCACATCGAAATCATCCCTTTTCAAGCGTTTAAACCAGCGTTCACAAGTATCTTGAGATGGAGCATGTTCACCATAAGCTTCCCGAAGTATACGATAACTTTCAGCAGCACTTTTCTTCAAAATAAAGTAATGAATTAAAACTTCCCGCAAATGCTCTTTTTTTTTGGCACGAAATTCGACATTCTTAAGCGTAAAACTATCTATGATGTTAACACCTTCAGAAAATTTGACATCCGAAGTTTTGAAGCTTGTTGTCAATACAACAAAATAGCATACATATCAAAGCGCATCTATATTAACATATGTGTAACTCCATCTCTTGAAAAAAATTCGCATTAGTAGCTGGTACACCTAGTAAATACCCCAAATTCATTAACTCACTTTATTTTCTCAACAGTGACAAGGACAGGGGTCTCCAGCATCCCCACCTTACCACCCACCTTCAATTCTCTCTCATCATTGATGTTTCTACCTCTCTCCCCGTCTCCCTTCCTCAGAAACAAATAAAAATATATTTATCCATAAACAAATTAGGTCCATGTTACTCTCTTCCGTATATCCTGCCTCTTCCCCCCCATCATTTCCTTATCACAGTGTGCAGTCACTGCTCTCTGACTGTGGGTTTCTCTCTGCTCTGTCTTCATGGCTGGCTGTGCGTGCCTGTTCCTGCATCGCCAACACCGAACCTGAGCGTGGGCTCCACGTGGGCTCGGCAAACTTGCGTGGGACGCGTGAGGACATTCCCTGCGCAGCGTCCGGTATGCCGGGGCCACAGAGCCCGCATTGAGTCTCCTGGGGATCCAAGTCGGCCACGTTCCACCCAGCAGGCAGAGCTCGGAGCTGACATTAATTCAGACGCCACGTACAGGATTCTAACTGAGTAAGGCATCGAGACAATCTCACCCTTTGTCAGAACTGTGGGAGTCGTACTTATGCGCAGAGAAAAGCCCGTCTGGAATCAGGCGCTTTTTGAAACCATCAGCTCAAGAAAATTAAGGATTCTGTCCGCGTGCCCTGAATTTCTGGGCCTGGCAATTAATTCCTTCTAGATTAAAGGATTGTTGTGTTTCTGATGCATCATTATGCGGAGTGGGCTTGCTGTGCATTTTAAAACTTTAACCAGGATCCTCATTAACTGGGACCTTTTATCTGTGTGCAACTTCTAGGAGAGGCCCGTGACTAGAAAGTGAGCTGATCCATTAAAAAAAAAAAAATCCAGGGGGCTTCCGGGCAGCTGTCCTCCCTCCTAATGCTAACAGAACCATTTACTCCTAACCCCCCTGCTGCAGGCTGGACATTGTACATCGCCCCCCTGAACCCTCGCCCACCCCATCAGGCGGCCACAGTTCTCTCTGGTTGACAGGTGAGAACACTGCAGCGGAAGGAAGGCGAATCACCCTGCGCAGGCCAGCAGGTGTGACTGTGCTCGGCAGGTGTGACTCTCACCTGTATACCAGTCATCTTTGCACTCTCATTGGGCCAGAAATGAGGACCTCGTCCCCACCTCTCTCTCAACCCCATACACTGCCCTTTATCCCTCCGCCACGGCCAAGGTCAAGCTACACCCATACCTTGCTGGGTTAAGGCAGCAGTGTCCTCCATGGTCTTCCCTACCTGACCGCCAGGCCCCAGGTTTGGCCCCACCTCTCACTGCGTCCCCATCTCCCTGGACAGCAAAGATCGCTGTGCAGAAGGATGACCCCCAAAGCCTCTGGGTCCACCATCCACCCAAGGACCATTGCATCTTGGGTCGGTATCCAGGAAACGAGGCTCCGCTGGGCCCTGGGGAGCCAGGAGGTCGGCGGGAGCAGTGGAAGCCCAGCCGTGTGGGAGGCAGAGGGTGACTCAGGGGCCAGGGGCTCCATCCCATATGTGGGGACCTCACGGTTTCCTCAGGCAGGTTCCAGCGTGGCTGCACTTAGGGCAGGACCTGAACTCAGACGGAACCCAGGAGGGGAGATTTCCGGGGCCCCTGTCAGACGTTGGCGGAGCCATTCCAGATTAGCCTGCGTGTCCCCCACCCCAGCACTTTAGGCACTCCCCCTTTTTAGTTCACACAGGTTTATACTCATAACAATTGTGGCCGCTCAGCATCTCCACCGGGAGCTCTCCACAGCACAAAGCAGCTATACTGGTATAGTTCTCATTTTTCAAAAAAACCTAAAGGGAGTTCTGACATACTACAACATGGATGAGCCTTAAGGACACCGTGCTAAGTGAAACAAGCCAGCCCCAAAGAACAAATACTGCATGATTCCACGTATACGAGGTAACTAGAGTAGTCCTATTCATAGAGACAGAAAGTGAGATGGTGGTTGCCGGGGGCTGGGGGTGGGGGTTG
This sequence comes from Plecotus auritus, assembly GCF_963455305.1. Classification (NCBI taxonomy): domain Eukaryota; kingdom Metazoa; phylum Chordata; class Mammalia; order Chiroptera; family Vespertilionidae; genus Plecotus; species Plecotus auritus. The sequence goes on from NC_137779.1 coordinate 27,086,691, forward strand.
CGGGGGGTGGGGAGTTAGTGTTAAATGGGAACAGAGTTTCTGTTTTGCAAGAGGAAAAGAGTTCTGGAGATGACTGGATGGAGGTGATATTCCACAACAATGTGAATGTACTTATTGCCACTGAACTGCATGCTTTCAAATGGTTAACATGGTAAATTTAATGTTGTTGGTTTTTAATTTAATTTTTTAAAAAATTAGGCCCTGGCCCTAGCTGGTTTGGCTCGGTGGATAGAGCATCGGCCTTCGGACCGAAGGGTCCCAGGTTTGATTCTGGTCAAGGGCACATGCCTGGGTTGCGGGCTCGGTCCAATGTGCAGGAGGCAGCCAATCAATGATTCCCTCTCATCACTGATGTTTCTGTCTCTCTCTTTCTCTCCCTTCCTCTCTGAAATAAATTAAAAAAAAAAAAAAATTAGGCCCTGGCCCGGTAGCTCGGTTGTTTAGAGTGTCATCCTGATACGCCAAGGTTTCGGGTTTGATCCCCAGTCAGGGCATATACAGGAATCAACCAGTGAATGCACAATTAAGTGGAAATAACAAATTGATGCCTCTCTCTCTCTCTCTCTCTCTCAAATCAATTTTTTTAAAAAGAATACAAATTATGTAAAGTTTGCCTTCATCAAGCATCCTCCTATTCGCATTATCTAAGTCCTGGCAGCCACATTTGGAGATACATTCGACCGTTGTCTTCATTTACAGGTGAGGAAACCAAGATGGGGGAGGTGACATGAGCAGCCTGATGCCACCAGCAAGTAAGTGGCTGGGCCAGGGCCCGACCCAGGGCCTGCTGTCTCCCCACTCAGGGCCCGGGCCCCAGAGGGAGCCATCCCCTCCCTGACCATTTTCCACAATTCTGCTCAGATTTCCCTGCCAAGGGAGAGCAAACAGGATCCAGATGGCAGTTCCCCCCGCTGACCAAGATGGAGCTAAACTTGAAAGTCCTCTGCCAGGATTTCCAAATGCATCCCAGACTTCTGTCCTGGAAGTGTCTGGCGCCCTCCTGCTGGAGCAGTGGGGGACAGAGAGGCGGCCAAGCCCAGCCACAGGCCTTGACAATGCCTGCTGGGGGCAGGGGAGCGGTGGCACCAGCCCCCAGGTGTCCCCGCGGGCCCTGGAATGCCCAATTTCCTCACACGGTGAGACTCATCTCATTCCTGCCCATGTCAGTGCTATGGGGCTGCCATAACAATGGAACACAAACTGGGTGGCTTAAACAACAGAAATGCATTGTCTTGCCCTAGCTGGTTTGGCTCAGTGGCTAGAGCGTCAGCCTGCGGACCAAAGGGTCCTGGGTTCGATTCCGGTCAAGGGCATGTACCTCGGTTGCAGGCTCCCCCCAGGCTTGGGCCTTGGTCGGGGCTCATGCAGGAGGCAACCAATTGATGTGCTTCTCTCACATCAATATTTCTCTGTCTTTCTCTCTTCCACTATCTCTAAAAATCGATGGGAAAAATCCTTGGGTGAGGATTTAAAAAGGAAGAGAGAGAGAGAAAGAGAGAGAGAGAGAGAGAAAGGAAGGAAGGAGGAAGGAAGGAAGGAAGGAAGGAAGGAAGGAAGGAAGGAAGGAAGGAAGGAAGGCATTGTCTCACAGTCTGGGAGGCTGGGTCTGAAATCAAGGTGTCGGCTGGATTGGTCTGGTCGGAGGGCGGTGAGAGCCCAGGGCCCCACGGTCTCTCCCAGCTCTGGTGGCCTCGTGTGTTCCTCGGCCTCTCTCTCTCTCTGTGTGTCAAAGCTCACGTGCAAGCTTTTGTGTGAATATATGTTTTTACTTCTCTTGGGTATATACCTCGGAGTGGTGAGTGTGTGTTTTAAATTAAAAATACTTTAATTTATGCCGAAACCGGTTTGGCTCAGTGGATAGAGCGTCAGCCTGCGGACTGAAAGGTCCCAGGTTCGATTCCGGTCAAGGGCATGTACCTTGGTTGTGGGCACATCTCCAGTAGGAGGCGTGCAGGAGGCAGCTGATCGATGTTTCTCTCTCATCGATGTTTCTAGCTCTCTATCCCTCTCCCTTCCTCTCTGTAAAAAACTCAATAAAATATATTTTTAAAAAAATACTTTAATTTAAACTCTATTTTTAAAATAAAGTTACAAATGTAATACATGAGAGATCCCCAAAGTGACAAATTACAAATGAGAAAATACAGACACACCCGTGATTCCTGCCCACAAAGATAGCCGGCATCTGGCCCCGTAATCGTCTCTCCACACGTGTTCATTCACAGGCATCGGTGTGAGCAGAAACCGGCACCTCCCTGCCCTTGCAGAAGACAGCCTGGGTCTGGCTCCCGTGTGACTATCAATAAAGCACCACTCAGTGCAGATTAGAAATGAAAGCAGCTTCGACTTTAAAGAACAAACAGCTAAGTCAGAGGAAGGAGGATTTTCAGGTGCCTGGAGGTGGGGAAAGATTTTCAAGGGGATAGAACCTCTCTCTCTTTCTCTCTCTCTCTTGCAAAAAAAAAAAAAAAAACCACACAAAAATACGCTAGATAGAAAGGAGGCAAAAACCCCAAACAAAAACCTAGGGAATCATTATATCAAGGTTAATGGATTTTAAGTGATTTCTTTTAGAAAAATTTTAATGATAGCATATTATTATAACACTTTACCACTAGAAAGAGTCTAAGAAGCCTTTGAGGGATTACTGATGAAAAAGGGTGATTTTAAAAAACGCAGCAATTCTTAAGAAGAATGCAGCCCCAAAGGCTCTCTTGCTCCTTTATAGTTTCTTCCAAGAACGGGCTCCCTGAGACAGAGGCCGCGCGAGCAGACAGCCACAGACCTGAGATCTCAGCTGAAAAACGAGCGTTGCTTATGAACACACATAGGGAAAAGCCGGTAAAAACAAAACAAAAAAGGTATTACGGGTTTCTCTTCTTAAGACTGTTGTGGGGGGAAAAGCAGAAATTCTTAACCATTCATGTTAAACCATTCTAGTAAGAAAGGCAGTTTGTTTTCTTAAGCATTTGTGTTTGCTTTCTTAAGTATCTTGCTGCCTATCTATTCCCAAATTATATGCTCTTTTTAAAAATATATATATATATTTTATTGATATTTTACAGAAAGGAAGGGAGAGGGATAGAGTTAGAAACATCGATGAGAGAGAAACATAGATCAGCTGCCTCCTGCACGCCTCCCACTGGGGATGTGCCCGCAACCAAGGTACATGGCCTCGACCGGAATCGAACCCGGGACCCTTCAGTCTGCAGGCTGACGCTCTATCCACTGAGCCAAACCGGTTTCAGCTATATGCTCTTTATTACAAAAATAATTCTTAGAAGCATCCCTTCTTAAACAGTAATTAGTAATTCTAATATTTGTGCTCAAGTGGGCTTTTTTTTAAAATTTTGTTCATGGATTTGAGAGAAACATCAGTTTTATTGTTCCTCTTATGTGTGCATCCATCGGCTGATTCTTCTTATGTGTGCCTTGACCTGGGATCAACCCACAACCTTGGCATGTCGGGATGGCGCTCTAAGGAACTGAGCTACCCGGCCAGGGCCATGCTCAAGTGTTTTTAAGAGTCCTACTTACTCTAAAAGGTACCATTACATAGGAACACATGCTTGCCTACGCAGAAGCATATGGCTGGATGCCTGGCTCAGAATCTGCTATTTTCTACTCATCCACCCTGGGCAGACATTGCTAACTGCTACAGCACTCCTTTCCACCAATCTGAAGGCTCTCTCTTTGCACCCTCCTTTGTTCTCAAAAGGCAGCTTCTAGAAGTGGATCAGAAGAGGCAAAAAAAAAAAAAAAGTCTCATTTCTTTGCGATACAAACCCAAGACGCCACCTAGCGGTGAGGATTCTTAATTGCAGGCAGAGTGCCTAGAAAAAAAAAAAGACATTCCCTGAGCCAGCCAGCAAAGCCAAAAAATGACAGTAAATGCACGGTTCTGTCTAGTCCTGCGTAAGTACAATAACGCTCCTAAAGAAGAGTTTTGAATTTAAACATGGGTTTTCCTTGCTTTAGGCCAAGAGGTTGGCCAACAGCATTTCCTTTAGGAACTCCCAGATCCTTGCTCAATATTCCACTCACCAAAGACCAACCCCTTTGTCGGTACCAGGCCTCAGATCCCCAGGCTGCCAAGATTTCTCATCCTGCCAACTATACGTGACATTCTTTGGATTCAACATGGGTACTTTTTTCTGAGCGTTATGTGCAAGGAGCTCATTTAAATCTTCCTCATAGCCAGCTGCTCTGAGAGAAAGGCTGCTATCCCCATTTTCCAGGTGAGAACACGGAGGCTCAGAGAGGGGAAGCCCGCAGACTGAAGGGTCCCAGGTTTGATTCCGGTCAAGGGCACATACCTCGGTTGCAGGCTCGATCCCTGGCCCTAATGGGGGCACGTGGGGAAGGCAACCAATCAATGTGTCTCTCTAACATTGATGTTTCTCTCTCTCAATCTCTCTCCCTCCCTCCCTCTCTCCCCCTCTCCCTTCCACTCTCTCTAAAAATCAATGGAAAAATATCCTTGGGTGAGGGTTTTAAAAAAAAAATTTTATGTACCCAAATGTATCTTTTATGGCATCTGGTGTATGTATCTTTCCTAGAACTCACAGAAAATTCCCAAAAAGGGCCCATACCTAAGTATGATCGGGGGACTAGACAAATCAACAGATGGCTCCAGCATAGAATGGCGTGAGTGGGGAAGCCCCGTGCACACATGGACCAGTCTTGGGGGTGTGGGGCATGGGGCACCCTCCTAGAGGCAGGGAAGGGGTGATGTCTGAGTTGAGACTGAAGGGTGAGCGGCATTGGCAGGCGGAGGGGATCGGATGGGAAAGGCCCGAGGCCAGCTGGAGGACACAGGGTCTGGGACAGAGGGAGGATGAGCCGGCCAGGCCACTTCCAGTTCTCAGCCAGAGAGCAGCAGGGACTGACGTTTCCCCTCCCAGGGTTACTTGGCTGTTTGCCTTTGGGAAGCTCCTGAAGGACTGACTGGAAGGATTCGAGAGGAGGCGAGAGGCCACGGAGGAGACCAAGGCCACATCCCACGACGGGGTGGAGACTGGGTGGGATGGAGCCAAGAAATGGGCAGATGGAGAGGATCCAGGCTTAGCCCCGCAGGGCTGGACGGGAGGGCCTGGAGTCCAGGTGCTTGAGGAATGCACATCCCCCATAAGGCTGTCCATCCACTGAAGAGTCCTCGGGCCAAGCTCCAGGCTAGGAATCCATCTCCCCAGTGGCTCCATCTGCCTACCAGGGCTGCCCGTTCGTAATTTCTACCAGCTGCAGGCAGCTCCCAGCCCATTGGTCAGCCAGTGCCAGGCATGGGCGGGAGACGGAGGAAGGACGGCTTCCCGTCCTTGGGGCTGTGGGGGTGCAGGTCTGAGGGGGGCCAGAGCTCATAGGGTGCAGAGGGATGGATGAGGCCCTTGAGGTGGTGCTGGGCTGGCACCCTGGTCCTGCCCCTCTGCCCAGCTCCCACAGGGGTTGAGACCAACGACCTGGGGTCCTTTTCCCAAAATGCCCTTCTGTCTATGTCTGCCTGCCTGTCTCTTTTCCGTCTCCCTGGCCCACGTGTCTCACTGTCTCTGGATTGCTGGCTTTCTCTTTCTGAGTCTCTCTCTCTCTGTGTGTGTCTCTCCCTGACTCTTTCCATCTTCTCCTCTCGTTCCCCTCTTCCCCCTCAGAATCCCTTCCTCAGAGGTGGAAACCATTCATTTGGGGGTGTCAGGAGGGATAGGCCCACGTGCTCCTGGCCCAGCAGGCCCCTCCTGACACAGGCAGGGCTGGTGGGCCACTCTAAGGTGTCTGCTCTGAGCGGCTCCTCTTGCCTGCCCTTCATACCTGCCAGGTCCGTCTAACCCACGGGGACTTCTGGCCGCCCCCACAGAAGGTCCTCTCACTTGGCAGACCTTGTTCCTACACCCTTGCCCACCAAGCATCCCCCTTACCGGCCTAGAAGTTCCACTACCAGTGACTTAGGGTTTAAATGAAGAAGAATCCCTATTAACTGCACCCCAACATTTAACAACATGAAACATCATCACGTTGGGATGAATGAGCCAACAGCTTCCCCCTCCATCCCCCAGCTAGGCGGATGCAGCCTAAGGAGACTTCATTCGTCCATTTTTGCAGGCGGAGAGGTGTGACACGAAAGAGACGCAGAGCGAGGGGCCCCAACAAAGGTACGTGGGGCAGAAAGGAGGGGACTTGGGGGAAGGGAGCAGAGGAAGGGAAGTGGGACACACCTGAAGGAGAAGGCCTCTCATGTGTCCATTCCTTCACAGGGGAGAGCCCAAGTCTTGTACCACCCCATTTTCCAGATGGGGAGACTGAGGCCTGGAGAGAAGGGACTCCCTCTAGAGCAGCCGTGGCCAACCTGGCGGACCTCACGGACCACCAGCGGTCCGCGGACCACCGGTTAGCGACTGCTGCTCTAGAGCTCACCGAACATCGCCATCTCCTAACTCCCATACAGGCGCCCTGCCCTGCCACGCTTGCTGTGCCCTGCCCTGTCCTCCCCCAACCCCAAAAGCGCAGGCCTCTCCCCCGAGGATTCCCGAGGAGGGCAGGAAGGCCCTCTCAGAGCCCTAATTTATGATTTTCTGGCAGCTTCCTTCCTCCCATCCCTCCCTTCCAGCCCCAGTCCCAGCTCCGGCAGGAAGGAATGAGCTGGGTGAGGAGGGCAGCTCCATGGAGCATAAATAACTTGACCCGGCAGCTGCAGGCCCTCTGGGACCCCTCGGCTCCCCTGCTGCGGCCCAACAGGGTGTCCCCTGCTCTGGGACCGAGGGCCAGGCCTCCAGATGAAAGGCACAGAAAGCAGGCATTGTTCCCCAACCTAGAGGCCTGGCGCAGGCCCCGCCCTCCGGCCAGCCCTTTGTCTGGGCAGACGCTTTGAAGGCCACTGACGGTTACATGGCCCCTTCCCTTTCATGACATCCAGGGCCGCTGCCACAGGCTCCGGGTCCCCGGGGGCTGCCACCACGGGCTCTGGCAACGCCCAGCACCCTTGGGCTGCTTCCTCGCCTGGAGAATGGGCACGCTATGGTACAGATCAGGTGGAGGGCCTGCGCACACACAAACCGGTGTGTGAACAGGGCTGGCGTGGGCACCTGAGCTGGGAGGATGTCCTGTGGGACGCAGGCAGAGGAAAGAGGCACTTGGTGCGGGCCCAGCGGGAGGTGACAGAGGAAGGAGGCTGTGACCCAGGTTTGTTTGCTGTGAGGAGAGCAGCATTTCCTGTTTGGACTAGGCCAGGGTGGATGTGTCAGTGACTCCACACCAGAAGGCCTGCTGGGGGAGGGTGTGTGTGTGTGTGTGTGTGTGTGTGTGTGTGTGCGCGCACGTCCGAATCCATGTCCCTGTGTGGTCCATGTGTTCTCTCTCACCTCATCAGCTCCCAGACGGAAGTCTAAACCTGAGCTGAGTTCTCACTTTGGCCCCCAAAGAAGTCCCCCCGAGGGGCTCAGTCAGAGGGAGGCGGTGTGGCCCAGTGGGTAGTCAACCGTCACCAGCTGTGGGCCTGGGGCCAGCCCCACACCTGGGGATAATAAGGCGCCCCCTCCCTCCCCGGTGGCCGAGAGGAAGGAGGGCTGGCGGCAATGCCAGCAAAATGCTTAGCACAGCGCCTGGCACAGCCGGAGCTCAGGACCGGAAGCTGCTGACCTCACTGGTGGTTGTGGTCTGGTCTTGGCAGCAGAGTGGACCAGCCCCCAGGGACAGGGAGGAGGCCCCGCCCACAGGGACAGGCCTGAGACCTCAAGCTTAGGGGGGGCGGGAGAGACAGGGGCTCTCCTCCCTGTCTCAGCAAATTCTGAAACCTCAAATGACCAAGACCCCGGTCCCCGAGGCATTTCCTGCCCTTCCTTCAGGGAGGAAAGAGGATCAGAAAACAGGCTGCCATCCACCAGGAAAGTGGCCCTTGGAAGGGGGCGCTGGGCTGTGCCCATAGGGAGACCCAAAGCCGCCTTCATGCTTTCCCCGGCCTCTTGGGCCAGAGGGTCTTAAAAAAGGTCCTATGACTTTTTTTATTTTTTATTTTCCAGGCAAGGACATGAGGCTCCGAGTTGGGGAGGTACCTTGTCCCAGGTCACATAGGAATCGCCATCTAGGCCTCTGGGGTGCTGAGCCTATGCAGTAACCACCAGGCTACACCATCACGGGGTGTGACTGTGGTCATAAATATATACCCTGGACAAAGGGGTCCCAGCTCAGCAAGGACAGGATCCCCTCTGATGTCAAATGTTGACAACAGCTTCTACTGAGAGGGTCCCTTGATGGAGAAACTCCACAGTGGCCTGAAGCCCCCATGAGTATGGGGGTAAAGGAACGTGTATGCCATGAATCACAGGAGCGTCTCGAACATGTTGCAAACAGGCCCCGCGGGGTGCCTCCTCATCCCGTGGTGCCCAGCAGCGGTCCCAGTCACCTCGCAGGCCCTCCCAGACCCTCCCCAGGGTCCCAGTCACCTCGCAGGCCCTCCCAGACCCTCCCCAGGGTCCCAGTCACCTCGCAGGCCCTCCCAGACCCTCCCCAGGGTCCCAGTCACCTCGCAGGCCCTCCCAGACCCTCCCCAGGGTCCCAGTCACCTCGCAGGCCCTCCCAGACCCTCCCCAGGGTCCCAGTCACCTCGCAGGCCCTCCCAGACCCTCCCCAGGGTCCCAGTCACCTCGCAGGCCCTCCCTGACCCTCCCCAGGGCCCCAGTCACCTCGCAGGCCCTCTCAGGCCCTCCCTAGGGCCCCAGTCACCTCGCAGGCCCTCCCAGGCCCTCCCCAGGGTCCCAGTCACCTCGCAGGCCCTCCCAGACCCTCCCCAGGGTCCCAGTCACCTCGCAGGCCCTCCCAGACCCTCCGCAGGGTCCCAGTCACCTCGCAGGCCCTCCCAGACCCTCCCCAGGACAGAAGCCACTGCCCAGCTCTTCTCCTTCCTCAGGAGCCGCATGCCCCGCCAAGTGCCCTTTGGAAAGATGGTTTTTAATCCCAGTCACTGGATCAGACTGAAGACAGGCCTGGGAGTCTCTCAGGAGAGGGCGCCTTGAGAAGGACAATTCCTCCAAGGAACTGAGTCACTGATCTAGTTGTATCCAAACTAGGGCTGCCCGAAATGGGGTGTGGCTCAACGGTTGGAACATCAACCCGTGCACCAAAGGGTCTTGGGTTCGATTCCTGGTCCGGGGCACATACCTGGATTTCAGGCTCGATCCCCAGCCCCCGTTGGGGCACATGATGTGGGAGGCAACCAATCAATGTATCTCTCTCATCGATATTTCTCTCTCCCTCCCTCCCTTCCACTCTCTCTAAAAACATCAATGGAAAAAATATCCTCAGGTGAGGATTAACAACAACAAAAACAAACAAAAAAACAAGGGCTACAGAGAGGCACAAAGCTGCATTTCTTGGGGTTCAGTTAGGTGGCACATAGTAGGTGCCCAAAAGTCACATGTGGAAGGGAGGGAGGGAGCTTCCCAAGGGGCCAAAGTGGGCGCTGTGATGATGTCCTTGAAGCAAGGGGGTTGCCCTGGGGGGACGACGTGAAGCAGGAGAATGTGGGTATCAGGGCATTACCGTGAAATCTCATCCCTACCCACACACCCGTAGGGAACCTGCGACTGTCCTCCCTACAAAGAGACACTGAGGCTCAGAGAAGGGCAGGGCTTACCCAAGCTAACTCCGGGAGAGGCGGCAGAGGCGGGGCCTGAACCCAGCTCTCACTACCTACCCACCCCCCCTCAGGGCACAGGCTCCCTCCCTCTATATCTGCGCACCCTCCCTTGTCCTGACTCAACCCCGTACCTGGTGCTACCAGCCCTGGTGAGTCCAGGAGGCAGCCCTGGAAATCAGAGGTAGGGCTGGCAGATCCCTCCCGCTGGCGTGTTTCTAGCAGAAATCTCGGATCTGGACCAACCCACGGCAGGATTCTGAGGGACAGGCCCCCAAGTCACCACCAAGCTGGACAGGGGGCTCCCCGGCCCAGGACTGCCTGCAGCATGTCAATCCGGGCAGAAGGGGGTTAGACTGTCCTGGAGTTTTGGAGGGACTGGGCCCCTCTGATGAGAGCCGTGGTCTCTCCTCGTAAACACACACACCCATCGTACCTGTGCACACACATGCGTGCGTGCGCACACGCTCACACACACCTACTCTCACATCACAAACACTCATTTGCATACACCTTGGTGGTCTTCACAGCCCTCTCCCCAGAGGCTCGCTCATCCGTGAACCCCAGATGAAGAAACCCCACTCTCAGCCAGTCCTTACCTTGTCACAGACGGGAAAACGGAGCCCCAGACCAATGTGTGGTCTACATTCTTTCCTAATCGTGCTGAAGAGCTGACCCCCTCTGAAGTCAGATCTCTGTTCAAAGCCTAGCTCTTCCAGCCACGGGGGGAGGGCTTTAGGCAAATGATGTTTCCCCTCTGTGCCTCAGTTTCTCCATCTGTAATATGGGGATGAGTGGACACTGACCTTATGGGGTCAACCCAGGTCTTCTCCTCCCAGAGAGAGTATGAGGGTCTGGGCCTCAGTTTCTCCATCTGTAAATGGGGATAATTGTACCCACCTCTCCCAGCGTGGTTTGAAAATTAAACGGAAATAGGATGTGATGCAGAGGTGGCACTCAGTGCTCAGGAAGCCTTGGTTGCATGAGGACAGATCCGGCTCCCCAGAGCCTCGGGGACTGGATCCCTCAAAAAAGAGGGAAAAGCTCTGACCGTGGCTCAGTGACTAGAGCGTGGGCACTGAAGGGTCTCGGGTTCAATTCCCCGTCAAGGGCATGCACCTGGGTTGCAGGTTTGATCCGGGCGCCTGCAAGAGGCAACCAGTCAATGTGTTTCTCTCCTCCCCCCCCCCCCCCCGCCCCCATCCTTCACTTTCTCTAAAAGTCAATGGAAAAAATATCCTCGGGTGAGGATTAACAACAAAAAAAAAAAAGAAGAAGAAGAAGAAGAAAGAAAAAAGAGGAAAGAGAGAAAGAAAAAGGGGAAGAGGCTCCCGCATCATTCGTTCAAGCTTGGCGACCTGGGGTCCTGGATGCGTCCGGGACCGCGGCCAGGACTCAGTCCCCCAGTCCTGCAACATGTGCGAGGGCATCTCCGAACTGGTACCCCGCCCCCAAAAGGACCACGCGGTGCCGGGCGCCAGGATCAGGTGGGCACCTGGCGGGCCTCCTGGCGGGGGCGCCCGTCCCCCCGGGGTTCCTTCCGGGTTGGCAGCGGTGGCGCAGGGGGCGGGGGGCTGAGCCGAGGGGCCGGACGAGGCCGGGACGCGCGCCCCCGCCCCGCGCCCGCCTCCCTCCCGCCCTCCCGCCGCTGCGCTGGGGACCGGGATCCGCGCGTCCGGGGCGGCTGGCGGCGCGGGCGGGCGTGGACGGCAGGCTGGGGGCGGCGGCGGCGAGGGGCCGCGCGCGGAGGGCGCCGGGCGCAGCATGGGCGGCCCATGGGCCTGGGCGCTGCTCTGCCTCGGGCTCCTGCTCCCGGGAGGCAGCGCCGCGTGGAGCGTCGAGGGAGCCCAGTTCTCGGGACGCAGGTAAAGGCTGCCCCCACCACCACCTCTGAGCCCTGCCAGCCCGGGGTTGGGGGCCGGGACTCCAGGCACTCCCTGTCCCCCCACCCCCGCAACCTTGGTGCATGCCCGGACTGGGAAAGGGACCCGGTCCCCAACCGCAGTGCCAGCCCAGAGCCGGGCCGGAGGCGGAGGGGGTGGGTAGGGGGAGAGGGGAAGGGATCCTGGGCCGCTCCACTATCTAGCAGAAGCTCCCCAAAGTGCGAGGGTCCCCTACTCCATGTGTCTGGAACCCGCAGCCCAGGCAGCCTCCTCCAATCCCCGCCCCCCTTTCACCCCCAGAGTCCCAGAGGAGGAGGAAGGAGAACAACGGGGAGAACCCCCCAGGACTTCCCTCCCCATAACCCAAGCCTCCACCCCTTCACCCCCTGCCGCGCACATAGGAAAGCCCAGGACATCCCCTAGCTGACACTTAGGGGGCTCTCCTCCCTTTTCCTTGCTTCTGGCTTTTTTTAGTGCCGGCTATTTATTTCTCTAGGAGGAAGAAGACGGGGGTGGGGTTTCAGTGCCCCTGGGTCCGTGGTGGCCCCCAGGGACCTGGCATTTTGGACAGAGATAGGAGGAAGTACTGCCTTCCTGCTGCTCTCTCAGGAGCTGGGGGCATTCTCTCTGCTGGTGCTGGGGGGGCATCTTCCAGTGAGAGGGTCCTTCATAGGCAGCGGCCCCCTTTCTCCTTCAAGGACTGGATGAAGCTTGGGAACACTTGTTCCCATTTAGCAGATGAGCAAACTGAGGTCCCAGAAAATTAACATGATCTTCTAGGCTCACGGGCCATTAATAGGAGAGCTGGGATTCAGATCTGTGTCTTCCTCGCCCTGATGACACTGTTTGAACCTGCCTGGCCCCTGTCCTGGCTGCAGCCCTACCCCTGCCGCTGTCCCCTCTTAAGGGGCCAGCTCAGCAAACAATGCAGAGTAGCCAGGCCTCTTCAGGCCCTTTCATCGCATTCAAATGCCTGCCCAGCCCCCACCCCCAAGGCCTCACTTTTTAAATTCTTTTCAGAAATTCTCCTTGCCCAGTGGTCAGGGGGGCCAGCCTGCCTCCGCTAGGCTAGCAAGAGCAAGTGACCTGGGCAGGGCTGGAGAGGAGAGGTGGCTGAGGCATCAGAGGCCAGAAGAGCAGTTATCTGAGATAGGGATGGGCAGGTGGCAGCTGTCACAGCCACCACCTTCTGCGGGCTGACCACCGCAGGCCTGGGCGGGCTATTTCACCTGCATCCATCGCTTCCAGAACCTTCCCGACTGCCTTAGGAGGCAAGCGTTTTTGTGGTCCCTGTTTCTCAGAGGAGGAAACCGAGGCTCAGAGAGGGGACATGACCTGCCTCGCACACGGATGTGAGCCCCCAGGGTCCCAGGTGCTAAGATGACCGAGACTCCGACCTGGGAATTCCGGTTGGCAGGATGGGGATGATGGTCCAGGACAAGGCCTCCCACCCTGGGTTCCTCACCCGCCTCCAGGGTTTGGATGGGAGCAGGAGGGTGGCTGTGGGTAGGAATCTGGTGGTCTCTGGGGACTGTCACTCTATCTGTTCACAGAAGGCTCACGGTGGCCTGAGCATCACAAAAGCCCGGGGACGCTGCTGTCCCTCCGTGGTCCAGCCTGAGGCCTCCAAAGGAGTAGAGGCGCCTCCGTCCAGGCCGTCAGTTCCCAAATCCAGGGTCCCTTTGACCCAGCAGAGGTCGTCGGCTGCAGGTTTGGGAAAGGCCTGTAGGTCATGGTGAGGAGTTAGAGGTCCCGGCCCTGGCTCTCTCCCCCACTCACTGTGTGACCTCAGGCAGGTCCCTGGGTCTCACTTTCCTCTGCAGTTTCCTCACTGTCCCCCTCTTTACTCCCCTCGTCCCCTTGCTCACAGGCCTGTTGTCGGGATGGACAAAGGACCAGCTGGGGCCCTGACATAGGTTCCTGCGATCACCAGCATTAGGTGGGGGAAGGGACCCCTGGCTGGAGGAATCCTTAGTCCTCACTGCCAGGACTTCCCCTTGTGGCCCCATCCCAGCATCGTTGGAGACAGCATGGGGATGTCTCGCCCCATCAGCCCTCCCTCCACCCCCAGCCCGGCGCCCCAGGCACCCCTTGGCAGCCGAGGGACAAGAGGCAGAAAAGAGGCTTTGTGCCTGGGTAGGGGGGGCCCGGGAAGGCATCCAAGGGGCCGCCCCCAGCCCCAGGAATGTGGAGACTTTGAGACACACACCCTACCCCCCCCCCCCAGAACCAGGGTGCCTTGGGGCTGTGCAGAACTGGCTTGGCTCACCCCTTACCCCTGTCCGTCCCCCAATCCCTGCTGGGCCTGCTTCCTGCCCTTCTGAGGTCCCTTCCAGCCTGAACCCTCATCTAGACTTAAAGCCATCCCCAGCGTCCTGGCCAGGCCTCTTCTCCCTGCAGTACCGGCTTCCTGCGGGCACAGCCTAGGACACAGGAGAGCGGAGAACGCTCTCCCCAGCCCTTCTCCAGGGAGCTCACATCCCAGCTCCACACCCACATGGGTGACCTGGGTAGGTGACTTCTCTCGGAGCCTCCGTTTCCCCCTCTGTAAAATGCAGAGCCTGTAGTCAAGACTTTGTGGTGAAGATACTGGGCTGGTGTCCCCAAGCCCAGGGAAGGCCCTGGACCAGGGGTCCTCAAACTTTTTAAACAGGGGGCCAGTTCACTGTCCCTCAGACCGTTGGAGGGCTGGACTATAGTTTAAAAAAAAAAAAAAACTATGAACAAATTCCTATGCGCACTGCGGGCCCAGGACGCGTCAGCTGCTAAGCAGGACAGGCAGCGGCACCCGGCGGGCCGGATCAATGTCCTTGGCGGGCCGCATGTGGCCCGCGGGCCGTAGTTTGAGGACCCCTGCCCTGGACCATAGCTGTGGGCTCTAGGGCCAGTGTCATAGTCCAGGAACAAGAATCACCAAAGGCTGTTAGCGCCGTGCTGACGAAGCACTGCCGGAGGAGAACCTGCTGTCCCCATTTGCAGATGGGCAAGGTGAGGCCCAGAGAGGTTCAGGGCCTTGTCCAAGGTCACCGAGTGAGGAATCGGCAGAGCTAGGACTGGAACTTCGCTTCCAGCAGGGGGTTCTGGCTCTAGTCACCCCACCCCCACCCGGTACGTCTCCTTTCTTTCCTCTCCTTTTCATAACCGCCCTTGGCCCCCAGCCCACTTGGCTGCCTCCTGCAATTAGCCCCTATCACTGTTCCGGATCATAGCCCTGGGCCCTGCAGAGACAAAGTCCCCTGGGCCCCTCATGGCAAGGGGGTGGAGGGTTGGGGGGGAGGGTAGTGGGGACAGCTGGTTCCAGGCTGAGCTGGTCTGTCCTGTTTTCTCTCCCCCAGTGGCCTCTGGGGGCCCAGAAGGTGCTGAGTGGGCAGGAGTGGCAGGCCCAGGAGAAAAGGGTGCCCCCTCCCATCCCTTCACCCTTGCCCCATCCCACAGGTGGTGGCCCAGCCTCGTGAGGTTCTGGGACAGCTTATCACCCACCGCACCCCAGGAAAGGAGGCCCAAGGGGCATCAGGACGGAGGCAGGGGTTCCAGGGGCTGCAGACATCTCTGGGGACCTGGGTCGTGGCTCCTCTACCCAGGGCCACCGCGCTCAGTCATTCAGCAAACCTCTCTGAGCGCCCTCCCCTGAACCCCATCCCAGCTGCATGTCTTTCCCCCAAACACTCAGGGCTGCTGCGACCCTGGAGGTGCCCAGCTCTGCTGGGGTCCTCAGGACTGAGACCCCAATGATGACTAGGAGCTTGCGGGAGAGCAGGAGTGTACACAGATCTGTACACAGATCTCAGGGGAGGGAGGGAGGGCAGGAAGGTCAAAGAGGGGTCGCGGGAGTGAGGAGAGGGGAGCGGCGTGTGGGACAGAGCAGGCAGGGCTCGCAGGGCCGTGGGAGCCACGGCGAGTGGGGACTCAGGTCTGTGCTTCACAAAGAGCTTCTGCTGCCTGGAAGGTGGCCGGAGGGGCCGGAGGGCAGCGGGGCCAGGCTGGGACCCTGGCGGGGAGCTCGGGCTCATCCCGGGGACAGTGGGGCTGGGGAGGGGTGAGACATGGTTCTTGGTGACACCCCCAGCGAGTGGGGATGAGGGACTAACCTTGCACCCCACCTGGCCCGAGTATCCCCTTCTCTCTGAAAGGTCTAGCTAGCTAGCCACCAGCTCCATGTCTCCCAAGCAGAGAATGCAAGCAAACTCCAACGCGTGGGAAATACACGAGGGAGCCCACAGGGGGGGATCCTAACTGAGGAAGGAGAAGGAAAAACTGTTCCCTGGAGCTCCCCACGGTGGGCAGCTCGGGCGGTGGTGGGCGTCACAGGCCATCTTCCCCGGCTCGGTCCGGGTGCCTGTGTGAGGGCGCACAGCCCCATCTCTGTAGGATTTGCTTTGGTCTGACTGTGTGCTCGAGTGTGTGTATATGTGTGTCCTTAGGTGGGTCTGTGTGTATGTGCATGGAGTTGTATGCACGTATGCGTACGTGAGCGTGTCTGTGTGCACGTGCGTCCGTATGTGTCTTGTGCTCACTGCGTGTGCATACTGATGTGTGTGTCTGTGTTTGCCTGTGTGTGTTATGCGCACATGTCTGTCCACTGGCATGTGGTCCTCCTTCCGTGTGCAGGGCCCCCTCCTGTGTCTGGAGCTTCTGCCTCTGCCCGGAGTGCTCCCTCTCGCTTCTTCCTTCATTCACAAGGCCCCTGGGCCAGCCTAGAGCACTTCACCGGCTGCGGGGAGCCCCTGAGCCCCCCCTGAACGTGTACCCCACATTTTGTGCATTTTTCTGGGGAGGAGCCACAACTCACATCACTTTTCCCAAGGGGCTTATGTTCCCCCCAAACACAACCCCAACAGGTTTAAAACCACAGCTCTAGGGACCCAGAGGCTCTAAAGGGTGAGGGGCCTTTTGGAAAGGAATCTTTTTAAACTTATAAAATCCCCATCTGCTCGTGAGGAAAAACATTTCCAGCGTAAGGTTAAGACCACAAGCTCATGAGTTCCACCCATGACCGAGTCACTCGTCTTGAATGCCTGGGGCACGTCCCAGACCCCAGAGCCTCAGCCTTCCCACCTGTAGGGCGGGGCTCATGCTCAGGCGGGTGCAAGGCCCTGGGCCCAGCTCTTGGCACCCAGCAAGGGCAGCCCGGGGGACAGCCCCTCTGTGCCCCCCAAGGTGGCCATTCGATGTGAGCGTGTGACTTGGCCTAACTTCATGCACACAAAGCCATACATGTGCGTCCGTGGATGGATAGTAGTTTGCTTTCTCTTCCTTTCTTGGTGCATAGAGACGCGATCTTGCCCTGCTGGTCTGCACAGGCATAGGGGTCTGTACACGGACACCTCGGGCTCCTTCACAGCAGCCGTGTCTCGTGGTCCTGTTCAGGCTGCACCCAGGTGTGCACTGCGGCAAGCACCTGTCCCCCGCCCAGGGCGTGGCTGGCCCCTGGCTCTGCTGGGCTTCTGCCATCCCTTCCCCCTGCTTTCCCACCTCCATGCCTCGGCTAAGCTGTTCCCTCCTCCTGGACTGATTCCAGGTCACAGAACGGTGAGGGGACTTCCCCAGGGTAATAGACTGGCCCTGGCCGAGGCCTCTCTCCTCCAGGTGGGCCTGGGTGGGGGCGGGGCAGCGGTTAGGGGCCTGGATTTCAGGGGTGGCGGGCACCTCGGCGATGGCTGGGACATTCCCGGTGCTCAGTGGCCCCAGCCCTGCACGGGGTCACGGACCCTGCGTTTTTTGCCGGGCTGGGAAAGGAGGTACCATTTCAGGTGACCCTTCTCAGCCTGAGCCCCCCCCCCGCCCCCAACCACATACACACCCCACCAGACTTTCCTCTGTGACCCGAAGCCCGGGGTCAGCAGGTTCCCAGGCTGGGGCCTTCACAGAGCCGTGGACCGTGGCTCAAGAGACAGAGGGGAGACGGGAACTGAGTTGAGGCCTTTGAGATGGAGTTAGGGCCCAGCTGGGCCATCCAGATTCCTGGCTTCAAATCCGCCCCACCATGCACCGGCTCTGGGACATGAGCAGTTTTCCCCCCTCCCCGAGCCTCAAGGGTACCCCTCTGTATAATGGGGGGGGGGTGCCTTCCTGCATCACTGTGGGAAGAGGATGTAAATATCCTTAGCATACAGAAGGCGCTCAATATATGCAGTGCAATATGCTGATGAGTTAGCCTCTGGAGAGGTCAGTTCTCCATGCCTGGGACGTTGTACATCCCGCCTGGCATGCAGAGGGGGCACAAGGATGAGAGAGATGGGCCTCCCCTCTCCCACGCCAGGGAGGGAGCGGGCAGAGGTGAATCACCAGCTTAACTCAGCGTGACAAGCTACCAGGGGCTGCGGGCCCGGGGCAGGGAACCATCAGTTCTGCTCAGGTGGAGGTGGAGGTGGGAAAGGACAAGGGGGGAGGTGGCAGCACAGCAGCTGTGAAGGTGGGAGGTGCCCAATGGGGAAGTGGAGGGAGGGAGCTCCGGGCAGTGGGCCCAGCATGAGCAAAGGCCTGGCTGAGTGGTACCTCAGTGGAGGTGCGGGATCTAAGGAGACGTGGGCACAGGAGAGCTCCAGGGCTGAGGGTGGGGGTGGGCCAGCCCAGGTTCCATTTTATGATGGAGAGACCAAGGGGAAGGGGGGAGGGGCCGCTGCTGTCATCCAGGCGGGAGGCAGGAAGCACTGGGGGCCTGGACGGGTCAGGGTTGGAGAGAAGGGAGCGGCCCTTCAAAGACGCCTGCTCCCATCTTGTCCCCTGAAGTTCATTCCCCAAGACCTCCTGAGAGCCCCCAGCTCGGCCACCCCTCTAGGGCTGTGGGATCCACTCCTCAGCCACAGCAGCACAGACTCCCAGGGGGGCCCAGAGGGCGCTGAGAATTCGGGGGTCTCTCTGCCTGGAGACTGGGGGGCTGAGTGGTACCTGAGCGTCCTCTCTGTGGGTCTGTTTCAGGAACTGGTGCTCGTACGTGGTGACCCGCACCATCTCATGCCACGTGCAGAACGGCACGTACCTTCAGCGAGTGCTGCAGAGCTGCCCCTGGCCCATGAGCTGCCCGGGGAACAGGTGAGGGAGACCGAGTGGACGGCATCCCAGGTGGACACAGCATGGGCAGAGGCCTGGTGGTGGGAGCGCAGTGGGTGGCAGGGGAAGGCTGGGACCCCAGGGTGGGCGGAGCAAAGGGAGTGCTGGCCCAATGCCCATTCTTCAGTGCCACCCTCTGTGTTCGTGGGGCACCCTGGAGGGCTTCCTGGAGGAGGGGTTCCACCATTCACCCACACGCCTTCACTCAGGGAGCATTCACTGCTAGGGACGGGCGGCTCCACTTGCAGGGGCTGCCTGTCCAGTTGGTATCCAGATCCCCAAGGCCTGACGGTTGGGAAGGAGGAGAAGGGTTGAATCCTAGAATGCAGGAGAGAGGCTCCAATGGGGCCTTGGCGGGGGGGGGGGGGGGCAGGGGGACAGAAGACCCTGGGGGCTCTGCATATGCCCCACAGACAGTGGGAGAAACCCCAGAGGGCCCCGTCGGCATTCTTTCAGCTACAGAACCGTGGTGAGACCCACATACAAGGTGATGTACAAGACAGTGACCGCCCGGGAGTGGAGGTGCTGCCCCGGGCACTCGGGGCCCAGCTGCGAGGAAGGTAGGACTGCCCCCAGGTTCCGGCCTCGTGCTTCCCGGAGGGTGCTTGGGAGGGAGCCGTCCACGGTTGCTCAGTCGTGGACACTGCAGTGTTCAGTGCCAGGCACGCTGTGATCCCCTGCACAGAGCTGCCCGCGAGGCCCGGCTCGGGTAGAGCTGGTGCCCGCTGTCCCACGGGCGTGGACCGCCTGCCTCGTGGGAGACCCTCAGGGCCCCTGGAGAAATGGAATGCGTGCTGTGTAGCTCGTGTCTGCAGTCACACCACCCCAAGCCTTTCTTCCAAACGTGGGAGCACCCAGACCTGTCCACGGGCTGTGGGAACAGGTCGTGGAAGCAAAGGGCCACTCAGGTCCGCGGGTCAGCAAGGTCGGGACGGTCATGCCCTTCCTGCTGGAGGAAACGGAGGCTCAGGGAGGCGGTGGGCCCACGGCTCCTGAGGGGTAGTCAGGATTGGAACCCCGGTCTGCCTGGCTCCCCCGAAGGCCTCAGGGATGGGAGGACTCAGACGGGTGCCTCCTGCGTGGAGTGTGTGCCAGGCTCGCCCCACCCCACTTCTCTGCCTGCCATGAGGGTGGCTGGGGCAGAGCACCCCCAGGGGCACAGAGGAGGCAGCCTGGCCACACCGTCACCGGGAGAGACCTCTCCTGGAGGGCACCCGCCCCTCTGCTCAGCGGTCCAGGCCGCTCCCACCCCTGCCGCCTGGCTGAACCCGACGAGAGGAAGGTTTGGGGGCACCAGGGGCTGTGTTTCCAAGAATGGCCGGGACCAGCCTGAGAACCAGTCCCGCAAGCACCTCCGTGGAAAGGCATTCAGGGCCCAGGGCAGCATGTGAGTGTGAGACACGGCCCCCGCATCAAGGGACCGTGATGCTAACGGAAGTCACCGTTCAGAGGTGCTTCTTGAAAGACTGACACGCGTCACCTCCCTGGGACCCCACGCAGCCCTGGTTCACAGAGGGGGCAGCCGAGGCCCAGAGGCCTGTGTGGGAGGCCAGGAAGGGCAGGCGTGAGGGGAGCCAGGACAGCACCCCCCTCTCTCTGCTGGGAGGAAGAGGGGAGGGTGGGACCCTGGGGGCCAGGAGGGGAGCCAGCCAGGAGGGGCTGCTGCCAAGGAGGCCAGGGGAGCTGGAGGTGGGGAGGGGCAAATCCCCAGGGTGTGGGGGCCACCTGGGCCCAGAGGGCCTGAGCCATGGCAGGGCCTACCCAGACGAAGGCCACCCTGTCCCTGGCTCCCCTCTCCAGGGCAGACCTTCGCGGGCCTGTGAGGCCACCATGGAGGGCGGAGCCCAGGTGGGGGCAGCACCCCCACCCTTGAGCCCGGCGGCTGGAGGCCGCGCACCCAGGCACCAGGCTGAGGGCTGGGAGCTCTGCCACTGGTGAGGCAGGGGGTCAAGACGGGATGGGCCAGGCCAGCCCTGGAGGCCGCCAGCTCCCTCTGCAGGGCCTTCAGGCCCAGCCTGGGGACGGGGTTATCCCGGGCTTCGTGGGCCAGGCCAGCGCCACCACACACCCGCTGTGTGGCCTGGGGCCGGGGACTCCCCGAGCATTGTGCAAGTGGTTGTGCAAGGGCCGCGCAGGGGGCGGGAGGCCACGTTCCAGCGGCACCGTCTCCTGCCCGCTCCGAGGGCACGGCGCCTTCGCTGACGGGCACCAGGCTGCCCTTGCAGCAGCCCGGGCGCCCTGACCGGAGCCTCGGGGTCTCACCTGTGACGCGGTCAGGATAAGGGAGTCTGCCTCCCAGGGATGTTGGGGGGTGAAACGAAGCAGTGCAAACCCTGCAGAGGGTGCCAGGGCCCGGGTGGGACCTGCGTGGTGTCTGATGGGATGGGAAGGGTCGGAGCTGAGGGAAGGGTGGGGCTGAGGAAAGGGAAGGGAATTCTGGGAACCCGCTCTCTCCCCGGGGCCCTGGGAGTGGGAGTGAGGAAGCAAGGGACATGGCTGGCCCATCCCGGGCCCTCCCTTCCTCCGACAGCCAGGTTCGGGCGGGCTTCCCCGGCCGTTTCCCCTGATGGTGAGTGACTGCCCGCCCCCCCCCCCCCCCGCCCCCGTCTGTGCGGCGCCGTGACATGACCTCGGGGCCATAGAACTGCGTCACAGGGGCGACGGGGCAGGCTCCCCTGGCTTCCGTTTCCCCATCTGTAAAGGGGAGGTGAGGCAAGCACCCCAGTCACAGGGCTTTGAGGAGAATGGGTTCAGACTAGCCCCGTGACGTGCCTCGACTGTGCCAGGCGCAGAGTGAACGCTGCGTCCGTGTGAGCTGTTCCGGTGGTTACCCACCTGGTAGGATTGAGCCGGGCTACGTAGAATCTGAGCGCTGGCCATGGCGTCCCCCTCTGGCCCACAGAGCCTCCGATCCCTGCCCCAGTCCTGCTGCCAGCCCACCTTCCTCCATCCTGGGTGAGGGTTCCCCCCTGCGCCAGGGCAAGTCACGGGTCCCTGGGGAGGGGATGCTGGCGACGCAGGCCCAGCCCGAGCTCAGGCCCGTGGTGGCACCGAGCAGGGTCTGGCAGCCTCCCTGCCGGGGTCTGGCCGGAGGGACCCGTCTGGTTTGAGTTCCTGGCGCCTCTCACTCCCTGCACCAGCCCACAGCCTGGCTCTGAGCTGCCAGGGCTGTGCCTTATTTGGATCTTGTCTCCCCCCCAGACAACACTCCGTGGCCTTAAAAGGCAGGCCTGGGGGGCAGCGGGGAGCAGTTGCCCTGCTGGCTCCAGAGCCCCTCCAGCTGTACCCCACCCCCCCCGCCCCCCCCCCCGGCTTGGCCAGCCCATCCCTCCAGCTGTGGAGAAAGCCAGGCCCCCCAAAACCAGACCAGCCAGGCAGCCTGCTCCTGGTGGGGGTGGTGACAGGGGTGGGCGCCGCGAACGGGCCTCCCGTGCCCTCCCAGGCAGCGGCCTCCCTGTTCCTCATTTACAGCCAGGTCTGGGTTCCCTTCGGTGTCCGAGTGGGGCAGGGAGAGGGTGGACAGCAGTGTCGCCGCCGCCGTTTATTGACGTGTGGGCCCTTTGCCCGCATGGCCGGCCTCGGCCCTCCCACCAGCCTGGGAGACAGAGTGGCCTCGTGGCCCCATTTCACAGATGGGAAAATAGCTCCAGAGAGAGCAAGTCACACAGGTCAGCGAGTGACAGCACTGGGACCCAGCCTTGCAGCTGCTACCTCTAAGCTTTTAACACGTGCAGCTCGTTGGGGTGACAGGGGGGCACCCAGCCTCTCCCATGGCCCCTGCCCATTGCCAGCCCCTCTCCCAGCCCCATCAGGCTGGCAGCCTGTGCACGTGTGACCCAGGTGGAAGCTGCCCCACCTTTCTGGGCCTCTGTCTGCCGCTGCCCTAAGGGGAGGGGCGATCCCCGCTGGGGTTCGAGGGCAGCGGGGGAGGGGCTCTGACCGAACAAGGATGGCCCGGCCTCAGGGCTCTCGTCCCCCCGCCCCCCTCAGTTGCAGGCTCCTCTGGCTTCGTGGAGCCCCGATGGTCGGGCAGCGCCATGCGGAGGATGATGCTTCGGCCCACAGCCTTCTCAGGTGGGTCCTGGGGCAGCTGCGTGGGGCGCCCCTGGGCCAGCGGAGGCCTGGAAGGGGCCCCGGCAGTGTGCTGACGGCCTGGAAAGCCATCTCGGCCCAGCTGGGCAGGGTCAGGAGAGTGCCCTGCCCTTGCCTGCCCCAGGCTGCAAAGAAAACCTCGAGGGGGAGAGGAAGGGGCCCCGAGGAGAGTCTGACCTGGGCCCAGCCACCCCGAGACCGTGACCCCCAGACTCTTGCAGACACAGGTCCACGCCCCCGGTTTGATCTTTTCATAGCCATATATACTCTTTATTGATCTCAGAGAGGAAGGGAGAGGGAGAGAGATAGAAACATCAGTGATGAGAGAGAATCAGTGTTCAGCTGCCCCCTGCACGCCCCACACTGGGGATCCAGCCCGCAACCCCGGCATGCGCCCTGACTGGGAATCGAACCCGTGACCTCCTGGTTCTTAGCGACGCCCAACCACTGAGCCCCGCCGGCGGCGGCTCCTCTTTTTATTTGAACTAAGTTCCCCTGAGCGTCTGCACTGTGAGAGGCACCGGCCAGGTGCTTTCCATGGCAACCTGTTGAAACCTTAGTGTCCCTGTCCCCCAGGAAGACATCCCTGTCCCCCTCTTAAGAGAGGAGGAAGCTGAGGGTCAGAGAGAGGGCGTGCCCTGCGGAGGCCCCACCGCCGGGAAGGGGCAGCGCTGAGGCTCGACCGTAGGCTCTGTGCCTGTTACACACTCGTCCACCCCGGCTCTGAGCTCAGTGCCCTCAGGTGCGAACGGGGGTGACACTTGTCCTAAAGCACAGGGTCACGGTGAGGATGGCAGAGACCGGCTTGGCATGCTCTCAATATGCCCGGCCACCAGGAGGCTAGGTAACCAGCCAGCGCTGTCATGAATGGCGAAGGGGTAGCCGAGGAGGCTGCAGGCGCCGGACAGTGGTTCTGGAGGGAGGGGCAGGGGGTGGCGCCTCTGAGGCCAGCCCATTCCAGACTCTAATGTGTCATCGGTCCCCAAAGCCAGCAAGCCAGGCAGCCCCGCCCAGGTGGGAAGCCACAGGATTTCCTGCCCCGGCTTCCCGGAAAGGACTCATGTGGGATGCCAAGGCTGCAGGAGTTGGCTCCCTGGTCCTGCTTTGGGAGAAGCCTGCAGGGCATGGGCCCCCCTGGACAGGCCATTCCTGCAGCGTCTCCCCTGGGCTGGGCTGGGCTGGGCTGGGCTGCCTCACGGGCGGGGGGTCCTCAGGTGTCCGTTCGCTTCCTCCGTCCGGCCTCCAGGTTGTGTCAACTGCAGCAAAGTGTCGGACCTGGCGGAGCGGCTGAAGGTGCTGGAGGCCAAGGTGGGTGCGCAGCTGTCCCCTCGCCCCCAGCCTCCCCTCCCCCTCCCTGCACCCCATGCTCACAGCATCCATGATCAGGCAGCTTCCCTGCTGGCCCTCCCGTCTGTCCCAGCCAGCTTTCTTGGCCTCTCCCACCGTGCCCCTGTCCGGGAAGCCTGCTCTTCCTCCAGGAGTCCCACGGAGTTCCCCCCACTTGCACCCCCGTTCCCATCCCAGCCAGATGTTTGTAGACACCCCTAGGGTTCATGGCTCCGCTCCTCCTTGCCCCATCACCTTCATCCTTTATCCCCATCTCCCGGGTTCAAAAGCAGATCATCTCTTGCACATCTCAAACATTCTTTCAAAAAGGTTTGAACAATTAAAAAGTAAGACGCTCGCCAAAACCGGTTTGGCTCAGTGGATAGAGCGTCGGCCTGCGGACTGAAGGGTCCCAGGTTCGATTCCGGTCAAGGGCACGTAACTGGGTTGCGGGCACATCCCCAGTGGGAGGTGTGCGGGAGGCAGCTGATCGATGTTTCTCTCTCATCGATGTTTCTAACTCTCTATCCCTCTTCCTTCCTCTCTGTAAAAAATTCAATAAAATATATTTAAAAATAATAATAATAAAAAAAAAATAAAGTAAAAAGTAAGACGCTCGTGTTTTCAGAAACATAAAAAACTCAGAACCGTGACAAACGTACCCACAAACCTTTCGCAGCCGCCGCCTGTGCCCCGGAGAGAGGGGCCGTCACGTGTAAGCATCTTCTTCCCAGATTGTGCGGCGGCGTACCCTCTGTCTGCACCTCCTCTCCTGTTATTCCTCCTCTGGGAGCTGATCTTAAGGAGACCAGATGTGACGATGTTTACCGAAGTGCTAACTGTTCACCGGGACATTTGAAAACCAGAGAACAGAAGGGGTTGGTTGCATCGTTAGGGAGCAAGGCGCCGTGGAATATTGGACAGCCCTGAACGCCTCCTCCATTTTTTTAGATATATGTTTTTAATGGATTTCACAGAAGAAGGGATAGGGCCGTGGTCGGCAAACTGCGGCTCGCGAGCCACATGCGGCTCCTCTTTGGCCCCTTGAGTGTGGCTCTTCCACAAAATACCACGGCCTGGGCGAGTCTATTTTGAAGAAGTGGCATTAGGAGAATAAGTTTAAAAAATTTGGCTCTCACAAGAAATTTCAATCGTTGTACTGTTGATATTTGGCTCTGTTGACTAATGAGTTTGCTGACCACTGGGATAGAGAGAGAGAGAGAGAGAGAGAGAGAGAGAGAGAGAGAGAGAGAGAGAAAACATCAATGATGAGAGTCATTGATAGGCTGCCTCCTGCACGCCCCACCGTGCAGCCCATTGGCTGGCCTATCTCTGGTGAGGCCCTGGTACCCACCCCATCCATCTCTCTTCCTCTTCCTCTCCCTCTTTCTCCACAGGTGGCCGTGCTGGCTGTTACCCAGCAGGAGGTGCCCCCAACGCCAGCTGCCCCCGAGGACCCCCCCCCTCTCTGGGGCTCCCCAGCTGCCCAGGGCAGCCCTGGGGATGGAGACCTCCGAGGTGAGTTGGTTGGGGGGCGGGGGGAGAGCACACTCCCTCGTGGGAATGAGATGCCCGTCTCTACTCTGCTCCTGGCTCCCAGCTCCACCCCCTTGTGGGCCTGGGTCTTCCCTGATCTCTCTGGGGTCCTGGGAGGCCCAGCAGACCCTGCCCTCACCTCCTCTGGTGGCAGGGACTCTGGATGACACAGACCCCACCCCCCAACTCCAGGGCTGCCCGGAGCCAGAGAAACCCCGAGGGCCCCACTGCTCCCTCGAGATGGTAGGTGCTGGTTGGGGGTCCGGGGTCGGGGCAGGAGCGAGGCCAGAGCTGATGAGATTTCTCCCCCAGACCGCGTTGGTGCCCGGGGACTTCCCGGGCCCATTGGCCCCAAGGGAGACATTGGCAGCCGGGGCCCAACAGGAATGAGAGGCCCCCCAGGTGAGTGTCCACGGCACGGCCCCCCTAACTTTCCTGGCCAGTCCCGCACCCTCCCTGGTGAACCCAGGCTGGGATCTTCCTTCCCCAACCCTGACGTAGCCAGGTGTGGCCTGGGCCCCTTCCACTCGCTTGTCTCACTCACCACCGTCCAAGGGAGCCCCACTCAGGCCTGGGCTCCTCGAAACCCTCTTTCGTATCCACGTGGCCCGTGTTCTCTGGGAAGCTACTCCCAGCAGGCACTGGGGTGGGCACTGGGGTGGGCTCCGACCGCCCCTGCCCTCCTGGAGCTCCCCGATGGCGGAAGGGTAGACCTGGGCGGAAGAGAAACAGCAGTGCCCATCAGGTGACCAGGGTTGTTATGGGGACATGGCAGGTAAGCGAGCCCCAAGGAAGGGCTCCCACACCCAGCCTGGATAGGGTAGGGGCGGGGAGGGCTTCTCAGTGGGAGTGACATCTCAGGTGAGGCCCAAAGGATGACCCGCATGTACACCAGGAAGAGCAGAGGGAGGACGGAAGGAGGGAACGGCATATGCAACGCCCTGGAAGGGAGAGAAGAGAACATTCTGGAAACATTCCGGAAGTCAGTATTTACTAAGCACCAGTGTCCATTGTCCTAACGCCCCAAGGAGGGCTGTGTTTTCTCTCCTAATAAAGGGCCAGGGAAGTCAGAGCCAGGAATCGCCCTGACCTGTGGCCTCCAGACCCCCATCCCCGCTGCCCCAGGCTGCCTTGTCCTGGCCCTGGCCGTCGCCCGAGGCCTCTCTGCCTCCTGCATGCCCTCCCATCCCCCTGGTTCTGTTGCAGGTCCACAGGGCCCCCCAGGGAGCCCTGGCCAGGACGGAGCTGTGGGCATCCCTGGAGAAAGGGGACCTGCAGGCCCCCCAGGGCCCCCTGGGCCCCCCGGCCCTCCAGCCCCCGTTGGACCAGCCCACACCCGGATCTCTGAGCATGGTGAGTCCCCTGGGTCACAGCAGGTCCAGGGGGGGGTGAGGCTGGCATAAAGCATCACCGCAATGTTACTGCTGTCTGCCAGGCCCTTGTAGAGCTTGCTCTTGGTCAGCCACAGGTCACCCAGGCCTCGAACGGGCACTGTTGTCCTCCTCTGTTCACTGATGAGGAAAACTGAGGGCCAGAGGGGAAACCACACAGCCAGAGCATGGGGACTGGCTTCACACCCAGGCGGCCTCTGAGCCTATGCCTGGAGCCATCTGGCATCAGGCCCTCCCGCCAAGCCTTGGAGCTGGCCAGGAGCCAGCCCTCCGAGCACAGGGAAGGTCAAGGCCCAGCAGCAGGAAGTGAGCCCTGAGCTCCCAAGGCCACAGCCCTGCCCCTGTGCTCAGAGCAGCCCTGGCCCCCTCCTAGGCCCCAACGTTCATCCTTCACCCCCTCCCAGCCTAACCTACATGTGTGATGCCAGAGGTCAGAGCTTGGAGTGCCAGGTTCAACCCCATCTGCGTCATATTGGTGCCCCATCCGTTCATTCTCTTCTGAACTCTGTCTCACCACTCGTTCTCCCTCTCCAAGCCTCAGTTTCCTCATCTGTACAATGGGAATAATGGCAGTGCTGACCTCCCAGAGCTCTGGGACACGCATGCACAGAAGCCTGGCTCAACGTAGGTGGTCCAATAAATGGTAGCTTTTACTATTATTCCCACTGGACATGTGACAGTACAGACCCAGCAAGGCAGAGAGTCTCACTGGATGTCACCAGCTAGACTGTGGCCGGGATAGAACCCAGGTCTCTCTGCCTTCTGGGCCTGTGTGGCCAACACTCTCCCCCATCCCCACTGTCCCCCATGTCCCACAGGGCAGTCCTAGCCAGCTTGGAGCTGGGGGCATCCCTGGAGAGAGGGGACCTCCAGGCCTGCCCCTCTCTGCCCAAGCCCCACCCCACCCAGCCCTGCCCACTCCTCATCTTTCCTCCTGCAGGGGACCCGTTTCTGTCTAACACCTTCACCGAGACCAGCAGCCACTGGCCCCAGGGACCAGCTGGGCCTCCTGGGCCCCCAGGGCCTATTGGTAAGTTGAGCCCAGGTCTGGGGTTCGGGGTGGGGTTGAGGGGTGGCAGAGGGACTAGCACTGTGGCTGTCAGGAGGGAGTTGATGGTAGACTTCCTGCCATTGTTCTCTGCATTGGTCCTGAGGATATCCTGTCTTTTTTTTTTTTTAATTGCATTTATTGGGGTGACATTGGTTAATGAAATCATATAGGGCTCAGGTGTCATTCTGTAATACGTCATCGGTATGTTGTATTGTGCGTTCACCGCCCGAAGGCAAGTCTCTAGGATATCCTGTCTTATTCCAGGTCCCCCCGGACCCCCTGGTCCCATGGGCATCCCTGGGAGTCCTGGACATACAGTGAGTATTTCTCCAAGTACTCTCCTTCGTCTTCCCATCTATCCACTCACCCACCCATCATCCACCCACCCACCCATCATCCACCCATCCATCCTTTCATCCATTCATCCAAGCGTTTATGGAGCATGGAAGAGACACACTGCTTTTCCTAAAGCTTCTCCTTCAATCCATGTAACAAGCAGCACTGCTGTTAGCGCCTAAGGCCAAGAGAGGGGGCGGTGACTCGCCCTAGGGCTGTGGCCAGCACCTGGCGACTTCCAGGTCAAGGTGGGGACTGTCTGGTTCCAGGGCCAGAGCTGTGAACACTGAGCTGTCTGCACGTCCCTCTGTGTGCCTGTCGTTGGATGTGTGAAGGGCCCCGAGGCCCAGGCCAAGCTGGAGCTCCCCCCACCCAATCCCTCTTTCCCCCAAGACCCCGCCCGCTCTACCCTCCCCCAGCTCAAGGCTGAAGCCCCGTCTTGTTGCTCAGGGACCCCCAGGCCCCACTGGACCCCAAGGAATCTCTGGCCACCCAGGAGAAAAGGGTGAGAGAGTGAGTACTGAATTGGCCCCGGATGGAGGGTTCTGGGGAGGCGTGGGGGCTCTGGGTCAGACACCCCAACAGCTGACTCCATACCTCTCCTCCCTCCCACACAGGGACTGCGTGGAGAGCCAGGCCCCCAAGGCTCCATGGGACAGCGGGTGAGTGATGCTCCCCACCCTGCAGCACCCCCTGCAGGATCCTATAGGCACAGACCCCTGCTCTGGCTCCAGCCCCTGTGGCCGGAGCCCCTGACCCTCCCTGTCTGGTCCAGGGGGTGCTCCATCTCCTTCCTCCCTGTCTCGGGGTCGGCAGCCTCTTAAGGTCCAGCCACCTCCATCTCACAGGCTCTATACCTGTTTCTCTCTCGCTCTGTGTCTCTGTCTCTTCAACTCCCTGTATTTCTCTGTCCCTCCAGCTATAAGGGTAGATTTGTCTGTTTCTCCCTTTAGTTTGGTCAGTTTTTGCTTCATGGATTTCTAAGCTCTGTTGTTAGGTGTATACACATTCAGTATTCTATTGTGTTCTTGGCCCTTTTATCTTTACGAGATACATATCTTTCTTTCTTTGTCTTGAATTCCATTTTGTTTGGTGTTTTATGGTATATATTTTCCGATCCTTTTAACTTTCAACATGTCTGTGTCTTTCTATTTAAAGTGTCTCTCTTATAAATAACACATACTTGAGTCTTTGTTTTTTGTGGTTTTTTTTTAAATCCTCACTCAAGCCCTGACAGGTTTGGCTCAGTGGATAGAGCGTCGGCCTGCGGACTGAAGGGTCCCGGGTTCGATTCCGGTCAAGGGCATGTACTCTGGTTGCAGGCACATCCCCAGTAGGAGGTGTGCAGGAGGCAGCTGATCGATGTTTCTCTCTCATCGATGTTTCTAACTCTCTATCCCTCTCCCTTCCTCTCTGTGAAAAAATCAATAAAATATGTTTGTTTTTTTTAAATCCTCACTCAAGGATATTTTTCCATTGATTTTTAGAGAGAGTGGAAGAGAGGGGGGAAGACAGAGAGAAATATCGATGTGAGAGAAACACATCAATTGGTTGCCTCTTGCACGCACCCGGACCAGGGCCCGGGCCGGGGAGGAGCCTGCAACCGAGGTATGTGCCCTTGACCGGAATCGAACCCAGGACCCTTTGGTCTGCAGGCCGACGCTCTATCCACTGAGCCAAACTGGTTAGGGCTCCTTCTTCCTTCTAACATGTGTTTGACGCTATAAATCTCCCTCCCAGCACTGCTTTTGCGGCCTTCCCAATTTTTTTTTGTTAATATATTTTATTGATTTTTAACAGAGAGGAAAGAAGAGGGATAGAGAGTTAGAAACATCGATCAGCTGCCTCCTGCACACCTCCTACTGGGGATGTGCCCGCAACCAAGTTACGTGCCCTTGACCGGAATCGAACCTGGGACCTTTCAGTCCGCAGGCCGACGCTCTATCCACTGAGCCAAACCGGTTTTGGCCCCAATTTTTTGATACGCTGTCTTTTTATCTTCATTTAGTTCAACATATTTTAAAATGTCTCTTAGGATTTCTTCTTTGACCCATGTGTTCTGTAGCCGTGTATTGTTTAACCTCCACGTGTGTTTTGGGTTCTCCCGTTACCTTCCCGTTACTGGTTTCTAGTTTAATGCCAGTGTGGGCGGAACACAGGCATGGTGTGGCTTCTGTTCTCTTCGGTGTGCTGGCTCTATTTTCATGTGGTCTGTCTTGATGAGTGCCCCCTGTGAGCTGGAGCACAATGTGTAACCTGCTGTTGTTGGGTGACGTGACCTCCAGCTGTCCGTTGTCTTCCGTGGAGTGATGGCATTGTTGCGCTCAGCGAGGTCCTTGCTGGTTTTCTGCCGGCTGGACCTGTCCATCCCTGACAGGGAGTGTTAACGCCTCCAGCTGCAATAGCGGACCGATCCGTGTCTCCTTGCGGTCCTATCAGTTTTGACCTCCGACTCCTCGGGCCAATAAAACGAAAGCTTTCTGCTCGAGCTGTTTGCGGGACTGAGCGGGGCTGGGGCGTAGCCTTCGGAGGAAAAGCTATACATGCATGGATGTTACCCAGCGCAGTTTCCTTCTGTTGGAGGCCAAATGTCCTCCGGTTTCTGGCTGTTCTTTATCACTTTCCATGGCCTCCAAAGAGTTGTTCTCTGCATTTTGTCCAGTGTTCGTCCAATGCAAGCCCCTCTGTCTCTGCCTCTCTCAGTCTCTCTGCCTCCCTCAAAAGGTCTCTCTCTTCCCCTTCTTTCCTTCTCCCCTCCCTCCCTTCCTCTCTCATTGCTTCTACCTCTCTTTTTTTTCCTTTTCTTTCTATTTTTTGTTGTTGTTGTTAATCCTCACCGGAGGATATTTTTCCATTGATTTTTAGAGCAAGTGGAAGGGAGAGGGAGAGACAGAGAGATACATCAGTGTGAGAGAGACACGTCCATTGGTTGCCTCCTGCACACAGCCTGACCAGGGTACCTGCCCTTGACTGGAATCGAACCTGGGACCCTTCAGTCCGAGGGCTGACGCTCTATCCACTGAGCCACACCGGCCCGGGTGCTTCTACCTCTATTTCTCCTTGCAGGGAGAACCTGGCCCCAAAGGAGACCCCGGAGAGAAGAGCCACTGGGTAAGCTCAGGGCCCGCACGGCTGCCCCCGCCTGCCCTGGACACTCAGGAGATTATTTTGGGGTGGGGGCACCCCAGCCACATCCCCATTGCAACCTGGTCTCCCAGGGAGGAGCCTTGACCATTCTCAGGCCTAGCCCCCTCCCTTCTCCCGTCCCTCCCAACGGGGCAGGGCCAGCCTCATCAGGAGACCCCACACTCTCTGTCTCTGCCTTCACGTCCCTGCCTCCGCCTTCCCTCTGCGGCCTTCCCAGGCCAGGGTGTCCCTGCCTGTTCCTCCCGGGCAGTGGGGGCGGACCCAGTCCAGACTGCATGCCCTGCCTCATGGCCCCCTCCGAGCCAGGGCTGGGGCGTCTGCTCCCCTGTCCACAGGAGAAGGGGAAGCATGAGGAATGGGATGGGGGCCATAGGAAACCCACGGAACCTATATGGGCAGGGAGGCTGGAAATGCCGGGGTACACAGGAGCCCTCGGTAAGCGGTACAGGGCACCCAGACACCATCACACACGGAGGAAATTCACAGAGCATGGGAAGAGAGCCTCGAAACGGTCGTGCATCTAATGTAGATGGTAAATGAGCTCAGGGGGCCTGACTCCGCTGTGCCCCAAAGCCCTATCATTAACACCAAGTCCCAGGCACCATCGCATACATAGGAGACCCAGGAGGAGTGGGAGGAGACACCCAGAAACGGTTACAGGCACAGGAGAACCACAGGAAGTGAGACGCGGGGATCTAGAAGGCACCCTGCACAGAGGAAGCCCATGAAGAGGGGGGAGGGGGGGCCTAGAAACTGTCACGTACACAGGAGACAGAATAAAAGGGCACCTAGAAACCACATGTGGGGGTCCCAGAAACCTTCACAATCACCGGAGATAGTTGCCGAGAATGAATTTCAGGGCCTAGAAATCTGCCTACCCAAGAGACACCCCGGGAGAGGACCCGAAGCCCCTAAATGCAGGCACCTGGACACCATCGCTGACATAGGTGACACTGGGAAATGGACAGGAGAGGGCAGACGCCCCTATAGGAGAGACACCTGGGAAGCTCTTCCGGAGGCGGATCTTGTGCCTGCCTCTCCCCCTGCCCCCATCCCTGGTGCAGTCTGGCTGGGGAGCCCTGCTTCCTGGCGGGCACTATCTGGTGAGGACATGGGCAGCACCCAGCGCCTGCCTTGCCCTCCCTGCTCCTGATCGTGGGGTCAGTGATGGATACAGCCGTGGGAGTCCCCCACCCTGCACGAGTCCAACCCCATGTCTTTCCACAACTTCTGGGGTCCTGCTACCTTTCTGGCAAGCCTCTCCCAGCTCCTCACTGCCACCCCACCTCTCCCCCACCCCCCACCCCCGTGTGCCTCCAGAGCCTCTTAAGCATACTTCCAGTCCGGGCATGAGCTGGGCTGGGGGTCCGGTAGACCCGTGTGAGGCCAGCTCTCCGCCTCTCCTCAGCCCCTTCGCTGGCCCCTCCCAGCACATTTTCCACCCAGCCCCGGCAAGGTGGCAGAGCGAGGTGGAGTCTGAATTAGGCTCAGCAGCCCCATCCCTGCATGGGGATCCCAGCAGGAGGACAGATGCCTGAACTGTCCCAGATCAGGCCTCAAACTCAGGGCCACCTGTGGGAGGGGCCCCACAAGGTAGCAGGGCCCCTGCCCATCCACCTGCCTCCCTGCGCCCCCCCTCCCCCTCCTGCACTTCTGCCCCTGCTTGCTGCCTACCTGGGAGGGGGCCTGCTGGGCCGGGGCTGCATGAGGCTTTGGAGGCTGGGGGAGCTGTTCTGTTGGGAGCAGGTGGGAATGAGGCCCAGTGTGGGGAAGGGCCCTGGGGACTCCTATACACACGCTCTTCCAACCCCACTTCGGAGCCACTGGCCCCGCTGTAGCTCAGCAGTGACACCCAGTGGCCATGTGCACGCACTGCAGGCACTGCTAGGGAGTGACTGAGGTGAGTCAGCTTATCTAGAACAAAGCTCATATCCCGTATTTAGACAGGAAAAACCGAGGCCCAACCCCGCAGAGCAAATGGCTGGCAGAGCTGGAACCGAAGCCCAGGCTTTTCAGCTCCCAGGACTGGGGGAACCAGCTAACATTCCCCCAAGCACCTCCTCGGTGGGCCCCAGGACATAGATGCACTTTGGACACTGGTCCCACCCTCACGTTGGTCACAGTGGGGTGGGGTGGGGTGGGGGGAAACAGACTAGTAACCAGCAGCAACCGGACAGGGGGAGCTCAGCTGTGATGGGGGTTGGGGGCGTGGGTTTAGCATCTTCCTGGTGGAGAACGTGCGGGGCCTGTAAGATAGGTTAACGAGGCAAAGGGTGTTCAGACAGAGGAGCAGGGCACCCTGTGTTTGCACTTGGAGTAGCAGAGTGTGAAGGACAGAGGTCAAGACATAGGAGACGATATTGGGGAATTTGAATTTTTTTCTCTGAGCAGTGGGGAGTCAGTTATGAACAGGAAACTGATGTGGTCAGAAGGTGCCTCTGTGACGCTGTGGAGAATGAATGGGAAAAGCAGAGAAATGAGGTGGAAGGCTGTCGTGGTCGTAATGGCAAGAGACTAGGGGCTGGAACGGGGAATGGGGACTGAGGATGGACAGATATCCCTGGAGCTAAGCGACGTTTGGGTGCTATTTGGCCGCAAGGGGGAGCGAGAAGTTAGGGGAGACACAATAGTAAAGGAGAGCCAGGAGAAGCGGGCCCGCTGGGTTTTGTCCTTGGAAAATGGGAGACGGCTATGATGGCCAGGTGGAGGCGTTCAACAGGCCCTGGCACTCAGGCCAGGCCTGGGGTGGGAGGTGGGAGGGGGGGCGGCACTGGGGTGTCATCAATGCAAACAGCAGGCCCCCCATCTAGGGAGGGATCCAAATAGAATCTTTTTTTTTTTTTTTGCATTTTTTCAAAATTTTTATTTTGAAAACTTTCAAATACGCTGAAATGTTGGTTACAATGAATATTACTCTCCCCTTCGCATTTTGCCCTATTTGCTCTTTCTTTCTCTCTTTATATCTTTGCAAACCTTTTTTGCCACATTTGCTCTATCTTTCTTTCTTTATATATTTACGGACCTTTTTTCTAATCCATGGAAAGTAAGTGTCACACTTCATCCACATCTCCCCTAACACATCATTGTGCATCTCAAAAGACTATAGACATTCTCCCAAAGAGCCACAATACCCCTGTCACACCAGGAAAGCTGACATGAATCCAGCACAATGATGCCACCTAATATGTAACATATACAAACTTTATCATGGTACCCAAGTGCCTTTTATAGCTGTTTCTTTAAACTTCTAATCAAGATTCATACATTACATTTGGTTGTGCCTCTAGACTTTTTTTTTTTTAGCACCTTATAGTCTCTTTTTTAAAAATATATTTTTTTATTGATTTCAGAGAGGAAGGGAGAGGGGGAGAGTTATAGAAACATCAATGATGAGAGAGAATCATGGATCGGCTGCCTTCTGCACGCCCCACTGGGGATGGAGCCTGCAACCCGGGCATGTGCCCTAACCGGGAATCGAACCATGACCTCCAGTTCAGAGGTCAATGCTCAACCACTGAGCCACACCGGCTGGGCATCTGTCATCTCTTTTAAGCTAGGATGGGCCCCCTGCCCTTTTTTCTTTCTCGTGACTCTGCCTTTCTGTGAATGTCCCACCATGTGGATCTGTCTGGTTGGTTCCTGGTGGTGAGAGGCAGGTTAGATGCTCCTGGCAGGAGCACTTAGGAGGGATGCGGTGCCCTCTGACTGCGTCTCATCAGGAGGCTCACGATGTCCGCTTGTCCCACTGTCCATGCCGGGATGTAGTTTAACATAATCTTTGAAGGTCATCCATTTTTAGATCCTCCTCCCATAATACTTGAAGAGAGATCACTTTGGTGTACAGCCTGTGGTGACCCTGTGACCCACCCCCCCAGGCTGCAATAGCCATTCAGTGGCCCGAGGGAAGCTCAATCCATGATGTGGACAGGACACCTGGATCATAACAGTTCACAGTGGGCTAGACCACAGTGGGCTGCCCTAGCCTGTTTGGCTCAGTGGATAGAGCGTCGGCCTGTGGACTGAAGGGTCCTGGGTTCGATTGTGGTCAAGGGTACATGCTGGGGTTGCATGCTCAATCCCCAGTAGGGGGCATGCAGGAGGCAGCTGGTCAATGATTCTTTTTCATCATTGATGTTTCTATCTCTCACTCCCTCTCCCTTCTTCTCTGAAATCAATAAAAATATTTGCCATCTGGGGCTCCGTTGGAATTGAGATATCTACATCGCAGAACTAGCTAAGTCTGGACTAGGGAAGGAGGAAGGGAGTGTGAGTTTGGGCAAGACCCTGGACCCTATGCTGTGGAAGGAAAGGACAGACAGATTGGTAGCAAGTGAGAGTGAGTGCCAGCTGGTGGTCTCTGTCATGACCCTGGGCAGCAGCTGGCAGGGCTTGGGAGTAGGGAGCCCCCAGGTCAGGGAGGCCCGGGAGGAGGGTGGCTTTTTGGGCCTGGCGCTGCCACCTCCCCGGGCCTGGGCGGTAGAGAAGCTGCTGAGAAGAGAGGGTGGGGCTGAGGGCTGGGCTCTTGGGCCTGCAGAATACGGGCGTGTAGCAGTCGGAGCCTGGGAGGGACGACCCCAAATGAGAAGGGACTGGGGAGAGGGCACCAGGGCCAGACCCTCAGCTTTGCCAGCATTTTAAACACAGCTTCCCAATAGCAATGCCACGCGAACATGTTCTCATTGTACTTGTATACATTCATTTCGAACGGAAGGAATATTGGTAAGTAGCCTGATCCCACTGATGGACACATAGACCAACAGTGTGTCGGTTTAAAGACTCTTAGAGTCGGGGCCGCGGGGCACATGGCAGGTTCCATGGCAGCCTCTGCTCGGCAGCGCAGCCCCTGTGCACTGGCACCCCTCGCCCCCAGGGCAGCAGGACTTGCAAGGGTGTGGGGAGACAGCAGCCAGCTGGGATCCACCAGGACTCACCGAGGGGGCTGCTTCTGCCTGCTCCGTCCCCCTCCCGTCCTTCCCTGGCCTTGTCCCTGGGCTGTGGCAGGTGTGCAGGCTGCAGGAGCATGACCAGGGTGGGGCATGGGCCACCAGCAGGCTTTGCAGGGCCCCCTCCCCTGCCCCCTTCACGGCTGCATCTGTCTCTTTCCTCCGCAGGGGGAGGGGTTGCACCAACTACGCGAGGCTTTGAAGATTTTAGCTGAGAGGGTTTTAATCTTGGAAACAATGATTGGGCTCTATGGTGAGTAGAGACAGACAGACGGACAGACAGCCCAGCCCCTGCCCGCCAGCCTTGCCCAGGCCCTCCGGGGTGGAGCTGCCTGGGCCCAGGCATGAGGCCGGAGAGGCCAAGACCACCTGCCCCTCAATGACGGGTCCCTCCTACACGGGAACCTGGGCCTCACCTCGGTGGTCAGACGTGGGCCTCCAGGCAACGTGGGTAATGTGGTTTCCAGGCCTGCAGGGGACACCAGTGGTGACAGATTTCGAGTTTGGAAGAAATGCGCCATGAAGCCAAACTCCAGACCAGCAGGGCGGGGATTGTGGGTTACAGAGCCAGACTGCAGCAGTGCAGGGGGTTGTGGGAAATAAAGTCAGAGCCCAGGCCTGCAGGAGGATTATGGGTAATGGATTCAGACTTCAGTCAGGTTTCAGCTCTAGAGAAAGCATGGGTAACAGAGCCAGTCTCCAGGCCCACAGCGACAATAGGTTATGGAGCTGGGCTCCAGAAATGCAGGGGACTGCAAGTGACAGAACCAGGCTCAGGCCCCAGGGGCCTCTGGGTAATATCCTACCAACCAATTCTGCTCCTCCCTCACCCATCAGCCCCCAGAGGCTCTCCCGGCAGGTCGTCCTGGTCTCAGATATCCCCATGACAGCTTCCGTTTCCCTCTGGTCCTCCTAACCTCCCCTGAGGGTCCCCTTTAGGGGCCTGTCAAGCCCTCATCTCGGCCCAGGAATTCACCCACCAATTCTTGACCCATCATCCATCTGGTCACGTGAGGAGCCAGCTAGCCCTGTCCCCACTCAGAGACTCACACCCAGGCTCCTGCCTTGCAGCCAGCTGGTGCCTGGCCCGTACCCCCCCGGGCTCCCCGGCCCTGCCCTCGGAGGCCGGACTCGCACCGTCTGCTCTTCTCGATCTCCCATCAGGCTCCTAGCTTACAGAGCTTCCTGCAGCAGCAGGCTCAGCTGGAGCTCCTGGCCAGACGGGTCACCCTGCTGGAAGCCATCATCTGGCCAGGTAACGGCAGGGTGGGCAGGCAGGGGCAGCCCCTTCCAGGAAGGGCCCGGGAAGGGCCTGGGGTCACAGAAGGCGACTCCCAGTGCTGGACCCAGGCCCGCGGACACTCATTCTTGAGTCCTCCCATCCAGCTAGCAGACAGCGCCTGGCTCAGAGAGGCTGGGTCAGTAGTTCTTGAGTGAGTGGGCACCTCCTCTGTGCCCGGCTTCTAGCTTGGCACAGGCTCCAACAGGTCAGACAGACATGGTCCTGTTCTCCTGGAGCTTAGGCTGTGGGGGCGCAGGGGGAGCCCCGGAACTGGCCATGAAACCCAAGGTGAGGAACACCACCGTGCAATGAGTACCGGCAGCTGTGAGAGCACAGAAGTGCCCCTGCCCCAGGCTGGGCTGGGGGTCAAGCTGGGGGGTGGGGGTGGGGGCGGAGAAAGGTGTCTCAGGGAGGGCCCCCTGGAGGAGGTACTGGCTAAGTGGAACCCTGAAGGGCAAAGATCAAGGGCAAGTGAACAGGCAGAGCCAAGAAGCCAGAGAGAGCCTAAAGCATTGGTCGGCAAACCGCGGCTCGTGAGCCACATGTGGCTCTTTGGCCCCTTGAGTGTGGCTCTTCCACGAAATACCACGGCCTGGGCGAGTCTGTTTTGAAGAAGTGGCGTTAGAAGAAGTTTAAGTTTAAAAAATTTGGCTCTTAAGAAATTTCCATCGTTGTCCTGTTGATATTTGGCTCTGTTGACTGAGGAGTTTGCCGACCACTGGCCTAAAGAGACTGTCCCGTGAGGTTGCTGAGGACTGACTGCTGTAGCAGGCCCAGTTTGAGCAGGTCCTTGAAGGCAGCTGGGGAGCCACAAAAGGCGGTTAGACACCAGGGGGTGTAGCCGCTCCCTGGGCCTGGTTTGTCAGGCTAAGGAGGTCTCCCCATTGCAGTGCGGTCTGTGGCTGGCCCTGGAGAGACGATGTTTACTATCCTCAGGGCTAAACCCCGTTCCTCACCTCCCTGCTAAGAGGCCCCATCTCACAACCCAGTCCTAGCTCATCAATGCACAACAGGGTCTCAGCATCATGCCCTACCTTCCATCTATGTTACAAGTGGCGGAGTTGAGCCCCCCCCCCCCCCGCCCCACCGCCTCCAGCCAAAGTGAGCCAAGGCTAGGGCTACGCCTCATTCATTCGACAAAACTGTAGGATACACCTACTGGATGCCAGGTCTGGGCCAGCACTTAGCAGATACCTGCCCTGGGGAGCTGCCCATTGAGTGGCAGGGATCCTTCATACCTATAGCGACGAGGGCCATGGGGTACAGGAGCACCGAGGACGTGGGTGAGAACGGTCACTTCTCAGTGGGGGCTGGGACACTTCCTGGAAGATGGGGCTCTGGTGTCAGGTCAGGGAAGAGGCCAGCGAGTGCGCCAGCAGGAGAAGGTGGGAAGGGCAGCCCCGCGGAGCCCTGGTTTGCCACGGCGAAGGCCCGGAGCTGGAAGGTGTGTGTGTGGTCTGCTTCCAGAGCTCCTCGTACCGACCACATGGCTCTTCCAACTCCTAGACACATAACAGACCACCTCCCAGACCTTCCTCTCCCAGGGGAGGGCTACGGCCTAATCCCAGGTGTCCCCACCTCCTCAGGCAGGAGCCAGAAGGGACACACGGTGGCCTGGGCTCTACTCCCGCCCGCCCTCAGCCAGCTCTGTCTCCAGCAGCCCAGGGAGGAAGTGCTGCTCGCTTAGGAAGGCCCACGGCCCTCTCTGTGGCCACGAGCCAGCTCTGGTTGTGGGCCTGGAAGGGGTGGGGTGGGAGGAGGGGAGCAGAGGAGGAGATGAAACCATCCCCGTTGGCCCATCATGCACAGCGGTGGGATACCATCAAGGGTCACCATAGTAACCGCTGGGCTGGATTTACAACCCTCCCAAGTCCTTACAAGCTTGCGAGGTGGGCGGTAGATGCCACGCCCATTTCACAGGTGAAGACAGAGGTTCCCTCGGGGCGGCAGGGACAGCCGTGGTAAGGTCAGGGGTCCACCCTAGGTCGGTCCCCTAAAGCCCTGGCTCTTGGGGCTCCATCGGCAAAGGTTCAGACACCTCTGCTCCACCAGGCACTAAGGGGGTTCCAGAGAAACCAAGGCCCTGAATTTAATCGTTTAATTAATGGTCACAAGCTCACCGTCCCAACGACCATAGTAACCCAGCTCGGACTGAGAAAGCCACTTCGCACTCAGGCCGTTAAGGGTGTGACAACAGGAGTGTGATCCCCGAGTTCCAGAGGAGGCTCAGGTCTGTGACTGGCCCAAGGCCACATAACGGGACGAGGTGGGACCAGGACTTGGCCTTGGCTGATGTCGGAGCTCTGCTTCCCTCCTGCTGTCCTCCCTGATTTAGGGTGTGAAATGTCCCTGGACTGTGACATGTTTACTCGCCCAAGTCCCCAGATCTCAGCCCAGAGGTGCATGGGAGGCTGGGGCACAGCGCCGGGGACTTCACGGCTAGGATGAGGCTGTGCCCCCCGTGGGAAGCCGGTGCTCACCGCAGGCCGCGTCTCTCCTGTGAACGGGGTTCTGGAGGGGTAGTCAAGGCCTCCATCCTGGGGCTTTTCCCTGAGCGTCGCTCTCCCCCTAGAAAAACAGCCCGTCCTCCCGACCGGCCGGCTGGCCTGGCCTGCTCAGTTAGCTTTGAGAGGGACTGAGGTGACAGTCTTCCTAGGGAGGCAGGCCATGCTCTGGGTTTTGAAGGATGAGTAGGTTTTTAGGTGGCGAGAACGCCAACGATTCATTTCACTCTTGGGGTCTTGCTCATTTCCAGGCGGGGGCATACCTCCCCATAGCCTAGTTGGAACTGACTTCAATAATTATAGGAGCTGGCCAGGACCTTGGAGGACAACTGAACCGTCCCGCTGGCTTTAGAGATGAGACCCCGACAGAGGTCCAGTTTGCCCAGAGCCACAGACTAGGTCAGTGGCAGAGCCTGGCCTTCCTAAACCCTCCCCCGCCATAAGGGGCCTAATCAGAGAGAGAAAAAGCGAGTCTGTCCTTTGGCCTTAGTCTACCCAGCTGTGAAATGGGGGTGATTCAGAACATACCTTCACCCCAAAATGTAGAAAAGAAAAAAATACCATTATTATGGCGCACTCACTACATACTAAGCATTTCGGGAACATGGTGGGTCCATTTATCCCCACTTGACAGAAAATCAGAGGCCCCTTAACTCCTTGAGGCGGGGGACACTAACCAGTTTGCAGACCCCCCCTTTTCCTACAGCTCTGCCTCCTGGATGCCAGGGCAGAGTACCCCTGGCTGAGTGCCCAGTCTCCCCCCCCAGAGGGCCAAGGGGAGGTGGGTGCCTCACAGAGACCTCACTAACCCTGCCTCTCTCCTTCCCTCCGGCAGAACCAGAGGGGTCAGGGGCAGGCCCTGCCGGCACGGGCACCCCCAACCTCCTTCGGGGCAAGAGGGGAGGACACACAACCAACTACCGGATCGTGGCCCCCAGGAGCCGCAACGAGAGAGGCTGAGGGCAGCGGTGGCCCCTCGGGTGGACCAGGCAGCTGCCTCTAGGGACCGCCCATCCTATTTATTAATGTCCTCAGGGTCCCTCTGCCGCCTAGGCCTTTGGGATAAGCAGGTCTAGGTCCTGGCACCCCAGGCATGGCTGCCATGTATGAGGCTCAGCAGGGACAGGGCCTGAGGAGAGGTGGCCCAGGAGGGAGGTGGGGCCTTGCTCGGGGCCCTGGGCCTGTTTCCCTCTGTGAAATGGGGCGATGCAGGCCTGCAGGGAGGGGGTGGCAGGTTCTGGTTGGTGGTTCTTCCCATCAGCTGCCGAGGCACCCGGGCCTGCAGGCAATGTGGGAGCTGCAGCTCTGCCTGGCCCTCAGCACCTGCAGGGACTTGAAGGAGGGCAGACTGGCCTCCCTTCCTCCCCATCAGACCCCAAACCCCTTCTCTCGTTTTCTGGTTTCTGGTGCTGGGTTCCAACCCTGAGTCAAGCTGCCTGAGCTGACAGGATGTTGTGAATGCCTCGACTCAGTTCTGTCCCCGGAGCCCCAAGCTACTCCTGTGTCCCAGGTTGGGGGGAGGGGGGCAGGGACATGGAAAGGGAGGAGCCACCTGCTCCCACAAGCCTGTGACTGACACCAGGAAGTAGGTGCATACGGCCAATAAAGGCCCAGCCTGATGCCCCACCCTGCCTGGTCTGTGTGTGCTTTGATGGGGCAGCGGGCAAGGCCAGGGGCCCCGTTTCTCTTCTCAGGGGCCTTCACTGCAAAGCAGGTGTGCGGCTGGCCTGCGCTGAGGCCGGTGCTCCCCTGGCCACCACCTGGGCAGCTGCGGCCAGGGGGAGGTGAGCAGAGCAGAGGCTCAGGCCACCCCGCCTGCCGGCCAGGTGTCCAATGGCTGTGGGTCTGAGAGGCCTGGGGAGTGGGGAGCAAGGAGCTGCCAAGCCTGAGCGCGGCTTCTAGCCTGGGTACCCAGCAGCTTTGGGCCTGTTTGCACATCCGAGGCAATGAAAGCGATGGCGGGGCCTCAGACTCCCCAGTCTGTTTCTGGGCCCCAGATGGTGACCAACAGCAGGTCAGTCTCCAGGTAAGCAGTGCCGACTGCTCCAGGACGCGTAGCCCCTGCACCACCCCTCAAAGTCCAGCTTCCCAGGTGCCCCTCTGCCTTACCCCTCCCCCAGCCCATTTGAAAATCACACATACACACACACACACACACACACACACACCCCGCCCAACCCCCTGCCCTCTTAGCTCCGTCTGGGAAGGGCCAAGGCCTGAGGGGGGCCTGGAGGGAGGAGCTGCCACTTCAAAGCTGAGGAAGCTTCTCCCCCACAGCACCCCCACCCTTTGCTTCCTGCCCAAGGGGCCCAGCAGTGCACAGCCACCAGCCTCCTCTGAGCTGGGCCTAGGAGACCGACCGAATTGGGCCCTGTCCAGCGGGTACACTAGGGGTTGGGGACAGCGAAGGGATGGTACTCCTGGGTAATCAGGGAGGGCTTCCTGGAGGACTCTGTAGGCTGAGACTGGCAGGTGGGTAGAAATCAGCTGGGAAACAGGCGATTAAGAATGCTCCTCAGCAAGACCCAAGGTGGAGGACAGCTTCCTGGAGGAGAGGACAGCTTCCTGGAGGAGAGGACAGCTTCCTGGAGGAGAGGACAGCTCCCTGGAGGAGGAGGACAGCTTCCTGGAGGAGGAGGACAGCTCCCTGGAGGAAGAGGACAGCTCCCTGGAGGAGGAGGACAGCTCCCTGGAGGAGAGGACAGCTCCCTGGAGGAAGAGGACAGCTTCCTGGAGGAGGAGGACAGCTTCCTGGAGGAAGAGGACAGCTTCCTGGAGGAAGAGGACAGCTTCCTGGAGGAGGAGGACAGCTTCCTGGAGGAGGAGGACAGCTCCCTGGAGGAAGAGGACAGCTCCCTGGAGGAGGAGGACAGCTTCCTGGAGGAGGAGGACAGCTTCCTGGAGGTGGAGGACAGCTTCCTGGAGGAGAGGACAGCTCCCTGGAGGAGAGGACAGCTCCCTGGAGGAGAGGACAGCTTCCTGGAGGAAGAGGACAGCTCCCTGGAGGAGGAGGACAGCTTCCTGGAGGAGAGGACAGCTCCCTGGAGGAAGAGGACAGCTCCCTGGAGGAA
Source organism: Plecotus auritus (assembly GCF_963455305.1). Taxonomy (NCBI): domain Eukaryota; kingdom Metazoa; phylum Chordata; class Mammalia; order Chiroptera; family Vespertilionidae; genus Plecotus; species Plecotus auritus. Next base: position 27,129,919 of record NC_137779.1, read on the forward strand.
GAGGACAGCTCCCTGGAGGAAGAGGACAGCTTCCTGGAGGAGGAGGACAGCTTCCTGGAGGAGAGGACAGCTCCCTGGAGGAAGAGGACAGCTCCCTGGAGGAAGAGGACAGCTTCCTGGAGGAGGAGGACAGCTTCCTGGAGGAGAGGACAGCTTCCTGGAGGAGAGGACAGCTCCCTGGAGGAAGAGGACAGCTCCCTGGAGGAGGAGGACAGCTTCCTGGAGGAGGAGGACAGCTTCCTGGAGGAGAGGACAGCTTCCTGGAGGAGAGGACAGCTTCCTGGAGGAGAGGACAGCTCCCTGGAGGAAGAGGACAGCTTCCTGGAGGAGGAGGACAGCTTCCTGGAGGTGGAGGACAGCTTCCTGGAGGAGAGGACAGCTCCCTGGAGGAGAGGACAGCTCCCTGGAGGAGAGGACAGCTTCCTGGAGGAAGAGGGCAGCTTCCTGGAGGTGGAGGACAGCTTCCTGGAGGTGGAGGACAGCTTCCTGGAGGAGGAGGACAGCTTCCTGGAGGAAGAGGACAGCTTCCTGGAGGAAGAGGACAGCTTCCTGGAGGAAGAGGACAGCTTCCTGGAGGAAGAGGACAGCTCCCTGGAGGAAGAGGACAGCTTCCTGGAGGAAGAGGCTGTGTGGTGCAGAGACAGTAACGCTGCATCTGGACATCGGAGCTGCTCTCCTGCAATTGGCTGTTCGTTCCCTGTTCATTCATTCATCCCCTGATGCCAACACAGAAGAGTCGGATACAACTGCTGTCCCCAAGGAGTCCGGGTTGAAGGAACCGGTGTTTATTCTACACAGTGCAGGGCGCTGAGGGGCTCTCCTGCACTCATGTGACTTAGTACTTGGGGCTGGAACTCCGTGTAACCAACCATGGGCAAGGACTCTTGTCGCCGAGGGCCGTCCTGTGCTAGGGGGGCCCAGGACCCTCGGGATGGGCGAGCCCACCCCTCCCCTGAGTCACCAGGGCCTCAGCGCCCACCTCCCCGCTGACGAGCAGTGACACCGCACCCTCCACATGACCTGTGGCTGCGAGTGCCACCACGGCCTGCTCCATGGGGAAGCCCATGCGTTCCAGCTGCTGCAGCCTGTGCGATGGAGGGGACGGGGGGAGTGTCAGTCAGGGCCACCTCCAGCCCCCACACCAGGGGACCCCACCCCTGCCCACCCTGCCCTACCGTAGAGAGGAAACGGAGGACTTGGGCAGCCAGAGTGGGCTCTTGGGAACCTGGGCTGGCCCCTCAAGGAGCGAGGCCTGGATCCCCTCCTGTAGCATCTGCTCCTCGAGAGCTGCCCACAGCGGGGAGCCCGGAGGAAAGCTGGGCCCCGGCCAGGC